>NC_058080.1:653284831-654744949 GCF_014858855.1 Bufo gargarizans
GAGAATCAGGCTTCACGTCAGCCACCACTGCAACAGTCCATTGTCATAAATTTAGGCCCAGCACCCAGGCAGAGGAGAGAGGTCCCGTAACAGACAATCTGGCTTCATGTCAGCAGAGAATTAGTCTGCATGTCATAGCAGAGAATCAGGCTTCATGTCAGCCACCACTGCAACAGTCCATTGGCATATATTTAGGCCTAGCACACAGGCAGAGGAGAGGTTCATTCAACTTTGGGTAGCATCGCAATATAATGGTAAAATGAAAATAAAAATAGGATTGAATGAGGAAGTGCCCTGGAGTCCAATAATATATGGTTATGGGGAGGTAGTTAATGTCTAATCTGGACAAGGGACGGACAGGTCCTGTGGGATCCATGCCTGGTTCATTTTTATGAACGTCAGCTTGTCCACATTGGCTGTAGACAGGCGGCTGCGTTTGTCTGTAATGACGCCCCCTGCCGTGCTGAATACACGTTCAGACAAAACGCTGGCTGCCGGGCAGGCCAGCACCTCCAAGGCATAAAAGGCTAGCTCTGGCCACGTGGACAATTTAGAGACCCAGAAGTTGAATGGGGCCGAACCATCAGTCAGTACGTGGAGGGGTGTGCACACGTACTGTTCCACCATGTTAGTGAAATGTTGCCTCCTGCTAACACGTTGCGTATCAGGTGGTGGTGCAGTTAGCTGTGGCGTGTTGACAAAAGTTTTCCACATCTCTGCCATGCTAACCCTGCCCTCAGAGGAGCTGGCCGTGACACAGCTGCCTTGGCGACCTCTTGCTCCTCCTCTGCCTTGGCCTTGGGCTTCCACTTGTTCCCCTGTGACATTTGGGAATGCTCTCAGTAGCGCGTCTACCAACGTGCGCTTGTACTCGCGCATCTTCCTATCACGCTCCAGTGCAGGAAGTAAGGTGGGCACATTGTCTTTGTAGCGTGGATCCAGCAGGGTGGCAACCCAGTAGTCCGCACAGGTTAAAATGTGGGCAACTCTGCTGTCGTTGCGCAGGCACTGCAGCATGTAGTCGCTCATGTGTGCCAGGCTGCCCAGGGGTAAGGACAAGCTGTCCTCTGTGGGAGGCGTATCGTCATCGTCCTGCCTTTCCCCCCAGCCACGCACCAGTGATGGACCCGAGCTGCGTTGGGTGCCACCCCGCTGTGACCATGCTTCATCCTCATCCTCCTCCACCTCCTCCTCATCCTCGTCCTCCTCGTCCTCCAGTAGTGGGCCCTGGCTGGCCACATTTGTACCTGGCCTCTGCTGTTGCAAAAAACCTCCCTCTGAGTCACTTCGAAGAGACTGGCCTGAAAGTGCTAAAAATGACCCCTCTTCCTCATCCTCCTCCTCCTCCTCCTGGGCCACCTCCTGTTCCATCATCGCCCTAAGTGTTTTCTCAAGGAGACATAGAAGTGGTATTGTAACGCTGATAACGGTGTCATCGCCACTGGCCATGTTGGTGGAGTACTCGAAACAGCGCAACAGGGCACACAGGTCTCGCATGGAGGCCCAGTCATTGGTGGTGAAGTGGTGCTGTTCTGTAGTGCGACTGACCCGTGCGTGCTGCAGCTGAAACTCCACTATGGCCTGCTGCTGCTCGCACAGTCTGTCCAGCATGTGCAAGGTGGAGTTCCACCTGGTGGGCACGTCGCATATGAGGCGGTGAGCGGGAAGGCCGAAGTTACGCTGTAGCGCAGACAGGCGAGCAGCGGCAGGATGTGAACGCCGGAAGCGCGAACAGACGGCCCGCACTTTATGCAGCAGCTCTGACATGTCGGGGTAGTTGTGAATGAACTTCTGCACCACCAAATTCAGCACATGCGCCAAGCAAGGGATGTGCGTCAAATTGGCTAGTCCCAGAGCTGCAACGAGATTTCGCCCATTATCACACACCACCAGGCCGGGCTTGAGGCTCACCGGCAGCAACCACTCGTCGGTCTGTTGTTCAATACCCCGCCACAACTCCTGTGCGGTGTGGGGCCTGTCCCCCAAACATATGAGTTTCAGAATGGCCTGCTGACGTTTACCCCGGGCTGTGCTGAAGTTGGTGGTGAAGGTGTGTGGCTGACTGGATGAGCAGGTGGAAGAAGAGGAGGAGGAAGCCGAGAAGGAGGAGGTGGCAACAGGAGGCAAAGAATGTTGCCCTGCGATCCTTGGCGGCGGCAGGACGTGCGCCAAACAGCTCTCCGCCTGGGGCCCAGCTGCCACTACATTTACCCAGTGTGCAGTTAGGGAGATATAGCGTCCCTGGCCGTGCTTACTGGTCCACGTATCTGTGGTTAGGTGGACCTTGCTACAGATGGCGTTGCGCAGTGCACACTTGATTTTATCGGATACTTGGTTGTGCAGGGAAGGCACGGCTCTCTTGGAGAAGTAGTGCCGGCTGGGAACAACATACTGTGGGACAGCAAGCGACATGAGCTGTTTGAAGCTGTCTGTGTCCACCAGCCTAAATGACAGCATTTCATAGGCCAGTAGTTTAGAAATGCTGGCATTCAGGGCCAGGGATCGAGGGTGGCTAGGTGGGAATTTACGCTTTCTATCAAATGTTTGTGAGATGGAGAGCTGAACGCTGGCGTGTGACATGGTTGAGACGCTTGGTGACGGAGGTGGTGGTGGTGGTGTTGGTGGTACATCCCCTGTTTGCTGGGCGGCAGGTGCCAACGTTCCTCCAGAGGCGGAGGAAGAGGCCGAGGCGGCAGCAGCAGAATAGGCCGAGGCGGCAGCAGCAGAAGAGGTAGCAGGGGGAGCCTGAGTGACTTCCTTGGTTTTAAGGTGTTTACTCCACTGCAGTTCATGCTTTGCATGCAGGTGCCTGGTCATGCAGGTTGTGCTCAGGTTCAGAACGTTAATGCCTCGCTTCAGGCTCTGATGGCACAGCGTGCAAACCACTCGGGTCTTGTCGTCAGCACATTGTTTGAAGAAGTGCCATGCCAGGGAACTCCTTGAAGCTGCCTTTGGGGTGCTCGGTCCCAGATGGCGGCGGTCAGTAGCAGGCGGAGTCTCTTGGCGGCGGGTGTTCTGCTTTTGCCCACTGCTCCCTCTTTTGCTACGCTGTTGGCTCGGTCTCACCACTGCCTCTTCCTCCGAACTGTGAAAGTCAGTGGCACGACCTTCATTCCATGTGGGGTCTAGGACCTCATCGTCCCCTGCATCGTCTTCCACCCAGTCTTGATCCCTGACCTCCTGTTCAGTCTGCACACTGCAGAAAGACGCAGCAGTTGGCACCTGTGTTTCGTCATCATCAGAGACATGCTGAGGTGGTATTCCCATGTCCTCATCATCAGGAAACATAAGTGGTTGTGCGTCAGTGCATTCTATGTCTTTCACCGCTGGGGAAGGGCTAGGTGGATGCCCTTGGGAAACCCTGCCAGCGGAGTCTTCAAACAGCATAAGAGACTGCTGCATAACTTGAGGCTGAGACAGTTTCCCTGGTATGCATGGGGGTGATGTGACAGACTGATGGGGTTGGTTTTCAGGCGCCATCTGTGCGCTTTCTGCAGAAGACTGGGTGGGAGATAATGTGAACGTGCTGGATCCACTGTCGGCCACCCAATTGACTAATGCCTGTACCTGCTCAGGCCTTACCATCCTTAGAACGGCATTGGGCCCCACCATATATCGCTGTAAATTCTGGCGGCTACTGGGACCTGAGGTAGTTGGTACACTAGGACGTGTGGATGTGGCAGAACGGCCACGTCCTCTCCCAGCACCAGAGGGTCCACTAACACCACCACGACCATGTCCACGTCCGCGTCCCTTACTAGATGTTTTTCTCATTGTTATGGTTCACCACAACAACAAATATATTATTTGGCCCAATGTATTGTATTCAAATTCAGCGGGATATAAATTTGAGGCCTAGTATTTAGGCGCTGGGTGACCGGTATGGATTTAGTGACAGAATTAGACTTGGAAATGCACAGAAGCGTGTGTGTGAAGTTATTCTGAATGACCCAATGTGCACCTTGAATATTATATACCCTTTTTGGGATAGATTTCAAATAGCTCTGATATAGCAGGAACCACTAAATTATGAAATTGCTAAATTGGGAATTGTACTTCAACCCAGAACAAAAAATGTGCTTTGACGGGCACTAAATAACTTTCCCAGCTACAACAGTACAGCGGTAACGAGAGATTTAGAGGGATTTAAATTTGAGGCCTAGTATTTAGGCGCTGGGTGACAGGTATGGGTTTAGTGACAGAATTAGACTTGGAAATACACAGTAGCGGGTGTGTGTGAAGTTATTCTGAATGACCCAATGTGCACCTTCAATATTATATACCCTTTTTGGGATAGATTTCAAATAGCTCTGATATAGCAGGAACCACTAAATTATGAAATTGCTAAATTGGGAATTGTACTTCAACCCAGAACAAAAAATGTGCTTTGACGGACACTAAATATCTTGCCCAGCAACAACAGTACAGCGGTGGGTAACGAGAGATTTAGAGGGATTTAAATTTGAGGCCTAGTATTTAGGCGCTGGGTCACCGGTATGGATTTAGTGACAGAATTAGACTTGGAAATGCACAGAAGCGTGTGTGTGAAGTTATTCTGAATGACCCTATGTGCACCTTCAATATTATATACCCTTTTAGGGATAGATTTCAAATAGCTCTGATATAGCAGAAACCACTAAATTATGAAATTGCTAAATTGGGAATTGTACTTCAACCCAGAACAAAAAATGTGCTTTGACGGACACTAAATATCTTGCCCAGCAACAACAGTACAGCGGTGGGTAACGAGAGATTTAGAGGGATTTAAATTTGAGGCCTAGTATTTAGGCGCTGGGTGACAGGTATGGGTTTAGTGACAGAATTAGACTTGGAAATACACAGTAGCGGGTGTGTGTGAAGTTATTCTGAATGACCCAATGTGCACCTTCAATATTATATACCCTTTTTGGGATAGATTTCAAATAGCTCTGATATAGCAGGAACCACTAAATTATGAAATTGCTAAATTGGGAATTGTACTTCAACCCAGAACAAAAAATGTGCTTTGACGGACACTAAATATCTTGCCCAGCAACAACAGTACAGCGGTGGGTAACGAGAGATTTAGAGGGATTTAAATTTGAGGCCTAGTATTTAGGCGCTGGGTCACCGGTATGGATTTAGTGACAGAATTAGACTTGGAAATGCACAGAAGCGTGTGTGTGAAGTTATTCTGAATGACCCTATGTGCACCTTCAATATTATATACCCTTTTAGGGATAGATTTCAAATAGCTCTGATATAGCAGAAACCACTAAATTATGAAATTGCTAAATTGGGAATTGTACTTCAACCCAGAACAAAAAATGTGCTTTGACGGACACTAAATATCTTGCCCAGCAACAACAGTACAGCGGTGGGTAACGAGAGATTTAGAGGGATTTAAATTTGAGGCCTAGTATTTAGGCGCTGGGTCACCGGTATGGATTTAGTGACAGAATTAGACTTGGAAATGCACAGAAGCGTGTGTGTGAAGTTATTCTGAATGACCCTATGTGCACCTTCAATATTATATACCCTTTTAGGGATAGATTTCAAATAGCTCTGATATAGCAGAAACCACTAAATTATGAAATTGCTAAATTGGGAATTGTACTTCAACCCAGAACAAAAAATGTGCTTTGACGGACACTAAATATCTTGCCCAGCAACAACAGTACAGCGGTGGGTAACGAGAGATTTAGAGGGATTTAAATTTGAGGCCTAGTATTTAGGCGCTGGGTGACAGGTATGGGTTTAGTGACAGAATTAGACTTGGAAATACACAGTAGCGGGTGTGTGTGAAGTTATTCTGAATGACCCAATGTGCACCTTCAATATTATATACCCTTTTAGGGATAGATTTCAAATAGCTCTGATATAGCAGGAACCACTAAATTATGAAATTGCTAAATTGGGAATTGTACTTCAACCCAGAACAAAAAATGTGCTTTGACGGACACTAAATATCTTGCCCAGCAACAACAGTACAGCGGTGGGTAACGAGAGATTTAGAGGGATTTAAATTTGAGGCCTAGTATTTAGGCGCTGGGTCACCGGTATGGATTTAGTGACAGAATTAGACTTGGAAATGCACAGAAGCGTGTGTGTGAAGTTATTCTGAATGACCCTATGTGCACCTTCAATATTATATACCCTTTTAGGGATAGATTTCAAATAGCTCTGATATAGCAGAAACCACTAAATTATGAAATTGCTAAATTGGGAATTGTACTTCAACCCAGAACAAAAAATGTGCTTTGACGGACACTAAATATCTTGCCCAGCAACAACAGTACAGCGGTGGGTAACGAGAGATTTAGAGGGATTTAAATTTGAGGCCTAGTATTTAGGCGCTGGGTCACCGGTATGGATTTAGTGACAGAATTAGACTTGGAAATGCACAGAAGCGTGTGTGTGAAGTTATTCTGAATGACCCTATGTGCACCTTCAATATTATATACCCTTTTAGGGATAGATTTCAAATAGCTCTGATATAGCAGAAACCACTAAATTATGAAATTGCTAAATTGGGAATTGTACTTCAACCCAGAACAAAAAATGTGCTTTGACGGACACTAAATATCTTGCCCAGCAACAACAGTACAGTGGTGGGTAACGAGAGATTTAGAGGGATTTAAATTTGAGGCCTAGTATTTAGGCGCTGGGTCACCGGTATGGATTTAGTGACAGAATTAGACTTGGAAATGCACAGAAGCGTGTGTGTGAAGTTATTCTGAATGACCCTATGTGCACCTTCAATATTATATACCCTTTTAGGGATAGATTTCAAATAGCTCTGATATAGCAGAAACCACTAAATTATGAAATTGCTAAATTGGGAATTGTACTTCAACCCAGAACAAAAAATGTGCTTTGACGGACACTAAATATCTTGCCCAGCAACAACAGTACAGCGGTGGGTAACGAGAGATTTAGAGGGATTTAAATTTGAGGCCTAGTATTTAGGCGCTGGGTGACAGGTATGGGTTTAGTGACAGAATTAGACTTGGAAATACACAGTAGCGGGTGTGTGTGAAGTTATTCTGAATGACCCAATGTGCACCTTCAATATTATATACCCTTTTTGGGATAGATTTCAAATAGCTCTGATATAGCAGGAACCACTAAATTATGAAATTGCTAAATTGGGAATTGTATTTCAACCCAGAACAAGAAATGTGCTTGAACGGACACTAAATAACTCGCCCAGCTACAGCACTAGGGACAGATTTAGCTGGATATAAATTTGAGGCCTAGTATTTAGGCGCTGGGTGACCGGTATGGATTTAGTGACAGAATTAGACTGGGATATGGCCAAAAAATGAACAGACTATTGCTGGTTAAATGCACTTGGTGTGACAGCTTCACCCTGATGTAGGCTTTAGCCAAAAAACAACCACACCATTGAGGGTTAAATGCACTTGGTGACAGGCGCAGCTTGCCCCTGATTTTGTATATGGCCAAAAAATGAACAGACTATTGCTGGTTAAATGCACTTGGTGTGACAGCTTCACCCTGATGTAGGCTTTAGCCAAAAAACAACCACACCATTGAGGGTTAAATGCACTTGGTGACAGGCGCAGCTTGCCCCTGATTTTGTATATGGCCAAAAAATGAACAGACTATTGCTGGTTAAATGCACTTGGTGTGACAGCTTCACCCTGATGTAGGCTTTAGCCAAAAAACAACCACACCATTGAGGGTTAAATGCACTTGGTGACAGGCGCAGCTTGCCCCTGATTTTGTATATGGCCAAAAAATGAACAGACTATTGCTGGTTAAATGCACTTGGTGTGACAGCTTCACCCTGATGTAGGCTTTAGCCAAAAAACAACCACACCATTGAGGGTTAAATGCACTTGGTCGCAGCTTGTGCTGGCGCACCACAAGACACAAAATGGCCGCCGATCACCCCAGAAAAATGAGACTGACAAACGGTCTGTGCAGCCTAAAAACAGTGAGCAATTGAGGATCAGCAGCTCAATGATCCACAGCTGCAGATCGATCAGTTAATCAAGTCCTTTGGAGGAGTTAATCTGCCTAATCTCGCCCTACTGTCGCAGCCGCAACCTCTCCCTACGCTAATCAGAGCAGAGTGACGGGCGGCGCTATGTGACTCCAGCTTAAATAGAGGCTGGGTCACATGGTGCTCTGGCCAATCACAGCCATGCCAATAGTAGGCATGGCTGTGATGGCCTCTTGGGGCAAGTAGTATGACGCTTGTTGATTGGCTGCTTTGCAGCCTTTCAAAAAGCGCCAAGAAAGCGTCACAAAAGCGCGAAGAAAGCGACGAACACCGAACCCGAACCCGGACTTTTACGAAAATGTCCGGGTTCGGGTCCGTGTCACGGACACCCCAAAATTCGGTACGAACCCGAACTATACAGTTCGAGTTCGCTCATCCCTAATCATAGGTAGATAGATAATCAGGGAGTGTATAAAAATTCAAGTGGTTCACTATTCTAATAAAAACAAATGAAAAATAAAATATCTTATTTTCACCTACATTTTCATCTACAGAAGAATGTGGTTCCTCTTCCTTTAAAGTGGGAAGCTAACTGCAAATACCTTCTATTTCATATGCCCTCATTATCTGCTTATTGCCTTCCAGACTCGAATCATCAATTTTTTCTCTTCCTTCATCATCCACCCTTCAGAGAAGATATCGCATTGATGTACTTACGTATGTTTTGATCAATATATACAATCAACTCTTATCTCTGCCTGACCATGATACTATCATGCTTTGGATAGATTTGCTGCTCCAATGTCCTCGTAAATATGTTTTTATGGGCTTAAAGCAGCACTACCATGTGTGGAGAATGATTTACTTGAGCACATACACCTATTGATATATTTTTTAATTAGAAGAAGTGACTTATGAGACTTTGTAAAGTAATTGATTTTCTTTTTGTTCAATCACAGTAACCTGTCTACATTCTCTACAGAAAGCCATGGACATGGAAAAGAAAGACTTACCACTATTGTGGATGGATCTGAACATGAATTTTAGGAATTAATTTTTACACCATAGTTTTATACCTTTTTATGAGCTTGAATAAGCTGTTTGTTCATTTGGCTTCAGCCACATAATGTTCCCTCTGCTACTGCAGCTGACCTCCCCGCAACAGTTACCAGTCCAGTGTTCTAAAGTAAAAAGCAATTTGTTGGGTCTAGAGATGAGTGAACTTCTTGATATTCGTTTTATGCCTGATTTGGCGAATCTTTTTAAAAATTTGCATCCAAATATGGTCCAGTTGGCCTAAAAATTGGTACATGACACTCTGAGGTCTCCCAGAATTTTTTTCATCTTTTCATTATCAATTTATTTTTATTTTTTTGCTCTTTGACACTGATATATATATATATATATATATATATATATAGCTATGGGTAAACGCTTGGTTAACAGTGTTAACAAATAGCTTCATATGGTTCACTATTTTTAACAAGAACAAAAAAAAAGAAAAGCGCACTGCACTGTCGTGTGTGCTATAATTTTTAATGGAAACCTTTCAAATACTGGTGCTTAAACACACGGTATTATGGGGGAAAAACTGTGGCTTTTTGGGACTAAGCATCCAAAAATGATATGCCTCAATGGGGCAGATCACTGCCCCTGTTTATACGCACACATGTTAATGTCATAAGAAACAGTTGCTTGTTCTGTACAAGTGTCCCAAAAATATATGTTAACAGGGGCAGAATGCCAACCTATTTGTCAGAAAAAAAGTGGCCTACAAAGCAGTGGCCTAGCAGTACAGTGTGAATGTAGAAAAGGTAATGGATAGGGGTAATAGTGGCAGCAATTCCCAAAAAAAAAAAAATCCTCATGCCCTGCATTCATCTATTATTATTTCCCAGCACTATTCTCCCATTTCTCTCTTTTTTTTTTATAGTGGCAGCAATAGTATTGCCAGGAGTATCAGCACAGCATGGAACAGACAAGGCAGTAGATGTGTGTGTAGCTGTGTTGGGTTAGTCGTAGAGGCAACTGTGTAGAGATAATGGTAGTGGCAGAAGGAGGAATTAACAGTAGGAAAAAGTAGCTGCAGCAAGGGTGTCAGAAGCAGCAATGGGACAAAGAAGGCATACACTGGTAGTGGCATGATGGCAGCAAGATGGCTGCACCCATAATTATGTTTAGGAAATAGATTTAAAAAAAAACTAAAATTAGAGAAAAAAACTGATTAGAAAAAAGGGATATGTGCCACTATCTGATTTTACTGGCAGAAAAGATTATAGATGACACATTTCCTTTAGATGCCTGTTATATGTATTGGTTGTGAAGTTTGAGGAAAATGGTTTTGTGAGATGTCTCCCTGGTGCTACCACTAGTAGGGACAGATGTCTTATCCTTATTATTGTTAAGCAAGCAAAGCAGGAAAGGGAGGTGAATGTTATTGTTCATCTTGGGACAAATAATCTGGCTTGCAATGAGGTTTCAAAGGTGAAGGAAGCTTTTCACACACTTGGTAATGATATATGTGAGGTTGCATCGACTGTTTTATTCTCTGCAGTTTTGCCTGTGCATAACCTTCAGCGTGACAGGCAGATGCGCATTAAGGAATTCAATGTATGGCTTGGTGAATGGTGTCTGAACCAAGGGTTTGACTTTGTGTCTCATGTTAGCTCTAGTTGAAAAAAATAAAAAAAATGTACAAGAAAGATGGTTTGCATCTTTCTCTCAAGGGAACGAATGTCCTCAGTGAACAGTTCAAAGTTCCAGCAGTCTGACTGCCCCCCAGAACAATGCCAGAAGATGTCAGTAGCACATAGGTTAAGAAATGACAAGCTCAGAGTCTTGTCTACAAATTCTCACAGTTTAGGGAATAAGATCAATGAACTTGAGTCTAAAATGGCATCTGAGAATATAGATTTAGTGGCTGTTACTGAGACATGGTTCAATTAGAGTAATGACTGGGATATAACAATACCAGAGTTCTCTCTATATAGGAAAGACAGAGAAGGCAAGAAAGGGGGAGAATTGGCCCTGTAGGTAAACAATAGCATAAAATCTAATCTAATGCAAGTTAGCGAGACCAATTTAGAGTTAGTTTGGGTTACGTTGCAGCTTGATAATCATAAGGTAACTCGTGTAGGTGTGATATATAGACCACCTGGCCAAGTCACAGAATTAGATGATCTTCAGTAGAGGAAATAGCTAAAATGATATTGAAAGAGGAAGTTATTATGGGAGACTTTAATCTTCCTGATGTAAACTGGAAAACCAAAATAGCTAGTTCTGCCAAGAGTACAGATATTCTAGATTCCCGATTCCCTACTGGGATTATCTCTACAGCAAGTAGTTGAGGAGCCAACCCGGAAGGAGGCCATTTTAGATTTAGTATTCACAAATGGGAATTTGGTATCTGATATTACTGTAGGGGAAAGCTTGGGATTTAGTGATTACCAGTTAGTGTGGTTTACTATAAGTACAGTGACTGAGTAACACCACACAAAAACAAAAGTTTTAGAATTTAGAAAAACTGACTTTTCAAAAATTAGATTAGATGTATACCAGTCCCTATCAGACTGGAACAGTTTCAATGGAGTCCAGGAGAAATGAGACTAGTTAAAAGTGGCACTATTGACAGTGGCGTACACACAATCCATGGGGCCCCTTTGCGAAACTGATCCAAGGGCCCCCCGCCCCCTTAGTGTCCCCACCCCCCAGTGTCCCCCCCCAGTGTCCACGCCCCCCCAGTGTCCCCGCCCAGTCGCCCACCTTCAAGCCACACCTATGCACAGCCCTACCTATATATCGCGCCCATACCTCTTACATCCAGTGACGTCTCCTTTTATGTAGATGTTCTCTTTCTTCATCTTCTCCATTCAGACTGGACCACCATGATGATTTCTTTCAGCCATCTCTCATCTCTGCAGAGTTTGACAGACAGACATCTTAGTTTCCTACCCCCATCAGACCCCCAGTCAGCCCCCATGAGACCTCAGATCAGCCCAAAGACCCCCAGTCAGCCCCCATGAGACCTCAGATCAGGCCAAAGACCCCCAGTCAGCCCCCATGAGACCTCAGATCAGGCCAAAGACCCCCAGTCAGCCCCCATGAGACCTCAGATCAGCCCAGACACCCAGTCAGCCCCCATGAGACCACAGATCAGCCCCCATGAGACCAAAGATCAGCCCAAAGACCCCCAGTCAGCCCCCATGAGACCTCAGATCAGCCCAGACTCCCAGTCAGCCCCCATCAGACCTCAGATCAGCCCAGACACCCAGTCAGCCCCCATCAGACCTCAAATCAGCCCAGAGACCCCAGTCAGCCCCCATGAGACCTCAGATCAGCCCAGACCCCCAGTCAGCCCCCATCAGACCTCAGATCAGCCCAGATACCCAGTCAGCCCCCATCAGACCTCAGATCAGCCCAGACACCCAGTCAGCCCCCATCAGACATCAGATCAGCCCCCATGAGACCAAAGATCAGCCCAAAGACCCCCAGTCAGCCTTCATGAGTCCTCAGATCAGCCCAGACCCCCAGTCAGCCCCCATCAGACCTCAGATCAGCCCAGACACCCAGTCAGCCCCCATCAGACCTCAAATCAGCCCAGAGACCCCAGTCAGCCCCCATGAGACCTCAGATCAGCCCAGACCCCCAGTCAGCCCCCATCAGACCTCAGATCAGCCCAGATACCCAGTCAGCCCCCCATCAGACCTCAGATGAGCCCAGACACCCAGTCAGCCCCCATCAGACCTCAGATCAGCCCCCATGAGACCAAAGATCATCCCAAGGACCCCCAGTCAGCCTTCATGAGACCTCAGATCAGCCCAGACCCCCAGTCAGCCCCCATCAGACCTCAGATCAGCCCAGACACCCAGTCAGCCCCCATCAGACCTCAAATCAGCCCAGAGACCCCAGTCATCCCCCATGAGACCTCAGATCAGCCCAGACCCCCAGTCAGCCCCCATCAGACCTCAGATCAGCCCAAAGACCCCCCATCAGCCACTTTTGGGGTCATGGTAGGCCAGGGCCCCCAGGGGCCCTCACTACTCAAGTCAGGGGCCCAGCCTGAGGCGGGCTTTTCCTGCCAGGCAGCTAAAACCCCCTTCCCAGGTGCCTGGGGGGCTGGGGGCCTATTGTGCCCTGCTGCTGCAGCCTGCCGCTGCCCCCCCCCCCGGTCATCTGGCAGGGGGGATGCCGGGGGCCTAGTGTGCCCTGTGCCCCAGAGAGACGACGATTGTCAGGCCAGCCCAGGGTCCGGTCAGGTCCGGTACGCTCCTGCCCCCCCCCCCCCCCCCGGCTTTTACTTACCGTCGAGTTACCGGCTGGCAGGGCAGGGGAACTTCAGTTCTTCTTCTGTTCTTCCAGTCGGCGCCTCGGCAGTCCTCTTCTCAAATCTGACGTCCTCTCTGAATTCCCGCGAGACCTGCACAGGAGTTCACACAGGTCTCGCGGGAGTTCACGGGCCCGGCGCCGGACGCAGGGAGGAAGGAGGAGGGAGGAAGGAGGAGGGAGGAAGGAGTAGGGAAGGAGGCGGGCCCGGGGGGGGCAACTTAAATGTGATGTGAATGTGATTGAATATGTGAATCGGATGGATGGATGCCAGACGCAGCTGCAGCAGGGGCCAGGGGTCCGCAGGCGGCCGGGCCCCCCTGGGGTGCCGGGCCCGGTCGCAAGTGCGACCCCTGCGACCCCTATATGTACACCACTGACTATTGAAGACAACAGATAATTGCATTAGGCTTGTCGGTAAAAGCAAAAAAAGGATGAGACCACTGTGGTACTCAGAAGAAGTGGCCAAAATCATTAAAAACAAAAAGATAGCATTTAGTAATTATAAAAAACATGTATGACAGTGAAATTTATAAGATTAGGCAGAGAGAGGCGAAGCAATTTATAAGAGCTTCTAAAGCACAGGCAGAAGAGAAATTAGCTCAGTCAGTGAAAAAAGGTGATAAGACATTATTCAGGTACAGAAAATGAAAAAAGGAAATTAAAACAAGCAATTACCAAATTAAAAACAAAAGAAGGAAGGTATATGGAAGAAGATAAAGAACTAGCTGACTGCCTAAATTAATACTTCTTTAAAGGAAAAGGACCTCAGTTAGGGAGGAAGACTAATGAATCTTTTGATGCATGTGTCTTTACAGAGGAAGAGGTTCTAAGTCAGCTGTCTAAAATTGATACAAATAAGTCACAGGGGCCTGATGGGATACACCCAAAGCTATTAAAAGAGCTTAGCGGTGTACTAGCAAAATCATTAACAAATTTATTTAACCAATCACTGGTAACAGGAGTATTCCCAAAAGATTGGAAATTAGCAAATGTTGTACCCATTCACAAGAAAGGTAGTAGGGAGGAATTGGGCAACTATAGGCCAGTAAGTAACCTAGGGCGTAAAAACCCAAGAGCAGAATATACAATCAGTGATACAGTCCTAACCTCATTATCTGAGGAAAGGGATTTAGGGGTCATTATTTCAGAAGACTTAAAGGTAGGTAGACAATGTCATAGCAGGAAATGCTAGCAGAATGCTTGGGTGTATAGGGAGAGGCATTACCAGTAGAAAGAGGGAGGTGCTCATGCCACTCTACAGAGCACTAGTGAGACCTAATTTGGAGTATTGTGCGCAGTACTGGAGACCATATCTCCAGAAGGATATTGATACTTTGGAGAGAGTTCCGAGAAGAGCTACTAAACTGGTACATGGATTGCAGGATAAAACTTACCAGGAAAGGTTAAAGGACCTTAACATGTATAGCTTGGAAGAAAGACGAGACAGAGAGGATATGATAGAAACTTTTAAATACCTAAAGGGAATCAACAAGGTAAAAGAGGAGAGAATATTTAAAAGAAGAAAAACTGCTACAAGAGGACATAGTTTTAAGTTAGAGGGGCAAAGGTTTAAAAGTAATATCAGGAAGTATTACTTTACTGAGAGAGTAGTGGATGCACGGAATAGCCTTCCTGCAGAAGTGGTAGCTGCAAATACTGTGAAGGAGTTTAAGCATGCATGGAATAGGCATAAGGCCATCCTTCATATAAGATAGGGCCAGGGGCTATTCATAGTATTCAGTATATTGGGCAGACTAGATGGGCCAAATGGTTCTTATCTGCCGACACATTCTATGTTTCTATGTTTCTAAGTGAGCCCCGCCCCCCATGATTTGAAATCCAGTCAGGCTGTTCTCATCCTTCCATTCCATATCAAGTCATTGTCCATGGAGTTTACAGTTAAAGGGGTTTCTAAATCCAAACTCTCTAACAGAGGCTGGTTTATAGCATGAACACATTCCTGGATGCATTTTCTTTAAAATGAAGTTCCGTCTTGGAATTGATTTGAAGAATATATTAGAGAATTACATAAATAACAAATCTATAAATCGAATTGTATACTGAATTGCCATTAAAATATAATACTACATCGTTTTTATTCTCTATAGTATATAACCAATGGATCTTAACCCCTTCCTGACTGCCTCAAATAAATTTATGTCGGCGGTCAGGTATTTAAAAACACGGCTCGCTCGTGAGTGCAGTGGATGCAATAACCAGCAGGCACCGTGGACTAATGCATGTGATCGACAATAATGTCGATCACACACATTAAACCCCTCAATAAAATGCGACAATGGGATCAGTGAGGTTAAAGACCAGGAGCACGCACTTCCGGCCGTGCAGCGACTCACTCCTGTGAGGATTGGAGGAGCCGGATGCAGTGTCACACTTTAGTTCCTATTGAGCTCCTGCCTGTGGCAGAGCTCCATAGGAACATAGGGGGAGATTTATCCTTCCCTTTACGCCTGAAAAGTGGCATTAAAAAGTCACAGGTGCGACATTTAAAGAAATTGTCGCATCTCCCCTTTTTCACTGTCTCCCCACTTTTCTAAAAGGGGTGTGGTAATGTTGTTGAAGGGGCGTGGCCATTAGCAGCAACAAATTTATTTTCATTTATGCCAGTTTTCTGGCTTAAATAAAGACAGAAATCTACAGAAGCTTTGAGCCGTCATAGATTTCTGGTTAGGTGCATGGACTGCAGGAGAATACGCCTACAGGCAGTGCAGGGGATATCAAGACAGGTGCAGAAAGTGCCAGTCTTGATAAATCTCTACCATGCATTGTAGTCTATGAGAGAAGCAATCTGATGCTTGCTTCTTATAGTTCCCTGTGGGAAAATATTACATCAAATACTAAAATCAAATACATAAACAATAAAAAAAAACATCATGGGCTTCGCCAATTGCAAAAATGCCTGTACTATTAAAATATCCCATAAGACAAATAGCGAAGTGAAAAAAAAAAGTCAAAGGCTGATTTGCCGTTTTTTAGTCGCTTCAACTTCCACAAAAAATGGAATAAAAATTGATCAAAAAGCCATACACACCCCAAAATGGTATCATGGTAAATTGTACAGTTTGCCCCGCAAAAAAATATTGAGCCCTCATGCAGCTCCATACACAAAAGTAAAAAAGTTATAGGCGTCAGTATATGGCGGCACAAATAAAAAAGTTCTTCCAAAGTTCTTATTTTCTTATTTTCGGTATTAAAACGCAAGGGAAACATATACATATGTGGTATTGTTATAATAACATTAAGTGAACAGACCAATTTTACCACATAAAACTTGTGTGTTTTTTTATTTTTTTTATAATTCTACCCTGTTTGGAATTTTTTCCTGCTTCTCACTACATTGTAGAAAATACTACTTGTCCTGCAAAAAACAAGCCCTCATGCGGCTATATGAACGGAAAAATTAAAAAGTTATGGTTTTGGGAAAGGCTTGGCGTAAAAAACGAAAAAGAAAAAACTGAAAATCGCCCGGTCTTGAAAGGATTAAAGGGAATCTGTTAGCTCTGAAAAAACCCTAAACTAACATAAGTGGTGTATAGTGCAAGTGACGCCAAGTCTGGCTATGTAATTTTTATCTGCATACCCATTTGCATTCCGATACTGTGCTTCGACAGACGAGCAGTAACATGCACTGAGAGGACTCCTCTTTGATAAAAATGACATAACTGGACTTGACTTACTCGCTGACTCTAGTTTGGATGGTGTTTTGGAGATGACAGACTTTAAACATGTTTCTATTAGGCTAGTTTTACACCTGCAGTAAAGCTATCACATACACTGGAAATTGGCTGAATTTAATTATAGTCAATGAAGTCTGGAGGTGCATGGAAGCATCTGGCAGGCTGTTCCTTTGATAGAACAGCCTGCGAGATAGCTTAACCACAGGTGTGAAACTAGCCTTAGCTTTGCCTTACGCTGGGTTCACACCTGAGCGTTCTGAAAGGAGCGCTCTGTCTGCGCAATTGTACCGGCGTTTGCAATCGCGCATACAGAGACAAGCAAACGCCCATTGTCACGTGTTCCCGAAAGTCTATGTACGAGACGCCCCAAAGAAGCTCATGTACTTCTTGGGGCGTCGGGCGTTTTACAGCGCGATCGTACGCGCTGTAAAACGCCCAGGTGAGAACCATTCCCATAGGGAAGCATTGGTTTCTCCTTGTTGAGCGTTTTACAGCGCGTAGAAACGCGCTGTAAAACGCTCAGGTGTGAACCCAGCGTTATAGAACTGGGATCCTCAGTTCTTACCTGACAGGGCAACATCCGAATGGAGTTTGCTCATATACATGATAGGTTCTATAAAACTGGCCCTAGTGTGACTGAGGTAAGGAATTCATACTGTGAGCCCCATTGCAGCTGGGGGTTGATGCAAGTGGTGCCAATTTCTGTACAGCACTGCAGAATATGTCGGCATTCTGTAAGTGCCAATAAATGAATAGCAATCAAAATTTAGGTCACATATTTTTCCAAAATGTATTAGAAAATGACAACACTTATATAAGACTGGTTTGATATGCAATAGGAGAGATATATGTTTCCCACATACTTTTTTTTTTTTTCAATTAACTTAATTTTATTGTATAATTGAGAAAAAAAAAGTTTTAAAAATGCAAACCAAAAACTTTTGTGCCTTGTGAGTTACCTTTATGCTGGCAGGCACAATTGAAACCATATGTTTTGTTCTGCTCTGTCACAAGTAGAACAGCAAAAGCAAATAAAAAAAGTTCTTACAGCTAAAACTAGAGTCTAGGTCTTCTTTGCCTGATCCTTTTGTAAATAATCAAGCTCACTAGTATAGGATAGGGCATTAGGTTACAGCGGAACAGATGGCTAAAAAAAACTATGCTCTTTTTGTTATTGTTTGGTTTTGCTATTGTACTTTGTCATTCTAATGCATGTAATGTTCTGGCAGGATGATGATTACAGACTTGCTGGATGCACTTTCCTACAGTATTAGCAAGGTCTACTATTTTACCGTATTTTGAGCAGCTAGTTTTTTTTTTTGACAGAATAAAAATATGTATTTTGCACTTTTTTGTGTATGTCATGTAAACATGAGAACAATATAACAATATATTGTGCTTTAATTTTATTTTGTTAGTGGCAAACAACACATTTGACTTCTAATAAGGGGTGTCATAGAGGGGGCTGCCCATTTCAGATTCCCTGTATTTGCTGAAGCTTTGAAAGAGTAGTTTTCTTTCTGCCAGACCCAATCCATAATCAATAATCTTATTGTAAGGACCATGCAAGGGACCCTGGCCATTAATTGCTTATTTGTGCTGCACCCTAAAGCAAAGGAAGACAGAGATTGTGTCTAGCTTGTGAATGCACCAAACTCATCAGATCTAACTCTCTAGCATACTTTCCAAAAGGATTATACAGTTTTCACCAGCTTCAACAGGTCTAAGAGATCTGTTTAATAATGCACAGTATATTGTAGGATTTGCATCTAGTCAGCACCACATTGCCAATGAGCTGTCTCCTGTATAGCAACTCCCATTTTTCACTTAGTTGCAATGCCTGACACAGACCATTGACAAGAGTAGTTCATTTTGTTGGAGAAAGCAGACCCTTAATCCTGAACAAACCATTTAAATTAAGATTTTTCCATAATAGACCATGAGATGTCAACTAGACAACAAGGTTGCATCAATGGTGATGCAGCAGTTGGATAACCAACCCAACCACTGTAAGAAAACAAACAGTTCTGGCACTGATATTTATAGAAATTACCAGCCACTTTTGCACTGAAACCAATTTGAAGGTATTGATGGGATTAAATGTCTTTTACAATTTATCATAAATTAATTGATCTTTGATCATTAGCAATCACCTGCAATCTGTTGGGGACACAACAGCAGTGCATCCGCAGTAGAAATTATGTATTACCTGTCACCCATTGACATCAATGCGGGGGGGTGCTGTGTCCTCCAGAAAGAGTGACACTCTGCAGGTGGTTTTTGGTCAACAGATTGAGGTCCTAAAAAATCAGTCCATCCTTTAAAGGGGTTCTCTGGGAATTAGGAAAATAAAAATACTTAAATATTACTTTGTTATAAATATATTCCCAAATACCTTTCATTAGTTATAATGCTCTAAGGAGCAATCATTAGGAAAATTAAAATGTCCGTCGTCTTATTAGTACACACAAAACCTGGCCTAATCACACAGGAGGACAAGTTACTTTAGAACCCTGAGCTACAGAGCAGCCTCATCCTCCTCTCTGCTCTACTTATCAGGGATTATGATTCTGAATACAGATAATAAGATCTTCAGCTGAATATCTGTGGGAATGGAGTTCATGAGGAGACATGAAGCATACATGTAACTCAGGCAAGTTAACACATATTTCATGGTGTTGTAAAAATGATCTTCCAGTGAGACAGTCGGATTAATGAAATATATAGTGGGTTAGGAACTGTCATTAGAGCACTGTCAAATTCTCATTGCGAAACTACTGTATTTAAGCCAAACTACAGATTTCCTTGAAGTCTTTGTCTATCATACATTGTTCTATATTAGGAAATACTTGTCACAGAGCTGGAAAGCATAAGACTTAACAAATAAAATAAGTTACATGTTCTATCCCAATGCAAAACCAAAGCGTTAAAAATTTATATGGTCACTGTAAAGAAGGGAATAATTTGGTTAGGCTGATGAAAAACTGAAAAGCACTGTTCTGTCTTCATACACGTTCACACAGTGTGCAGTCTGACATTCAGTATAAACCATTCCTGTCTTCCAAATAAGAGGACTGTTCTCTGTAGTCTAACTTGTTTATTGGTCAACAGGATGGTGATTTGCAAATTGGTAAAACTACAAGAATACAAATGGCTTGTGTAAGTAAAACATATAGAATAGCATGTACAGTAATACATTGACTGAGAAAGCGTATGTTCAAAATGGCTGCCTATACATAGAACTGCATGTCTAGCTAACAGAAATAACTCCCTGAGTGACACTTATACCTAGCTAAACAGCTCTGCATATCATAATGTCCCTGAAACAAGGTAGATCTCGCTAGATATACTTCCACAAAGATGGTGGGGCTTAAGAAGTAGAACTGCATGGAACAGCTCTGCTGATGTCCTGTAGTCTGTATGTAGACTGAATACTGGGTCTTCTCCTTCCCAGAATGCCTTGCACTACCCACAATGCAATAATCTTTAATAAGAAAACAAGGTGCAATACATTTTTACCACTGCAAGATGGTGCTGTTATCTAACTAATAACTACAGGAATACAGAAAATGCAGCAGAATGAATTAGAAATGAAATAGACTTGAACTGAAATGAATCTCCCTCTCCTGGAGGCAGAACACTCCCCATCTGGCGTCAACAGATGCCACCACTAAGTCCTTCTCTCTTAGCAACCCATTTTGGTCAATGGTGGGATCACACTTTTCCAAAGCGCTATCTTTGGAGACTTTGGCTTTAGTCTATTTCCTTTGCATGACATTCACGTTGTGCAGTGCAAATTATTATGTTCTTGTACCTTTCCAAATTAGGAACAGTAAAGGTAGGTTCGCAGTGATGTCAACCTTTGCAGGGCTTCTGGCTTACAGGTAATGTCTGAGCTGTATGGACTACACAGGCTATCGCACAGAAGAGCAACATTCCAAGTGGAGAGCCTTACGAAACGATGGGATTTGAGTTGGTGGTCTGAAGTCACTGTACGCAGAGTAGATACTTCAGGTCGGATTTCTTCATCCGTATCTGGGTCCACCAATTCTAATGTGTTGGATCCGATGTTGCAAGATGTAGAACGGTACAGGAATGCAAGACCCATAAACCATGTTGTGTCTTTAAGGTGGCATGGTGCGACGGATCTAGATTGTGGTCCACAGGATTATGCTGTGTGGGCACATAGTGCCACTGTTTAGGACAAGTAGATCTCCTGATCCTTAGCACCCGATTGCAGACATAGATGTAAAAGCGTCCTCCTCAATTTCTAGGTTCATTCCAGAAGTTGAGTTCAGCCTACTCCACTGCAAGCACTGCAGGGCAGGGCTACAGTCTGGGAATCGTGAGTGGTGCCAGCTCATGACAAATCCTATATGGCATTGTTCTATGACATTAATGGTCTGTAGGTATGCTACAGCACCAATTGCCTTGACTGAAGCATCGCAGAAGATATATAGTCTTTGCATCTTGACTTCAGTAGATGGCATGGAAGCATATGGTCGTGCCACATGAAGGTTGGTCAAAGCTTCGAGAGACTTCTTCCAACCTGTCCACAGGTCCTTTTTCTCCATGGGAAGCGGATCATCCCAATTAGACGTCTCTGTGGTGAAGTCCCTTAGCATCATTTTACCTTGGATGGTAACAGGCGCTACAAATCCCAGAGGATCATATATGTTTATGGTGGAAAGAACTCCTCTGCGTGTGAAGGGCTTTTCTTCCTTGCTGATTTGGAAGGTCAATGTGTCTGCCTTTAAATCCCAGGCTACTCTGCATAGGAAGGGAGTTGGTGGTAAGACCCAAGTCCTTTAGATCACTTGAATGGTCTTGGGGTGAGAAGGCTTCCATTAACTCATGGCTTTTGGAGGCGATTTTGTGCAACCTCATATTAGATAGAGCGAGCATCTCTTCAGCCCTTTTCAGGAGACTGATTGCAGTCTCATTCGTCGGTGTGGATTTCAAGCAGTCGTCCACATAGAAATCTTTTTCCACAAAGGATCTGACATCTGACCCATACTTTGCTTCACCCTTCTCAGGACTGTATGTCTAAGGCCGTAGATAGCGACTGCAGGGGAAGGACTATTTCTGAAGATGTGCACTCTCATTCGGTACTCTACAATGTCTTCATTGGGGTCATTGTTGTGATACCAGAAGAACCTCAAGCAGTTTATTGCTTTAGATGCCTTTCAGAACCTCCTCCTTGAGCTTCCTTTGTTTTGCTTTCAGTTCCTTATCTCGTTAGCCTCTCTCAGCTGTCATGTAGTTGTACTGATTGCATCCCTTTAAATTCCTCCCCATAGTGCATCAGTGTGCGGTTTATATTACTTCCTGGAGTGTGTGTGCATGCTGATCCTACTTCCCAGTCTTCTACAAGATAAGTGTTGTGCATTCATTTGTGTTTTTCTGTTTGCTGGATCCCAGGTGACCCTGACTCCCTCCATATCTAGTGTAGAGAGCCGGTGGTCGTGTCCCCTCACTATTATAGGGTGTTCAGGTGTTATACAGTCGAGGTACAAGGATATGCAATCATCTACCATTGGGATTTTCGCATAGGCTGAGCAGTCAGGGAGAGTGCCAGGTCTAATTCAGGGGTCTCCCTTTTTGTTCCTTTGTTTTGGATCCAGTGAGTCGTATATTCATTTTGTGTTGTCTTGTTTCCTGTACACCTTCCGTGACATTATAAACTGCCAAAACCGTCTCAAGCATGGATCCGGTTTCACTTTTGACTGAACGCTTTCAGGGTCTTTCATTGGAGGTAGCAGATCTCCGTAAGACTCTTTCTCAGTTTCAAGTGACCGGTTCAGCTTGCATTCATGGAGTTTGTTTTGAGCCTAAGATCTCGCTCCCGGATACGTTCTCCGGGGGTAGTGAGAATTTTGTGCGGTTTAGAGAGGCTTGCAAACTCCATTTTCGCCTTCTTCCCCATTCCTCTGTTGATGAGGAACAGAGGGTGGGGATCATTATATCGCTGCTCAGGGGTAACGCTCAGTCGTGGGCCTTTTCGCTGCCGGTGGGGGCATGGCCCCTCCGTTCAGTGGATGAATTCTTTTTAGCCCTGGGTCAGATATATGATGATCCGGATCGTATTGCTTTGGCTGAGTCTAGACTGCGTCTGTTATGCCAGGGTAAACAATCCGCAGAGATATACTGCTCAGAATTTCGGAGATGGGCAGCTGATACTGGTTGGAATGATGCTGCACTCCGAAGTCAATTTTGCCATGGTCTTTCAGAGGGATTGAAAGATGCATTTGCCTTTCATGAGAGGCCTACCTCCTTGGACTCTGCCATGTCTCAGGCCGTTCGTATTGACAGGCGTCTTAGAGAGAGAGGAGAGATCATTCCTTCCTGTCATACTCAATCCCAGGACAGTGCAGCGGTCTCATTCTGTGAGCAGGGGTCTCAGTCGCTGTCAACCCTTTCTGAGCAGGAGCCCATGCAGCTGGGGTTGATTGCCTCTGACAATAGAAGATTCAGCCCGCATGGGAAGGTTTGTTTTTGTTGTGGAGGTATAAATCATTTGGCAAATGTTTGTCCCTCTAGTAGATTCACGCAGTTTTTTGGGAGTAATAAAGAAACAAGAAGGAAAAAATCCTTTAAAAATGTTCCATCTGTTAACATTGGCAGGGTTGAGGCGGAAATTGAAGGTTTTCCGTTTGCTTGTAGTTCCCGTTTTGTCCTGCCTGCAAGGGTGGCGCTAGAGAGCAAGAACATTTTTTGTGAGATTTTTGTAGATAGTGGAGCAGCTGTCAATCTCATTGATAATCAATTTGCGATAACTCATGGTTTCCAGGTATGCACTTTGGGAAAGGATATTCCTGTTTTTGCTATTGATTCCGCTCCACTTTCTCAGAAATCATTAAAGGGCATAGTTCACAATATCCGTTTAATTGTGAGTGATGCTCATGTTGAGGATGTGTCATGTTTCGTCCTTAGCGGATTGCCTACTCCTCTAGTGTTGGGGCTACCCTGGCTCACTAAACATAACCCCACCATTGATTGGCAAGCGAGGCAAATAAATGGTTGGAGTGACTTTTGCAGAGAGAATTGCCTCACGACATCTGTTTCTGAGGTTTCTACTAAGACTGTACCATCTTTTCTCTCTGAATTTTCGGATGTCTTCTCTGAGAGTAGGAGTTCAGGATTTGCCCCCGCACAGGGAGTACGATTGCCCTATTAATCTCATCCCAGGCGCCAAGCTGCCTAAATCTCGTTTATACAATCTCTCCCAACCTGAAAGGGTCGCTATGCGTGCTTATATCTCTGAGAGTCTGAGAAAAGGACACATACGACCCTCGAAGTCACCTGTTGCCGCTGGTTTTTTCTTTGTTAAGAAAAAAGATGGTTCTTTAAGACCTTGTCTGGATTTCAGGGAGCTGAACAGTATCACAATTCGTGACCCTTATCCGCTTCCTCTGATCCCGGACCTGTTTAACCAGATTGTTGGGGCTAAAGTTTTTTCCAAATTAGATCTAAGAGGGGCATACAACCTGGTCAGGGTCAGAGAAGGAGACGAATGGAAGACGGCCTTCAATACCCCTGAGGGCCATTTTGAGAATTTGGTTATGCCTTTTGGTTTGATGAATGCTCCAGCCGTTTTTCAGCATTTCGTGAACAGCATTTTTTATCATTTAATGGGGAAATTTGTATTAGTGTATTTGGATGACATTTTGATTTTTTCTCCTGATTTCAAAACTCATAAGGAACACTTACGTCAGGTCTTGCTCATCCTGCGGGAGAATAAATTATACGCAAAACTGGAAAAATGTGTGTTTGCGGTTCCAGAAATTCAATTTCTGGGGTTTCTTCTCTCCGCTTCTGGTTTTCGC
Source organism: Bufo gargarizans (assembly GCF_014858855.1). Taxonomy (NCBI): domain Eukaryota; kingdom Metazoa; phylum Chordata; class Amphibia; order Anura; family Bufonidae; genus Bufo; species Bufo gargarizans. The sequence goes on from NC_058080.1 coordinate 653,309,626, forward strand.
ATGGACCCCGAGAAGGTCCGCGCTGTGCTTGAGTGGGAGCTTCCTGAGAATCAGAAGGCGCTGATGCGTTTTTTGGGCTTTGCCAATTATTACAGGAAGTTTATTTAGAATTATTCCTCTGTTGTTAAACCACTCACTGATATGACCAGAAAGGGGGTAGATTTTTCTTCCTGGTCGGTAGAGGCGCGTAAGGCCTTTTCTAATATCAAGGAGAGTTTTGCTTCCGCTCCCATCTTGGTACAACCTGATATTTCTCTACCCTTCATAGTTGAGGTTGATGCTTCTGAGGTGGGTGTGGGTGCGGTCTTGTCTCAGGGTTCCTCTCCTGCCAAATGGCGACCGTGTGCCTTTTTCTCGAAGAAACTCTCCTCCGCAGAGAGAAATTACGATGTGGGAGATAGGGAGTTGTTGGCCATCAAGTTGGCTTTTGAGGAATGGCGCCATTGGCTAGAGGGAGCCAGACACCCTATTACCGTGTTTACTGACCATAAAAATCTGGCCTACTTGGAGTCAGCCAAGCGTCTGAACCCGAGACAGGCCAGATGGTCTTTGTTCTTTTCAAGGTTTAATTTTGTTGTCACGTTCCGCCCTGGGGTTAAGAATGTGAAGGCAGATGCCCTGTCACGTTGTTTTCCGGGAGGTGGGAATTTTGAAGACCCGGGTCCCATTTTGGCTGAAGGTGTGGTGGTCTCTGCTCTTTTTCCTGAATTGGAGGCAGAGGTGCAGGTAGCCCAGTCAGAGGCTCCTGATCTTTGTCCTCCTGGGAGGTTGTTTGTGCCTCTCGCTTTAAGACAAAAGATTTTTAAGGAACACCACGATACGGTCCTTGCTGGGCACCCGGGGGCAAGAGCCACAGTGGATCTCATCGCTCGGAGATTCTGGTGGCCGGCGCTTCGTAAGTCGGTTGAGGGTTTTGTGGCAGCCTGCGAGACCTGCGCTCGTGCCAAAGTCCCTCATTCACGGCCATCAGGTCCTCTCCTTCCCTTACCCATTCCTTCCCGTCCTTGGACACATCTGTCCATGGACTTCATAACGGACCTGCCTCGTTCCTCGGGGAAGACTGTGATTCTGGTGGTGGTGGACCGTTTTAGCAAAATGGTGCATTTCATCCCTTTTCCTGGCTTGCCCAATGCTAAGACGCTGGCGCAGGCATTTATTGATCACATTGTCAAATTGCATGGTATTCCTTCAGACATAGTCTCTGATAGGGGCACGCAGTTTGTTTCCAGATTCTGGAAGGCTTTCTGTTCTCGCTTGGGGGTTCGGTTGTCATTCTCTTCTGCTTTCCACCCGCAGTCGAATGGCCAGACAGAGCGCGTCAATCAGAATCTGGAGACATATCTGCGCTGTTTTGTGGCGGAGAATCAAGAGGATTGGTGTTCTTTTTTGTCCCTTGCTGAGTTTGCTTTAAATAACCGTCGTCAGGAGTCCTCTGATAAGTCACCATTTTTGGTGCATATGGGTTTCATCTGCAGTTTGGGACATTCTCTGGAGAGGGGTCTTCTGGTTTACCTGATGAGGTCAGATTCTCCTCATCTTTGTCATCTATTTGGCAAAAGATTCAGTATAAACTAAAGAGCATGAGTGAGAGATATAAGCGTGTGGCAGATAAGAGACGTGTGCTTGGTCCGGACCTGAATGTTGGTGATCTGGTGTGGTTGTCTACTAAGAATATCAAATTGAAGGTTCCCTCCTGGAAGTTGGGTCCTAAGTTTATTGGGCCTTACAAAATCTTGTCTGTTATCAATCCTGTTGCCTACCGTCTTGATATTCCTCAGACTTGGAAGATCCATAATGTTTTTCATAAGTCCTTATTAAAACCTTATGTCCAACCCATTGTACCCTCGTCTTTGCCTCCTCCTCCGATTATGGTTGATGGTAATCTTGAATTTCAGGTCTCTAGAATTGTGGATTCTCGTGTTGTCCACGGTTCTCTTCAGTACCTCGTTCATTGGGAGGGTTATGGTCCTGAGGAGAGGATGTGGGTCCCAGTGACGGACATTAAGGCCACTCATCTCATCAGGGCTTTCCATAGGTCCCATCCTGAGAAGGTGGGCTCTGAGTGTCCGGAGTCCACTCGTAGAAGGAGGGGTACTGTCACTACCAGACATCTGAGAAGCTCTGACAGATGCCTTTCAGAACCTCCTCCTTGAGCTTCCTTTGTTTTGCTTTCAGTTCCTCATCTCGTTAGCCTCTCTCAGCTGTCATGTAGTTGTACTGATTGCATCCCTTTAAATTCCTCCCCATAGTGCATCAGTGTGCGGTTTATATTACTTCCTGGAGTGTGTGTGCATGCTGATCCTACTTCCCAGTCTTCTACAAGATAAGTGTAGTGCATTCATTTGTGTTTTTCTGTTTGCTGGATCCCAGGTGACCCTGACTCCCTCCGTATCTAGTGTAGGGAGCCGGTGGTCGTGTCCCCTCACTATTATAGGGTGTTCAGGTGTTATACAGTCGAGGTACGAGGATAGCGATCATCTACCATTGGGATTTTCACATAGGCTGAGCAGTCAGGGAGAGTGCCAGGTCTAATGCAGGGGTCTCCCTTTTTGTTCCTTAGTTTTGGATCCAGTGAGTCGTATATTCATTTTGTAAGACTTGCAAGAATACAGCGGCTCACCCCCTCACCATATGGATAAGGTGCTCACCCTCAGGTCCCACCCTCAGGACCTCAGAAAACAGGAGGAGGTGTAAGCAATATGAAGGGGCACACTCAGAAGGGAAACACAAGATAGTAACGAATAATGGACTTTATTAGTCTAAAAACAAACCCCTAAAAAAAATATAAAAACATACATGTAGACACACATATACCTATGCAAATTATGTGAAACTATAATAGGGAGGAATTCTCATGGGTGTATTGAAGTCCCAAAATTCTGTGTATACAACAGCGTGCCAGCAATGTCCTATAAATATACGTGGATAAACGTGGATGCTGCTCGTATACCGAAACCACAGTGCACAATGTTTATGCTGCGCTGGATTCCGTAGCGTGTAACAGACACAACTGGTACCAAGTGTCAGCTAAATCCAAAGTGTTCACTCCACAGTGCAATTGATTAGATATAACTTATGCTTGCTTCATAGATTCTGTAATGCTCGCAAACGAGCGCGGTCTTACCCCTCTTCACTGCTCTCCGCAGCGTTGTATCCAGGCGGCCGTGCACTCACAGCGTGCTACGTGATGTGCTGGCCATACGTGGCGTCCCACTTAACCTGGTTGTCCGGGGGACCGAGTAGACGCTTTAATGACGTCACTGTTTGGCGACTGCTCTTCCAGCTATTGGATTACTCTTCCAGCTTTTGGATTCAAGCAGGTTTTCTTACTCTATTTCTTATTTCTCTTTCTTTGTCCACGCTCACTCTGTATGCCAGACGCGTTTCAGGGTCTAACACCCCTTCCTCAGTGGCCAACTGAGTGAGCAGATCCTCACTCCTTATAAATGGGATATCGTTACCCACAATCCCACATTATTTTGTGCATTGGATAATTTCTGGACTGGATTTCAGTAGTCATACATGTGTCTTATAGGATAAAACCATAAATAACCCCATACATTTGAATACTCATGTTAAGAACGCTTAAAAGTTATTAAAAATAGATATAGTAGAAGACTGCAAGGTCTAGCAATCGTTTTCAGAAAAAAACGCATCAAAAACGCATAAGTGTGAATTAGGTCATAATTGTTTTGTTTTGTTTTTTACCTAAAAATGTCAAATTTGTCCTCAGAAGTGGATTCCTGCCTTCTGTTTATATGTTGTTTCACTCAAAAGGCTATACTTTTGTTTTTCAAAGCAGAGGTGAAGTGTAATATAATGTTTCAAAGAAGAGGTGAAATGTAGTATTGCAGCCTAGGGGAGCCGTCCGTCAGGGAGGGGAGATCACGGTGCCGATAGTCGGCCACACCGCGATGTCCCATCTCCAACGGACAGTGCCCCCTTACAGGAACCCAAAGACCTCCATCTCAGCGTTCAGGCCTCTAGGGATAATTGTGTCGTATTCAAAAATTCTACGGGACTCCTGCCTTGACATATGTGCGATGTGGTTTCCCCCTCTCCACACCTTTTTTACCCTCTCAATGGCTACAAATTTCAGACCAGTTGGGTCACAATTATGTTTGATTTTAAAGTGTTTAGATAATTAATGGGTCTCTAGTAGAGTTGAGCGAACACCTGGATGTTCGGGTTCGAGAAGTTCGGCCGAACATCCCGGAAATGTTCGGGTTCGGGATCCGAACCCGATCCGAACTTCGTCCCGAACCCGAACCCCATTGAAGTCAATGGGGACCCGAACTTTTCGGCACTAAAACGGCTGTAAAACAGCCCAGGAAAGGGCTAGAGGGCTGCAAAAGGCAGCAACATGTAGCTAAATCCCCTGCAAACAAATGTGGATAGGGAAATTAATTAAAATAAAAATTAAATAAATAAAAATTAACCAAAATCAATTGGAGAGAGGTTCCATAGCAGAGAATCTGGCTTCCCGTCACCCACCACTGGAACAGTCCATTCTCAGATATTTAGGCCCCGGCACCCAGGCAGAGGAGAGAGGTCCCGTAACAGACAATCTGGCTTCATGTCAGCAGAGAATCAGTCTTCATGTCATAGCAGAGAATCAGGCTTCACGTCACCCACCACTGTAAGAGTCCATTTTCATAAATTTAGGCCCAGCACCCAGGCAGAGGAGAGAGGTCCCGTAACAGACAATCTGGCTTCATGTCAGCAGAGAATCAGTCTTCATATCATAGCAGAGAATCTGGCTTCCCGTTACCCACCACTGGAACAGTCCATTCTCAGATATTTAGGCCCCGGCACCCAGGCAGAGGAGAGAGGTCCCGTAACAGACAATCTGGCTTCATGTCAGCAGAGAATCAGTCTTCATATCATAGCAGAGAATCAGGCTTCACGTCAGCCACCACTGCAACAGTCCATTGTCATAAATTCAGGCCCAGCACCCAGGCAGAGGAGAGAGGTCCCGTAACAGACAATCTGGCTTCATGTCAGCAGAGAATCAGTCTGCATGTCATAGCAGAGAATGAGGCTTCACGTCACCCACCACTGCAACAGTCCATTTTCATAAATTTAGGCCCAGCACCCAGGCAGAGGAGAGAGGTCCCGTAACAGAGGATCTGGCTTCATGTCACCAGAGAATCAGTCTGCATGTCATAGCAGAGAATCAGGCTTCACGTCACCCACCACTGCAACAGTCCATTTTCATAAATTTAGGCCCAGCACCCAGGCAGAGGAGAGAGGTCCCGTAACAGAGGATCTGGCTTCATGTCACCAGAGAATCAGTCTGCATGTCATAGCAGAGAATCAGGCTTCACGTCAGCCACCACTGCAACAATCCATTGGCATATATTTAGGCCTAGCACACAGGCAGAGGAGAGAGGTCCCGTAACAGACAATCTGGCTTCATGTCAGCAGAGAATCAGTCTTCATATCATAGCAGAGAATCAGGCTTCACGTCAGCCACCAATGCAACAGTCCATTGTCAGATATTTAGGCCCAGCACCCAGGCAGAGGAGAGAGGTCCCGTAACAGAGGATCTGGCTTCATGTCAGCAGAGAATCAGTCTTCATGTCATAGCAGAGAATCAGGCTTCACGTCACCCACCACTGTAAGAGTCCATTTTCATAAATTTAGGCCCAGCACCCAGGCAGAGGAGAGAGGTCCCGTAACAGACGATCTGGCTTCATGTCAGCAGAGAATCAGTCTGCATGTCATAGCAGAGAATGAGGCTTCACGTCACCCACCACTGCAACAGTCCATTTTCATAAATTTAGGCCCAGCACCCAGGCAGAGGAGAGAGGTCCCGCAACAGAGGATCTGGCTTCATGTCAGCAGAGAATCAGTCTGCATGTCATAGCAGAGAATCAGGCTTCACGTCAGCCACCACTGCAACAGTCCATTGTCATAAATTCAGGCCCAGCACCCAGGCAGAGGAGAGAGGTCCCGTAACAGACAATCTGGCTTCATGTCACCAGAGAATCAGTCTGCATGTCATAGCAGAGAATGAGGCTTCACGTCAGCCACCACTGCAACAATCCATTGGCATATATTTAGGCCTAGCACACAGGCAGAGGAGAGGTTCATTCAACTTTGGGTAGCCTTGCAATATAATGGTAAAATGAAAATAAAAATAGGATTGAATGAGGAAGTGCCCTGGAGTCCAATAATATATGGTTATGGGGAGGTAGTTAATGTCTAATCTGGACAAGGGACGGACAGGTCCTGTGGGATCCATGCCTGGTTCATTTTTATGAACGTCAGCTTGTCCACATTGGCTGTAGACAGGCGGCTGCGTTTGTCTGTAATGACGCCCCCTGCCGTGCTGAATACACGTTCAGACAAAACGCTGGCTGCCGGGCAGGCCAGCACCTCCAAGGCATAAAAGGCTAGCTCTGGCCACGTGGACAATTTAGAGACCCAGAAGTTGAATGGGGCCGAACCATCAGTCAGTACGTGGAGGGGTGTGCACACGTACTGTTCCACCATGTTAGTGAAATGTTGCCTCCTGCTAACACGTTGCGTATCAGGTGGTGGTGCAGTTAGCTGTGGCGTGTTGACAAAAGTTTTCCACATCTCTGCCATGCTAACCCTGCCCTCAGAGGAGCTGGCCGTGACACAGCTGCCTTGGCGACCTCTTGCTCCTCCTCTGCCTTGGCCTTGGGCTTCCACTTGTTCCCCTGTGACATTTGGGAATGCTCTCAGTAGCGCGTCTACCAACGTGCGCTTGTACTCGCGCATCTTCCTATCACGCTCCAGTGCAGGAAGTAAGGTGGGCACATTGTCTTTGTAGCGTGGATCCAGCAGGGTGGCAACCCAGTAGTCCGCACAGGTTAAAATGTGGGCAACTCTGCTGTCGTTGCGCAGGCACTGCAGCATGTAGTCGCTCATGTGTGCCAGGCTGCCCAGGGGTAAGGACAAGCTGTCCTCTGTGGGAGGCGTATCGTCATCGTCCTGCCTTTCCCCCCAGCCACGCACCAGTGATGGACCCGAGCTGCGTTGGGTGCCACCCCGCTGTGACCATGCTTCATCCTCATCCTCCTCCACCTCCTCCTCATCCTCGTCCTCCTCGTCCTCCAGTAGTGGGCCCTGGCTGGCCACATTTGTACCTGGCCTCTGCTGTTGCCAAAAACCTCCCTCTGAGTCACTTCGAAGAGACTGGCCTGAAAGTGCTAAAAATGACCCCTCTTCCTCCTCCTCCTCCTCCTCCTCCTGGGCCACCTCCTCTTCCATCATCGCCCTAAGTGTTTTCTCAAGGAGACATAGAAGTGGTATTGTAACGCTGATAACGGTGTCATCGCCACTGGCCATGTTGGTGGAGTACTCGAAACAGCGCAACAGGGCACACAGGTCTCGCATGGAGGCCCAGTCATTGGTGGTGAAGTGGTGCTGTTCTGTAGTGCGACTGACCCGTGCGTGCTGCAGCTGAAACTCCACTATGGCCTGCTGCTGCTCGCACAGTCTGTCCAGCATGTGCAAGGTGGAGTTCCACCTGGTGGGCACGTCGCATATGAGGCGGTGAGCGGGAAGGCCGAAGTTACGCTGTAGCGCAGACAGGCGAGCAGCGGCAGGATGTGAACGCCGGAAGCGCGAACAGACGGCCCGCACTTTATGCAGCAGCTCTGACATGTCGGGGTAGTTGTGAATGAACTTCTGCACCACCAAATTCAGCACATGCGCCAAGCAAGGGATGTGCGTCAAATTGGCTAGTCCCAGAGCTGCAACGAGATTTCGCCCATTATCACACACCACCAGGCCGGGCTTGAGGCTCACCGGCAGCAACCACTCGTCGGTCTGTTGTTCAATACCCCGCCACAACTCCTGTGCGGTGTGGGGCCTGTCCCCCAAACATATGAGTTTCAGAATGGCCTGCTGACGTTTACCCCGGGCTGTGCTGAAGTTGGTGGTGAAGGTGTGTGGCTGACTGGATGAGCAGGTGGAAGAAGAGGAGGAGGAAGCCGAGAAGGAGGAGGTGGCAACAGGAGGCAAAGAATGTTGCCCTGCGATCCTTGGCGGCGGAAGGACGTGCGCCAAACAGCTCTCCGCCTGGGGCCCAGCTGCCACTACATTTACCCAGTGTGCAGTTAGGGAGATATAGCGTCCCTGGCCGTGCTTACTGGTCCACGTATCTGTGGTTAGGTGGACCTTGCTACAGATGGCGTTGCGCAGTGCACACTTGATTTTATCGGATACTTGGTTGTGCAGGGAAGGCACGGCTCTCTTGGAGAAGTAGTGCCGGCTGGGAACAACATACTGTGGGACAGCAAGCGACATGAGCTGTTTGAAGCTGTCTGTGTCCACCAGCCTAAATGACAGCATTTCATAGGCCAGTAGTTTAGAAATGCTGGCATTCAGGGCCAGGGATCGAGGGTGGCTAGGTGGGAATTTACGCTTTCTATCAAATGTTTGTGAGATGGAGAGCTGAACGCTGGCGTGTGACATGGTTGAGACGCTTGGTGACGGAGGTGGTGGTGGTGGTGTTGGTGGTACATCCCCTGTTTGCTGGGCGGCAGGTGCCAACGTTCCTCCAGAGGCGGAGGAAGAGGCCGAGGCGGCAGCAGCAGAATAGGCCGAGGCGGCAGCAGCAGAAGAGGTAGCAGGGGGAGCCTGAGTGACTTCCTTGGTTTTAAGGTGTTTACTCCACTGCAGTTCATGCTTTGCATGCAGGTGCCTGGTCATGCAGGTTGTGCTCAGGTTCAGAACGTTAATGCCTCGCTTCAGGCTCTGATGGCACAGCGTGCAAACCACTCGGGTCTTGTCGTCAGCACATTGTTTGAAGAAGTGCCATGCCAGGGAACTCCTTGAAGCTGCCTTTGGGGTGCTCGGTCCCAGATGGCGGCGGTCAGTAGCAGGCGGAGTCTCTTGGCGGCGGGTGTTCTGCTTTTGCCCACTGCTCCCTCTTTTGCTACGCTGTTGGCTCGGTCTCACCACTGCCTCTTCCTCCGAACTGTGAAAGTCAGTGGCACGACCTTCATTCCATGTGGGGTCTAGGACCTCATCGTCCCCTGCATCGTCTTCCACCCAGTCTTGATCCCTGACCTCCTGTTCAGTCTGCACACTGCAGAAAGACGCAGCAGTTGGCACCTGTGTTTCGTCATCATCAGAGACATGCTGAGGTGGTATTCCCATGTCCTCATCATCAGGAAACATAAGTGGTTGTGCGTCAGTGCATTCTATGTCTTTCACCGCTGGGGAAGGGCTAGGTGGATGCCCTTGGGAAACCCTGCCAGCGGAGTCTTCAAACAGCATAAGAGACTGCTGCATAACTTGAGGCTGAGACAGTTTCCCTGGTATGCATGGGGGTGATGTGACAGACTGATGGGGTTGGTTTTCAGGCGCCATCTGTGCGCTTTCTGCAGAAGACTGGGTGGGAGATAATGTGAACGTGCTGGATCCACTGTCGGCCACCCAATTGACTAATGCCTGTACCTGCTCAGGCCTTACCATCCTTAGAACGGCATTGGGCCCCACCATATATCGCTGTAAATTCTGGCGGCTACTGGGACCTGAGGTAGTTGGTACACTAGGACGTGTGGATGTGGCAGAACGGCCACGTCCTCTCCCAGCACCAGAGGGTCCACTAACACCACCACGACCATGTCCACGTCCGCGTCCCTTACTAGATGTTTTTCTCATTGTTATGGTTCACCACAACAACAAATATATTATTTGGCCCAATGTATTGTATTCAAATTCAGCGGGATATAAATTTGAGGCCTAGTATTTAGGCGCTGGGTGACCGGTATGGATTTAGTGACAGAATTAGACTTGGAAATGCACAGAAGCGTGTGTGTGAAGTTATTCTGAATGACCCTATGTGCACCTTGAATATTATATACCCTTTTTGGGATAGATTTCAAATAGCTCTGATATAGCAGGAACCACTAAATTATGAAATTGCTAAATTGGGAATTGTATTTCAACCCAGAACAAAAAATGTGCTTTGACGGACACTAAATATCTTGCCCAGCAACAACAGTACAGCGGTAACGAGAGATTTAGCAGGATATAAATTTGAGGCCTAGTATTTAGGCGCTGGGTGACAGGTATGGGTTTAGTGACAGAATTAGACTTGGAAATACACAGTAGCGGGTGTGTGTGAAGTTATTCTGAATGACCCAATGTGCACCTTGAATATTATATACCCTTTTAGGGATAGATTTCAAATAGCTCTGATATAGCAGAAACCACTAAATTATGAAATTGCTAAATTGGGAATTGTATTTCAACCCAGAACAAAAAATGTGCTTTGACGGACACTAAATATCTTGCCCAGCAACAACAGTACAGCGGTAACGAGAGATTTAGCAGGATATAAATTTGAGGCCTAGTATTTAGGCGCTGGGTGACAGGTATGGGTTTAGTGACAGAATTAGACTTGGAAATACACAGTAGCGGGTGTGTGTGAAGTTATTCTGAATGACCCAATGTGCACCTTGAATATTATATACCCTTTTAGGGATAGATTTCAAATAGCTCTGATATAGCAGAAACCACTAAATTATGAAATTGCTAAATTGGGAATTGTATTTCAACCCAGAACAAAAAATGTGCTTTGACGGACACTAAATATCTTGCCCAGCAACAACAGTACAGCGGTAACGAGAGATTTAGCAGGATATAAATTTGAGGCCTAGTATTTAGGCGCTGGGTGACAGGTATGGGTTTAGTGACAGAATTAGACTTGGAAATACACAGTAGCGGGTGTGTGTGAAGTTATTCTGAATGACCCAATGTGCACCTTGAATATTATATACCCTTTTAGGGATAGATTTCAAATAGCTCTGATATAGCAGAAACCACTAAATTATGAAATTGCTAAATTGGGAATTGTACTTCAACCCAGAACAAAAAATGTGCTTTGACGGACACTAAATATCTTTCCCAGCAACAACAGTACAGCGGTAACGAGAGATTTAGCAGGATATAAATTTGAGGCCTAGTATTTAGGCGCTGGGTGACAGGTATGGGTTTAGTGACAGAATTAGACTTGGAAATACACAGTAGCGGGTGTGTGTGAAGTTATTCTGAATGACCCAATGTGCACCTTGAATATTATATACCCTTTTAGGGATAGATTTCAAATAGCTCTGATATAGCAGAAACCACTAAATTATGAAATTGCTAAATTGGGAATTGTACTTCAACCCAGAACAAAAAATGTGCTTTGACGGACACTAAATAACTTTCCCAGCTACAACAGGACAGCGGTAACGAGAGATTTAGCAGGATATAAATTTGAGGCCTAGTATTTAGGCGCTGGGTGACAGGTATGGGTTTAGTGACAGAATTAGACTTGGAAATACACAGTAGCGGGTGTGTGTGAAGTTATTCTGAATGACCCAATGTGCACCTTGAATATTATATACCCTTTTAGGGATAGATTTCAAATAGCTCTGATATAGCAGAAACCACTAAATTATGAAATTGCTAAATTGGGAATTGTATTTCAACCCAGAACAAAAAATGTGCTTTGACGGACACTAAATAACTTTCCCAGCTACAACAGGACAGCGGTAACGAGAGATTTAGCAGGATATAAATTTGAGGCCTAGTATTTAGGCGCTGGGTGACAGGTATGGGTTTAGTGACAGAATTAGACTTGGAAATACACAGTAGCGGGTGTGTGTGAAGTTATTCTGAATGACCCAATGTGCACCTTGAATATTATATACCCTTTTAGGGATAGATTTCAAATAGCTCTGATATAGCAGAAACCACTAAATTATGAAATTGCTAAATTGGGAATTGTACTTCAACCCAGAACAAAAAATGTGCTTTGACGGACACTAAATAACTTTCCCAGCTACAACAGGACAGCGGTAACGAGAGATTTAGCAGGATATAAATTTGAGGCCTAGTATTTAGGCGCTGGGTGACAGGTATGGGTTTAGTGACAGAATTAGACTTGAAAATACACAGTAGCGGGTGTGTGTGAAGTTATTCTGAATGACCCAATGTGCACCTTGAATATTATATACCCTTTTAGGGATAGATTTCAAATAGCTCTGATATAGCAGAAACCACTAAATTATGAAATTGCTAAATTGGGAATTGTACTTCAACCCAGAACAAAAAATGTGCTTTGACGGACACTAAATAACTTTCCCAGCTACAACAGGACAGCGGTAACGAGAGATTTAGCGGGATATAAATTTGAGGCCTAGTATTTAGGCGCTGGGTGACCGGTATGGATTTAGTGACAGAATTAGACTGGGATATGGCCAAAAAATAACCACACTATTGCTGGTTAAATGCACTTGGTGACGGGCGCAGCTTGCCCCTGATGTAGTATATGGCCAAAAAATGAACAGACTATTGCTGGTTAAATGCACTTGGTGTCACAGCTTGACCAACCACACTACTGAGGGTTAAATGCACTTGGTGACGGGCGCAGCTTGCCCCTGATGTAGTATATGGCCAAAAAATAAACAGACTATTGCTGGTTAAATGCACTTGGTGTGACAGCTTCACCCTGATGTAGGCTTTAGCCAGAAAACAACCACACCATTGAGGGTTAAATGCACTTGGTGACAGGCGCAGCTTGCCCCTGATTTTGTATATGGCCAAAAAATGAACAGACTATTGCTGGTTAAATGCACTTGGTGTGACAGCTTCACCCTGATGTAGGCTTTAGCCAAAAAACAACCACACCATTGAGGGTTAAATGCACTTGGTGACAGGCGCAGCTTGCCCCTGATTTTGTATATGGCCAAAAAATGAACAGACTATTGCTGGTTAAATGCACTTGGTGTGACAGCTTCACCCTGATGTAGGCTTTAGCCAAAAAACAACCACACCATTGAGGGTTAAATGCACTTGGTGACAGGCGCAGCTTGCCCCTGATTTTGTATATGGCCAAAAAATGAACAGACTATTGCTGGTTAAATGCACTTGGTGTGACAGCTTCACCCTGATGTAGGCTTTAGCCAAAAAACAACCACACCATTGAGGGTTAAATGCACTTGGTGACAGGCGCAGCTTGCCCCTGATTTTGTATATGGCCAAAAAATGAACAGACTATTGCTGGTTAAATGCACTTGGTGTGACAGCTTCACCCTGATGTAGGCTTTAGCCAAAAAACAACCACACCATTGAGGGTTAAATGCACTTGGTGACAGGCGCAGCTTGCCCCTGATTTTGTATATGGCCAAAAAATGAACAGACTATTGCTGGTTAAATGCACTTGGTGTGACAGCTTCACCCTGATGTAGGCTTTAGCCAAAAAACAACCACACCATTGAGGGTTAAATGCACTTGGTGACAGGCGCAGCTTGCCCCTGATTTTGTATATGGCCAAAAAATGAACAGACTATTGCTGGTTAAATGCACTTGGTGTGACAGCTTCACCCTGATGTAGGCTTTAGCCAAAAAACAACCACACCATTGAGGGTTAAATGCACTTGGTGACAGGCGCAGCTTGCCCCTGATTTTGTATATGGCCAAAAAATGAACAGACTATTGCTGGTTAAATGCACTTGGTGTGACAGCTTCACCCTGATGTAGGCTTTAGCCAAAAAACAACCACACCATTGAGGGTTAAATGCACTTGGTCGCAGCTTGTGCTGGCGCACCACAAGACACAAAATGGCCGCCGATCACCCCAGAAAAATGTGACTGACAAACGGTCTGGGCAGCCTAAAAACAGTGAGCAATTGAGGATCAGCAGCTCAATGATCCACAGCTGCAGATCGATCAGTTAATCAAGTCCTTTGGAGGAGTTAATCTGCCTAATCTCGCCCTACTGTCGCAGCCGCAACCTCTCCCTACGCTAATCAGAGCAGAGTGACGGGCGGCGCTATGTGACTCCAGCTTAAATAGAGGCTGGGTCACATGGTGCTCTGGCCAATCACAGCCATGCCAATAGTAGGCATGGCTGTGATGGCCTCTTGGGGCAAGTAGTATGACGCTTGTTGATTGGCTGCTTTGCAGCCTTTCAAAAAGCGCCAAGAAAGCGTCACAAAAGCGCCAAGAAAGCGACGAACACCGAACCCGAACCCGGACTTTTACGAAAATGTCCGGGTTCGGGTCCGTGTCACGGACACCCCAAAATTCGGTACGAACCCGAACTATACAGTTCGAGTTCGCTCATCCCTAGTCTCTAGACCTTTCTTGATGTTTGCCACATGTTCCGCTACTCTCTTTTTCAGCGTTCTTTTCGTCCTGCCTATATATTGTTTTCTGCAGTCGCACTGTAGCAAATATATGACATCTGTAGAGTCGCAGGTCAAGCACTCTTGTATCTCTACAGTAAAGGAATTCACTGTAGACACAACTTTTGTAGTTTTTTTCGGAAAATTTGTAATTCTACAGTTGGCACATCTGCCACATTTGAAAAATCCATTCACTGTCAACCAATTATCTTTCTTCTGGCTCTCTTTTCTCACTTTAACTGTTGGGGCTATTTTTCCAGCTAAATTATTTGCCCGTGTATACGTGATCTTAGGGGCTTCACTTAACAGCGGACCTATCACTTTATCATTCAATAGAAGTCCCCAGTGCTTCCGAATACTCTTTTCCATCATCCTGTATTGGGAATTAAAGGGAAGGATGATCCTCAACGCCTCATCTCGTGGTTGGGGATGACTCGCCAAGAAAAAGTCTCGCCTCTCCATTTCCTTCACCTTCTCCAATGATTTGTCAATTACATGGGCTGGGTAGTCCCTTTCCAATAGCTGTTGTTTCAGGCCAGTGGCTTCCTCATCAAATTTGCCCTCGTTCGTACAGTTTCACCTTAATCTACGGAACTGACTCGGCACATTTAGCAGCCACCGTGGAAGATGGCAACTCGCAAACCTGATGAAGCTATTTTTAGCCACTGGCTTGAAAAACGTACTACAATACAATTGGTTCCCTTTCACCTGTATTTCTAGGTCTAAAAACTCAACCTTCTCTCTGCTGACATTCGGGCTGTAAATCAGGTTCTTGTCATTGATGTTAATGCTGTTCAAAAATAAATCCAGGGATTCAGTAGTATCTTGCCAAATAAACAGGATATCGTCTATGTAGCGCCGCCATAGGACCAGATCCACCCCCAGCCTGGGTAGTATGACTTCCTTTACCCATTGGGCCAAAAACAAATTGGCGTAGCTGGGGGCGAATCTGGTACCCATGGCGGTGCCAGTGCGCTGCACATAGAACTCCCGCTCAAATGAAAAATAATTGTGGGTTAATATATATTCCACTCCCTCCAATAGGAATTCTATCTGTTCAGTAGAGAATCCAGCATCCCCTGACAATTGTTCCTGTAATGCTCGTATACCCTGGATGTGATCAATCACCGTATACAGGGATCCGACATCCAGCGTCCCCAAGATCCATCCGTCTGCCCATTCAAAAGTTTCCAGTGTTTTAATAATGTCCGCAGTGTCACGAATATATGATGGCACTTTCTTTACATAGGGTTGAAGCCACTGGTCAATATACTTAGATAAATTGCATGAAATGGATTCAATCCCGGACACTATTGGGCGACCTGGGGGTGTTTGTAAATTTTTGTGGATCTTGGGGATGCAATAGAACATCGGGATCCTCTTCTCAGTATCCAAAATAAATCTAGCCTCCTGGTTGGAGAGAAAGCCCACTTTTAATCCCTTCTCAAAATAGTTCTTTAAAATTTTATAATATTGCTCTGTGGGATCTCCCTTTAATTTTTGATAGGTCTCTTGTGACCCCAATTGTCTATAGCACTCTTGCAAGTAGTCTACCGTATTAAGTACTACTACCGCACCACCCTTATCTGCCGGCCTTATTGTAATATCATTCGCCTCTTGCAAAGATTTGATTGCCCTTATTTCCCCTTTATTTAAATTTGTATTTATTCTCCGACTTTTAATTCTTCTCAAGTCCCGCTCTACATTATTCTTGAACGCGGCCATTTCATTGCTAATCTCCTGTCTAGGGAATTTTTTAGATCTGGCCTTTAGATCAATATGTTGATATTTACTGCTATTCCCTTCCATGTCCATCTCTCTAGTAATTGGGTTTTTTAGAAAATATTTCTTAAGACATAAACGTCTTATGAATTTTTCCACCCCAATGTATGTGGCGAACTTATCCAGGGAATTAGTAGGGGCAAACTTTAAACCTTTATTTAATAGCTGAATCTGGGTGTCTGTAAGTACAGTATCACTGATATTTATTACGTTGGTCGTCGGTTGTGTGGGTATCTGTGATTCCTTTTTATGTGCGTGTCGTCCTCTCAGAATTTTCCGTTGTGCTCGTGCTGTTTCAACCTGGTTGATATTGGTGTATAGTGATATTCTGTGTTTTGGTGATATCTGTGTTCCTGTCTCTGTGCCTGGTGAATCCCTCTGTCCTGTGCATACTCCCTCGCTGTGCATACTCCCTCGGACGCTCCCTCAAATTGTAATTGTGACCCTGTGCCTGTGTTCTGTGATTGTGCTTCCTTACATCCTGTCGTGGTGGGGTTGGGGTATGTGTGCTCCTCGTTCGTGCTTTGTGATGTGGTGGGGTAAAATCTAAAAAATGCGGTGTCATTAGTGTTTCAAATCTATTAGAGATACTGACATTGTCATATTGTATCCCCTGTGTATGCTGCGCTGGATTCCGTAGCGTGTAAGAGACACAACTGGTACCAAGTGTCAGCTAAATCCAAAGTGTTCACTCCACAGTACAATTGATTAGATATAACTTATGCTTGCTTCATAGATTCTGTAATGCTCGCAAACGAGCGTGGTCTTACCCCTCTTCACTGCTCTCCGCAGCGTTGCTCTCCGCAGCGTGCTACGTGATGTGCTGGCCATACCGTGATGTGCTGGCCATACCGTAAGTCAGTCTCCCAGAAAATAGAAAAATAACTATGGCTTTGAGAATATGGAGACACAAAAAAGTCATATTTGGTCCTGTCGCGTCCATAACAACTTGCTCTATAAAAATAGCACCTATCTAACCTGTCAGATGAACACTGTAAACAACAGAAAATAAAAAAAACGGTGCCAAAACAGCTATTTTTTGTTACCTTGCCTCACAAAAGTGTAATATAGATCAACCAAAAATCATACGTATCCTAAAATAGTACCAACTTAACAGCCACCTTATCCCGTAGTTTCCAAAATGGGGTAATTTTTTGGGAGTTTCTACTCTAGGGGTGCATAAAGGGGTCTTCAAATGTGACATGGTAGCTTAAAATTATCCCAGTGAAATCTGCTTTAAGCAGATGGCAATGCCATCTGCCCGTACAGCAGTTTATGACCACATATGGGGTGTTTCTGTAAACTACAGAATCAGGGCAATAAATATTGAGTTTTGTTTGGCTGTTAACCCTTGCTTTGTTGGTGGAAATAAATTGATTAAAATTGAAAATCTGCCAAAAAAGTGACATTCTGAAATGTCATCTCCATTTTCCATTAATTCTTGTGGAACACCTAAAGGGTTAACAAAGTTTGTAAAATCAGTTTTAAATACCTTGAGGGGGGTATTTTCAAAAATGGGTCACTTTTTTGGAGTTTCTACTCTAGGGGCGCATCAGGGGGTCTTCAAATGTAACATGGCAGCTTAAAATTATCCCAGTGAAATCTGCTTTCCAAAAACCATATGGCATTCCTTTCCTTCTGCGCAATGCCGCCTGCCTGTACAGCAGTTTACGACCACATATGGGGTGTTTCTGTAAACTACAGAATCAGGGCGATAAATATAGAGTTTTGCTTGGCTGTTAACCCTTGCTTTGTTAGTGGAAAAAAATTATTAAAATGGAAAATTAAAAAGGGTTAACAAAGTTTGTAAAATCGGTTTTAAATACCTTGAGGGGTCTAGTTTCTAAAATTGGGTAATTTTTGGGTGGTTTCTATTATGTATTATGGAGCTGTGGGCAGAGGAAGCGCTTTGTGCGCAAAACAGCCGTCGCCGCTTACTGTTTGTTTAGTTGTACTGTATCATGTCTGCTCCTGACCCATGGTGAATAAAGTAAATGAAAACGGCGATTGGTGCCGCTGGATTATTTTCTTATGTTGCACGTGAATTATTAATGCCTGACCCCAGCTGAGCACCGCCTGACCAGGGGATACGCTAAACATTGTCCGTAGCTGTGCAGTGCAATCGGATCTATTGTCTATCGCCATTGATTTCTATTATGTAAGCCTCACACAGTGACTTCAGGCCTGAACTGGTCCTGTACAGCAGTTTATGACCACATATGGGGTGTTTCTGTAAACTACAGAATTAGAGCAATAAATATTGAGTTTTGCTTGGCTGTTAACCCTTTTCTTTGTTAGTGGGAATTTTTTTTTGATTAAAATGGAAAATCGGCCAAAAAAGTTAAATTCTGAAATTTAATCTCCATTTTCCATTAATTCTTGTGGAACACCTAAAGGGTTAACAAAGTTTATAAAATCAGTTTTGAATACCTTGAGGGGTGTAGTTTCTAAAATTGGGTAATTTTTGGGTGGTTTCTAATATGTAAGCCTCACAAAGTGACTTCAGACCTAAACTGGTCCTTAAAAAGTGGGTTTTGGAAATGTTCTGAAAGATTTGCTTCTAAACTTCTAAGCCTTCTAACGTCCCCAAAAAATAAAATGGCATTCACAAAATTATCCAAACATGAAGTAGACAGACAGGGAATGTAAAGTAGTGACTATTTTTGGAGTTATTACTATCTATTATAAAAGTAGAGAAATTAGAAATTTGGAAATTTGATAATTTTTCCAAATTTTGGGTAAATTTGGCATTTTTTTTATAAATAAAAATGACATTTGTTTACTCAATTTTGCCACTGTCATGAATTACAACATGTGACGAGAAACAATCTCAGAATGGCCTGTATAAGAAAAAGTGTTTTAAAGTTATTACCACATAAAGTGACACATGTCAGATTTGCAAAAATCGGCCTGGGATTTAAGGTGAAAAGTGGCTCGGTAGTGAATGGGTTAATACTAGTGATGAGACCTATCCGCTGAATAGGTCCTCAGTATCTGATCGCTAGGGTTCCAAAATCCAGGATCCCCGCCAATCAGATGCTTGAGACCACAGACTTCTCTGTGTTCACCACGCACAGCGTTGTACTTTGTATAGTGGCCTTGCTCAGTATCACGCTCACCCCTATTCACTTCTATAGGGCTGAGCTGCTCCTAGGCCATGTGATCAATGAATGTGTTGTCAAAGGCCTAGGGAATGCTGTGAAAAGGCTGCAGTGCTGTGAGCGCCGGTGCCTTCTCGAACAGCTGATTGGCGGAGGTCCTCGGTAATCAGATCCAGTGGATAGGTCATAATTATTTAAGTCTTGGAAAACCCCTTTAAGAAAAGTACTATCTCTACTATCATATTCCAACTTGCAGCGATATACTACTACATAGATCATTATATTGACTGTCATCCATCGCATGCCATTGACTGCTTTCATGTGTTATTTCTTTTTTGGAACATTTGGTATCTTACCAGTTCTAAAAAAAAAAAAAAAGGGGGGCATGGTGTTCGCGGGGAAGAGGGCAGGCCGGCATGCCCATCTCATTTATTGTTTTCTATGCCATTTTTTGGAGTTTGAAAATTATCTAAATCTACAGCAGCAAGGGACCTTGCATAGATTTAAGGCTGTTGTACGTCAGCGGTGGAGGCTGACACCTCTACATAACTCAGGCGCATCGAGCGCCAAAGCAGGGTTATTAAGACTGGAATCTAAAATGCCAGTCGTGATAAATGACCCCAATAGTGCCTAACTGATATACGACCTTAATGTATTGGGATAATGATTTTAGCATATTTTATTTTATCTTTACTTATTTTATTTTCATTTTTAATTGTATTAATTAATTATCTGATATGTCTTATACAAAGGTTCATTCTGATTAAAGTGTATATCCCAGTGTCTTGAAAACTTACCTTTTCATTTTTCATTTCTACTGTATATCATAAATATTTGGTCTGAAGTTATCCGACCGATCAGTGCATGCGACCTACACATTAGACATTTTGTTTAAATCTATTTATATCTTCATAAGTCAAAAATGATGCTGCAAATATGGTGTGTGCCATAATTTGTGACTTTTTAATGCAAAACAAAAATATTGTTTCTTTACACACATTTTTGTCTGGCTGAACCACCAGCAATTAGGTGGCTTCCAACAGACAGGACCTACACTATTAGGCCACTTTCACACAGGCGAGATTTCCGCACATTGCACCCGCACTGAATCTGGGCCTATTCATTTCTATGGGGCTCTGCACATGAGAGGTGATTTTCATGCATCACTTGTGCGTTGCATGAGAATTGCAGCATGCTTTATTTTGTGCGTTTTTCAAGCAACTCAGGCCCCATAGAAGTGAATGGCACTGCATGAAAATCCCAAGCATCCGCGAGCAAGTGCGGATGTGGTGCGATTTTCACGCATGGTTGCTAGGAGACGATCGGGATGGGGACCCGATCATTATTATTTTCCCTTATAACATGGTTATAAGGGAAAATAATATCATTCCTAATACAGAATGCTAAGTAAATTAGGGAAGGAGGGGTTAAAAAAAAAGAAAAAATAATTAAACTCACCTTATCCACTTGTTCTCGCAGCCCGGCTTCTCTTCTGTCTTCTTCTTTGATGCCAGGAGGAAAAGGACCTGTGGTGATGTCACTGCGCTTATCACATGGTCCGTCACATGATCCATCACCATGGATGTGAAGAAGTCCGGGTTCGGGTACCAAACATGACGATTTTTCTCATGTGCGTGCAAAACGCATTAAAATGCTTTGCACTTACGCGGAAAAATCGCGCATTTTCCCACGAAGCACCAGCTTCCTATCTGGCCCTCACACGCGACGCCCGTGTGAAAGAGGCCTTAAACTTGTGTCTCCTCTGATTTTGGCACATAAAATTCAGGGCAATGTAGAATTCTGATATATTATACTCTGATATATAACGGTTAGGGATGAGCAAACACGCAGAAGTTCGGGTTTGCCGGGCTCGGCCGAACTTCAGGTCAATGAAGACCCAAACTTAATTTTATTATTTTCCATTATATCGAAACATAACAGCATTCTTAAGACAGAATGCAAAAGAATATGGCCATTTAAGGGTTAAAAAACAAAACAAAAAACTCACCTCATCCACTTGATCGCGCTGCAGCAGTCTCTTATATCTTCATTCAGCAGGACCTGACAAAGGACATGCGATGTGCGTGATGACGTCACCGCACTCTCCCACATCATCGCGCACATCGCAGGTCCTTTGGCAGGTCCTGTTAAATGAAGATAGAAGAGACTGCTGCAGCACGATCCAGTGGATGAGGTGAGGTTTTTTTGGTTTTTTTTACCCGTAAATGGCCATATTCTTTTACATTCTGTCTTAACAATGCTATTATTTTCTGTTATTACCAGGCTATAATGGAAAATAATAAAATCACTGGAACAAGAACCTGAACCAGGACTTCAGTGAAAAAGTCCGGGTTCAGGTCCAGGAA
This sequence comes from Bufo gargarizans, assembly GCF_014858855.1. Classification (NCBI taxonomy): domain Eukaryota; kingdom Metazoa; phylum Chordata; class Amphibia; order Anura; family Bufonidae; genus Bufo; species Bufo gargarizans. The sequence continues at coordinate 653,331,037 of NC_058080.1, forward strand.
CCCGAACTTGCAAAGTTTAGTACCAACTCAAACCTTGTTCAGGTTCGCTCATCCCTAATAACAATAATGCGATTTACATTTATTCATGTTTCCACTGTTAGCATGTATCTTGACAATGTGTTGCTACTTGTAGTCCTTGTTTGCTGGTGACTTTTTAATGCATCCAATGTGGCATTAAAGCGCTGATAAATCTCCCCCAATGTGTGCTAGAATTGCCAGAAAAAACGAGTATAATCTATGTGTCTGAGGAGATTAAAGGGAACCTGTCATCAACTTTATGCTGCCCATACCTGCCTAGACAGGTGAGTTAATTTCAGTGGTCTGTCATTTATAAGTTAAAAGTAACTGGTTGCCGAGAACCGACATCACAATCATTGCAGACTGGGCCTGGAAAAGAGTCATGGCCACCTGAGAAGAGTCCTGGTTATTCATGAATTCCTGCTCTCCCGTCCACCTGCTGATGACTGACAGGCTTCTACCTAGTTTTCTCCCTTTCCCTCTAGGAGAGAACTGCCAATCATCAGCAGATGGGTGAGAGCAGGAGATTATGAATAACCATGACTCTTCTCAGGTAGATTTGACTCTTTTCAAGGCCTGGGCTGCAATGATTATGATGCTGGTTCTCAGCAACCTCTTACTTTTAGCTCATGAGTGACACACCGCTGACATCAGCATTTCTGTCACTATTTTATGCTGCACTCAGTGAGGTCAGCATAAGCTTTTTTTCATATTTTACTTAATTATTAACATCTTTCATTAAACAGCCCAGGCCAAGCAAAAGTTTATTAGTTTATCTCATTTGTGCAACATTTTTGCAGAGTAATGGTGTCAAGGCAATAAACAAGAAGAGTGTTATTTAATAAGATATCACAGCAAATTCGCCGTGGCTTAGATCCAGTCATGTGCTATGCTTCATTTGTGGTAATGACTTCAGTCGCTTTAGTGGAAGGAGTCATTATTGTGGTTTCATGTTGTGTTCATTATCGATAGAGTTAAACATTGCGCAAGAACAAAAGATGGAAAATAAAATCAGTTCTGAACATCTGTGAAGGATTGATGTATAAAAAAAAAAGCAGAACATACATATAGACTTGAGCACTGCCACGTTACATGGGTTTTTTGATGTAGGGAAGGGATTTACTTTTCCTGTACGTAGGGAACATTTCACTTTCGTGTCCATGACTGATGAAACAATTATACCTTAGTAGATGTAATGCTGATACTAATTACTGTGGTGAACAGCTTGCATGGATGGAAAGAGAAGGCCCTTTCAAGACAGTCAGTGTAGGATCAAATCATTGATTTGCATCTGTTTTCCCTTAGCTATGCAAAGATTTAAAAAAGAAAAAAATAAGATGCATGCACACATCATTTAAAGAGGTATTCCGGTTGGTATTCCGGTTGTAATAATTACATTTATTTATGTAGGGAATAGGATGTTGAACAATTTTATAATATGCATCTATTCAAAATTTGGCTTGCAGACCTTTATTTATTTCCTTACAGTAGCCCCTTAAATAAAAAGAAATTGTATGATCCATTTTAGTCCTATAAAATGCATCCATAGCAGAGATGCATAGGACTAAACATGGCGTCAGGGGAGTCATTATGCGACCCTCACAAGTAGGGATGAGCGAACTCGAACTGTATAGTTCGGGTTCGTACCGAATTTTGGGGTGTCCGTGACACGGACCCGAACCCGGACATTTTCGTAAAAGTCCGGGTTCGGGTTCGGTGTTCGTCGCTTTCTTGGCGCTTTTGTGACGCTTTCTTGGCGCTTTTTGAAAGGCTGCAAAGCAGCCAATCAACAAGCGTCATACTACTTGCCCCAAGAGGCCATCACAGCCATGCCTACTATTGGCATGGCTGTGATTGGCCAGAGCACCATGTGACCCAGCCTCTATTTAAGCTGGAGTCACATAGCGCCGCCCGTCACTCTGCTCTGATTAGCGTAGGGAGAGGTTGCGGCTGCGACAGTAGGGCGAGATTAGGCAGATTAACTCCTCCAAAGGACTTGATTAACTGATCGATCTGCAGCTGTGGATCATTGAGCTGCTGATCCTCAATTGCTCACTGTTTTTAGGCTGCACAGACCGTTTGTCAGTCTCATTTTTCTGGGGTGATCGGCGGCCATTTTGTGTCTTGTGGTGCGCCAGCACAAGCTGCGACCAAGTGCATTTAACCCTCAATGGTGTGGTTGTTTTTTGGCTAAAGCCTACATCAGGGTGAAGCTGTCACACCAAGTGCATTTAACCAGCAATAGTCTGTTCATTTTTTGGCCATATACAAAATCAGGGGCAAGCTGCGCCTGTCACCAAGTGCATTTAACCCTCAATGGTGTGGTTGTTTTTTGGCTAAAGCCTACATCAGGGTGAAGCTGTGACACCAAGTGCATTTAACCAGCAATAGTCTGTTCATTTTTTGGCCATATACAAAATCAGGGGCAAGCTGCGCCTGTCACCAAGTGCATTTAACCCTCAATGGTGTGGTTGTTTTTTGGCTAAAGCCTACATCAGGGTGAAGCTGTCACACCAAGTGCATTTAACCAGCAATAGTCTGTTCATTTTTTGGCCATATACAAAATCAGGGGCAAGCTGCGCCTGTCACCAAGTGCATTTAACCCTCAATGGTGTGGTTGTTTTTTGGCTAAAGCCTACATCAGGGTGAAGCTGTCACACCAAGTGCATTTAACCAGCAATAGTCTGTTTATTTTTTGGCCATATCCCAGTCTAATTCTGTCACTAAATCCATACCGGTCACCCAGCGCCTAAATACTAGGCCTCAAATTTATATCCAGCTAAATCTGTCCCTAGTGCTGTAGCTGGGCGAGTTATTTAGTGTCCGTTCAAGCACATTTCTTGTTCTGGGTTGAAATACAATTCCCAATTTAGCAATTTCATAATTTAGTGGTTCCTGCTATATCAGAGCTATTTGAAATCTATCCCAAAAAGGGTATATAATATTGAAGGTGCACATTGGGTCATTCAGAATAACTTCACACACACCCGCTACTGTGTATTTCCAAGTCTAATTCTGTCACTAAACCCATACCGGTGACCCAGCGCCTAAATACTAGGCCTCAAATTTAAATCCCTCTAAATCTCTCGTTACCCACCGCTGTACTGTTGTTGCTGGGCAAGATATTTAGTGTCCGTCAAAGCACATTTTTTGTTCTGGGTTGAAGTACAATTCCCAATTTAGCAATTTCATAATTTAGTGGTTCCTGCTATATCAGAGCTATTTGGAATCTATCCCTAAAAGGGTATATAATATTGAAGGTGCACATTGGGTCATTCAGAATAACTTCACACACACCCGCTACTGTGTATTTCCAAGTCTAATTCTGTCACTAAACCCATACCTGTCACCCAGCGCCTAAATACTAGGCCTCAAATTTAAATCCCTCTAAATCTCTCGTTACCGCTGTACTGTTGTTGCTGGGCAAGATATTTAGTGTCCGTCAAAGCACATTTTTTGTTCTGGGTTGAAGTACAATTCCCAATTTAGCAATTTCATAATTTAGTGGTTCCTGCTATATCAGAGCTATTTGGAATCTATCCCTAAAAGGGTATATAATATTGAAGGTGCACATTGGGTCATTCAGAATAACTTCACACACACCCGCTACTGTGTATTTCCAAGTCTAATTCTGTCACTAAACCCATACCTGTCACCCAGCGCCTAAATACTAGGCCTCAAATTTAAATCCCTCTAAATCTCTCGTTACCGCTGTACTGTTGTTGCTGGGCAAGATATTTAGTGTCCGTCAAAGCACATTTTTTGTTCTGGGTTGAAGTACAATTCCCAATTTAGCAATTTCATAATTTAGTGGTTTCTGCTATATCAGAGCTATTTGAAATCTATCCCTAAAAGGGTATATAATATTGAAGGTGCACATAGGGTCATTCAGAATAACTTCACACACACGCTTCTGTGCATTTCCAAGTCTAATTCTGTCACTAAATCCATACCGGTGACCCAGCGCCTAAATACTAGGCCTCAAATTTAAATCCCTCTAAATCTCTCGTTACCCACCGCTGTACTGTTGTTGCTGGGCAAGATATTTAGTGTCCGTCAAAGCACATTTTTTGTTCTGGGTTGAAGTACAATTCCCAATTTAGCAATTTCATAATTTAGTGGTTTCTGCTATATCAGAGCTATTTGAAATCTATCCCTAAAAGGGTATATAATATTGAAGGTGCACATAGGGTCATTCAGAATAACTTCACACACACGCTTCTGTGCATTTCCAAGTCTAATTCTGTCACTAAATCCATACCGGTGACCCAGCGCCTAAATACTAGGCCTCAAATTTAAATCCCTCTAAATCTCTCGTTACCCACCGCTGTACTGTTGTTGCTGGGCAAGATATTTAGTGTCCGTCAAAGCACATTTTTTGTTCTGGGTTGAAGTACAATTCCCAATTTAGCAATTTCATAATTTAGTGGTTTCTGCTATATCAGAGCTATTTGAAATCTATCCCAAAAAGGGTATATAATATTGAAGGTGCACATTGGGTCATTCAGAATAACTTCACACACACCCGCTACTGTGTATTTCCAAGTCTAATTCTGTCACTAAACCCATACCTGTCACCCAGCGCCTAAATACTAGGCCTCAAATTTAAATCCCTCTAAATCTCTCGTTACCGCTGTCCTGTTGTAGCTGGGAAAGTTATTTAGTGCCCGTCAAAGCACATTTTTTGTTCTGGGTTGAAGTACAATTCCCAATTTAGCAATTTCATAATTTAGTGGTTCCTGCTATATCAGAGCTATTTGAAATCTATCCCTAAAAGGGTATATAATATTCAAGGTGCACATTGGGTCATTCAGAATAACTTCACACACACGCTTCTGTGCATTTCCAAGTCTAATTCTGTCACTAAATCCATACCGGTCACCCAGCGCCTAAATACTAGGCCTCAAATTTATATCCCGCTGAATTTGAATACAATACATTGGGCCAAATAATATATTTGTTGTTGTGGTGAACCATAACAATGAGGAAAAACATCTAGTAAGGGACGCGGACGTGGACATGGTCGTGGTGGTGTTAGTGGACCCTCTGGTGCTGGGAGAGGACGTGGCCGTTCTGCCACATCCACACGTCCTAGTGTACCAACTACCTCAGGTCCCAGTAGCCGCCAGAATTTACAGCGATATATGGTGGGGCCCAATGCCGTTCTAAGGATGGTAAGGCCTGAGCAGGTACAGGCATTAGTCAATTGGGTGGCCGACAGTGGATCCAGCACGTTCACATTATCTCCCACCCAGTCTTCTGCAGAAAGCGCACAGATGGCGCCTGAAAACCAACCCCATCAGTCTGTCACATCACCCCCATGCATACCAGGGAAACTGTCTCAGCCTCAAGTTATGCAGCAGTCTCTTATGCTGTTTGAAGACTCCGCTGGCAGGGTTTCCCAAGGGCATCCACCTAGCCCTTCCCCAGCGGTGAAAGACATAGAATGCACTGACGCACAACCACTTATGTTTCCTGATGATGAGGACATGGGAATACCACCTCAGCATGTCTCTGATGATGACGAAACACAGGTGCCAACTGCTGCGTCTTTCTGCAGTGTGCAGACTGAACAGGAGGTCAGGGATCAAGACTGGGTGGAAGACGATGCAGGGGACGATGAGGTCCTAGACCCCACATGGAATGAAGGTCGTGCCACTGACTTTCACAGTTCGGAGGAAGAGGCAGTGGTGAGACCGAGCCAACAGCGTAGCAAAAGAGGGAGCAGTGGGCAAAAGCAGAACACCCGCCGCCAAGAGACTCCGCCTGCTACTGACCGCCGCCATCTGGGACCGAGCACCCCAAAGGCAGCTTCAAGGAGTTCCCTGGCATGGCACTTCTTCAAACAATGTGCTGACGACAAGACCCGAGTGGTTTGCACGCTGTGCCATCAGAGCCTGAAGCGAGGCATTAACGTTCTGAACCTGAGCACAACCTGCATGACCAGGCACCTGCATGCAAAGCATGAACTGCAGTGGAGTAAACACCTTAAAACCAAGGAAGTCACTCAGGCTCCCCCTGCTACCTCTTCTGCTGCTGCCGCCTCGGCCTATTCTGCTGCTGCCGCCTCGGCCTCTTCCTCCGCCTCTGGAGGAACGTTGGCACCTGCCGCCCAGCAAACAGGGGATGTACCACCAACACCACCACCACCACCTCCGTCACCAAGCGTCTCAACCATGTCACACGCCAGCGTTCAGCTCTCCATCTCACAAACATTTGATAGAAAGCGTAAATTCCCACCTAGCCACCCTCGATCCCTGGCCCTGAATGCCAGCATTTCTAAACTACTGGCCTATGAAATGCTGTCATTTAGGCTGGTGGACACAGACAGCTTCAAACAGCTCATGTCGCTTGCTGTCCCACAGTATGTTGTTCCCAGCCGGCACTACTTCTCCAAGAGAGCCGTGCCTTCCCTGCACAACCAAGTATCCGATAAAATCAAGTGTGCACTGCGCAACGCCATCTGTAGCAAGGTCCACCTAACCACAGATACGTGGACCAGTAAGCACGGCCAGGGACGCTATATCTCCCTAACTGCACACTGGGTAAATGTAGTGGCAGCTGGGCCCCAGGCGGAGAGCTGTTTGGCGCACGTCCTGCCGCCGCCAAGGATCGCAGGGCAACATTCTTTGCCTCCTGTTGCCACCTCCTCCTTCTCGGCTTCCTCCTCCTCTTCTTCCACCTGCTCATCCAGTCAGCCACACACCTTCACCACCAACTTCAGCACAGCCCGGGGTAAACGTCAGCAGGCCATTCTGAAACTCATATGTTTGGGGGACAGGCCCCACACCGCACAGGAGTTGTGGCGGGGTATTGAACAACAGACCGACGAGTGGTTGCTGCCGGTGAGCCTCAAGCCCGGCCTGGTGGTGTGTGATAATGGGCGAAATCTCGTTGCAGCTCTGGGACTAGCCAATTTGACGCACATCCCTTGCTTGGCGCATGTGCTGAATTTGGTGGTGCAGAAGTTCATTCACAACTACCCCGACATGTCAGAGCTGCTGCATAAAGTGCGGGCCGTCTGTTCGCGCTTCCGGCGTTCACATCCTGCCGCTGCTCGCCTGTCTGCGCTACAGCGTAACTTCGGCCTTCCCGCTCACCGCCTCATATGCGACGTGCCCACCAGGTGGAACTCCACCTTGCACATGCTGGACAGACTGTGCGAGCAGCAGCAGGCCATAGTGGAGTTTCAGCTGCAGCACGCACGGGTCAGTCGCACTACAGAACAGCACCACTTCACCACCAATGACTGGGCCTCCATGCGAGACCTGTGTGCCCTGTTGCGCTGTTTCGAGTACTCCACCAACATGGCCAGTGGCGATGACACCGTTATCAGCGTTACAATACCACTTCTATGTCTCCTTGAGAAAACACTTAGGGCGATGATGGAACAGGAGGTGGCCCAGGAGGAGGAGGAGGAGGATGAGGAAGAGGGGTCATTTTTAGCACTTTCAGGCCAGTCTCTTCGAAGTGACTCAGAGGGAGGTTTTTTGCAACAGCAGAGGCCAGGTACAAATGTGGCCAGCCAGGGCCCACTACTGGAGGACGAGGAGGACGAGGATGAGGAGGAGGTGGAGGAGGATGAGGATGAAGCATGGTCACAGCGGGGTGGCACCCAACGCAGCTCGGGTCCATCACTGGTGCGTGGCTGGGGGGAAAGGCAGGACGATGACGATACGCCTCCCACAGAGGACAGCTTGTCCTTACCCCTGGGCAGCCTGGCACACATGAGCGACTACATGCTGCAGTGCCTGCGCAACGACAGCAGAGTTGCCCACATTTTAACCTGTGCGGACTACTGGGTTGCCACCCTGCTGGATCCACGCTACAAAGACAATGTGCCCACCTTACTTCCTGCACTGGAGCGTGATAGGAAGATGCGCGAGTACAAGCGCACGTTGGTAGACGCGCTACTGAGAGCATTCCCAAATGTCACAGGGGAACAAGTGGAAGCCCAAGGCCAAGGCAGAGGAGGAGCAAGAGGTCGCCAAGGCAGCTGTGTCACGGCCAGCTCCTCTGAGGGCAGGGTTAGCATGGCAGAGATGTGGAAAACTTTTGTCAACACGCCACAGCTAACTGCACCACCACCTGATACGCAACGTGTTAGCAGGAGGCAACATTTCACTAACATGGTGGAACAGTACGTGTGCACACCCCTCCACGTACTGACTGATGGTTCGGCCCCATTCAACTTCTGGGTCTCTAAATTGTCCACGTGGCCAGAGCTAGCCTTTTATGCCTTGGAGGTGCTGGCCTGCCCGGCAGCCAGCGTTTTGTCTGAACGTGTATTCAGCACGGCAGGGGGCGTCATTACAGACAAACGCAGCCGCCTGTCTACAGCCAATGTGGACAAGCTGACGTTCATAAAAATGAACCAGGCATGGATCCCACAGGACCTGTCCGTCCCTTGTCCAGATTAGACATTAACTACCTCCCCATAACCATATATTATTGGACTCCAGGGCACTTCCTCATTCAATCCTATTTTTATTTTCATTTTACCATTATATTGCGATGCTACCCAAAGTTGAATGAACCTCTCCTCTGCCTGTGTGCTAGGCCTAAATATATGCCAATGGACTGTTGCAGTGGTGGCTGACATGAAGCCTGATTCTCTGCTATGACATGCAGACTAATTCTCTGCTGACATGAAGCCAGATTGTCTGTTACGGGACCTCTCTCCTCTGCCTGGGTGCTGGGCCTAAATTTATGACAATGGACTGTTGCAGTGGTGGCTGACGTGAAGCCTGATTCTCTGCTATGACATGCAGACTGATTCTCTGCTGACATGAAGCCAGATCCTCTGTTACGGGACCTCTCTCCTCTGCCTGGGTGCTGGGCCTAAATTTATGACAATGGACTGTTGCAGTGGTGGCTGACGTGAAGCCTGATTCTCTGCTATGACATGCAGACTGATTCTCTGCTGACATGAAGCCAGATCCTCTGTTACGGGACCTCTCTCCTCTGCCTGGGTGCTGGGCCTGAATATATGCCAATGGACTGTTGCAGTGGTGGGTGACGTGAAGCCTCATTCTCTGCTATGACATGCAGACTAATTCTCTGCTGACATGAAGCCAGATTGTCTGTTACGGGACCTCTCTCCTCTGCCTGTGTGTGTGCTGGGCCTAAATATATGCCAATGGACTGTTGCAGTGGTGGCTGACGTGAAGCCTCATTCTCTGCTATGACATGCAGACTGATTCTCTGCTGACATGAAGCCAGATCCTCTGTTACGGGACCTCTCTCCTCTGCCTGGGTGCTGGGCCTAAATTTATGACAATGGACTGTTGCAGTGGTGGCTGACGTGAAGCCTGATTCTCTGCTATGACATGCAGACTGATTCTCTGCTGTCATGAAGCCAGATTGTCTGTTACGGGACCTTTCTCCTCTACCTGGGTTCTGGGCCTAAATTTATGAAAATTGACTCTTACAGTGGTGGGTGACGTGAAGCCTGATTCTCTGCTATGATATGAAGACTGATTCTCTGCTGACATGAAGCCAGATTGTCTGTTACGGGACCTTTCTCCTCTGCCTGGGTTCTGGGCCTAAATTTATGAAAATTGACTCTTACAGTGGTGGGTGACGTGAAGCCTGATTCTCTGCTATGATATGAAGACTGATTCTCTGCTGACATGAAGCCAGATTGTCTGTTACGGGACCTTTCTCCTCTGCCTGGGTTCTGGGCCTAAATTTATGAAAATTGACTCTTACAGTGGTGGGTGACGTGAAGCCTGATTCTCTGCTATGATATGAAGACTGATTCTCTGCTGACATGAAGCCAGATTGTCTGTTACGGGACCTTTCTCCTCTGCCTGGGTTCTGGGCCTAAATTTATGAAAATTGACTCTTACAGTGGTGGGTGACGTGAAGCCTGATTCTCTGCTATGATATGAAGACTGATTCTCTGCTGACATGAAGCCAGATTCTCTGTTACGGGACCTCTCTCCTCTGCCTGGGTGCTGGGCCTAAATTTATGACAATGGACTGTTGCAGTGGTGGCTGACGTGAAGCCTGATTCTCTGCTATGACATGCAGACTGATTCTCTGCTGACATGAAGCCAGATTGTCTGTTACGGGACCTCTCTCCTCTGCCTGTGTGTGTGCTGGGCCTAAATATATGCCAATGGACTGTTGCAGTGGTGGCTGACGTGAAGCCTCATTCTCTGCTATGACATGCAGACTAATTCTCTGCTGACATGAAGACAGATTCTCTGTTACGGGACCTCTCTCCTCTGCCTGGGTGCCGGGGCCTAAATATCTGAGAATGGACTGTTCCAGTGGTGGGTGACGGGAAGCCAGATTCTCTGCTATGGAACCTCTCTCCAATTGATTTTGGTTAATTTTTATTTATTTAATTTTTATTTTAATTCATTTCCCTATCCACATTTGTTTGCAGGGGATTTACCTACATGTTGCTGCCTTTTGCAGCCCTCTAGCTCTTTCCTGGGCTGTTTTACAGCCTTTTTAGTGCCGAAAAGTTCGGGTCCCCATTGACTTCAATGGGGTTCGGGTTCGGGACGAAGTTCGGATCGGGTTCGGATCCCGAACCCGAACATTTCCGGGATGTTCGGCCGAACTTCTCGAACCCGAACATCCAGGTGTTCGCTCAACTCTACTCACAAGTATCATGTGACCCAGCTTTCAATTAACTGCCCTCGTATCTAACCAGTAAATAGTGGTGTATTGGGGAGTAGAGTATGGGGCGTATTTACAGTATGTAACTGAGTGTCAGGGATTACATGATGTGAAGAGTGTCACATGGATCATGCCATGTTTTGGTTAGGCCATGTATACATTATACAGGACTGGTACATGGCTATATCAGTCTACTGCATATAGGGTTCAACTGCATAATATAAGAAAGAATTTTAAATACATGTGTATTAGAACATTGTATGATTTCCTATTATATAAACTGGAATACCCCTTTAATTGAAATGAGAACTGTATGCAACACTACTATATAATACTAGAAGATAAAAAAAATGCCTGGTAATCTGGAAGCCATTCCAGTGTGCTGTAATAGAGCGCCTTATTGCTGAATTAAGAACCCAAAACAAGGGAGATAGTGCCAGAAATGTTGTCAGGTTGGAGATTCACATATCCCCAGTTGGTTGGAAAACCTCAAAGGGGTTGTCCAGGTGAACACATTATAAGTATATCAAATTATATAAGTAAAAAAAGGCCTACTCACCTCACCGATTTCCCATTGCTCCTGCCCTGAAGCAGCAATGACATCCAGACACAGAGTCTTGTTACCACTGTACCCAGTGCAGTAACCACATGTCCCTGTGCCAGGACATCTTTGCAGCAGATGGGAGTGGAGCATGACAAGAAACTGGGCACCCTTTAGGATAGGAGTAGTGGGGAGGAGAGAGGTGAGTATGCCTTTTTTTATTTATGTACACCATGCTGAGCTGGTTTAAGGATTTGCTTTCCTGGACAATCCCTTTAACCTGGCCACACATAAGATCATCTGCTGATCACTCCAAAATAGACTGGTTTGGCTGACTTTTATCTAATGTGCATGGCCAGCTTAAATTTTAACAGTTTAAGACTTAATATCCCAGGTTTGTAAATTAAGGGGCACATTTATTAAGACCACCGTTTTAGACGCCATTCTTAATATGGCTCTGCGCTGGCTGTGGATCCGCCAAAGTTATGTAGAGGCGCAGGTCTCTCCATAACTTTGGTGAATCCAGTGCCAGTTCTAAATGTAAGACAGCTTCCAAGCTGTCTAACATTTAGACCATTTTCTACACCTAAAACAGACGTAGAAAATGATGAATGAGACGGGCCTGCCGACCCGTCCCCGCCCAGGCCACAAAGTCACAGGTTGCGGTGCAAAGGACTGTAATATTGGCGTATTTCTGTTTAATAAATGACCCACTAAATGTTTCAAATGGATTTTTACTATTAAAATTGAGTTTCCAATTTTTTTTTTAATTCTCAAATTACATAAAAGCAACCTCCCAGAAAAAAAGCAATGGGGCAGTACATGACATGGGGATTTAGACACTACACTCAGCATAAAGCCATTATTACCTTTCATGGCTCCTCTATTTTTACACATTTAGGCTACATGCACACGACTGTATGTGTTTTGCGGTCCGCAAATTGCGGATCCACAAAAAAAACGGAACGGACACAGAAACATACAACGTTCGTGTACATGTAACCTTATTTTGTGTTTCAATGTCCTGGTATTTAATATGTTCATTGCATGATTATGTAATATATTAATATTGATACAATCAGATGTAATCTATATTTATGAACTATAGGTTTGTAGATTGTAAGCCCTTGCGGGCAGAGCCATCTCTCCTTCTTTACCAGTTTGTAACTTGTCTTGTTCATGCTTATTGCAATTGTTTTGTTTTATGTATGTATGCCCCTTTTCATATGGACAGCGCCATAGAATGAATAGCACTTTAATAAATAATTATTTTTATATACATATATATATATATATATATATGTATAATCTAATGTGTTGACATTTTGTATAGGTCTACATTGATGTCATTGAAGTATTAGCTTTACTGACCTATTTGACCAGCCTCTTATGTACAGTTGCATAGTGGGTTCCATCGTATCAATGCCTTTTTTTGAATAATGCTCATAAATGGCTGAATGAATCTGTTTTCTACATTTTTTTGCTGAATGTCTGACATTTTTCCTATTAGTGTACACCAGTGTCATGATCTATCAACCACATTTATATATGAAATGAACCTCATCATTGTAGAACTTTGCCTTATGTAAATTGTAACTCATTTTACCATTCAGTCTATGGCAGAGAGCTGAGAAGTACTCCTGATCTGCTTGCTAGGGATCTGGACAATCTAGGAGCCTGCACACAGTAGTGTGATGTTCTCATCATATGTAAGAATATAGAGTGCCTCTACTCAATATCTCAGGATCCAGATGCGGGAGATGGAAAAGGTCAGGAAATAGCATCCCAGGAAGCAGGACAGGAGAACGTTTGAGCTCTCTGCATCATGGGACTCAAAGTAAGATATGGCAGAAACACTTTTTTCCTTTCTGACACCTATTTGGTTTAATATATACCGTACGTGACTAAATCGATTACCTGGTAGTTTTCATTTTCTCACTGATTAGTTGGTTTCTTGTGACTTATAATAAGTCTAGTATATATGCTGGACAAGTGCACACAGCAGATAATAGGAGAGAGAATACCCGGGTGTTCGTGGAGGATGTGACGACGTAATGGTGTAGCGTCGCGCTCTCCCTCCTCCCCTAATGCTGGTGTAGCTCCCGAATACGCTTTCGAACATGCTCTGACCGCCTCCTTGGTTTGTGGACTTGAAACCATTACTGACCTCTGTATGCTGCCCGGACGCTGAGCTGCATTACCTGGATGCTGAGCTGCATTGCCAGACGTATCGCGGATTACAGAGCGAGGCTTGATCCCATCTTGGAGGGGTGAGAGCGCTGTGCTCTGGGTGCTCCCCCCGCGTCCTTCTGGTGTGGCGGCTCGCTCTGTGTGTGTCTGCGGCTGTCCTCCTGGTCTTTTTGCTGACGTGCTGCCTGGTTATTCCTCTATGGCTGGAAGGGCCCCGTGTTTGGATCCGCCGGACCTCCTGCTTGGACCTTCTGGTTGGAACTCCGGTCTCCGTCTGGCTGAGTGCCTCTCCTGAGATTCTGGACTTAGATAGTGGACCCAGACCCTGAAGATCTTAGCTTGGTTTGGTGATATCTACCCTTGCCCCCCTCCCCTCCTGTTTGGATTGATATTTTTGCCCTTTGTCTTCTGGAGTTTGCACTACCTTTTTTTTTTATATACCAGTTCTAACTTTCTCAGCCTCCAACTAATTGTTAACATCTACAGTTTTTTTACTGGAAGGGGGGAGGAAGGAAAAAGGAAAAGGGAAAAAAAAAGGGAAAAGTACACAGATAAGGAAATAAAAGAAATAAAAACTAGGAACTGTGAGAAGGGGAACAAAAAGAAAAAAGAGAGTGAGAAAAACATTAACGTCAAAAAAGAAAAGAGGAAAAGGGGGAATCATTTAATCCCCCCCCCCCCCAAATAAAAAACAGAAGGGAAGAAAAGTAGAGAAAAAAAAGAAAGAAAAGGAAAAGAGGGGAAAAAAGGGGGAGAAAATGGCTCCTAAACAAAATAGACGATCGACGGACTAAACTTTATTTAAGCCAGTACAGACAGAAATCAATAGAGTCTGCTAAAATTGATAAATTTTTGAGATCACCGAATTTAAGCACTAGGTCTGGACAAACTGAGATTGGTATTATTGTAAAATTGAAGCATTTAGGAGCTACAGCAACCACAAAGTGACAGACCAAGTAAAGTTACAGAGAGGGGTTGCTAACCAGTGATGGACAGTTTGACGTGTTTGCCAGCGAACACGTGCGAGCTGCCATCTTAACTGACAAGTCTGGCGAGGCACAGGTAAATCCTTACATGTGCCTGTGTGCGAGCTGGTCTGAAATGAAATGCGGTCTCCGGGTGCAGGCAGTTCCGAGAACATGAAGGCCCCCGGAGGCTGTTCTTGGGAACTGCCTGCACCCGGAGACCGCATTTCATTTCAGACCACAACGCACACAGGCACAGGTAAGGATTTGGTTGAATATATACCGTACGTGACTAAATCGATTACCTGGTAGTTTTCATTTTCTCACTGATTATTTGGTTTCTTGTGACTTATAATAAGACTTGTCAGTTAAGATGGCAGCTCGCACATGTTCGCGGGCGAACATGGCGAACTGGCCATCACTGTTACTGACAGCTGAATCACATTGTACATAAAAGTTGCCGATAGGGTTGAGCAAACCAGAACTGTAAAGTTTGGGTTCGTGCCGAACTTTATGATTTTTGGACCCCGGATCCGAACCCGAACTTTTATTCGGTGTTCGGCGAATTAATGGCGCTTTTTGAAAGGCTGCAGAGCAGCCAATCAACAAGTGTTTAACTCATTTGTCCTTAGATGCCATCACAGCCATGCCTACTATTGGCATGGCTGTGATTGGCCAGTGCAGCATGTGACCCAGCCTCTATATAAGCTAGAGTCACGTAGCGCTGCACGTCACTCTGCTGTTACTAGTGTAGGTAGAGGATGCTGTTGCTGTAAGGGAGAGAATAGGAAAGAATCAGTTATCAGACGTGCTTGTTAATTTAGCGATCTACAGCGATTTTGTTTTGTGGGTGCAGTGCACAATTTTTTTTACCCTGCTCTGAGCCCAGTGACAGAGAAAAATTACTTTTATCCGTCTGTTAGGTGGACATCGGCAGCCATTTTATGCAAGTTTAGTGCACCAGTAAAGCATATTTGCATTTCTGACAGTGAAATACAAGCTTAAAATATTGCAATTATATTCTGGGTTTAAAAAAAACACCAATTTTTTGCAATACCCTACATGTGGGGCCCTTTGCTGCATTTGTCACAGTGAAATACAAGCTTGAAATACTGCAATTATATTCTGGGTTAAAAAAAAAACACCTATTTTTTGCAATACCCTACATCTGGTGCCTTTGCTGCATTTGCCACAGTGAAATACAATCGTTAGATAGTGCTGTTATATTCTGATATTAAAAAAACACCCATTTTGGGCAAGATAATACATTTGCGGCCTTTGCTGCATTTCTGACAGTCCAATACAAGCGTGATATTCCGCTGTTATATTCTGGTATTCTTAAAACACCCATTTTGGGCAAGATAATATATTTGTGGCCTTTGTTGCATTTGTCGCAGTGAAATACAAGCTTGAAATACTGCAATTATATTCTGGGTTAAAAAAACACCCATTTTTTGCAATACCCTACATGTGGGGTCTTTTGTCATGGGGTAGCATCACGGGTATAAAGATAGAGTGGAGGTGCACCCCCTGAGCTGCCACCCGGTCCCCTGTCCCTGCTTACTTGCACCACCCGCCCTAGGTGACGGGGCGCAACTGGGCGACAGTCCCTGACCTGAGTAAGGGCAGGCAGAGAGATAGAGACAGCAGGAAAGCCAATGACAAGTAGCACTTGAGCGGACAGAGAGGTGAAACAAGCAAGGTACCACCAAAAACGGAAGGGCGAGGCGGGTTAACTAGCCGGGGTCAGTCCAGGAGGTCACGTCAGTACGAGGGAGGAGACAGAGACAGATCCGAGAGCGGGCCGAGGTCAAAATCCGGGAGGTCACGTCAGTACAAGAGAAGAGGCAAAGACAAAATCCAAAAGCAAGCCGAGGTCAAAATCCGAGAGGTAGCGTCAAGGTTCAGGGAGCAAGCAGAAGAGGTGTCAGGAAGCAGATCAAGGTTCAAATCCAAAGGTAAGCCTAATAACAATAATAATACACAGCCTAAGGGACCAAAATCACAGGCAACCTGTAGCCAGCAGGTTGCCTGTATTTATAATGGGGAGTGAGGGTCATGTGATGTGGCCAGCGTCACATGACCGACAGACAGACAAGTCGAGCACCGAGTGATCAGCTCAGCGCTTAAGGCAGACCTAGGAGCAGGGAGCCTCCCAGCTAGCAAAAGCTGCCCTGGGAACGAGGCCAAACACAGATCCTCGCTCCCGAAGCTAAGCAGCAGGTCTGCGGCTGATGGGAGACCGAGTGCGCCTTCGGCGCCCCGTTATGCCTTTGCTGCATTTCTGTCAGTGAAATACAAGCTGGAAATACTGAAATTATATTCTGGGTTTAAAAAAACACCAATTTTTTCAATACCCTACATGTGGGGCCTTTGCGCATTTGTCACAGTGAAATACAAGCTTGAAATACTGCAATTATATTCTGGTTTTAAAAAAACACAAATTTTTTGCAATAACCTACCTCTGGTGCCTTTGCTGCATTTGTCACAGTGAAATACAAGCGTTAGATACTGCTGTTATAATCTGGTATAAAAAAAAAAAAAATTGGCCATTTTGGGCAAGATAATACATTTGCGGCCTTTGCTGCATTTCTGACAGTCCAATACAGGCGTCATATACCGCTGTTATATTATGGTTTTCTTAAAACACCCATTTTGGGCAAGATAATACATGTGTGGCCTTTGTTTCATATGTCACAGTGAAATACAAGCTTGAAATACTGCAATTATATTCTGGGTTTATAAAAACACACATTTTTTGCAATGCCCTACATGTGGGGCCTTTGCTACATCTCTGACAGTCCAATACAAGCGTGATATACCGCTGTTATATTCTGGTATTCTTAAAACACCCATTTTGGGCAAGATAATACATTTGCAGCCTTTGCTGAATTTGTCACATTCCAATACAAGTGTTAGATACTGCTGTTGTATTCTTGTTTTTAAAAAACACCAATTTTGGGCAAGATAATAAATTTGCGGCCTTTGCTGCATTTCTGACAGTCCAATACAAGTGTTAGATACTGCTGTTATTTTCTGGGTTTAAAAAAACACAAATTATTTGCAAGACCCTACATCTGGGGCCTTTGCTGCATTTGTCACAGTCAAATACAACCAGTCAATACTGCAGTTACATTGTTGGTTGACAAATTAACATTTTTTGGGACCGTGAAGAAATTGTATAAAATTCGTCCTCTTTATGACACCAGCACTCCAATTGTATAAAATTTTCCTCTTTATGACACCAGCACTGCCTTACTCTCAGTCAACTTAATTGTTGACTATTGGCGGTTTGACAAAAAACATCTGTTAGTTTGGTGGATGAACGCAAAGAATGAGGAGAGCGTCAAATAAGGGATGTGGCCCATGTCGTGGTGCTGCTGGTGCTACACGCACAAGTGAAACACCTTCCTCAGGTTCGAGTAGGCAACAGAACCTTCAGCGTTATTTGGTAGTGCCGAATGCGGCTTCACGAATGGTGAGGCCAGAACAAGTACAGGTGATAGTAGATTGGGTGGCTGACAGTGCCTCCAGTTCCTTCACATTGTCTCCCACCCAGTCTCCTGCTGAAAGATCAGTGTTGGCACTTGCAGCCCATGTCCATCAGTCCTTCACCTCACCCCCTTGCAAATCAACCAAGCAGTCTTAGCCCCAAGTCATGAAACAGTCTCTTCTGCTTTTTGATGACTCTGCTAGCAGGGTTTCCCAGGGTCATCCACATAGCCCTGCCCCAAAGTGGAAGAGATTGAGTGCACAGATGCCCAACCACTTATGTTTCAGGATGAGTACATGGGAGGACCACAGCAGCGCGTCTCGGATGATGAATCACAGGTGCCAACTGTAGCTTTCTGCAATGTGCAGACCGACAAGGAGGGCAGGGGTGAAGACTGGGTGGAACATTATGTGGAAGACGATGAGTTCCTCGACCCCACATGGAATCAAGGTCATGCAAGTGACCTGTGTAGTTCGGAGGAAGAGGCGGTGGTCGCACAGAGCCACCAGCACAGCAGAAGAGGGAGCAGGGTGCAAAAGCAAAGCGGCTGTCCCCTAGACAGTACGCCTGCTACTGCCCAACTCAGCAAGGGACCGAGCACACCAAAGCCAGCTCCAAGGAGTTCCCTGGCATGGCAGTTCTTCAGACAATGTGCTGACGACAAGACACGAGTGGTTTCTAAGCTGTGCAATCAGAGCCTAAAGCAAGGCATAAACGTTCTCAACCTGAGCACAACCTGCATGACCAGGAATCTAAGTGCAAAGCACGAGCTACAGTGGATTAGACACCTCAAAAACAAAGAGAGGTCTCTGGCTCCTCCTGCTTCCTCTTCTACTGCAGTCTCGGCCTCTGGAGTGACAATGGCACCTGACACCCATCATACAGAAGATCTGCCAGCAACGCCACCACCTGGGTCACCAAGCATCTCCACAATGTCCCATGGAAGCGCTCAACTCTCTATCTCCCAAACACTGGAGCGAAAGAGGAAGTACCCCCTACCCACCCGCGATCCCTACCCCTAAATGCCAGCATTTCAAAATTACTGGCCTTTGAAATGCTTTCATTCCGTCTGGTGGAGACAGAGAGTTTTAAAAGCCTTATGCCAGTGGCTGTCCCACAGTATGTCGTGCCCAGCCGCCACTTCTTTTCCAGGAGAGCCATCCCTTCCCTGCACAACCGAGTGGGGAAAAAAATCAGTCATTCCACCACCGAGGATTGCAGGGTACTTCAGTTTGTCTCCTGTTGCTTCCTCATCCTACTCCGCTTCCTCATCCTCTACCGCCTCCTCATCTGGTCAGCGTAACACCTTCACCACCAACTTCAGCACAGCCAGGGGTAAACGACAGCAGGCAATTTTAAAACTTAACTGTTTGGGGGACAAACCCCACACCGCGCAGGAGCTGTGGACGGGCCTTGAACAACAGACCGATGAGTGGTTGGTGCCAGTGAGCCTCAAGCCCAGCCTGGTGGTGTGCGATAATGGGCGAAATCTCGTAGCAGCTCTGGGACTAGCCGATTTGACGCACATCCCTTGCCTGGCGCATGTGCTGAATTTGGTGGTGCAGAGGTTTCTTAAAAATTACCCCGATATATCAGAGCTGCTTCAGAAAGTGTGGGACATCTGTGCACGCTTTCAGCGTTCTCACCCTGCTGCTGCTCGTCTGTTAGAGCTGCAGTGTAACTTCGGCCTTCCTGCTCACCGCCTCATATGAGACGTTCCCACAAGGTGGAACTCCACCTTGCACATGCTGGCCAGACTGCGAGCAGCAGCAGGCGATAGTGGAGTTTCAGCTGCAGCACGCACGAGTCGCTCTGCGGAACAGCACCACTTCACCACCAATGACTGGGCCTCCATGCGAGACCTGTGTGCGCTGTTACTTCACCAACATGGCCAGTGCCGATGACACCATTCTCAGCGTTACTATCCCACTTCTATGCCTCCTTGAAAAAAACGCTTTGGGCGATAATGGAAGAGGATGTGGCACAGGGGGAGGAGGAGGGATCATTTCATAGGGTTTCAGGCCAGTCATTCACAAGTGGCTCTGAGGGTGAGTTCCTGCACCTACAAACGCCAGGTACACAATTGTTCAGCCAAGGCACAGTTCTGGAGGATGACGGGGTGGAGGATGAGGAGGAGGAGAAGGAACCATGTTCACAGCAGGGTAGCACCCAGACCAGCTCATGGCCATCACTGGTGAGTGGCTGGGGGAATACAGAGGCACAGATGATACACCTCCCACAGAGGACAGCTTTTCGTTGCCTCTAGGCAGCCTGGCACACATGAGCAATTACATGCTGCAATGTCTCCGCAATGACCGCCGAGTTGCCCACATTCTAACTTGTGCTAATTACTGGGTGGCTTCGCTGCTGGATCCCCGTTACAAGGACAACGTACCGTCCTTAATTACGTCACTGGAGCATGTTTGTAAGATGCGCGAGTACAAGCACACGCTGGTAGACGCGCCGCTGGTGGCATTCCCACCTGACAGCGGGGGCACATAGAAGCACAAGGCAAAGGCAGAGGTGGAGGAAGAGGTCGCCAACGCATCTGGGGCACCACCAGCACCTCAGAAGGCAGGATTAGCATGGCTGAAATGTGGAAAAGCTTTGTCAGCACGACACAACAACCAGCACCACCAGCTGATATGGAACGTCTTAGCGGGAGGCAGCATTTCAGCAACATGGATGAGCAGTATGTGTGCACACGCATAAACGTACTGAATGATGGGTCTACCCCTTTCAACTTCTGGGTCTTTAAAATTGGGCACATGGCCTGAGCTTGCCCTTTACGCCTTGGAGGTGCTGGCCAGCCCTGCAGCCTGTGTATTGTCTGAACGGTGTGTTTAGCACGGCAGGGTGCGTTATCACAGACAAGAGCAACCACCTGTCCACAGCTAATGTTACACACATTAAAATGAACCAGGCATGGATCCCACAGGACTTGTCCGTACCTTGTGCAGAATAAACATGTATACCGGCCTTACTCAGCTATAGTTATACTACAGCGCAATTGCTCATTGTTGTATTTTTGATATTTCCCAGTCTTTTGGGGTGTACCCTAGTTTAAACAAAAAATAAATTAAATAAAATAAAACCAAAAACCAGTTTTGGCTACCTCGTCCTCCTCCACCGCCGCTTCCACCTACACTGCTACGTCCACCGCCTCCTTAACCTCCTACTCCACATGGACCTCCACCTCATAGATCGATTATTTTAAAAAATGTTTACGTATTTTATTTTATTTTAAGTCATTTCACTAATTTGCCTGATACATTGTTGGGTTACATATCCCAAATTTTTGTCTGTGATATACCCCTGCTCTACCTAGTAGACAGGTTAATAAATTTCACTAATTTGTCTGTTACATTGTCGGGTGAAATTCACTAATTTTTTTTGACTGTGATATACCCCTGCTCTACCTAGTAGACAGATTAATAAATTTCACTAATTTGTCTGTTATATTGTCGGGTGAAATTCACCAATTTTTGGCTGTGATATACCCCTGCTCTACCTAGTGGACAGGTTAATACATTTCACTAATTTGTCTGTTACATTGTCGGGTGAAATTCACCAATTTTTGGCTGTGATATACTCCTGCTCTACCTAGTGGACAGGTTAATAAATTTCACTAATTTCTCTGTTACATAGTTGGGTGACATTCACCAATTTTTGGCTGTGATATACCCCTGCTCTACCTAGTGAACAAGGAAATACATTTCACTAATTAGTCTGTTACATTCTTGGGTGACATTTTACCATTTTTGCCATGAATAAACCCCTGCTCTGCATAGATGACAGGGACCTAAATTTCAAAAAAATCATCTGTTACATTGACATTTTACCAATTTTGCAGTATACAAACCCCTGCTCTGCATAGGTGACAAGGACCTAATTTTTGTAAAATCGCCTGTTCAATTAGTGGGTGACATGAACACAGTTTTGCCATGAATAAACCCCTGCTCTATATAGTTGACAGAGCCTGAGATTTTTAAAAATCGTCTGTTCCATTGGTGGGTGACATTAACCCATTTTTGCCAATGAAAAACCCCTCCTCTGCATTGGTGACAGACACTTACATTTCTAAAATTCGTCTTTAATTGGCCCTTTCATTCGATCCTTCCACTTTAATAACTTGTCCCACAATTCAGCTCGATCACATTACAGCCATTGACCTCCCTTGGATGTGGTATCCCTTTCTCACACTCCCTCTCCGGAGTTGAACCCTGATTCGCCGCTAACCGTGATCAAAATGGTAGGCGCAGAAAAGAACATTGAAAGTTGATAGAGCAGATATCCAATTGGATCGTGGACATCACGGGGACGTGCGACATGGTGGAGCAGTATGTGTACACACGCCTACATGTACTGACTGATTGGTCTGCCCCCTTCAACTTCTGGGTCTCCAAATTGGACTAAAGCTTGCCCTTTACGCCTTGGATGTGCTGGCCTGCCCTGCAGCCAGTGTATTGTCTGAACTGTTTGTTTAGCACTGCTGGGAGGGGGTTATCACAGGTTATGTTTCCCAATGTTTTGGGGTGTACCCTAATTTAAACAAAAATTAAAAATTAAAATTAAAACAAAAACATAGTTTTGGCCAGCTCCTCCTCCACCGCCACAGCTTCCACCTACACCTCCACATCAACCTCCTACTCCATATGGATCTCGTCCTCCTAGATCAAGATTATTATTTATATTTTTATATATTTTATGTTATTTAAAGTCATTTCCCTATCCAGATTTGCTTGCAGAGCACTTTCCATGCTCTTAACCAGATTTTGCTGGCATTTGCAGCCCTTTAGCCCTTTCCATGGCTTTTTTTAGAGCCATTTTAGTGCTCAAAAGTTCAGGTCCCCATTGACTTCAATAGGGTTTGGATTTGGGGTCAGGTTCTGATCAAGTTCGGGTCCTGAACTCAAACTTTTTTGTTTAGTTCTGCCGAACCCGTCGAATCCGAACATCCAGGTGTCCGCTCAACTCTCTCTGCGCTGCTGACTCAATAACTGCTGAGTTCCAAACCTTGCCTGGCAATAACATCAGCACAAAAACTGTGTTGTACTGGGAGCTCAATGACATTATATACTTATTTATCGCTACATAGCACCACAGTGATTTACAGACATTGTCATGCCTTACTGTCTACAGTTGTGTTTACTATCAGTATGTCTGGGTGGGATAAAACCTACACAAACAGAGGGAGAACATGCAAAATCCACAAGAACATTGTTTTTATTCAGATTTGAACCCTGGACCCCAGCACTACAAGACACCAGCACTGAGCCACTTGGCTATGCAGCTGCATGCAAGCCTTACATCACCAAGCACAATGCCAGGTATCAGATGGAGTGGTGTAAAGCATGCCACCACTGGACTCTGGAGCAGTGGAAATGTGCTCTGTGAAGAGATAATTTAGCTTCTCTATCTGACAGTCTGATGGGTGCGTGTAGTTTGGAGGACAGATAATGCTATGGGGTTCAGAGGTTGGCCTAGGCCCGTTAGTTCCAGTGAAGGGAAATCTCAATGCTTCAGCATACTAAGACATTTTGGACAATTGTATGCTTCCCACTTTGTTCTAACAGTTTGGGGAAGGCCCTTTCTGTTCCAGCATGACTGTGCCCCAGTGCACAAAGCGAGGTCCATAAAGGCATGGTTAGATGAGTCTGGTGTCGAAGAACTTGACTGGCCCTGACTTCAACCTCAAATATCTTTCGGATGAACTAGAACAGAGATTGTGAACCAATGTCTGACCTCACAAATGTTCTTAAAAAATTTCTGCAAATATTGTGGAAATCCTTCACAGAAGAGTGGAAGTTGTTTTAGCTGCAAAGGGGGATTAACTTTATATTAATGTCTATGGATTTCAATTGAGATATCATAAAAGCTCCTGCAGGTGTAGAATAGGTGCCCTAATACTTTTGTCCATATAGCGTATGCAACGGGCATCCTCCCCCTAGGGCCCTCTATATAACGTGTCCCAGGTGTAAGAAAATGCCAAGTGGTATAGTGCGGCCTAAAATGTCTCTTTATGTGTGTCACGGTGCTCCTTCCTGGTTACCGCTGGACCCCAGGCTTTGGCTTCAAAGCAGTAAATAAAAGTAATAATTGAGGGGTAAAGGAAGAACTTGAGTCCAGACCTTGAGATTAAATTCAATGGCAGCTTTACTTTGCATAAACATTCTCCAAAACGGTTTACAGACTTTGTCTTGGTACAAGCAGGCTTAAGCATTAAACTGGCAGGCAAACTCCACTCTGCTATATCTGTTTCTCTCTGTCTCTGCTGTACTGACAGGCTGGCTGTATAACTCAGCTTCTTCTGTATGCTGCACTTCACTTTGTAGTCTGACTCTAGGTTATGCCAGGGAACTTTTCTCCTGGCTCCTGAGGCTTCAAGCTTTGGCCTCCATGGCCAGCAGAGCTTAGGGTGCTCTGGCTGGCGTGGGCATGCCCAGCAGAGACTTGACCCTGTACACCTGTCCCCTAGCCGGGGGTAAGCTAGACTAACTCTCACTGGTCCCCACCCTTGCTGCAGAAAGTGGGACTAGCCTGCCACCTGCTGGTCTACCAGGTACATTACACGTAAACATAACAGTTGCAAACATTGGAATGCACAGTGTATAGGACCTGAACTAATACATAAGATGACGTTTTGTTAGCAAACACAGATAGAAGCAGGGCGCAGGAGTGGTAATGCCACTCTGGGGCATTACATGTATATTTCAGGACTGTATTTTAGTAATGGTTGAGGATCTCAACCTTGAGTTAATTGCAATGTACATTTCACCTCCGAAAATCTCAACAAATCATTGGTGTGATCATGCTGCACATGGAACCAGAACAACACATAGCCACCTGCACTTCAGGCACATGTCGTATCCATTCACACCTACCTTGTCTAAAAACACTATAAATGAATTTCAGACCAAGATCAATCTAACCAGAAAGTGATAATGTAATGGGTTTGGGAAGTGATTGCTGTGAAATCAGAAACAGACATTTGTGTTATCTCTCTTCTAATGAGAAAAACCTGTCCCGTAGACAGTAAACACAGACAGAGTACATCTGGCTCTGAAAGGGAGATTTTGCTTTCAGAAACTAGATTTGCTCATTGGATAAGGAAATGTTATGCAGTTGTCTGATATACGTACTGTGTGCATAATTCCTTATGGTTTTCAAGAACTCTGCTTGTAGGCATTGAAAGGGTTGCTTCATTGTCCATGTCCATAAATTGAAAACCTGACCTGTTTATATGACAATTACACAGGTGCACGGTGCATTACAACAGAAACCTCTGATAATTGTAGCATAACTATTACTGAAAAGTAACTGGAAGGACCTGAAATTTCATTGGGTAATCTACCATGGAGGAAATTTGAGGATAAACCTTGGAATTCTACTGTGGATTTGCTTTTGTTAATGTTACAGATTTTCCCTCATGTTTGGCCCCACTCAATGGGACTAACGTGATGCAACTAGGTATGGTTTCTACTAAGAAGCTGAGATAACAATGGACATGACAATTGCTTTATTACCATACCCCGAGAGTATGGGAAGCTTAGCTTTTTTTTTTTTACTTGAATTTCGGCATGGAAAATTAGCAAAAATCTTCATTAGGAATCAGATGTGTGAACTTGCCCCGTTGCTGCAGAACCCTAAAACGAAAGTGTCTTTCTCTCGTACATAAAAAACATTGATGGCTTTCTGCTAGCCAGCTCTAATATTTGGGTTTGCTTTGGTGAAAACAGGTGATATATGGCACTACTACCGCAAGTTTCCTGGGTAGGGGGATCCGTTGCTGACTTTGCAATGAGGCCCTATGAATTTGAGTTACTCAAATGCAAGAAGCCTGTACTATCTTATCTTTCCAGTCTCTACCGAACAAAAGCATTCCCACAGTATGATGCTGCCACCACCATTATTCACCATGGGAATGATGTTCTTGGGGTGATGGGAAGTGTTGGGTTTGTGTCACACATTGTATTTCCCAGGATGGCCAAAAAGTTTAATTTTTGTCTCATCTGAGCAGAGATAAATTATTTTATCTTTTTCTTATGGCAATGATTTTTTCTGTCCACTCTCCTATAAAGCCCCACAATGTTGAGTGTACGGCTTACAGTGGTCCTATAAACAGATACTTCAATCTCCATTGTGGATCTTTGGACCTCAATTAGAGTTATCAGTGTTTTTGTTCAATCTCTGATTAATATCCTGCCTGCTCAGTCTGTGAGTATTGGCGGACGGCCTTCTCTTATCTTTTTTTTATAATCCAACCCTGATCTATAGTTCTTTACAACTTTGTCTCTGACCTGTTTGAAGAGCTCCATGGTCTTCATGTTACTTGCATAGGTAGTGTTGTAGACTCAGGAGACTTTCAGAACAGGGGTATTTATACTTACATCATATCACATGTCAAACTGATTGCACACAGGGAGGCCTTATTAAACTAATTATGTGACTTCTGAAATTAATTAGATATTTCATAGCAGAGGGGTGAACATATACAGTATGGAATCATAACTGTTCATCTATTAAAGGGGTTGGCCACTTTCTGGGTACTATTGATCAATGTGTATGTAACATGAGTATATCGCACTAACTAATATAGTTTATGTAACTAATATAGTTTATAGTTCTGTGCTCTCCACACGGAGGTCCTATCCATAAAATGGCTGCCGATGGAGGCTCGTGTGACCAGACACATCAATCCAACTCCTCCATTCATATACACTGCACCTGCAATCTGCACTTGCAGTGTTGAAAGTTTAGTGCAGGAGTAATGTATCTGGTGACATGACCTTCTATCAGTGGCCTTATAATAGACATGACCTCTGTGTGGACAGCACAGAAGATTTGCCCAACAAGGTCACATGGCTTATGAAATATATAGAACATTACATAATATCAACAAAGACTATATTATTAAGTGTCATATGGTCATCTTACATACACATTGGTCAACAGTAGCCACAAATTGGCCAACTCCTTTAAGTTTTTCTTTATACATTATAAATTATTTTTTTCATTACTCTGTAACAATTTGGACTATTTTGTCAGGTTCATTACATAAAATCTAAAATAAAATCCATATTAATTTCAGATTGTAATGCAGCAAAACAGGAAAAACACAAAGGGGTGGAGAATACTTTTGCAACTTTTTGCACTGTAAATGGTTACAGCTTTTGCACTGGGATCTAGGAACTTCAAATCAATCTTTACTGCTGGAACACCTACGGGTCATCTTCCCTAGGTGAAACATATCTAACATATAATTATTCTGCACAAAAGCCAGTCTGCAATATACAAGTACTGGCTGATATTTACTCGTACGTGACTGTTCCTTACCATAAAATCCATCACTTACTAAGAGGCCAGGAAGGGATTGAGAAAGAACACTTGAGGCTCACAGGCAAGGATCAGCAACATATAATAAACAGTAAGATAAGTAACTGAAAGTGATTGAAATGATTCTTTTCTGACAGAGGGATAGCAGCACACTTTCAGGTCTCCTATAAGAAAGAAGAGCGAAGGTTGAGGTTACTTTGTGTTTTGGTGCCAGCAATAGAGAAAGACTGGAATTCAGAGCAGATTATAATAGACCTGTATAAGGATAGATGATGAATTTACCATTTTGTCGTAAAAATATAAAAAGGAATATCTACTGTCTTTTACAATATCCTTAGGATAGGCCATGACTATCTGATCAGTGGAGATCTGACACCCCAATCACCTGTTCTGCAGTGGCTCCAGCACCAAAGTGGATGCTAGAACTATACAACTCTGTCTGTTGTGCAGTGGATGGAGCTGGTTACTGCAGCACTGCTCCCAATCACATCAATGGGAGCAATGCTGCAGTAACCAGCTCAGGGCAGACCCTATAGGGAAATTTCCCATTGGGATGATACCCAGATGGACGCCAAAGAATTCCTCATGGTAGAGAGCCAGGTATATATCAATCTGTTGCTCTTGACATTGATGCTGCAACCATCAGGTACTTATGTACTTGGCTATCGGCTGCAGGTACCCTCCTAAATTCAACTGTACTGCTGTCCTCAGGACGGCAATATAGGAGAATACCGTAGTGGCACAGGGACACAGGCATTTCAGGCCACAGGCAGTGTAGGGATGTGTTGAGCCTTGTAGATGATGGTACAGGTGAAACTCGAAAAATTTGAATATCGTGCAAAGTTTATTTATTTCAGTAATGCAACTTAAAAGGTGAAGCTAACATATGAGATAGACTCATTACATGCAAAGCGAGATATTTCAAGCCTTTATTTGTTATAATTCTGATGATTATGGTTTACAGCTTATGAAACCCCAAAGTCACAATTTTGAGGTACCCTTTGCTCAGGGGGTATGGATTAATTAGCTGACTAGAGTGTGACACTTTGAGCCTAGAATATAGAACCTTCTCACAAATACAAATTTTAAGCTGCATTAATGCAATTCTTTTTAATTTGCATTACTGAAATAAATGGACTTTTGCACGATATTCAAATTTTTCGAGTTTTACCTGTATATATTCTTTGTTAAGCTGTTTTTGCTCACTATAAGGCCTCTTTTACACTACCGTATGGCTATTTCAGTGTTTTGCGGACCGTTTTTCACGGATCTGTTGTTCCGTTTTTTGTTTCCGTTTCGGTTAAGTTTTTCCGTTACATTTTTCCGTATGGCATATACAGTATACAGTAATTACATAGAACAAATTGGGCTGGGCATAACATTTTCAGTAGATGGTTCCGCAAAAAACAGAATGGATACGGAAGACATACGGATGCGTTCCTTTTTTTTGTGGACCCATTGACTTTAATTGAGCCACGGAACGTGATTTGCAGCTAAATATAGGACATGATCTATCTTTGCATGGAACAGAGATACGGAAACGGAAGGAGGGCCCTAAGGAGTCTTCAAAAACCTTTTCCTACCGGGTAGCATATTTTTTGAACATGCATGAGGAGGTCAAGAGGGAATTAAAAAGACTAAATGTGGAATATAAAAATGTAAAAACGCAAGTTAAAATGGCGCCTAAAACAAAGAAGGCAATCCTCTCCTCCAGACTGGTGAAGTTGGAGGAGATAATCGCGGTTTTGGAGGAGAAGAGGGCCGCCATTGAGGAAAATGGCGGCCCTTTCATAGAGAAATTCAGGAATGACTGCAGATTTGAGGGCCTGTCTGGACTGTCCGGTACGCCTGGCCCCAGTCTGTCAGGGCAGCAGACTGGGAGCCAGGGGAAGGTGGTACCTGGAACACAGGATTCGGAGGCGGACTCTCTGCCTTGTGGCCAGGGGGACCCCTCAGACCTGATTGCGGCCGACTCCGGGGATGAAAGCGGGTCTGGGGGAAGGCTAATGCTAGAAGTCAGGCAGCTGGAGTCCCCGGTGAGCAGACTGTATTTTGGGGATGAGGAGGTCCCTAAGGATGAGATGGTGAAAATCACAAAGGAGAAAAATAAAACTGTAAAGGAAGAAGTGCTTCGATTTGTGCCTTTTGAATCCGCTGCTGTGCCCAGCCCGGTTCCTGTAGTGGAATCGGGTCAAACAGTGCGGGAGATTAATTCTAAGATGGTGACGGGAGGTGCCCCCCCTTCCTGTAGTGGTAGGGTGGTCACAAGAAGCGCAGGGGGTAAAACCCCAAACAGTGTGGCGGACAAGGATGTGATGATTGTGGACAAGGTTCAAGGTGGTGGTGCTAAGAAAGAGGAGAAGAAAGCATTAGAAACTGATAAAACTGTTGATATTGTGAAAAGACCATTAAAATCAGTGGAAGGTGTAAAGACTTTGGAACCTGGGGAGAACACTATGGTCGATTATCCCAGGACTGTTCGGGCCGTGGGGGGTGCGGGAGGTGGGGAGTCCCCTGCGGGTTTTGCGGGGGGCTCCTCAGGGCCCGCCCCCAGTGATTCTCCGGTCTCTTTAGGGAACCCGACCAGTCCAGGGGGAGTGAAAGGTGATGCAAAAACAAATATGGATGCAAATGTGGTTGTGAATGGGATTGTGGGTAATGATGTGCAGGTAGCTGTGGGGGTGAGTGAGAACGTGAACGAGGTTATAAATGAGGATACAAATGAACTGGTGAATGGGATTGTGGATGAGGGAGAAATTGAGATGGTGGATGAGGAAGCTTTGATTGAGGAGTATATTGCGGATACGGAAGTGGATGAACAGGAGGAAGTTATGCGGAAGGAAGCAATGAGGAAGGATGTGAGAGATAAGATGGCAAAAACAAAGACGTATGCAGGTGTTGTTTCGGGTGACTCTTTGCCCAAGGTTTCGGGCGGGGGTGATTTGCAACGGCGCCTCCTGGAGGCCCTAAAAAAAGGACCGGGGACTTCCATACAGGTAGAGGGAGGGTCGGTTGACCTGGCCTTTTGGACAGAAAGGCATGGTTTTAGGGCCTTCCGAGAACAAAGGAGGGGTGAGATCGTATGGACTCACCCCACACCGGGGAGGGACCGTAGGAATGTTGCCCGTCTCTATTGGAGGAGTAAGGAAGCAGCAGTTCCTTCTAGGAAGACTGTTGTGGAACTTCTCCTGGGGGGGTTTGTCGCAAATGACATCTTTGCGCTCATACATCCCTACGGCACCGCTATGTTCGACGTCAGCTTTGTTAGGCCGGAGGGTTTGGAGCTCTTCTGGTCTAAATATGAGCTGATGAAAAACACCCCGGAGTGGCGGGGTTTTGCCGTCGAGGCCATCACCCGCCAATCGACTGTGAAGACAGTGACCATTTTGACCTGTAATTAATCATTGTCTAGTGTTGACATCATGACTTGGCTTAGTCGATATGGTAGGGTGGGGCAGTTCCCCGCCAAGGTGCTCGATGAGCATGGCATCTGGTCAGGTGCCTGGACCTTCAGCGTGGAGCTGTTTGATCGGGGCAATTCTGTTGCTCATATTCCCTCCTCTGCCTTCATAGGAAGGGATAGGATTATGGTGTTCTATAGGGGCCAGCCAAAGGTCTGTCACAAGTGCGGCAGTCCCACCCACTTCAGTGCACAATGCGATGTTCGCATGTGTGTGAAGTGTGGGGACACTGGTCATCTTGCCGCATCTTGTAGGCGGATCCGGTGCAACCTCTGTGGGGACCTAGGTCACCCGTTTAGTCACTGTCCGCTTGCCTTCGCCAACAGGGTTCAGGGCCGGGCTCAAGATCAGGCAGGCACTAGCCGCGAGGCTGGGTCTGTGGTTGGGGAGGAGCCTGCTGCCGGGACTGAATCAGTTGGTGAGGGGACAAGCGCTGGAACTACTAGCGCTGGAAGAAGCAGGCAGGATCCGAAGAAGCAAAGGCCGTCCAGGATCAGGCGGCTAGAACAACGCCGCAAGGATAGGGAACAGGTGGCAGCTGACCCTTCAGCTGGTCTTTCGGCTGGTCTGGCTGAGGATCCTGGTTGCAGTGACCCAGGGTACAGCGACGATGGGGAACCAGAGGCCCAACCTGTGGAGGCTAACCCATCCGCCAACCCTGCCTCCTCGTACGGCGAAAGCTTGGACGAGGGTGGCAGAGAGCGTGGTTGGAGGGTAGGAGGAACAAGCGGAGTAAGAAGAAGAAGAAAGGAGAGGGTCGTAAGCCCTCTCTGGAGTGGGACCCATCTGTCCCACTCATCCTTGACCAGAGGTTTAAGGAAGGATCAACTGGATCACCTCTGGTGGAAGTCTCTAATCGGTACCTAGGCCCTTGACGAGGATCCCCCAACTGCTTCAGCTGGGGGGGAGGAGGGTGTGGTGCCAGAAGGCGTGGGGGCCTCCTCGCAGGCTGCCGGGCCCTGTCCTTTGGGGGGTAAATTACCTTCTGGAGGGGGGCCAAGCCTGGAACCTTGGGCAAAAAGGATGGTATGGATGTCTCTGTATGTTTGAAAAGACAGAAGGAGTGTGATGGTTCAGATGAAAATGCTGATGGTGGTGGGGTGGGGAAAAAGAAGGCTATCTAACTCGATCATCAATGATGGCGGAACTCACCCCGTTGACACTGGCAAGCATTAACGTTGCCAGTATTAAGTCAGACGCAGCTCGTTTCCTGGCCTTTGATTTTTTCAGCCGTATTGAAGCTGATATTTTATTTTTGCAAGAGACCTGGTTAACAAGTACAACTCTGCTGGCAAAAGCCAAGCGAGAATGGCGGCTAGGTCCGTCTTTCTGGTCTCTTGCGGCCGAGCCACGTAGCGGGGTGGCGGTACTTTTTAAGACCGCCGAAAGAGTGGAATGCAGGAGGATAATCGAGTTAGAAATGGGGAGGTGCCTCATGGGGAGACAAGAATTGAGACTAATAAACATCTACGGCCCACAGAGTAAGTGGGACCGCAAGTGTCTCCTCATGAGGATTAAGCCTTTTCTTTTTACCAGCCGGCAAGTGATCTTTGGAGGGGACTTCAACAATGTGACGAGGGCCTGTGATAGGGGAGGCTCCAAAGGTGGGCTGGATGCCGATAGCGTTGTGTTGTCTAGGATAGTTGAGGATACTCGTCTGGTGGACGCCCATTTGCGGCATAAGCCAGACACGTGGATTTCACCTTTCATCAGGGAAATCGTAGGTCTAGAATAGATAGGTTTTATTTAAAGGAGGAGGCCGTTTTCTCGGCTTTAGAAGCCGTGGAAGTGGAATTCTCCGACCACTGTTTGATTATTTTCTCTTTGAATGTTGCAGAGACTCCCTGTATGGGCAGAGGTATGTGGAAGCTGAATTCATCTCTCCTGGAAGAAGTGACAATAAGACAGTCCTTTGAGGATTTCCTTCAGAGTCAGGAACCCTTGGTGGACCTCTGCAACAGTAAGTCGGAGTGGTGGGAGATATTCAAAAAAAGGACGGCAAGGTTTTTCCGTGAGCTTTCTAACCTCAGGAGCTGGGACAGATACTGTCTGTACCAGGAACTGAGGAAGAAACTTGAAAGACTGGTTTCGACGGGGGGTAGCCGTGAGGATATCTCTCGTGTGAAATCCTTGCTCAAGAGGGGTCAGTACGATAGATACGCCTCTTTGGTAGCTGAAAGGGATTTCGGGAAGTACCGCTCACCTGACCCCTTTGGAAATTGTAAGATGGCAGTAAAAAGTAAATTTGTGGTAGGCCTGGTCGACAGTACGGGTTCCCTGAATAGGTCCAAATCAGGGATCCTGGAGGTCGTCAGGTCTTTCTACTCTCACCTCTTGGGTAGGAAAGAACTAAATCGGGACCGTTTTTCAGCTTTCTTGGCTGAAGCTATTCCCAAGGCAGGAATAGACCCCTCTCTTTATGTTTTGGCAGAACCTATCAGGCAAGAGGAAGTGGGACTGGCCATTGATGGGCTTAGGCCCAAGAAATCGCCAGGTCCGGATGGCTTAACATCCGAGTGGTACAAGGCTTTCAAGGAACAATTAGTTCCTCTCTTGACCGAGGTGTTTAATGAGTGTCTTTCCTCGGGCACTCTGCCAAAGTCAATGGGTAAGTTAGCCCTGATTATTCTGTCAAAGGGTAAAGATCCATCCCGCATTGAGAACTGGAGACCCATATCGCTTCTCAATGTGGACAGGAAGATTCTGGCAAAAATACTTTTCTGCAGATTGGTGAAGTTTGCACCGAGACTTCTTTCTGGGGCTCAGCACTGCTCTGTTCCCGGTCGGAGCGCTTTTAGCGCCGTTCTCGGTGTCCGAGAAGCCGTGGAGCGGGGCGGGCCTTTGGAAGGGGTTCCTGTTATCTTTGGA
This sequence comes from Bufo gargarizans, assembly GCF_014858855.1. Classification (NCBI taxonomy): domain Eukaryota; kingdom Metazoa; phylum Chordata; class Amphibia; order Anura; family Bufonidae; genus Bufo; species Bufo gargarizans. The sequence continues at coordinate 653,364,544 of NC_058080.1, forward strand.
CCAGGCAAAGGCTTTTGACCGGGTGAATCATGAGTACCTGTGGTCCGTTCTCTTGTGGTATGGTCTACCCGGGAGGTTTGTAGACTGGTTAAAAACTTTGTACAAAGGGGCGGAGAGTTTCCCATTGATTAACGGTTGGTCGGGTCAACCTTTTGAGGTGGCTTCTGGTGTCCGCCAGGGATGTCCTTTAAGCCCTTTGCTGTATGTGTTTGCGATTGATCCCTTCATTAGAAGGGTAGATCGTGGACCATTGGCGGGGGTGGGGATGGAACTGGCGGTGCGGGGGCCATCTCTGAAGGTGGTGGCATACGCCGATGATGTCTCCATTCTTGCCTCTTCGGAAGAGGAGGTGAGCTGGGTGATGTCGGAGGTGGACCGCTATTCAGAGGTTTCTGGGTCTCAGATCAACCGGGACAAATGTGAGACTCTCTGGCTGGGGGAAGGGGATCCTGTCTTCGATCTCCAGGGCACTCTTCCAGAACCCCAGAAGTCTGTAAAGATCTTAGGCATCGATTTTGGCAAGGATGGAGATTATCATCAGCAAAATTGGGAGAGTAGACTAAAAGATGTCGCCCAAAAGGTGGACCGTTGGAAGGGATGGTCTTTATCCCTCAGGGAAAGGGTTCACCTGTGCAAAGCCTACCTGATTCCCGTGCTTTTGTATCTAAGCAGTGTTTGTGTTTTGCCAGGGTCTCTCTGGGGTACGGTCTACAGCCTCTTTTTCCAGATGTTGTGGGGAAACAGGCTGAACCTAATCAGGAGAGAGGTTACTTACCGCACAAGGAGACTAGGCGGGTTGGATATGGTCAACCCGGTGGTATTCTTAACAAATACCTTTTTGAAAATTAATATTGCAAACCTCTGGAAAGAAAGGGCTCCTTTGTGGGTAATTTCCTGTAGGGAGTGGTTTCGGCCTTTCTTCCAGGAATGGGAGACAGGAGGGCGAGTGAAAGACCTACGTGCGTCACATGGATATCTCCCGGCTTATGTTGCCCCGGTTCTGAGAATCCTGAGACGGTGGGGTCTGGGGAAGGGAGAGGTGGAGACCATGTCGAGGTTTTCCCTTGACAGGAAGGTTCTATCTTACCTTTTTCAGGCCCCACTGGCCTTGAGGGACTGCCCAAGTCAGGATCTGGAGGGTGGGCTGTCTTTGTTGAATTCAGAAAGGATCCCTAAGAAAGTTTGGGATGTGACTTGGCGCTGCTTCCACGGTAAGCTATATGTAAGGGACAATGTGAAGTGTAGAAACTCCGAGGAAAGGGGTTGTCCCCGGGAGGAGTGTGGTAACCTGCTGGAAACCATGGACCACTTCTTACTTCATTGTCTCTTTAATATAGAGGTATACAAAAGGGTGGGAGCTTCCATCGGTTGGCCTAGGCTGGCCGCCCTGTCCTATGCGGAGTGGGCCTATGGGGCTTTCAAAGACCTTGGTGGGAGGGACCGTCGCACTTTATTCGTAGTTAGTGCAGTGGTTAGGCACCACATCTGGTGTGCACGGTGTCTAGTGTCAACGAAGAGTCACAAAATCCTCCCGGTGGAGACGGTATATAGGAACATCATGGGTGACCTGGTGAAGGTACGCTCTCTTGAGTACGAAAGATGGGGGGACCCCAAGGCCTCTCATCTGTGGAGGGGCTTCTGTTTTGGGGTTCCTTAGCTGAGTAGTACTCTTTTCCTGGTGGTGGGCTGATATAGCACACTTATAGGTTTTTGTTTTGTTTTGTAGTAATGTAAGTATGAAAAGGCTTACGGGTACCGAACCATAGCTGGTTTAGGTGTAATAGTATTACGGTGTCTATATTGTATTTATATTGTATTTATAGTGTATTTATAGTGTATTATATAGGTATGTTTTGTATTATGTTAGTATTGTGATAATATATTATTATATTAGTATTATATTAGTATTGTTAAGTTTATAGTGGGGTTTAGTTAGGTTGGGAGGGGGGCTGGGAGGGAGGAGGGAGTGTATATATTTTTCTTTTCTATTATATATTATATACATATATATATATAAAAAAATATAAAAAATATATAAAAAAAAAAAAGGGTGTTTTTGTTTGTTGCAAACTGACTGACCCCAGTCCGACTGGCGAAAGACTAGGACTTCTCAAAGCTCGGGGTTTATCCCCTTGGAACTTTGGAGGTTATCAGTTTGCATATTTGCTGTGGACTGGTGGTGGGTTAGTTAGATTTAGTTCTATAAGTTGTATATAATTTGTATATAGTTTGTGTATAGTTTATGTATATTGTGTATATATTTGATGGATTTTATATATACGTGTAAGATGTAAATATGTATAGTATGGGGTTACGAAAGTGTTTTAAGTGTGAATAGTATTGTAGGTTCTAGTGGGGGTGGTGGACTGGTCGGGGTGGGTTTAGTAATGTGTTTTGTTTCTGTGTATAGATATTGTTATGGCCTTTTGTTATTTATTTATTTTTCAAATTAAAAGAGTCCATAGATACAGAATTAGAGCAGATAGTGAGAATTACACCCAGTATACAGGAGAGAAGTGGTACTGGGCAGTGTCCATATATTGAGAATAAGAGCAGATACTGAGGGACTCTTTTTAATTTTATACAAAAATACAAAAATGTTGCCATAAAATTTCCAAACAAGATATAAAACAAGTATATACACTTACCCTACTGGCCCAGCTCCATGCATACTATCTCATTCATACCTACTGAAAAGAGAAAATGAAACCTAGCCTAACGTAAACATCCGATCCGGCTGAACCCCGACTATATACAAATATATACAAATTGTTTCTAACAGAAAATGACAACTTGTCACAATAAATAATATATTATATATATATATATATATATATATATATATATATTTATTTATTTTTTATATTTTATTTTATTTATTTATTTATTTTTTTGTTATACACACACACATATACGAGAAAAAACAAACCTATACTAACCCTACTAATCTATCTATCCCATCACCTTCACCCAGGGCCAACCTCCGCCTCTTGTCCCTCCATGAGGCCAGCCCTTCCTCCACCACCCACACCCAGCCCCTCGCCTCATGTCCTCCTATGTCCGCATAGTTCAGGGCTGGATGCAGGCCTCCCCACACGAAAAAATAAATAAATAAATAAATATGAACCCCCCACCCTATCCCACCCAACCTAACTACACCCCACTTACCCTATCATACAATATATACATCTTATAACAACCATATCAATCTATACAAACCAATATTAAAATCCACCCGAAGGCCCAAGTTCAGTCATTTGCAAACCTTTCTTCAAAAACTCATCTTAAATACAAAACAAAAACCTAATGTGAAAGCCTCAGCCCAACACCAGGAAAAGTGCTACTGAGGCTAAGGCACATCAAAGGTGAAGCCTCTCCAGAGGTAAGAGACCCCATCCGTACCCACCTTCTCGCACTCAAGAGAGCGAACCTTCGCCAGGTCACCTAGAATGTTCCTACACACCTCTTCCACAGGGAGGACTTTCTGCTGGGTTGAAACTAAACACCGTGCGTTCCATGTGAAGTACCTGACCACTATGCTAACTACAAAAGCTGTGCATGGGTCCCTTCTTCCCAAACCTTTGAATGCTCCATAAGCCCATTCCGCATAGGAGAGGTTGGCTAGCCTAGGCCAGCCAATGGATGCACCCACCCGTTTGTATACCTCTGTATTAAAGGGACACTGAAGCAGGAAGTGCTCCATACTTTCCAGTATGTCGCCACACTCCTCCCGGGGACAACCCCTTTCATCAGAGTTCCTATACCTCAAGTTGCCCCTTACATACAGCTTCCCGTGAAAGCAGCGCCAAGCCAAGTCCCAAAACTTCAAGGGGATCCTTGCCGAATTTAACAACTGTAACCCCTTGTCTAGATCCCGGCTTGGGCAATCCTTAAGGGCCAGGGGCTTCTGGAAGTGGGTCAACAAGACCCTCTCGTCAAGGGATCTCCTTGACTGGGCCTTGATTTCCCTCACTCCCAAACCCCACCGGCGGATCACCTTCAGAATCGGGGTGACATAAGCCGGAAGATATCCGTGAGGTGTACGCAAATCCTTCACTTGCCCTCCTGTCTCCCACTCCTGGCAAGAAAGGCCGAAACCAACCCCTGCAAGAGACTACCCACGGAGGAGCCCTCTCTTTCCAGAGGTTTGCCAGGTTGATCTTAACAAAGGTGTTCACAAGGAACACCACTGGGTTGACCATACCCAACCCCCCTAATCTCCTCGTACGGTATGTCACCTCTCTCTTGACTAGGTTCAGCCTATTCCCCCATAACAGTTGAAAGAACAGACTGTAAACCCGAGTCCAGAGAGGTTCTGGCAAGACACATACACTGGCCAAATAGATAAGCAAAGGGAGAAGGTAAGTCTTGATCAGGTTCACCCTTTCCCTGAGGGTCAAAGACCAACCCTTCCACTGGTCAACCTTCTGAGCGGCGATCGTGAGCCTGCTGTCCCAATTTTGGGTGGGATAATCCCCATGGCCGAATTGAACGCCTAGGACTTTGGCTGATGACTGGGGCTCTGGGAGGGTGTCCGGGAGACCGAAAGATGGATCACCCCCTTCCAGCCAGAGACTCTCACACTTATTCCGGTTAATCACGGACCCGGAGACTTCAGAGTAGCGTTCTACCTCCGACATCACGTACTTCTGCCTCCCCTCCCGAGGACACTAAAACAGTGACATCATCGGCATACGCCACTACCCTTAGAGTGGCTTCTGGCTCCTCCAGACTCATCCATGACTCCCGCTAACGGTCCTCGATCAATCCTCCTAATAAAAAGGTCAATCGCAAACACGTATAGGAGCGGGCTCAATGGACAACCCTGGCGGACTCCAGACCCGACTTCAAAACGGCTGCAAGACCAACCGTTCACCAGCGGGAAACTCTCTGCCCCTGCATACAAGATGTTTAACCAATCGACAAACCCCCCCGGCAGGCCATATTTCAGAAGGAATGCCCAGAGGTACTCGTGGTTAACCCGATCAAAAGCCTTTGCCTGATCTAAAGCCAGCATGTACCCCTTCCAGTTACCCGCCCTACTATACTCCACTGCCTCTCGGACACCGAGCACAGCACTAAACGTGCTTCGGACTGGAACTGAGCAATGTTGGGTCTCCGAAAGGAGCCGGGGCGCAAACTGCATCAACCGATTAAACAGTATCTTGGCCAGGATCTTTCTGTCCGTATTGAGAAGCGCTATGGGACGTTAATTCTCAATATGGCTCGGATCTTTACCCTTTGATATAAGGATCAGAGCTGACCTCCTCATTGACTTCGGCAGAGCACCCGAGGAAAGGCACTCATTGAATACCTTAGTCAAGAGGGGAACCAAGGAGTCCTTAAAGGTCTTATAAAACTCGGATGTTAAGCCATCCGGGCCTGGCGACTTCTTTAGGGCAAGCCCTTCGATCGCCAGGCTGACTTCCTCTTCTCTGATTTCTTCTATCAAAATGCCAAGAGAGAGGTCTACTCTTGACTCAGGGATGGTTTCAGCCAGGAAAGCCGAAATCCTGTCCCGATTCAGATCCTTCTTCCTCAAGAGGCACGAGTAGAAGGACTTGACGATTTCCAAGATCCCTGATCTGGACCTATCCAGAGATCCCGTACCATTGACCAGTCCCGTCACCAACTTACTTTTCACTGACATCTTACAGTTTCTGTAAGGGTCGGGCGAGCGGTACTTCCCAAAATCCCTCTCAAAAACCAAAGATGTGTGTCTATCGTACTGGCACCTCTTAAGCAAAGATTTCACCCTGGAGATATCCTCTCGGCTACCTCCAGTCGAGACCAGTTGTTCGAGTTTCCTCCTCAGACCCTGATACAAGCGGTACCTGTCCAGGGACCTGAGGCTCGAGAGCTGGCAGAAGAATTTTGCCACCCGATCTTTGAATATCTCCCACCACTCAGACTTAGTGTCACAAAGATCCAGCAACTCTACCTGACTCTGAAGGAAGTCCTTAAAGGATTGTCTCACCTCTGCTTCCTCCAGGAGGGCCGAATTTAGCTTCCAATAGCCTCTTCCCATTTGGGGGAATTCTGCAACATTCAAAGAGAACATAATCATACAGTGATCAGAGAATTCCACCTCTACCACCTCTAAAGGTGAAAAAGTAGTCTCCTCCTTTAAATAAAACCTGTCTATTCTAGACCTAATCTGACTACCTCTATAATAAACACAGGAAATGTCAAATACGTCCCACAGCGCAAGATACCATCGACCAGTCGCCAGAATCAGGATAAGAATCTTTTATTGCAGCGATATAGTATCGCTGCAATAAAAGATTCTTATCCTGATTCTGGCGACTGGTCGATGGTATCTTGCTCTGTGGGACGTATTTGACATTTCCTGTGTTTATCATCTTCATGGAGGCTCCAGGCGTCTCCACATAGAAGATTCTTTTGGATCCCGTGGCTGCAGACCATCTTACCCAAGTGTCCAGACATATTACACAAACTTCTATTAGTGTTGTGCCTACTTTGCACAACCACGTAAGGTGAGCCTTGCAAGTTATTTCCTTCTTACTTTTCACTCACAGAATTACCCTATGGTGCGCACATCTGTTCTTTTACAGTTTTACCTAGCCTGCTATATCGTACCTCTATAATAAGTGAAACCACCGTGGCCTGGGGTGTGCCTAATGTGGACATCCACCAGGCGAGCCTCGCTAGCTATGCTATTCAGGGATACACTATCATAAGCCAGCCGGTTTCTGGCGCCTCCCCGGTCTTGGGACCTTGTGACTGTATTAAAGTCCCCGCCAAAGACCACCTGCCGACTCATAAAAAGGAAAGGTTTGATCCTCATAAAGAGACGCTTCCGATCCCACCTGGTTTGGGGACCATAGATGTTTATCAGGCGAAGCTCTTGACCCTTCATGAGGACATCTAAAATCAAACACCTCCCCATTTCTAACTCAATCACTCGTCGGCTTTCTACTGGTGCGGTAAAAAGAACCGCCACTCTATACGGCTCAGCCGCAAGAGACCAATATGATGGACCACACCTCCACTCCTTTTTTGTTTATACACAGCCGCCAAATCTGGCAGCCTGGTCTCTTGCAAAAATAAAATGTCAGCTTCAATCAAAGGCTGCAAACCTAGCCGCCACTGATTTAATACTGGCGACATTAATGGTCGCCAGCGTCAACGGAGTGAGTGCCGCCATACAGAGTGATTAAGTTAGACGGCCTTCTTCCTTCCCTTCCCCTTCTTATTCTTCTTCTTACCCCTCTTGGGGCTACCCCCTAAGGTGGCACGATCTCTTTTGAGAGAGACAGTGGTGTCCATCTCATTAGTCACCACCGCCTCCCCCTTCGCACCACCCTTGTCATTCCCATTACCAGCGTCTGGACCCGCCCCACCTCCCGAGGACCTTGCATCCTCACCGGAGGGAGGCGCGGGCCCTTCCAGAGGCTCCTTCTCTTGCCCCTCCGGCTCCCCACCTTCAACCTCCTCCCCAGAAGAAGAGATCTCATCCAAGGTGAGGTACCGGTTGGAAAGATCCAGGGGAAGAGAGTCAGGATTAGAGAGGTCCAGGGGGGAGCTGTCTTTGCCTTCCACAGGCACTCTAGTCGGGCTAGATCTTTTTTTGGTCAGACGTTTCCTTCTTGTTCTTTTAGACTCTGTCTCACTCTCCTCTGTTGCACTCTCGTAGCAAGAGGACAGAGTCACCTCGGAACGGTCTAGTCTCCTGAGTTCCTCATTCACCTCGATATCCCCAAGGGTCTCAGCTCTAGGAGAGGCATTCTCTTGGGAGGGCACAGGCATCACCCCAGTAGGGGGTTCCACCTGCCCCCTCTCCATTTGACGCCCCTCCCTCCGTCTCTGCTGGGACGGGCTTTCTTTTCTCTTCATCGACCCCACTGCCCTGTCGCCTTCGCCAGCACTCGCCTCGGCAGTGGGGGCCTCCCGGCTCGCCTCTGCGCACGCACGAGCCACGTTGGCGACAGAGCGAGGGCAACGACTGAACGGGTGCCCTAGCTCACCACACAGGTTGCATCTAATCTGCCCACAAGATGCAGCTAGATGGCCTTCACCCCGGCACAACGCGCACCTCTGCACTCGGCAGCTGGCGCTGAAGTGCGAAGGGCTGCCGCACTTGTAACACAGCTTAGGCTGCCCGCTGTAGAACACCATGATCCTATCCTGACCAAGGAAAGCAGATGATGGTATGTTGGAAACCGACCCCCGCTGAATGTTTCAACTTAATCTGAAACGTCCAGGCACCCGACTAGATGCCAAACTCATCCAGGTTCTTGCTAGGAAGACCCTGGACGTCCCCGTACCTGCTCAACCAGGTCAAGATGTCAACACAAGAAAGTGACTCATTACGGGTCAGAACGGTCACTTTCTTGACCTCATTCTGGCGGGTTATCGCTTGCACAAAAAACCCCTGCCAGTCCGGCTGGTCTTTTGCCAGCTCATACCCAGACCAGAAAAGTTCAAGACCCTCTGGCCGGGCAAAACTGACATCAAACTCCCGGGTGCCATACGGATGTATCAGGGCAAAGATGTCACATGCCCTGATGCCCATCTGAAAGAGAAGCTCTGCCACCCTCTTCCTGGTAGGGCACGCTTCATTGCCTCTCCATTTCAGACAGACAACATTCCGTCTGGCTGACCCAGGGCCGGTTGTGGGTGAGGACCAGGTGGTCTCGCCCCCGCCTTGGTCTCGGAAGGCACGCAGGCCATGCCTGTCTATCCAGAAGGATAGATCCACCTGCTGCCCCCCTACTGTAATGGAATTCTCCCCTCTCCTAAGAGCCTCTAGAAGTTGCCGCTGCAAGTTACCGTCACCAGACATTGGTAATGGGGAGGACAATGGGGACCGCCCCTCCCCCCTGCGCCGGCGACCACACCAGCATAACTTCTGCCAGGCGTAACCGACGCAGGAGGGGCAGCCGGACCGGGCCCGCCCTCCCCCCCCAGGACCTATCTACAGCAGGTGTCACTCCAGACCCCTCTGAAGGGGCTACATGAGGCGCACCGGCCACTTGTGCAGTGGCCGGCCGACCTCCAACATTCACGGAGGGAGGGGGGAGGGAGGGGCGGTGCGCACCACACTCGCATCAGGACCGCCCCCTCCCTCTCTGCCTACAGACACACTGCTTTGAGTTCCTTTGTGGATTTCCAAAGCCCCACCCCCTCCACCCCTGACTACTCCCACTGCGCCTCCACTCCTGGCACTGTTGACTACTCCCACTGCACCTCCACCCGGCACTTGTCCAGTGCCCCAGCAGAGGCGGGCGGAGCCACCCGACCACCAACCATGCCCCCCTCGCCACCTGCCCCAGGAGCCTTCCTGTCTGGCCCCTCCTGCTTCTCTTCACCGCCCCTGTTACCGCAAACAGGGACGGCGTCCTGCGCCATTTTTGCCACGTCTGTCTCCCCACTCCTACGCACCGGTCCCACAGCAGAGACCGGGCCAGGGAGGATGGTGGGGTTCGTGCCCTGAGCTGGCTTTTCAGCCGGCCCCGGGCACGCAGGGTGGGTCACATAGACATACCTCACCTCTGGCTTTAATGTCTTTGCCTTTCTCTTCTTTCCTATGTCGTCACAAATTTTGGGGGACTCCAGGTGGCGTATTTCGGCCATGAGCTGCCCCCCAACTCCGCTGCTCTCACTGTACCCGCCTTCTTCATCAGAACTAGTGGGGGGCAGGCACACCTGCTCTGCGGTGCTGCCAGTTTCCGCAGGTTGCCCCCCCATGTCCAACTCTTCCTCCTCACTAGAGGAGTCATCTTCTTGCTGTTTTTGGTTTCCAGCCATTTCATTAAATCTTTGATCATTCATGAGTTTTTCCTTAAAGGGGTCACTGTTCTCCAGAATGGCCCCCATTCTTTCCTGCAGCTCTTTAAGCAATCTCTTTTAAGCTTTTTATTTTTCTTGATATTTCCGGCCTATTTTTCCTGGCCGCTTTGTCCACCTTCCCCCTCTCAAGCCTTAGTTGCTCTCTCACCTTCTTGAGGGTCCTATTCGCCTCCTCGAACTCCCGGAGGTAGGCCGTGATCCGGGAGCTGTAAACGGCGATTAGTTCCCGGGGCTTCATGTTGCCCCAGTCAGCCTCAACCGGAACCGGCCCATCCCCAGGAGCACTCCGCGTACCTCTTGGAGGGCTACTGTCCGCCCTCCTGGAACCGCCGGCGATGGACACGGCTTCACCTCCGGGGGCTGCAGGGGCTGCTGCACCACGACTCCTGCTGGATCTTCTGACCCCCGGGGCACAGGATGGAACTGAGGCCGGTAGCTCACCTCCCCTACCCCCCGCCGGCCTACCCCGGGAAGCAGGATCCTGGGTCTTGAGTCGCTTCATAGCCCAGGACCCCACCACCTCCCTGGGGAGAGAGAGGCAGGGCCTGGGCTGGGATAGATGGAAAAAAATCCCTGGAAGTCTGTTAGCAATTAGCAGGAGCTCCTCCACACACAACCACACGCGACCACTGGCTCCTGCACACTGAGGATTGCACCCAGTATACAGGGCAGGAGAAGTGGTCCTGTGCAGTGTCCATATATAGAGAATAAGAGCAGTCAACTGAACAGGACAGAAGTAATACTGTGCAGAACTTATATATACTGTACAGAACAGCAGCATATAGCCAACATACATCTCACATGTACTCATACATACAGTACAATACATATAAGACATATACATATAGAAACACAGAACTTATACAGATTTTTGCAGTTTTTTCTCCTCCCATCTGGAGTCTTTCATTGGAGATTTCATTGTGGGAACTCTGATCGGAAGACAGAGGGAGCCCCAAGCATTACAGATGCCGCAATCGCGATTGATCACGGAATCTGAGGGATTAAATGACCAGTTTCAGCATCATCGCCGATCCACTCATTGCAGCCGGGTGTCTGCTGTATAATACAGTCTGCACCCACCGTGTATGGAGCAGGCTCAGAGCAGCAGCCCTCTCCATACAATCCCTTGCGCATAATGCCTGTACATGTTAAAGACTCCTTACAAGATATCATGAAGATGTTAAAAATGCGTGGTTTCACACTTGTTTTCATAGCAAATTATATTAGTTCAATATTGATAGGTTCCAGGATTTTGTGCTGCAACAAACATACTTGTCTCATACTTGGCGCTCTACCCATTCATGTTGTTTCTGGTTCCTTAGGAAACATCCTCTGAAACGTACACAATATAATTTTATATCCTATCCAGTCACTTCTTGGAAATCTAAAATATGAGCAATAATTTTGGCCCTAGTTCATATAGCTTGAAGGTCATACGCTATACCTCAAACAAGAAATTATGTGTAACAAGCTATGTATGTGTAGCCACTATGCTGCTATAATACTACTGTGTATGTTTATTTCAACAGTCAGAGGGGAATCCCTTGGCAGCAGCTTATCTCCCACAGGAACAAAGGGTCAAGTACATTGATCATTCTTTACCTCCATCATCTGCCGTCAGGAGAGCGTCAAGACGCTGCATTATGCATATGATCGTCACCCGGCCCAACCAAAATAGGACGTCTGTCCTCTTATGTGTATAGCAACATTATGTACTTGAAGATCTCAGCTCAGTCTGCAGGTATCTTGTTCCATTCTGCAATTTGGCAAGTCTTGGATTTTCTTCCTGTATTTGCAGGAATTTGCCGTTATTACTTTAGGGGCTGGAAATCATCTAGCCCATATAAAGTTCATGCACAGGAGCTCTGTCTGGATGTCTGTCCCTCAGTAAGCTACTGCAATATTACATAGTAGTTAGTATGTTAGTCACATAAGTTACTGTGACATCACAAGTGTGTTTCAGTCAGGTAGTCTACTATGACATCACAAGTGAGTTTCAGTTAGGCAAGCTATATTGACATCACAAGTGTGTTTCCGTCAGGTAGTCTTTGATGACATCACAAGTGAGTTTCAGTCAGGCAAACTACTGTGAAATCACAAGTGTGTTTCAGTCATGTAGTCTACTATGACATCACAATTGTGTTTCTGTCTGGTAAGTTGCTGTGACATCACAAGTGTGTTTCTGTCTGGTAAGTTGCTGTGACATCACAAGTGTGTTTCTGTCTGGTAAGTTGCTGTGACATCACAAGTCTGTTTCTGTATTAGGCAAGCTACTGATATCATAAGAGTGTTTCAGCCAGGTAAGGCTATGTTCTCACTAGCGTTAGTTTTCCGGTTTTGAGATCCGCCCTAGGGGCTCAATACTGGAAAAATCGCCTCAGTTTTATCAATTGTCAGGCAAACTACTGTGACATCACAAGTGTGTTTCTGACTGGTAAGTTGCTGTGGCATCACAAGTCTGTTTCTGTCTGGTAGGTTGCTGTGACATCACAAGTGTGTTTCTGTCTGGTAAGTTGCTGTGAGATCACAAGTCTGTTTCTGTCTGGTAAGTTGCTGTGACATCACAAGTGTGTTTCTGTCTGGTAAGTTGCTGTGACATCACAAGTGTGTTTCTGTCTGGTAAGTTGCTGTGACATCACAAGTCTGTTTCTGTCTTGTAAGTTGCTGTGACATCACAAGTCTGTTTCTGTCTGGTAAGTTGCTGTGAGATCACAAGTCTGTTTCTGTCTGGTATGTTGCTGTGACATCACAAGTCTGTTTCTGTCTGGTAAGTTGCTGTGAGATCACAAGTCTGTTTCTGTCTGGTATGTTGCTGTGACATCACAAGTGTGTTTCTGTCTGTTAAGTTGCTGTGACATCACAAGTGTGTTTCTGTCTGGTAAGTTGCTGTGACATCACAAGTGTATTTCTGTCTGGTAAGTTGCTGTGACATCACAATTGTGTTTCTGTCTGGTAAGTTGCTGTGATATCACAAGTCTGTTTCTGTCTTGTAAGTTGCTGTGACATCCCAAGTCTGTTTCTGTCTGGTAAGTTGCTGTGACATCACAAGTGTGTTTCTGTCTGGTAAGTTGCTGTGACATCACAAGTGTGTTTCTGTCTGGTAAGTTGCTGTGACATCACAAGTCTGTTTCTGTCTGGTAAGTTGCTGTGACATCACAAGTCTGTTTCTGTCTGGTAAGTTGCTGTATTAGGTAAGCTACTGATATCATAAGAGTGTTTCAGCCAGGTAAGGCTATGTTCTCACTAGCGTTTTAGTTTTCCGGTTTTGATATCCGCCCTAGGGGCTCAATACTGGAAAAATCGCCTCAGTTTTATCAATTGTCAGGCAAACTACTGTGACATCACAAGTGTGTTTCTGACTGGTAAGTTGCTGTGGCATCACAAGTCTGTTTCTGTCTGGTAGGTTGCTGTGACATCACAAGTGTGTTCCTGTCTGGTAAGTTGCTGTGAGATCACAAGTCTGTTTCTGTCTGGTATGTTGCTGTGACATCACAAGTGTGTTTCTGTCTGTTAAGTTGCTGTGACATCACAAGTGTGTTTCTGTCTGGTAAGTTGCTGTGACATCACAAGTGTGTTTCTGTCTGGTAAGTTGCTGTGACATCACAAGTGTGTTTCTGTCTGTTAAGTTGCTGTGACATCACAATTGTGTTTCTGTCTGGTAAGTTGCTGTGACATCACAAGTCTGTTTCTGTCTGGTAAGTTGCTGTGACATCACAAGTCTGTTTCTGTCTGGTAAGTTGCTGTATTAGGTAAGCTACTGATATCATAAGAGTGTTACAGCCAGGTAAGGCTATGTTCTCACTAGCGTTTTAGTTTTCCGATTTTGAGATCCGTCCTAGGGGCTCAATACTGGAAAAAATCGCCTCCGTTTTGTCTATTGTCAAGGGGACAAAACTGAACTGAACAGAACGGAGTGCACCAAAATGCATTTCATTCCATTTAGTTGCATTCCCATAGCGGAGAGCAAACTGCAACATTTTGTAGTTTGCTTTCCGTCCTGGAATCCGGAGCAAGATGGATCTGGAATGACCCTCAATGCATGTCAATGGGGACGGATCTGTTTTCTCTGACACAATAGAAAACAGACACGTCCTCCATTGACTTTCAATGGAGTTCATGACGAATCCGTCTTGGCAATGTTAAAGATAAAACCAGATCCGTTCGTAACGGATGCAGACGGTTGTATTATCAGTAACGGAAGTGTTTTTGCTAAACCCTGCCGGATCCAGCAAAAATGGTAGTGTGAAAGTAGCCTAAGTAGATGTTTCATGCAGTTTTTGCATGAGTATTGGTTGCCATTTTTTATTTTGTGACCTATAAAATATTCACTTTTTCATAAATTTTTGAAGTCCCGTAAAGTAGCTTATGGGGAAAAGATGAAAGAAATAAAACATCATATTCAAAACATGCCACGTTTAAAAAAAGTGTCACCAATGTCAAAAACAAAAATGGTCAAATATTTGCTAATAAACATGGAAACTGCACAAAAGTGTTGTGTAAATCCAAAGGGCGTTTTTTGCAGTTTTTTTCTGCCATTTTTTTTTACAACAAAAATGCCTCAACCAGACGTTAGTTGTAACATTAGCTGTAGCATTGTAGCCTTGTTTCTCACTTTTTGTGCATTTTTCTAACCAGACTATTTTAGTAAGTACTTGCATTTCCCATGTAATAACAATTCTGGAACATCTATTCCTATGAGGCCTCATGCACATGACCGTTGTGTGCATCCGTGGCCGTTGTGCCGTTTTCAGTTTTTTTTTGACGGACAACGGTTCACGGACCCATTCAAGTCAATGGGTCCTTGAAAGAACACGGATGCACACAAGATTGGCATACGTGTCCGTGATCTGTGGCCGTAGGTTACTTTCATACAGACGGATCCGAAGATCCGTCTGCATAAAAGCTTTTTCAGAGCTGAGTTTTCACTTCGTGAAAACTCAGATCCGACAGTATATTCTAACACAGAGGCATTCCCTAAAAGAACTGTGTACATGACTGCCCCCTGCTGCCTGGCAGGTGCTGCCAGGCAGCAGGGGGCAGACCCCCCCCCCCCGTTTTTAAATCATTTGTGGCCAGTGCGGCCGGCCTCCCCCCTCCCCCCCTGTAGTTAACTCATTGGTGGCCAGTGGGCCCCCCCTCCCTCCCCTGTAGTTAACTCGTTGGTGGCCAGTGGGCCCTCTCCCCTCCCTCCCCCTCCTAATTAAAATCTCCCCCCATCATTGGTGGCAGTGGAGAGTACCGATCGGAGTCCCAGTTTAATCGCTGGGGCTCCGATCGGTAACCATGGCAACCGGGACACTACTGCAGTCCCGGTTGCCATGGTTACTTAGCAATTTGTAGAAGCATCATACTTACCTGCGAGCTGCGATGTCTGTGTCCGGCCGGGAGCTCCTCCTACTGGTAAGTGACAGGTCTGTGCAGTGCATTGCCTAATGATCTGTCACTTACCAGTAGGAGGAGCTCCCGGCCGGACACAGACATCGCAGCTCGCAGGTAAGTATGATGCTTCTACAAATTGCTAAGTAACCATGGCAACCGGGACTGCAGTAGCGTCCCGGTTGCCATGGTTAACGATTGGAGCCCCAGCGATTAAACTAGGACTCCGATCAGTACTCTCCACTGCCACCAATGATAGAGGGGGAGATTTTAACTAGGAGGGGGAGGGAGGGGAGAGGGCCCACTGGCCACCAATGAGTTAACTACAGGGGAGGGAGGGGGGGCTGGCCACCAAAAAGTTAACTACAGGGGAGGGAGGGGGGCCCACTGGCTACAAATGAGTTAACTACAGGGGAGGGAGGGGGGGCTGGCTACCAACGAGTTAACTACAGGGGAGGGAGGGGGGGCCCACTGGCTACCAACGAGTTAACTACAGGGGAGGGAGGGGGGGCTAGCTACCAACGAGTTAACTACAGGGGAGGGAGGGGGGCCACTGGCTACCAACAAGTTAACTACAGGGGAGGGAGGGGGGCTGGCTACCAACGAGTTAACTACAGGGGAGGGAGGGGGGGCCCACTGGCCACCAATGAGTTAGCCAGCAGGGGGCAGTCATGTACACAGTTTTTTAGTATATTCTAACCTGAAGTGTCCCCATCACCATGGGAACGCCTCTGTGTTAGAATATACTGTCGGATCTGAGTTTCACGATGTAACTCATATCCGACAGTATATTCTAACATAGAGGCGTTCCTATGGTGATGGGGACGCTTCAAGTTAAAATATACCATTGGATTGGAGAAAACTCTGATCCGATGGTATAAAGGGACTCCTGACTTTACATTAAAAGTCAATGGGGGACGGATCCGTTTGCAATTGCACCATATTGTGTCAACGTCAAACGGATCCGTCCCTATTGACTTGCATTGTAAGGCTACTTTCACACTAGCGTTCGATCGGATCCGTTCTGAACGGATCCGATCATAATAATGCAGACGGAGGCTCCGTTCAGAACGGATCCGTCTGCATTATATTAGCATATAAAAGCTAAGTGTGAAAATAGCCTCGTACGGATCCGTCCAGACTTTCAATGTAAAGTCAATGGGGGACGGATCCGCTTGAAGATTGAGCCATATTGTGGCATCTTCAAACGGATCCGTCCCCATTGACTTACATTGTAAGTCTGGACGGATCCGCACGCCTCCGCACGGCCAGGCGGACACCCGAACGCTGCAAGCAGCGTTCAGCTGTCCGCCAGTCCGTGCGGAGGCGAGCGGAGCGGAGGCTGAACGCCGCCAGACTGATGCAGTCTGAGCGGATCCGCATCCATTCAGACTGCATCAGGGCTGGACGGAAGCGTTCGGGTCCGCTCGTGAGCCCCTTCAAACGGAGCTCACGAGCGGACCGACGAACGCTAGTGTGAAAGTAGCCTAAGTCAGGACGAATCCGTTTGGCTCCGCACGGCCAGGCGGACACCAAATTTTTTTTCATGTCTGTGGATCCTCCAAAAATCAAGGAAGACCCACGGACGAAAAAACGGTCACGGATCACAGACCTACGGACCCCGTTTTTGCGGACCGTGAAAAAATACTATCGTGTGCATGAGGCCTGACTCTTTGTTGTGCCGTTCCTTTATTATTCTTGCTAGAAGTTTACAAATAAATTGTCAGCAGTTTGCAGTAAAGGTAATGCTTGTTGTTGCCAGTAGCGGTTGTGACTGACTATGTCCAATCAGTGCTGCTGGTGTCAGACTGTGCAGGAAGACACCCCCAGTTGGTAACACCCATCTGCACCTTTACTGCAAGCTGCTGACAATTATTAATAAACGTTTAGTTGAAATAACTGAGGAATAGCACAACATAGAGTCATAAGAATAGATGCCCAGAATCGTTATTACATGGGGGATGCAAGTAATTATTACCACAGACATGTCTGGAGAGGTGACAGGTCCTCTTTAGGTCCAGGAGTCAGACCCTTATAGCTGAAGTCTACGCCAGCCTGTAGCTGGCATAGACTTAAGTTTCTTGCGCACGGCAGGGCAGAGATGCACCTTCTTAACAAATCAGGCGCATCTTACCCCAGTGCAGGAAGGTCAGTAAAGACTGGCAGTCTTGATATATCTCCCACAATGTATATTGGTATTAACAGGAACCCGTCACCACTAAAACACAGTGCAATCTGTAGGCAGCATATTATAGAGCAGGAGGAGCTGAGCAGACTGATGTATATTTTTATGGGACATTTTTCTGCAAAACTTCAATTTATTCATTTAAATTCCTCCTCAGTCTGAGCTTTGAAGTCAAGGATAGAGATGAGCGAAGTATTGGAAAATTCCATTCGGATGCTTCGCCAATTTAAAAAAAAAAATTGCTTTGTAAGTAGTGGGTGCAATGACAGGGAATGGCGATTAGTCAGCGCACCGTCATTGTACCCCTCAGATGCCGCGTTCATACATGATTGTGGCATCTGATGTACATAATACAGTGTAAAATGAAAAAAAAAAAAAATCATACTCACTTGCTCCATTAGCTCGCAATGGGGCAGCCGCTGCCATCTTGCTTGAAGATCTGATTCGAAATCTTGCGCGGCCTGAGATGACGTCATCAGACTGGCCAACATGGTGACGGCATACGTCACCGCGCACGGCGGCCGCCCCATTGAGAGCAAATGGAGCAGGTATGATTTTATTTATAAATTTTTTTTTACACTGTGTTATTTTTGCACTATTTCAGGTTAAATCGATTCACTACCGATAAGCACAAGGAATAAAATGTATCTTGAAATTCAGATTAAAATCCACTCTGTGGACTTTGATTCACTCAACACTAGTCAAGAAGTCTGTCCTGTCAGTGATTGACCGTTATCTTTGTATACACAGTCATAGAGGGAAGGCTGTCAATCACTGATAGGACCGCCTCCTGGACTACAAAGCCCAGAATGAGCAGGAATTTAAATGAATAAATTGACGTTTTGCAGAAAAATGTCCCATAAAATATGTATCAGTTTTCTCAGCTCCTCCACATCTTTTGAGGCCCCATTGAAGTGAATGGGTCCACACCCGAGCCGCAAAAAATGTGGCTTGGATGCGGAACCAAACCACGGTTGTGTGAATGAGCCCTAACAATTATAGTTTGCACAGAATATGGGAAAGAAGTGATCATTGCAGCAAATTTCTAATGATACTTGTAGTTGCTACAGATGTGTCCACAATCACCTTAGGTCAGGGATGCCCAACCTGCGTCCCTCCAGCTGTTGCAAAACTACAACTCCCAGCATCCCTCAACAGCCTACAACTATTAGGGTATGCTGGGAGTTGTAGTTTTGCAACAGCTGGAGGTCCGCAGGTTGAGCATCCCTGCCTTAGGTCATCTGTGGTTAAGGACTTTTATTAACCAAACACAACATACTAGAAAATCCTTGTCATAATGCAAAGCACATCACAACCATTGGGTGGCCAAACCCTTAGGACAGACATGCTGTGACACAATACCACAAAATCATGTTTTCTTTTAAAAAGTGGTCATCTTACGTCACTCAACTTGGGGTGTGTTGAGCCAAGAGGAATAGTAATAAAGGACACATCTGTATATCTGCAACCAATAAAGAAGTTATACTATAATGACAAACTGCATATAAAGCTCTATTCACATTTCACATTTGCATTGCAGTCTCTGTTCTATTGCAGATTTGACAGTAAACACTACCTTTGGGGAAGCGTAACAGACCTTATAATAAGTGAATGGGTCCTGGGGTTCTGTTCTGGTTTTTGGAATGAATGAAAGCCACAGTACAAATGTGAACAAAGCCTTGTTTGTACAGATTGGCCAACCGTGTGAGTATTGGTACAGTATATAGTGTAGACCAGGAATGCCCAACCTGCGGCCCTCCAGCTGTTGCAAAACTACAACCCCCAATATGCCTGGACAACCTACAGCTATTAGGGCATGCTGGGAATTGTAGTTTTGCAACAGCTGGAGGGCCACAGGTTAAGCACCCCTGGCTTAGACCAGTTTGTTTTTTATATTAATACTAGAGATCTACCTATGTGGGACCAGCAATGGGGAGATGTTAGGATTGTATAGCCTACTGGTGAGAAGAACATGATTCAATCCATATACAGTACAATGTTATATCGTCTACTCATCCTCTGTGTCAATAAGTACTATTACAGGGTCCAAGAAATGAAGGGTTTATCTATACAGAGAACAGGCCACTGATAGGACTATTGTCAGGAGGAAACAGGTGAAGTGACATTTGTAGGAGGAAGAATAAATAGTCTCAAGGCAAAAAAAAAGTCAATTGCTATAAATAATTTAAGTTAAAAAAAATTATAATTATTCTTAATATTTAATAAACTGTTTACAGGCAAGACATTGCACAACATGCGTTAAAATGAGGTAATTTATTGCATTCCTTGATGCTTACTAAGGAGCCGGTTCTGCCTCATAGGAAAATGCTGAGGTTTGCATTGCATGGGAACTGTCACTTATGGTTACATAAGGTAAGAAGGTAGATCTCAGCTGGTTCCCATACTCAGCCACCCCATGTGTAGAAGTAAATGAGCACAGCTGTGCGATGGATCCTGGTGCTGATGGGAGATGAATTTAAACAATCTGTTTTCTGTTTTGCAGTGATTTGTATCAAATTCTATTATTTCTCTATCTGGACAGTCCACTGGATTTATATTTTACATGCGGCTTGACGGGTCTACTGACTAATCACCACGGCCGCGTGAAAGTAGAAATATAATGTAAGCTTTATGACTCAAATATCATCAGACAGTCGGTATATCAAACGTGTCAATAGTTTCGATATATTTGATTATTCTCTCCTCATGAAAGCTGATATTTGTGAATAGAAATACACAGATGGATCACTTTTCATTGTAACACATCACTCACAAAGTAGCACACGAAGATGGTGAAATGTATTCATTCTTTTGTCCAGATAAGTATTACATGTAGCATTACTCCACATTTAAACTAGTCAGACCGGCCTTCTAGCATAGGGATGGCCAACCTGCAGCTCTCCAGCTGTTGTAAAACTAGGTGATTTTCCTAGTCTATGACGGAAAGTCATGGTTTTATTAAAGACACGGAGGCGAGTATTGCTATCTCCTTCTTTACTGTCCACCAATAGCAGCAAAGAAAAAATTTACATCACATAACGTAACCATAGTAACATCACCCTCCCCTCACAGTCCATATAACAGACGGCTCCTCCTCTCAATCCTCCTCTTTCTTTACGAGCCTGACACCATGACCGGAACCACCGAACACGAAACCGGAACCTGGAATCGGGAAACGACCAGCACGGAACCACCGGAACATCCCAACGAAAAACCATCAACTCGGATCACTGGAACTTCTCTTCAACGAAAGCCAACATGGCTATAACTGGAACAGGGCAACGGAGACCCGAAGCGAATCAACTTCCTCCTGAAAGTAATAAACAGGTTAAGCAATGGGCAGAATAAAACATCGCAAGTCAAACGCGATCCCGCCAGAATAAACATCTTAAGTCGACATAGCAGACACAGCATGCAAATCAGACTGAAAACCGCAGAAAATATATCGTAAGGGAGGGAACCCCAGGGCAGGCAATACTCGCCTCCGTGTCTTTAATAAAACCATGACTTTCCGTCATAGACTAGGAAAATCACCTAGTTTTACAGCAAGACACGGAGGCTCCTATTGCTAAGTTTAAAGTTGAGCAATAACAGCAGAAAACAAATGTGGCGGCGGTCTAAAATAATACTCCCTGAATGTTGACGCCGAAGACCAGTCCGCCAGCCGTAGGATATCCTCCAACCGAGCCCCCGAAACAGCCAAAGCGGTAGCCGATGCGCCTCTAGCGGAATGAGCAGTAAATATGGAAGTATCAATTCCCGCTAACGACATAACCCACTTCATCCAGCGCGCCAAAGTAGGGCTGGACACAGGACCAAACGGATGCCGAATGGACAAGAAAAGCTGAGGAACCGAAGACGACCGGTAAGCACGCGTCCGGGACTCATACTCCCTCAAACAAGCCACCGGGCAAAGAGCCGGCGAAGAAGGAAAAGACGGATAAGACACCGACCTAATGTTGGTCTTCGTCCGTCTGGATATATTGAAGGTGACCCCTTCCGGAGTAAGGGACCTGGCATCGTGATCAAGCGCTCGAACATCTGAGACCCGCTTGCAGGAAATAAGGCAAAAAAGAACTAATAACTTGGCCGACAACTGCCTCAAAGTGAGATCCGGGTTACCAGGCCAGTTGGACAAAAAGGACAAGACAACAGACACGTCCCAAGTCGTGGTAAAGCGAGGCCGGGGAGGACGAGACATGCGGGAACCGCGAAGCAAACGGCACACGGAAGGATGCTGTCCCGCAGGGACGCCCTCAAAACCCTGATGCGTAGACGAAATCGCGGACCTGAACAAATTAATCGTCCGATAGGCCTTCCCCGCCTCGAAAAGAGAAGTAAGAAAGTCCAAAAGATGAATCACAGGGGCCGAAACGGGATCCAAGTCCCGTTCCACGCACCAAACAGCCCAAGATCGCCAGGCTGCCCGATAAGATTTTCTGGTGCCGGGAGCCCACGCGTTGTCCAACAGGCGTCTAGTTGCCTCCGAAATATCGACGACCTCTCCAGGCGTCCTGAGATCCGGCATGCAACCAGGCGCAGGGATCCGTCCGACAGAAGAGGGTGGTGTAAACCCTGAGGGTCCTGGAGGAGATCCGCCCGAGTCGGAAGAAGAAGAGGAACATCGATCAGGAGACCCAGGAGAGACGGGAACCAAGCCTGAGTCCCCCAAAAGGGGACCACCACCACCAACTCGGCCAGCTGACGACGAACTTGCAACAGCATCCTCGGAATTATCGCGAATGGAGGGAATGCGTACATCAGGAACCCGGACCAGGATTGGAGAAACGCGTCCACTGCCTCCGCCGCCGTCCCCGGACGCCAGCTGAAAAAAACGTGGAAGTTGGGTATTGAGGCGCGAGGCAAACAGGTCGATCCCAAACGGACCCCAGTATTCGGACAACACGGAGAAGGTCTCTGGCGCCAGCATCCAATCGCTGCTGTCCTTCAGGTAGCGAGAGCCCCAATCGGCTCGACTGTTGTGAAGGCCAGGAAGATATTCTGCCTGAACCATGACCTCCCTGGAGAGACAAAACGACCAGAAATCCTTCGCCAATCGGGCCAAAGTCGCCGAGCGTGTTCCTCCCAATCGGTTGATGTATCGCACGGCAGAGACATTGTCCATCCGTAAGCGAATGCACGCCTGAGCCATACCACTGGTGAAACTCCGAATGGCAAATGAACCGGCCAGGAGCTCCAACGCGTTGATATGCAGCCGAGTCTCGTCCACGGACCACCGACCGCCTGTGGGGATCCCATTGCAGTGGGCCCCCCAGCCGTGGAGACTGGCGTCCGACTCAATCGTGAGTTCGGGCTGGAGACCGAAAATTGCCCTGCCGTTCCACGCCCTCAGGTTGTCGATCCACCACACGAGCTCCTCCCTCGATTCTGGGTCCAGGATCAGAGTGTCTGCGAAGGAAGCGCCAGCGCGGAGGTGCGCAATCTTCAACCGCTGAAGAGCCCTGTAATGAAGAGGGGCCGGAAACACCGCTTGGATCGAGGAGGCGAGGAGGCCGATGATCCTGGCTAAGTGGCGGAGGGATAATTGCGGCATGGCGAGGGCACGTCTGAGTTCCTTGTGAATGGAAACTAACTTTGACGTGGGTAGAGAGAGGGATGCCAGTACGGAGTCCACTGTAAATCCCAAGAACTCCATCCTCTGAGACGGGGTCAAACACGATTTCTCGTGGTTGATCAGGAACCCAAGACGGGAGAGCAGGTCCGTCGTCCAGCGCAGGTGGACCAGTAAGGTCGGGGCCGATTGATGCATGAGAAGCATGTCGTCTAGGTATATTATGAGGCGGACCCCGCGACTGCGGAGCCATGCCACCACCGGACGCATCAACTTCGTAAAACACCACGGGGCCGAGGACAGGCCAAACGGGAGACACGTGAATCGCCAGATCTCTCCGTTCCACAGGAAACGCAGTAAGTCCCTGGAGGGAGCGGCAATAGGAACCGTCAAGTAAGCGTCCTTGAGGTCCAGTTTCACAAACCAGTCGCCCGGCAGGAGAAGATCCCGAAGTAGATGGATGCCCTCCATCTTGAAGTGGCGATATCGGACAATCGCATTCAGAGCCCGCAGATTGATGACTGGGCGCATCTGGCCCCCCTTCTTCTGGACCAAGAATATGGACCACCCCCCCCCCCCCGAGCCCGGCGGTGCCCTCTCGATGGCTTGCTTGTGGCAGAGGGAAAAGAGTTCCCGATCCACCTGTGCGGTGTCGGGGCGGGAGAGACGGGAGGTGGGAGGGGGGGCAACAAGGTCTGGAGGCCCCACTAGCTCCACGTGGAAACCCTCCACCGTGGACAACACCCAAGGGTCGGACGTTATTGCCGCCCAAGCGGGGGAAAAATGTAGGAGTCTGCCCCCTATGCAATGATCCAAAGAAGCCCCCATCGGGGGAGGACTTACCGAAAGGGCGTCGCGAAGATGGATTTCCTCTGTAGGATCTGCCACGCCAATGTCCACCTCTGGCTGGGAAGAAGGGGGATGGGAACTTCTGTTCCTGGAATGCGGGACGTTGATGGAAGGAGCCTCTGCCCGCATTGCGAGCTTGGAAATTGGAACGGCCGGACAGACGGCCCCTAGTACTGCCGGCCCTTGTGGAGACCCGTCCTTGAAACACTCTCCTAATGGAGGATTGGGCCTTATCGAGGGCCGTAAAAGCACCCACAAAGCGACTCAGGTCCTTGATAAAGGAGTCGCCGAACAGATGACCCTGGGCATCTGCGCCGGACTCCGTCAGAGCCAGGTTGGCCAATTTGGGATCTATCTTAAATAGAATGGCCTTGCGTCTTTCTATCGCTAGAGAGGTATTGGTATTCCCAGCGATGCAGATCGCACGCTGAATCCAGCCCCTCATCTCCTCGGGTCAATCTGGGACCCATCCGATCTGGCGTTCTCTGCCAATTCAAACAACTTGGCCAGGGGACCAAATATATCCAGGAGCTTATCCTGACAGCTACGGAGAGCTGAGTCAAGACCTTTGCGGGGGTTCCAGCCCGACTTGGCCAGAAATTGGGTGACTTTGGGGTCAACCACGGGTGTGTCACAAACCTTGTTAGGCACGATAGGCCTGGGGCATTCAGCCTTCATCTTATTGCGCGCCTCCTTACTAAGGGGGCGGCGGACCCAATATTCCAGATACTTTCCTACATGATCAGCAGGAAGCCACTCCGCCGATCTGGGATGGTGGAGGGCGTCAGGGTCAAACATGGGTTCTCCCAACGGGTCAATAAGGGAAGAAGCAGGAATAGCCACGGAAGAGGCATCCTTCACTTGAGAAGTAGAAGGGGTGGGACAAGGGGTGTTACTGGGCCCCGAATGAACCTCTTCCTCAGAACCTGCACTAGCTACAGCAAATGCCTCCTCATCTGACCCAATCTCGGCGTCAGAATCACTCATCAATTGCGCTCTAGCGCATTTCCAAGACCGCGCCCGTTCTGCCTGGCGTGGAAAGGCTCTTTTACGCGATCTATGCGCGTGTTCATGGGTGGCCGGAGGCGCACCAGTCAATAGATCCTGTGGCACAGGAGGATTCACAGCAGGAGGTTGCTGAGCTAAAGAGGCCGCAGGCTGCACAGGCCCTGAAGCAGGGTGGCCAGCCAGTGCCTGTGCTATCGTCTGGGACAGCACAGAGGACATTGAATCCATCGCAGCAGCAATTGCGGCAGAGACAGAGCGCTGCAGCGCTACTGCCTGGGACTCATCCCTATTCTGAATCTCCCTCACAGGGGAGGAAGGAGCTGCAGTCTCAGGGGTAGGATCTGAGAGCGGCATAGTAGGGATCTAATATGAAGATATGCTAGGGGAAAAGCAAAACTAACTAGCCTCAGGGTCTGGGAGGGAGCAGGGGCAAAGCGGAGAGTAAGGCAAACCTAATAGGCCGACAGGGAAGTGAAGGTAAATCGGGTTAGTCACCCGGTAAAGCAGAGATCCAGATGATGCGACCGCACAGCCGAACGGAAGCTGACAAATAAAATGGCCGCCAAAGTCTCACGAGACCCGGCGGGAAGCGCAGAAGAAAATCCAAAATGGCAGCCGAAATCCCGCGAGAACAAGCGGGAGGCGGCCGAAAAGGAGTACCAAGATGGCCGCCGAGATCTCGCGAGATCTCGTGGCCATAGAGAAGACGGCAGCGCGGGAAACGATGCGCCCGAAGAGGTAAAAATCAACTGAAATGGGGATAGAGGGGGAACAGGAGACACCGCGAGCGGCACCAAGGGGGGGAGACAAAAGAATCAAATCCACAAACAATAAATATCCCCAGCAAATGAAACGGCCCCAGGGTAAAAAACCCCCAAGAGGCCACAACACAGTAACTGCACTGGGAACGTGCAGAGGATCCTAAAAGCACTAAAATAAGCCAAATCTAAAGAACAGGCATAATCAGATTAAACATAAATGAGCTGCCATAAAAACATGTACTTATCTTGGTGGCAGCAGCAAAGAAAGAGGAGGATTGAGAGGAGGAGCCGTCTGTTATATGGACTGTGAGGGGAGGGTGATGTTACTATGGTTACGTTATGTGATGTAAATTTTTTCTTTGCTGCTATTGGTGGACAGTAAAGAAGGAGATAGCAATAGGAGCCTCCGTGTCTTGCTGTAAAACTATGATTCCCACCATGCCCTGCTGTAGGCTGATAGCTGTAGGCAGTATGGGCATGCTGGGAGTTGTAGTTTTGCAAGAGCTGGAGAGACGCAGGTTGGCCATCCCTGCACTAGAGGATCCCATGATTCTGACACTGTTCATGGCTACAACAGGAACGATAAAGTCTTGGAAAATATTTGTAAAGTTGACTTTGGAGCAGATCACTTAGGGTCCATTCACACGTCCGTTGTTTCTTTCCTGATCTGTTCAGTTTTTCAGGACCCATTGAAAATGAATGGGTCCAGATCTGGTCCAGATCTGTTCCGCAAAAAACGGAACAGATCAGGAAAGAAACAACGGACGTGTGAATGGACCCTTACTGTGAGGGCCAGAGTTTTTTGGTGCTGATTTTGAAGTGTTTCTCTCTCTAAAAATCAGATAAAAACTCCCCAAAACAGTGTCCCATTAATGTCAATGGGAAGCAGCACTTACTTTTTTTACACATGGAAAAGGGAGGCAGCATGACCCATCTTGGGACAGAATCAGCGATGAATCTCCCATTGAAATGAATGGGAAACATAAAAAAAAAAATTAAAGCTGAAAATGCCGCTTTGTATTGAAGCAAATAGCCATTGGTTAAAAAAGATGGATCAAGAAACGCAGCAAAAATGCGTAAAAAAAAACACCAAAAAAGTATGCTTTTTTTTGCATTGAAAACAAAACATGCGGCTTCTGCTTAGATTTTTTTAGCATGTTTTTCTAAATCAGTTTTGTGTACTGGCCCTTAGGGTCTATTACTTTTGTATTCATTCACAAGTAACAAAATGTTTACAGTAAACATTTATTATTTATTTTTTTAGCACCAAGGTCTTCTATGGCACAAACCAATGTGGTACAAAATAAATAAAAGCTCAATATAGGTACAAATGCTAAAGGCAAAAGTGCCATGATATGTATTAAGGCATTTGCCTGGATTTGTGGGAGGGGCTGAGGTCCGCCTCCAGCCTATTTAGGGCACCCCCCTTACCTGGCTCCTGCACCGTCTGAGGTCTGAGCTTTGTGAGAGGAAGTCGCTTGTTGGAGTTCTGAGGAATTTACCTACGAGCCGCTGATTTTCTGAGAGCTTTTGCGTCGCCGTCTGGGTCTGGTTTTGGAGCCTTGCTGTTCTTTCCCAGCTTCACTCGGTGTCACTGTGGGTCGCGTTTGCCCGTCAAACTGTGAGTTATTCGTTCGGGTCTGCAGGGCCTCACGGTTGCCCCAGTACCGGTTCAGCTCTTCTCATCATGTCGCACCAATGTCACGGTTTCAATACAAGTCACTAAAAGCATTTCTGTCTCACCTGGGTATGCATTCTATGTTACATCTGCACCACCTCCGGTCTCACACTCTGACGGCATGCGGCATGGTCCCCCCTTTTTCTGTTGCTTCACACACGCTGCACCCAGGTCACGGCTTCTCACAGCGGTCACCGCCAGCGCATTTCTCAGGCATTTCTCACATCTCCCCAGCAGATTCCGGTCAGTCCCGGTCAGTCCCAGCCCCATTCCCCGGTGGGTTCACCCCCCCCCCATCCTCCATCATTTCAGGCCCCCCCTTTCCTCCCCCGTTCATATCCACTTCACCAGGCTGGCGCTCTTACATACAGTTAGCATGGCCCCATGCTGATGGCAGAATCCTGCATAGAAGACAATCACCAAGGTAAACAATAGCCAAACTTTCCTTTGCTTGTTGCGGCCTCCTCTCCACTCGTTGTCTCACTCACGTGGGAAGACTCTCACCTCCTGACCCGCAGCCTCCTGCCGGTTGCCGCTCCGCTTGCGCGCGGCCAATGGCGCCCGGCCGCGTCCTGGGGCCGGTTCTGCGCATGCGCGGCGATTTTTCGGCGCATGCGCGGCGATTTTTCGACGCATGCGCGGGATCCCGGCGCCCGCGGGCGGACTCCAGGCGCATGGGTTCGCCGCCAGGGGGTAGTCACCGATGTCGCTCCATGCGGCCACCATCAGTCTGGCCCCCCTTCCTCCCCCGTGCATGTCATCATCAGGCTGGCGCTCCCCACCGCCTCCTGCGCACACCACACCCGCACACACTCATCCCCCCCCCCCCCCGGCCTACGGGCGGCTCATTTCACCTTCACAGGGCTCACCGCGGCCCTGTCGTCCCCTCCCCGCTACCTCCTGCTGGATCACCACTCCTCCCGCCGCGCGGCCGGTGGCGCCCGCCCGCGTCCTGGTGCCTGGTCTGCGCATGCGCGGCCGGGATTCGGCACATGCGCGGCAATTCCGTCGCCGCGTGCGCGGTGTCCCGGCGGCCGTGCGGGCCACATCTGGTGCGGGGGGCACGCCGGCGGACGACGAGAGAACCTCCCAGCAGCCCCCCCCCCTGTTCTCCATCATGGGCACTACCATCATCATGCAGCAGCAATTTGCATATTCACAATCATCAGCCTCAACGGTGTTCACCAGGGATTCAGCAGGTCCCACGGATTGCAATGGATTTCAGTGCCAAATGTGAATCTCATCAGTTGTACCGGCACTGTGATGCATGTTTTATTCCCCTTTTGATAAGCAGATCATCAGGGGACGGGGAAAAAAAAAAAAAAAAAAAAAAAAAAAAACCCAAATGGACAGGTGGAATGGCTGGTGCACGGTCCCCATGCGCCATCCAATCGCAGACACTTACTTTCACCTGGGCATGGCCACACGGCACGCACCGGCCCCCCCTTTCATACCAGGCGCAAGCTGTCATTTCACGGACAACCGCCATGATCCTCCCGGTCATGCACATGTACCACATGCTTTACACTTTTTTCACACCTTGTCATGTCTACCCCCCCCCCCTTTGTGTTTTAGGCGGTTAACCCATACTGTTTACACTACCGTGTAGCCGGAGTATTTTTCTTGGTACCAGGTACGTTCACCTGCTCATTTCACCAAAATCTTCCTCTCATTTCGGACGGTCCCGTTAGGGTCAGCGTGCTGGCTTTAGGGGCACCATCATCCCACTAGGTACCCCCCCTTCTTTGGCTTCGCCAGCAGTTAGTGGTCCCGCGAGGCCGACACCCCGCCTCAAACGTACGGAGGCACCTGCCCAACGCGCCATCTCGTTAGTAAGCCGCCTCGCATGTTGCATAGAGAGGGCCTCACCTGTCACTCCCTTCCCCTAGTCCTGTCTTACAGTCACCGAGAGGCCAACGATCCTGCCGCTACCACGAGTGGCCTCATTGTCCCCTCGCGCCAAATCATAGGTAGAGCCTCTCAAAGCCGCTTGGCAACTAGCAGGGCCTCATCTGTCACCATGCAAATGTAATTTTTCGCCGGTTCGGCCTAGCTAGCCAGCACGTTCCTGCGTGGCCTCAAATTAATCAACTTTTTTATTGTAGTATGTCACTGGATGGGTTAGAAAACTTCTCCATACCTGGTACCCCGGCTAGATCTGTCACTGCTACTCCGGGAGACGATCTAGCCAGTCCTGCGTCCATCCGGTCCTGGACGGTTCCACGCATCACGGCGGAGTTAAGGAAACGTCACGTTCCCTTCCCTGCCACGGCGAGAAAGGCGGAGCTGTTCCGGCTGCTGCGCGCATCATCCAATCCTGGGGATGCGGGGGAAGGGCCCAGCCAGTCCGGCACCGGGGACATCCACGCCATGCTGGCCTCTCTGATGACATCCATGTCAACAGTCAATGCCAGGCTGGAAAGGCTAGAGGCGGTCACCACGACCCTCTCCTTGACGGGTCCACCACCTGCAGCATCACCAGCACCGGCCGGTTTACCGGTGATCACTCCATCCACTAGCATGGAGGACCGGGAAGTCAACCCGGCGCATATGATTCCTGAGCACTTGAAACGGGATATCCTGGAAGGTAAGGATGTAAACCTGGCCTCCCTTCTGATTGCCTCCCAGGACGTGGTCGAAAACACGACGTACGCCTATGACGAGGTGTCAGTTGTAGTCAAGTCCAGGGATGCCCGGCTCAATAGGAAATTGACCATTTCCGAATTCGTTTTGGCCTTCGGAATCTACAGAGAGGTCATCTGTGCGGTCCACCCCGACAGAAGGGAGGAACTCGACCTCTACTTGCACAAACTGGTGGACTTGGGCAACAAATACGGAGGATCAGCATTTTATGACTATCACAGGTCTTTTTCGGCGAAAGTGGCGGGGGCTTTCTCCCAGTACGGAGTCCGCTCCAACTGGGCAAGAATTGACACGGTCATATTTTGCCGCCACTTCGCAGGCCTTAGGACCCCAGCCTGTGCGCACTGCTCCTCCACGGCCCACACCACCAATTTCTGCCCGAACACGTCGGTCAGACAGGGCCCCTCCCAGTCAGCTGGGCCCTCCGGGGTCCCGGAGAGACTGGCCCGGGACAAACTGGGCCGGCCGATCAAATTTCTAGGCAAATCTATGATTTGCAACAATTTCAATGAGGGGTCCTGTAATTATAACGGATGTAAATTGTTACATATATGCACCAAATGCTTCCGGGCACATGCCAAATCCATGTGTCCGAATAAAATGTTCACTAAACCGTATCTATCAACCATCAACGTGCCAGTCTTTACCGCGCTCATGTCGCAGCACCCCTCCAGGCATCTCTCAGATTTTCTCATCTCAGGGTTGACAGAAGGATTTCACACGGGCATCCTGTACATGCCAACAGGCACCCTGGAGTGTCCCAATCTTTTGTCCGCTCTGCACAACCCCACCGCCATTGACGCCCTCATAGCCCAGGAGGTAACAGAGGGTTTTGTGCTAGGTCCTTTCAAAACTCCCCCGTTCGCCACATGGCGCACCAACCCCATTGGCATTGTCACTGGGAAATCTTCCCAGAAACAGAGGCTCATCATCGACCTATCGGCGCCTCACGGGACGGGCAACCCCAGTCTCAACTCCCTCATTCCCTCGGAGGAATTCTCTCTACAGTACACCACCATTGACCACGCCATCACGGCCATCAGACAAGCGGGGGTGGGGGCATGGCTCAGCAAAACCGACATCGCCAACGCCTTCAAACTACTGCCGATTCACCCTACCCTGTGGCACCTGCACGGCATCAAGTGGTCAGGGAAGTACTATTTTTTCTCCCGATTGACCTTCGGGTCCAAAAGCAGCCCGGCCATCTTCGACGTGTTTGCGGAGGCGTTATGCTGGTTGCTATTGAACATAGCGAGATGCCCGCTGGTTTTGCATTACCTTGATGACTTCCTATTGGTGGAAGAAAACACTTCCCCTCCTTCCAGCCTCAGAGCCACCATCAAGCTGTTCAATGAACTGGGGGTCCCCCTCTCCACCAAGAAGACAGAGGGGCCGGACACGATCATCACCTTCCTGGGTATCCAGTTGGATTCAGCTTTGATGCAAGCCAGCTTACCGTCTGGGAAGATCCAGGACATTCTCACCCACATAGACGGCTATCTTCAACTCGGCACCTGCAACCGCAGAGAACTACAGTCCCTGCTGGGCTCCCTGAACTTTGCCATGCGCATCATACCCCAGGGTCGCTCGTTTATTTCACGGCTGCTGCACCTCTTCCCCTTGTTCCGACACGACTCACACAGATTGTCCCTGGATGCCCACGCTGCGGCGGATCTAGGTATGTGGGGGAGATTTCTGTCCACCTGGAATGGCAGGAGCTTGTTTCTCCCTCAGCTGTCGGACTCTTCCCCCTCCATCTGGTCAGATGCGGCATCTACCACAGGCTTTGCGGCCATATTCGGGGACGACTGGCTGTGGGGCGGCTGGCCTCCTGAGGTCCAGGGTTTGGAAGGATTCTCCACTACCTCAGCACTGTTTGAGATCTATCCCATCGTAGCAGCTGCCGTGGCGTGGGGTCATTTATGGGCAAATCTGGCGGTCCGCTGCTACTCGGACAACCAAGCAACCTGCCAGATCATAAACAAGGGTCGTTCTAAATCCCTCACAATCATGAGGTTCATGCGAAGACTCACTTGGCTGGCCGCCTGCAATAATTTTTTCTTGCATTGTTTCCATGTCCCGGGGGTGTGCAATTCGGCTGCTGACAATTTGTCTAGCTTCAAATTCCAGGCATTTCATCGGGATCTCCCGTCAGCATCACCCACTGCCTCCAGCACCCCGTCATTTCAGCAACTCATTCTGGACTAGAGGCCATCATGCGGCATAGCCAGTCTTTGGCCCACCTTTCACTATCAGTCAATACACATAGGACATACAACAGAGCGTTCACGCTTTTCAACAGATTCCTGGTAGAACACAACATCACGCACCCTTTCATCATGTCGTCTGTTTTGGGATTTGCTTCCTTTTGCCACCTCAAACTCAAAATGTCATACAACACCATCAAACTATATCTCACTGGCATCCAACATCACATGCTAATCTTGCACCCTAACTACACCAGCTTCATGGCCTCCCACCAAATCAAAACAATACTCAGAGGCATTCAGAAGACGGAACCCGCGCGTCCAGCCCAAAGGCTGCCCATCGACAGTCATGTCTTCAAGGCGTTATCCGACCTGCTGGACGCGACGCCTTTCGATTCAAATACCAACGCTGTCATCAAAACCGCAATTTACTTAGCCTTCTACGGGTTCCTGAGGCCCGGGGAATTCACTACCACCTCCACGTCCCAAACCTCACCTTGTCTCCTCGTCTCCCACTTATCCAAACACCTGGATCACTACATCCTGACCCTACCTCAGTCCAAAAGTAGTCAGCATTCACCCGTCAACATCTCATATTACCCCACGCACAACAAATGGTGCCCGGTGAGGGTACTGGACACCTACAGTCAGCTTCACAGGTTCCTACCCTCTCAACCGCTACTCCAAGTGCATGGATCGGTGCTCACCACGACCACCTTCATGATCCATGTCAGGTCTTTTCTCACCCAACTGGGCCTAAACGCTGGCAGCTACTCGGGGCACTCCTTTCGCATTGGAGCGGCATCCACGGCCTCCAGTGCCAACATCCCTACCCATGTTATCAAGAAATTGGGACGCTGGAAGTCGTCCGCATATGCGCGGTACATTCCCAATCCAGCGCATGAGTTAAGAGTGGCTTTCCAAAGCTTGTCGGGTTGAGCTGTGTACATGTTTCATTGGTTACAAATAAACTGGTTATTTCCATTTTTGCCCTCTTCTTTCTTAGGCCTACCTCATCCTCGGTTTCGGCACACCACAACCGACTGCATTTCTTTCCCTGCATTCCAGGGCTCTTCTCTGTACTACCGTAAGCACCTAACACAAGTATTAAGGCATTTGCCTGGATTTGTGGGAGGGGCTGAGGTCCGCCTCCAGCCTATTTAGGGCACCCCCCTTACCTGGCTCCTGCACCATCTGAGGTCTGAGCTTTGTCCCTCCCACCACTCCACTCATTTACAACTCATTTCTTTTATGTCTTTTCCTTGGGTGGGCCCTCTTCTTTCTTAGGCCTACCTCATCCTCGGTTTCGGCACACCACAACCGACTGCATTTCTTTCCCTGCATTCCAGGGCTCTTCTCTGTACTACCGTAAGCACCTAACACAAATACATACAGTAGTATAAGTGAGAAATAAATGACACTGTTGTGACTCCATTTTCTTAAATTGTCACTAACCTTTCAAGAACTTTACAAGTCAATAATACAGTTGAATATAATAAACGTTGTAATATATCTTATCATAGATAAATGTCTCTTTATCCCTCCTCTACTCTCCATAGGCTTCAGGTGGCAGCGAGTGTGTTGTGTGTCTCTCAGCACCCCCTCTCCATAGACATCTATGGGCAGTGTGTAATGTGATCCTTTACTAAACTTACAGCCCATCCTGTTTTCCCAGATGGATTTAGCAGAGAATATTAGTTTAGGAGAAGGGAGAAAGAAGGGAGCGTAGTAGAAGGGTTTGTCTAAAATTTTTATTAGGGGAAAAACTTCCAGGAATCACTGCAAAAGGTGCACCACAATGATATGCAACTGACAGTGCTGGCTAATCCCTCAGGCTGATGTTCTGAACTGAGACTTTAGCCAATGTATTCCAGTCAGGAACACAATGGAGCCTTTTTGCACCACCGTCAAGGTATCTCAGGCTGGCATGGGTCCTACCACTAGACTACCCACGGTGTGTGAACACGGTCTGAATGATGCTATGATACAACTTACAGTCAAGCTCCCACATACCTCCCTAGTGAGATCACTTATGCAGTGGGAGAAGTAATAGGGCTGCTAAGCCCCCCCTATAACAGGCCATGTGACACAGGCTACCAGGTGCACAGAATGTTACCAGCATTACGCAATGGCACGTTCCATACATATAAAGAGAATTCTTGAAAAACTTCCAGGAGCCTGATAAAATAATACAAGCAATAAAATGCAACCTCCCAGCCCCTCCAATCCAGTGCACTACTCCTTCCTCTTCCTGGGCTACAACCAGTGATGTACTCTTCTGGGGGCAACGGTGATGTCACATACACCAGTGCAGCCAATCACTGGCCTCAGCAGTCTTATGGATGCAAAATGTTTTATCTGGTCACATTCTATTATATCATATATTATTCACTCGCAGAAGGACCCGGCTTTGCACGGGTATATTTAATCTATTTCATTTAATGCTTGTGTGTGTCATTAAAAGATATGGACAGTATCCTCCATAACAGTGACCTCTACAGCTCCCCGCCCCTTAACAGTGAACTCCACAGCCCCTCACCCCTTAACACTGACCCACCCACAGTGCCCCGCCATTTTAAAATGGGACCTCCACAGCAGCCCATCCCCTTAACTTTGACATTACAACAGCCCTCCCCTTTAACAGTGAGTTTCACAGCACCCCACTCCTTTGACAGTGACCTCACATTACCCTGCTGCCTTAACAGTGACTTCCACAGCAGTTGTCCCTTAAATAGTGGCCCCTGCCCCATAACAGTGACCTCCACAGCAGTTGCCCCTTTAATAGTGGCCCCTGCCCCCTTAACAGTGACTTCCACAGTGTCCACCCTTTTAACAGTGACCTCCACAGCGGCCTAGTAATATCTACAGTGAACGCCTCTTTAAGAGTGACCTCCACACTGCCCGCCTCTTTAACAGTGACCTCCACAGCGCCCTGCCCTTTTAATGCTAGGGCTACATGACGACATGTGCTGTGCGACATTTTCTCTCAACAATTTTTATAAACGATAGGCTTGGGATAACTGAAGTGTCAACTCAGCCTAATTGTGAAATAATATCATTTTCATAGCTTTTAGCAACTTGTTCTTAAAAGCAATTCTTTGGGCTGAGATTCTCGATAGACCTCCTGTACTGGTCTAGTAACTTATTATTTCCCATTTATGAGCTGCAGCTGACATTACACAGTCTTTTGTATTCATTCACTCCTGACAACAATATGCTTGTAAATGAGGTGGCTTGTGATTTGGTTTGTGTATATAACTAGTAGGTTGCTCAGAATTTTTATTCTAAATATAAAGGAGATAGAAAAAAAAGAGAAGCAAAGTAATGCAACACTATGACTCCTATTAGTGTGGAATTTCATTTTGAATGGTTTCTGGCCTTTAAACTAAAAATATTAGAAATAAAGGTAACTTGAGTTAATAAATTCATGTTTTTAAGCTACAGTTGTTAAAATAGTCCAACATCATGTAATCCAAGACCCCCATAGTTGTGTAAGCCATGCTGCCCCCAATACCTTTGTCAGTTAGAGTACGCACAAAAACGTATTTTTTGTCTGTGTCAGTTCCGTTTCTTGGTTTTTTTGCGGCCCATATGCGAAACCATTTCTTTTGTTAGGGCCACACAAAAAAAAGGAAATTACTCCATGTACGTTCCACGTCCATATGTCTGCTCCACCAAAAAATAGCTGTAAAATTAGGCTGACCGTATGACAACTCCATTGTTCTCTTGATAAGCCTAGATAAAGATGCCTGGAGAAGAGCACTGTGTTTGTCAGTGTAATGTGTGATGCTTTATTTGAGTCATGGGGGGTGGGGGTCAGGCAAGCTAGGCCGATTAGCGCATCAAAAGTCCAAACAAGGTGGAAGTTAAAGAGACTGGACAGGAAGTAAAGTATATGGAGTCACTTCAAGTAATTATATCCAGAAAATCATTCACTACATTTTTTGTAAAATAAATGATAATATTCATATATAGGCTGTTAATATGTGGTAAAAACATTTTTAATGTTTTGATTTGGCAGTTTTAAATATATATGTAAAAAAAACACAAAATCTCCACCCTTAGGCCTCCAGCACATGAACATGTGCGCCCCCTGGCCATGGTGCAGGCCGCAATGCATGAACACCGACCGTGGGGCAGCCGCAGCAGATCGCGGACCCATTCACTATAATGGGTCCTCGATCGCCCGTTCGGCAAAAAGATATTACATGTTCTATCTTTTTGCGGAACGGAAGTACGGGACGAAACCCCACAGAAGCACTCCGTAGTGCTTCCGTAGAGTTCCGTTCCATGCTTCCATTCCGCATCTCCGGATTTGTGGACCCATTGAAGTGAATGGGTCTGCATCCGTGATGTGGAATGCACATGGAACGGTGCCCATGTATTTCGGATCCTCAAATGCGGTCCGCAATACGGCAACGGGACACCTACGGTCGTGTGCAGGAGGCCTTACGAAGTCTTGCGCCCTGAACATTGTAGACTTAGTAAAGCCCAGGAGAGGCAGTTACAGTCAGGTCCATAAATATTGGGACATCGACACAATTCTAACATTTTTGTCTCTATACACCACCACAACGGATTTGAAATGAAACGAACAAGTCAGGTGCACGGTGTAGGAATTACAACAGTTTGCATATGTGCCTCCCACTTGTTAAGGGACCAAAATGAATGGGACACAATAATAATCAGAAAACCAAACTTTCACTTTTTAATACTTGGTTGCAAATCCTTTGCAGTCAATTACAGCCTGAAGTCTGGAACGCATAGACATCACCAGACGCTGGGTTTCATCCCTGGTGATGCTCTGCCAGGCCTCTACTGCCACTGTCTTCAGTTCCTGCTTGTTCTTGGGGCATTTTCCCTTCAGTTTTGTCTTCAGGAAGTGAAATGCATGCTCAATCAGATTCAGGTCAGGTGATTGACTTGGCCATTACAGAAAATTCCACTTCTTTCCATTAAACTCTTTGGTTGCTTTTGTAGTATGCTTTGGGTCATTGTCCCTCTGCACTGTGAAGCGCCGTCCAATGAGTTCTGAAGCATTTGGCTGAGTATGAGCAGATAATATTGCCCGAAACACTTCAGAATTCATCCTGCTGCTTTTGTCAGCAGTCACATCATCAATAAATACAAGAGAACCAGTTCCATTGGCAGCCATACATGTCCACACCATGACACTACCACCACCATGCTTCACTGATGAGGTGGTATGCTTAGGATCATGAGCAGTTCCTTTCCTTCTCCATACTCTTCTCTTCCCATCACTCTGGTCAGGACCGTCTTTAATATTGATTGGACCCTGGGCAAAAATTTACTTGGGCCCCCTGGATCCCGCCTTCCCACACCTTAGCATGCAATCACGCCCTCCACCACAACACACACACAAAAAATCCACACATCTGGTAGAGTACAGTGAATGACTGTAAATACTTCCAGTTCTGAAGACTCCAGCGGCTCAGGGTCAGTGCTCTGGGCAGCTGAGCTCAGGCTGGAAGTGGGCACCGCTCTGCAGGAAGGAGACCAGGGCTCGGCTCACCCTAGTGTTACAGTGCACCCCAGCACCCCACAGTATGCAATATAGCACCCTATAGTATACAGCACCACACAGTATGCAGTTTAGCACCCCACACTATACAGTACCCCACAGTATATAGTAGAGCAGTATAGCAGCCCACAGTATACAGCACCCCACGGTATACAACACCTCACTGTATACAGCACCCCAAACTATACACGATACAGCCCCCACACTATACAGTACAGCATTATAGCACTCCACACTATACCGCACCCACAGTATACAGCCCCCCACAGTATACAGTACAGCAGTATAGCCCCCCCACACTATACAGGCCCCCCCCCACACAGTATACAGGTCCCCCACACAGTATACAGCCCACCACACAGTATACAGCCCACCACACAATATACAGCCCATTACACAATATACAGCCCACCACACAATATACAGCCCACCACACAGTATACAGCACCCCACTATACAGTAGTTTACAGTATATTAAAATAACAGTCCCTGTCACCTTTTTCTGATGTAATCTTTACACAAAAAAGCTCCACTGTTAACTTTTGCAACACTCAGTAGGACCTGTGATGACCTCATAGCCATGTGACCAGTAATTGCTAGGTTACTGGTCACATGGTAATGATGTCATTAAGGTCCTAGATCACAACTCATTAAGGTCCTAGAATCCCTAGATCATTAACACAGTACGATCATGATGCCTGTGTAGCCGACAGCCTGACACCCGGGGCAGTAGCTAGCAGGGCTCAAGAGGCAGCTGCCTTGGGCCCCCCAGGAGCAACTGGGCCCAGGGCAGCTGCCCCTTTTGCCCCTTGGTAAAGACGGCCCTGACTCTGGTATAAGTTGATCTTGGTCTCATCTGTCCATAGGATGTTGTTCCAGAACTGTGAAGACTTTTTTAGATGTCGTTTGGCAAACTCTAATCTGGCCTTCCTGTTTTTGAGGCTTACCAATTGTTTACATCTTGTGGTGAACCCTCTGTATTCACTGTGGTGAAGTCTTCTATTGATTGTTGACTTTGACACACATACACCTACCTCCTGGAGAGTGTTCTTGATCTGGCCAACTGTTGTGAAGGGTGTTTTCTTCACCAGAGAAAGAATTCTTCAGTTATCCACCACAGTTGTTTTCCGTGGTCTTCCGGGTCTTTTGGTGTTGCTGAGCTCACCGGTGCGTTCTTTCTTTTTATTAGTGTTCCAAACAGTTGTTTTGGCCACGCCTAATGTTTTTTCTATCTCTCTGATGGGTTTGTTTAGTTTTTTCAGCCTAATGATGGCTTGCTTCACTGATAGTGACAGCTCTTTGGATCTCATCTTGAGAGTTGACAGTAACAGATTCCAAATGCAAATAGCATACTTGAAATGAACTCTGGAGCTTTTATCTGCTCATTGTAATTGGGATATTGAGGGAATAACACACACCCGGCCATGGAACAGCTGAGAAGCCAATTGTCCTATTACTTTTAGTTCCTTAACAAGTGGGAGGCACATATGCAAACTGTTATAATTCCTACACCATTCACCTTAATTGGATGTAAATACCCTCAAATTAAAGCTAACAGTCTGCAGTTAAAGCACATCTTGTTTGTTTAATTTCCAAAAATGTTAGAATTGTGTAGATGTCCCAATATTTATGGACCTGGCTGTATATTAGTGTTAGGTGACCATCTGCAGAAGCCACCTTGACGCCTGAAAGATGGGCCCGACACATGTTTGATCAAAAAATGTGTGCAAAGAGCTTCTATTTTTTTATTTATAGTAGATATAATACGACTTTAATTCAGAATAATCCCTATTCCCCAGTTTTGTTTGTATGTGCAATAGTGTGCTGCCATATGTTTTTGTTTGCTTTCTGCATGCTAACTTTATGGATGTGCACCTGTGACTATAAATGTGCTAGTCTAAATTTTCTTGTAGTACAAAAATACATGGCTGTAGATGCATATGCCGCTTTTGTAGATGAGGATTACAAAAGCAGAACAACTTCAGCATATGTGCCAGCCTTTTAGGGAAGAGTCTACTGCAGGGCTGGCCAACCTGAGGCTCTCCAGCTGTTGCAAAACTACAACTCCCAGCATGCCCAGGCTACCTACAGCTATCAGCCTACAGCAGGGCATGGTGGGAGTTGTAGTTTTACAACAGCTGGAGAGCCTCAGGTTGGCCATGCCTGGTCTACTGAATGCAGCAGAATATGTAGCAGCCATATAACGAGAACCGCAGAACATTTGTCAGAAAAAAGTAACACACCTACCAGGGGAGTAGCTACAGTGGAAGCCGGAAAGCGGCTGCTACGGGGCCTGAACTCAGAAAAGAC
Source organism: Bufo gargarizans (assembly GCF_014858855.1). Classification (NCBI taxonomy): domain Eukaryota; kingdom Metazoa; phylum Chordata; class Amphibia; order Anura; family Bufonidae; genus Bufo; species Bufo gargarizans. The sequence continues at coordinate 653,404,488 of NC_058080.1, forward strand.
CCCCTCAACAGTATTATACAATTACATTTTATACAGTGACATGACCTACAGTATATATGTGTAGGAAACGGATGAAGCTGCCGTCTGGCTTGGTCTGAGAGAGCTTTCTTGACTAAACTCAAAAATGAGGGTTGCTGGGGGAAACGGTCAAAAATTAGCCATGGGGCTCAGTCAGTTCTAGTTATACCACTGACACCTACATTGAGGCTACCGACATCTTTGTATACCAGTGGGATTAATAAGCTTCAAAGATCCCCATTATATAAAGAATAGCCTGAGCTAGCATATAGCCAGTGTGAGAGAGATCAGTTGCCCTCAATTTGGCAAGATTGGGCAGACAAAAAACCCTTCATATACGACCTTGGGAAACTGCATACAACAACTATAAGGCCTCTTTCACATGGGCGAGATTTCCGTGCTGGTGCAATGCGTGAGGTGAACGCATTGCACCCGCTTGGAATCCAGACCCTTTCATTTCTATGGGGCTGTGCACATGAGCGGTGATTTTCATGTATCACTTGTGCGTTGTGTGAAAATCGTAGCATGCCCTATATTGTGTGTTTTTCACGTAACACAGGCCCCATAGAAGTGAATGAAGCTGTGTGAAAATCGCAAGCATCCGCAAGCAAGATCGATTTTCACGCATGGTTGCTAGGAGATGATCGGGATGGGGACCCGATCATTATAATTTTCCCTTATAACATGGTTATAAGGGAAAATAATAGCATTCTTAATACAGAATGAATACTAAGATGTCGATTGAGGGGTTAAAAAACAAATAAAATTAACTCACCTCATTCACTTGTTTGCGCAGCCACATGATCCATCACCATGGTGATGGATCATGTGACAGACCATGTGATGAGCGCAGTGACATCACCACAGGTCCTTTTCCTCCTGTCATCAAAGTAGAAGACAGAAGAGAAGTCGGGCTGCATTAACAAGTGGATCAGGTGAGTTAAATATTTTTTTTAACCCCTCCATCCATATTTTACTAAGCATTCTGTATTAAGAATGCTTTTATTTTCACTTATAACCATGTTATAAGGGAAAATAATAAAATCTACACAACACCTAACCCAAACCCAAACTTCTTGCTTGCACTTGCTTGGAAAAATTGTGTATTTTGCCGCGATGCACCTGCATTTTTCCCCGCACGTCACCCGCAATGCCCGTGTGAACCCAGCCTAAAGATCTCATTTAATGTGCACAGTGCTTGTTTGGATCATCTGCAGAACTGCCTCAATAAAGAACTGGTTGCTGCTAATCAGGTCTCATCATTCACTGCACGGTTACCTGGAGTTGGTGGACTACAGTAGGAAGGTGTAGTATCCCTGTTGGTTTGGAAACAAGCACACCAAGAAAGCAATACCCACTGTTACTGTAAACCCAAAACTGTACACTAAAACAAAATTATGAAAAATATATGTATTCAATACATGATAATGCACAATACTACTGAACCAATAAAGCAACCAAACACTTTTTTAACCCCTTCCCTACCAGCACCATACATGCCTGGTGGTGGCTGTGACTTTAAAGATGGAGCCTGCTCGTGAGCATGGGGGGCATAATAGCTGTCAGGTGCCTGCTGATTTAAACAGCGGACACCCGGGCCTAATGTCCACGGCCAGTGGCGATGCTGATCATGGACTTTTAACACTTTAGATGTCTTGGTTAAACGTGTTTGTGCTGCAGCCTCTGTACTCCTGAGTGACAAGAGGCTGCTGCGCTCCATAGGAACAAAGTAAAATACTCATAGACTCCAATGCATTGGAGTCTATGAGAATAGAAATCTGATGATTGCTTGTTATAGTTCCCCATGGGAACTTTAAAAAAAGTGTATAGAAAATGCTTTTAAAAATGAAAAAGATAATAAAAAAAAATATTAAAATTGAAATCACCCTCTTTTCCCCAAAATGAAAATACATAAACAATAACGCCAACAAAAAAAAAACTATACATATGTGGTATCACCGTAATCATACTAACCTGGACAATGAAAGTAATAGGGCAGTTTTACCGCATAGGAAACGCTAAAAACAAAACCTATAAAACTGTTATGGAATTGCATTTTATTTCCAATTTTGCCCCATTTGTAATTTATTTACAGCTCCACACTACACCGTATGCACTGTTGAATGGTAGAAGTAGAAGGTGCAACTTGTCCTGCAAAAAACAAGCCCTCATACGGCTATGTGAATGGAAAAGTAAAAAAGTTATGGCTACGAAAAGGAAGGGGAGTGAAAAACAAAAAGGCAAAAACAGAAAACACTCCGGGGCTGAAAGGGTTAGCCCATTTTAGTCATGTATTTAAATAGATACACAACACTTCCTGTTTTTTTAGAGATCATTTTTCTTCCATCATCTCATTATCATTGCAGTGAAAGGTAACACTTCTCTCTGCCAGAGACAGATAACCTAGAATCCACTATTGACAATAAGAGATACGACAACTAAGATGTTTCACCTTGCTTCACATTGACCTCTACACTTGTCACTGAACATTTCTGCAACCCTCTTTCATAGTCTTTTTCTGACTGAAGTTTCTGAAGGCCAGGTGCCTTTTGTAAAGCACATTTCTAAACTGCTGTTAAACAGCAGCCTTGGAAGGTGGGGACAGAGCATGTTCTAGCAGCACAGCTGCTCAACCACCACTAGGTTTTCTCCTGGCAGTGAGCAGAGAAGTAGAAGACAACCCTGTGGTCCAACCTGTTGGGTTTGCTAATGTTCACAGAAGATGGATCCTGCATTGTTATTAACTTGGGAGCTACACAGGAGAAGTGCTAGCCTCTTACAGTGATGAGCAGTGACATGGCTAGCTTGCCACCCTCTCACAGAAGATGCTAGAAGAGGCCCAATAAGGCAACCTACATCTACCTGCAGCGGCAAGAAAGGAGGAGCAAGCAGAGTGGTAATTACACTGGCAAGGATGGTTGTACATGCAGATCATGGTGGCAGTCCTCACACAGATAGCCTCCTAGGGCCGCACAGTGATAGGAGGGCGCATACATTCTTTCTTCGGGACACACCCTGGTGTTGGGGCTCTTGCCTAGTGGTAGATGGGATGCCCTTGGTGTTACGTGTTTTGGAAGGGTGCAAGGAAGTAGATGTAGGTGCAGTGACTGGCGTATGGCGAAGTCAGTAACCAGGCAAGTTGAAGAAAATAAATAAGTCTGCGGTGGAGGTGAGCCCCCGTGGGGCTGTAGGGGGGACCCGATGGCATGGAAGGCAGCGCGATGCCTAAGGAAGGCATCGCGCTGCCTTCCGGTGATGAGCCTGTGAGATCCAGCCCCCTGGATCTCACAGGCCGGAAGCTGTATGAGTAATACACACAGTATTACTATACAGCCAAAGCATTCCAATACAGAAGTATTGGAATGCATTGTAAGGATTAGACCCCCAAAAGTTGAAGTCCCTAAGAGGGACAAAAAAAAAATGAAAAAAAAAAGTTTATAAACTAAAACGTCATTTTTCCCAAATAAAGTTGAAAAAAATAGGGGGGGGGGGAGTAGACATATTAGGTATCGCCGCATCCGTATCAACCGGCTCTATAAACATATCACATGACCTAACCCCTCAGATGAACACCGTAAAAAATAAAAAATAAAAACAGTGCTAAATAAACAATTTTTTGTCACCTTACATCACAAAAAGTGTAATAGCAAGCGATCAAAAAGTCATATGCACCCCAAAATAGTGCCAATCAAACCCATAATCTCATCCCGCAAAAATCATACTCTACCCAAGATAATCACCCCAAAACTGAAAAAAACTATGGCTCTCAGATAATGGAAACACTAAAACATGATTTTGTTTGTTTCAAAAATGAAATCATTGTGTAAAACTTACATAAATAAAAAAAAGTATACATATTAGGTATTGCCTATTATGCGTCCATAATAACTTGCTCTATAAAAATATCACGTGACCTAACCCCTCAGGTGAAAACCGTAAAAAAATTAAAATTAAAACGGTGTAAAAAAAAAAGCAATTCTTTTGTCACCTTACATCATAAAAAGTGTAATAGCAAGTGATCAAAAAGTCACACGCACCCCAAAATAGTGCCAATCAACCGTCATCTTATGCCTCAAAAATCATACCCTACCCAAGATAATCTCACAAAAACTGAAAAAACTATGGCTCTCAGACTATGGAAACACTAAAACATGATTTTTTTGTTTCAAAAATGAAATCATTGTGTAAAGCTTACATAAATAAAAGAAATATATACATATTAGGTATCGCCGCGTCCATGACAACCTGGTCTACCACATGATCACGGATCTACGGAACCCGTTTTTGCGGACCTTACAAAAAAAACGGTTGTGTGCATGAGGCCAAAGTGTAATATAGAGCAGTGTTTCCCAACCAGTGTGCCTCCAGCTGTTGCAAAACTACAACTCCCAGCATGCCCGCACAACCAAAGGCTGTCCAGGCATGCTGGGAGTTGTAGTTTTGCAACAGCTGGAGGCACACTGGTTGGGAAACACTGATATAGAGCAACCAAAATTCATATGTACCCTAAAATAGTACTGAAAAAACTGCCAACCTATCCCATAGTTTCTAAAATGGGGTCACTTTTTTGGAGTTTCTACTCTAGGGGTGCATCAGGGGGGCTTCAAATGGGACATGGTGTCAAAAAAAACAGTCCAGCAAAATCTGCCCTCCAAAAACCGTATGGCATTCCTTTCCTTCTGCGCCCTGCCGTGTGCCCGTACAGCAGTTTACGACCACATATGGGGTGTTTCTGTAAACTACAGAATCAGAGCCATAAATATTGAGTTTTGTTTGGCTGTTAACCCTTGCTTTGTAACTGAAAAAAAAATAAAAATTAAATGGGAAATCTGCCAAAAAAGTGAAATTTAGAAATTGTATCTCTATTTTCCATTAATTCTTGTCAAACACCTAAAGGGTTTTTGTAAAGTTTGTAAAATCAGTTTCTAGAATGGGGTCATTTTTGGGTGGTTCTATTATTTAAGCCTCACAAAGTGACTTCAGACCTGAACTGGTCCTTGAAAAGTGATTTGCTTCTAAACTTCTAAGCCTTGTAACATCCCCAAAAAATAAAATGTCATTCCCAAAATGATCCAAACATGAAGTAGACATATGGGGAATGTAAAGTAATAAGTATTTTTGTAGGTATTACTATGTATTATAGAAGTAGAGAAATTGAAACTTGGAAATTTTTTACTTCATTTTTGGTAAATTTGGTATTTTTTTATAAATAAAAATTATTATTTTTTTACTTCATTTTACCATTGTCAAGAAGTACAATATGTGACAAAAAAAACTATCTCAGAATGGCCTGGATAAGTCAAAGCGTTTTAAAGTTATCACCACTTAAAGTGACACTGGTCAGATTTGCAAAAAATAGCCTGGTCCTTAAGGTGAAAATGAGCCCGGTCCCTAAGGGGATAAAGGTCTGGCCAAGTGGGGAGTTTTCTAACCCCTTTAAGGATATAAATTTCCTTGAAGCTAGGAAATGCTACAAGGAGGTAACCCTAAGAACATACATTGAGTCTTTTAAACATAAGTTGTGTTCTTTTAATTTATCTGAATTAGCCCATTGTTCGCGGAAATTGTAAGGCTAGGTTCACATCTGCGCTTTTAACTCCAGCAGTCTTTTCTGGTGGAAGAACAGACTGACGGAGTTCATTCTATCCGGCATAGCCCGATACCACTGTACACCACCGCAGCCCTGTTCACTGTAATGGGATCCGGCTACTTTCTGGTATATATGCCAGCTTCAATGAGGAGAAAAAATGCTGGTTGTAGTATTTTTTTGTCCGGCCAAAAGCTGGCACGTATGCTGGATACATGCGGCAATCTGTTCCTCTGCCGGAACAGACTGCCAGAGTTAAAAGCACAGATGTGAACCCTGCCTAAGTGTATGAAATGTACCCATTCTGAGCTGTCCTCTCTGGCAGAAGTTTCTATACTATTGCTTGTTCCTCAGAATATGTCTGGTTGAGTTCAGTACATTTTTGAAGTTACTCTTTTATATTTGAAATTTATAAAAAACACCATTGTATTAGGCTACTTTCAAACTAGCGGCAGGCCAAATCCGACAGGCTGTTCACCCTGTCGGATCCGTCCTGCCGCCGAACCGCCGCTCCATCCCCATTGACTATAATGGGGACGGGGCGGAGCTCCGGCACAGCGCGGCAGTTCGCGGTGAGAGGCCGCCGGACTAAAAAGTCAGACATGCAGTACTTTTAGTCCGGCGGCCTTTCGCCGTGCACTGCCGTGCTGGGCCAGAGCTCCGCCCCTGTCCCCATTATGGTCAATGGGGATGGAGCGGCGGTCCGGCGGCACGGCTAAATAGCGGTAGGACGGATCCGACAGGGTGAACAGCCTGTAGGATCCGGCCTGCCGCTAGTGTGAAAGTACCCATAGCTGAAAAATATGAATTGCATTTGAGCTTAAATCTAATTCAATGTATTACCTGTATCACAAAGCTGGCATGGTGGTTTGTAGACCCCCCTGGGGACCAAAGTTTAAAGTCTTGTTCAAATACTCACATGTGAGCTGTGTTACCCATTATTACATTTGCACATAATGGCTCTTATGTTTGTTGAACTATAACAGTAATATTTATTATTCTATTGCAGACATGTCTGCTTACTTGCCAGCACTTTTTATTTCCTTACAAGACGTTCCTAAGAAAGGACTCACCTGGACTCATTTTCCAGTATGTTGTTTTTCTCCAGACTGAAGCTAAAAGAAAAGCTAAAAGAGTCAGAGAGGTCTAATAAATAAAGCTGATAATTGGAAAAATACTTTGGCCATCCATACTGTGGAGGCCAATGTCTGAGACTGCGGGAACAGTTACACCAAGTGAAGGCCCTTGGCCATGAATCAGCGCACAATCTGCTCTTAATCATGTCTGAACTCTTGAATATGAAGCTGAATGTAAATTGCAATGTTTTCAGGAGAATCCCAATAAAGCAAATGAATAAGGCTAGTATGTAATTGCTTGGCATAGTAAACTATTAATGTAGCTTTGCATTCTGATCATAAACGCTACGATGCAAGCTAAGCTATAGTAATGTGCACATATAAAATGTATAAACAGTATGAATAGATCCTGGGTTACGTGTATGTTGGTGGTTGAGCTAAGCTACTTGCAACCTAGAACCTCACCCCCTTACCAAAAATGTGCCTGAAATGTACATGAGTTGCTGTGAATTGGACTGTTTATGGCTTAGTGATGTTAACTGGGCCGTGTTGTGGTTTCTTTGCTTTGCCTTCTGTACCAATGAGCAGTGTAACTGCCTTACAATTGCCTGCTGGTTATTATGTGATATATGAGCGTTTGCCAACAGGCACCTGGACTGCGCTAATTCTAGTCACCGATGCAGATGCTGGAGCATGGTGCCATATGGGCTTCATCGAGGGCAAAAACAAAAAAATATATGGGCTGCTTTGTGGGCCTTGTAGTTAGAGTGTGGGTACTGAACAGCAGAAAAGTGTAGTGTGTCGGGTGTAGCTGTGACAGGCTACTCCGCTACTAATGGACAACTACAGCAGCAAAACAGCCTGGTCTGTGAGAATTTAACTGGGCCCTGGGAGCAAATCACACTGTAGATGCCGAGTAAACCACTACCCTGTCATCTTGACCAGCTTAGGACAGCTGCATCTACCTACCAGGAAGCATTGCAACTGGTTATGGACCATTTCCAGGAAAATGTCTGCACTGCGAGTGACGGAAGCTCCCAAAGAGTACTGCTCTTGTGACCAGAGACAGAGAGGGATTGCTGCCCCAATATACTCCTCCATGTACAGTTAGGCCTCATGCAAATGACCGTATGTATTTTGCGGTCCGCCAAAAAGGATCCGCAAAAAATATAGATGATGTCCGTGTGCATTCCGTGTTTTGCGAAACTGAACAGCTGGCCCCTAATAGGCCAGTACTATCCTTGTCTGTAATGCGGACAATAATAGTACATGTTCTATTTTTTGGCGGAACGGAAATACGGACATACGGAAAAAGAATGCACACGGAGTAACTTCTGCTTTTTTTGCGGACCCATTGAAATGAATGGTTCCGTATACAGTCCGCAAAAAAAACGGACAGGACATGGAAAGAAAATACGTTTGTGTGCATGAGGCCTTAATGCTAGTTGCTCTGGGAGTCTGTTTAGCTTGCCCCAGAGCGGCATTACCACTCCTACGCCTTGCTTCTATCTGTGTATGCTAATATCACGTCATCTATGCATTTATTTCCAGGTCCTGTATAATGTGCATATCTATCTATATGCAACTGTTTATGTTCAAATGTAATGTACCTGGTTCACCAGTAGGTGGCAGCAAGTATGGCAGTGCTACAGTTACAGAGAATAGAACCCTTCTTTCCATTCTAACTCTCACTCTAGGGAGGGGAGGGGACTAGTTTCTAGGAGCAGTATAGTACACCCCCAGCTAGGGGAAGGGTGTGCACCAGGCGCACGTCCCTGCTGCACGTGCCCCAGCCAAGCAAAGCAAGACAGCTAGAACACCCTAAGCTCTGCTGGATATAGAGGTTACAGCTTGTAGCCTCAGGAGCAAAAGTTCCCTGGATTTAGCTAGAGTCAGACTACAAAGAGAGAAGTACAGAATAAAGAAGAAGCTGAGTTCTATAGTCAGCCTGTCAGCACAGCAGAGCCAGAGATCAACTGATGTAGCAGAGTTAAGTTTGTTTGCCTGCCACAGTTTTACATGATAAAGCCTGCTGGAACCAAGAAAAAGTCTGTAAATCGTTTGGAGAAAGGTTCATTGAAAGTAAAGCTGCTTTTCAACTTCATCACAAGGTCTGGACTCAATTTTTTCTTCATCCCACAATTCAACTACCCCCTTTGTCTGCTTCAGAGCCAACGCCTGGGGTTCCAGCGTATCCAGGTAGGAGCACCGTGACACGTGCATAAAACATTAAGGGACATTTTAAGCCACCCTATACCACTAGGCCATTCCTACACCTGGGTACCAACACCATTTCTTAAAGGGACTCTGTCCCGTTGTTGCTTCATTGCAACTGGCATCACGAAACACTTATTTAATCTTAAAGGGACCCCTTGTTGACCGCACCTCTGTTGCACAACCAAAATGCTGAAAGCACTCATTGAGAGATTGTAACTTATATGCTATATACTATACACATTATGCTGTGTCCTCTCAAAGAGAGACTGTTCTTCTGCAACTGGTAACCACCAAGTTCTGTGCCTTTCATAGACATTAAACTACCAAGCCTTGTACTTATTGTGTCTGCAGCTATCAAGTGTTGTGCCACAAAATTATCCCTCCAACATACAGACTGTGTTATATCCCTGAGGTTCTGTGGTCTCTGAGGCCTACTATACTAGGCCTCAGTGCTGAAATCTCCCAATATAACAATGTCTGCACAAAACTTTTAATGGTAATTTGTCTTTTGGGAAATACAGTCTCCACACTAGACTCTGTATAAATTGAATGTAGGAATTGACTAGACAGTGTCAAATGGTAGATGTCATGGTAGGTACCACATCAAATAGATTAAAAATAAAAATAATAAAAATAAAAACAAAAACAATAGAGGGTTCACAGAGGACATTTGAGATAGAGGGTCATCTCACTTGTCATACCACTGGTGTGATCTACTTTATCAAATGTCCTTGTGCCATATTATATGTAGGCAGAACAAAAAGAACTTTACAAACCAGGGAACATATGGGCAATATAAAGAAAAAATTTGACGGTCATCCACTATCCCGACATTTTGCGGATAAACATAGAGGGATTTTTAGGGGGTCTACATTTGGAGCGCTAGAACATTTTAGACCTGACCAAAGAGGTGGAGACTATACTAGATTAATGTCCAGGAATAAAACAAAGTGGATTTTTAATTTGGACACTCTTGCACCAGGGGGACTGAATCAAGAAATTGAATTATTTGTTTTCCCCTAGAATTCATTATTAGAAAAAAAAAATATATAGTAATCCAATATAATCTATAAAAAAGGTATTAGGATTTTTATTTTTATTTTAATTTACATTTATTTCTATTCATAATATACTTTACTATTTTATGTATCACAAAACATTCCCTTTGTCATACATCTATAACATCAGTTAATAGAAGCCTACAATCTGGTCTAACAATAAAAACAAAAAACAGAGGATATTGGATACGCTGGTAGTCTGTAATTTGGAGAACAACTGGTTAACTGGTGAACATGGGAACGGGCGCCTATTTATTTGTAGAGAGAACAATTAACAACAATCTCTGAGGCAGAAATTTGTTCATTTCGAAACGCGTTGGAGTTTTTTTGGCTTGAGAAGGCATCCATCCTTAGTGTGACGTCACACAGAAGTAACGTTCTCGTGGATCACCAGCTAGGGCTTCACGAGTGACCGGCCGGGACTGCGCGCGCTTGCAGAGAAAACCTGAAGATACAGACATCACAGCTATTCTCCAGCACTACTACCAGGAAGCACAGTGAGGACCTTGCAGGTCAGTCCGCTACAGGCAAGTCACCATCCCTTGCAATATATCTATGTAAGCTGATCACTTACCAGGTTGATCAGTTTGGATTGACACTGGACGAGGTTCTAACTAATAGCGGTGGATATACAGTTGGGGATATTTGATGTGGTACCCACCATGACATCTACCATTTGACACTGTCTAGTCAGCGCGGTCTATTTATTACTTTGGTTTCTTTGATTCATTTTGTTCAGGGTTTAGGCAATTTATTCCCTGTCATAGACCAGCAGCGACACACTCACATGAGTGTTATTCAGTGCATTTAACATTACACCCTGTTCTACTAAGGCAGCGCGGGTTTCCCTTGATTGTTTGTTGAATGTAGGAATTACTAACTCTTCCACAATCCAGTACATTATAGAAGTAAGGCTCTGCTTACATTTATGTCAGAAGCACTGTTATTGATGATGGGAAAAATAAGGAAGCATTGAAATGATGGACACCACAACAAAAACCCAACAAACCCATTAAACGTCAATGTGGTCCATCAGGAAATGTTGTTGTCTATCATAGGATGGATCCATAACTCCATTGTTTTAATGGGATATGTCAGTTAACGGGCTTGTGCAATAGCAGAACCCTGAATGTAGCACTGGCCTATAATAGGAGTCAGTATACTTCAAAAGACAAAATATCAGTATATGGCCTCATGCACACGACCGTTGTGTGCATCCGTGGCCATTGTGCCGTTTTCCGTTTTTTTTCCGTTTTTTTCCACGGACTCATTGAAAGTCAATGGGTCCGTGGAAAAATCGGAAAATGCACCGTTTTGCAGCCGAGACCGTGATCAGTGTATCCTGTCCATCAAAAAAATAGGACCTGTCCTATTTTTTTGACGGACAACGGTTCACGGACCCATTCAAGTCAATGGGTCCGTGAAAGAACATGGATGCACACAAGATTGGCATCCGTGTCCGTGATCCGTGGCCGTAGGTTACTTTCATACAGACGGATCCGAAGATCCGTCTGCATAAAAGCTTTTTCAGAGCTGAGTTTTCACTTCGTGAAAACTCAGATCCGACAGTATATTCTAACACAGAGGCATTCCCATAGTGATGGGGACGCTTCAGGTTAGAATATACTACGAACTGTGTACATGACTGCCCCCTGCAGATCCTCCCCCTCCCCCCCCCCTGTAGTTAACACATTGGTGGCCAGTGCGGCCGCCCCCCCCTCCCTCCCCTGTAGTTAACTCATTGGTAGCCAGTGGGCCCCCCTCCCCCCCTGTAGTTAACTCATTGGTAGCCAGTGGGCCCCCCTCCCTCCCCTGTAGTTAACTCGTTGGTGGCCAGTGGGCCCTCTCCCCTCCCTCCCCCTCCTAATTAAAATCCCCCCCACCTATCATTGGTGGCAGTGGAGAGTACCGATCAGAGTCCCAGTTTAATCGCTGGGGCTCTGATCGGTAACCATGGCAACCGGGACGCTACTGCAGTCCCGGTTGCCATGGTTACTTAGCAATTTGTAGAAGCATCATACTTACCTGCTAGCTGCGATGTCTGTGACCGGCCGGGAGCTCCTCCTACTGGTAAGTGACAGGTCTGTGCGGTGCATTGCCTTGATAGGGGGGGAGATTTTAATTAGGAGGGGGAGGGAGGGGAGAGGGCCCACTGGCCACCAACGAGTTAACTACAGGGGAGGGAGGGGGGGCCCACTGGCCACCAACGAGTTAACTACAGGGGAGGGAGGGGGGCCCACTGGCCACCAACGAGTTAACTACAGGGGAGGGGGGGGCCACTGGCTACCAATGAGTTAACTACAGGGGAGGGAGGGGGGCCCACTGGCCACCAACGAGTTAACTACAGGGGAGGGAGGGGGGGCCGGCCGCACTGGCCACCAATGAGTTAACTACAGGGGGGAGGGGGGGCGGCCGCACTGGCCACCAATGAGTTAAAAACAGGGGGGGGGTCTGCCCAGGCAGCAGGGGGCAGTCATGTACTCAGTTTTTTTGTATATTCTAACCTGAAGCGTCCCCATCACCATGGGAACGCCTCTGTGTTAGAATATACTGTCGGATCTGAGTTTCACGATGTAATTCATATCCGACAGTATATTCTAACATAGAGGCGTTCCCATGGTGATTGGGACGCTTCAAGTTAAAATATACCATCGGATTGGAGAAAACTCTGATTCGATGGTATAAAAGGGACTCCTGACTTTACATTGAAAGTCAATGGGGGACGGATCCGTTTGCAATTGCACCATATTGTGTCAACGTCAAACGGATCCGTCCTCATTGACTTGCATTGTAATTCAGGACGGATCCGTTTGGCTCCGCACGGCCAGGCGGACACCAAACCGACTTTTTTTTTCATGTCCGTGGATCCTCCAAAAATCAAGGAAGACCCACGGACGAAAAAACGGTCACGGATCACGGACCTACGGACCCCGTTTTTGAGGACCGTGAAAAAAAAACTGTCGTGTGCATGAGGCCTATATCTGAACCTTCACAGAAAATATCTGTATGTTTTCTACCCAACGCAGTTGCTTTTCTTTTTAGAAACTCCTTTCATATAGATGAACATAGTTAAAGGTGTTATCCCACAAACAATATTCTACAGTTTTCAAACCAGCTCCTGGATCTGAATTCTTTCATAATTGGATTTAATTAAAAATTTTGCATAGCCACTGAGTTATTCAATAACATCTGTATAGCGCCACCTGCTTCTTGTATTGTTTCTTATTTCTTTGTCCTGCTCACTGAGATGGCCGCACATGCTCACTTTCATCATTCAACTGCCTCCTGAGCTGTGATAGGGAGAGAGCTGCAGGAGAATGGACACGCCCCCTTAGCTGCAGTAGAAAAGACCCTCCCCTTGAGCTTCCAGCTTGATATAAATCTAGCAGAGCAATGAATGGGGAGATCTCTGGACCCTTGTGAGGTACAGGACTGGTTCTAGCTTTGTTAGAAAGAGATTGCTGTGTACTATATGATGTCTGAGTGTCATTTTTTACATCAGTCATGGGATAATCCCTTTAATGAAACTTTAAAGGGGTTGTCTGAGACTTTTTAACTGATGATCTATCCTCTTTATAGGTCATCAGTATCTAATCAGTGGGGGCCCAACACCCAGGATTCCTGCTGATTAGTTTGAGAAGGCACCAGTGCTCCTGGAACCTTCCTGCAGCTTTCCTTAGGGCAGTGAGGTCACGTTCATTGGTTACATGGCTTAGGTGTAGCTCAGCCCCATTCAATTGACTTGGGCTGAGCTGTGATACCAAGCACAGCCGCTATACAATCTATGGCGCTGTCCTTGGTAAGCTGAGAGAAGGCCGCAGTGCTTACAGGAGCATTAGTGTTCTCAAGCAGATGATAGGCAGGGGTCTACATCACTGTGCAGTGCACTAAGATTTATAGCTAATCCCTTCTGTTTAACAAGAATAAAAACATACAGCATATAAGTGAATGGGAACGCACAGCCACCACCCCCATTCATTTCTATGGGACCAACGGAAATAGCCGAGCCAGTGTTCGGCCATTTTCAACGGCCCCATAGAAATGAATGGAAGGTGGCTGTGCATGCAAGGTGCACCCTCCACCACCTTTCCCCGCTCTGTTCACGGTGTAGGTGCAGGTCCCAGAGATGGGACCCGCACCTATATTCTTTCACACAGTCAGTAATTGGTCAGTATTTTGCACCAGCATTTGATCAGTATTTGTAAGCGAAAAACAGGAGTGGGTCCAAAACACAGATACCATCTGACCATTTACATCTGAAATCATTTTTTTTTTTTACTAGGAAAAAAGTCCTGCATGCAGGACTTTAATGGCCTCTTTCACACAATCAGTATTTGGTCAGTATTTTGCATTAGTATTTCATCAGTATTTGTAAGCCAAAAACAGAAGTGGTTCCAAAACAGAGATAAAATGGAATGGAAATATTTGCATCTCTTCAGTGTTTTGGATCCTCTCCTGCTTTTGGCTTTCAAATACTGAGCAAATATTGACTGTGTCAAAATACAGGATCTTTTTTCTTTTTCTGTTCTTCTGACAGATCACAAGAACCGAAAAATAAATGGTGATGTCAACACAGGCAAACAGGGACAACAGTGGCCCCATAACATAGTGTGGATGGCAGCCAACAGCAGTGGCAGTAACAGGGACAATAGCGGCCCCATAACAGATTGGGAATGGGGGTCAACAACAGTAACAGGGACAATAGTTGCCCCATAACAGAGTGGTGATGGAGGCCAACAACAGTGGCAGTAACAGGGACAATAGCTGTGGCATACAGCACAAGATGGCGGCGGATGACAATAGGAGCAGAACCTAACAAAAGCTATGTGATAGCAAGGCCCAGTGGTAGGAATATCCTTTTAAAACTATAACATGTACATATCAGTAGGCCAAGAAGCCCCTTTGTAGGAATGGCAGTAGAGGCAGCAGGTGGGTGACATCAGGTGGGTGGCAGCATCAGAATGGTGGCACCTGCACGTGGCCAGAAGTAACAGCCCATTTCGCACAATATTCTGGTGTGGCAGCACACTACAGTATGATCATTAGTGGCAGAATCACAGGTATCTATTCTGTTGCGTCAGGCACCAGTGTCTTGAAATCCTAATTGACCCACACAGCCAATTGTGGCCACACTTCAAGTTTTCATGCCTAGTAGTCCAGGGGATCTTGGATCATGGGTGACAGGGTTCAGTGCAGGTATGCCACCACCTGCTGGTTGAGGTTTTGCCGAATGTACCGCTTCTGCTGGGTGTTTTTTTCAGAAGGTGGCTGAAGAAAACGGCTCCTTCCTAAGGACGGGCTTTGGGGCTCGTAGGCAGCAACCAACTGACTACACAGCATGTCTCTATAGTAGTCTATTTTTGCATCCCTCTCAGAAGGTCTAAGAAATGCCCCCATTTTTGACTAGTAGTGAGGGTCTAACAATGTGGATAGCTAATAGTCATCTTTCTGTTACTACACAAATATGACAGCATGCATCTGGCCATTTACGAAAGAAACTCAGAGGGCTTCCCTGCCTTCATCTCCACTACATACTGCCATGGTCTGTCGGGGTCATCTGCGCGGTCTTTGTCGTTGCCCTCCAGCTCCTCATGCTCTTCCTGTTCCTCTTGCTCCTCCTGCCCCTCTTTTGTTGCTTGGGCAGATAAACCACCTAGTTGTGTATAGAATTTCTGGGCGTTTATGTCCTTATCCTCCTTAGGACTTGCCTTGAAATGTAGGTGCCACGTCTTCTGTCCCCTTGCCAATCAGATTTGTCAGCATCCCCTCCAGGACATGAATAAGTGGAATGACATAATTCATTCCGTAGTTCTGCCGACTGGCCAATAAAGTGGCAAAGGGCCTGAGCAAACGGCACATGTTACGCATGAGCTACCACTGGGTATCGTGGAATTTACATCGGGAAGTAGACCTGTCCGTCTACTGCATTAAGAAATAATTGACTTCCTTCCTCTGCTCGTACAGCGTGGAGTTCCAACAGGTGGAACCGTTGCATATCAGTAGATCTGGGGGAAGAGCATTTTGCCTTTGCAGCTCAAGGAGGGTGTGTTTTGCACCGTAAGAGTGGCTGAAGTGCATGCACAGTTTCCTGTACATTTTAAACAGCTCTTAAATGTACAGGAATCGGGTGACAATGAGATTGAAGATTTGTGCCATGTGGGGTGCATGGGTCAGCCCTCCCTGGTGCACGCAGACAAAATGTTCTTCCTGTTATCAGTAACCATGGTTCCTATCTCCAGTTGGCAAGGAGACAGACAGTGTTTGATTTCTTTATTGATGACATGGAGCAGTTTCTCCCCAAATGGCTCCATTCACCAAGGCTGACCAACTGCAGAACCGTGTGACAATGCCTAGCTTTGCATAGGTGATATGCTGGAGGACCACTGTAAACTGTGCCTAGAAGGGAGGGGGAGGACAAGGTGGAGGATGAGGAGGCAGCAGAGGATATTGTTGTAGAAATCCTAGCATTACAACATGGAGGTGGCATTGCCATCATCTGGCCAAGTTGCTGGTGTGCCTGAGCCAGAACAACATTTTACCCCAGTGGGCTGTGAATAACATATATTTTCCTTCACCATAGTTACAACTCCATACGTCAGCGTCGGCATGAACTCTTTCAGACATCAAGAGGCCCAAGGACTGACCTATCTTCTACTCAACGTACTTGTGCAGGGCTAGTACAGCTTTTTTTTTTTTTTAAGTAATGTTGGCTTGGGACTCTCCATTAGTGCTGAGTGAATCAAAGCATCACAGCTGAATTTCCTCGTGCTTCACGGTAACAAATCTATTTTTCCTGAAATGGCAGTAAAAATAAAAAATACTCACCTCATCCATTTGTGTGTGAAAAGGCTGTTGCGACCATCTTGATTGCAGAAATCACCCCTGGCCACCGTGATGACATCACCGCATGAAATTTTGCATGGCGTCTTCAATAAAGACTGCCTCTAAGCGAGCAAATGTATAAGGTGAGTATTAACCCCTCAAAGGTCTAAATTGTAGCCTCAGATGCAGAGATCAGCGATGAGCGCGGCATCTGAGGGATTCAATGAAGGGGGCGGTGTGATCGCTACATACAGGGTAATGTGCTTTGTGACAAAGTAATTTGTCACAAATCAGCGCATTTTTCATAACTTCACTCATCTCTACTGTCCACCTTGGGTGTGCACAAGCCATTAGTTCTCTGAAATGTGCAGAGTTAACTACATGGAAAGGGAGGGACTGCAGTACCAGCAACTCGGCCAGGTGTGAGTGCTAGCATACTGCTGTCATTTTGCAATCACATCTCGGATCGATTGCTGTCAAAACAATTGACGAGGAGCAGAAGAAGGAGCGTCAGGAGCAATGGACGACATTGAAGTCAATGGGAAGGAACAACAGCTTCCTTCTGCTGACGTGGATGTGCCCTGACTGGTGGATTGGGGATGCGGGTCGGTGGGAGATGATGCGGTTGCGCTGTAACGCTGAATGAGTTGCACGGTTTTCCCATGCCACTTTATGGTGACACTTCATGTGTTGACATTAGCACCCTGGCTGCGCCTTACTTTCTGCCCAACATCCTGCATACCGCCATGCTAACATCCCCCAGCGACTTAGTGAAAAACTCCCACACTGGTGATTATGATATTTTCCCTCCACCACTGCTTTTATAAACCCGTGCACTGCTAGTGTGTTTCACACAGGTAGTTTCCCGAGTAGAATACGGTGTACCCCTCCTGCGTTTGGCTGCAGATCTCCAACTACTTACACCCTACTGTCTCATATGCACACTTCCACCATGCTGTCTCACAGAAACGCTTCCACCCTGCTGTCTCATGGCACGTTGCCACCCTCGCCCGCCTGATGATGATAATGCCCCTCTTCATCTGGCTCCCACAGGCGATTGGCTACATTGTCATCTACATCTGTTTGTTCGTCACTTATGTCTCTATCACCTGTCTCTTGCACACGTCCCTGACCTCTTGCAACATGTGCTCCCACCCAACTGTCATCATCAGTAGTTGCACACCTAGAAGAGTTCCTTAGCAGACCTCTCCTCCAAGTCTGGGCTGACCCGTAACTGCTGACTGTCCTCACAAAGCTCAACCTCGCTGAAAAGTGGAGTAGAGGTGGCAGCTTACCTTACTTGGCTAGAAGAAAGCGCTACATGAGGAGAGGTAAGTGAACAAATATAGTAGGTTCTCAGTGTGAGAGGCAGAGTAATGCTGGGAGGTGTGGTTATTTAACTGGGACTGTATATTAGGGCTGAATGTTATTTACATAGGACTGTATGTTGAAGGCGGCTGGGGAAGGAGTGATGTTATTTACATGGGACTGAATGTTGAGCGGGTGTTGTTATTTACATACGATTGCATGTTGGAGATGGCGTTATATTATTTACATGGGACTGTAAGTTGAAGGCAGTTGGGGAGGGGGTGATGTTATTTACATGGGACTGTATATTGGAGGGGCTGAAGGGAGAGGAGTGATGTTATTTACATCGGTCTGCATTTTGGAGGGGGCAGGAGTGACTGTGTGATGTTGTTTACATGGTACTTTATGGCACATTGAGGGTAATAATGTTATTTGGGACTGTATGGTGGAATGGCTGAGGAATTATAATTTCTGAGGGCACTAAAGGAAGAAATGTAACTATAGGGGGCAGTGCAGGGGGCATTATACATACGGGGGCACTTCAGGGCAAGCATTATAAGAGTAGGGGGGAATATAAATACTGGGGGCACTGTGAGGGCATTTTACATACAGGGGACATTCTGTATAGGAGTGACTTATAGATCCGCTTTATTTCTACTAAATGCACTATGGGGACCTTATTACTACTGAGGGGTCTGTAGAGAGCTTTATTACCGCTGGGGGAACAATAGGGGTGACTTTTCTACTGGGGGCTCTGTGAGGGCATTATTAATACTGGAGGGCTCTTCTACTAATGGAGGCACTCTTGGAGAGCATTATTACTGTTGGAAGCACTGTAGGGGGCAGGCAGTATTACTAATGAGGGCATTCTAGAAGCAAATAACTATTGGAGGGACTTTGAGGAGCTCTATTACTATTTGGGGGGACTATCTGTATGGCACTAATTTTTCTTCAGGATAGTATTTGCGAGTATTGGTGATCACAGCGAGCAGCAGGATAATACTGTTGGGACTCCAGGTTGGGGGATGATGATAGAAAACTGAGGAAGCTAAGATGTCTATTAGTGATGGACGAACATTGGCCTGGACAGTTTGCGATCGTGCGAATGCGATCAAATGTTTGCAAACCCAAAGATCGCGGCGGGCCCCATATACTTATTAGAAGTGCACAAATAGTCCCACAACATGGACAGTGACATACCAGATGTATTATTCGAATTTGCAATCTCCATTCATTATTTTTTTCAATGCGTAATATCGGCAATGTAATTTTCACGCATGTGCATGTGCAAAATAGGCGCGGCCTACTACAGCAACTGGTTTCCACCAGACCGAAGTTGGATGCAACAATTTTTGCGACGTTGAGAAAGAATTTCTGATCGCTGTAAGTAATTTGACATTAAATCAGTGTATTTGTTCCAATAGCGTTGCAGCAGAACCACACACAACTGTTGCACAATACAATTGCACTATAATATGCTAGAAAGTAATATGTTAGAAAGTATATTATAAGTATATTACACCCCTCTGTGTTTCACACATATCGATAGCACACCTATACCAGTCCATAAAAGGACTTTTGTGGCCCTATTAGCTAGCGTTTTGTGTCCCTAACAGTCTGTCCCTGCTCCATACAGCAACCTCCCCCTACACTGGCAAAAGACTGAATGTAAAATGCCAGCTCGGTTTCTGTTTACAGGGTGGGGGTATGTCCATGTGCTGAAACATCTCAATTGGCTGTCCTGTACCACCTGATGGATGTGTCATGGGTCAAAGTTCTTCACAATGTAAAAGAATATGGCGAGCACGAATATCGCCATATGTTCGCATATTTGGAGAATCGCGAACCAGCAAAGTTCGCCACGAAACGATCGCAGGGTGAACCGCAAAGCCATCTCTAATGTCTATGTGTCAAACTCTCTAGACAAGGCACAGCTGAAAGAAGTTGTGCGGACCGAATGGAGAAGATGATGACAGAGAAGATCTACATCACAGGAGACGTCACCTGGGAGGCACTGGATGTGAGGGGTATGTGCTGCTGTAAGTACAGTAAAATGTATTTTTTGCTATAGTGTGCAAGAGGGGGGTTGTCGACTCAGAGAATTGAGCCATATGCATTGGGGCTTGCACCCCGCATGTTTTGAGACCCTAGCAATGCCCCTGGTGCTTATTAAATTGTGTGGAACTTACTTCGTCTGACTTTGCCACTTTACGCTTCCATTTCTTTTAGTTTTTTTGCTTGAAAAAAGTGCCATAAATTTCAAGCTTTTTTTTATATTTGTATTTTTATTTTATTTTTTATGTATATGTATTGCAATGTGTCTGTTTTGTGCATGTTTCCATGTCCTATAGAGAACCCTATAGGAATAATGGCTTAAAAATGCTATAGTAAAAAAAAAATGCTTATTATTAAAAAAAATGTCACCAAAACACAACAAACAGGAAGATTTATTATGAGGGAAATTTTTTGAGTCAATTATTGTAGGAGTCTGCGTTTGTCCTAATTTGCACCAAATGTATCAAATGTCACACAATAAATATGGTGCATCTTCATTTTTTTTTTTTATTCCACTTTCTACACCATTCCTTTACTGCACGGAAATTTCAACAATTTTTGTGGCTTTTTAAAAAAGTTGCAGTTAATAAATCTGGCTTAAATCAGCTGGACAGTTTAACCACGATTACATTCCTACCAACTTTTCAAAATGGGAGAGAAATGTAAAAATGAAAAATGACACAAGTTACAACCTTTTTCTGCAAATAAGCTTAAAAAGTTGCAAAGGTCTAAATTTTATGACATTTTTGAAGCCTTTGTTCTGGAGTGCTTGATAAATTCCCACCACTGGTTTGTTTAACCCCTTAAGGACCCCTTTCACCTTAATGACCAGGCCATTTTTTGCAAATCTGACATGTGTCAATTTATGTGGTTATAACTTTAAAACGCTTTTACTTATCCAGGCCATTCTGAGAATGTTTTCTCGTCACATATTGTACTTCATGAAAGTGGTACAATTGAGTAAAAAAAATGTATTTTTATTTATTAACAAAATACCAAATTTACCCAACATTTAGAAAAATTAGCACATTTTATAATAGATAGTAATACCTCTAAAAATAGTTATTGCTTTACATTTCCCATATGTCTACTACATGTTTGGATCATTTTGTGAATGCCATTTTATTTTTTGGAGACGTTAGAAAGCTTAGAAATATAGAAGGACATTTTCAAAACCCACTTTTTAAGAACCAGTTCAGGTCTGAAGTCACTTTGACTTACATAATAGAAACCACCAAAAATGACACTATTTTAGAAGCTACACCCCTCAATGTATTTAAAACTGATTTTACAAACTTTGTTAACCCTTTAGGTCTTCCACAAGAATTAATGGAAAATGGAGATGAAATTTCAGAAATTCACTTTTTTGGGCAGATTTTCCATTTTAATACATTTTTTGCCACTAACAAAGCAAGGGTTAACAGCCAAAAACAATCTATATTTATTGCCCTGATTCTGTAGTTTACAGAAACACCCAATATGTGGGCGCAAACTGCTGTACAGGCACATAGCATTGCACAGAAGGAAAGGAACACCAAATGGTTTTTGGAAAGCAGATTTCACTGGGATAATTTTAAGCTGCCATGTCACATTTGAAGACCCCCTGATGCACCCCTAGAGTAGAAACTCCAAAGAAGTGACCCCATTTTAGAAACTACACCCCTCAAGGTATACAAAACTGATTTTACTAACTTTGTTAACCCTTTAGGTGTTCCACAAGAATTAATGGAAAATGGAGATGAAATTTCAGAATCTCACTTTTTGGCCAGATTTTCAATTTTAATCAATTTTTTCCAGTTACAAAGCAAGGGTTAACAGCTAAACAAAACTCAATATTTATGGCCCTGATTCTGTAGTTTACAGAAACACCCCATATGTGGTTGTAAACTGCTGTACGGGCACACGGCATTGCGCAGAAAGAAATGAACACCATATGGTTTTTGGAAGGCAGATTTTGCTGGACTGTTTTTTTGACACCATGTCTTATTTAAAGCCCCCTACCTGATGCACCCCTAGAGTAGAAACTCCCAAAAAGTGACCCCATTTTGGAAACTACGGGATAAGGTGACAGTTTTGTTGGTACTATTTTAGGGTACATATGATTTTTGTTTGCTCTATATTACACTTTTTGTGAGGTAAGGTAACAAGAAATAGCTGTTTTGGCACCGTTTATATTTTTTTAACTTTAACAGGTTAGATCATGTGGAATTTGTATAGAGCAGGTTGTTACGGACGCGACAATACCAAATATGGTTGTTTGTTTCAGTTTTACATAACAAAGCATTTAAAAAAAAAAAATTCTTTAGTGTTTCCACATTCTGAAAGCCGTACTTTTATTTATTTTTTAGACGACTGTCTTGTGTCTCATCATTCACGCAGTTCAAAGAGATTGATACCTTTGTAAGCTTAGTGACGCAGGATATTAAATCGCTAAAAATGAGAAAAGATCATATTCATTTCTAATATGAGTAGCGATGAATTGAAAGCACTGGAGTAGTTAAAGAGTATTGAGGACATTGTAATTAAACCCAGTGACAAAGGGGGCAACATAGTCATCCAAGATAGAGATGACTATGTTGATATGGTACAGAGACTCCTAAGAGATAAGAAGACCTATAAAATACTCCCCAATGATACCACAAAGGATTATACCATCGAATTAAAGGAACTCTTAACCGATGCAAGGTCTAGGGACCTAATAACAAAAGATGAATTACTGTACCTCCTTAAAAAAGATCCTGCCATCTCTACCTTCTATGCACTTCCTAAGGTGCACAAAAATAAAACACTAATCCCAGGGAGACCAATAGTATCTGGGAATGACAACTTGACACAGGGCATCAGTGAGTATGTAGACCAAATGTTGAGACCATTTGTGACCACCTTACCGTCCTATATAAAAAATACAAAGGACCTCCTCCTGAAAATTAACGACATGATAATGACACCAAACACTATATTGGCAAGCTTGGATGTAAAATCCCTATATAGCAACATACAACATTCACAGGGTTTAAATGCAGTTCACCAATTTCTTAGCACCAAAAGTAGTAATTTTCACCAACACAACCACTTAGTATTATCTATGTTAGAATTTGTTATGGAGTTTTTTTTTTTTATGCCTCCTCAAATGGATGAGACTATACAATGTATAGGAACTTTTGACGGTTATAATAGAGAGATATATAGTATATTGCAAAAACATTGGTATATTATTCAGACAGAAAGATCTCCAAAAAGTACTTACCGTTAATCCAAGTGTCACCTACAGGAGAGGTCCAAACTTGAAAGACCAACTTGTGCATAGCTATCTGAAAGAGAAAGGAACAGAAAAGACTCCAATTAGAGAAATATATTGCGGATCAACTCCATGTGGAGATTGCTCCTTTTGTAAATACATCCCGCGGATTAAAAAATTCACGAACCCTGACGACAAAAAAGAATATGTGATCAGACAATTGATCACTTGTAAAACACAAGGAGTAATATACATTGCATCCTGCCCATGCCCCAAACTCTACGTGGACAAAACCATACAGGAACTCAGACGCCGTATATCAGGCCATATAAGTTCAATTCAAACGGGTAAGGATACACCAATAGCCAGACATATTAAATATGTTCATGGAAACAATACAACAGTTCTACGGTTTTGGGGCATAGAGAAGCTTAATATGGGGCCTAGAAGAGGTGATCTTGAAAGGAAATTATTACAGAGTGAGGCTCGATGGATCCAGAGATTGAATACTATGAGCCCAAACGGTTTGAATGAAGGGTTCACCTTCTCAGCATTTATATAAAAATTAAAAATTATAATAAAACATTAAAAATAGGTATTTTCTCGTTTTCCTTTTGGGTTCATGGGATTTCTAGGTGATCCCTGGGTATAACTGAATATTGCCTCTTCTCTCTCCACTAAATGAAATGTATATGATGTACTAATAACATAATAAAAGCTCAAAAGCATGAAAATTAAATATAGGGTAGCCCTATCCAGACCAAGAGAATATACGGGCATAATATTGCAAATACAGAAATAAGTATAAAACTAATGATTTGTAGGACAGTGGGTGTTATTCCATTGTAGTCACGATAGTGTGATTCTATTCTGGAAATATTGGATACAATTATATATAGAATACATGAGTTAAAAGTATGATTTCACTTTAAGTCTGGACTGGGAATAAATGATTAATCCACTGACCTACACTCACATCAACTATTAGGTTAATATCTAATGCTTTTTTTTTCTGTTATTTGTAATGTGAGACCTACTGCTAGCGCTTATATTTATTATAGCGAAATACATACATGGACATCCCTAGTCACTCTATATATATATATTAATGGTGGTCCCCTCTGGAATAACATTACCAGCATAAGTATGATCTGGGACCTCAAAGGAGTGTATGTGGAGATAGATCGTGTAAGTCCCGACGCATGCGCATTTAATAGTCGAATCTAAATGACTAAGTCCGAGCGCAAGCGCCTATACTACAAGACCTGAATGCAATCTTTAAAGTTCGGACGCATGCGAGGTTACCTCCTGAAGTAAGGCTCCAGCCCCCGTGCTGGATAAGAATTTTCTAAGTTGTAACGCATGCGCATTTGTAATCTTTGGATAGAGACGCGAAAAATTCAAAGTATTGACGCGTGCGCCTTGAACTTTTTTGTAGCTGGAAAAAGATATAATTATCGGACGCAAGCGCGGAAGCAGTAGGTCGATTGACCCGAAATCAGTATAGAGTCATTTAAGAGATGGACTGGATTGGCCCCTTAATCTTTTTGTCAACACATGATGAAATCTTACAGGCTACGAATGGGTAAGACCCACCTTAAATAGATATAAAGCTCCTCCCAAATGAAACAATCGTGTTGATAGTAGCTCCTTTCCCCCCTGAAGATGCTGCAGTAGTGGTGAAACATGTTGGGGGAGCTGTATTCTGTCTGTTTTTAACAATTATATCAGGGCAAAGAAATACTTAGACGCACGGCGAACTGCAGACGCCGAGCACACAT
This sequence comes from Bufo gargarizans, assembly GCF_014858855.1. Classification (NCBI taxonomy): domain Eukaryota; kingdom Metazoa; phylum Chordata; class Amphibia; order Anura; family Bufonidae; genus Bufo; species Bufo gargarizans. The sequence goes on from NC_058080.1 coordinate 653,429,648, forward strand.
ATAGGGGCAGTGCCAGAGAACTAAAGTGCCAGTAGCAGAGCTACTGAGTGTATCTTGGCAGATGCTAGATATCACGCTAACAGCACTCCAGGCAGGGTAATGAGCTAATAGTGAGCAGTATAGTGAGCAGTGAACTTTTAGTGAGCAGTATAGAAAAGTTACAAAGTGTCATCAACATTACAGACATAAAGTATATGATATTGTCTGCACTCTATTTTCAGAGAGATATGCATTAATATCATCTGATCCTTCAATTAGTAGAGACAATATACCCCAAAAGCCCCCATATATACAGCCCTCCATATGTAGTTTTAAATTTTCACTTATATGTTTTTGTGCCAATGTTTGTTTAATAAAAGTCAAATAAAAGTTATATTTTAAATTCGACCTAAAACAGGAATTATAGTCGCCGACTATTGGATTTGTATATTTGACCTCCTGGGTTTAGTGGGTCTTTTGAAACATTATGTATTGCGTAGGGGCTCATTTTTTTCGGGATAAGATGACGGTTTGATTAGTACTATTAAAATGTGCATATGACTTTTTGATCGCTAGCTATTACACTTTTTGTGATGTAAGTCTTTTTTTACACAGTTTTTATTGTTATTTTTTTACTGTATTCACCTGAGGGGATAGGTCATGTGATATTTTTATAGAGCAGGTTATTACAAAAATGGCAATACCTAATATGTCTACTTTTTGATTTATGTAAGTTTTACACAATAACAGCATTTTTGAAACCCAAAAAAATCTATGTTTTAGTGTCTCCATATTCTGAGCCATAGTTTTTAGATTTTTTGGGTAATTGTCTTAGGTACGGGCTCTTTTTTTGTTAAGGTGATGGTTAGATTGGTACTATTTGGGGGGTATACAAAATAGGCAAAGGCAAAATAGTCAGAGAAATAGCGCCAACCTCCTGCGATCCCTAGAGAGAGAAAGAGATGCATGGTGGGATGCCAAAGTCCAGAGCTAAAGTGCCCGCACCGCTATCCATGGTGAGACCAGGTACTGCAGACAGCTAGTTAACCCCCACTAGGCCCAAGGTCTGCAGCAGCGTATCCAAGCCAGCGCATCGCAAGTCAGCACAAAGAATCGCAAGTCAGCACAGAACATCGCAAGCAGCGTATCCAAGCCAGTGCATCGCAAGCATCACAAGTCTGCACAGAGCATTGCAAGTAAGGAATATTAGACTTTAAAGTATAACTGTCATCTTTTTTTTGGGGGGGGGGGGGAGTATTGGATTGTGGTGATTAATATCTCCTTGGTGGCCCTATTTCCATTTGTCTTATTGTTTGATTATTTGCTAAGATTACTTGTTATTTTACTTGATTGTTAAAGGGGTTATTTAACCCCTATAATGTCTCCCCAAATGCCCAGGCCCCTCACACAGATTGTACTTACCTCACTCCCTGGCACCCACGTCACATCTGTAGCCCACACAGCTGATGCTGCATCTCCCCATTGTGCGGATGAAAACATCTGGCGACGGGGTGGGGGGATGGGGCAGCCAATAGCAGGCTGCAACGGGGACGAGCCTCCCTAGCGTCACTCTTGATGCAAGGGAAGCTCACCCCCATCGCAGCTTACTATAGGCTAGACCCTGTCGCCAGATGTTTTAATCCGTGCGACAGGGAGATGAAGCGGCAGCCGTGCACACATCAGAAGCGACGCGGGTGTCGGGGAGCAAGGATAGCTCCTTTAATTCTCCAATGGTATAGTGCCACATAATATGCTGGTGCTATATAAATACAGCTTATTATTGTTGAATTGACAAGGGTCTGACCACTTGAACCCCCAGACAATCTCTAGGATGTTACATGCAACTTCATAATTTGGAAATAACTGCAGTCACAAGATAATATTAATCGTCACCGCATTTATGTAAGTAGGGAAGGAATGGGGGATGGACCTCCGTTCTAATAATTCCTGGGTGTCCCAAAAGTAAAATTATTCCCTTGCCTCCCCGTTATGTTAAACGTGTCTAACCTATTCAATTATTAGATAACTATTGCAGTCAATTTATTGTAATTTTAATATTATCTTGGTTTTAGATTTATATATAAATAACACTTAAAAACTGACATGAGGAATATATATATATATATATGCTTTCTGATTAGAGGTTATGATTACACACATGACAAGCTATTTTGACATTAGCAGAGGGCGTAGCAAGCGGTATAATCACTGTACACAGTAAAAAACTAAGTACAAACTGTAAGTTAAATGAAATTTATTATAATAAAAATGATCCAGACAGCACAGGAATTTCTTAAAAGTACACCCTGGAAGTAATTTTACAACACTAAAATGAAGCCAAATGAAAATGAGAACAGCATCTGCTGTAATCAGATTATTGTACCAATCTCAAGCAAGCAGCCAGAGCTGAATTATATTTGTGGTTGTACCTACCACAGTCTTGATTGTTCAGAGTCTGGCACAATTTTTTTTTTAACTTTGTAAACAGTCTCGGTGCTATCAGGCTATCAGTTTGACGGGCATCTTGACTTTCTGGACACATTTCTATATATAACTTTATTCATTCTCTGTCGTATGACACTTTGCATCCTAATAACAAGTGTGCCTTACACAAAAACAAAAAAATTAGAGAAAAAAAGAGAAAACAAACATCACATCCCTTCAGAGATTGAAGCCGTAAATTTATTATAAGAAGATTTCTCTGGCCCTTACATCAAAGCATTCAGTTCATAAGAAGACGAGGCTGTAAGTAAAAATGAGGCATGCAGACATCATGAAGATATTAATGTTTTATAAAATAATGCTGTTAGAGTGATGTTCACCACAAAAACAAGATAATTTCGCCATAATCTTACATAGACTCAAGAAAGGCACATGTCCATCAAGATCAACCATTCACAGACCCAAGGAGAAGATAAAATAAAATAAACCTTGTCTCAAGTGGTAAACAAATCCTTCCTGACTCTTTAAAGGCAGACACTTAAAGGGGTTGTTCACCCATGGGGATCTTTTCCACAGATCCCCCCCCCCCCTTCCCCTTCATTGTGGGCAGACTGCAGTGTAAGTCAAACTTACCTATTCCCTACCACTGGATTCTGGCTCCATCATTGCCCCACTGACTCTGCAGGTCAAGTTTGGCAGGGATGATACAGCCAATGACTGGCATCAGAGGTATATGGTATTCGATGGCTGATGGCTGAGGATGGTGATTGGCTGAAGCGATCATGTGTTATATATGGCTACATCATGGCTGCAGCCTGTAACCAGAAACTAGAGGTGAGGACCATTGTTGCAGCACTGGTAATGGTGGAGGATTGAAGAGCATCTGTCAGTAGATTTGTACCTATGAAACTGGCTTTTTCTATCATATTATACACTGCTCATTTCCAGAGCAGATACGAGGTGGCCGGGTGCTGCTGCACATGTCAGAGCGTTTCCCTATATTGGTCAGAGCTTTTTCCTATATTGTGCAAGTATGACCACCACTGCTGGATTTCAGGGTGGTTGTAACCCCTGGAAATGAGCAGTGTATAATGCGATGGAAAAATAAAGTAATAAAACAGCTTTAAGCAATGTGAGGATGTTTTTTTCTGATTACACTTCATTAATAGTTCTTCCAGCTTCCAGAATACATTGTATAGAGTATTAAATCGTAAATAAACACATAGTATGACCATTGTCTGACCAATGGGGCCACATCGATCACGAGAGAGGAATAAGGTTCTTTGACCAAAGTCTATGGTCTGGTGGATATAGCCGAGTACAGCGCACTACCACACTGTTCACACAGGGCACTCAGGGACTCCTGTTCTTGTGATCAGTGATTATTTGATCTTGTGATCAGTGTTGGGATCATATGACCTGTCCACGGGTGTTCTATAGCATCTCATGTGTTCTATACTGGGGGAAATGAGAAGCCAAAGGAACATTAGATTCCATTTCATATGGACTTTCCCAAAGGGAACTCCTAGATTGCTATCTCGGCAGTACTCTATGGTAGCAATGACTGACTCACACGCAGGTGTTGCCAAATTATACCAGCAAGTCAGAAGGTTAGAGTAATAATCAGATGGAGAAAGGGTTAAGACAGGCCGAGTTCAGTCATACGTGGAGATTAAAAAGGCTTTCCAGATTGTATCAAAATCTTTTAAAATAATCATTTATTGATAGGTGTAATTTTGTAATGTATTTCTTCTAATGTGTTTCCTGTAATTTTATGTCCATGGGTGTGTCGAAGCAGCAACAGGGTCAATGGTAGGGGAGTGTCTATGTAACTATGTGGGTGGAAGGAGCTATTAACTAGTTGGGCATCATTAGGGATGGTGATAGAGCTGTGACAGAGAAAGGAGAAGTGCCTCATGGGTGTGGTTGGATACACAGTATCCGAGTGCTACGGCAGTGGTTCCCCTGCAAATGGATAATGTGTAGTTTTGATGCAAATGCTGCAAAAAGGTTAAAAATGTGATTTTAAGTATAACTATGCATTTCCTTTTTAAAAGACAGATAACAGTTAACAGGCCGCAATCAGTAGCCACTAGGTGGGGCTGTTGTTACTCTCCCCATAGGGAGAAGGAATTATAACAGTCTAGAGGCAGACAGCACATAGACAGCTGTGAAAGCAGTATAGAGAAAGCGGATGTCTGGACATTGAGGAGTTTGGATGAGAATCAGATCTACAGAGAAAACCAGCCAGAGAAGCAAATACAGGTCCTTCTAAAAAAATTAGCATATTGTGATAAAGTTCATTATTTTCTGTAATGTACTGATAAACATTAGACTTTCATATATTTTAGATTCATTACACACCAACTGAAGTAGTTCAAGCCTTTTATTGTTTTAATATTGATGATTTTGGCATACAGCTCTTGAAAACCCCAAATTCCTATCTAAAAAAATTAGCATATCATGAAAAGGTTCTCTAAACAAGCTATTAACCTAATCATCTGAATCAACTAAGTAACTCTAAACACCTGCAAAAGATTCCTGAGGCTTTTAAAACCTCCCAGCCTGGTTCATTACTCAAAACCGCAATCATGGGTAAGACTGCCGACCTGACACCCTCAAGCAAGAGGGTAAGACACAGAAAGAAATTTCTGAACGAATAGGCTGTTCCCAGAGTGCTGTATCAAGGCACCTCAGTGGGAAGTCTGTGGGAAGGAAAAAGTGTGGCAGAAAACGCTGCACAACGAGAAGAGGTGACCGAACCCTGAGGAAGATTGTGGAGTAGGAACGATTCCAGACCTTGGGGGACCTGTGGAAGCAGTGGACTGAGTCTGGAGTAGAAACATCCAGAGCCACCGTGTACAGGCGTGTGCAGGAAATGGGCTACAGGTGCCGCATTCCCCAGGTCAAGCCAGTTTTGAACCAGAAACAGCGGCAGAAGCGCCTGACCTGGGCTACAGAGAAGCAGCACTGGACTGTTGCTCAGTGGTCCAAAGTACTTTTTTCGGATGAAAGCAAATTTTGCATGTCATTCAGAAATCAAGGTGCCAGAGTCTGGAGGAAGACTGGGGAGAGGGAAATGCCAAAATGCCTGAAGTCCAGTGTCAAGTACCCACAGTCAGTGATGGTCTGGGGTGCCATGTCAGCTGCTGGTGTTGGTCCACTGTGTTTTATCAAGGATAGGGTCAATGCAGCTAGCTATCAGGAGATTTTGGAGCACTTCATGCTTCCATCTGCTGAAAAGCTTTATGGAGATGAAGATTTCATTTTTCAGCACGACCTGGCACCTGCTCACAGTGCCAAAACCACTGGTAAATGGTTTACTGACCATGGTATTACTGGGCTCAATTGGCCTGCCAACTCTCCTGACCTGAACCCCATAGAGAATCTGTGGGATATTGGGAAGAGAAAGTTGAGAGACGCAAGACCCAACACTTTGGATGAGCTTAAGGCCGCTATCGAAGCAACCTGGGCCTCCATAACACCTCAGCAGTGCCACAGGCTGATTGCCTCCATGCCACGCCGCATTGAAGCAGTCATTTCTGCAAAAGGATTTCCGACCAAGTATTGAGTGCATAACTGAACATAATTATTTGAAGGTTGACTTTTTTTGTATTAAAAACACTTTTCTTTTATTGGTCGGATGAAATATGCTAATTTTTTGAGATAGGAAATTAGGGTTTTCATGAGCTGTATGCCAAAATCATCAATAGTAAAACAATAAAAGGCTTGAACTGCTTCAGTTGGTGTGTAATGAATCTAAAATATATGAAAGTCTAATGTTTATCAGTACATTACAGAAAATAATGAACTTTATCACAATATGCAAATTTTTTTAGAAGGACCTGTATATAGAGAAAAGATCCAAAGATATATTGGAAAAGGATGCTAGTGTCAAGAGAAGGTGGAAGTAGAAGACCTGTGGATAAACTGCTTAAGTGAAGCTTATAGAACCCATAGCAGACATTGTCCAAAAATAGAAAGGACTCAGGCCCTGGACAAACCTAAAAGGCAGAATCCAGATATGCTCACTATACTACATCCCGCAGTGGAAACCTGTAGTAATAGTAACTGAGTGAGGCAAGCTATAAAAAAGTTGCAGAGCTTAGTCTGACTTTGGGTTTTGCCCTGTGGTTGCATAGTGAGAAGTGTTGCACCCTTATTCTGGATGTTTATGCTAGACAGAAGTGCAGTGTGAGGAGAATTGCTTTAAAGGGACGTCTTGTCTTATTAACTACTACTGCAGCCAAGCAACCTGTGAGAACTTTGGAAATTGCACATTGTGTAAGAACTGCTAGTCCATGCATGCTGCAAACTGTTACTGTTGTGCATCAACTTAATTCTTCAGAAAATAATTGTTCTACCGCAAAACTGCCTCATCATTTTCTCCTCCACTACAGCAGACCTTGCCTTACACCTCACAATTCATCAACCTCAAGGGAAAACCAAGCCACCATCAGTCAAGTGAAAACCAAAGACCAAGGAAGGAAGATATGTGTGCCCTCTCCATCACTGCGTGGCTCAGTGGAGCATCAGAGCTAGTACTAACTACAATCACCATTTTTGATACTATCACTCCGGTCCTCTCCTCTGCTTTCCCCTCCTAGGCTCACTGCAGGTACAGCCACCAGAAATGTAACATACAGGATGAAAAATAACAAGAGAATTTTTTTTTTTTACAGGGTCAGGAGAGGCCAAACAAAAAAAAAATGCATAGGGAAGATTTACTGTACTTTAGGTAAGCAACTACATGAGCATATATGTTAAAAATCATAGTAATCCTCAAAAATGCCTTTAAGCATAGGTCAGGACATGCAGCAGACAACAGAACAAGGTCGGGAAAACAAGGTAATAACCATGGACACTAAGTACAAATGAGCACTGCAGCATTTTGAAACAAAATGGACCTTATTACCCAGTGGTATAGAAAGGACACTAATAAATCCCAGGGCACACAGGCTTTGGCTGGAGTTGGGTGTAGTTAGCACACACTTGTCCTTTAAGTGATACATGTACCCACTGTGCAGTGGGGAGGGAGCACCTCTGGTGTTGTTATTCCCCCAGGGCAAACTATTAGAGTCTCCTGCCTGTTAGAAGGTGGGATCTCATTGGTGTTGCTAGTAGTGAGGTGCAAAGGGTAGTAAACTCGTGCACACAATTGGTGAAACCAAAAGAACAGTTTTTACTCAGTTGAACAATACTAATCTCTTCTACATGTAAATGGAAGTACAAAAGTTTGATAAAACATCATTCCAATTGCCTTCAGGCTGAAACACAGCTCTGATGTCCTCTGAGATGTTTGAGATATGTCACATTGCACAAAAACTCTTTACAGCTCACTAAGAGGGAAGCATCATAAATGTGATACTCCACATTTCCTTCAATGGTGCAGACTCTCTTTTAAGAAGCAGGGATATAAACAGGGGCCGGAAGCCTTTACACCTCAACAAGTGCTGCAAAATATGTATGACCAGGGGCCCAGACCTTTACAATGCCTGGTCAAATACTAGGGGATCCATAGCATTTTTGTTACCCCCAAAGACAATTCTTCAACAGTCATAGTTTTAATGAGTTAACTAGAGGTGATAACAGATGTGTGACTGTTAACTCTGCTACATCTGTATATATACCTGAACTCCATTGAAATCCTCTGGAATGTGATCACGAGGAAGATGGATGGTCATAAGTAGAGTTGAGCGAACACCTGGACATTCGGCTGAACTTCCCGGAAATGTTCGGGTTCAGGATCCGAACCCGACCCGAACTTCGTCCCGAACCCGAATCCCATTGAAGTCAATGGGGACCCAAACTTTTCGGCACTAAAAAGGCTGTAAAACAGCCCAGGAAAGGGCTAGAGGGCTGCAAAACGCAGGAAAATGTAGTTAAATCCTCTGCAAACAAATGTGGAAAGGGAAATGAATTAAAATTAAAATAAAATAAATAAAAATTAACCAATATCAATTGGAGAGAGGTCCCATAGCAGAGATTGAGGCTTCATGTCATAGCAGAGAATCATGCTTCATGTCACCCAACACTGGAACAGGCCACTGTCAGATATTTTTAGGCCCCGGCACCGAGATAGAGGAGAGAGGTCCCATAGCAGAGATTCAGGCTTCATGTCATAGCAGAGAATCAGGCTTCACGTCAGCCAAAACTGAAACAGTCCATTGTCAGATATTTAGGCCCCGGCACCCAGACAGAGGAGAGAGGTCCCATAGCAGAGAATCAGGCTTCATGTCATAGCAGAAAATCAGGCTTCATGTCATAGCAGAGAATCAGGCTTCATGTCATAGCAGAGAATCAGGCTTCACGTCATCCACCACTGGAACAGGCCATTGTCAGATATTTAGGCCCCGGCGCCCAGACAGAGGAGAGAGGTCCCATAGCAGAGATTCAGGCTTCATGTCAGCAGAGAATCAGGCTTAATGTCATAGCAGAGAATCAGGCTTCACGTCACCCACCACTGGAACAGGTCATTGTCATATATTTTGGCCCTGGCACCCAGACAGAGGAGAGAGGTCCCATAGCAGAGAATCAGGCTTCATGTCATAGCAGAGAATCAGGCTTCATGTCATAGCAGAGAATCAGGCTTCACGTCACCCACCACTGGAAAAGGCCATTGTCAGATATTTAGGCCCCGGCACCCAGACAGAGGAGAGAGGTCCGATAGCAGAGAATCAGGCTTCATGTCATAGCAGAGAATCAGGCTTCACGTCACCCACCACTGGAACAGGTCACTGTCAGATATTTTGGCCCTGGCACCCAGACAGAGGAGAGAGGTCCCATAGCAGAGATTCAGGCTTCATGTCATAGCAGAGAATCACGCTTCATGTCATAGCAGAGAATCAGGCTTCATGTCATAGCAGAGAATCAGGCTTCATGTCATAGCAGAGAATCAGGCTTCACGTCATCCACCACTGGAACAGGCCATTGTCAGATATTTAGGCCCCGGCGCCCAGACAGAGGAGAGAGGTCCCATAGCAGAGATTCAGGCTTCATGTCAGCAGAGAATCAGGCTTAATGTCATAGCAGAGAATCAGGCTTCACGTCAGCCAAAACTTGAATAGTCCATTGTCAGATATTTAGGCCCCGGCACCCAGACAGAGGAGAGAGGTCCCATAGCAGAGAATCAGGCTTCATGTCATAGCAGAGAATCAGGCTTCACGTCACCCACCACTGGAAAAGGCCATTGTCAGATATTTAGGCCCCGGCACCCAGACAGAGGAGAGAGGTCCGATAGCAGAGAATCAGGCTTCATGTCATAGCAGAGAATCAGGCTTCACGTCACCCACCACTGGAACAGGTCATTGTCAGATATTTTGGCCCTGGCACCCAGACAGAGGAGAGAGGTCCCATAGCAGAGATTCAGGCTTCATGTCATAGCAGAGAATCACGCTTCATGTCATAGCAGAGAATCAGGCTTCATGTCATAGCAGAGAATCAGGCTTCACGTCACCCACCACTGGAACAGGCCATTGTCAGATATTTAGGCCCCGGCACCCAGACAGAGGAGAGAGGTCCCATAGCAGAGATTCAGGCTTCATGTCAGCAGAGATTCAGGCTTCATGTCATAGCAGAGAATCAGGCTTCACGTCACCCACCACTGGAACAGTCCATTGTCAGATATTTAGGCCCCGGCACCCAGACAGAGGAGAGAGGTCCCATAGCAGAGAATCAAGCTTCATGTCATAGCAGAGAATCAAGCTTCATGTCATAGCAGAGAATCAGGCTTCATGTCACCCACCACTGGAACAGGCCATTGTCAGATATTTTGGCCCTGGCACCCAGACAGAGGAGAGAGGTCCCATAGCAGAGAATCAGGCTTCATGTCATAGCAGAGAATCAGGCTTCATGTCATAGCAGAGAATCAGGCTTCATGTCATAGCAGAGAATCAGGCTTCACGTCACCCACCACTGGACCAGGCCATTGTCAGATATTTAGGCCCCGGCACCCAGACAGAGGAGAGAGGTCCCATAGAAGAGATTCAGGCTTCATGTCAGCAGAGAATCACGCTTCATGTCTTAGCAGAGAATCAGGCTTCACGTCACCCACCACTGGAACAGGCCATTGTCAGATATTTAGGTCCCGGCACCCAGACAGAGGAGAGAGGTCCCATAGCAGAGATTCAGGCTTCATGTCAGCAGAGAATCAGGCTTCATGTCATAGCAGAGAATCAGGCTTCACGTCAGCCAAAACTGGAACAGTCCATTGTCAGATATTTAGGCCCCGCCACCCAGACAGAGGAGAGAGGTCCCATAGCAGAGATTCAGGCTTCGTGTCAGCAGAGAATCAGGCTTCATGTCATAGCAGAGAATCAGGCTTCATGTCATAGCAGAGAATCAGGCTTCACGTCACCCAACACTGGAACAGGCCACTGTCAGATATTTTTAGGCCCCGGCACCCAGACAGAGGAGAGGTTCATTCAACTTTGGGTTGCCCCGCAATATAATGGTAAAATGAAAATAAAAATTGGATTGAATGAGGAAGTGCCCTGGAGTACACTAATATATGGTTAAGGGGAGGTAGTTAATGTCTAATCTGCACAAGGGATGGACAGGTCCTGTGGGATCCATGCCTGGTTCATTTTTATGAACGTCAGCTTGTCCACATTGGCTGTAGACAGGCGGCTGCGTTTGTCTGTAATGACGCCCCCTGCCGTGCTGAATACACGTTCAGACAAAACGCTGGCCGCCGGGCAGGCCAGCAGATCCAAGGCATAAAAGGCTAGCTCTGGCCACGTGGACAATTTGGAGACCCAGAAGTTGAATGGGGCTGAACCATCAGTCAGTACGTGGAGGGGTGTGCACACGTACTGTTCCACCATGTTAGTGAAATGTTGCCTCCTGCTAACACGTTCCGTATCAGGTGGTGGTGCAGTTAGCTGTGGCGTGTTGACAAAACTTTTCCACATCTCTGCCATGCTAACCCTGCCCTCAGAGGAGCTGGCCGTGACACAGCTGCCTTGGCGACCTCTTGCTCCTCCTCTGCCTTCGCCTTGGGCTTCCACTTGTTCCCCTGTGACATTTGGGAATGCTCTCAGTAGCGCGTCTACCAATGTGCGCTTGTACTCGCGCATCTTCCTATCACGCTCCAGTGCAGGAAGTAAGGTGGGCACATTGTCTTTGTACCGGGGATCCAGCAGGGTGGCAACCCAGTAGTCCGCACACGTTAAAATGTGGGCAACTCTGCTGTCGTTGCGCAGGCACTGCAGCATGTAGTCGCTCATGTGTGCCAGGCTGCCCAGAGGTATGGACAAGCTGTCCTCTGTGGGAGGCGTATCGTCATCGTCCTACGTTTCCCCCCAGCCACGCACCAGTGATGGGCCCGAGCTGCGTTGGGTGCCACCCCGCTGTGAACATGCTTCATCCTCATCCTCTTCCACCTCATCCTCCTCGTCCTCCAGTAGTGGGCCCTGGCTGGCCACATTTGTACCTGGCCTCTGCTGTTGCAAAAAACCTCCCTTTGAGTCACTTCTAAGAGACTGGCCTGAAAGTGCTAAAAATGACCCCTCTTCCTCCTCCTCCTCCTCCTGGGCCACCTCCTCTTCCATCATCGCCCTAAGTGTTTTCTCAAGGAGACATAGAAGTGATATTGTAACGCTGATAACGGCGTCATCGCCACTGGCCATGTTGGTGGAGTACTTGAAACAGCGCAACAGGGCACACAGGTCTCGCATGGAGGCCCAGTCATTGGTGGTGAAGTGGTGCTGTTCCGCAGTGCGACTGACCCGTGCGTGCTGCAGCTGAAACTCCACTATGGCCTGCTGCTGCTCGCACAGTCTGTCCAGCATGTGCAAGGTGGTGTTCCACCTGGTGGGTACGTCGCATATAAGGCGGTGAGCGGGAAGGCCGAAGTTACGCTGTAGCGCAGACAGACGAGCAGCGGCAGAATGTGAACGCCGGAAGCGCGAACAGACGGCCCGCACTTTATGCAGCAGCTCTGACATGTCGGGGTAGTTGTGAATGAACTTCTGCACCACCAAATTCAGCACATGCGCTAGGCAAGGGATGTGCGTCAAACCGGCTAGTCCCAGAGCTGCAACGAGATTTCGCCCATTATCGCACACCACCAGGCCGGGCTTAAAGGCTCACCGGCAGCAACCACTCGTCGGTCTGTTGTTCTATACCCCGCCACAACTCCTGTGCGGTGTGGGGCCTGTCCCCCAAACATATGAGTTTCAGAATGGCCTGCTGACGTTTACCCCGGGCTGTGCTAAAGTCAGTGGCGTACTGCCAATATAGGCAGACCACGCCGTTGCTATGGGGCCCGCGGCACAGGGGGGGCCCGGAGCACATTGAAGGCCCCGCCCCCTAAGTCTCTGCACAGACAGTTTATTCATACAGGCATTGAGGCGGCCTGTGCCCCGCCCACTTGTGTTCTCCCTCGGGCCCCCCTCCTCCCCCTGCTCCATTTCTAACCTCAATGATCCGGGCTCCCTCCCAGCCAGGCACTGTGTCTGCTTTGCTGCATAATTACACACTGGCCAATCAGCATTCAGCAGCGCAAAGAGGCTGCTGCTGATTGGCCAGAGTATCGCTGGAACTGGAAGGCTGCAGGTCGCAGGAGCAGGCACACATACAGAGGTGCGAATCGCTTTAGCACCCTGTGCACTCACGTGACGTCTGCCCAAGACAAGTTATCAGCCCCCCTCAACCCCCTCCGGCCGCCCAGACTAAAGCACCGCTCTGGAGTCCGGACAGTGAACACAGACAACACACACTGTTGTCTGTAGTGTGCCACTGCCACAGTAAGAGGACAGCAGTCAGCAGAAGTCTTGATGGGGGAGGGCAGCAGCAAGCAGTGTTTTTTTGGGGGGGCTGTAAGCTTATAAAGGACTCAGGAGGAAAGTGTGCTTTCCTGCTACTCCTCACCCCCACCCTGGGCATTTTGGCAGGCATTTTAGGGATTGGATAACTTCTTTAACTCGCTGATGCTGAGTGTGCACATAACCACCAATCATATTTTCCCCCAGCACATAAGTCACCTTTGGGGGGGCGGGGGAATATGATTGGTGGCTATGTGCACACTCAGCATAAGCAGCACAGAGTTAAAGGGGTTATCCAATTCCTATAATGCCCCCCTGCCAACCCCTCCCATCACGCAGATTAAAACATTCAGCGACATGGGGTGCAGCCAATAGCAGGCCACGACGGGAACCAGCCTCCCTAGCATTACGGATGATGCTAGGGAGGCTCATTTCTGACGCGGCCTCCCCCCCCCCCCACTGGGCATAAGTATTATCTGTATGTGGTGCCTGGAATTTTGGGGTTAGATAGCCCCTTTACCCTTAGGATACCAGAGGTTTTTTGCATTTTTGCATTTTCTTTTTTCTTCCCTAGTTTCCTTGAGCTTTTTTTTCATTTTTCCGTTCACATGGATGTATGAGGGCTTATTTTTTGCGGGAGAAGTCGAACTTTAATAGGGCATACAATGTAGTGGGAAGCGGGCAAAAAAATTCCAAATGGGGTAGAATAAAAAAACAAAACGCAATTTCTCCACAGTTTTTTACGGGTTTTGTTTTTACGGCATTCCCTGTGCCCTTCATTCTCTGGGTCAGTACGATTACAATGATACCACATATGTATAGGTTTTTTATGTCTAAATAGTGTAAAAATGAATTAAAACTTTTTTACATCACCATATTCTGACCCCCATAACTCTTTTTATAGTTATGATCCCTGCCATGCTACTTCTTTTGACTTGGACTTTTAGATGCAGAACCATGTCACCTTCAAAGTAAGTTAATATATATTTTTTTTGAATATTATAAATCTAGCTTAGCCTACTTTCACACTAGCGTTTTTGCTGGATCCAGCAGGGTTCAGCAAAAACGCTTCCGTTACTGATAATACAACAATCTGCATCCCTTATGAATGGATCCGGTTGTATTATCTGTAACATAGCCAAAAGGGATCCGTCATGAACTCCACTGAAAGTCAATGTTGCGGTTTGCTCTCCGGTATAGGAGCACAACTTAACGGAACGGAATGAATTTTGGAGCGCTCCATTCTGTTCAGTTTTGTCCCCATTGACAATAAATGGGAACAAAACTGAAGCATTTTTTTCCCGGTATTGAGCCTCTATGACGGATCTCAATACCGGAAATCTTTAACGCTACTGTGAAAGTACCCTTATCTATAATATTTGATTTCTGTTTTATTTCACAGAATATTGGAAAATACGTATACATTTTTTTTAAATTACTGCAACAAAGTTGGTTTCAGTAGGTCATGAATACATTTCTTTATTAGCAAATGAGGTTATGGCAGGGGAGGGGCCATGACAAAAGGTGGGATGGGCCAGGGGCGGGTAGTGGGCGGGGTTAGGGGGCCCAATTTAGATTCTTGCTATGGGGCCCAGTGATTTCTATGTACGCCCCTGGCTAAAGTTGGTGGTGAAGGTGTGTGGCTGACTGGATGAGCAGGTGGAAGAAGAGGAGGAGGAAGGCAAGTAGGAGGAGGCGGCAACAGGAGGCAAAGAATGTTGCCCTGCGATCCTTGGCGGCGGAAGGACGTGCGCAAAACAGCTCTCCGCCTGGGGCCCAGCCGCCACTACATTTACCCAGTGTGCAGTTAGGGAGATATAGCGTCCTTGGCCGTGCTTACTGCTCCACGTATCTGTGGTTAGGTGGATCTTGCCACAGATGGCGTTGCGCAGTGCACACTTGATTTTATCGGATACTTGGTTGTGCAGGGAAGGCACGGCTCTCTTGGAGAAGTAGTGCCGGCTGGGAACAACATACTGTGGGACAGCAAGCGACATGAGCTGTTTGAAGCTGTCTGTGTCCACCAGCCTGAATGACAGCATTTCATAGGCCAGTAGTTTAGAAATGCTGGCATTCAGGGCCAGGGATCAAGGGTGGCTAGGTGGGAATTTACGCTTTCTCTCAAATGTTTGTGAGATGGAGAGCTGAACGCTGCCGTGTGACATAGTTGAGATGCTTGGTGACGGAGGTGGTGGTGGTGTTGGTGGTACATCCCCTGTTTGCTGGGCGGCAGGTGCCAACGTTCCTCCAGAGGCGGAGGAAAAGGCCAAGGCGGCAGCAGCAGAAGAGGCAGAGGCGGCAGCAGCAGAGGAGGCCGAGGAGGCAGCAGCAGAAGAGGTAGCAGGGGAAGCCTGAGTGACTTCCTTGGTTTTAAGGTGTTTACTCCACTGCAGTTCATGGTTCAGGTTGTGCTAAGGTTCAGAACATTAATGCCTCGCTTCAGGCTCTGATGGCACAGCGTGCAAACCACTCGGGTCTTGTCGTCAGCACATTGTTTGAAGAAGTGCCATGCCAGGGAACTCCTTGAAGCTGCCTTTGGGGTGCTCGGTCCCAGATGGCGGCGGTCAGTAGCAAGCAGAGTCTCTTGGCGGCGGGTGTTCTGCTTTTGCCCACTGCTCCCTCTTTTGCTACGCTGTTGGCTCGGTCTCACCACTGCCTCTTCCTCCGAACTGTGAAAGTCAGTGGCACGACCTTCATTCCATGTGGGGTCTAGGACCTCATCGTCCCCTGCATCGTCTTCCACCCAGTCTTCCTCCCTGACCTCCTGTTCAGTCTGCACACTGCAGAAAGACGCAGCAGTTGGCACCTGTGTTTCGTCATCATCAGAGACGTGCTGAGGTGGTATTCCCATGTCCTCATCATCAGGAAACATAAGTGGTTGTGCGTCAGTGCATTCTATGTCTTCCACCGCTGGGGAAGGGCTAGGTGGATGCCCTTGGGAAACCCTGCCAGCAGAGTCTTCAAACAGCATAAGAGACTGCTGCATAACTTGAGGCTCAGACAGTTTCCCTGATATGCATGGGGATGATGTGACAGACTGATGGGCTTGGTTTTCAGGCACCATCTGTGCGCTTTCTGCAGAAGACTGGGTGGGAGATAATGTGAACGTGCTGGATCCACTGTCGGCCACCCAATTGACTAATGCCTGTACCTGCTCAGGCCTTACCATCCTTAGAACGGCATTGGGACCCACCAAATATCGCTGTAAATTCTGGCGGCTACTGGGACCTGAGGTCGTTGGTTCACTACGACATGTGGCTGTGGCAGAACGGCCACGTACTCTCCCAGCACCAGAGTGTCCACTAACACCACCACGACCATGTCCGCGTCCCTTACTAGATGTTTTCCTCATTGTTACTGTTCACCACAATAAGAAAAAAATTATTTGGCCCAATGTATTGAATTCAAATTCAGGCCTTTTTTTACAGACACCTAACACTATCTGGCTATCTATTTAGGTACCGTATTACACTAATACAGGCACAGCAGTAACGACAGATTTAGCTGAATATACATTATAGGCCTAGTATTTCGGCCCTGGATGACAGGTATACGTTTACAGACAGAATTAGACTTGGAAATGCACGGTAGCGTGTGAAGTTATTGAGGATGACACTATCCGCACCTTCAATCTAATATACCCTTTTATGGATAGATTTAAAGTAAGCCTGATACAGTAGAAACCACTAATTTAGGGAATTGCTAAGTTGGGAATTGTATTTCAACCCAGAAAAAAAACTGTGCTTTGACGGACACCAAATAACTTGACCAGCCACAGCAATAATGACAGATTTAGCTGAATATAAATTGTAGGCCTAGTATTTAGGCGCTGGATGACAGGTATACGTTTACGGACAGAATTAGACTTGGAAATGCACGGTAGCGTGTGACGTTATTGAGGATGACCCTATCCGCACCTTAAATCTAATATACCCTTTTATGGATGGATTTAAGCTTGGCCTGATATAGCAGAAACGGCTGATTTAGGGAATAGCTAAGTTGGGAATTGTATTTCAACCCAGAACAAAAACTGTGCTTTGGCAGACACTAAATAACTTGACCAGCCACAGCAATAATGACAGATTTAGCTAAATATAAATTGTAGGGCTAGTATTTAGGCGCTGGATGATAGGTATACATTTAGGGACAGAATTATACTTGGAAAGGCACGGTAGCGTGAGAAGTTATTGAGGATGACACTATCCGCACCTTCAATCTAATATACCCTTTT
This sequence comes from Bufo gargarizans, assembly GCF_014858855.1. Lineage (NCBI taxonomy): Eukaryota > Metazoa > Chordata > Amphibia > Anura > Bufonidae > Bufo > Bufo gargarizans. Next base: position 653,447,066 of record NC_058080.1, read on the forward strand.
ATGGATAGATTTAAAGTAGGCCTGTTACAGCAGAAACCACTAATTTAGGGAATAGCTAAGTTGGGAATTGTATTTCAACCCAGAACAAAACTGTGCTTTGGCGGACACTAAATAACTTGACCAGCCACAGCAATAGTCGTTTGTGAGCAATGTCACCAACAAAACATATTCAATCCCACATTTCATTAACTGTAAATCCAGAGGGGTCATCTATCGGATCCAGTGTGAATGTGGGATTGAATATGTGGGTAAAACGATACGTGAATTCAGGAGGCGGATAGGGGAGCACTTGGGGGACATCTCTCACAAACGAGATACCCCTATCTCGAAACATGTACATACTGTACACAACGGAAAACCCTCACTGAAATTTCTGGGTTTCGACTTGGTCAAACCGCCTGTGAGAGGGGGTAATTGGGACAGGTGTCTGCTGCAACAAGAATCTCAATGGATTTTTCAACTCAAAACATCTGCACCCCTAGGCCTAAATGAAAGGCTGGACTTCGGGTGCTTCATATAAAGTGTGGGGTACCATCTCCAATAACAGTGATGATGCCCACATTGGCGATGATAACCTACATCTTCCTGTATTGGAGTCTATGCCCATAATCATGAATATGCATGTGATATCCTTATGATAACATGCATATGCATATGCATGTGACATCTCTCTACTCCAAACATTTGTAAAACTCTTGGTATTATGTCCAGTTCTCTCTATTGTAATCATGTCGCTGGTATCATGCAAGAAATATCGGCCTTATTCTGCTGCGACTTCATATCGCAGCGTTGTCACGGACGCCTCTATTCAGGGACGTACTGTGAGGTTACTTCCTGTTGACATATTCTCCAAGGTAACCGCCATCTCCCTCCGCCTCCGGATTTGATTGGTCGCCGTAATCATGTGGCATAGGCAGCGGCGTGCTGTGCGTCGAGGCGCATGCGCGTGACGTCACACGCCGACGCAGGTGCTGACAGGGCGGTCTCCCAGTGAGAGGCGCGCTGGCGATGTATTTAAACTCCACCAAGGTATGTGTCAGGGTGGCTGGTATAGGCTGAGGGACCCCCTTAATGACAGGGACATCACCATACTGAGGACCACCATATCCTCCCACACTGAGAAGCGGAGAAGTATCCATCCCTCTGCAGCATGGCGATCCAGCACCACGGATGCCTGCCCCTAGACTCTGACCTTTATCATTTTTGAGTCTAGTGTCTCATGTTACCGCCTAACCGCAGTATATACTCAACTGTTACCTGTGGTTATAGACCGGTTTTCTGCCTTTTGGTCTCTACATGTTCTAAATCCCCCTGAGGAGTCGACACGACAGAAACGTGCCACGTCGGGAGGCTTGTAGTCACTATAGTATCTATTTTTGTTCTGTTTTGTATTCTAGGGTTCAGGTCCTAACTAGGGACAGGCATCCGGACGGGGTCGTCCTTCTCAGGGCGAGTGCTCCGTATAGACAGGTAGCATGAAAATAGGCCCCATTCCTACCAAGAATATAGGGTGATATAGGGCACAGCACCGCTATTTTCATGACTACATCTCCTGTCTATACTCCCTCCCATCAGGCCGGGTCCCTTGCTGCGCTGATCCTAGTTACCTGGTCGGTAAGGTAAGACTGCCTGCGTCTACACAGGCGCGGCAGTAACATTTTTCCTTGCTCTACCAGAAGTGGGGTACTTATTATTGCACCTCAATATATGTTGTTTGTGTGTGTTGGTTTGGTAACACTTTGAGCGCACATACAGGCGCATCAGTGTTAAGGAGTGCCTTTTCCTTCCTGCCAGCAGTGGGGTCGACACCAGAGAACCCCTTGACTATATGTTTTGTTTTGTGATACATCCTTAGGTGTATATTTTAATGTATATCGTATAAAAGTTAATTTTTAAACAAGGATATTTCCCCGCATTTCTTATACTGTGGGCCATTTAGAGTTTTGTTAATCTTGAAATATCAGTGGGACTGTTTTTATCATTAGTCTCAATCAGATATCAGCCACAGCAATAACCACAGATTTAGCTGAATATAAATTTTAGGCCTATTATTTAGGCGCTGGGTGACAGGTATACATTTACGGACAGAATTAGACTTGGAAATGCACGGTAGTGTGTGAAGTTATTGAGAATGACCCTATCCGCACCTTCAATCTAATATACCCTTTTATGGATAGATTTAAAGTTGGCCTGATACAGCAGAAACCACTAATTTAGGGAATTGCTAAGTTGGGAATTGTATTTCAACCCAGAACAAAAACTGTGCTTTAACGGACACCAATTAACTTGACCAGCCACAGCAATAATGACAGATTTAGCTGAATATAAATTGTAGGGCTAGTATTTAGGCGCTGGATGATAGGTATACATTTAGGGACAGAATTATACTTGGAAATGCACGGTAGCGTGTGAAGTTATTGAGGATGACACTATCCGCACCTTCAATCTAATATACCCTTTTATGGATAGATTTAAAGTAGGCCTGATACAGCAGAAACCACTAATTTAGGGAATAGCTAAGTTGGGAATTGTATTTTAACCCAGAACAAAATCTGTGCTTTGACGGACACTAAATAACTTGACCAGCCACAGCAATAACCACAGATTTAGCTGAATATAAATTTTAGGCCTATTATTTAGGCGCTGGGTGACAGGTATACATTTACGGACAGAATTAAACTTGGAAATGCACGGTAGCATGTGAAGTTATTGAGGATGACACTATCCACACCTTCAATCTAATATACCCTTTTATGGATCGATTTAAACTTGGCCTGATACAGCAGAAACCACTGATTTAGGGAATTGCTAAGTTGGGAATTGTATTTCAACCCAGAACAAAAACTGTGCTTTGGCGGACACTAAATGAATTGACCAGCCACAGCAATAACCACAGATTTAGCTGAATATAAATTTTAGGCCTATTATTTAGGCGCTGGGTGACAGGTATACGTTTACGGACAGAATTAAACTTGGAAATGCACGGTAGCGTGTGAAGTTATTGAGGATGACACTATCAGCACCTTCAATCTAATATACCCTTTTATGGATCGATTTAAACTTGGCCTGATACAGCAGAAACCACTGATTTAGGGAATTGCTAAGTCGGGAATTGTATTTCAACCCAGAACAAAAATATATCCTTTGCAGACAGTATTACAATTGGCTAGCCTCAGCTGAAACACCAGATTTAGGGTACTGCTATTTTGGCAATTGTATTTCACCCCTCAATAAAATAGCAAGCACAGTCAAGCCCCTGATGTAGGATATAGCAAAAAAATAACCACACTATTGATGGTTAAATGGACTTGGTGGCAGCTTGTGCTGGCGCACCTCAAGATACAAAATGGCCGCCGAAACGCACTGGGCAGCCTAAAAACAGTGATCAATTAAATAGCAGCAGTTCAATGATCCACAGTTGTAGATCGATCACTGAATTAAGTGTTTTTGCTGAGTTAATTACTGCCTAATCTCGCCCTAACAGCAGCTGCATCCTCTCCCTACACTGATCAGAGCAGAGTGACGTGCGGCACTACGTGACTCCAGCTTAAATAGAGGCTGGGTCACATGCTGCACTGGCCAATCACAGCCATGCCAATAGAAGGCATGGCTGTGATGGCCTCTTGGGGCAAGTAGTATGACGCTTGCTGATTGGCTGCTTTGCAGCCTTTCAAAAAGCGCCAAGAAAGCGACGAACACCGAACCCGGACTTTTACGAAAATGTTCGGGTTCGGGTCCGTGTGACGGACACCCCAAAATTCGGTGCGAACCCGAACTATACAGTTCAGGTTCGCTCATCCCTAGTCATAAGCCATGTAGCTGACCAACTAAGACCTGTCCTAGGTAGCTAACATAGCTTATACGTTCATATAGCTAGACCTGCCAATATCCTTAACCACTTGCCATCTGGGCCATTTGCCCCCTTCCTGACCAGGCCTAATTTTGCTAAACTGACATATCTCACTTTATGTGGTAATAACTTTGGAACACATTTACTTATCCAAGTCATTCAGAGATTGTTTTCTCGTGACACATTGTACTTCATGATAGTCATAAATTTGAGTCAATATATTTCACCTTTATTTATAAAAAAAATCTCAAATTTACCAAACATTTTGAAAAATTTGCAATTTTCTAAATTTCTATTTCTCTGCTTTTAAAACAGAAAGTGATACCTCATAAAATATTTATTACTTAACATACAACATATGTCTACTTTATGTTGGCATCATTTTGGAAATGTCATTTTATTTTTTTAGGACGTTAGAAGGCTTAGAAGTTTAGAAGCAATTCTTTAAATTTTTAAGAAAATTGCCAAAACCCACTTTTTAAGGTCTGAAGTCACTTTGTGGGGCTTACATAGTAGTTACCCCCATAAATGACCCAATTGTAGAAACTACACCCCTCAAGTTACTTAAAACCGATTTTACAAATTTTTTAATTTCACTTTTTTGGCAGATTTTCCATTTTAATCCAATTTTTTCTTTAACACATCGATGGTTAACAGCCAAACAAAACTCAATATTTATTACCCAGATTCTGCGGTTTACAGAAACACCCCACATGTGGTCATAAACTGCTGTATGGGCACACGGCAGGGCGCAGAAGAAAAGGAACGCCACATAGTTTTTAGATGCCATGTCCCATTTGAAGCCCCCTGATGCACCCTTACAGTAGAAACTCCCAAGAAGTGATCCCATTTTGGAAACTAGGGGATAAGGTGCCAGTTTAATTGCTATTTTTGGGTACATATGATTTTTTGATCATTCATTATAACACTTTATGGGGCAAGGTGACCAAAAAATGGGTTGTTTTAGCACAGTTTCTATTTATTTATTTTTACAGCATTCACCTGGGGGGTTCAGTCAAGTGACATTTTTATAGAGCAGATTGTTACGGACGTGGCGATACCTAATATGTATACTTTTTCTTATTTATTAAAGTTTTACACAATAATAGCATTTTTGAAACAAAAAAAATATGTTTTAATGTGTCCATGTTCCGAGAGCTATATTTATTTTTATTTTTTGAGAGATTTTCTTATGTAGGGGCTCATTTTTTGCGGGATGAGGTGACTGTTTTATTGGTATCATTTAGTGGGACATACGCATTTTTGATCACTTGGTGTTGCACTTTTTGTGATGTAAAGTGACAAAAGTTGCTTGTTTCGACACAGTTTTCTTTTTTTTTTTTTTTACGGTGTTCATCCGAGGGGTTAGGTCATGTGATATTTTTATAGAGCTGGTTTTTACGGACGCGGCAATACAAAATATGTCTATTTTATTTTTTCAATTTTTTTAATTTTTTTTTCCTTACTTGTGGAATTTTTTTTTACATGTGAAACCTTTTTTTATTTTATTTTTTCAACACTTTATTTTTTTATTTTACACTTTTCGTCCCCCATAAGGTCATACAAGACCTCTGGGGACATTTACTTCACTTTTTTTTATTTTTTTTCACTGTTGATTTCTCCTGTAACTGGGGCTGACTTAGTAGCCCAAGTTACAGGAGAAATGCACCCCCCAGAGAGGCTGTACAGCGCAATACAGCGCTGTACAGCCTCAGTGCAGGGCTGATCGAGGTCTGTGAGAGACCTCACACAGCTCCTGCACTCTCCGGTCCCGGTGGTTACATGACCGCCGGGCCGGAACAGGAAGCACATAGCTTATGGGCGGACGGGAGGAGGTTAATACAGTTCCTATGTTTGTATGTTAAAGACAAAAGCAGAATTATTTACAGTGACTTCATGTTTGGATGACATATAACTGTTATATACAGTACAGAACAAAAGTTTGGAATACACCTTCTCATTCAAAGAATTTTCTTTATTTTCATAACTATGAAAACTGTAGATTCACACTAAAGGCATCAAAACTATGAATTAACACATGTGGAATTATATACATAACAAAAAATGTGAAACAACTGAAAATATGTCATATTCTAGGTTCTTCAAAGTAGCCACCTTTTGCTTTGATTACCGCTTTGCACACTCTTGGCATTCTCTTGATGAGCTTGAAGAGGTAGTCACCTGAAATGGTCTTCCAACAGTCTTGAAGGAGTTTCCAGAGATGCTTAGCACTTGTTGGCCCTTTTACGTTTACTTTGCGGTCCAGCTCACCCCAAACCATCTCGATTGGGTCCAGGTCCGGTGACTGTGGAGGCCAGGTCATCAGGCGCAGCACCCCATCACTCTCCTTCATGGTCAAATAGCCCTTACACAGCCTGGAGGTGTGTTTCGGGTCATTGTCCTGTTGAAAAATAAATGATGGTCCAACTAAACGCAAACCAGATGGAATAGCATGCCGCTGCAAGATGCTGTGGTAGCCATGCTGGTTCAGTATGCCTTCAATTTTGAATAAATCCCCAACAGTGTCACCAGCAAAGCACCCCCACGCCATCACACCTCCTCCTTCATGCTTCACGGTGCGAACAAGGCATGTAGAGTCCATCCGTTCACCTTTTCTGCGTCGCACAAAGACACGGTGGTTGGAACCAAAGATCTCAAGTTTGGACTCATCAGAGTCTCATCTTAACAGTTGTTCTAGAAATGTGTCTGCTGCTAGAACTCTGTGTGGCATTGACCTGGTCTCTAACCTGAGCTGCTGTTAACCTGCGATTTCTGAGGCTGGTGACTCGGATGAACTTATCCTCCGCAGCAGAGGTGACTCTTGGTCTTCCTTTCCTGGGGCGGTCCGCATGTGATCCAGTTTCTTTGTAGCGCTTGATGGTTTTTGTGACTGCACTTGGGGACACTTTCAAAGTTTTCCCAATTTTTCGGACTGACTGACCTTCATTTCTTAAAGTAATGATGGCCACTCGTTTTTCTTTATTTAGCTGCTTTTTTCTTGCCATAATACAAATTCTAACAGTCTTTTCAGTAGGACTATCAGCTGTGCATCCACCTGACTTCTCCACAATGCAACTGATGGTCCCAACCCCATTTATAAGGCAAGAAATCCCACTTATTAAACCTGACAGGGGACACCTGTGAAGTGAAAACCATTTCAGGTGACTACCTCTTGAAGCTCATCAAGAGAATGCCAAGAGTGTGCAAAGCAATAATCAAAGCAAAAGGTGTCTACTTTGAAGAACCTAGAATATGACATATGTTCAGTTGTTTCACACTTTTTTGTTATGTATATAATTCCACATGTATTAATTCATAGTTTTGATGCCTTCAGTGTGAATCTACAATTTTCATAGTCATGAAAATAAAGAAAACTCTTTGAATGAGAAGGTGTGTCCAAACTTTTGGTCTGTACTGTATATTGTGTTCACAGAAGCAGAAAAGATAATATGCCTTTAAGATTCATTATATAATGTAAGGTAATCTCAATAACAAAGCAGAAACAACAGAAAGCATAGAGTTAAACTGTTGTTGCTGGGCAGGAGTCTTGACCAATCCTAGCCAGCCTCACACAGCCAGGAGTTTTGACCAATCACAGCCAGCCTCACACACACAGCCTGTGTGGGAAATTCCCCTAGCAGGAGCTGCTAGAAATAATTATTCACCAGAGAGAGAAGCTGAACAGACATTCACTCCACTAAGAGCTGTGTTTTATGGAAGCAAAGAGGCCAAAATATGTATTTAAAACAGTTATATAATGTTCCTACTGTTAATATAGTGATTAGAACTGTATACTGAACCAGTTATATGTGTGTTTACTTACAGTTCCACCAATTGCAAACTACAAACTTCACAATCCAAATTCAAATTCAATATTGAAATCTAAATTGCATACAACCATACCAGATCATACTCAACCAATCTGCAAATAGTTACTGCTAACTGCATACTGCAAATTAAGACCAAATTCAGCAAGTAGAACTATTAGTTAGACCTCAGATATACCTCTCAGTGCTTAAATAACTTAAAGTGAGAGTACAGATACTCAAGAGAGAAATATATCCACCATTTTATGTTGAATGACAAGATTAAACAGTTGAACCCCCATCTTATGTATACAGCCATATTGTGATATCTTTTCAACACGTGTTATGTACATGGACTATCTGATGCGGAGGCGACAGTGTTATATATGAAGAAAAGTTGAAGTTAATAAAGAAGTTATTTCAAGCATTTGGTGTGCTCTTTAAACCTACTGTTTCCTTAGAACGGCGCTAGAGGAATTACAGAGTAACAGGGGCGGGCAGTTCAAATTACTGCAGCGCTCCTCTCCTCCTCCTTTTCAGTCTGGGAGCAGAGGAGAGAGGAGTCTGGGAACCGAGCGCTGCAGAGCCAGTACCCCCATCTGTGCAGTGATCATCAGCAAGCACTCCATCTGTGCCCCAGCACCCGCATCTGTGCACCCAGGTATTTAGGGAAAGGTTAGGTTAGGCAGCGATATTCAGGGAAAGTTAGTCGAAGAAAAAATAACTTTTTGGATTGCATCACCCTAAATCGGGTGTCTGGGGTCCACCGCACAGCTATGTGACCCTAGACCCCCCAGGGGTGCTGCAGCTTTCCCCCTGCCCCCACAACATTTTTGGGGTGCAATCAGTTTTTTCTTTTGTGCGTACGCTGACTGTGGCCGGCACTCTTAGCACATCGCACACCCCACCCCTGATCAACTTGGGACGGTTGATCACCGATTTTGATTTAGATTTTTTCACATTTTTTGCCCTTTTTTTAGTTATTTTGAAGTTAAGTCCACTGGAGCCCCTTGCCAGTGAACTTGTCTGGTATACTCCAGAGTGTTTTGAGCCCGTGAGTCCTGATTTTGTAGGCCAACCAGGAATCCAGATTTCCACAGTGGGCTTCACTGAATACGACTATTTTAGTCTTTTTTTCAGTGACAACTTTGTAATTCTAATGGTGGAGCAAACAAACCTGTACGCCCAACAGTTTGTTACTCAACACCCGGGCTCTTTTTTGACTAGGGCCGGTGGCTGGACTCCGGTCAGTGCAGCCGAGATGACATTTTGGGGCCTCGTGCTGCACATGGGCCTAGTCAAGAAACCTAGAGTCAGGCATTACTGGAGTGGAGGGCGTCCTCTACCAGACCCCACTTTACAGTACGGCCATGACACGCTCCCGGTTTGAGGCCATCCGGAAATGCCTGCAGTATGCAGATAATGCAGCATGTCCCCCCCCAAATTTGTACAGGCCTATGTACCTGGAAGGGAGGTCACGGTTGATGAGTCTCTCTTTGCTTTCAAGGGGAGACTCATTTTCCGCCAGTAGGTTCGCTCAATGCGGGCGAGGTATGGCGTAAAGCTGTACAAACTTTGTGAGAGTACCTCAGGGTACACTTACAAGTTTCGTGTGTACGAGGGGGCGAGATTCCCGTATTCAACCCCCAGATTTTCCCCCCACTCTGGGTGTTAGCGGAAAACTTGTGTAGGACCTTATGCACCCACTGCTAGATGAAGGTTACAACCTGTACGTGGATAACTTTTATACTAGTATCCCCTTGTTCCATTCCCTCGCCGCCAGATCCACGTCCGCTTGTGGGACCATACAGAAAAATCAACGCGGCCTCCCTACCCACCCCCTCCAGGTACCTATCCCCAGGGGTGCGACCCGTGCCCTTACCAGTGGAAACCTGTTGCTGGTTAGATAAAAGGACAAGAGGGATGTACTTGTACTGTCCACAATTCACGGTAATGGCATCACCCCTGTCCCTGTGCGAGGTACCACGGCAACGTTCCTCAAGCCCTATTGTATCGTTGACTACAATCGGTATATGGGAGGAGTTGATATCTTTGATCAAGTCCTCAAGCCATATAATGCCAGTTGCGGTCTACTTGGTACAAGTTGCCTTGTACAACTCTTTTGTGCTGCCCCGGAGCCCTTGCAACACAGGGACATTCCTTCTGTTCTATGAGGCAGTCCTCAAGGCCCTGATCTTTTCTGACTGGGAAAGAGCAGGCCGGAGTACCTCGGGAACTGGAGGCGCCTGGATCGTCCCTGGCCAACACTTTCCAGGTGTGGTCCCCCATACTGGAAATAAGGGACGGACCCAAATAAAGTGCAGAGTGCGTCACAGGAGGGGGATACGGAAGGACACCACTACTCAGTGTGACACGTGCCCCGATCATCCGGGCCTCTGCATTGACGGTTGCTTCAAGGAGTACCACACTTCCATGGAGTACTAAATTTATATCCCAATTTAGCCACTGACAATCGGATAAAAAAAGCTATGGTTCTCAGACTTGAGACACTAAAACAAAACAAAAAATTTCAAAAATATTATTTAGCAAAACTAAAATAAATAAAAAAGTTGACATAATAGGTATCGCCACATCCGTAAGAATTTGCTCTATAAAAATACCCCATGACTTAACCCCTCAGATGTATTTTTTTGTCACCTTACATCACAAAAATTGTAATAGCAAGCGATCAGAAACTCATATGCCCCCCAAAATAGTGCAAACAAAACTATCCTCTCATCCCTTAAAAAATGAGTCCCTACGTAAGATAAAAGTCTAGAAAAAAAAACTGACTCAGACTATGGAGATACAAAAATTATAATTTTTTTGTTTATAAAAGGATAATATAATGTAGAACATAAATACATTTAAAAAAGTAGACATATTAGGTACCGCCGCGTCCGTAAGAATCTGTTCTATATATGGGGTGTTTCTGAAAACTACAGTAAATATTGCAATAAATATTGAGTTTTGTTTGGCTGTTAACCCTTTCTTTGTTACTGGAAAAAATGGATTAAAATGGAAAATTTGCCCAAAAATTTTATTCTCAAATTTTATCTCCATTTGCCAATAACTCTTGTGCAACACCTAAAGGGTTACCAAATTTGTAAAATCAGTTTTGGATACCTTGAGGGGTGTAGTTTCTTAGATAGGGTCACTATTATGGAGTTTCTACTCTAGGGGTGCATCAGGGGGGCTTCAAATGGGACATGGTGTAAAAAAAAAAAACTGTCCAGCAAAATCTGCCTTCCAAAAACCACACGGCGCACCTTTCCCTCTACGCCCTACTGTGTGCCCATACAGTAGTTTACGGCCACATTTGTGGTGTTTCTGAAAACTACGGAATCAGGGCAATAAATATAGAATTTTTATTTGGGCTGTTAACCCTTGCTTTGTTACTGGAAAAAATTGATTAAAATGGAAAATTTGCCAAAAAATCTAAATTCAGAAATTTTATCTCCATTTGCCATTAACTCTTGTGGAACACCTAAAGGGTAAACGACATTTGTAAAATAAGTTTTAAATACCTTGAGGGGTGTAGTTTATATAATGGGGTCATTTTTGGGTGGTTTCTATTATGTAAGCCTCAGAAAGTGACTTCAGACCTGAACTGGTCCCTAAAAATTGGGTTTTTGCAAATTTCAGAAAAATTTCAAGATTTGCTTTTAAACTTCTAAGCCTTGTAACGTCCCCAAAAACTAAAATGTCATTCCCAAATTGATCCAAACATGAAGTAGACATATGGGGAATGTAAAGTAATAACTAGTTTTGTAGGTATTACTATGTATTATAGAAGTAGAGAAATTGAAACTTGGAAATTTGCTAATTTTTCCAAAATTTGGGTAAATTTGGTATTTTTTTTATAAATAAAAATGTTTTTTTTTTTTTTTTATTCATTTTACCAGTGTCATGAAGTACAATATGTGATGAAAAAAACAATCTGGGATGGCTGGGATAAGTCAAATCGTTTTAAAGTTATCACCAATATAAAGTGACACTGTTTACATAGTAACATAGTACATAAGGCCGAAAAAAGACATTTGTCCATCCAGTTCGGCCTGTCATCCTGCAAGTTGATCCAGAGGAAGGCAAAAAAAAACCTGTGAGGTAGAAGCCAATTTTCCTCACTTTAGGGGAAAAAATTCCTTCCCGATTCCAATCAGGCAATCAGAATAAATCCCTGGATCAACGATATCTCTCTAGTAGCTATAGCCTGTAATATTATTACGCTCCAGAAATACATCCAGGCCCCTCTTGAATTCCTTTATTGTACTCACCATCACCACCTCCTCAGGCAGAGAGTTCCATAGTCTCACTGCTCTTACGTTAAAGAATCCTCTTCTATGTTTGTGTACAAACCTTCTTTCCTCCAGACGCAGAGGATGTCCCCTCGTCACAGTCACCGTCCTGGGAATAAATAGATGACGGGATAGATCTCTGTACTGACCTCTGATATATTTATACATATTAATTAGATCTCCTCTCAGTCGTCTTTTTTCTAAAGTGAATAACCCTAATTTTGATAATCTTTCAGGGTACTGTAGTTGCCCCATTCCCAGTTATTACTTTAGTTGCCCTCCTCTGGACCCTCTCCAGCTCTGCTATGTCTGCTTTGTTCACTGAAGCCCAGAACTGTACACAGTACTCCATGTGTGGTCTGACTAATGATTTGTAAAGTGGTAGGACTATGTTCTCATCACGGGCATCTATGCCCCTTTTGATGCAACCCATTATCTTATTTACCTTGGCAGCAGCTGCCTGACACTCTTTTTTGCAGCTTAGTTTGCTGTTTATTAAAATTCCTAGATCTTTTTCCATGTCAGTGTTACCGAGTATTTTACCATTTAATAAGTACGGGTGACTTGCATTATTCCTTCCCATGTGCATAACTTTACATTTGTCAGTGTTTAGATTTGCAAAACATGGCCTGGTCCTTAAGGTGAAAATGAACCCGGTCCCTAAGGGGTTAATAATATGTGTTATTCCATGAAGTATATATTTCTGGACTCCACCTAAGTTGAAATGTTAGTATTGTGCTGTTTAAAAATGAATATGAACATGTTTTCTAAGCATTATGTAAGGTCTGATATTACTGTAACTGTTTTATTAATATGGCCAGTTGTCATTAAATAAAATAAAATAAAATACATGCTCTAAAATACAATATTGTATCTGGAATTTTGTTATTAGTTTATAGAATAAAACAATACTACTAATATACAGTTTTTATCTTATAAGACATACTTTTTTCCCCAAAAGTGTGTGTATGGGGGGAATTGCAGTACGTCTTATAAATTGAATACTAATTAGCACTACTATTATGGAAGCACTTATTCGTATGCAGGAGGCGCTGTGACTGTAGCGTTGTTAGCGATGGCTGTACTCACTGGTCCCTGATATTCTTCCGGACGTCATGCTGCACTACATTATGACTTCATATAGTGTCAGGACGTAGTGCATGTCGGCATGCGCTATGACCTGATGCTGTACGCCCGGAAGAAGACTATGGAGTGGTGAGTGCAGAAAAAGCATGTGATTAGGAGCAGAAGAGGTAAGTAAATGTATTTATTTTGTGTCTGATCTGGGGTCTGATTCGGTGGTCTGATCTGAGGTCTAATAAAGATTGACAGTCTGATCTGAGGTTTGATAAAGTTTAGGGGTCTCATTGGGGAGCCTGAAGCAGATTGGGGGTCTGATCTGAGGTCTAATGAAGATTGGGAGTCTGATGAAGATTGGGGATCTGATATGAGGTCTGATGAAGATTAGGGGCCTGATGGAGACTGCAGTAATTTTTAGGTCCCTAGGGAAAGAGGATACTGTCTGGCCTGCCTCTGTGACTTCGAGTAATCTCAGCCACCTGATGTATCTATAACAATAAACTAGGTACTTTGTTAAATAATCTATCCAGTTTTTAATAAGAACATATGCTAGTTGAGATGTTGTACACTGCTTATCTATATGTAGTGCAGTCAGTGTCATGTGCCACTTGTGTAGAGGCTGAGGAACTAGGGGCCCACTTTGCTCAGGGGCTGACTAGGGGATTCACCTGTTCCTCTGTGGTCCAGTCCGAGCCTGCATATAGACTACTGTCATTGGAGCATGCAACCTACCATCCTGGGCATAGCTACTTGTGCACAGTGATATTGGGGTGCTATACAGTATATTACTGCACAACTCTGATCCGTTCTACAGTTGTACGCATGATGCCTGGTTGGCAGACCATCTGAGTATACAGGAGCAATAACGTACATTATACAGAGTAGTAGTAATGTACTGGTCATAATGTTATACATAGGAGCAGATGGATGAGCAATTAATTATTAGCTGTGTTGCATTAACAGAAAAATGACTCACCTTGAATGAAGACATGCTACATTGCTTAATGTCATCTGCTTTTGTGTAACGTAACAATGTTTATGACTATTGATAACTATTTAATAACACATTATTTTGATATTTGAATTTCCATTTTCCACAGAACGCATATGTTTAATGCTCTATTATTCTTGCTAAATACCACTGACTCATATGCAGCAAGAACAAACAATTCCTTTTTTATGCCATAAATCAGAATAAAATGTGTTACATTTGTGTTTTCATTTCCCAATCTTTGCTGCATGAGATACAAGAGGCTTCTCTTATTTTCCGTGGGGAAATAGAGAACATTCCCACAACAATAATTCCTGAAATGCCAACAAAAATGTTGGACGCCAACTTTATACACAACATAAAACTGTTCCAAAATTAAGGGGGCGCCTCTTTTCCTGATCCCACTTCATAAAGAAAGTTTGGCTCTATTCTCAGCACTAGACTACAAAATAGACAATGCCGCGGTTGTCATGAGTCTGTCCACAAGCAGCACTATATTTGTTCATAGTATACGTGTGCTTGAATGCTACGTTGTTTTATATATATATATATATATATATATATGTATATATATATATATATAGTCAGAATTTACCTTTTATATCAGTATATTGTTTAGTAAATACTTGTCCCAACAAGTAATTCCAGTAACATTTTAAGAGTATGTTCATCTTTGCTTACAATTCTCTAAATACTCAAAACTTTGATTTGGCTGCTTCGCCGAATTTCAAAAAGAAATTTGCTTTTTGCCAAATTATTTCACCACAAAGCCATTTCTTTGTGAGTAGCAGAACATAGCAAGCATAAGTGTATAAATAAAAAACATAGCAAGAATAAGTGTATAAATAAAAAACATAGCAAGCATAAGTGTCACCACCAGATCTTTGAGAAGTTCTGTTAGATGTTCTTCAGTACCATCCTGCGGGAGAATAAATTGTACGCTAAACTGGAAAAATGTGTGTTTTCAGTTCCAGAAATTCAATTTCTGGGGTTTCTTCTCTCCGCTTCTGGTTTTCGCATGGACCCCGAGAAGGTCCGCGCTGTGCTTGAGTGGAAGCTTCCTGAGAATCAGAAGGCGCTGATGCGTTTTTTGGGTTTTGCCAATTATTACAGGAAGTTTATTTTGAATTATTCCTCTGTTGTTAAACCACTCACTGATATGACTAGAAAGGGGGTAGATTTTTCCTCCTGGTCGGTAGAGGCGCGTAAGGCCTTTTCTAGTATCAAGGAGAGTTTTGCTTCCGCTCCCATCTTGGCACAACCTGATATCTCTCTGTCGTTCATAGTTGAGGTGGACGCTTCTGAGGTGGGTGTGGGTGCGATCTTGTCTCAGGGTCCCTCTCCTTCCAAATGGCGACCGTGTGATTTTTTTCTCGAAGAAACTCTCCTCCGCAGAGAGAAATTACGATGTGGGAGATAGGGAGTTGTTGGCCATCAAGTTAGCTTTTGAGGAATGGCGCCATTGGCTAGAGGGAGCCAGACACCCTATTACCATGTTTATCGACCATAAGAATCTGGCCTACTTGGAGTCAGCCAAGCGTCTGAACCCGAGACAGGCCAGATGGTCTTTGTTCTTTCAAGGTTTAATTTTGTTGTCACATTCTGCCCTGGGGTTAAGAATGTGAAGGCGGATGCCCTGTCACGTTGTTTTCCGGGAGGGGGGAACTTTGAAGACCCGGGTCCCATTTTGGCTGAAGGGGTGGTTGTGTCTGCTATTTATCCTGAATTGGAGGCAGAGGTTCAGGCAGCCCAGGCAGCGGCTCCTGATCTTTGTCCTCCTGGAAGGTTGTTTGTGCCTCTCACTTTAAGACACAAGGTTTTTAAGGAGCACCACGATACTGTCCTTGCTGGGAACCCAGGGGGCAAGAGCCACAGTGGATCTCATTGCTCGGAGATTCTGGTGGCCGGCTCTTCGTAAGTCGGTTGAGGGTTTTGTGGCAGCCTGCGAGACCTGCACTTGTGCCAAAGTCCCTCATTCACGGCCATCGGGTCCTCTCCTTCCGTTACCCATTCCTTCCCGTCCTTGGACACATCTGTCCATGGATTTCATTACAGACCTGCCTTTCATTACAGACTGTAATTCTGGTGGTGGTGGACCGTTTTAGCAAAATGGCACATTTTGTTCCTTTTCCTGGTTTGCCCAATGCTAAAACGCTGGCGCAGGCATTTATTGATCACATTGTCAAACTGCATGATATCCCTTCAGACATAGTCTCTGATAGGGGCACGCAGTTTGTTTCCAGATTCTGGAAGGCCTTCTGTTCTCGCTTGGGGGTTCGGTTGTCATTCTCTTCTGCTTTCCACCCGCAGTCGAATGGCCAGACAGAGCGCGTCAATCAGAATCTGAAGACATATCTGCGTTGTTTTGTGGCGGAGACTCAGGAGGATTGGTGTTCTTTTCTTTTCTCTCCCTTGCTGAGTTTGCTTTAAATAACCGTCGTCAGGAGTCCTCTGATAGGTCACTATTTTTTGGTGCATATGGGTTTCATCCGCAGTTTGGGACATTCTCTGGAGAGGGGGCTTCTGGTTTACCTGATGGGGAGAGATTCTCCTTGTCTTTGTCATCTATTTGGCAAAAGATTCAGGATAATCTAAGGAGCATCAGTGAGAGATATAAGCGTATGGTGGATAAGAGACGTGTGCCTGGTCCGGACCTGAATGTTGGTGATCTGGTATGGTTGTCTACTAAGAATATCAAATTGAAGGTTCCCTCCTGGAAGGTGGGTCCTAAGTTTATTGGGCCTTACAAAATCTTGTCCGTCATCAATCCCGTTGCCTACCGTCTTGATCTTCCTCAGACTTGGAAGATCCATAATGTTTTTCACAAGTCCCTATTAAAACCTTATGTCCAACCCACTGTACCCTCCTCTTTGCCTCCTCCTCCGATTGTGGTTGATGGTAATCTTGAATTTCAGGTCTCTAGGATTGTGGACTCTCGTATTGTCCACGGTTCTCTTCAGTACCTCGTTCATTGGGAGGGTTATGGTCCTGAGGAGAGGATGTGGGTTCCAGTGGTGGACATTAAGGCCACTCGTCTTCTCAGGGCATTCCATAGGTCCCATCCTGAGATGGTGGGCTCTGAGTGTCCGGAGTCCACTCGTAGAGGGAGGGGCACTGTCACCACCAGATCTTTGAGAAGTTCTGTTAGACGTTCTTCAGTACCTTCTGCATGATCTTATTTTGTTTTGCTTTCATTTTGAAATCTCTCCTCCCTCTCCCAGCTGTCATCTATTAGCAGTGATTGCCTCCCTATATATCTCCTCCCCATACTGCCTTACCTTGCGGTTTATACAACTTCCTGGAGTGTGCTGATGCTAGAAGCTGTTACTGCTGCATACACAATATAAGTCTGTTTCTTTATTTCTGTTTTCCTATGGGCTTGATCCTAGGTGACCCTGACTCCCTCCGTATTAAGTGTATGTAGCCGGTGGTCAAGTCCCCTCAATATTATAGGGTGTTCAGGTGTCATACAGTAGAGGAACGAGGGTATGCAATTTTCTACCATTGAGATTTTTGCATAGGCTGAGCAGTAAGGGAGAGAGCTAGGGCTGTTACAGGGCTTACCCTTTTGTTCCTTAGTTTTAGATCAAGTCAGTCGGATCTTCATTTGTGTCTTCTAGTTTTCTGTAACACCATCCGTGACAATAAGTGAATAAATAACTGTTAATTTGTTAAAAAATTTAATTAAAAATACATTTTCCATTTGCACACAAGGAGTCCGCCGTGGCCATCTTGATTGAAGATCACGCTGAGTGGCGTGGTGACATCATATGGGACCATGCATGAGATTTCGCACGGGATCTTCAATCAAGATGTCCGCAGCAGACTCTTCACACGCAAATGGATGAGGTGAGTATGATTTTTTCTTTTTATACCGCTATTTTAGGGAAAAATTGATTCATTACCACGAAGCACAAGGAAATTCGGCTTTGCGTTGAATCAAATTTTCCCTAAAATTCAGATCGAAATCTACTTTGTGAACTTTGATTCATTC
This sequence comes from Bufo gargarizans, assembly GCF_014858855.1. Classification (NCBI taxonomy): domain Eukaryota; kingdom Metazoa; phylum Chordata; class Amphibia; order Anura; family Bufonidae; genus Bufo; species Bufo gargarizans. The sequence goes on from NC_058080.1 coordinate 653,465,085, forward strand.
AACACTACTCCAATGCATCTAGTCTTGCTTGAAAAAGTCTCTCACTTTGTGTCTGCAGTTTTTATGCAGACCTATGTGTCTCCATGGTAACATACTACAAATAAACCAAAAAGATTATATTATACAGTGGGATGCGAAAGTTTGGGCAACCTTGTTAATCGTCATGATTTTCCTGTATAAATCGTTGGTTGTTACGATAAAAAATGTCAGTTAAATATATCATATAGGAGACACACACAGTGATATTTGAGAAGTGAAATGAAGTTTATTGGATTTACAGAAAGTGTGCTATAATTGTTTAAACAAAATTAGGCAGGTGCATAAATTTGGGCACTGTTGTCATTTTATTGATTCCAAAACCTTTAGAACTAATTATTGGAACTCAAATTGGCTTGGTAAGCTCAGTGACCACTGACCTACATACACAGGTGAATCCAATTATGAGAAAGAGTATTTAAGGGGGTCAATTGTAAGTTTCTCTCCTCTTTTAATTTTCTCTGAAGAGTAGCAACATGGGGGTCTCAAAACAACTCTCAAATGACCTGAAGACAAAGATTGTTCACCATCATGGTTTAGGGGAAGGATACAGAAAGCTGTCTCAGAGATTTCAGCTGTCTGTTTCCACAGTTAGGAACATATTGAGGAAATGGAAGACCACAGGCTCAGTTCATGTTAAGGCTCGAAGAGACAGACCAAATAAAATCTCGGCTAGACAGAGGCGACGAATGGTGAGAACAGTCAGAGTCAACCCACAGACCAGCACCAAAGACCTACAACATCATCTTTCTGCAGATGGAGTCACTGTGCATCGTTCAACCATTTGGCGCACTTTACACAAGGAGATGCTGTATGCGAGAGTGATGCAGAGGAAGCCTTTTCTCCGCCCACAGCACAAAAAGCGCTGCTTGAGGTGGGCTAAAGCACATTTGGACAAGCCAGCTTAATTTTGGAATAAGGTGCTGTGGACTGATGAAACTAAAATTGAGTTATTTGGCCATAACAAGGGGCGTTATGCATTGAGGAAAAAGAACACAGCATTCCAAGAAAAACATCTGTTACCTACAGTAAAATATGGTGGTGGTTCCATCATGCTGTGGGGCTGTGTGGCCAGTGCAGGGACTGGGAATCTTGTCAAAGTTGAGGGAAGCATGGATTCCACTCAGTATCAGCAGATTCTGGAGACCAATGCCCAGGAATCAGTGACAAAGCTGAAGCTGCGCTGGGACTGGATCTTTCAACAAGACAACGACCCTAAACACTGCTCAAAATGCACTAAGGCATTCTGGAATGGCCATCTCAGTCCCCAGACCTGAATATAATTGAAAATCTGTGGTGTGACTTAAAGAGAGCTGTCCATGACCGAAAGCCATCAAACCTGAATGAACTAAAAGATGTTTTGTAAAGAGGAATGGTCCAAAATACCTTCAACCAGAATCCAGACTCTCATTGGAACCTACAGGAAGCGTTTAGAGGCTGTAATTTCTGCAAAAGGAGGATCTACTAAATATTGATTTAATTTATTTTTTGTGGTGCCCAAATTTATGCACCTGCCTAATTTTGTTTAACAATTATAGCACACTTTCTGTAAATCGAATAAACTTCATTTCACTTCTGAAATACCACTGTGTGTGTCTCCTATATGATATATTTAACTAACATTTTTTATCGTAACAACCAACGATTTATACAGGAAAATCATGACAATCAGCAAGGTTGCCCAAACTTTCGCATCCCACTGTATAGGGCTAATCAAAGGTTTGTGGTAGACCCTGAGTATATTCTGAACTAGAAATACTGTAAAAGGTAAATGTCTGTGATGTTGTTAAATATTGGCTTCTGATTTCACCCACAAATATCAGCTAGTAGCCAAGAAAATTTCCATTTTTTGCCTTATATTATTAGTATTTTCACTATTTTTGCACATTTTTGTTGTTACAAGTCTCTTTTATTTGCAGTACTTTCTGTCAATTAAAGAGGGCAAATTGGAATCCAGGTACTACCTCTACACCAATTGAGAAAAAATACATAAATTAACCTTTTTCTTATCCCCAATAACTATATACATTGTTGCGGTAAGGTCATATCTGTAAGGGTGCCTTTACATGCTACAGATTTTGTTGCAGAATGTTCCGCAACTGAAAATCAGTTGCATTCATCTTAATGGGGCTTGCAGAAATCCATGAGCTTGTCTCCCCAATCAAATGAATGAAACTGATTTTCACTTGTGGAAAATTCTGAAACAAAATCTGCAGCACGTGAATGCATCCTAACCCGAAGTACAAAAGTGTTGGGTTACATTGCAAACTGCCAGCACCACGTGGCACTGCAGATCTTTGTTAACACACTGTCATTAGACAGCTTTGGTCACAGTAAGTATCCTGGAACCCACAAATAGTGGTCTCCCTCCATGGTATCGATGTGCACAGCTATCCATCGCAGTGTGAAGTAAAAAAGTCGGCAGGGGTGTGCTCGTCTTGATGTGATTGCGCAGCCTGCTGGCTATAAAATTGTCAGCCTGCAGTCTGTGAATTAACCTCTTTCTACCCTGACTGTGGCAAGAAGGTGTTAATCCACTTATTTTCATTAAAAAAACGTAATATAAATTAAAAAATGTAATAAATAAAAAAATCCTAAGTGAAATAAAGAAAATAAAAAATATAAAAGTTATAGCTATAGTTACTAGTTTTAGCAATTTTATAGCAGACTACATACACACATTTACCACCCCCCACTTATTTGTTCATAATAAAATATATACAGTGGGATGCGAAAATCTGGGCAACCTTGTTAATCGTCATGATTTTCCTGTATAAATCGTTGGTTGTTACAATAAAAAAATGTCTGTTAAATATATCATATAGGAGACACACACAGTGATATTTGAGAAGTGAAATGAAGTTTATTGGATTTATTCAACTCAGTATCAGCAGATTCTGGAGACCAATGTCCAGGAATCAGTGACAAAGCTGAAGCTGCGCCGGGGCTGGATCTGTCAACAAGACAACAACCCTAAACACTGCTCAAAATCCACTAAGGCATTTATGCAGAGGAACAAGTACAACGTTCTGGAATGCCATCTCAGTCCCCAGACCTGAAAATAATTGAAAATCTGTGGTGTGACTTAAAGAGAGCTGTCCATGCTCGGAAGCCATCAAACCTGAATGAACTAAAGATGTTTTGTAAAGAGGAATAGTCCAAAATACCTTCAACCAGAATCCAGACTCTCATTGGAACCTACAGGAAGCGTTTAGAGGCTGTAATTTCTGCAAAAGGAGGATCTACTAAATATTGATTTTATCTCTTTTTTGTAGTACCCAAATTTATGCACCTGCCGAATTTTGTTTAAACAATTATAGCACACTTTCTGTAAATCCAATAAACTTCATTTCACTTCTCAAATATCACTGTGTGTGTCTCCTATATGATATATTTAACGGACATTTTTTATCATTACAACCAACGATTTATACAGGAAAATCATGACGATTAAGAAGGTTGCCCAAACTTTCGCATCCCACTGAATATATTCATTAGTTTTAGCAATAGTATAGCGGACTGTGTCAGTAAAATACACAAATGTACATATTTTTTTTAATACTTTTTGTTTTTATAAAAAAAAAATATAGCTATGCAATGTAACTATATTTAGCATAGCAGGTGTTTTTGTGCATAAAATAAACAAATTGCTTGGCTATTTTTTCATTTATAAAAAATGTAAAAAATAAAAATAAAAAAAGCCAAAAGATTAAAATGTCCAAATTTTCCCAAGATAACTACTTTAGGGGTTCAATGTCAAAATGAATAAATGGTAACTTTAAAGGGACACCAACAGGCCCAATAACCATAATTAGCTGTACATATCTAGCTGTGCATTAAAAACATATAAGTATCCCCCCTGTCCACATTATGAATACTGTAAACTCACGTTTTATAACCTGAAGTAATCGCTGTTCTTTCTGCCCAAGGGGCGGCTTCTGCTGTCCCCGACCTTCCGAGATCCGGTGCATGCCCAATAGAAAGCCGCCCAGCTAAGTGAATATTGATGAGCTGGGCGGCGCTTCAAAACGGCGGTTCGACTGATGCTGGCTGGGCGCAAGTGGAGCTGAAACCCCGCCCCTTGGGCAGAAAGAACAGCAATTACTTCAGGTTATAAAACGTGAGTTTGCAGTATTCATAATGTGGACAGGGGTTATACTTATATGTTTTTAATGCACATTAGAAGACCTGTGCATGGATATGTACAGCTAATTATGGTTATTGGGCCTGTCAGTGTCCCTTTAAAGTAGTTTGTAATGTTTTGGTGCTGGCAGTACAGTGCCCTCAAACCAACAATAGAAAAATAGAAAATGCGCTCCTGTCCTTTGAAGTCTTGCAGTGGGCCCAGACAGTAGATAAGTTACACAAATAGCATCCATTTTCATGGTACAAATATGTATTAATAGTTTTAGAAATATTTTGTCATGAAATCTTTTGTAACAGAAAATAAATGTATACGAATGGAAAAAATATGCATTTTTTTCATACTTTTCACAGTTTATCCATAAATATTTTTTTTATATTATATCTCTTATCTAATGGCACAAAAGAAAGGCCCAAGGTGTCATGTGAAAAATAATATTAGATACATGTAGGATGGCCCAGAATTTAATTCATTATTTGCAGTTAGATAGGCCCATTGCTTATACTGAAAAAATTGGTCTGGTAAGGAAGGCATGCAAGTGGTTAAAATGCAAACATAGAGAATGGTTATTAGAGGTTTTTAATTAGCAGCCAGAATCTCCAGTCTTGGGGTCCTACTATATAGGCAGTTCTTTTTTTTTTTTTAAAGAGCAGCAAGCAGTGGTGTAGTTATAGGGGTCGCAGTGGTTGCAGTTGCGGCCGGGCCCCCAAGCGCTGTATTTGGCGCTGTATTTTTCCCTTCATAAGACGCAGTGCAGGAGACAGAAGAGTGAAGTGCTGTGAGTAGGGATGAGCGGACCCGTGGATGTTCGGGTTCCCTGGAACATAAACTCGAACCTGAACCCGAACCCCATTGAAGTCAATGAGGAACTGAACTTTGGTGCACTAAAATGGCTGAAAAATAGTCAAAGTAAAGGCTAGAGGGCTGCAAAAGGAAGCAAAATGGGGGTAAGAGCAGGACAGTTGCCCTGCAAACAAATGTCAAATGTGGATAGGGAAATGACTTAAAATAAATAGAATAGAAAAGAATAATCTTGAACTAGGAAGCGGAGGTCAAAGTGGAGTAGGAGGTTGAGGTGGCGGTGGAAATGGCGGTGTAGGTGGAAGCGCCGGAGGAGGAGGTAGACAACAGTTTTTGTAGTTTTTTTTTTTTCCTTTATTTTTTATTTTTATAAATTTGGGTAGATCCCAAAACATTGGGAAATAGAAAAGAGAATGCAAAGAGAAAGTGTGCTGGAGTATAACAATGGCAGGGTGCGGCCGGTATACTTGTCTACTCAACACAAGGTACGGATAAGTCCTTTAAGATCCATGCCTGGTTCATTTTAATGAACATGAACTTGTCCAAGTTGGCTGGGGACAAGCGGTTGCACTTGTCTGTGATTACCCCCCCATGCATGCTAAACACACGTTCTGACAATACACTACACAATGCATAGCCAAGGCGGAATAGGAGGAGAAGGCAACAGGAGGCAACAGGAAATGTCCTGCAATTCTCGGTGGCAGTAGGACATGTGCCAAACTGCTATCTGCCTCAGGCCCAGCCGCCACTACATTTACCCAGTGTGCAGCTAGGGAGATATAACGTCCCTGCCCGTGCTTACTGGTCCACATATCGGTAGTTATGTGGACCTTGCCACAGATGACGTTGCGCAGTGCACACCTGATTTTGTCTGCCACTTGGTTGTGCAAAGCAGGGATGGCTCGCTGGAAAAGTTGTGGTGGCTGGGAACCCCATACAGTGGGACAGCCACCGCCATAAGGTTTTTAAAAGTCTCTGTCTCCACCAGAAAGAATGACAGCATTTTTAAGGCCAGGAATTTTGAAATGCTGGCATTTAGGGCCAGGGATCGTGGGTGGGTAGGGGGGTACTTCCTCTTTCTCTCCAGTGTTTGGGGGATGGACAGCTGAACACTTCCATGGGACAGTGTGGACATGCTGGGTGACGGTGGTGGAGGTGGTGGTGTTGCTGCCACATTCTCTGTTTGCGGGGTGGCAGGTGCCACTGTCACTCCAGAGGGGGAGGAAAAGGCTGAGACCGCAGCAGAAGAGGAAGCAAGAGGAGCCTGAGATATTTTGTTGTTTTTCAGGTGATTACTCCACTTTTAGATGCCTGGTCATGCACGTGGTGCTCCGGTTTATAACATTTATGCCTTGCTTCAGGCTATGATTACACAGCGTGCAAACCACTCGCGTCTTGTCGTCAGCACATTGTCTGAAGAACTGCCATGCCAGGAAACTCCTTTGAGCTGGCTTTAGTGTACTCAGTCACTGGGTGAGGAGGGCAGTAGCAGGCATTCTGGCAAGGGGACAGCCACTCTGCACCCTGCTCCCTCTTTTGCTGTGCGGCTGGCGCTGTGTGACCACCACCTCTTCCTCCAAACTGCACACGTCACTCGCATGACCTTGATTCCATGTGGGGTCTAGGACCTCATCATCCTCCACATCATCTTCACCCCTGCCCTCCTTGCCAGTCTGCACATAGCAGAAAGCCACAGCAGTTGGCACCTGTGTTTCATCATCATCATCAGAGACATTCTGCGGTGGTCCTTCCATGTCCACATCCTGAAACATAAGTGGTTGGGCATCAGTGCACTCTATCTCTTCCACTTCTGGGGCAGGACTAGGTGGATGGTGCACAGAAACCCTGCCAGCAGAGTCATCAAAAAGCATTAGAGACTGCTGCATGACTTGGGGCTCAGACTGCTTGGCTGCTTTGCAAGGGGGTGAGGTGAAGGACAGATGCCCATTGGCTGCAAGTGCCAACTCTGCGGTTTCAACAGGGGACCTGGTGGGAGAAAATGTGAAGGAACTGGAGGCACTGTCAGCCATCCAATCTACTACCGCCTCTAATTGTTCTGGCCTCACCATTTGTACACCAGTATTCGGGCCTACAAAATGACGCTGAACGTCCTGTCGCCTATGTGCACCTGAGGAAGGTGTTTCATTTGGGGCATGTTGCTGGCACAGATTGACCACGTCCTCTCCCTGCAACAGGAGCTCCACCAGCACCAGCAGTACCATGACCAGGGCCACGTTTCTTATTTGATGCTCTCCTCATTCTTTGAGGTCACCCACCGAACATACAGACAGATTAACTATATTAATTTCCCTGTCACATATGCAGTGCAGGTGTACCTGACACCAAAAATGGAAATGTCACCCACCGAACTAACAGACGGATTGACTATATTAATTTCCCTGTCACATATGCAGTGAACGTGTACCTTACACTAAAAATGGGTATATGTTACTGACCGAACTAACAGTCAGAATATCTATATTAATTTCCCTGTCATGTATGCAGTGCAGGTGTACCTCACACCAAAAATGAAAATATGTCACCCACTTAACTATATTAATTTCCCTGTCAAATATGCAGTGCATGTGTTTCTCACACCAAAAATGGGTGTACGTCACCAGCCGAACTAACAGTCAGATTAACTTTAATAATTTCCCTGTCATGTATAAAGTAGACATGTATCTCACACCAAAAATAAATATATGTCACCCACCGAACTAACAGACGAATTAACTATATTAATTTCCCTGTCACATATGCAGTGCAAGTGTGCCTCACACCAAAAATGTGTGTATGTCACCCACTGAACTAACATTCAGATTAACTATATTCATTTCCCTGTTACAAATGCAGTGCACGTGTATCTCACACCAAAAATGGGTATATGTCACCGGCCGAGCTAACAGTCAGATTAACTATATTAATTTCCCTGTCATGTATAAAATGCACATGTATCTCACACCAAAAATAGGTATATGTCACCCATCGAACTAACAGATGGATTAACTATTATATTTTTGTGTCAGGGATACAAAAATGGTACATTGCACCCACAAAAAATCACTATAGGTCACCCACAGAATTAACAGCCAGATTAGATATTATATTTCTGTGTCAGGGGTGCAAAGCTGGTGTATTGCACCCAGAAAAAAATCATTATATGTCACCCACAAAACAAATAGCCAGATTCCTAACACTCTCCCTCGCTTCAGCTGCCTGCTTCCTGTTCCTGCACTACTCAGAGCTGATGGGTGGGGATACAGGTGTACCAGCTTGTATAGAGGCTGGGTTACATGATGAACCAGCTAATCACAGCCATGCCATTACTAGGCATGTCTGTGATTGCTTCTAAGTGCATCAGTCCTCCATTACATGACAATCGCAGCATGTTCTATATTCTGTGTTTTTCAAGCAGCCTTGGCCCCATAGAAGTGAATGGGGCTTTACTGAAAAATGCATTGCATCCAGATATAATCCGGATGCAGTCCGGGTGCAATGCATTTTTGACTGATGGTTTCTAGGAGATGTTGTCTGTAAACCTTCCGGTTTTTTTTTATGCGCGTGAAAAACGCATCAAAACTGATTGCATCCTCACGGAAAAAACTGAAACACTGAGCGCAAATGCAAACAAAACTGACTGAACTTGCTTGCAAAATGGTTTGAGCTTCACTGAAGCATCCTGAGTCAATCCATATTGTTTGTGTGAAAGGGGGTGTTTTTGTACTAGCACATATTAGGGGGTATTTTTCTACTGACACACATTATAAAGAGAAAGAGTACTACTGGGGGGCTATGGGGAACATGATTACTAGTATGGGCACAATTGGGGCATTGTTACTATTGGGGGCACTGTTAACACTATGCACTCTGGGAGATTATTTCTATTGGTGAGACTTTGGGGAGCACTATTACTGTGGGGGGCACCTGGCACAGCTTAGCACAAATATGTTAGGGGGATATTATGGTTACACTATTAGTGCTGGACACTATTTGTCAGGTGAAGTTACTTTTTAGGGCACTGTGTGCCAATAATTATTGAAGGGCACTATCTGTGTGGTACCAGTATTTTCAGGGGGACTGTTTCTGCAGTACAGTATAGGAGAGCACAGTGGACACAGTGTTGGGGGGGCAGAGTGGGGTGGTCGGAAGTTGGGAGTGTGACGAATACCACGCCTCGTGCCCACTTGACGTCACCTACGTCGAGCTCACGAGACGCAGTATGGTCACTTGTTACCAAAGCGAGGCGATACACCCTCCAGAGGAGCTGGTAAGGTCAACTTGGTACAGTTTACACAGACACCTCCTGTCCATGCGGGCACAGAGAGGAAACAAGCCGAGAGAGCTTTTTCACTGCCTGAAAACAGCGCTGTCTTAGCCCGGGTAACTGCCACCAGCTTCTCGTTTGATATAAGCCCGGTCCGCTAACGGGATTATATAGGGTGAGAAACCAACCCGGGGTAGCTTATAACTAGGCCGAAACACGGATGTGGGGATTCTTGATCGAGATACAAGATAGCACAAGATTAAATTATATATTTAATCGCCTTAAGGGCACACTAGATATAACACAATATACACCGAGAATATATATAGTGGTCTGATGTTACAGATACAGGTGATATAAGTACAACAGGATCAAGCAGAGCAATAAGTCAGTTTACCAGATACAGTGCTGCCCATAATTATTCATACCCCTGGCAAATTTTGACTTAAAGTTACTTTTATTCAAACAGCTTGTAGTTTTTTTTATGGGAAATGACATAGGTGTCTCCCAAAAGATAATAAGACGATGTACAAGAGGCATTATTGTGGAAAAAAAAACATTTCTCAGCTTTTATTTACATTTGAGCAAAAAGTGTCCAGTCAAAAATTATTCATACCCTTCTCAATAATCAATAGAAAAGCCTTTATTGGCTATTACAGCAATCAAACGCTTCCTTTAATTGCAGACCAGCTTTTTGCATGTCCCCACAGGTATTTTTGCCCATTCATCTTTAGCAATAAGCTCCAAATCTTTCAGGTTGGAGGGTCTTCTTGCCATTACCCTGATCTTTAGCTCCCTCCACATATTCTCAATTGGATTCAAGTCTGGACTCTGGCTGGGCCACTCCAAAACGTCAATGTTGTTGTCTGCTAACCATTTCTTCACCACTTTTGCTGTGTGTTTTGGGTCATTGTCATGCTGAAATGTCCACTGGTGCCCAAGGCCAAGTTTCTCTGCAGACTGCCTGATGTTGTCATTGAGAATCCTCATAGAAACATAGAATGTGTCGGCAGATAAGAACCATTTGGCCCATCTAGTCTGCCCAATATACTAAATACTATGGATAGCCCCTGGCCCTATCTTATATGAAGGATGGCCTTATGCCTATCCCATGCATGCTTAAACTCCTCCACTGTATTTGCAGCTACCACTTCTGCAGGAAGGCTATTCCATGCATCCACTACTCTCTCAGTAAAGTAATACTTCCTGATATTACTTTTAAACCTTTGCCCCTCTAATTTAAAACTATGTCCTCTTGTAGCAGTTTTTCTTCTTTTAAATATTCTCTCCTCTTTTACCTTGTCGATTCCCTTTATGTATTTAAAAGTTTCTATCATATCCCCTCTGTCTCGTCTTTCTTCCAAGCTATACATGTTAAGGTCCTTTAATCTTTCCTGGTAAGTTTTATCCTGCAATCCATGTACCAGTTTAGTAGCTCTTCTCTGATCTCTCTCCAAAGTATCAATCCTTCTGGAGATATGGTCTCCAGTACTGAGCACAATACTCCAAATACTCATGCATTGCTCTTTTTTCATGGTGCCGTTTACTGTGATTAGGTTCCCTGGTCCATTGTCTGAAAAACACCCCCAAAGCATTAGGTTCCCACCACCATGTTTGACAGTGGGGATGCTGTTCTTTGGGTTGAAGGGTTCTCCTTTTTTACGCCAAATGAAGGAAACATCGTTGTGACCAAACAATAAAATTTTTGTTTAATCTGACCATAACACAGAAGACCAGAAGTCTTCTTCTTTGTCCATATGAGCATTTGCAAAGGGCAAACAAGCTTTTGTGTGCCTTATCTGGAGAAGTGGCGTCCTCCTTAGTCTGCATTGTGCAGTGTCTGTTGGATTGTCTGCCTTGAGACATTACCACAAGCAGAGCCCAGATTCACCAGGATGGCCTTGGTGATGATCCTTGGATTCTTTTTCACCTCTGTAACTATCCTCCTGGCCAGCACAGGTGTCACTTTTGGCTTCCGACCACATCCTCTGAGATATTCCACAGTGCGGAACATCTTGTATTTTTTGCTCAAATGTAAATATAAGCTGAGAAATGTTTTTTTTCCACAATAATGCCTCTTGTACATCGTCTTATTATCTTTTGGGAGACACCTATGTCATTTCCCATCAAAAAATGTATTGCTGGTTTAATAAAAGTAACTTTAAGTCAAAATTTGCCAGGGGTATGAATATTTATGGGCAGCACTGTATATGAGTCCTTTGGGTAGTGATGAGTTTTTAGCTGTATTCACGTTGGAGGCAGTGATGTCAGCTGGTTGCAGGTCCCTCCAAACACATTGCACGATGTGTACAAGCACAAGCCTTTTAACCTGTAGCCGGTCTCTCCCCTCCCAGCCTTTGCGAGGGGTCCACCCCCCCTCTGCTGGACTGGCTAATAAATGAACCACAAAATCCTTTAGGGTTTATAGCTCCAGTCCAGAAGGTCACAGGCAGATGGTTCTGGGACCAACGGATCTGCCTGGGTTGCAGCTACAACTAGAGTCCAAATATGGTGCTGCTATTGGGTTTCTGTGGGGAGATATGGATATCTCCCTTCCTTGGCATCCCACCCTCAAACAAACCATGGGCATGTTAATCTTGGCCACCGGGACGCAAATATGTATCCGGTTTGTGCCTGCGATGGCCGGGGGCGATTCCTTATGAAATGTAGGTGTCAACAAGAGGTATCATTGATCCTGGCAAGGGTTGGGGGTTTTCCTGCAGGATCCGTGCTGTCTGACTGGAGGTGTGAAATGTAACCAAATGTGGCCTGCTTGGTGTTTTCTGCTATCTGGCTGCGGCTTTGAAGTAGGTTTTCCCCCTGTGGATCTTGATTTCCTCTGCCATCTTCTAGCAAATGGTGGGTGTGAGGACATGGCTGACAGTAAGCATTAATCCATATTCCTCACAGGGATGATGATGGAAAAGTAGAAAACTAAGATGTCTGCACCCCAGTCGATCAGCTGTTTGAAGAGAAGGCAGTTATAATGACCGGTGTCACTAACAGGGAGGAAAACAGGGAAAGCCCTGCCTAAGGGAGAGGGAAAGGTGGTGACCCCTAACTCACCTTGCGGCTGGCACCTGACTGCCCTGACGTCCCTAGACGGGTTCCTCACCCGTGCGGCGATCACGTGCCTAAACCCTGGCTTTCCCTGAAATGAGCCCTAGATAGTGAACGGGCCGGAGGGATCGCTAGTCCTCACCACTGCACTAAGAGGGAAACACCAGGGAGAGGACAGACAAACACAGACAAACAAACACCCAGGTGGACGACAACAACTGTCCACAAAGGTCCAACAGGGATCCGGAGGGTAGCGTTCTGAATCAACAGTCAGAGAACGCAGCAACACAGCTCCAGTGGGTCAGGATAGATGTCCAGGCAGGAAGCTCTATCTCTGGCAACCAGAGAAGTGTGAGAGAGGAATATAAGGAGGTTTGGGAGTGCTGGACAAGGAACAGCTGAGGAGAAGGAGCTACGGATCCCTGAGTGAGCCAAAAGGGCTTGCAAAGCAAACCCAGAAAGCTACCATAAGGAAAACAGCCCTATCTTAAATAGAGCGTGCAGCCAACCGCTGCGACTTCCTGACCCCGGGTATAACGGAGTCAGGCGTGGTTCTCGATACCCTCGTGACAGTACCCCCCTCTCTACGAGGGGCCTCCGGACACTCAGGACCAGGTCTCTCAGGATGAGAGGCATGAAAAACCCGAACTAACCTGTCGGCGTTTACCTCAGACGCAGGAACCCACATTCTTTCCTCGGGACCGTAACCTCTCCAATGCACCAGATATTGAAGAGAGCGGCGGACCCGACGAGAATTAACAATTTTGGATATCTGAAATTCTAGATTACCATCCACGACAACAGGAGGGGGTGGCAGCGGTGATGGTTCTAGAGGTGGAACATATTTTTTGAGTAACGACTTATGAAAAACATTATGAATTTTAAAAGTCTGAGGTAACTCCAGGCGAAAAGCCATGGGGATGATGATGGCTACAATTTTGTAAGGGCCAATAAACCTAGGACCCAGTTTCCAAGAGGGAACCTTCAATTTAATATTCCTAGTAGACAACCACACATAGTCATTCACTCCTAGGTCCGGACCTGGCGACCATCTCTTATCAGCCATGCATTTGTATTTACCTCCCATATTTTTCAAGTTAGCTTGCACCTTCTGCCATACCGATGAAAGAGATGACGAAAAACGTTCCTCTTCGGGAACCCCAGAAGACCCCCCCTCTTTGAAAGTACAGAATTGGGGATGAAAACCATATGCACCAAGAAATGGTGACTTGCCAGTGGATTCCTGACGACGATTATTTATGGCAAACTCAGCTAACGGTAAATATGATGACCACAACTCTTGGTTTTCAGACACAAAACATCTTAGATATGTCTCAAGGCTTTGGTTGGTTCGCTCAGTCTGTCCATTCGACTGAGGATGGAAAGCTAAGGAAAAGGACAAGTGTACCCCCAAACGGGAACAAAAAGCTTTCCAAAATTTAGAAATAAACTGGGTACCCCGATCCGAAACAACATCGGAGGGGACCCCGTGAAGCTTCACGATTTCACTGACGAATACCTGAGCAAGAGTCTTAGCATTAGGTAGTGCGGGTAACGCAATGAAGTGTACCATTTTGCTAAACCTGTCCACTACTACCAAAATCACTGTTTTACCCGCAGACAAAGGTAAGTCAGTGATAAAATCCATTGACAGATGTGTCCACGGTCTATTGGGAATGACGAGTGGTAATAGAGACCCTGCAGGACGTGTATGTGTAACTTTTGCGCGCGCACAGGTAGAACAAGAAGACACAAAATCCAATACATCCTGATGCAACCTTGGCCACCAAAAACGACGAGACAATAGCTCCAAGGTTGCTTTACTACCCGGGTGCCCAGCAAGTGCCGAATTATGATGTTCCTTTAATAATTCGAAACGTAGGTTCAACGGTACAAACAATTTCTCTGAGGGGCAAGAGACCGGGGCGTCCCCCTGGGCCTCTAACACCTTCCCCTCCAAAACAGAGTGTACCGCAGAGACAACCACTCCTCTTTGTAGAATGGGCACCGGATCACTCACATTACCCCCTCCAGGGAAACAACGAGATAGTGCATCAGCCTTGGTGTTCTTTGCCCCAGGACGATAGGTAATCACAAAGTTAAACCTGGTAAAAAAATAGCGACCACCTAGCCTGTCTAGGGGTGAGACGCTTAGCTGATTCGAGGTACAGGAGATTTTTGTGGTCCGTAATCACAGTGACGGGGTAGACTGCCCCCTCTAAGAAGTGGCGCCACTCCTCAAACGCAAGTTTAATAGCTAATAGTTCCCTATTGCCAATATCGTAGTTCTTTTCTGCTGCAGATAGTTTTTTCGAAAAGAAAGCACAAGGACGCCATTTGCCAGGAGACGGACCCTGAGACAGCACCGCCCCCACTCCCACCTCTGACGCATCGACTTCAACAATAAAAGGCTGAGAGACATCAGGTTGGACTAGTACAGGTGCTGAGGTAAACCTCTCTTTTAGAGAGGAAAAAGCAACTTTAGCGGCGTCAGACCATTTAAAAAATCAGTCCCCTTCCTAGTCATGTCAGTAAGCGGTTTTACAATAAGTGAATAATTTTTAATGAATTTCCTATAGAAATTCGCGAAGCCCAAGAACCGTTGTAGTGCTTTGAGGTTCTCAGGAAGATCCCAATCTAAAATTGCCTGGACCTTCCTAGGATCCATACGGAAACCTGAAGCAGATAAAAAATAACCCAGGAATTGTATTTCCTGAACGGCGAAGACACATTTTTCAATCTTAGCATATAATTCATTCGTCCGTAGGACCTGCAGTACTTGTCTGACATGCTCCTCATGTGTTCTCAGATCAGACGAATAAATTAAAATATCATCTAGGTATATTACCACAAACCTGCCGATTAGATGACTAAAAATGTTGTTAACGAAATGTTGAAAGACGGCAGGAGCATTGGTCAGACCGAAAGGCATAACTAGATTTTCATAATGCCCCTCAGGGGTGTTAAACACTGTTTTCCACTCATCCCCCTCCTTAATACGAATCAGATTGTAGGCCCCCCTAAGATCAAGTTTGGAGAACCACCTAGCACCCGCAATCTGATTAAACAGGTCAGGAATGAGAGGAAGAGGGTATGGGTCTCGGATGGTTATCCGATTTAATTCGCGAAAATCTAAGCAAGGACGCAGGCCCCCATCTTTCTTTTTAACGAAGAAAAACCCTGCAGCCACGGGTGAAGAAGAGGGCCTGATGTGTCCCTTAGCCAAGCTCTCGGAGATATAATCTTTCATGGCTTGTCTCTCTGGACCCGAAAGATTATATAACCTGGTCTTGGGTAATTTTGCGCCAGGAATAAGGTTAACCGGGCAATCATAAGGACGATGAGGTGGTAACTTCTGACAACCCTTTTCAGAAAAAACATCCTCAAAATCCGAAATAAATGTAGGTAGGGTAGTTATGGAGGCGACTAAGCAATTGCTATTTAAGCAATTTTCTCTGCACTGCTCACTCCACTCCAATATCTCCCTGGCCTGCCAATCCACTACTGGATTGTGCGCTACCAACCAGGGAAGACCCAGCACCACCGGAGTGGGAAGCCCCTCCAGAACATAACCTGAAAGCATCTCGTAATGGTGGTCCCCTACCCGAAGGTGTATATTATGAACAATGTGGGTGAGGTTTCTCTGAGACAGGGGAGCAGAATCAATAGCGAATATGGGAATGGGTCTCTGTAACGTACAGAGAGACAAACCCAAAGTGCGGGCAAAATGGGCATCTATCAAATTTACCCCTGCTCCACTGTCTAAAAAGAAAGAAATAGTCTCCGTCTTATCACCAAATACAATAACCGCTGGCAACACAAATTGCGATGTACGTATGGAGGAGACGTATACCCCCCGGCTGACATCCTCCACACAGCCTGGGGTTAGTAGTGTTTCTGACGGTCTTTTGTTTCTGAGGAAAGAAGGACAGACATTAATGAAATGACCCCTCTCCCCACAAAAAAAACAAACCCCACGCCTACGGCGAGCCTCAGGAGGACGGACCTGACGAGTAGTTCCTCCTAGCTGCATAGGCTCGTCTAAGTCCGTACAGACTAACTGCTGCTTGAGAGGAGTTACCAATTTCTCCGGTTCTTTCAACCTGTCCCTAAGGCGTCTCTCTATACGGATAGAAAGGGACATGACCGCATCAAGGGAAAAGGGGGTCTCATATAATGCAAGCGCATCCTTAACCCTTTCGGATAACCCAGAGCAGAACTGACTCCTGAGAGCCGGGTCGTTCCATTGGGTATCCGTAGCCCACCTACGGAATTCAGAGCAATACTCCTCTACCGGCCGTTCTCCTTGTAAGAGTCTCCGTAATCTTGATTCAGCCAGTGCTACTCGGTCAGGGTCGTCATATATGAGACCCAAGGCCCCGAAAAACTCATCCACTGACCGAAGAGCCTGGGAATCAGTAGGTAAAGAGAACGCCCAGGACTGCGGGTCCCCCTGCAGCAGGGAAATAACAACCCCCACCCGCTGATCTTCATTACCAGAGGAGTGAGGGCGCAGTTTAAAATATAACTTACAGGCCTCACGGAATGCCAAAAACTTTTCCCTTCCCCCAGAAAATCTGTCAGGGAGAGGGACCTTGGGTTCCGCAACAACCTGGTTACCAGTAGCAACCGCTGGGCTTGCGGTCAGTTGTAATTGCTGCTGTTGCTGGAGGACCGACGCCTTCAATCCTACCACCTCCAAAGACAGGCCATGAAATTGTTTGGACAGAGCAGCAATTTGATCCATACTGGATTCTAAGTAGGTAAAAAAAAAATATATATAAATATATATTTTTTATTTATTTTTTATTAATTTTTTTACCTACACAAAATAAGGGCCAGAGATAATGTAATGACCGGTGTCACGCACAGGGAGGAAAACAGGGAAAGCCCTGCCTAAGGGAGACGGAAAGGTGGTGACCCCTAACTCACCTTGCGGCTGGCACCTGACTGCCCTGACGTCCCTAGATGGGTTCCTCACCCGTGCGGCGATCACGTGCCTAAACCCTGGCTTTCCCTGAAATGAGCCCTAGATAGTGAACGGGCCGGAGGGATCGCTAGTCCTCACCACTGCACTAAGAGGGAAACACCAGGGAGAGGACAGACAAACACAGACAAACACAAACACCCAGGTGGACGACAACAACTGTCCACAAAGGTCCAACAGGGATCCGGAGGGTAGCGTTCTGAATCAACAGTCAGAGAACGCAGCAACACAGCTCCAGTGGGTCAGGATAGATGTCCAGGCAGGAAGCTCTATCTCTGGCAACCAGAGAAGTGTGAGAGAGGAATATAAGGAGGTTTGGGAGTGCTGGACAAGGAACAGCTGAGGAGAAGGAGCTACGGATCCCTGAGTGAGCCAAAAGGGTTTGCAAAGCAAACCCAGAAAGCTACCATAAGGAAAACAGCCCTATCTTAAATAGAGCGTGCAGCCAACCGCTGCGACTTCCTGACCCCGGGTATAACGGAGTCAGGCGTGGTTCTCGATACCCTCGTGACAGCAGTGCTGCCTTCTCTACTTTGTTTACCTGCTCATCACAGCAATATCAGTGGTAAGCAGGTGTAATTGCAACTATGGCATCCCCATTCACTTCTATGGGACAGAGCAGTTGCTGTGGCAAGCAAGTAAACAGAGCAGAGAATACAGCTCTTATATGAGCGCTGCCTTCTCTTCAAACAGCTAATCGGCTGGGGTGCCAGGAGTCAGACCCCCGCAGATCTGATATTTAGGAGTAGGACTGGAGGGAAGTAGTTAGGTTGAGTATTGGCATGGGGGTGTTTCAATTTTTACCACAGGCAGCAGAAAGGCTAGGTGCACCCTTGCCCCTTGCCACAAAGCACTGATGGGGGGTGGGCAAGCTAATTTGCAAGTCATTTGCATTTAAAATATGTTCAGTTATACAAAACATTAACCACTAAATAGTTTTTGCTGTTCCAGCATTTTTTATAATTAAATATTCTATTACGATTAGAGAGGCCTCACTACTGTATGAGCCATCACTACTGTAGGGGGCAAAACTAAGGGGGCATAACTACTGTGTGGGTGCACTAAGGATGCACTAAGGAGGCATGACTACTGTGTAGGGCACAGAGGCAGCACAACTACTTAGTGGAGGCACCAAGAAGACATTCTACTGTGAAGGGGGATAACTACTGTGTTGGGCACTGAGGGGGTATACAGAGCCCAGGAGGCAAACTGTAAAGTAAACTCTTGACTCTTCCACCTGTTGAGCGCAAGAAAGCATTTTATTTTCATATTTTGATGTGACTGAGTAGGGGGGTTCAAAATATAAGAAAAAAAAGGGACTAAGTAGGGGGATTGAGTAGGGGGGTTGTATGGCGAGCATGGGCAATCTTGACTAGCCCTGGGAGGGGGTTTGCAGGGAAGGTGGTCAGAGGTAGCCAATGAAAAAATCTGCTATGAGGCCCAGACTTTTCTAGTTATTCCCCTGTCATCTAGGTATTAGCAAGAAAATAATTTATCAGGATTAGGCCTCATGCACATGAACACATTTTCTTTCCGTGTCTGTTACGTTTTTTGCGAACTGTATGCCGGACCATTCACTTCAATAGATCCGCTGCTTTCCGTTTCTGTATGTCTGTATTTTTGTTCCGCAAAAAAATAGAACATGTCCTATTATTGTCCGCATTACGGACAAGGATAGTACTGTTCTATTAAGGGTCAGCTGTTCCGTTCCGCAAAATATGTGTAAGCTGTGTACCAGGGTGCGCTCCCCAAAATACAGCGAAGTCACAGACAAGGAAAGCGACACTGACACCAGCTTAATATGCAAGAACAGAAACTTTACTTAGGCAAAAAAGTTATATCACAAACATAACAAAAACAATACAAACATGCATAGAAAAACGCTATATCCCAGACCCAGAGGTCAATGTCCCTGCCCACTGGACAGGCCTAGCTGATGGCCGACACAGCAGAGCCTGCAAGTCGTACTGTGTTGCTACAGAGGACACGCCTAGCCGGTGGCAGACGCAGCAGAGCCTGCAAGTCAATAACTGCACTGCAGTCCAGTACAGAAAAGCCTAGCAAAACGATATAATCCTAACTAACTAACTAATGGGAGGCCTAGGCTAGTCTCTGTTACTTTAGGCGCCACACAATATATTACAATCCGTAATGGCCACCAACCTCTCAGCAACCGTGAGGCCTTGCTTGATGATGAGGCCTTCTGTCCACACACTGAACTGGTCTTGCTGGGACAACCTCTCTTGCCGTAATGTTGCGATTTTTTTGGATATTTTTGGTCTCAATGCGTTTTTCTTATTACTTATTTTCTCCAGAACTTTTAAGATGTATCCATGTAGCATAATTTTCCTCTATAGTTGCTAGTATTGTCTTTATGCCATTTTTGTTTAAAGGGTTTCTACCACCAGAAATACTGTTATGTAGCTGACTGACATTAGCGATGCGCCCATGTCAGCACTACATAACAGTATGTTTCTAATGTTAGTCCCTGCGGCCGTTTTTGTTAAAAATGCACTTTTACTATATGCTAATGAGCCTCTAGGTGATATATGGGCGTAAAATCAGCACCTAGAGGCTCCGTCCACTCACCCTGTATTCCGCCCAGGTCCTGAAGACCGAAGTGAACGGCGCAGGCGCGGGATTTCGCCAACGATGCAGGGAACAGTGGCATCAATCAAGAGGAGCTGGGAGGGCACAACACAGGACCTGGGCGGAATACAGGGTGAGTGGACGGAGCCTCTAGGTGCTGATTTTACGCCCATATATCACCTAGAGGCTCATTAGCATATAGTAAAAGTGCATTTTTAACAAAAACGGCCGCAGGGACTAACATTAGAAACATACTGTTATGTAGTGCTGACATGGGCGCATCGCTAATGTCAGTCAGCTACATAACAGTATTTCTGGTGGTAGAAACCGTTTAAAAATATGTTTTTGTGTCATTTATGATCGTTTCTCTTTTTTTATTTTATCCCTAAATCTACTTGTTGACGGGCAAGAGGCCAACAGGTCCACTCTCATTCATATTAGAATGGTGAGTGTACTATGTAGTGAGCATCATAAACAGTCAATAATTATTGTAGTCTATGGTCTTGGAAGATAGAGGACGATAAGTGAATGTACAGTACAGACCAAAAGTTTGGACACACCTTCTCATTCAAAGAGTTTTCTTTATTTTCATGACTATGAAAATTGTAGATTCACACTGACGGCATCAAAACTATGAATTAACACATGCGGAATTATATACATAACAAAAAAGTGTGAAACAACAGAAAATATGTCATATTCTAGGTTCCTCAAAATAACCACCTTTTGCTTTGATTACTGCTTTGCACACTCTTGGCATTCTCTTGATGAGCTTCAAGAGGTAGTCACCTGAAATGGTCTTCCAACAGTCTTGAAGGAGTTCCCAGAGATGCTTAGCACTTGTTGGCCCTTTTGCCTTCACTCTGCGGTCCAGCTCACCCCAAACCATCTCGATTGGGTTCAGGTCCGGTGACTGTGGAGGCCAGGTCATCTGGCGCAGCACCCCATCACTCTCCTTCATGGTCAAATAGCCCTTACACAGCCTGGAGGTGTGTTTCGGGTCATTGTCCTGTTGAAAAATAAATGATGGTCCAATTAAACGCAAACTAGATGGAATAGCATGCCGCTGCAAGATGCTGTGGTAGCCATGTTGGTTCAGTATGCCTTCAATTTTGAATAAATCCCCAACAGTGTCACCAGCAAAGCACCCCCACACCATCACACCTCCTCCTCCATACTTCACGGTGGGAACCAGGCATGTAGAGTCCATCCGTTCACCTTTTCTGCGTCGCACAAACACACGGTGGTTGGAACCAAAGATCTCAAATTTGGACTCATCAGACTAAAGCACAGATTTCCACTGGTCTAATGTCCATTCCTTGTGTTCTTTAGCCCAAACAAGTCTCTTCTGCTTGTTGCCTGTCCTTAGCAGTGGTTTCCTAGCAGATATTCTACCATGAAGGCCTGATTCACACAGTCTCCTCTTAACAGTTGTTCTAGAGATGTGTCTGCTGCTAGAACTCTGTGTGGCATTGAACTGGTCTCTAATCTGAGCTGCAGTTAACCTGCGATTTCTGAGGCTGGTGCCTCGGATGAACTTATCCTCCGCAGCAGAGGTGACTTCCTTACCTGGGGCAGTCCGCATGTGAGCCAGTTTCTTTGTAGCGCTTGATGGTTTTTGTGACTGCACTTGGGGACACTTTCAGAGTTTTCCCAATTTTTCGGACTGACTGACCTTCATTTCTTAAAGTAATGATGGCCACTCCTTTTTCTTTACTTAGCTGCTTTTTTCTTGCCATAATACAAATTCTAACAGTCTATTCAGTAGGACTATCAGCTGTGTATCCACATGACTTCTCCACAACGCAACTGATGG
Source organism: Bufo gargarizans (assembly GCF_014858855.1). Taxonomy (NCBI): domain Eukaryota; kingdom Metazoa; phylum Chordata; class Amphibia; order Anura; family Bufonidae; genus Bufo; species Bufo gargarizans. The sequence continues at coordinate 653,486,782 of NC_058080.1, forward strand.
TCCCAACCTCATTTATAAGGCAACAAATCCCACTTATTAAACCTGACAGGGCACACCTGTGAAGTGAAACCCATTTCAGGTGACTACCTCTTGAAGCTCAACAAGAGAATGCCAAGAGTGTGCAAAGCAGTAATCAAAGCAAAAGGTGGCTACTTTGAAGAACCTAGAATATGACATATTTTCAGTTGTTTCACACTTTTTTGTTATGTGTATAATTCCACATGTGTTAATTCATAATTTTGATGCCCTCAGTGTGAATCTACAATTTTCATAGTCTTTGAATGAGAAGGTGTGTCCAAACTTTTGGTATGTACTGTATATGCAGGCAGCAATATCTGAGGTACTATATCAAATATATTGGCAGAATGAGGTGGCTCTACTAATCAATGGGGATGGGATGGTGCTCTATATCTCAGTGTGAACTCCACACACCAAAAGGTTAATACAGAAAAATAGTCAAGAAAGATATGGCACTCATATATCCGGAGGACTGCTCAAACATTTGATTTTATTATATTCAAATAGTCTGCAGGTGACAAATTACAAAAAATCATGCATCAAAAATCAACATACAAGAGATGTAAATTGTAGTAGAAATACACAATAAAACCATTAAAACGTCACTAAAATGACGATTATTTATGTAAAAAGCTGAGGAATAGGGTATTCGTTGAACCTATGTGCCTAGCAGCAAATGTAGTCAGGTCATCAAATAAAGGTGATTGTTCAGGCTGGGTGTCGATCAAACCATCACCATATATTCGATAACCACAAAAATTCAATAACCGCAATCCACAATATACTCTGGTTAACAGATAGAATAGTCATTCAAACCAGAATCTCGATTAGATAGTCACCAAATATTCGGCATTAGTAGTCGCCATTAAACATTTTGGAATGCATTTGTATAATTTTCCCAGATAGCAGGAGGTGGTTTCAGTTTGATTATTGGCTGTGAGTTGCAAGTGTTTTATCGATCCAACACTATATATTTGGTTGGCTCACAGAGTCAATATTTCGTCATAGAAACACTGTATCAATTTCACAGATTAACATGAATAATTTGGGATTCCAGCTATCTGGTGGCGTCCCACCTCTTTATGAGCTGTACTACTCCCTTACCTCCAAAGCGCAAAAAAGGCTTTCCTCTGGTCTCTGCTGTTTCAGCGTCCCTTGTGCTTTAATCCTGGGTTGCTCCAATTAAGGTGGAGTGAAACAGTGTAGCTCCAGGGATTTCTTTAGCAGGCACGGGGCAGTCTGTTCTCAGCCAGCAGATAAGAGAGAGGTGCAGGTCCTGGTGGTCTGTGGCGTACGCAGAAATGGTGGTATTAGAGGGTCCAAATTTCTCCCAGACGCGTTTTGAAGTCTTATGGGTTCTGACTTCTTCCTCAGTGCAGCGATATCTGAGGTACTATATCAAATATATAAAGCGATTTAATCAAGTAAATACAAGTGACTATACTGAGGATTCCATCTGACTATCTTTCTTAACTTGGGTATTCCCGACTGTGATATCAGTTGGGACAGTGAATTTACCGGACGAACAACATTATCTATTTATATAGATCTATTCTATAGGAAGTGCTGATCAAATACAGGGATCCACTAGGACTATACCTTTTATGATTTTATACATTTTCTGAGTATAATTTAGTATGTGTCTATATATCTCTAAATATGTATTTTATGTAACTTTGTATACAATTTAGTTTGAATAAATCTATTGTCTTCACAAACTCTCCATGTGCAGCTGAATGAAGGTGTGCCCTACTACTTTTCTTCTTTTCAATTTTATTCTAGAAGATTGGGTGAATTCTTCCCTGTAGGTGCACCCAGTCCATCTTTTGATCAGTAGGTGAGCCTTCTCTAATAGTTACTTGCTATTGTATATTATCACCCATTGAGATTGAGCTCCCTCCTTTCAAATAATGGACATTTGGAGTCACATGGAGAATAAACGCCTCAAGGTGGAATCTTTTGCATTTGAGAATGATGAGGAAGGGCAGACAAACCTGCCAAATGAAAGGTCAATGGCGGATACATTTAAGGAACTAGAAACCCTATTGCAAAAGCAATTAAAGCAACGCTGGGAAATTAGAGCCCTTAGACAATATATTTTGCAGGGGAAAATACCAACAGGATTATTACTAACCAAAACTCCAGCGTATGATTTATACAATACAGATTTTGAGAAAGAATGGGAAAACTTTTTACGAACACAGTCCATTATATTAAGGCCTCTTTCACACTACAGTATGTCCATTTCAGTGTTTTGCAGTCCGTTTTTCACGGATCCGTTGTTCCATTTTTTTGCTTCCGTTGTGGTTCCGTTTCCGTTCCGTTGTTCCGTTCCGTTTTTCCGTATGGCATATACAGTATACAGTAATTACATTGAAAAAATTGGGCTGGGCATAACATTTTCAATAGATGGTTTCGCAAAAAACGGAACGGATACGGAAGACATACGGATGCATTTCCGTATGTGTTCCGTTTTTTTTGCGGACCCATTGACTTGAATGGAGCCACGGACCGTGATTTGCGGCCAAATATAGGACATGTTCTATCTTTCAACGGAACGGAAATACGGAAACGGAATGCATACGGAACACATTCAGTTTTTTTTGCGGAACCATTGAAATGAATGGTTCCGTATACGGACCGTATACGGAACGCAAAAAACGGACCGCAAAACGAAAAAAAAAAACGGTAGTGTGAAAGAGGCCTTATGGAGATAATTATAAAAAGGAGATCCCAGATTTTGGAACAATTAACAATCCAAATAGAAGAAATGAAAATAATTATTGCAAATTTACCTAAGAATGATGAGTACAAAATATGTCAAGAAAGGATATGTAAGAACATAGATAAGCTAGAGCATGATATATTACTAAAAAAGTTAGGAAAATTCAAAACACTAAAAAAGAGCCCAAGAAACCAAAAATGACTAACAGCTTGCAAATACCACCAGCTGCAGAGATAGAACAAGTACACCATAGAAATCAAGGCAAATTCAATATACCAACCTCGAACAGATATGAGATATTTACAGAGAATCATTTTTTAGATTAGACTCCACCCCACCACAAAGTAAGATCACGACAAAAGACACCGAGAAGATCTCCACAAACATACACAGCACAAATGGAGTCCCCAATACATCGATACAATCTGAGACACAGAAACAACAGCTGGGACCACAATTATCACAAAACACGTCAGCAATACAAGACAGCACAATCACGAGAAACAACACGATACGGGGACCCACAGAATTCACAAAGACACCAACACAAATCACAAGGATACGAAAGAGGAAATTACGTAGAGCAGTGTTTCCCAACCAGTGTGCCTCCAGCTGTTGCAAAACTACAACTCCCAGCATGCCCGCACAACCAATGGCTGTCCGGGTATGCTGGGAGTTGTAGTTTTGCAACAGCTGGAGGCACACTGGTTGGGAAACACTGACGTAGAGGACTCAAACAGAAGAAAATACAACACTTATTACAATTAGAAGAGTCAGATGCGATTGTAAATGTAAGCACTATTACTCTCACCCCATCACAGATAAAGTTATTAAATAAAGGCCTCAAATTTGCACCATCAAATCAATTAAATAAATTTGATACGCTCATAGGCATAGAAAAATACATCAGAAAGCTTTGCCTAAAGAAATATTTCATTAAAAACCTAATGGGGAATGAAGTTAATCCAATAGAAGGAAGAAATTACATCCATACAGATGTGAAAAGTAAATCAACAAAATACCCAAGACAGGAGATTAGCGAAGAAATGACAACTTTTAGACAAGCAGTTGAATATGATATTATAAAAATAAAAACAAACAACAGTAGGGAGAATAATATATCCAAAGCAGAAATACAAGCAATAAAACAACTGCAGAGAGATAAAAAAAATAACAATACGTCCAGCAGATAAGGGAGGAGCTATAGTGATATGGGAGACGGAGAACTACAATAAAGAATGCAGAAAACAATTGACAGATGCTGACCCTACAGTAGAATACCATAAAGAATTCGTAAATCTATGTGAAGAAGGACAAAAACGAAGCATCCTATCCAAACAAGAATACCAATATATTACTAACAGCCAATGTACAGGGTGGGCCATTTATATGGATACACCTTAATAAAATGGGAATGGTTGGTGATATGAACTTCCTGTTTGTGGCACATTAGTATATGTGAGGGGGGAAACTTTTTAAGATGGGTGGTGACCATGGCGGCCATTTTGAAGTCGGCCATTTTTAATCCAACTTTTGTTTTTTCAATAGGAAGAGTGTCATGTGACACATCAAACCTATTGGGAATTTCACAAGAAAAACAATGGTGTGCTTGGTTTTAACATAACTTTATTCTTTCATGAGTTATTTACACGTTTCTGACCACTTATAAAATGTGTTCATGTGCTGCCCATTGTGTTGGATTGTCAATGCAACCCTCTTCTCCCACTCTTCACACACTGATAGCAACGCCGCAGGAGAAATGCTAGCACAGGCTTCCAGTATCCGTAGTTTCAGGTGCTGCACATCTCGTATCTTCACAGCATATATCCCCAGAGTAAAGAATAAATCACAACCGTTGTGAGTAAATCAGTGCAGAGTGAATGTATACGCAGGCAGCGATATCTGAGGTACTATATCAAATATATAAAGCGATTTAATCAAGTAAATACAAGTGACTATACTGAGGATTCCATCTGACTATCTTTCTTAACTTAAGTATTCCCGACTGTGATATCAGTTGGGACAGTGAATATACCCGACGAACAACGTTATCTATTTATATAGATTTATTCTATAGGAAGTGCTGATCAAATACAGGGATCCACTAGGACTATACCTTTTATGATTTTAATAATTTGTATGAGTATAATTTAGTATGTGTCTATATATCTCTAAATATGTATTTTATGTAACTTTGTATACAATTTAGTTTGAATAAACCTATTGTCTTCACAAACTCTCCATGTGCAGCTGAATGAAGGTGTGCCCTACTACTTTCCTACTAAGATTGGGTGAATTCTTCCCTGTAGGTGCACCCATTCCATCTTTTGATCTGTAGGTGAGCCTTCTCTAATATTTACTTTCTCTTTCAAAAGAGCTAGATTCAGTAAGGGTATAACAGTTACTCTCCTTCTTTTGAGGGTCCATTAACTGCCGGCCATCTGCAAGCCAGGATGGAATCGGATTCAGTCCCTCACAGCACAATCCTTCCACCATGTCAGATCACCACTTCCTACTCTGTCTGGCACACACAGCATGAGTCATCAGTATGAGTCATCATCTGTTTTGCATATTCAAATCCCAGAGTGTGCTGGCTGTAGCTGCAAAACAGTTGGCCTCTAGTGCCCGGATTGCCAAATGACAGTTTCAGTAACAAACATTCTGCAGAAATAGCTGATTTTGGAGGTGATATGTTCATCTTATATATGACTAGACATTGAGCCCGTTACAATAACAGGCGCTAGAACATTAGTGCATAAACATTAGTAGGAACAGTCTATATTAAATGGCACTGACTGGTGGCTAAGACTGCTGGCACTGACTGGTGACTGAGACTGGTGGCTGTGGCTGGTGGCTGAGACTGTTGGCTGTGGCTGGCACTGCTGGCACTGTGACTGGTGGCATTGACTGATGGTTGAGATGGCTGGCACTGGCTGGTGGTGCTGAGACTGCTAACAGTGACTGGTGGCTGAGACTGATGGCACTGTGACTGGTGATTGGTGGCACTGACTGGTGGCTGAGGCTGCTGGCATTGTGACTGGTTGCTGTGGCTAGTGGCACTGACTGATGGCTGAGACTGCTGACACTGTGACTGGTGGCTGTGGCTGGTGGCACTGACTGATGGCTGAGACGGCTGGCACTGACTGGTGGCTAAGACTGCTGGCACTGTGACTGGTGGCACTGACTGGTGGCTGAGACTCCTGGCACTGTAACTGTTGCCTGTGGCTGGAGGCACTGACAGGTGGCTGAGACTGCTGGCACTGTGACTGGTGGCTGGAGGCACTGACTGATGGCTGAGATGGCTGGCACTGTGACTAGTGGCAATGACTGATGGCTGAGACAGCTGGCACTAACTGGTGGCTGAAACTCCTGGCACTGTGACTGGTGGCTGTGACTGGTGGCACTGACTGATGGCTGAGACGGCTGGCACTGACTGGTGGTGCTGAGACTGCTAGCAGCGACTGGTGGCTCTGATGTAGAGAGCACACCATAACCTGCGAGCAGCGGCAGTGATTGGCTGGCGCACAGTTGTGGGCAGTGCGGCATGCAGAGCGCCGTGAGATGATTAGTCAGTGCACCATGCGTGCTGATGTGGGCAGCGCGGTTGCGTGATTGGGTGGTGCGCTGGTGTGGGCGGTGCGAGCATCGTGTGGAGCACTGAGTGTTGATTGGATGGCACGCCCCGCATGCGCAGTTCAATTATCAGCCGTGTGTTGATTGGACGGTGCGCCCCGCATGCGCAGTTCAATTATCAGCACACACGCACGGAAACGCAGCCCCTCTTTAATAAAATCCGTGTGTGTCCGCGTCCGTGCCTCCTCCTACCCCTCCGTCTTCCTCTGCAGCCGACTCACACCCCGGGATCCAGGCCCTGCAACCACTGCCTGCCACAGCGTATCCATCACTGGACACCCTTATGCCCCTCCCACAACTGCACACCGGGCAGAGAGTGGCCCCGTACCTGCTGCAGCATCGCATCCTGGAGTTTATAGAACTCCCAAAGAGCCTGGGATGACAAAGCTGGGAGCACTGGGGATCTCTGAATCTGGACCCAGGGTATCTGTCAGCACAGGGGGCACATGTTAGTCCCCGCAGCGGCTGCATCCTCCTCGCTCCTATTTTGCCCTAGCCCACCAAAGTCAGGATATTCCCGCACAGTAGCAAGTGAGGGACGCTATCACAGCCAAGGAGCATTACACATGTGATACACTTCAACCCCCATCATTGTATACATATCACACAGGGATTGTATTATGTAGGATTACACTCCAGCCCCCATCATCCTACATAATAAAAGCCCTGTGTGAGTGCCGTTTGTAATACTGGGCATGCGCGGTGCAGGGACCTATCAGCACACAGCGCTCCACATGCCGCCCGCAACTGTGCGTCGGCCCGCTGCTGTGCCCAGCTCCACCGTGCCTCCTCCTCCTTCAGCTTCCTCTGCAGCCGCCTCATACCCCGGGATCCCCATCATTATACACTCCAACCCCCATCATTATACACATATTACACTCCAACCCCCATCATTACACACATTTTACACTCCAATCCCCATCATTACACAAACATTACACTCCAATGAGGGCTGTAGTGTAATGATGGGGGTTGGAGTGTAATATGTGTTTAATGATGGGGACTGTAATGTATTATGATGGAGGTTGGAGTGTAATATGTATACAATGATGGGGGTTGGTGTGTAATACATGTGTTATGCTCCCTGCCTGTGATAGGTTCCCTCACTTGCTACTGTGCAGCCATTTCCTGACTTTGGTGGGCAGGGTTAGGGCGGGAAATAGGAGAGGAGGATGTGGCCGCTGCGGGGACTAACATGTGCCCCCAGTGCTGACAGATAGCCGGGGTCCAGAATCAGAGGTCCCCAGTGCTTCCAGCTTTGTCCTCCCAGGCTCTTTGGGAGTTCTATAAACTCCAGGATGCGATGCTTCAGCAGGTACGGGGCCACTCTCTGCCCGATGCGCAGGTGTGTAATGGTGTCCAGTGAAGGATACGCTGTGGCAAGCAGCGGTTGCAGGGCCCAGATCCCAGGGTGTGAGTCGGCTACAGAGGAAGCTGAAGGGGGAGGAGGAGGCACGGTGGAGCTGGGCACAGCAGCGGGCCAGCGAGCAGGTGTGTGCGGAGCGCCGTGTGTTGATTGGCCAGCGCGCCACGCATGCGCACTTCACAAATTGGCACACACGCACGGATGTGCACACACACAGGGATTTTATTATAGAGGATAAATATGTAAATCTTTAATAAATGTTACAATTTTGTTCAACTGTTTCCATAAATATAGCTTAGAGAACTTACTTTTAGATGGTTAAAAGAATACACAGCTAAGAGCAAAAATAGGCAAAATGAGGCTGTTAATAATAAAATGTTTAAAAATTTGTATGCCTATTTTTGGAGTGGTGGGCTGGGGTGCCAGTTCATGGTAGTTTGAACAATGCAGAATATGTTATGAGTTACATTGATATATTTTTATATTTCAATGAAAACCCTGCTGTCCACCATATAGGAAGTCAACATCGTTGTGGGCCAGATTTATTTTTGCTGTTCCTAGTTTATTAGTGCTTTCTTGTTTTGTGTAGTTAGTTTACCTCCTGGTGTGATTTGCCTTTTTAACTATGCCGTTTCATTTATGTAATGTAATGTATAGCTTCCAATGTTATGAAGCTGAGGCGTTTTATATAGTTTAGAAATCTAAAGTTGATTTTAGACAATGTGTTGTATTTGTGCACTAGCGAGAGTGGAATTCCCTTATGATGCTTAAGTTCAATAGATATTACTCCATAATCATTGTCTTTGTTACATTGTAAGCCACAATTAAAGAGAATATGCCATTAAAAAATGAACTCTTGTTTATGTTTAACATATTTTAACTAATAGATAGTGATTTTTTTTGTTTTTGTTTTCCATGACTCTGTCCATCTTTAAAAAAAAAAATAATCTTGCAGTTTTCATTTAGATCACTAAGGGTCATAGTAAGCTGACACTTCCTGTTCTCTGGGGATTACTTTTAAGCAGTCATTTCGTCATTACAATATGCAGGGTTACAATGAAAGGATAACACAGGATTAACATTGGCATCATTGACAATAGGTGATGATCACAGCTCTCCACACAATCTGTTTAAGTCATATAGCACACCTAGAACTCTGTACCATAGACATCAATGGGTCATCTCCAAACTATAGGTTTTGATGGTCCACGTGGCCATATCTATAATCATGTACAGAAAATAAAATAAAAATTTCTAAATTCAGAACATAAAAACAGTTACGGAAAAACTATTGGTAAACTGTAGTGGATTTGAAGACAAACACATTACATCCTTCACCACCGGCAGTGAAAGGAGCCCTCAATGTGGTTAGAAGATTTGGCAAATGTAGGAAAATGTTGCAAAGAAGGGACCCACTTCTACCTATGGTGATTGGCATAGGGTACCCGGTCAGGTAAGAAAGAAACGTAGTACCTTATTCCATTCAAGGCAATAGCTCAATAGGGGAGATTTATCAAAACTGGTGTAGAGGGAAAATGAGTTAGTTGCCCAGAGCAAACGATGAGATGGATCTTTTTATTCTCAGAAAATAAAAGGTGAAATCTGATTTGCTGCTATGTGATGTCCTCACTCCATAATTCTGCTTTTGTGAATTTTTAAGCTCACTTGCACAAAAATGTTGCTGATTTTTGCATTTTTACACCACTTACACTAGTTTTGCAATATGTGCAGGAAAGTGGGTGTGGTTAGCTATGTTGTTTCACTCCAGATTTATTAAAGTCACAAAAAAAGTCCTACGCCTCTTGCACACAAATATTTTTTTCTTCCATTTTCCATTCAGTTTTTTTGTGTCTGTTTGCAGTCCGTATGCAGAACCATTCACTTTAATGGGTCCGCAAAACCAATGGAAGGTACTCCGTATGCATTCCGTTTCCGTATTTCCGTTCCGTTCGAAGACAGAACATGTCCTATTATTGCCCGAAAATCACGTTCTGTGGCTCCATTCAAGTCCATGGTTCCGCAAATAAAAATGGAATGTATACTGAATGAATCCGTATGGTCCCTTTCACACGAGCGGGTTTTCCGCGCGGGTGCAATGCGTGATGTGAACGCATAGCACCTGCACTGAATCCTGACCCATTCATTTTAATGGGTGTACATGAGCGTTGTTTTTCACGCATCAGTTCTGCGTTGCGTGAAAATCGCAGCATGTTCTATATTCTGCGTTTTTCACGCAGCCCTGGCCCCATAGAAGTGAATGGGGCTGCGTGAAAAACGCATTGCATCCGCAAGCAAGTGCGGGTGCGATGCGTTTTTCACTGATGGTTGCTAAGAGATGTTGTTTGTAAACATTCAGTTTTTATCACGCGCGTGAAAAACGCATCAAAACGCATTGCACCCGCACGGAAAAAACTGAACAACTAAACGCAACCGCAGACCAAACTGACTGAACTTGCTTGCAAAATAGTGCGAGTTTCACTGAACGCACTCTGAACGCACTCTGAACGTTATGCACAGCCAAATTTTTTTATGTACTTAGGCCAGTTTCACACGAGCGTGACGGATTAGGTCCGGATGCATTCAGGATGCGTTCAGTGAAACTCGCACCATTTTGCAAGCAAGTTCAGTCAGTTTTGTCTGTGATTGCATTCAGTTGTCCAGTTTTTTCACATGCGTGATAAAAAACTGAAGGTTTACAAACAACATCTCTTAGCAACCATCAATGAAAAACGCATTGCATCTGCACCTGCTTGCGGATGCAATGCGTTTTTCACGTAGCCTCATTCACTTCTATGGGGCCAGGGCTGCGTGAAAAATGCTGAATATAGAACATGCTACTTTTTTTGTGCAACGCAGAACTGATGCGTGAAAACAAACGCTTATGTACACAGACCAATTGAAATGAATAGGTCAGAATTCAGTGAGGGTGCTATGCGTTCACATCACGCATTGCACCCGCACAAAAAACTCGCTCGTGTGAAAGGGGCATTACTGTTTAAAAATTATTGTATGCTTCAGTTTCCATTTACGATCCACATAAACTGATCACAAACGGAAACCAAACGGAAAAACAGAACGGCAAAACGGAAAGGAAACGGAAGCACTACTGAAACAAAAAAATAAAATGGAAAAATGGATCAGTTTAAAAGGGACCGCAAAATATAGAAAAAGCCATATGGTCGTGTGCAAGAGGCCTTAATCTCACACCAGTAGGAGGGTGGAGAGGGAAAACTGGAGTAGCTTCTCTACACAAAAGTGTAAGGCCTCTTTCACACGGGTGTCAGTTTTTTTGCCCGGATAAGAGCCGGGTGCGTTGCGGGAAAATGCGCGATTTTTCCGTGCGAGTGCAAAACATTGTCATGCGTTGCACTCGCGTGAGAAAAATTGCGCATGTTTGGTACCCAAACCCGAACTTCTTCACAGAAGTTCGGGCTTGGGATTGATGTTCTGAAGATTGTATTATTTTCCCTTATAACATGGTTATAAGGGAAAATAATAGCATTCTAAATACAGAATGCATAGTAAAACAGCGCTAGAGGGGTTAAAAAAATAAAATAAATTTAACTCACCTTAGTCTACTTGATCGCGAAGCCGGCATCTCCTTGTGTCTCCTCTGCTGAACAGGACCTGGGGTGAGCTGCTGCATTAAATAGAGGTTAAGGACCTTTGATGACGTCACTCCGGTCATCACATGGTCTTTTACCATGGTGAATCACCACGGTAAAAGATCATGTGACGTACCATGTGACGACCGGAGTGACGTCATCAAAGGTCCTTAACCTCTATTTAATGCAGCAGCTCACCCCAGGTCCTGTTCAGCAGAGGAGACACAAGGAGATGCCGGCTTCGCGATCAATTGGACTAAGGTGAGTTAAATTATTATTATTATTTTTTTAACCCCTCTAGCGCTGTTTTACTATGCATTCTGTATTCAGAATGCTATTATTTTCCCTTATAACCATGTTATAAGGGAAAATAATAATGATCGGGTCTCCATCCCGATCGTCTCCTAGCAACCGTGCGTGAAAATCGCACCACATCCGTACTTGCTTGCGGATGCTATGCGATTTTCACGCTTCCCATTCACTTCTATGGGGCCTGCGTCGCGTGAAAATCGGACAATATAGAGCATGCTGCGATTTTCACTCAACGCACAAGTGATGCGTGAAAATCACCACTCATGTGCACAGCCCCATTAGAGTGAATGGGTCAGGATTCAGTGCGGGTGCAATATGTTCACCGCACGCATCGCACCCGCACGGAAAACTCGCCCATGTGAAAGGGGCCTAAGAGCTCTTTCACGCGAATGATACTAATTGGTTCAGGATGCGTTCAGTGAAACTCGCACCATTCTGCAAACAAGTTCCATCAGATTTGTCTGCGATTGAGTTCAGTGGTTCTGTTTTTTTCTGTGGGGTTTGTAGCTGGCCAGCTAAGACCTGTCCTAGGTTGCTAATATGGTTTATATGATATACAGCTAGACCTGCCAATAACCTTAACCCCTTCAACCCCAGGCCTGTTTTCACCTTCCTGCCCAGGCCCTTTTTTGCAAATCTGACATGTGTCACTTTATGTGGTGATAACGTTAAAAATCTTTGACTTATCCAGGCCATTCTGAGACAGTCTGCCCGATCCCCTGAAGACGCCATGTACATGGCGAAACATGTCGGGGGGCAGCGATCTAGTTAGTTTTTAGATCACAGCAGACCCAGCTTTAGTGTGAAAGCTACCGAGTAGCTATCAGGCAGCATAGGCAGTGACAGCGCCGCTATCAAAAACTGAGTCAAGGAATTGAATAAATATCAGAGAGTGTTTAGCGAGCAGTAAAGTGTAGCGATTAAATAGCTACCATCACAGTAATTGAGCTCAGCAAATGTCACAAAGTGCCTGCAAGTATATACACTGAAAAACTAGCAAGCAGTGGCAGAGACAACAGTGTCATTACAGTGATTTTAGAGAGCATATACAGAAGCTCTATTGTTTAAAGACAGTTAGTCGTATTATAATAAACTGCCACAGCATATTCAAGCTAGCATCAGAACAGAAAATAAATTAATAATTCAGCACACTAAGGGTCTGCCGTTAAGAATTTTAAGTTAGCAGGTTAGATGAAAGTGTTCATAATTTATTAAAATAAATAACCAATAAAAGTTAAATTTTATTAAACATTATAAAATACCGACAATAAAGAATGCACATGTCAAGAGCAGGCAACTAGTAGTCCCTGACTAAATGTAAATAAATATATAACGAGTGCCTCTACATGTGCATGGTATACAAAAGTGTAATATATATGGGTTGTGTGAAAATCGCAAGCATCCGCAAGCAAGTGCGGATGCGGTGCGATTTTCACGCACGGTTGCTAGGAGACGATCGGGATGGAGACCCGATCATTATTATTTTCCCTTATAAAATGATGTTTTAGTGTCTCCATGTTCTGAGAGCTATAGTTTTTTTTTGAGGGGCGATTGTCTTAGGTAGGGGCTCATTTTTTGCGGGATGAGGTGACGGTTTTATTGATAAGATTTTGGGGGGCATACGCCTTTTTGATCGCTTGGTGTTGCTTTTTTTGTGATGTAAGGTGACAAAAATGGCTTTTTTTTACACAGTTTTTTTTTTATGGTGTTTATCGGACAGGGTGGATCATGTGATATATTTATAGATCCGGTCAGTTTTTTATTATAAAATAATGGGAAAGGTGCGTTTTTTTTCTTTTTTACTTTATTTATATTACATTATTAATTTTATTAAAACACCTTTTTTTTACTTTTTTTACTTTGCTTTATTGATGACATTGACTTTTGAGGGTTTGATCCCCTCTGCAATGCATTACAATACATCTGAGTCATACATTAACAGGTTGCCTAGGAGACCCAGCCTGAGGCTGAATCTCCTCGGCACTCATAGAAGGCAGTTCCCGATGCCATGCAAGGCATTGGGAGCCTCTGCACCGCATCGGCTGCCTTGTGCACAGGTATCTGCCACAGAAGTGCGGGGACTCGATGCGATCGTTCACCTGACACAAACCTCTTCTATGGCATAGAAGGGGTTCATCCACCAGCATCGGGTTTTACAGCGATGCCGGCGGATACAGCAGGGGCCTGGCTACCATGGACTGCTGGGCCTCTGCAGTGATCACGCTCGCACTGCTCCGGTGCCCGCACGATCACTATGATGTACTATTACGTCAAGTTGCGGGAACTCAGTGGTTCCCATGATGTAACAGTATGTCAAAGGTCGGGAAGGGGTTAATACAGTTCCTATGTTTATATGTTAAAGACAAAAGCAGAGTTATTTACTGTGACTTCATGTTTTTGGATGTCATGTAACAGTTATAAATTGTGTTCACAGAAGCAGAAAAGATAATATGCCTTTAAGATTCATTATATGAATGTAAGTTAAGCTCAATGACATAGCAGAATTAAAACCCGAAAGCATAGAGTTAAGCTGTTGTCACTGCCCAGGAGTCTTAACCAATCATAGCCAGCCTCACACTGAGCAGGAGTGTTGGCCAATCACAGCCAATCTTACACTTAGCCTGTGTGGGAAATCCCCTGCTAGAATCATTATTCACCAGAGGAGAGGAGCTCAACAGACATTCACTCCACTAAGAGCTGAGTTTTATGGGAACAAGAGGCCAAAATAGGTATTTAGAACTGTTATATAATGTTCCTATTGTTAATATTGTGATTAGAACTGTATACTGAACCAGTTATGCATGTTTACTTACAGTTCCACCAAACTGAAAATTGCAATCTGCAAACTGCTCTAAGCAATTGTGTAGAGCAAACTGCAAACCAAGTAGAGCATGTAGAACTATTGGTTAAACCTCAAATATGCCTCTCAGTGAGATCATAAAGTGCTTAAATAACTAAAAAGTGAGAGTACAGATACTGAAGAGAGAAATATATCCACCATTTTATGTTGAATGACAAGATTGAACAGTTGAACCACCATCTTATGCATACCGCCATTTTGTGATACTTTATTCAACATGTGTTTTGTACATGGACTATCTGCTGCGGAGGCGGCAGTGTTATATATGAAGAAAAGTTAAAGTTAATAAAGAAGTTATTTCAAGCATTTGGTGTGCTCTTTAATCCTACTGTTTCCATAGAACGGCGCTAGAGGAATTACAGAGTAACAGACTAAAAAAGTTAGAGATATCAAAATTCTTCTAATGCCACAGCGCAAAAGGCACTTCATAGTGCTGCGCCTGCCACACGGGTGAAATGTGTTTTGAAGCATCTTTCACACGTGTGAAAAAAACCTGAAGGTTTACACACAACATCTTCTAGCAACTATCATTTAAAAACGCATTACATCCGGATGCAATGCATTTTTTACTGAAGCCCCATTCACTTCTATGGGGTCAGGGCTGCGTGAAAAACGCAGAATATAGAACATGCTGTGATTCTCATGTAACGCAGAAATAATGCGTGAAAAACAACGCTCATGTACACAGACCCATTGACAGGAATGAGTCAGGATTCAGTGTGGGTGCTATGTGCTCACTTCACGCATCGCACCTGCGCGGAAAACTCGTTCGTGTGAAAGGGGCCTTAGGTTTAAGGGTGAGACACTGGGGTCTTAGGTTTAAGGATGAGACACTGGGGTCTTAGGTTTAAGGATAAGACACTGGGGCCTTAGGTTTAAGGATGAGACAACTTCAAATAACTATCAAATAACATGTGACAGACACAGGCAAAACTGACTATAAATATCAATCTCTAACCTATATATAAATAAGTATAAATATGTTTCCACCTTTATGAACATTTTAGTAACTGTTGGAATATCTAGAAAGATTTTGTAGTCTTTTTCAGTGTACTGATATTTTCAGTTTGTGGGGCATAGATGACATGCCATATGAGGGTGAAAGGAAGTGCAAATAAATCAGTTTACAAGCAAAACCACATGTACATATGCTGGGAACTCAGGAGCCTTTTGGCCTTCATGATGAGATGTTATATATTATGTCCCCATAGTATAGTTCAGAAACGTTTTGTTTTTTCTGTTCATATGACTTCTGGTATTCTAGTATATGCATCGCATTATTGATTATCAGTAAATCTGATTTGCCATTATATAGTTGATGCTGCAAGGTCATACATTTTCTCTAATTTTGAAATGTGTTGGCGAATATATTGCAATAATGTGCAGTTTGTGTGCCCCACTCGAAACCCACCTTTGTTAGTGTGACTCTTGGACCATTTACTTAATTATTGATATGTATTTATTCATTTTCACTTTAGCAAAACTGCTAAAAATATTAGCAGTGGCTCCAATGCATAAAGATTTTTTCCTATTTCTAGATATATTTAAAGAAGCAAAAAACAAATATAGATGTGCCTCAAATTGGCATCATTGATGAAGCTACTGTCAACGAAATTGCTGCACCAGGAGAAAAAAATTAACATTTAGGGCTCATGCACATGACCGTATATATTTTGCGGTCCGCAAAACACGAATCCGCAAAAAAATAAAAAATATGGATGACGTCCGTGTGCATTCCGTATTTTGTGGAACGGAACAGCTGGCCCCTAATAGAACAGTCCTGTCCTTGTCGGTTATGCAGACAATCATAGAACATGTTCTATTTGTTTGCGGAACGGACATGCAGACATATGGAAATGAAATGCACACTGCGTACAGGCTACAAAAAAAATACGTACGTGTGCATGAGCCCTTATGGCCAATTTTAGGTCATAACAGTTTTACTCTGCTCAGCGTCTATTCTGGTATTGACTATGGGAACCAAGCAAATCTTTTTTGAATTGTTCTGTAAACTTATCTTATCTGAGATGGAAAAGAACATTAGGTGAATGTCCTGAGAGGGAATCAAATGATCAAATGAACATAAGGGGGCACCATGTCAAGTCTGCAACAGCAATTTATTTGCACAGGAGCATTTGTTTTGCATTATCTAACAGAGTAGATCTATATTTATTTGTGGAGCAACCCCTAAAGGCAATATTTTAATGACCATACTGTAGATCGTTTCAAGATCAAGGAACTTTAGTGGACATATGATGTTACGGCTATATAGGCAATATATTATATCATACCTCCCAACTTTGTAAACAAACAAAGAGGGACACATTGAGCTAATTTTTTTCACACTAGGCCACACCTCTAACTCTGCCCAAAACATAACTATACACCTAATCCCACCCAGTCCCCTAATGCCCCACATAGTAATTATTCCCCCTTCATACCACCGCACAGTATTTCTGCCCAAATTTTGCCTCCTTCTCAGAATTATGCCTAGCTGGGACCCCACTAATATGCCCACATTGTGCCACCGAGTAATATGCCCACATTGTGCCACCCAGTAATATGCCCACATTGTGCCACCCAGTAATATGCCCACATTGTGCCACCCAGTAATATGCCCACATTGTGCCCCCCAATAATATGCCCACATTGTGCCCCTGACAGAATGTTAAAAAATATAAAAACACACACACTTACCTTCTTCCTAGCAGCAGCAGCAGGACATTGGCTGCTGTAGTCTGTGAAGGAGGCGGAGCTGAGGCTGATTGCCGGCCAGGCCCGCCTCCCCACAGACCAGAGGTGTGGAGAGCAGGCAGAGGGAAGGGATGATAAAGCAGAGAGCCGATGCCGACTCTCTTCTTCATTATGAAAACTGTCTCTGCCTCCTATGGACGCAGAGACAGCTGCCAGAGAGCAGGACATACCTCCCCAGTACCAGCACAGCGGGACAGCCACTGAAATCCGGGACTGTCCCGCCGGATCCAGGATGGTTTGGAGGTATGTATTATATTTCAACTGTTCAAAAGCGAAGTCATTGGCGGTTTAAGTTCAGGTACTGTATATTGCCTCCCCCCTTCATGAACAATTATTTTTTTCTTTTTCAGTACATGCTGCTTCTAAAGTCATCACTTTTTTACATTTGAATGTTTAAAAAAAGCTTGCATCTTTTCTTCAGTGATATATGGAGTTTTTTTATGCAATTTTTCTTTTAGATTTTTTTTTCTTTTTTTTCTCAAATAAAAAGTGAAAGCTGCACTTTGTTCTATTTAAAACAACATTTTTAAAACCTGAAAAACAAACATTTCCTTTTACATTTCCCCAAATTTTTTATACCTGGGGAAATGTAAAAGGAAGTGTTTGTTTTTCAGGTTTTAAAAATGTTGTTTTAAATAGAACAAAGTGCAGTTTACACTTTTTATTTGTGTCGCTCCTTTCTGTGATGTTTTGATATTCAGCATTAATAGTTTAGGTTGCAGGGGCAAGGTCAAAATCTGCAGTTTTGTCTAGTTGTGGTATTGTTTGCTTTTTTATTTATATCACTGTGACTTCATTTTTATTTTTATTTTTTCATTTTAACCCCATAAGGACCTTGCCATTTTTAACAAATCTGACATGAGCCACTTTATGTGGTGATAACTTTAAAACGCTTTTACTTATTCAAGCCATTCTGAGATTGTTTTCTCGTCACATATTGTACTTCATGACAGTGGTAAATTTGAGACAAAATATTTCATTTTTATTTATAAAAAAATACCAAATTTATCAAAAACATTCAAATAACAAATTCGCAATTTTCAAAATTTCAATTTCTCTGCTTTTATAACAGATAGTGATACCTCCTAAAATTATTACTTTATATTTCCCATATGTCTACTTTGTGTTTGGATCATTTTGTAAATGACATTTTCTTTTTTTTAGACGTTAGAATGCTTAGAGGTTTAGAAGCAAATCTTGACATTTTTCAGAAAATTTCCAAAACCCACTTTTTAAGGACCAGTTCAGGTCTGAAGTCACTTTGTGAGGTTTATATAATAGAAACCACCCATAAATGGCCCCATTTTAGAAACTGCACCCCTGAAGGCATTCAAAAACTGATTTTACAAACTTTGTTAACCCTTTAGTTGTTCCATAAGAATTAAAGGAAAATGGAGATGAAATTTCAGAATTTTACTTTTTGGGTAGATTTTTCATTTTAATCCATTTTTTCCAGTTACAAAGCAAGGGTTAACAGCCAAACAAAACTCAATATTTATTACCATGATTCTGTACTGTATAGTTTTCAGAAACACCCTATATGTGGTCGTAAACTGCTGTACAGGCACACGGCAGAGCGCAGAATTAAAGGAATGCCATATGGTTTTTGGAAGGCAGATTTCACTGGGATAATTTTAAGTTGCCATGTCACGTTTGAAGACCACCTGATGCAGCCCTAGAGTAGAAACTCCAAAAAAAAGATCCCATTTCGGAAACAACCAAAAATTGCTGTTTTGGCAACGTTTTTATTTTTTGTTATTTACAATGTTCATCTGACAGGAGGTTAGATCATGTGGTATTTTTATAGAGCAGGTTGTTATGGACGCGACAATACCAAATTTAACAGTTGTTTCAGTTTTACATAATAAAATATTTTTATTTTTTTATGATTATTTAGTGTCTCCATATTCTGAAAGCCATAGTTTTTTTTTATTTTTTGGGCGACTGTCTTATGTAAGGGCCAGTTTTTTTCGGTATGAGATGGCAGTTTGATTGGTACTATTTTAGGGTGCATATGACTTTTTGATCGCTTGGCAATACACTTTTTGTGATGTAAGGTGACAAAAAATGTTTTTTTTTTACACAGTTTTATTTTTATTTTTTTTACGATGGTAGGTCATGTGGTATTTTTATAGAGCAGGTTGTTACGGACGCGGTTATACCTAATATGTCTACTTACATTTTTTTTTTTACATTTAACACAATAGCGGCCTTTTTTTTTTTAACAATAAAATCCTGTTTTAGTGTCTCCATAGTCTGAGAGCCATAGTTTTTTTTTTTCTTTTTTTAGGCAATTGTTTTAGCTAGGGGCTTATTTTTTGTGGAGTGAGATGACGGTTTGATTGGTACTATGTTAGGGATTCGCTCTGGTAGTTAGGACTAGCGGATGCAGTATAGAGGCAAAGTGCACAGTTCTTAAATCAAACAGCGGTGTTTATTCACACATTGGTGTATAACAAAATGCAGATAAGGTGTATCACGTGCTCACAAGAATTGGACTGTTGAAGACTGGAAAAATGTTGCCTGGTCTGATGAGTCTCAATTTCTGTTGAGACATTCAAATGGTAGAGTCCGAATTTGGCGTAAACAGAATGAGAACATGTATCCATCATGCCTTGTTACCACTGTGCAGACTGGTGGTGGTGGTATAATGGTGTGGGGGATGTTTTCTGGGCACACTTTAGGCCCCTTAGTGCCAATTGGCCATCGTTTAAATGCCACGCGCTACCTGAGCATTGTTTCTGACCATGTCCATCCCTTCATGACCACCATGTACCCATCCTCTGATGGCTACTTCCAGCAGGATAATGCACCATGTCACAAAGCTCGAATCATTTCAAATTGGTTTCTTGAACATGACCATGAGTTCACTGTACTAAAATGGCCCCCACAGTCACCAGATCTCAACCCAATGGAGCATCTTTGGGATGTGGTGGAATGGGAGCTTCGTGCCCTGGATGTGCATCCCTCAAATCTCCATCAACTGCAAGATGCTATCCTATCAATATGGGCCAACATTTCTAAAGAATGCTATCAGCACCTTGTTGAATCAATGCAACGTAGAATTAAGGCAAAAGGGGGTCCAACACCGTATTAGTATGGTGTTCCTAATAATTCTTTAGGTGAGTGTATACCAATGCTAATTGGGACTCTTTATTGCTTGCCATGGACTTTATTGCCCTTACTGATGATCGTCGCCCATATTTCCCCTTCATTTCCTCATTATTCACCCAAACTACTGATATATATATATATATATATATATATATATATACACAGTACAGACCAACGTTTGGACCTTCTCATTCAAAGAGTTTTCTTTATTTTCATGACTATGAAAATTGTAGATTCACACTGAAGGCATCAAAACTATGAATTAACACATGTGGAATTATATACATAACAAAAAAGTGTGAAACAACTGAAAATATGTCATATTGTAGGTTCTTCAAAGTAGCCACCTTGCTTTGATTACTGCTTTGCACACTCTTGGCATTCTATTGATGAGCTTCAAAAGGTAGTCACCTGAAATGGTCTTCAACGGTCTTGAAGGAGTTCCCAGAGATGCTTAGCACTTGTTGGCCCTTTTGCCTTCACTCTGCGGTCCAGCTCACCCCAAACCATCTCGATTGGGTTCAGGTCCAGTGACTGTGGAGGCCAGGTCATCTGGTGCAGCACCTCATCACTCTCCTTCATGGTCAAATAGCCCTTACACAGCCTGGAGGTGTGTTTGGGGTCATTGTCCTGTTGAAAAATAAATGATGGTCCAATTAAACGCAAACCGGATGGAATAGCATGCCGCTGCAAGATGCTGTGGTAGCCATGCTGGTTCAGTATGCCTTCAATTTTGAATAAA
The DNA here is from genome assembly GCF_014858855.1 of Bufo gargarizans. NCBI lineage: Eukaryota > Metazoa > Chordata > Amphibia > Anura > Bufonidae > Bufo > Bufo gargarizans. The sequence continues at coordinate 653,507,911 of NC_058080.1, forward strand.
TCCCAAACAGTGTCACCAGCAAAGCACCCCCACACCATCACACCTCCTCCTCCATGCTTCACAGTGGGAACCAGGCATGTAGAGTCCATCCATTCACCTTTTCTGCATCGCACAAAGACACGGTGGTTGGAACCAAAGATCTCAAATTTGGACTCATCAGACCAAAGCACAGATGTCCACTGGTCAAATGTCCATTCCTTGTGTTCTTTAGCCCAAACAAGTCTCTTCTGCTTGTTGCCTGTCCTTAGCAGTGGTTTCCTAGCAGATATTCTACCATGAAGGCCTCTCTACTCTGTCCCTGTCGGTTCCATAGCCCAGGGTTAAGGCCTGCAAGTATTCTTCCTAGAGGTGAGCAATCCACTACTATAGATTGCTCTTCCAGAGTGACCAATGTCTAAACTGTACGCAGCCGAGTATTTGAGGAATTATCACGTTTATGCAAGACAAAGGATTAGCAAGATAGTCATTACCTGAGGACTTATTAGGCACCTTTGTACTAGGTGTAGGAGATAGCTTGAAGCATCTACATCTCCAGTTTAAATCCTGAGGACAGTCAGGCCACTGTCAGAACAACATTGGAATAGAAGTTTCAGGATTCAGAAAAGCACCTTTTTATTCAAGGATTAGGATCAGGCCGGAGTTGTTTCCAGTGTAAGACTTTCATTATTACCAGTCTAGTCTGAGTAGTTGTTTTCTTATGTATTACAAGAGCCTGTACTTTATTGAGGATTTGCATTTCCCTTTCCCCATATTCATGGGAGATTGTGCTTAATGCCGGATTGTATCAAGAGACTGTTTAATGCCTATGGATGTATTGTAATCAAGAGTCATAATCAGTAAAGTGCCATTTGGAGTTTCACTCTGCTTGCCTCAGACTCAGTTCCTCTATTAACACTATAGTAAATGGTCGCACCTCCATCCAAAAGGTACTGGCGATGACAAGGGACATTGCCACTGGCACATTAATGCAGACCACCAAGGGCACCTCAAACCACCATCTGGCCTGTGTCCCTTACACCAGAGTGTGCCCCAGAGAATCCTTGTGCCATTCTCCTTTTCACTCTTATACGAGCCTGCCCAGGGACAACATAACCGTGAGTAACCAGAACTGTATGTACCTCGGCCCACCTATTGCTCACACATAATACCCCTGAAAGGTCTGGCACACCGCATCATGAAACTGTCCCAGGCCTTGTAGAGTATTGCCCTGTCTCTGTTGGAACTGCGGTGTGTCCCCCTCATCTCCCCCCCCCCCCCCCCCCCCGGGTTAACCAAGTAACTACGTACTCTGCCACCAGAGTTGTCAGCTCTAAATATTTCTGCAATGACAATCTGTTCTGTTATTATTATAGTTTTTTGTTTGTATTATAGTTGGTATTATAATTGTTATTATGGTTTATGGTTGTAAAATATGTTATGGTTATTTGGTGCCTGATTTAGCACCTGATTTTGTGCCACCGAGCACTTGTTATTGCCTACCACTTCTATGCTTTTCGCTTAACTTTAATAATTTAATTTATTTTCATTTTGAGGGATATCTATTCCATTCACACTTCCGCAAAATAGGTCCGCATCCGTTCCGCAATTTTGCGGAACTGGTGCAGACCCATTCATTTTCAATGGGGCCGGAATGTGCTATCTGCATCTGCGGATCCACATCTGCATTTGCGGATCCGCACTTCCACATCCATGCTTCCGTTTCCGCAAAAAATAGAACATGTCCTATTCTTGTCCTCAATTGCAGACAAGATAAGGCATTTTCTATTATAGTGCTGGCGATGTGCGGTCCGCAAATTGTGGAATGCACATTGCTGGTGTCCGTGTTTTGCGGATCCGCAAAACACTTATGGACATGTGAATGGACCCTCAAAGTAACATTATAAAAGGCTACGTTTTATCTTTATGTATATTCTAATGGATTGCCTTCCTTGTACAATGTTATAATATACTTTCTATGTTAGAAAATAGATTATCGTGCATTTGTATTGTGAGGCAGTTGTGTGCGGTTCTGCTGTGATACTGCAGGTATATAGAGGGACAAGTGTTATTGGAACAAATAATTTCTACTGGTGTGATCTACCAGTCCCCCCCCCAAAAAAAACTGATTGAAGCGGGGTGTTATATACCAATATACTTTCTTTATAGTGCATTTGGGTACTGTATAGTGCATTTGCGCATACGCGAAAATTATATTGCCGATACTTTGCATTGAAAAAAAATAATGAATGGAGATCGCAAATTTGAAAAATACATCTGGTATGTCACTGTCCATGTTGTGGGACTATTTGTGCACTTCTAGTAATTATTTCTTGGCTGCAAATATGAGCTGAATGTTTTTCAGGTTCGCCTGCCATTAAAATGAATGGGACCCGCCGAGAACAGTCCTGGCAGATGTTCGTCCATCACTACTGTTCTACAGGTTCACCCCGCAGCTGGTTTACCCGATATAGCATAATCTGGTGGAGCACAAAACGGGGAAACATCGACTCGGCCCCAGGTTGTTGGGGTAAACCATCAAGTATTACCACATTCTCCCAGGCCCGGAATAGGGTTGGGTCTCGGAGTTGGGTTGTACCGAGATTCTCCCCAGAGATGTTGAGGTCTGCCAACCCAGGAAACTCCTTCACGTCTCCCACCATTACCCTACGCAGGGTTGTCTCCCCCTCTTCCACCGAAGTAGTGGTCGCCCCTACTGCTGGCCCTTCGGTCTCAGGTTCCCAGGGTTCTGGCCATCCCCTGAACAAGGCCAATCTCCTGGGCTTATTCCTGTCTCAGGAGTATCCTTAACTCTTACAACCGGCCATAGGGCAGAAAAACCTGGAAAGTCTCTCCCTATTATGAATTCATAGTGGAGATTTGTGGTGACTGCCACTTCGTGGGTCCACCTGCCAGCCACCGTGGTTAGAGACACCAGGCAGGTGGGGTAGTCTTTCAAGTCTCCATGAATGCAAATCACCCCAACTTTCCAGCCAGTAACTGGCTCACTAATCCTGCAGCAACCCGATCTGTGTGCAGTTAGCAACTCTGCATGGATATTCAGAAACATCCATCTAGAGATAAATGCAAAACAACAAGATATTTATGGGCGGCACAGAACTGGTTTCATTTACTTGCTATTAAACTTAATCACAAGATATGTACTTAAAGGGTTACACCATGATTGGTGAAAAATTTAAGTAAGACATCATATAGTACATGGACATACCTTCATAACAAATCTAGAATCATCCCTCTGCCTCACATGTGTCCAGAGATTTCCACATTCACTGCTCAAATTGCTCTGCTGGATTATCTTCAGCCTGGCAGCTCAGGGGGCGTGTCCTTTCTGCTGCAGCTCGCAACAGAACATATGGCTGGTGGCAGTTGAAGATTTAAAGGGTTTCTGTCATGAGAAATAACGTTATGTATCTGGCTGACATTAGCGATGTGCTAATGTCAGCAGTACATAAGAGTGGGCTTTATAACTCCCTGCCTGCCGCCGTTCTCTTAAAATAAAGACTTTTAAAATATGCTAATGAGCCCTTTAGGTCCTATTAGGGCGTTGCTTTAGCACCTAGAGGCTTGGTCTACGCACCCTTTAGCACACCAAAGTCCAGTGGATTGACTTTCAAGTTCTCCTCAGTGTCCCGTAAATCCCGCGCCTGTGCCTTCCCTTTTAGTATTCGGCACAGGCGCAGTGAGTAAAGGACGCGCTCCTGTTACCGGCTTCCTCACTGCGCCTGCTCCGAAGGAAGGAAGCCGGCAGCAGAAGCACGTCCTTCACTCACTGCACTGAATACTAAACTGAATGGCGCAGGATTTACGGGACACCGAGGAGAACTCGAAAGTCAATCAACTGGACCTGGGAGTGCCAAAGGGTGCATAGACCGAGCCTCTAGGTGCTGAAGCAACGCCCTAATAGCACCTAGAGGCTCATTAGCATATTTTAAAAGTCTTTATTTTAGTAGAACGGTGGCAGGCAGGGAGTTATAAAGCATACTGTTATGCACTGCTGACATTAACACATCGCTACTGTCAGCTAGATACATAACGTTATTTCTCATGACTAGAGTTGAGCGGACACCTGGATGTTCGGGTTCGAGAAGTTCGGCCGAACTTCCCGGAAACGTTCGGGTTCGGCATCCGAACCCGATCCGAACTTCGTCCCGAACCCCATTGAAGTCAATGGGGACCCGAACTTTTCGGCACTAAAAAGGCTGTAAAACAGCCCAGGAAAGAGCTAGAAGGCTGCAAAAGGCAGCAACATGTAGGTAAATCCCCTGCAAACAAATGTGGATAGGGAAATGAATAAAAATAAAAATAAAATAAATAAAAATTAACCAATATCAATTGGAGAGAGGTCCCATAGCAGAGTTTCAGGCTTCACGTCAGCCACCACTGCAACAGTCCTTTGGCATATATTTAGGCCCAGGCACCCAGGCAGAGGAGAGAGGTCCCGTAACAGAGAATCTGGCTTCATGTCAGCAGAGAATCAGTCTGCATGATATAGCAGAGAATCAGGCTTCACGTCAGCCACCACTGTAACAGTCCATTGTCATATATTTAGGCCCAGCACACAGGCAGAGGAGAGAGATCCCGTAACAGAGAATCTGGCTTCATGTCAGCAGAGAACCAGTCTGCATGTCATAGCAGAGAATCGGGCTTCACGTCAGCCACCACTGCAACAGTCCATTGTCATATATTTAGGCCCAGCACCCAGGCAGAGGAGAGAGGTCCCGTAACAGAGAATCTGGCTTCATGTCAGCAGAGAATCAGTCTGCATGTCATAGCAGAGAATCAGGCTTCACGTCAGCCACCACTGTAACAGTCCATTGTCATATATTTAGGCCCAGCACACAGGCAGAGGAGAGAGGTCCCGTAACAGAGAATCTGGCTTCATGTCAGCAGAGAACCAGTCTGCATGTCATAGCAGAGAATCGGGCTTCACGTCAGCCACCACTGCAACAGTCCATTGTCATATATTTAGGCCCAGCACCCAGGCAGAGGAGAGAGGTCCCGTTACAGAGAATCTGGCTTCATGTCAGCAGAGAATCAGTCTGCATGTCATAGCAGAGAATCAGGCTTCATGTCAGCCATCACTGTAACATTCCATTGTCATGTATTTAGGCCCAGGCACCCAGCCAAAGGAGAGAGGTCCCGTAACAGAGAATCTGGCTTCATGTCAGCAGAGAATCAGTCTGCATGTCATAGCAGAGAATCAGGCTTCACGTCAGCCACCACTGCAACAGTCCATTGGCATATATTTAGGCCCAGGCACCCAGGCAGAGGAGAGAGGTCCCGTAACAGAGAATCTGGCTTCATGTCAGCAGAGAATCAGTCTGCATGTCATAGCAGAGAATCAGGCTTCACGTCAGCCACCACTGCAACAGTCCATTGTCATATATTTAGGCCCAGCACCCAGGCAGAGGAGAGAGGTCCCGTAACAGAGAATCTGGCTTCATGTCAGCAGAGAATCAGTCTGCATGTCATAGCAGAGAATCAGGCTTCACGTCACCCAACATTGGAACAGTCCATTGGCATATATTTAGGCCCAGGCACCCAGGCAGAGGAGAGAGGTCCCGTAACAGAGAATCTGGCTTCATGTCAGCAGAGAATCAGTCTGCATGTCATAGCAGAGAATCAGGCTTCACGTCACCCAACATTGGAACAGTCCATTGGCATATATTTAGGCCAAGGCACCCAGGCAGAGGAGAGAGGTCCCGATACAGAGAATGTGGATTCATGTCAGCAGAGAATCAGTCTGCATGTCATAGCAGAGGATCAGGCTTCACGTCAGCCACCACTGTAACAGTCCATTGTCATATATTTAGGCCCAGCACCCAGGCAGAGGAGAGAGGTCCCGTAACAGAGAATCTGGCTTCATGTCAGCAGAGAATCAGTCTGCATGTCATAGCAGAGAATCAGGCTTCACGTCAGCCACCACTGTAACAGTCCATTGTCATATATTTAGGCCCAGCACCCAGGCAGAGGAGAGAGGTCCCGTAACAGAGAATATGGCTTCATGTCAGCAGAGAATCAGTCTGCATGATATAGCAGAGAATCAGGCTTCACGTCAGCCACCACTGTAACAGTCCATTGTCATATATTTAGGCCCAGCACCCAGGCAGAGGAGAGAGGTCCCGTAACAGAGAATCTGGCTTCATGTCAGCAGAGAATCAGTCTGCATGTCATAGCAGAGAATCAGGCTTCACGTCAGCCACCACTGCAACAGTCCATTGTCATATATTTAGGCCCAGCACCCAGACAGAGGAGAGAGGTCCCGTAACAGAGAATCTGGCTTCATGTCAGCAGAGAATCAGTCTGCATGTCATAGCAGAGAATCAGGCTTCACGTCAGCCATCACTGTAACATTCCATTGTCATGTATTTAGGCCCAGGCACCCAGCCAGAGTAGAGAGGTCCCGTAACAGAGAATCTGGCTTCATGTCAGCAGAGAATCAGTCTGCATGTCATAGCAGAGAATCAGGCTTCACGTCACCCAACATTGGAACAGTCCATTGGCATATATTTAGGCCCAGGCACCCAGGCAGAGAAGAGAGGTCCCGTAACAAAGAATCTGGCTTCATGTCAGCAGAGAATCAGTCTGCATGTCATAGCAGAGAATCAGGCTTCACGTCACCCAACATTGGAACAGTCCATTGGCATATATTTAGGCCAAGGCACCCAGGCAGAGGAGAGAGGTCCCGTAACAGAGAATCTGGCTTCATGTCAGCAGAGAATCAGTCTGCATGTCATAGCAGAGAATCAGGCTTCACGTCAGCCACCACTGTAACAGTCCATTGTCATATATTTAGGCCCAGCACCCAGCAGAGGAGAGAGGTCCCGTAACAGAGAATCTGGCTTCATGTCAGCAGAGAATCAGTCTGCATGTCATAGCAGAGAATCAGGCTTCACGTCAGCCACCACTGTAACAGTCCATTGTCATATATTTGCCAGGCACCCAGGTAGAGGAGAGAGGTCCCGTAACAGAGAATCTGGCTTCATGTCAGCAGAGAATCAGTCTGCATGTCATAGCAGAGAATCAGGCTTCACGTCACCCAACATTGGAACAGTCCATTGGCATATATTTAGGCCAAGGCACCTAGGCAGAGGAGAGAGGTCCCGTAACAGAGAATCTGGCTTCATGTCAGCAGCGAATCAGTCTGCATGTCATAGCAGAGAATCAGGCTTCACGTCAGCCACCACTGCAACAGTCCATTGTCATATATTTAGGCCCAGCACCCAGGCAGGGGAGAGATGTCCCGTAACAGAGAATCTGGCTTCATGTCAGCAGACAATCAGTCTGCATGTCATAGCAGAGAATCAGGCTTCACGTCAGCCACCACTGTAACAGTCCATTGTCATATATTTAGGCCCAGCACCCAGGCAGAGGAGAGAGGTCCTGTAACAGAGAATCTGGCTTCATGTTAGCAGAGAATCAGTCTGCATGTCATAGCAGAGAATCAGGCTTCACGTCAGCCACCACTGCAACAGTCCATTGTCATATATTTAGGCCCAGCACCCAGGCAGAGGAGAGAGGTCCCGTAACAGAGAATCTGGCTTCATGTCAGCAGAGAATCAGTCGCATGTCATAGCAGAGAATCAGGCTTCACGTCACCCAACATTGGAACAGTCCATTGGCATATATGTAGGCCCAGCACCCAGGCAGAGATGTTCATTCAACTTTGGGTTGCCCCGCAATATAATGGTAAAATGAAAATAAAAAGAGGATTGAATGAGGAAGTGCCCTGGAGTACAATAATATATGGTTAAGGGGAGGTAGTTAATGTCTAATCTGCACAAGGGATGGACAGGTCCTGTGGGATCCATGCCTGGTTCATTTTTATGAACGTCAGCTTGTCCACATTGGCTGTAGACAGGCGGCTGCGTTTGTCTGTAATGACGCCTCCTGCCGTGCTGAATACACGTTTAGACAAAACGCTGGCCGCCGGGCAGGCCAGCACCTCCAAGGCATAAAAGGCTAGCTCTGGCCACGTGGACAATTTAGAGACCCAGAAGTTGAATGGGGCCGAACCATCAGTCTGTAGGTGGAGGAGTGTGCACACGTACTGTTCCACCATGTTAGTGAAATGTTGCCTCCTGCTGACACGTTGCGTATCAGGTGGTGGTGCAGTTAGCTGTGGCGTGTTGACAAAACTTTTCCACATCTCTGCCATGCTAACCCTGCCCTCAGAGGAGCTGGCCGTGACACAGCTGCCTTGGCGACCTCTTGCTCCTCCTCTGCCTTGCTCTTGGGCTTCCTCTTGTTCCCCTGTGACATTTGGGAATGCTCTCAGTAGCGCGTCTACCAACGTGCGCTTGTACTCGCGCATCTTCCTATCACGCTCCAGTGAAGGAAGTAAGGTGGGCACATTGTCTTTGTAGCGTGGATCCAGCAGGGTGGCAACCCAGTAGTCCGCACACGTTAAAATGTGGGCAACTCTGCTGTCGTTGCGCAGGCACTGCAGCATGTAGTCGCTCATGTGTGCCAGGCTGCCCAGAGGTAAGGACAAGCTGTCCTCTGTGGGAGGCGTATCGTCATCGTCCTGCCTTTCCCCCCAGCCACGCACCAGTGATGGGCCCGAGCTGCGTTGGGTGCCACCCCGCTGTGACCATGCTTCATCCTCATCCTCCTCCACCTCCTCCTCATCCTCGTCCTCCAGTAGTGGGCCCTGGCTGGCCACATTTGTACCTGGCCTCTGCTGTTGCAAAAAACCTCCCTCTGAGTCACTTCGAAGAGACTGGCCTGAAAGTGCTAAAAATGACCCCTCTTCCTCCTCCTCCTCCTCCTGGGCCACCTCCTCTTCCATCATCGCCCTAAGTGTTTTCTCAAGGAGACATAGAAGTGGTATTGTAACGCTGATAACGGCGTCATCGCCACTGGCCATGTTGGTGGAGTACTCGAAACAGCGCAACAGGGCACACAGGTCTCGCATGGAGGCCCAGTCATTGATGGTGAAGTGGTGCTGTTCCGCAGTGCGACTGACCCGTGCGTGCTGCAGCTGAAACTCCACTATGGCCTGCTGCTGCTCGCACAGTCTGTCCAGCATGTGCAAGGTGGAGTTCCACCTGGTGGGCACGTCGCATATGAGGCGGTGAGCGGGAAGGCCGAAGTTACGCTGTAGCGCTGACAGGCGAGCAGCGGCAGGATGTGAACGCCGGTAGCGCGAACAGACGGCCCGCACTTTATGCAGCAGCTCTGACATGTCGGGGTAGTTGTGAATGAACTTCTGCACCACCAAATTCAGCACATGCGCCAAGCAAGGGATGTGCGTCAAACCGGCTAGTCCCAGAGCTGCAACGAGATTTCGCCCATTATCGCACACCACCAGGCCGGGCTTGAGGCTCACCGGCAGCAACCACTCGTCGGTCTGTTGTTCTATACCCCGCCACAACTCCTGTGCGGTGTGGGGCCTGTCCCCCAAACATATGAGTTTCAGAATGGCCTGCTGACGTTTACCCCGGGCTGTGCTGAAGTTGGTGGTGAAGGTGTGTGGCTGACTGGATGAGCAGGTGGAAGAAGAGGAGGAGGAAGACGAGTAGGAGGAGGTGGCAACAGGAGGCAAAGAATGTTGCCCTGCGATCTTTGGCGGCGGAAGGACATGCGCCAAACAGCTCTCCGCCTGGGGCCCAGCTGCCACTACATTTACCCAGTGTGCAGTTAGGGAGATATAGCATCCCTGGCCATGCTTACTGGTCCACATATCTGTGGTTAGGTGGACCTTGCCACAGATGGCGTTGCGCAGTGCACACTTGATTTTATCGGATACTAGGTTGTGCAGGGAAGGCACGGCTCTCTTGGAGAAGTAGTGCCGGCTAGGAACAACATACTGTGGGACAGCAAGCGACATGAGCTGTTTGAAGCTGTCTGTGTCCACCAGCCTAAATGACAGCATTTCATAGGCCAGTAGTTTAGAAATGCTGGCATTCAGGGCCAGGGATCGAGGGTGGCTAGGTGGGAATTTGCGCTTTCTCTCAAATGTTTGTGAGATGGAGAGCTGAACGCTGCCGTGTGACATGGTTGAGATGCTTGGTGACGGAGGTGGTGGTGTTGGTGGTACATCTCCTGTTTGCTGGGCGGCAGGTGCCAACGTTCCTCCAGAGGCGGAGGAAGAGGCCGAGGCGGCAGCAGCAGAAGAGGCCGAGGCGGCAGCAGCAGAAGTGGCCGAGGCGGCAGCAGCAGAAGAGGCCGAGGCGGCAGCAGCAGAAGAGGTAGCAGGGGGAGCCTGAGTGACTTCCTTGTTTTTAAGGTGTTTACTCCACTGCAGTTCATGCTTTGCATGCAGGTGCCTGGTCATGCAGGTTGTGCTAAGGTTCAGAACATTAATGCCTCGCTTCAGGCTCTGATGGCACAGCGTGCAAACCACTCGGGTCTTGTCGTCAGTACATTGTTTGAAGAAGTGCCATGCCAGGGAACTCCTTGAAGCTGCCTTTGGGGTGCTCGGTCCCAGATGGCGGCGGTCAGTAGCAGGCGGAGTCTCTTGGCAGCGGGTGTTCTGCTTTTGCCCACTGCTCCCTCTTTTGCTACGCTGTTGGCTCGGTCTCACCACTGCCTCTTCCTCCGAACTGTGAAAGTCAGTGGCACGACCTTCATTCCATGTGGGGTCTAGGACCTCATCGTCCCCTGCATCGTCTTCCACCCAGTCTTGATCCCTGACCTCCTGTTCAGTCTGCACACTGCAGAAAGACGCAGCAGTTGGCACCTGTGTTTCATCATCATCAGAGACATGCTGAGGTGGTATTCCCATGTCCTCATCATCAGGAAACATAAGTGGTTGTGCATCAGTGCATTCTATGTCTTCCACCGCTGGGGAAGGGCTGGGTGGATGCCCTTGGGAAACCCTGCCAGCGGAGTCTTCAAACAGCATAAGACACTGCTGCATAACTTGAGGCTCAGACAGTTTCCCTGGTATGCATGGGGGTGATGTGACAGACTGATGGGCTTGGTTTTCAGGCGCCATCTGTGCGCTTTTTGCAGAAGACTGGGTGGGAGATAATGTGAACGTGCTGGATCCACTGTCGGCCACCCAATTGACTAATGCCTGTACCTGCTCAGGCCTTACCATCCTTAGAACGGCATTGGGCCCCACCAAATATCGCTGTAAATTATGGCGGCTACTGGGACCTGAGGTAGTTGGTACACTAGGACGTGTGGCTGTGGCAGAACGGCCACGTCCTCTCCCAGCACCAGAGGGTCCACTAACACCACCACGACCATGTCCGCGTCCTTTACTAGATGTTTTCCTCATTGTTATCGTTCACCACAACAACAAAAATATTATTTGACCCAATGTATTGAATTCAAATTCAGGCCTTTTTTTTAAGACAACTAAGACTATCTGGCTATCTATTTAGGTTCCGGTATACACTAATACAGGCACAGCAGTAACCACAGATTTAGCTGACTATAAATTTGAGGCCTATTATTTAGGCGCTGGGTGACAGGTATAGGTTTACTGACAGAGTTAGACTTGGAAATGCACAGTAGCGTGTGTGTGAAGTTATTCAGAATGACCCTATGTGCACCTTGAATCTGATATACCCTTTTAGGGATAGATTTAAAATAGCTCTGATACAGCAGAAACCACTAAATTAGGAAATTGCTAAATTGGGAATTGTATTTCAACCCAGAACAAAAAATGTGCTTTGACGGACACTAAATAACTTGACCAGCCACAGCAGTAATGACAGATTTAGCTGGATATAAATTTGAGGCCTATTATTTAGGCGCTGGGTGACAGGTATACGTTTACTGACAGAATTAGACTGGGATATGGCCAAAAAATAACCACACTATTGATGGTTGAATGCACTTGGTGTGACAGCTTGACCAACCACACTATTGAGGGTTAAATGCACTTGGTGACAGGCTCAGCTTGCCCCTGATGTAGTATATGGCCAAAAAATAACCAGACTATTGATGGTTAAATGCACTTGGTGTGACAGCTTGACCCTGATGTAGGATTTAGCCAAAAAACAACCACACCATTGAGGGTTAAATGCACTTGGTGACAGGCTCAGCTTGCCCCTGATGTAGTATATGGCCAAAAAATAACCAGACTATTGATGGTTAAATGCACTTGGTGTGACAGCTTGACCCTGATGTAGGATTTAGCCAAAAAACAACCACACCATTGAGGGTTAAATGCACTTGGTGACAGCTTGCCCCTGATGTAGTATATGGCCAAAAAATAATCAGACTATTGATGGTTAAATGCACTTGGTGTGACAGCTTGACCCTGATGTAGGATTTAGCCAAAAAACAACCACACCATTGAGGGTTAAATGCACTTGGTGACAGGCTCAGCTTGCCCCTGATGTAGTATATGGCCAAAAAATAATCAGACTATTGCTGGTTAAATGCACTTGGTGTGACAGCTTGACCCTGATGTAGGATTTAGCCAAAAAACAACCACACCATTGAGGGTTAAATGCACTTGGTGACAGCTTGCCCCTGATGTAGTATATGGCCCAAAAATAACCAGACTATTGATGGTTAAATGCACTTGGTGTGACAGCTTGACCCTGATGTAGGATTTTGCCAAAAAACAACCACACCATTGAGGGTTAAATGCACTTGGTCGCAGCTTGTGCTGGCGCACCACAAGACACAAAATGGCCGCCGATCACCCCAGAAAAAAGTGACTGACAAACGGTCTGGGCAGCCTAAAAACAGTGAGCAATTGAATTTCAGCAGCTCAATGATGCACAGCTGCAGATCGATCTCTGAATGAAGTATTTTGGAGGAGTTAGTCGCGGCTGCAACCTCTCCCTATGCTGATCAGAGCAGAGTGACGGGCAGCGCTACGTGACTCCAGCTTAAATAGAGGCTGGGTCACATGGTGCTCTGGCCAATCACAGCCATGCCAATAGTAGGCATGGCTGTGACGGCCTCTCGGGGCAAGTAGTATGACGCTTGTTGATTGGCTGCTTTGCAGCCTTTCAAAAAGCGCCAAGAAAGCGACGAACACCGAACCCGAACCCGGACTTTTACGAAAATGTCCGGGTTCGGGTCCGTGTCACGGACACCCCAAAATTCGGTACGAACCCGAACTATACAGTTCTGGTTCGCTCATCCCTACTCATGACAAACCCTTTAAACTGAGCATATTTGATCGACTTAGTCAGACGGACAAAAAATAAGGAAAAGAACAGTGGGTTATTTTCCTTATTTTTTGTAATATGTCAGAGAACTGTATAACCTTGCATTATTAAAGTAATACTATTTGCTGAAACTAATGAACCCTTTTAAGAACGGAATTGAATTGCTCTAATTGTATTGTTGATCTCTGATCCATAATCACATTGTTCTATATAATAACTTGACAACATTTTACTCTTTTAAATATATTTATCTGAATATAAACTTCTGCCAAAAAACATCAGATGGTTCTACAGTACAGGAAAAATGTGATTATAGATAAGTCAATACAGTGGAACATTTCATGTTTATATAGACATTGGCCAAGAACATGCAAGAGAAGGAAAGTAACTGCTCTGGCTCAAACACATTCTAGGGTAAATGCTGTGTTATCGCAGTCTTATACAGTGTGTCAAAGTCTACACATAAATAAGATGGTTAGACATCTACATATGTAATTCAATTACATTGCTCACTATCAATCTATTTAGCAAAGACCATGGAATTGAATTTTAGAGCATATGCTGGTTATTTGTCATACTTTTTATACATACTGGTTGTTATACAAATCAGCTTGCCAAGAAATTCTGTATATGTATATATTCCTAGATGAAGTATCATTTAAATTGCAAATGCAAACACAAACATGCCTGTCCAGCGCGACTTATTACTCTCTGAAAAATGTTCCGAATATCAGATCCCCTACTAACTTAATATAGTCAAATCTAAATAGATGCCATATGAAAAGTGTTGATGAAAGTTACCAGTAAATAGAAGTGCTAGTTGTAGTCAACCATTTCTTAGTTATACCGTATGTGTTTCTGGGGAAAATTGGATGACAACCAAAATAGCTTCCAATACAAATCCCATGGTGGTTGAGCCTCAAATGTCATACTTACCATGCTGGCCTTTGTGGCCCTATCCAACTCACACATTCTTTTATTTTGCATGAAATTGCTTCCGCTCTTATTTCCCAGTTGTGTTTTTATGGAATTTTGCCACAATAGTAATGTTTTGTTTTCATATTCAAAAAAGGACTTTTTTTTTTTTTTTTTTAATTAATCTTTATTTTGTTTTACAAAAATTTAGAGTTAATACATAGACCAATATCAATCACACTAATACAGTATATAAGTTGTAACAATAAACATCATATCCATCGCATCTATGTATATAATATACGAATCATAAATATCCTTCCCCCCCCCCCCCCCCCCCCCATTGGCTGCTGTTCCCCTCAATTCAGTAAAATACAGCTTACAACACATACATTAGATATTTCTATGTGGCTCTGCGTGCAACTCTCTGATTCCTTTCACTATCCTCGTAAATTTTAATTTGTTGAAGGTATGAACCCCACTCCCTTGACGAGGGCTGGGAAGCAGAGCCCCAATACCTGACCACTATAGCTTTCGCTACCATCAATCCCCTCATCCAAATCCGCCTAACCTGAGGGGGAACTTCCGTTTCCGAAGTATAGTCTCCAAAGATCACTATCGGGATCCCCGGATTATAGTTCATAGAGGATTCCTTTTGTAAAGCAAAGACAACCTCTTCCCAATATTTTCTTATTTTACTACAACTCCAAAGCATATGTACAAAATCAGCGTTCACGTATCCACATAACAGTCCCGATCCCTATTTTGGGGGAACTTTTCTTGGGTTTTGGGCGTATAATACAGTCTATGAAGGATCTTAAATTGAATTAATCTGTGAGCACTGGAGACTGTCGCCTTTCTCACATTCCTGTAAATAGTAGGCCACTGTAAAGGGGGGCAATTCAACTCTTGCTCCCATTTACCTGGGGCCTTAAAAGGTGTTACAGTAGCCAGTGCCATTCGGAGTTTAGCATATAATCGGGATAGTTTCACCTTCTGGTCCTTCTGAGCGTCACAATAATCGAAAAAAATATTCTCTTGTGGAAATATACGGCCCCTATTCCTAGAGGCTTCAAATACATGTTTCAAACGTGCATACATGAATAAATCTAATGGTGAAGTATCAATTAACCCAAATTCCGAAAGTGATTTAAATCGACCTAAATAAAATAGGTGAGACACCCTATTGATGCCATTACGTGTCCAATAACCAAACTCTGTAATTTTAAAAAATTCCTCCAGCTCCCCATTCCCCCACAGAGGGGTGAAAACAAATGGGCCGGAAACTTTGAAGAGCTCCTTCAGCCTATTCCACACCCTCTGTATTGAGAAAGGGATCAACAAGGTTTTTCTCATTCCCATAGACCCAGTTTCTAAACATGAAAAAATATTTTCTATTGGTTTGTCCATGACTTTATTCAAATACCGTAAAAGTAAACTCTCTTTCCAGTTACAACACCGCTGAATCTGTGTACAAAAATAATAACCTTGAAAAAAAGGAAGTGACAGCCCACCATCTGCCTCCGACAACCATAGATATCTCTGCTTTATACGCACCCTCTTCCTGCCCCAAATTAGATCATTAATCAAAGTCTCCAATCTATAAAAGAAAATATCCTCTATCCAAATGGGAGAAGCACACATCGGAAACAAAACCATAGGCAAAATAACCATCCTGATCAGTGCGATTCGATCTGTGCCAGTATCAATTTCCGCCAGGCACCAACCTTAGTCCTCACCTTATCCAGCGCTGGGGCCAGATTGAGCTCACAATATCTACTTATAGGAACCCCTATCTTAATCCCCAAATAATCTAAGGTATCATTAGGAGCCAAAACACGAACTCGGCTCCCTACATCTACAGCTTTCCGGTTCAGCGGGAGGAGCGATGACTTTGCCCAGTTAATCATATAACCTGATAATTTACCATAGTATTCTATTACCTCTATGACATACGGAAGGATTTTCCAACCCTGATCTAAAAACAGGATCACGTCATCTGCATATAGGCTTATTTTATCGCTGACTCCCGCCACCCCAAAGCCGTCTATCCCCCTCTCAAAGCGGATCTGACAAGCCAACGGTTCTATAAAGAGGGCGAAGAGGTGGGGAGACAGGGGACAACCCTGTCTCATCCCTCTCCGCATCATGACAGGAGAAGTAGTAATACCATTGATATTAATATATGCAGCCGGCTGTTCATATAACATTTGAGTCATTCCCAAGAATGAGTTCCCAAGACCAAAATGAGACATTGTAGCCCACAGAAAAGACCACTCCATCCTGTCAAACGCCTTTGCGGCGTCTAATGACAGGATGGAGTGGTCCACACTACCCCCCCACAGACAAATTCAAAAACACCCTATATATACTGGACTGGATATGGCGGCCCGGGATAAAGCCCGTCTGGTCAGGATGGACCAGATCAGCTATAACCCTCTTCAATCGACAAGCAAGAATTTTGGCAAAAATCTTGTAGTCCGTATTTAAAAGCGATATAGGTCTATATGACCCCACATCGCATGGATCCTTATCCTTCTTTAGGACCAAAACCATCACTGCCTCTCTGAATGATGGCGGTAGAGAGCCAAGTACGCAGGATTCATTGAAGACCCGAAGAAGGATTGGAAGGAGAGACCTGGCATGGTACCTATAGATTTCAAAAGGTAATCCATCTAGTCCAGGAGAAGAACTATACTTTAAAGTCGGAAGAACCGCTTGGAGTTCCTCCAGAAGGATGGGGGAGTCCAGTATTTCTCTATCCTGAATAGTTAATTGGGGAAGCGCCAGTTGTTGAAGATATTGATCCATATCGGTACGACTAAACATAGACTCAGATTCATAGAGGGTAGAGTAATATTTCACAAATTCTTCTCTAATCTCTTCTGCGGATCTCACTCCAACTCCCTGTAGGTTCCTAATTTCTTTTATACTAGTATCCTCTCTCTGGTTGGCCACCAAACGAGCCAAAAACCTACCCGTTTTACCAGACTCGCAAAAACGATTCTGGCCCTGAAATAACAGCTTGTGGTGTGCTTTTTTATATAAAAGTGTCTTAAGCTGAGAGTTAGCCTCCTTTAATTGAGTGAGGAAATGTTCATTATGACTGTCAATCAGTGCGCCCCGTAAACTCCTTATTGAATCTGTCAATTGATTTTCCCTCTGTCGTGTTTCCTTTCTAAACCTATGAATTTTGTTGAGATACAAACCTCTAATATGGGCCTTCAATGCGTCCCATACATGATGAATATGAGTTGAGCCTACGTTGAAGCCCCAAAATTCCTGAATATCCTGGTCTATTCGGGATTGCTCCCCAATCACCTCAAGCCAATGCGAATTCAATTTAAAAGTTCTTCCTACGGATGGAGCCTCCACAAACACAATCAGAACTGGGGAATGATCCGAGATTCCATGGGGTTCATACCTCATCCTCTGGATCCGACCGCACAGGTCCCAACTTGCAAAAGCCAAATCAATACGGGACATAGACCCGTATGACTGGCTAAAACATGAAAAAAATTTCTTATTGCCATATAGGTAGCGCCAGATATCTACCAGCGCCAGCTCCTGGCACACAGCAGTTAACGGGGACCCACTGCGACCTTGCCCAGAGAGTGTAGAGAACCGATCCAACTCAGGGTCCGGGACTGCATTAAAATCCCCCACCACCAATAAAGAACATTGATTTTTGGTAGATATATATTGACCTAAATGGGAAAGGACCGTTGCTTTAAATGGAGGGGGGATGTAAATAAACGCCAATATCACCTCCTGTCTTTTCCAATACCCATGTAAAAATACATATCGCCCTTCTTTATCAATGGAACTATCTAGCGGCTGGAACTCCATCCCTCGATGAATATACACACTAACACCTCTTGCATAAGAGGAATAACAAGCGTGGTACTCCAAAGAGGCCCATTTCCTTTTCAATGTATAAATCCTATCAACTGTTGCATGGGTCTCTATTAGTGCCACAATTGCGGGCAGATGGCGGACCACACGGTCAAAGACCACCGTCCTCTTCACTCTGTCTCCCAGCCCTCTCACATTCCAACATAAGATATTACACGGCATATCATATGAGTAGAGGTATCGCTAATCTCAGCGGAGAGGCACGCAAAACCACATGACAGAGAACAGCAGCCAATCCCTCCCTAAAACCCACCCCCAAACAGCCCCCTGCATGGTTGACAAGGCATTTTACAATACCCATCAACCTCTCACCTACCACCAAACCTCCCCCCCGCCACCTCCCCTCACTACCCCCCCTCCTCCCCCCCCTCCTCCCCCCCTCTTCATACTATTTCATAGACCCCTAGAATCCAACCATTGCGCCGCCTCCGCCTGTGTAATAAAAAAGTGAACAGAATCATTGTGTACCACTCTTAATTTAGCAGGATATAGCATTGAGTACTTAATCTTAGCTGAAATCAATCTTTTTTTAACTTCAAAAAAGGTTCTTCTTTTATTTTGGGTCTCTCGGGAGAAATCCGGAAATATTGATATCAGATTACTGTCAAAATATATTTCTGAAATTTCTCTTTTGCGTCTAAGAACCCAATCACGATCCTTAGAACATACAAATTTTGCTAAAATTGCTCTAGCGGGGGCACCTGGGTTTTTTTTTTAAAAGGAATTCTATGGGCCCTTTCTACACAAAAGGAGGATACGTCATAGTCTGAACCCAAACTTTCTACCAACCACTTCTGAACATAATTCGGCGGGTTATCCTGTTCTACCCCTTCTGGGAATCCTACTAATCTCAGATTATATCTACGAGACCTATCCTCTAGCTCTACCACTTTCCTTCTTAACCAAGCACGGTCTTCATCTACCTCTTCTAGTCTGTTCTTTAATACCCCATTCTCTACAGTAACAGAGTTAACTGTGGTTTCCAATTCCTTAACCTTTAACCTCAGCTTAGTCATTTTGTCTCTTATTATAGTGACGTCCCCTTGTACCACTGCAAGGAAAGAGGCCAGGTCTGCAACCGAAATACTAGTAGCGTTTACCACTCCCAGTATATCCTGCAATTTATTATTAATGCTCTCAAAGCCTTCACTGTGGGGGGAGCTGGTCTTTAATAATACCTGTTCTAACCGATCCGTATTGTCTGAACCTGACTCCACCTGAGGAACAGATCTCTGTACCCCTCCTCTAGTTTTGGGTGGTGGTGACTTCAAAAATTTATCTAATCGAGCCTGTGGGCTCCCCCCAGATCCACCTTTTGGGGAGGTCAGTACAGCTGATTTACGATATTTTGGCGGCATTTCTATCTCTGACAATATATTGCTACCACATAGAAAATTCCCAAACAACAATATCTCATATATATAATTTCAGAGCCCCACCCATCAAAGTTAGGAGGGTCAGATACTTATCAACTATACAGGGCAGACAAAGACATGAGTGCCAAGACAATGCAAAAAGCCAGATCCCTTGGGCCGTACAAACTATTTGGTTACTCCCCCCAGGTAACAGGGTAAAATATAATTACCAACCGATATGTAGCGGTAATACAGATATAGATGGAACACACCCCAGTTACAGTCCAGACATATTATCAAGACTCAGCTTTGAAGAGTATGTTTCCTGCTGGATGCCCAATAGGCACATCTTCTAAAGATCAGTCTGGAGACACCAAAGTTTGGCTTTTTCCCCTCTCAGAAGCAATATCGGAGCGCCCCAAGAATTTTCCAACTGACACTTTGGCTGTAGGAGGGCCAGTTCATCTAAAAGAGGGAGCAGGGCCCAATGAGGTTTGTAGAGCACAGAGGGTAGTTGTTGCCCTTAATTTTCCATCATACCCTGTCGTATCCCATAGAGAGAGGGGGGGGGGCAGTTCCCCTGAGGACACAACCTCAAATTCCAACGACCAGAAACTAAAACAGTCGATAGCCCCAGGGCTCAGAGGTATCCACCAGCAATCACCAATAATATCAGCAAATTCGCAGAATCGCAGATTCGGCATCGGAGTAGGACATCTAATTCATCCGCAAAGCATCTGGCACCGAACCCCTACTCCATCCATACAAGTTGTAGCCCAATTATCTAGGCCTTACTTTAGCGCCGACATCCAGCACATCACAGATAGCATGTAGTGGATCACATCAGAAAAATGAGCATCGGATGACGGAGCAAACATGACAGAGCAGGCAGTGTAGAGCAGGTCCCCAGGTATCAGCAAACAGCAGACAGCAGGATAAAGCCAGGTCCGCAATCTACCAAGTGGCTTACCAGCTCTTAGGCCCAACGCCCAGCACCTCCAGGACAGCGGAACGCCGTTCAGCTGGTAAACAGCAAGTCCCACCTGCAGCCGACCGAAAGCAGGGGATCAGGCCAGGACACAGGGCACGCGGCGCACGAAAGTCCACCGGATATTCGCCGGATATTCGCCGGTTATTCGCCCGATATTCGCCCGATATTCGCCGGAGGCACCCGGCGGCAGAGTAAGGATCCAGCCACCTCCCATCTACTCCATCCGGATTCGGCTCACCATGTCTGGCCAGGGGGCGGCAATTTCCTGCGGCTCCAGATACATCGAGGAACGAGGCAGGGAGCGAGCGAGGGGAGAGGGCGGCCGGGGGAGGAGCGCGGCAAACCTACGTCATGCCGCTACGCTACGCTCAAAAAAGGACTTTAGCAAAGCAGAACATCATTAATACTATCACAAAACATGTAAATGATGAAACCTAAATAGGTAGTTACATCAAGATTTCAATTCTAGGGCACACTGGGCTTTATAGGTTAGGTCTACTAGTGTTGGCCACAATTGGTTTCTTCTTGGCAACATATACTCTGTAAGTAAGAAATAAGTAGGGAAAATAGAAGTATGACTACAGGATCATACTGTTTGTAGTCTGTTACCATGGAGACACATAGGTCTGGATAGGAGCTGTAGACATAAAAAGTAGGATCTTTTTTTATTTTTTTATTATGACTCTTTGCAAAGTTGCTTAAATTTTACTTTAAGTACAGAGATAACTGGTTGCCTAAGTATATACATGCTTTAGGGAGAAGGGTAGACATCATGACTGGCTTAACAAAATGTAAAAAAATGTGTTTTCAGTATATTTTGTGGTGTTTCTGTTCAACAACTGATGCACAAAGCTATATGCAGTGATTATAATTACACAAATGTTGGTTAATTCAAATAATGTCACATTTAGGTGGTTATATTTTTCCTATATTTAAGGTCCATATTTCGGGTGCAACCCTGGAACTATCCGTTGTTTTATTGGGATCTATTGTGTTGTAGATTCAGCTTAGTAGAAGTGTGGGGCATCCATGTATTACATTCGGATTATGGACAGTTAAATACAGGAAAAATATGGTCATCCAAACAAGACCTAATAATCAGGCTCGGACTGGCCCACAGGGGTATAGGTGAATCCGTCACTGGGCCCCTGAGCAAGGTGGTCCCCTAGTCCCCTATCCCCTGCTTAAGTGGCACATGGCATAGTAGACTGACATATAGAAAGGTCCGCAGCCTATCAGAGGCCAGTGCAGGCGGCGCGGTGACGTCATCGCGACCACCTGAGCCGTACAGCACGGGACACAGGCCAGAAGAGGCATGCATCACATCCCTGTGTGATGGAGGTAAGTATAATTTATTTATTTTTATACCAGACTTTTACTGCCACATGGGGGGAGCGGGAGGCACTTGATACTGGCTAATGGGGGTGGGGTGGGTTTGGCACTTGATAGTGGCACATGGGGGAGCAGGAGGCACTTGATACTGGCACATGGGTGTGGGGGGGTTTGGCACTTGATGCTGGCACATGGGGAGGGTTTGGCACTTGATACTGGCACATGGGGAGGGTTTGGCACTTGATACTGGCACATGGGGTGGTTGGCACTTGATACTGGCACATGGGGGGTTGGCACTTGATACTGGCACATGGGGGGGTTGGCACTTGATACTGGCACATGGGGGTTGGCACTTGATACTGGCACATGGGGGTTGGCACTTGATACTGGCACATGGGGGTTGGCACTTGATACTGGCACATAGGGAGCTTTGGCACTTGATACTGGCATATGGGGAGGTTTGGCACTTGATACTGGCATATGGGGAGGTTTGGTACTTGATACTGGCATATGGGGAGGTTTGGCACTTGATACTGGCATATGGGGGGTCGGCACTTGATACTGGCACATGGGGGAGGCAGTTGATATTGGCACATGGGGCGTTGGCAGTTGATACTGGCACATGGGGGGCATGGAGAGGCACTTGTTACTGGCACATGGGGGCATGGAGACGTACTTGTTACTGGCACATGGGGGTGGAAGAGTGGCACTTGATACTGGCACATTATTATGGGGCACTATGGGGGCTTCTACTGAGGCCACAAAGAAGGGGTATTTTATATGAGGGCTCTGTGTGGTACTAGTATTATCAGGGGTATTATCTATTTCTGCAGTATAGTATTGGGGAGCACATTGGCACAGTATTGGGAGTGGTAGGATGATTTGTCCAGAAGATTGGAGGATGATGGAAAAGTAGTAAACTAAGATTTTTTTTGTTCTCAAACTGCAGAGACGGAAAATGGTGACAAAATGGTGGTCTGAAGATCTGAAAGGAGAAGACGAGGACAGAGAACATCTACATCAAAGGAGACGTCACTGGATGTAAGAGGTATGGGGCGCTGTATTTCTGTAGTGATGGGGGGGACGTTAAAGTCAGCAAGTGTCATGGGGGGGCCTTATTGTTTTTCACCCCAGGGCCCCATTTGACCTAGAACCGGCCCTGCATTGCCTATGTCCATATAAAAAACTGGGTAGTGTGGGCAGGTAGTATATGCATGTAGCTTTATAGTGGACCCCCAGAATAAAGTTTACTGTGGGCCCTAGGCTCCCCAGTCTGACACTGCTAATCATGATCATATTGCTTATGTGTGTGAGATCAGACTGTTTCGACATTTCAACATTTGTCATTGAAATAATATTCTCTGTGGAAGGTTGTGTAATAAGTTGGTGTCAGTGATAAATAGCCATTATTAAATGTGGAATAATTAGTTGGTAAGCACAAGGAAAGTAAAAGGACCACCCTTAAATCTAAAAAGGAATATTTTGCACTGTCTGTACAGTACCTCATGCATTCTGATTTATTTTACACTTCGGACAATTAATTTCTTTCCTTGAGCTACGCTCCCTTGACGTTCATTGTAGGGTATATTTTTTGCACCTATTTATTACAAAGACTTGACGAAAGCCAAAATAAATTTTCTTACAATCTACCCCTGTCAAATCATTACATCCTGTGCTTTATTTCAAAGCGAAGAATAATATTTTATGTTCAGCTAGGGACATCCAGATCCACATAATTGATGCAATGCATGTCAATATATATATTTTGCTAACAAAACATTTTAGTTTTTACAAAAAAATTATAAATATAAGATGTACAAAATAACACAACACATATAGTTCATGAATTTGCCACTCTTCTCAGACTATTCTAATATCTTGAAAAGGTTGTCCTGTTCTAAATACCTAGTTTTATATACCCCTTTGGGGAATTCTGATCTAATGGAAAGATTTTTCTCTGTGCCGAACCTCATCTCTTTGCCAAAGTGGAGAGTGGTTGCAAAGAGTGTTTCTCACCCTGGAGAACTCGTCCTGTCCTGCACTACATAGGCAACCCATTGAGCTGTATGAGAACTTCACCAGTGGGGATGCTGCAGGGAATCAGAAGAACTGTACAGTTTCCCTATAGAATACAGCCGATCACTGGGAGTCCCAGCAGGAGGAAACTTTATGA
The DNA here is from genome assembly GCF_014858855.1 of Bufo gargarizans. Classification (NCBI taxonomy): domain Eukaryota; kingdom Metazoa; phylum Chordata; class Amphibia; order Anura; family Bufonidae; genus Bufo; species Bufo gargarizans. The sequence goes on from NC_058080.1 coordinate 653,531,674, forward strand.
TCTGCCTATTGCAGAGGCATTGCTAGGGTCTCAAAAGATCCGGTGCCCAAGTTCTCTAAGTCGCCATCCCTCCTCCCCCGACATAACGAATTTTGCTGTACTTGCTATACAGCAGCACATACCTGTCACATCTAGAGCCTCCCAGGTGACGTCTCCTCCGATGTAGATCTTCTCTGTCATCATCTTCTCCATTTGGTCCAGACAACTTCTTTCCGCCGTGTTTCGTCTCTGCAGAGTGTGACACACAGACATCTTAGCTTCCTCACTTTTCTATCATCATCCCCCAACCTGGAGCCCCCACAGTGTTATTTTGCTGAGTGCCCCCATAGTAATAGTGGTCCTCCAAGTCCCACCAATAGTAATTCCTTTCCAGAATGCCCCCATTAGTAATACTGCCCCCTACAGTTCCCCTAATAGTGATAATGCTCCCCAAGAGTGCCCCTATTTGTAGAAGAGCCCTCCAGTATTAATAATGCCCTCACAGAGCCCCCATTAGACATAAGCCCCCCTATTGTTCCCCAGTGGTAATAAAGCTCTCTAAAGACCCCTCAGTAGTAATAAGGCCCCCATAGTGCTCTTAGTAAAAATAAGGAGGATCTATAAGTCCCTCCTAAAGAGGAGTAATAAGAACACCTATAATGTCCCCTGGATTTGCAGTACCTCCTGTAGTTATATTCCTCCCTCCACCATACAGTCCCATGTAAATAACATCACATCATCTCTCCTGCCCTCTCCAAAATACAGTCCTATGTAAAGAACATCACTACCCTCCCTTCAGCCCATGCAAAATACAGTCCCATGTAAATAACTGTCACGGAAGGTGTACATAAAACTAGAAGACACAAAATGAAGATCTGACTGACTGGATCCAAAACTAAGGAACAAAAGGGAGAGCCCTGCATCAGACCTGGCTCTCTCCCTAACTGCTCAGCCTATGCGAAAATCCCAATGGTAGATGATCGCATATCCTCATACCTCGACTGTATAACACCTGAACACCCTATAATAGTGAGGGGACACGACCACTGGCTCCCTACACTTGATACGGAGGGAGTCAGGGTCACCTGGGATCCAGCAAACAGGAAAACACAAATGAATGAACAAAACTTATCTGTAGAAGACTCAGTAGTAGTAGTAGCATGCACACACCCCAGGAAGTAATATAAACCGCAAAGTGATGCATTATGGGGAGGGATTTAAAGGGATGCAATCAGTGCAACTACATGACAGCTGAGAGAGGCTAACGAGATGAGAAAATGAAAGCAAAACAAAAGGAACCTCAAGGAGGAGGTTCTGAAGGACGTCTGTCAGAGCTTCTCAGATGTCTGGTGGTGACAATAACACTTTCCCTCCTTTCGCCATAGAGTCCCATGTAAATAAAATCACACCATCCCCCCAGCCCCCTCCAATTTACAGACCCATGTAAATAACATCACCTTCTCCCCAGCAGGCTTCAACATGCAATCCCATGTAAACATCACCCCCTCAACATTCAGTCCCATGTAAACAACATCATTTCCCCCCACCAGCCACCTTCAACATACAGTCCCATGTAAATAACATAACTCCCTCCCTCAGACCCTTGTAACATTCAGTCCCATGTAAATAATGTCACTCCCTCCCACAGCCCCCATCAACATACAGTCCGTTGGAATTAACATCCCACACTGCCCCAGCCCCCTGCAACATACAGTCCCATGTAAATAACATCACTTCCTCCTACAGCCACCATCAACATACAGTCCCATGTAAATAACAAGACCCCCCTCCCCAGCCACCTCCAACACACAATCCCATGTAAATAACATCCCTCCCTTCAGCCCTAACATACAGTCCCAGTTAAATAACCACAACTCCCAGCATTGCTCTGCCTCTCCCTTCACTAACCTCTCCTCCTGTAGCAGACATTACCACAGCTCCTTCCCCCAAGACTTCTCCTCTTCACTGCCATCCTCCCCTGCACTGGTCACATGATGGTGACATCATGGCAGGTCCTTCTCAACTATTGCATGTTTTACTGGTCACTTGACCTGTGATGTCGCCACAGGTCCTTCAGATCTTCCACTGCATTAGACTCAATTGTATTGCCATCCTGAGGACGGCAACACAGTTGTATCTAGCTGGCAGGCAGGACATTCGGGGCTTGGGACAAAACATCAGGGGCCCAGGTCCCGAATGTTTAGACCTAGCAACGCCTCTGGACTATTGTCAAGAAAATAAGTAGGGATTATCCCAATACTAATGAAGGGAATATATAATATGTAAATCAGTATGTCGCCTAACCGGTCTGGGTTGAACAGCGTACAACGAAGTCTGGGTCACAATGCTGTTCCTGGTCAACGAGGAAAACAGAAGGAGCCAAAAAATAGGGGATAGGAGAAAGGATTAGTGATACAGTAGTGTGTATCCTGTCCCTATCTCATCCTAGTCGGAGCTATTGAGCCTTAATTGACCTCCTAATACAGAGTCATTGCCCTGAAAAGAGCTGCCCCATCCGGAGCCTCACCCTGTTATACAGTCCCTATAAAACCCTATCAGGGAAAAAGGGGTGATCTAACTAGACCCTTCCTAACAGAAGAATAAAGCTAGTCTAAAGCCGGGGACAGATGTCTACAGAAAAAAGTCCCTCCTAACAAAAGACTAAAGCTGGTCTAAAGCTGGGGTCAGATGTCTGAAAAAGAATAGTCCCAACTAGTGATGATCGATGCTCCATGCTCGGCACATGGCGGTCTCCGCACCGCACGTTTCTTGGCAGCCAATAAACGTGCAGGTAAGTACTGCCCTCACTGTAATGCCGTAGCCATGTTGGCTGCTGGCATTACAGTGATTGGCTGGTCGGAACACGAAAATGCATGTTCGGCTCATTCTTAGTCAGGGAGAGCTGTGCTGAGGAAGGGACAGACAGTGTAGGGAGTGATTTAAGAATATTTTTACCACAAAAACTTTTCAGAGGCCCAAAAGTCCTTTTAAGGACTATTGTGTGTGGCAGAAGCAATATTTTTTTTAGCACAAACTGCGCTAAATAGCTAAGACTTTACAGACCCCAAAGTCCATTTAAGGATTATTGTGTGTGGCAGCAATATATATTTTCTTGCACTAAATAGCGTACAATAGTTAGGCCACTGTGGACAGTGACATTAGCTGTGCTACATCTCCAGTGTAAAGTGTGCGCATCCCAAAAATATCTGTGACTTTCAGTGTACTTTTTCAATAGACGGTGTCCACTGTGGACAGTGACATTAGCTGCGCCACATCTCCAGTGTAAAGTGTATGCATCCAAAAAATATCTGTGATATCCAGTGTATTTTATTAATAGACGGTGTCCGCTGCGGACAGTGAGATTAACCGACCCACATCTCCAGTGTAAAGTGTACACAAATTTATCTGTGTGTCCCGTAACATCACACGTGCCCTGACCAATGCAGTTACTGGGAAGGTCCACTTAGCCACGGACATATGGACAAGTGCTTTCAGCCATGGACGCTACATTTCCCTGACGCACACTGGGTGAACGTTGTGGAGGCCGGGAGCGAGTCGTACCCTGGGATGGAACAGGTGCTACTGACACCAAGGATTGCGGGCCCTAATTCCATCAGGGTTTCCGCCACCACCTACATTAGTGGCTCCAACCCCCACTTCTCCTCCTCCTACACTTCCACCTCAGAATTTTCCTTTTGCAGCACAAGTCAGTCATTAGTTCGTAGCTGGAAGCAGTGTAGCACTGCAGTGGGGAAGCGTCAACAAGCCGTGCTGAAGCTAATCTGCTTAGGGGACAAACAGCACACCGCCGAAGAGCCGTGACAGGAGATAAGAGACCAGAGTGAGCTGTGGCTCTCGCCACTCAACCTAGAACCAGGCATAGTTGTGTCTGATAATGGCCGTTACTTTGTGGTGGCTTTGGAGCTCAGCAAGCTCACACGCATCCCATGCCTAGCCAACGTCTTCAACTTAGTGGTTCAGCGTTTTCTCAAAACCTACCCCAATTTGTCTGAGCTACTGGTGAAGGTGTGCTGCATGTGTGCACATTTCCGCAAGTCATCGACAGCTTCAGCCATTCTGTCAAAGCTGCAGCAGTGCTTGCAATTGCCAGCTCACCGGCTGTTGTGCGTCATGTCCACACGCTGGAACTGCACGTTCCACATGTTGGCCAGGCTTTATGAGCAGCAGAGGGCAGTAGTGGAATACCAGATGCAACATGGTCGTCACCTTTCCAGTCAGCTTCCGCTATTCACAAGCGAGAAGTGGGCATGGATGTCTGACCTCTTTGAGGCTTTAAGAAACTTTGAGGGATCAACACAGATGGGGAGCGGCTATAACGCTATTATCAGCGTAACCATCCCCCTTCTGTGTCTACTCAAACGCTCGCTGCTCACAATTAAGGACGACGCTTTGCATGTGGAAGAGGTGGAAATTGAGGAAGACATTACACAGGGTGATAGCCAGACCACCCTCCTTCCATCTTCTCAGTGCGAATTGGACGATAAAGAGGAAGAGGAGGAGGAGCAGGAGACGGTTGCCTCCGCTACAGAGGGTAATACCCATGGAAGTTTAATTCCATCTGTTCTGTGTGGTTGGGCAGAAGAGGAGGAAGAGGATGAGAAGATTGAGAATCATCCTCCTGTTGATGACAGCGAAGTATTGCCTGCTGGTACTCTGGCACACATGGCTGACTTCATGTTAGGCTGCCTTTCCAGCGACCCTTGCATTATACGCATTTTAGACAAAACATATTGCTGGCTGTTCACCCTTCTCGACCCCCGCTACAAAGAGAACTTCTTATCTCTCATTTCTCCGGTGGAGAGGGCAAGCAAAACGGTGCAATACCAGAAGGTCCTTGTTGAAAAATGTCCATCTGACAACGCTGGCAGCAGAGTCCGTAGTTCCTTTGGCAACCGAGGAGGCGAGACAAGGGGAACGCAGTTCCAACAGGGGCAGGGCAACACTCTCCAAAGCCTGGGACAGTTTCATGACATCCCACCAGCACCCTCACCCTGATAGGCGGCCTACTGTGACAAGGAGGGAAACCTTTTGGAACATGGTGAAGGAGTACATAGCAGAACGTGTCTTACAACTACTGGGTGTCCAATCTAGACACGTGGCACGAACTGGTGCTCTACGCCTTGGAGGTGCTGGCCTGCCCTGCCGCCAGCGTTTTCCACAAGCCTATTTCCACAAGCCTAATAGTGCATCTTCTATCTCTATCTTCCCTGGTATGTCTGCTGTGCATTTGGACAATACTGCTCCACCCAGCTTTCCACAAGCCTGATAGTGCAGCTTCTATCTCTATCTTCCCTGGTACAGAACTTTGTATAATCATCAATGTATACTATTTTCTTTAAGTATAATATCCTTGTGATTAGTCCTAGAGATGCTTTTCCAATTGACTTTTGATTTATTTGACTGTTGTAATGCTTGTGATCTGTAGTGATTTTATAGCCCATCCAGATCCTTAGCTTTGTTTGTTTACCTACATATAGCATCTCTTCTCATGTGCCTTACTTCAGTGATTAATTGATTAATTAGCTAAATTACCCTTAGTTATCTAATCACACTTCCTATAAATATAGTCACAGTCTTAGGGGAAGCATTCGCAGGGGTTAGCATGAGCCAAAAGCACCATCTCTGCCAAAGCGCCATTTTACCTAAACACTTGACAGTTAATCATGGCAGTTAGACAGGGAAGAAGATGGGGATGCTGTGTGTACTACTCAAACAATGTTACACACAGCACAGGTATGCTACGATACTGTCTCACTCAGGCTCTGGCTGCTCTTCTCATCACTATGGCTGTCTACTTTCAAATTCAACCACACTGTCCACCCTCTGTCCCTTCTCTCCACATCAGTCCCTCCCTCCTTCCCTCACCCTTGTTAAGTTCCCATGCACTTTATACCCTCATACATTACACTGACCCATCTTCCTCCATGGTGCAGCATAATAAACACCAATATAAATCTTTAACCCACTTGCTGTCTCTTTCTGTTCTGCTACTAGCTGCAGGGGATATTTTACCAAATCCTGGCCCTCCCTCTCTTGCTAACTTCTCCTCTGCCACACACAGAAACCCCAAAAATCTGATTCATGTTTACTGCACATCCTCTCCAGTCTCTTTTAACTGCGCACTCTGGAACGCACGGTCGGTTCGTAACAAATTACCCACAATCCACTATTTTTTCCTCTCTCGCTCTCTGAACTTGCTAGCCCTTACGAAACCTGGCTTCAACCCTCTGACACTGCTTCCCCTGCCGCCCTATCCTATGGTGGACTTCACTTCTCCCATACCCCCAGACCTGATGACAGGCACGGTGGAGGAGTAGGCATACTACTTTCTCCACAGTGCACCTTTCAGGTCCTTCCACCCTGTACCCTCTCTCACATTCCCCTCTTTTGAGGTTCACACCATTAGACTCTTCCATCCATTTCCCATGAGAGTTGCAGTTGTCTATCGTCCCCCAGGCTCCCCCCACCAATTTCTGGATCACTTTGCAGCTTGGCTTCCTCACTTCCTCTCTTCTGAATCACCAACTCTTATTATGGGTGATTTTAATATCCCTATTGATGATCCCATCTCCCCATCAGCTGCTCACTTTCTCTCTTTAACCTCCTCTCTTGGCCTATCACAACTTACTTCCTCTGCCACACATGAACAGGGCAATATACTTGATCTAGTCTTCTTCCGTCACTGCTCAGTCTCAAACTTTAGTAACTTATCCTTCTCACTTTCTGACCACAATCTTCTTTCATTTACCATAAAGACCTCTCACTTTTCTCATGACAATCCTACTTTTCACACTTATAGAAACCTACACACCATTAACTGCCGGCAACTTATTAACACCCTACAACTAGCTCTTACCCCAATCACTTCCCTCCCCTGTCCAGACTTGGCTGCCAATCATTACAACCAGACCCTCAAAACCACCCTAGATGAAGTTGCTCTAATATCAAGCCGACCCTCTTGACACAGAACACGGCAACCCTGGCACACACCTGAAAAACGTTTTCTCCAACGCTTATGGAGAAAATCGCAAATATCAGCAGACTTCCTCCATTATAAATTTATGATCAAAACATATAATTCGGCTCTCAACAACAAAAGTACTTCACCTCTCTTATCTCCTCACTAGTGTTGATCACGAATATTTGAATTTAGAATTTTTATCGCGAATATAGGTACTTCGAAAATTCGTGAATATTTTGAATATAGTTTTTGAAATATTCGATTTTCGAAGATTTTCAAATATAGTATTCGAATATTCGATTTTTTTTAAATCAGTACACATAATCCCTCCCTGCTTCTAGCTTGTGGGCCAATGAGAAGGCTGCAGTATATTTGACTTGTTTGCGAATATTCGTAATGCGTATTTTCGTAATACAGATTTTTTATTGCAAATTTTTCAACTTACAACTATTAGACTAAGAAGATTATAGCACTATATTAGCTAAATTGCTCTATATTCAATTTTTTTTCCGAATATTTGCTATATTGCTATAACTTAGTTTTTTCGAATATTTGTACTATTCTAAAACAAGAATATATAGCAATATAGCGAATATTCGAAAAAAACGAATATAGAGCAATTTAGCTAATATAGTGCTATAATCTTCTTTATAACAATATAACTAAATAATAGCAAAGACAGGTGCACTCTGCGGTCTTACTAAACCCTCAAACTGATTTTAAAATTGAGAGATTAGCCAACATGTCCTACGGTGTAGGACATGTCTGAGCCCGGGCACCGCGCCAAGGTTTCTCAAGTAGCTCGGGACCTAACACTCTCCTACCTGAGCCGTATAGGCAATACCAGGAGCCAGTGGGCAAATTACAGGAGCATGAGGCCGACTCACAAACAACTCACCAGTTACCTCCAGCGTGTAACCATGCTTGCAATGGGAGGAGGGAGGAGTCTGCGAGTCCCACTCAAGACTGGCTGATATGGCCCAGGCCTCACAGGTGCACCTAAATGTGGCCTGTAGATGGAAAGCAGGGACATTTAAATTGGAGTTTATACACCCCCAGACAATTCTATATATACAAACTGAAAAGAATAGCGTGGTATTAGCAGGAGGTGCTCAAACCCACATGCAGTCGTGCATATATACAGGGAGTGCAGAATTATTAGGCAAATGAGTATTTTGACCACATCATCCTCTTTATGCATGTTGTCTTACTCCAAGCTGTATAGGCTCGAAAGCCTACTACCAATTAAGCATATTAGGTGATGTGCATCTCTGTAATGAGAAGGGGTGTTGTCTAATGACATCAACACCCTATATCAGGTGTGCATAATTATTAGGCAACTTCCTTTCCTTTGGCAAAATGGGTCAAAAGAAGGACTTGACAGGCTCAGAAAAGTCAAAAATAGTGAGATATCTTGCAGAGGGATGCAGCACTCTTAAAATTGCAAAGCTTCTGAAGCGTGATCATCGAACAATCAAGCGTTTCATTCAAAATAGTCAACAGGGTCGCAAGAAGCGTGTGGAAAAACCAAGGCGCAAAATAACTGCCCATGAACTGAGAAAAGTCAAGCGTGCAGCTGCCAAGATGCCACTTGCCACCAGTTTGGCCATATTTCAGAGCTGCAACATCACTGGAGTGCCCAAAAGCACAAGGTGTGCAATACTCAGAGACATGGCCAAGGTAAGAAAGGCTGAAAGACGACCACCACTGAACAAGACACACAAGCTGAAACGTCAAGACTAGGCCAAGAAATATCTCAAGACTGATTTTTCTAAGGTTTTATGGACTGATGAAATGAGAGTGAGTCTTGATGGGCCAGATGGATGGGCCCGTGGCTGTATTGGTAAAGGGCAGAGAGCTCCAGTCCGACTCAGACGCCAGCAAGGTGGAGGTGGAGTACTGGTTTGGGCTAGTATCATCAAAGATGAGCTTGTGGGGCCTTTTCGGGTTGAGGATGGAGTCAAGCTCAACTCCCAGTCCTACTGCCAGTTTCTGGAAGACAACTTCTTCAAGCAGTGGTACAGGAAGAAGTCTGCATCCTTCAAGAAAAACATGATTTTCATGCAGGACAATGCTCCATCACACGCGTCCAAGTACTCCACAGCGTGGCTGGCAAGAAAGGGTATAAAAGAAGAAAATCTAATGACATGGCCTCCTTGTTCACCTGATCTGAACCCCATTGAGAACCTGTGGTCCATCATCAAATGTGAGATTTACAAGGAAGAAAAACAGTACACCTCTCTGAACAGTGTCTGGGAGGCTGTGGTTGCTGCTGCACGCAATGTTGATGGTGAACAGATCAAAACACTGACAGAATCCATGGATGGCAGGCTTTTGAGTGTTCTTGCGAAGAAAGGTGGCTATATTGGTCACTGATTTGTTTTTGTTTTGTTTTTGAATGTCAGAAATGTATATTTGTGAATGTTGAGATGTTATATTGGTTTCACTGGTAAAAATAAATATAATACAAATATTTGTTTTTTGTTAAGTTGCCTAATAATTATGCACAGTAATAGTCACCTGCACACACAGATATCCCCCTAAAATAGCTAAAACTAAAAACAAACTAAAAACTACTTCCAAAAATATTCAGCTTTGATATTAATGAGTTTTTTGGGTTCATTGAGAACATGGTTGTTGTTCAATAATAAAATTAATCCTCAAAAATACAACTTGCCTAATAATTCTGCACTCCCTGTATAGGGGAGCAAATCCTGCACTTGTGGCCCGCTGCTAATGACGATCCCCAGCAAAAATGCATACGGTGGAGGATGCCCGCAGCGAACCACAAGTGCCCCAATAGACATTCCACACAAGATAGCACATATGTGGATGTGATAATCAATATAACAATATAACAAAATAATAGCAAAGACAGGTGCACTCTGCGGTCTTACTAAACCCTCAAACTGATTTTAAAATTGATCAATGATCAATGTTTGTACCTTTATGTGTGGCTTTGTGAATACATTTATTTGGGGTTCTATCAGAATATTAGTTTAGTTTAAAACGGCCAATAGACTTATGATTTGGGTTGGAATTTAGTATTAGCTAATTAGATGTCCTCCACATGTAAGTCAATGAGTAAAAATGGTATAAGAAGGGGGAATGAACTGAAGGTTATGGGGAATTAACTGAGTAGAATGGACTGAGAGGCATGAACTGTGATGAAGGATGAACTGAGGTAACATCATTCTGGGTATAAGTAGGTTCATTCATCTTAAGAACTATAACCTTGCTATATCTGGATCTGATAATGAGAATAAGGCTTTATCTCTGGAAAAGAACCGAGGATTGCTGCCATCATCATTCATTTTCCATCATAATTCATCTTAACAACTTTTTGGTTCCGTGACGACATCCAGTTCAAGAAAAAAAATTCACATAAAGTGGGGAATAGATATGACACTTATATGGTGACCTCATTTTCCTCTTTTCCACTAATTCTTGAGCTTCTCTTCTGCCATCCAAGATGGCCATACCACTTCTCAGACTAACGGGTGCACATTGTGTATCAGTAGCCCAATACACTTCCTACTTGTCTAGCCCTGTTCTTGGATTGGCCAGCACTGTTCATGTGAGAAGTAGTGTTGAGCGCGAATATTCGAATATCAAATTTTTTTCGCGAATATCAGCACTTCGCTAATTCGCGAATATTTCGAATATAGTGATATAAATTCGATATTTCGAATATTCGTATTTTTTTTTTTTTTTTATTGTTATATTTTTTTCTTTCCCACTTCCCTAAAGTTGTTCTTACCTGTCCTTTGGATTCCTGGCTTCCTAGCTGCTCCAGTCAGTGCCCGTTGCCGCTTCTGCCGACTTCCATGCTCATGGAGCGTCCCCATCACCATGGGAACGTCTCCATATACTAGAATGTACTGTCGGATTTGAGAATTACGTTGAAATCGCAATTCGATTATTTCAAGTTATAATAATCGAATTTCGATTTTAACTTAAAGGCTACTCTCCTATTGAAATAGCAATGCGAATAATTCAAGTTATAAAAATCGAATTTCGATTTTAACTTAGCACTGCTATATTCTATATTAGGCTAGAATTAACGAATATGGAATATAGCAGTGCTAAGTTAAAATCGAAATTCGATTATTATAACTTGAATTAATCGAATTGCGATTTCAACTTGGACCTGGTTTACTATGGTTGGCTTGGTAGAATTAGCGAATATGATGAATATAACGAAGATAACGAAGTATTCTGCATCTTTGTTTTAGCTACCTATTCGTCAACTTCGCTAATTCTAGCAATCATGTAGGAAATTTGACTATAGAGACAGCTAAGTTTAATTCGCTATGCGATTATATTACTTTGCTTTTTTTAAAATAAATAGAATAATTATAATACCTGATAATTAATATAATTATACTATTTATTAAAAAAAAGCAGTCATATATTCGCATAGCGAATTAAACTTAGCTGTCTCTATAGTAAACTTTCCTATATGATTGCTAGAATTAGCGAAGTTGACGAATAGGTAGCTAAAACGAAGATGCAGAATACTTCGTTATCTTCGTTTTGTGGAATATGACGAATACATTCGTTATATTCGTTTTGTGGAATATAACGAATATATTCGTCATATTCGCTAATTCTACCAAGCCAACCATAGTAAACCAGGTCCAAGTTGAAATCGCAATTCGATTAATTCAAGTTATAATAATCGAATTTCGATTTTAACTTAGCACTGCTATATTCCATATTCGTTAATTCTAGCCTAATATAGAATATAGCAGTGCTGAGTTAAAATCGAAATTCGATTTTTATAACTTGAATTAATCGCATTGCTATTTCAATAGGAGAGTAGCCTTTAAGTTAAAATCGCAATACGCGATTATTTAAATCGCATATTAATCGCGATAACAAGAATAATGACGAATATTCGATTTCGACGAATATAAAACGAATATTCTATCGAATATTCGCGAATTTCGTTGAAATCGAATATGGCACCTGCCGCTCATCACTAGTGAGAAGTTCTGGCCAATCCACGGGTAGCAGTAAGTGTCATGGGCTCCCAAATGTGTTGTATGCATCATACGGTCTAAAAAGCAGTGTGGCTGTGTAAGTGTTCTGTTTGTTCTCCAGTTAATGTGAATGTTTTTTCTTGAACTGGAGGGTCATTTTAAGTTCAATTCAGGAATTTTGCCACAATGGGATTGTAAAAATTGGGGGCATTAACTGACATCATAACAGATTTTTGGATATACAGTATGTATTTTACTGTAATTTGTTGATAAAGAATGTGCAACAAAAATCGGCAACAAATCTGACCATCCAAATGTGGCCTTCTTAAGCCTTCAGGGCTCCACAGAAGCAAACATTCTCTACAAGCCCCTTTAGATGTGGTTGACACATTATCACACTAATATCAGCTTCAGTGATTTTCTTACAAAACCAATCATTGTGTTTATTAGGACCTCAATAGCAATAAAACTTTACAATAATAAATGCTGAATAATATTTGTTTACTTACTAAGAAACTCCATGTCTCATAATAATGTAAAAAGGAAATATAAAAAAAATACTGAATTAGAAATAAAAAGTAAAGTAATTTCATAATTATAGAAAATTATATAATGGAAAAGTATATATTTCATAGTGCTTTTCAATTACCATAAAATATGGCATCAAATTCTGTACAGTAATGTTCTGTGTATACTTCAAATGGCACAGTTTTAAGTTAGACCCATACTGTAAAAGTCTAGCTTATAGGCATCAATGGGGAGGGGGGCTTAGTACTGTATATACAGTACCTTGTTCTTAGACCTGTACATAAAAAAATTGCACCCCATCCCAATTACCTGCATACAGAAATGTAGCTAGTAATATCTTGACTCCAACCACACCAGGGTGGTCACTTTAACGTGATTTGTTGTATTACTGTATTGTGATTTTGTTGCGTTACCACGTTAAACTAGTCAAGATAACCATGGCTACATCTGTAGGGCAGCTTTTTATGAAAGTTTAGGTTCCCTTTAACTAATATTTTTTTGAAATGATGAGTATAGGACTTCTGTGGGTTCAAGAACACCACAGGTCACCAAAAGGAAATTTTCTAATGTGAGGTGGAAGTTGATGTTGAAGTCAATGTGATGTAAGCAGGAAAAATGAGCATGCATTAAGATCAGTGAAACTAGGAGCAAAATTGTGATGGCTAGATGACTAAATCCCAGTATCTCCAGACTGGCAGGTGGGGTGTTTCTGGTATGCAGTGGTTAATACCTACCAAAAGCAGTCAAAGGAAAGACAACCAAGAACCACTAATAGCCATAATGGCTGACTAAGTCTTATTGATAAGAGTGGAGAAAGAAGGTTAGCCTGTCTGGTGTGTCAACACAAAAAAGCTATTGTAGCACGAGTTGCTGACCTGTCAGAGTGCCCATGCTGATCCTTGTCTACCACAAAAAGTACAAATGTGTCCAACCTTACCTTAGCTTGCATTTGGTTAAGTACTCCAATTAACCAATTAAAATAGTGAAACCCTTGACAGACTACATTTCACAGCACAATCAGTGGCTGTGTAGTGTCCTGGAGCAAGGATACTTTGGCATATGGGCATTTGTGGCCATATGCCCCTATTGCGCCTATGCAAAGCCATCAACTCCCTACTTTATTGCACTTTGAAGGGTTAACTTGCACTGATATTTATGCTGTTGTGTGCACTTATACTGTTTTGCATTGTTGAAATGCATTTTATATGTTTATTGTAATATATCCTGTTCATTTGCACTGTTATTGCACTGTACATGCACTACACTGTGGAAAGGGTTAATACACAGCCAGCTATGGGTAGTTTCACACTTGCGGAAGGACGGATCCGACAGGCTGTTCACCATGTCGGATCCGTCCTGCGGCTATTTCGCCGTGCCGCTGGACCGCCGCTCCGTCCCCAGCTCCGGCGGTGCACGGAGAAAGGGTGCCGGACCAAAATTACTGCATTCAAATAGAGAATCCCAGCAGATGCGACTTTGATCTTCAAGAAATTTTATTTTCACAAATCAATATGTCCCATCATCTAGGACGCGTTTCGGCTAACTGCCTTTTTCAACAGGTAAATTTACATAGTCAGAAGCACATATATATACAGGCATCAATGATTAAGGATAGGGAACCTCCCAGTGGCATCACCGCCCATAAGGGGTGGTACATTTCAATTAGATATACAAATCAAGGGTTAATCACTCAAGTGGACGGCACTGGTATTAGAACACATACTGATGGTATAAAATGGATAATAAATACCAGTGTGGCTGAGAAAATTCTTCAATAAGTAGATGTCTAGAAAAATGATAATTGACAAACAGAAAATGCATGAGTAAACAGAACCAGAACTTAGATATGCATAATTTCGTAATCTCTATTGAGACCCCTTGGATGAAGGGTGTCTAGGGTGTGGATCCAGTAGGCCTCCCGACGTAGCAAAAGTTTTTTAATATCACCTCCCCGTCTGGGCCTCATGACCTGTTCTATGACCTGAAATTTTAATTGGGCAATTGTATGATGATGTTTCTCAAAATGGGAGGGGATGGGCAAAAGTAAGTTTTTGGTCCTAATGGTTGACTTGTGCTTCCCAATCCGATCCCTAATGTTCTGTATTGTTTCACCAATATATAGCAGCCCACATGGACATTTAATCAAGTATATAACGTTAGCTGAGTCACATGTAAAAAAGCCGTTCACAGGGTATGTACGTCCAGTGTGTGGGTGATATATATTGGGCCCTTTAATTATATTAGAACACTGAAAGCAATGTAGGCACGGAAAGGTCCCCTTCCGCTGTGTGGCCAGTACACTCTGTTTAAGGGCACCACGAGTACTCCCAATATCTGCGCGTACCAGTTTATCCCTGTAGCTTTGATTCTTTTTATTACAGATGAGGGGCGGATTTTTGAACTCTCCAATCTGGGGGTACGCTTTCTCTAGCAAATGCCAATGTTTCCTTATAACATTATCCAATTTCTTATTAAACGGATGGTATTTATGGATCAATGCCACTCTTTGGTTATTAGTTTGTTCTTTATCAGAGCTAACAGGGGTTTCTAATCCATCTAAAGTTTTTATTAAGATTGAGGATGGATACCCTCTTTCTTTGAATCTTGTGGTCATTTGGTGAACCCGTTCAGAACAAAATTATTTCAGAACCGGTATGGCCCCTTTTTTTGTTACGAGCTTTCTGTCGTAAGACTTAGGTTTTTTTTGTCTGGGGTTCTGTGGGAAGCTGTGCATTCCCCACTCTGAAGTTCTTTCCCCATGGTCCCATGCATGGCGGTGTGCTCGCACTCTCCCTGGAGGAGATGCTGGCCATGTGCTTTACCCCCTTTTTTCTGGGCGGTGTGCTACACTCTCACCGGATACGTTGCTGGCCATGAGAATGGCCCTCTAACATGGGTGGAACGCTTGCACTTCCATTGGATACGGTGCTGGCCTTGTGCGTGACCACCTCTCACTTCAAGGGCAGAATTTGGCACGCTCATGGGATTCACGGCTGTCCTTATATGGCTGTGCTGGACTTGTACATGTCCCCCTTCATTGGCAGAGTAGTTACTCTCTCGCTGAGTTCAGTGTTGGGTGTATTATTGCACACTCATTTAATGCTAGGATACCCCTGTGCATGTTCCCTTTTCACTAGGTGGACCTCCTGCGTTCCTGCTGGTTTATAGGGTATATCCTGCTTCTCTGAAGTAGGTACGGCCTTAGGCATCACTCCCTTTTGGGACGGGTCTTTGCACTCTTGCCGACTGCAGTTGGCCAGGTACAATTTCCCCCCTTTCGGGGTGGACTGATTGGGTTCCATCGCATGCTATACTAGGTTTGTGCATAACTCCCTTTCAGGTTGCACTTTGCAATTCCGTACATGCTGTGGCGCTCTGGGACGAGCCCCCCTTTTTTCTAGGTGGGTTGGCCTTCTCGCTGCTTGCGGGGCTGCTCGTACGTATGCCTCACCTGCTTCCTGCGGCATACCTTTGTTTCTTGGGAGACGATGCTTGCCGCCAGCCTTGCACTCGTCCCTAGGGAGTTCATTCTGTCCTCCGGACCGGACAGGCTCTATTTCTCTCTGCTGCACCGAGCTGGGTGGTGCTCATTCATTTAGTTGGCCTTTCATTCCAGGGAGTGTTCGTGGGTCCTAGATGCATGCCCTTTGCGTCCTTCTGCGGCATTGCTTCCCTGCGCTAGTGGTCACATGGTCGAGAGTGCTGTTGTCTGCAGCGCCTCTCGAATTCTTCATTGGCTCTGGCAGGACTGCGGTTCCCTTGCCTGCCGTAATTTCCTCCTCTTCGGATGCAGTGTGGTATGAGTCCTTCCTCTTGGCGCCTCTACGCTTCTGTCTGATCTGCTACCGGGTTCGGGCTGCTCTTCTCGGGACGGTCACCCAACTTCTCTTGGGTGCTGGATTACCCAGGTCCGGAGGACCTCCGCCTTGGGTTCTTCAAGGTATTCGCCTTCTGCGAGGCGGTGGACCGGGCGTCTCACGTTGTTTGGGCCTTGCCGTTTTTTTGCTTGGAGATCTCCGACTCTTGCAGACGTTCGGCCTCTTTGGTTTCCAGGAGGTCTGTGCATAGGGTTGATAGACTCCAGGGTGGTTTTCCTCCGCTTGATCAGATTGGCTATTGCTGAGGTTACCGCACCAAGGGCAGGATTCTGTCTTTGGTGTCACCGTTCCTTTCACCAGAGCGGTCGGTGCCTCCTTTTAGGCGGTTTTCTTGCCTCTTCCAGGATACGGCGCTGGCCAAGTGCATTCGGCCCTTCTGTAGGCAGCATTCATCATCTCTCCAGTTTTGGTGCCTGCCATGTGCATCCCCCCCCTCCTAGGCGGGCTACTGCACTCTCCCTGGCTGGCCATGTGCATGACCCCCTTCTTAGGCGGAATGCTGCACCTTCACCGGATACGGTGCTGGCCTTGTGCACGACCCCCTTCCATAAGCGGAACGCTGCACTCTCTGGATTTGCTGCCAGCCATGTGCGTGACCCCCTTCCTGGGCGGAACGCAGCACTCTCACTGGATCTGTTGCCGATCATGTGCATGACCCCCTTTTTTAGGCGGAATACTGCACTTTCACCGGATACGGTACTGGCTATGTGCACGACCTCCTTCCATAGGCGGAATGCTGCACTCTCGTTGATGTGCTATGATGTACTTATGTACTATGTTATTATGCTGCACTCACTGGTTTCGCTGCCGGCCATTTCTTAGGCGGTATGCTGCACTCTCATTGGATTCCCTGCCGGCCTTAGGTATGCCTCCTTCCCTCAGGCAGCATACATACATCCCTCTGTCTTTGGGTGTTTCCTCGCAGGTACGTTGCTGGCCACGTGCATGTACCCCATACATGGCAGGGTGCTTGCACTCTCGCTGGATCCGCTGTCGGCCATATGCATGACCCCTCTTCCGTAGGCGGTGTACGCACTCTTGCTGGATTCGCTGCCAGCCAGGGGCATGCCTTCCTTCCTCAGGCGACATGCACGCATTCTTAGTGCCTGTGTTTGTCTCTCGCCAGTTCGTTGCTGGCCATGTGTATGACTCCCATGCATGGCAGTCTCTCTCTCCAGGCTGAGGGTATAGCTGTGGAGGAGGGGCTTAACAGTCTTCACTTAGTGTCACGCCTCCTATGGAGATGAGCTATACCCATATCTCTTGCTTTAGAATGTTATCAGCTGATGTTACCTATTATTTTCAGATTATATTATGTAATCTCCAGGAATTTTTCAGAATTACATCTAGGAATTTTAATTTTGATTTTGATTGAAATTTTCATTTAAATGGCATCTAGATGAGAAACCACAAGCACAACATAAATATGAATATATTCAACATAGCAATATAAATGTAACTCATAACCGCATGTTATGAGGTAAGCTCGCAGTGCCAATGAACACGTGGGACACCAAGGCAGGCACTAAGACTCCTACCCCTTGAACACAGAACCGTGAGTAGGAATATCGAACTAACTAATCTGTGCTTTGATAGAGAGGAGGCAACTAATATCGATAACTCCAGCATAACTGTTAAGTTTGTTACTGATCACTAACATCTGAATGGACATGTCATGATAACCAACATGGGGCAACACATGGGAATGATCCCCAATGCATGTTAAGTGATCTTTATATTCCTAATGAACATTAGGATAGAACAACTACAGTACCCTGAAAGATTATCAAAATTAGGGTTATTCACTTTAGAAAAAAGACGACTGAGAGGAGATCTAATTACTATGTATAAATATATCAGGGGACATTACAGAGATCTCTCCCGTCATCTATTCATTCCCAGGACTGTGACTGTGAGGAGGGGACATCCTCTGCGTCTGGAGGAAAGAAGGTTTGTACACAAACATAGAAGAGGATTCTTTACGGTAAGAGCAGTGAGACTATGGAACTCTCTGCCTGAGGAGGTGGTGATGGTGAGTACAATAAAGGAATTCAAGAGGGGCCTGGATGTATTTCTGGAGTGTAATAATATTACAGGCTATGGCTACTAGAGAGGGGTCGTTGATCCAGGGATTTATTCTGATTGCCTGATTGGAGTCGGGAAAGAATTTTTATTCCCCTAAAGTGAGGAAAATTGGCTTCTACCTCACAGTTTTTTTTGGCCTTCCTCTGGATCAACTTGCAGGATGACAGGCCGAACTGGATGGACAAATGTCTTTTTTTGGCCTTATGTACTATGTTACTATGTTACTATTACGGTCATACAGCCAACATCTGACTAAGGCCTCTTTCACACGACCGTTTTTTTTTTCCGTTTTGCGGGCCGTTTTTTGCGGTCCGTATACGGTCCGTATACGGAACCATTCATTTCAATGGTTCCGCAAAAAAAACGGAATGTACTCCGTGTGCATTCCGTTTCCGTATTTCCGTTTTTTCCGTTCCGTTTAAAGATAGAACATGTCCTATATTTGGCCGCAAATCACGTTCCGTGGCTCCATTAAAGTCTATGGGTCCGCAAAAAAACGGAATGCATACGGAAATGCATCCGTATGTCTTCCGTATCCGTTCCGTTTTTTGCGGAACCATCTATTGAAAATGTTATGCCCAGCCCAATTTTTTATATGAAATTACTGTATACTGTATTTGCCATACGGAAAAACGGAACGGAACAACGGAACGGAAACGGAACCATAACGGAAGCAAAAAACGGAACAACGGATCCGTGAAAAACGGACCGCAAAACACTGAAATGGACATACTGTCGTGTGAAAGAGGCCTAATAGAGGATATACTACAATCCATTTATCCTCAGTGCACAATTCCTGGAGATTAAATAATATAATCTGAAAATAATAGGTAACATCAGCTGATATAATTGTGATAACATTCTAATGCGAGAGATACCACTCAGCGTTGCATAAAGAGACATTTTAAGACATATTATATACCCATTTATATATGGATTTATGCTGCGCAGAATACACCTTGGATACTGTGTAAATTGGATGGACTTTCTGGAATCTATCTCATTATTGCCGTTTTTATGTATACTTGTGGACTTTCTATTGTTGTTCTTTATCGATTTTTATTGATTTTTAGCTTTAGTTTTTCCGTGGATTCTTTTATGTTATTTATATGAATTATGATGTACTCAGCTTAAATAAATAGATTTTCGGAGCGATTCTGAAATTGGAGTGCCGATCCTCCTTAATTTTATTTACTCCATTTTTGTTCTGCTGTAGCAGGGTGAGTCACTGAGATCAGTGCACCCTTTCCATATAGTGCATAGGAGAGCCACCTGCCTTTATATATTTTATATTAATTCTGATATAGATGTGTAATGTTTGTAATTATTTTTATCTGCTATATTTTTTACTTTCCATTTTTATGTTTAGTCTATTTTATTGTTTGATAATATTTGTTTATAAATACGCATTTGATGAATCTGTGCAACACCAGATAGCAGATTGCCCTCCATTTTTATACATTTCTGGATATGATAGATGTTGATCTGTTTCTAAGACTCCCATCTCAGCTAAAGTTTGAGAGCCACTAACAAGCAGTGACTTTTGCGCTGGCTGACTAAACACGTGGATGCTTTATATAGTCATGTTATATTATATGTCTGTCTGCAGCTTCCCCAATTAGGCTTGGATCTGATCACTAGGAAACTCCCAAATGAAAGGACTTGTGATTGAAGAGTTAACCCACTATAGGCAGCTTTCCATGGGGGCAAAGATATGTCTGAAATATGACAAATTTTGTAAAACCACCTACAAGAGACAAATAGTCATTAGCACATTGCAATGATAATCCATGTATCCATGAGCAGTTCCATCAACCATCATCAACACTAGCAAGGGACCCCCAAACACACACACACTTGACCAGACCTGAAAAGAGAGGATTACTTACCCACTGGCTTCCCGTCCTTCTTCTCCCAGCCTGCAATGCTCCACTGGACTCTCTCGCTGTAAACATCCAGTTTGACATTGCTGCAACAAACCACTAGCCGCAACGGAGACCAGATCCTCTTGCGCCATGTGACTATTTGGCATGACATAAGATTAGCCAGTTACTACCATGGCCAGTAATTGTCTGCGGCAATGTCAAACCAGATGTTTATAGCAAGGGAGCCCAGTGGACAATCGCAGGCCTGAAGGAGAAGGAGTGAGGATCCAGCTCCAGAAAGTAGGTAAGTAAGCTGCCCTTTAAAGGTCCGACCAAGAGCAGGATTTTCAAACCCTCCCCTTTCCCCTCATTCTGAGCTAAAATACAAAAGGGACAATTAATTATTACCAAGGGCTCTGCCTATAATGAGACTTTTGATATGTGTGACTGTAGACAAATGTCTATGGATATATCCATGCAAAGACCATACAAGTAATAGTAACATTTCTTTGAGTGTATGTAATTGCTGAATATGGAGAGACCCCCATGCCGTTTTTAGTTTTCTCTAAGGCAATGTGCTAACACTTTTACATATTCATTTCTACAACACATTGATCTTTACAACCATTTTATTGGACCACAAGCACAGCATTTTATTGGACCACAAATGTACAAATGGATTTTGTTTGTCCGAACCCTGCCAACCATGCTGTCATTACACCCTACAATATCCTATTTTCCAGCTATAACAAACAGACCCTTTCTATACCCTGACAGTAACATAAAAAAATACTTCCTGGCATTTCTAAAAGGTCAGAAAACGACTAGTTATGGAATAATGTGAATCATATTTGGGGAGATTATAAAGACTAACTCAGTGTAAAGCTTTTTGTGTGACTGCCAAATGCTGGACAGGAGTCTGAGGAACTCAGGGGAGCATTTATATGCAGAAAAGGCTATTGCAACTTGTCTGATGCATCTGGTTCTAAATGTCTCATCTGATGTTGTGACACATGCCTAGTGCACAAAATCATGTAAATGTTATAGGAAGATCATAGGTAGATAGAGAGATAATAGGAGATGATGAACAGAAAGCAGAGCAGCCATTTTGCATGAGTTGCTGTTAATAGCAGTTACCCTGGGTTCACACCTGAGCGTTCTGAAAGGAGCGCTCTGTATGCACGATTGTACCGGCGTTTACAGAGACAAGCGAACGCCCATTGTCGCACGTTCCCGAGAGTCTATGTACGGGAACGCGCGACAAAACGCCCCAAAGAAGCTCAAGAACTTTTTTGAGTGTAGGGCGTTTTTCAGCACGTTAAAATGCGCTGTAAAACGCTCACGCGTGAACCAGGGCCATAGGGAAGCATTGGTTTTCATGTGTTGAGCGTTTTACAGCGCGTTTGAACGCGCTGTAAAACGCTCAGGTGTGAACCCAGCGTTAGAGATATGCTTTAAAGCCGTCTCATGAACTGCAGGAACAGGTGAGGACTGGCCCACTGGGGAGCCAGAGAACTGTGTGCTCTGGAAACGAGAGGGTTAAAACAACATGCTAGCAAGAACTAATGAGCCCAATAACAGTTCTAGCTGCTGCAGAGTTTGGAATTTTTAACTCTTTCAATGTCAGAGAACACAGCTTAGACAGAACAGTGCTGGTGAACCCCCAGTGGGCTCTGATCCAGGACTGGGTTCCCACTTACTAAACCAACAGCATGTATGGAGACAGTGTACCTTTAATTATCCAGTATGTGCTCAAGTGCAGCTGAGCTCTGGGTGCCTACATTCAGAGCATTGGTGCTGTCATAGCTAGAGAAAAGCGAAGCTGACGAAGTGGAATTCAATCTGAATTTCAGGAAAAATTCCATTTGCACCGATGCCAAATTTCCCCGCGATTCCTAAAACGGCTGCTGCTTGTGTGAGGACATGGAGCAAGGAACTCTGGGAAGGTGGAATCACTCATAATGCCATGCATGCAGCCAATCAGCAGCCAGTCCTGTGTTGTCACAGCCCTGTAAATAGCCTCAGCCTTCTTGGATTCTGCCATTTTCCAGTGTACTTAGTGCAGGGAGAGACGTCAGCAGGCGCTAGGGACAGTACTAGGAAAAACTACAGTGAAAAAAAAAAGAAAGATTTAGAAGTTCAGGGAAAGATTATTCAAGGTATAGGTAAAGGATAGGGAGGAATCATTCTGCAGCATTTATGTTGAACAGGGTTCAGTAGGGGGGGTTTCAGCCCGGGTAATGGGAACAATCGGCGAAACGGCCGAACCTAATTTTTTTAAAATTTGCTCATCTCTAGTCATGGCAATGACTTGATGCACTGACTGGGGATCCAAATTGCCATTATACAGCTCTGTAATTCCAGCAAACCGTTCTTATTAGGGTACAAGTGCTGTTTAATACAGCCATAAACAGGGTTTATTACAAGGACATATTTCTATGTCTTATTTGCCCTTGTGCAGTGCAGTTATATGTTCTAAAGCATTTTTTAGCTTGTATTAGTGGGAAAAAAAAGGGCTTATTAGTGCGAAAATTACAGCACTTCTTGTCGTGTATTAGTGGCAAAAGTAAAATATATTTGCCGTTCAGCGGTGCAGTTATATGATCTAAAGCCTTTTGTGGTGTATATTAGTGGCAAATTAAAAAAATATATTTGCCATTCAGCGGTGCAGTTATATGTTCTAAAGACTTTTGTGGCGTGTATTAGTGGCAAAAGGAAAAATATATTTGCCATTCAGCGGTGCAGTTATATGTTCTAAAGCCTTCTGTGATGTGTATAAGTGGAAAAAAATAAAGGCCTATTTGCCGTTCAGCGGTGCAGTTATATTAGTTAAATTCGGATCGAAGCAAAAAAAGTTTTTTTTCTAAAAAAAATCATGGCAATGGCACTTGACATGCGCCATGATGCCAGTGCTCTGCCACATAGGCAACAGAAAACCTCCTAATGACCTACAGGGAAGGGAAAGTAGGAAGAAAGGATACAGAGTCCTCTGCCAATTCCTGCACCTGCAAGATTGCTAAAGCAGCTGAAGTGAAGTGCTGCAACCTAACTCCCTCTCAGAGTCTCAGCACCAGATCCTATTGGTATTGTTTCCATGCTGGTTTCAAAAACAGCAACCCAGGATGTATCACAAGAGCCAGCATATCTGGCCAGAAAGAGCAGAAGGCAGCATAACACTAAAGTGACTGGGACCACATCCAGACCGTAAGTGCTATTGTCTTGTTACACTCCATGTGTAGTACCCCAGACCTGGAGGTACAGTACTACAAATGTACAGTGGTCAAAAGTTTTAAGAATTACATAAATATTGGAAATTGGAAAAGTTTTTATAATAGCAATTTGAATATACTCCAGAATTTTATGAAGAGTGATCAGATGAATTGCATAGTCCTTCTTTGCCATGAAAATTAACTTAATCCCCAAAAAAACTTTCCACTGCATTTCATTGCTGTCATTAAAGGACCTGCTGAGATCATTAATAGTAATCGTCTTGTTAACTCAGGTGAGAATGTTGATGAGCACAAGGCTGGAGATCATTATGTCAGGCTGATTGGGTTAAAATGGCAGACTTGACCTGTTTAAAGGAGGGTAATGCTTGAAATCATTGTTCTTCCATTGTTAACCATGGTGACCTGCAAAGAAACGCGTGCAGCCATCATTGCTTTGCATAAAAATGGCTTCACAGGCAAGGATATTGTGGCTACTAAGATTCCACCTCAATGAACAATTTATAGGATCATCAAGAACTTCAAGAAAATAGGTTAAATTCTTGTTAAGAAGGCTTCAGGGCATCCAAGAAAGTCCAGCAAGCGCCAGGATCGTCTCCTAAAGAGGATTCAGCTGCGGGATCAGAGTGCCAACAGTGCAGAGCTTGCTCAGGAATGCAGCAGGCAGGTGAGAGCGCATCTGCACGCACAGTGAGGCGAAGACTTTTGGAAGATGGTCTGGTGTTAAGAAGGGCAGCAAAGAAGCCACTTCTCTCCAAAAAAAACATCAGGGACAGATTGATCTTCTGCAGAAAATATGGTGAATGGACCTCTGAGGACTGGGGCAAAGTCATATTCTCCGATAAAGCCTCTTTCCGACTGTTTGGGGCATCAGGAAAAAGGCTTGTCCGGAGAAGAAAAGGTGAGCGCTACCATCAGTCCTGTGTCTGTCATACCAACAGTAAAGCATCCTGAGACCATTCATGTGTGGGGTTGCTTCTCATCCAAGGGAGTAAGCTCACTCACAATTTTGCCCAAAACACAGCCATGAATAAAGAATGGTACCAAAACACCCTCCAACAGCAACTTCTTCCAACAATCCAACAACAGTTTGGTGAAGAACAATGCATAAGGCAAAAGTGATAACTAAGTGGCTCGGGGACCAAAACATTGACATTTTGGGTCCATGGCCTGGAAACTCCCCAGATCTTAATCCCATTGAGAACTTGTGGTCAATACTCAAGAGGCGGGTGGACAAACAAAAACCTACTAATTCTGACAAACTCCAAGAAGTAATTATGAAAGAATGGGTTGCTATCAGTCAGGAATTGGCCCAGAAGTTGATTGAGAGCATGCCCAGTTGAATTGCAGAGGTCCTGAAAAAGAAGGGCCAACACTGCAAATACTGACTCTTTGCATAAATGTCATGTAATTGTCGATAAAAGCCTTTGAAACGTATGAAGTGCGTGTAATTATATTTCACTACATCACAGAAACAACGGAAACAAAGATCTAAAAGCAGTTTAGCAGCAAACTTTGTGAGAACTAATATTTGTGTCATTCTCAAAACTTTTGGCCACGACTGTATATAGTTTTGTGTTATATATTGTTATGTATGTTATATGTTACGGCCGTTACTTCCAGTAAGTAATGTATGATAGTGGATTGCAAGGAACAGGGCTAACCACTCTGTTCTTCCCCTCCTGGTAGGAGTGGGCTGGTTCTGCTTCCTGCCAGCAGGGGGAGGGTTCCACAGCAACCCGAGTGTGGGGAGGAAGCACACAGCTGAGCTCCTTTTCCTTAAGAGGATTCTCCAGAGAGATCAAAGATATACAGTCTTGAGTAAATTCTTGATAAAACAGACAGCACAGTGAGCAGCTACAATCAGCATTAAGGACACTGCTATAAGGTAAGGGACTATGACTAAGAGCCCATCACCCCCACTGTTACTAGGCCAGTACAGTATCCTTACATCAGCTGCTAATGTATTTAAAGCTCTTTGTTGCAGTTAATAAAATAGACTTGTATACATTTAATTCTGGCTTCATTATTCAATACTACATTTCCAATACATTAATCCCCAAGGAGCAATGGCCTAAGGGAGTACACCGTGACGCAACACTTCATCAGGGCAACTACCACTCCCATCCTCTACACCGGCTCCTCTGGTGCTCGCTGCATGTTATGGCTATCCAGATCCATGTGGAGTATTCCATGTCTATATGTCCACCACCCTTTCCACGTCGTATCCCAAAACACTGTGGCTGCTGGAACCATTGTATGGATGTATTCACACTGCATTTGCAGTGTATGTTTGACACTATTTGCTGGGTACAGTTATTTCTTAGGGCACTGTGTGCCAATAGTTATTGAAGGCGGTACCATCTGTGTGGCACTAGTATTTTCAGGGGGGACTGTTTCTGCAGTATAGTATTGGGGAGCACAGCAGGTGTATCATTGTGGGCAGCAGGATGTATTGTTGAGAAGGTGTGAGGATAATGGAAAAGTAGTAACCTAAGATGTTTTGTTTGTCAAACTCTGCAGAGGCAAGAAATGACAGAAAGAAATCATCAGGGTGGTCTGGTCCGAATGGAGAAGATAAGGAAAGAGAATGTCTACATCAGAGGAGACATCAATGGATGTAAGTGGTATGTAGCGCTGTAAAACCATGTGTGTTTTGTAGCCCAGTATGTGATGTTGCCTGCCCCTTGTCAAAAAGCACTGAGGGAAGGGGAACTGGAGCAGAACTCTTGCACCAGGGCCCATGCGCCTTTAGCTATGCCCCAGGTGGCACAGATGGGTCAGCATTATCCAGAAGAGGGGATTGATGGGCCAGAGCCATACATGTAGTTGTGCCTTACTCTCAGCTACACACCTTACTGTTTTGACAAAAACACAGCTATCCCTCTCCATGGTCTCTTCGACAGTCTGTCAGTACTGAAATATTCTCAAAAAATATTGATACATTATCAATCCTCATAACTATCATTGGTGAATCTTAATTGTTTGCAACTGCTATACTTATCACTATGTCTTTTTAAGATGTCTAGTATTCCTTAACATAACTTTATGATTATTATAGAAAAAACTAAGGGTGGGTTGCTGGGAACACAGCGCAAGTCCAAATCCAGAAAGCAAAAAGAAAAGGCCAGCTTCCAAAAATATTCCAACAACCTTTATTATTTCATGCTTTTAAAATCCAGTAATACCACAAGGTCTACGCTTTGCAGGTCAGTACAAAAGACCCTTAATCATGACATAATTGTATCCCAGTCTGAGCGTGCTTTTATTTCAGCCAACACCAGTCAAATGAGTGGTGGGGCGTTTTCTACCAAACTTTTGCATGACACTGTAGATATGTGAATTAGAGTAAGATTAGAGTAATTCAGTTTTACAGAGGGAAGATTTTAAAGGGGTTTTCTGGGATTATTTAACTGATGACCTATCCTCTGGATAGTTAAGCAGAATCTGATTTGTAGGGATCTGACACCCGGGGTTCCTACTAATCAGCTGTTTGAGAAGGCACCTGGGCTTGCAGTAATGTCAAGGCCTTCTCTCTGCTCACCGAGGACAGCGCCGTACATTGTATAGTGGCTGTGCTTGGTAACGCAGCTCAGTCCCATTCACTTCAAGGGGACTGAGCGCGCCTAGGCCATGTTACTGATGGACATGATGTCACATGGCCCAGGCAAATCGCCAGTGGCTTCTCAAACTGTTGATTGGCGGAGGCCCCATGTGTCGGACTACCACCGATCAGATACTGATGACCTTTCCAGAGGATAGGCTATCAGTTAACTAATCGCAGAAAACCTCTTTTTTTCCCCATTGGCAGGTTACAGGCTCTGTGTATGGAGAATTATTGGCATAGGGAAAATAATAATAGAGGTGTAAGGAAGAAGATGGATGGCATTAGTTCTGAGAAAGACAAAATAAAATATGAGGGCAATGCTCCAAATGTGATACATTCATATTAGTGGTGCAACCCCTGTAACCCATTCACAACATCAGCCATACATGTATGGCTAATGTCGGCACTTTAAAGATAGTGCCTGCTCCAGAGCAGAACAGGCGTCATAGATGAAGGGTTTCTGCTGTTTCACTGATGCTGTGATCAATTGTAATCACAGCATCTGATGAGGTTTTCCCCGGGAGTGCTGTGCTCCCAAGGCTCAAAAATCTTCCCTGCACTGAGATTGAGGAAGCCGCTCATTGGTGGTGATAGGCTGGAGCCTGCTGGAGGCTACCAGGCTTATCACAGGCATATTCCTATTGACGCCTGCAGGTGACAGTAATCCATCAGAATATACTGAATTCCCCATGCACTACTGTATAAAATCACAGTAATGTAAGGGAGAAGTTAAGAAGTGATCTAAAGTTAAAATTTTCAGGTCCCCTGGGGGGTCTTAAAAATGTAAAAAAAAAAATTTTTAATAGTTTTTCAAAATATAAAATATTAAAAAATATTAAAATTAAAATCACCCCTTTTCCTCATAATAAAAATAAATATACAATAAAAAAAAAAAAGATAATTTGCACTGCTGCATCCCAAAACACCTGACCTATTAAACTATAAATGTATTTATCAGTTAAGGTGAACGCCATAATGAAAAAACAATCAAAATGGTCACTTCAATTTCAAACAATTTTTTTAAAAAGTTATCAAAAATTTTTACACAACCCAAAATGTGATAATCGAACAATACAGATCGGCCCAGAAGAAATGAGACCTCCAACTGCCCTGCAGACGCAAATGTCAAAAAGTTATGAGGGTCACAATAGGTGTATTAATTTTATATATTTTGTATATAAATTTTTCCAAAGTTTTTATTTTATTAAGTATTAAAACACAAGAACTATACATTGTAATCATACTGACCCATAGCATGGAGGGCACAGGTCAGTTTTACCACATAGGGAATGGTGTAAAAACGAAACCATAAAACTAGGGAGAAATTGATTATTATTTTTTTTCAATTACACCCCAATTTGGAATTTCTTTACAGTTTCCCACTACATCATATGCAATATTAAATAGTTCCCTAAGAAAGTACAACTAGTAATTTTTCTATGTGAATGGAAAAAAAAAAAAAAAGTTATGGCTCCAGGAAGGCAGGAAGTGAAAAACGAAAATGAAAAAATGGAAAATCGCTGTGGCATGAGTTAAAGAGGACCTCCCCATGTAATAACAGTTCTGGAGCATCTATTCTTATAACTCAGAATGCTGGCATAAAAAAAAAACTTAACAATAAACAAGTCCTCATATGGCTACGGCAACAGAAAAATTACGTTTTGTCTCTTGCAAACACAAATTATTACTGTCTGAAGGCCCAAAGTCCACCCCACTGCACAGTGGTCTTTAATTACATCATGGTCGTTGTCACCATTAATAAGCAACAGTTGGTGGTCAGATGTCTGGATTAAGTACATTTGACACCAGTCATTTATGGCATTGAAATATATACAAGCTACAAAAATCACCTTTTAATATGGTTCTCTCGATTTCATGACTCACTACATACTTGTTGACTGCTGTTGTACTGTTGTAAAGTGGCAGCAAATAAATTAGTATGTCAACATTTGATGAAAGACGAACAGAGAACAAGAATGGCTTAATGAGGGTTTAAGTACTGAACGGTAATTGATTTATTTCATGAAACACAATAGCTATAGGCATTCTATTCATGCAATATACTGGCAAATGTTGCATTTAGTGTCGATTTAATCTTCATTGTGCAAGAAAGTTCATAATTCTTTATTCTCTTGGCAAATCAAGAAACTGAATAAAGGTGACTTGATTCAAACAAAGAGCTTCTGTTCTACAAGGAGGAGATGACTACATGACCAATAAATCATAGTTTGAACCTAAATGTCTATTCTCATTTATTAGACAGGGCTTTCGGAAAAGTTTTCTCCTTTATATGGATAATATGTGTTCGTTTAAAGGCTCTGTCAATGATAGAAAGCTATAAAGACGTGATTTGGCAAGATTACAGTAGGTTGGGAATAATAAACACAATGATTTGTCTTTCACAAAAATTCCTGAGCTCATTCCCTCTTCATAATCTATGACAAAGTGAAACATGAGTCTAAGGTTTGAGACAATATTCTAGGGGATTCCTCATTACGTATTGTACAGACAAGAAAGGCTTTCATTTGATCACGTTTCAGGCTTTTCAAAATACCAGCCAGGAAATATGACTGAATATACAGTGCCTTGAAAAAGTATTCATAACCCTTGAACTTTTCCACATTTATTCATATTACACCCACAAATGTAAATTTATTTTATTGGGATTTTACAGGATAGAGCAACACAAAGTTGTATTATTAGTAGTAGTATGTAGTATGTGTGAAGTGAAAAGAAAATGATACATGGTTTTCAAATTTTTTTATGAATTAAAATCTGAAAAGTGTGGTATGCATTTGTTTTCAGCCCCCTGTACTCTGCTACCCCATGATAAAGTCCAGTGTGACCAATTGCCTTCAGAAGTCACCTAATTAGTAAATAGAGTCCTCCTGTGTGTAATTTATTCTCAGTATAACTACAGATGTTTTATGAAGGCCTCAGAGGTTTGTTAGAGAACATGAGTGATCAGACACCAGACAGGTCAGGGATCAAGTTATAGAGAAGTGTAAAGCAGAGTTAGGTTTAAAAAAAAAAATATCCCAAGCTCAGAACATTTCACAGAGCACTGTTCAATCCATCATCCGGAAATGGAAGAAGTATGGCACAACTGCAAACCTACCAAGACATGGCTGCCCCCTAAACTGACAGCCCAGGCAAGGAGAGCACTAATTAGAGAAGCAGCCAAGAGGTCCATGGTTATTCTGGAAGAGCTGCAGAGATCCACAGCTCAGGTAGAAGAATCTGTCCACATGACAACTATTAGTTGTGCACTGCACAAATCTGGTCTTTATGGAGGAGTGGCAAGTAGAAAGACATCTTAGTCCCATTTGCAGTTTGCCACAAGCAATGTAGGGGACACAGAAAACATGTGGAAGAAGATGTTCTGGTCAGATGATACCCTGAACACACCATCCCCACCATGAAACATGGTATTGGCAGCATCATCCTGCGGGGATGCTTTTTTTCAGCAGGAACAGGGAAGCTGGTCAGTGTTGATGGGAAGATGGATGGAGCTAAATACAAGGCAAACCTGGAAGAAATCCTTTTAGAGGCTACAAAAGACTTAAGACTGGGCGGAGGTTCACCTTCCAGGAGGACGACAACTCTAAACATGCAGCCAGAGCTACAATGGAATGGTTTAGATAAAAGCATGTTCATGTGTTAGACCAGCTTAGTCAAAGTCCATACCTAAATCCCATTGAGACTCTGTGGCAAGACTTGCAAATTGCTGTTCACAGACGCTCTCCATCCAATCTACCTGAGCTTGAGCTATTTTACAAGGAAGAACAGGAAAAATGTCAGCCTGTAGATGTGAAAAGCTGGTAGAGATGTACTGTACCTTAAAAGACTTGCAGCTATAAGTGCAGTGAAAGGTGGTCATACATAGTATTAACTCAGAGGGACTGAATACAAATGCACGCCACAGTTTCCAGATTTTTATTTATTAAAAATTTTGAAAACCATGTATCATTTTCTTTCATTTCACAATTACTTGCTACTTTGTGCTGGTTTATCACTATAAAATCCCCATAAAATACATTTACATTTCAAGTGAATGGGTCCGCGATCTGCATGTGGCGTTTCCATTGTCCTTGCTACTACTGCTTGTCAAGAGAAAACATAACAGGCACTCTTATGGCCAGATGCAGAATTTTGAGAAATCTGAGGACAAGGGAGAAATGGTTCATTCCCTGGGACTCACATCTAAAAAATTACTTAAGAGATGAGTAAATTTATTCTAAACGAATTGGATTTGTTATAAATTTCCCCAAAATTCTGCTGCCAAATAAATAAAAAAAATTGGCAATTCACTAATGAAAAGCACAAAACTGTGCCAGCGCTATTTTACAGTAAAACTCAACTGGAAAAAAGAAGTAAAAATGACACTCAGTGAAACTGAACTGGAAAAAAAACAAGTACAAATGGATGGCTCAGAGGCTGATATACAGGCAGGGTTTTGGCTGATTCTTGAGTCCCTGGGATTCTCGGAAGGCAGAGTCACCATTATCAGTCTAGTATGCGATCTGTGAGCATATGTCTTGGATGTGTCTGGCAAAGAGGAATTACAGACACAAGCCAGCTATCTAGGGTCAATATAAGGACTAGTGTTGGGTGAGCATGAGCAGCCAAAATACCGCATATGCTCGAGCGCGATGCTCGAGTCTCCTCCCAGCACGTTTGTTGGCTGCTTTGCAGCCAATAAAAATGCAGGTAAGTACTGCCATTTACTGTGATGCTGTAGCCATTTTGGCTGCTGGCATTACAGTGATTGGCTGGCCGGAAAGCGTCATCGGGTGCTATATAGCACCCAATGACACGTGTTCAGCTCAGTATTACTCAGGGAGAGATGGAGAGGAGAAGGGAGAGATAGTGTAGGGATTGACATAGCAATATTTTAGTTTGTATTCTTGTTAGAGACCCAAAAGTCCTTTAAGGACTATAGTTGTATCTGGCAGCAAAATATATTTTTAGCGCAACCTGCGCTAAATAGCTTGCAATAGTTTGGCCGCTGCAGACAGTGACATTATTTGCAATACATCTCCTGTCTAACATGTGCGCAGCCTAAAAATATCTGTGACATCCAGTGTATTTTTTCCGTAGACAGTGTCCGCTGTGGATAGTTACATTACCTGTGCTACATCTCCTGTATAAGGTTTGCATATCCGAAATATCAGTGACATTCAGTGTAATTTTTTTCGCCGCTGGTAACAGCGACATTATTTGCTCTACATCTCCTGTGTAACGTGTGTGCAGCCTAAAAATATCTGTGACATATAGTGTACTTTTTCTGTAGATGGTGTCTGCTGCGGACAGTTACATTACCTGCGCTTCATCTCCTGTATATCGTTTGCGTATCCGAAATATCAATGACATTCAGTCAAATTTTTTTGCTGCTGGTGGCAGCGACATTACCTGCGCTACATCTCCTGTATAACGCTTGCCCATCCTAAATATCACTGACATTAATTCAGTGCAACTTTTTATTAGGCGGTGGTGATGGCGACATTACTTGCGCTATAATTCCTGTTTAATGTCTGCGCATCCAAAATATCTGTGACATTAATTCAATGTAATTTTTTATTAGGCAGTGGTGACAGCGACATTACTTGCGCTATACGTCCTGTTTAACTTGTGCGCATCCTAACAATATCTGTGACATTCTGTGTACTTTATTTGCACTTACAAAACCTGTGCTACTGTACATGTGACATACTTGCAAGAATATACACTATTTAATATGCACAAGGCGAGCAGTAAGGGATGGGGAAGTGGCCATGCTGCTGATGGTACTCGCAGAGGCTGTGGCCCTGGGTGCGGTGAAACTGTGCCTGCTGCCAGAGCACAAGAAACACACTCATAGACGATACCTAGCTTCATGTCGCAGTTTGCAGGGCGGCGCAGGACACCACTGTCAAAGTCAGACCAGTGCAACAAGGTGGTCGGTTGGATTGCAGCAGATAATGCTTCCAGTCAGTTAAGCACCACCCTGTCTTCCACAAAGTCCAGTCTCAGTAGCCAAGAGTCTGGTCAATTGAATCCTGATACTCTTTCCACCCACCGTGGAGAGTCTTGGCAAACAAGTAATCCCACACTTTTTCATCGCCATTCCTTGATTTGGGCCTCTCACTAAGCCCGTTTGAAGAGGGACATCTGATTCCCAAACTCTGGAGCATTCACAGTCAGAAGATTATGACAGTGGGGAACGGCAATTAGTTTTTCTCGAGGTGGATGATGATGATGAGACACAGTTATCAATAAGTCAACCGCAATTAGTGTCTCAAGAGGTTCATGATGAGGATGAGACACAGTTGTCAATAACTGAGGTTGTCACAGTTGTCAATAACTGAGGTTAAGTCAACAAGTCAGGAGGATGACCAGAGTGAGGAAGTGGAAGAGAAGGTGCTGTACGATGAAGGTCCACTTAACGACTGACACATGGACAAGTGCTTTTGGCCAGGGATGCTACATTTCCCTGAAAGCACACTGGGTGAAGGTTGTGGAGGCCAGGAGCGAGTCGTACCCTGGGATGGCACAGGTGCTACCGACGCCAAGGATTGCGGGCCCTACTATCATCACGGTTTCCTCCTCAATCTGCTGCAACCCCCCTTCTCTTTCTCCGCCTCCTCCTCCACTTCCACCTCTGAATTATCATCTTGCAGTACCAGTCAGACATCAGTCAGTAGCTGGAAACAGTGTAGCACTGCAGTGGGGAAGCGGCAACAGGCCGAGCTTAAACTGATCTGCTTAGGTGACAAACAGCACACCGCCGCAGAGCTGTGGCAGGGTATAAGGGAACAGACTGAGCTGTGGCTCTCGCCACTCAACCTACAACCAGGCCTTGTTGTGTCTGATAATGGCCGCAACTTGGTGGCAGCTTTGGAGCTCGGCAAGCTCACACATATCCCATGCCTAGCCCACGTGTTCAGCCTAGTGGTTCGGCGGTTTCTCAAAACCTATCTCAATTTTCCTGAGCTACTGGTGAAGGTGTGCCGCGTGTGTGCCCATTTCCATAAGTCATCGACAGCTTCTGGCAACGCTGCAGCAGCGCTTGCAATTGCCAGCTCACCGACTGTTGTGCGATGCAACTCCACGTTCCACATGTTGGCCAGGCTTTGTGAGCAGCAGAGGGCAGTAACGGAATACCAGCTGCAACATGGTCGTCGCCTTTCCAGTCAGCTTCCGCTCTTCACAAGCGAAGAGTGGGCATTGATGTCTGACCTCTGTGAGGTTTTACACAACTTTGAGGAATCAACACAGATGGTGAGCGGCGATAATGCTATTATCAGTGTAACCATCTCACTTCTGTGTCTTCTCAAATGCTTGCTGCTCACAATTAAGGCGGACGCTTTGCATGTGGAAGAGGTGGAAATGGGGGAAGACAGTACACAGGGTGATAGGCAAACCACCCTCAGTTCATCTCAGAGAAAATTGGATGATGATAAGGAGGAGGAGGAGGAGGAGGAGCAGAAGACAGTTGCCTTCGCTACAGAGGGTAGTACCCATGGAAGTTTTATTCCATCTGTTCAGCATGGATGGGTAGAAGAGGAGGAATAGGAGGAGGAGATTGAGTCATCTTCCTGATGAGGACAGCGAAGTCTTGTCTGTTAGGACTCTGGCACACATGGCTGACTTTATGTTAGGCTGCCATTCCCGTTACCCTCGCGTTGTACGCATTTTGGCCAACACCGATTATTGGTTGTTCACCCTTCTCGACCCCTGCTACAAAGAGAACTTCTCATCTCTCATTCCTGTGGTGGAGAGGACAAGAAAAATGGTGCAATACCAGAAGGTCCTTGTGGAAAAATTGCTCCTGAACTGACAGCTGTAACTGTTCGTTGGGACTCCCCTGACGAAGCTGCACATGCGGTGAAACATGTCGGGAGGTGTAGTGTCTGTTAGTTTTTTGCCAGGACTGAGCAGAGGGACGCTACCAATTATTGAGCAGGGAAAGTGTATAGGGTCAGTTACCAGCACATATAACAAAGATTCTTTGAACCAGTGTGTGGGTTTAGTTTACAGCGTGTAATCACAGTTACAGCTGTATGTGCGGGTGTTTAAGATAGTGGCTTAAATCCATTTCTATATCAATAGTTATACCGTCAGTTCAAAGCAGTGAAGTTCCAGCAGTGGACACATTTATAACCACATTGTATCCAAATAAAAAATGTGGGTAGAAAAGTAAACAGAACGACGGTGTTCTATTGCAGCAAGTAGGAGCATTGTAGTAAGCCTCATTTCATCTCCACAGGAAACTACCACACAGAAAATCCACTCCATAAAATATTGACACGTTACTAAAAGGCAGTGCACATTGTTCACAGTGTCAAAAATAAAACATGTATGGCAAACACCACACAATTCACTTTTTTTTTTTTTTAAGTGTTTATTAATAGCACAGTGCTGAGATATAAAACACTGACCCGAATACTGCCGCTACCATTGAAATCAACAACTGTCCCTTGTTTCACCCTGAAATTTTTGGTTTTGTAGTTTTCAATATATAATAATAAAGTATGTTGTTTTATTACACACAAGTTGGGACTCCTAAAGGGGTTCGGTGGTCAATTGACCGTTATTGACAGTATTTTGGATTTATCCCGAGGGTCCCAACAAGGGCACAGAAGCTGTTTTATGACTCCCCAGCAGCACCCGCAATCTGATGTGTGGCCTAGTGTCACAATGAGGGAAAAATTTGGAATGATGGTGAAGGAGTATGTAGCAGACCGTGACAGCGTCCTAAGTGATCACTGTGTGCCTTAGAACTATTGGGTGTCCAAGCTGTACACTTGGCACGAACTGGTGCTTTACGACTTAGAGGTGCTGGACTGCCTCGCCGCCAGCATTTTGGCACAGCGTGTATTTAGTGCTGCTGGGGGCAAAATAACTGATCCGCCTATCAACTGAAAATGCTGACCGGATGGCTCTTATAAAAATGAACAAGGCCTGGATTGCCCCTGACTTCTCTACTCCACCAGAGGAAAGCAGCTGAACATAAAGGCACTCTAAATGTGTATTTTATGGTGTATTGAATACACTGTATTCCCATGCACCCCCTCGACCACTAAAAAGAGTATATGGTTCAATCTCCCTTTTCCCGTCCTCCTCCTCCTCCATCATATCAACATGTTTAGTAGGCTGCCCTCGCTCCTAATGTTTAAGAGGGTCAGCTCAGCAGTGGGCCCTCACCCATAAAGTTTCAGAGGGTCACCAGCAGGCCCTCACCCATAATGTTTTTGAGGGTCACCAGCAGGCCCTCAACCATAATGTTTTAGAGGGTCAGCTAAGCAGCAGACCCTCAACCCTAAATTTTTAGATGGTCAGCTCGGCAGCAGGCTCTCGCCCACAAAATTTTGTAGACTGTCATCTTAGGAGCAGGCCCTTGCCCACAAAAATGTTTTGATGGTCATCTCGGCAGCAGGCCCTCACCCCTAATGTTTTAGATGGTCAGCTCAGCAGCAGACCCTCAACCCTAATGTTTTTTATAGTCAGATCAGCAGCAGGCCCTCGCCCCTAATGTTTTAAAGGGTCACCAGCAGACCTTTGCTCCTAATATTTTTGAGGGTCACCAGCAGACCTTTGCTCCTAATATTTTTGAGGGTCACCAGCAGGCCATCAATCATAATTTTTCAAGGGTGTGTATGATGTCCTCCTTTATAAAGGGTGTATTGGAGTGCCGGTTCCTTGTATTTTTGGTAGCCCTTTCCCTTAGTGCATACGCTTTATAAGTGTAGGAGTCGCACTACCTGAACAATTGTACCACAATGTGTATACAGTATACTACTACAGAGCGATCTGGATAGATTGGAGGCTTGGGCAGATAAGTGGCAGATGAGGTTTAACACTGACAAATGTAAAGTTATGCACATGGGAAGGAATAATGCAAGTCACCCGTACTTATTAAATGGTAAAACACTCGGTAACACTGACATGGAAAAAGATCTAGGAATTTTAATAAACAGCAAACTAAGCTGCAAAAAACAGTGTCAGGCAGCTGCTGCCAAGGCCAATAAGATAATGGGTTGCATCAAAAGGGACATAGATGCCCGTGATGAGAACATAGTCCTACCACTTTACAAATCATTAGTCAGACCACACATGGAGTACTGTGTACAGTTCTGGGCTCCAGTGAACAAAGCAGACATAGCAGAGCTGGAGAGAGTCCAGAGGAGGGCAACTAAAGTAATAACTGGAATGGGACAACTACAGTACCCTGAAAGATTATCAAAATTAGGGTTATTCACTTTAGAAAAAAGACGACTGAGAGGAGATCTAATTAATATGTATAAATATATCAGGGGTCAGTACAGAGATCTACCCCATCATCTATTCATTCCCAGGACTGTGACTGTGACGAGGGGACATCCTCTGCGTCTGGAGGAAAGAAGGTTTGTACACAAACATAGAAGAGGATTCTTTACGGTAAGAGCAGTGAGACTATGGAACTCTCTGCCTGAGGAGGTGGTGATGGTGAGTACAATAAAGGAATTCAAGAGGGGCCTGGATGTATTTCTGGAGCGTAATATTACAGGCTATAGTTACTAGAGAGAGATCATTGATCCCCGGATTTATTCTGATTGCCTGATTGGAGTCGGGAAGGAATTTTTATTCCCCTAAAGTGAGGAAAATTGGCTTATACCTCACAGTTTTTTTTTTTGCCTTCCTCTGGATCAACTTGCAGGATGACAGGCCGAACTGGATGGACAAATGTCTTTTTTCGGCCTTATGTACTATGTTATGTACTATGTTAATGTGAATGAGGGCTTCCTTTTTGTGATATACAGGTTGCATCGGAGTGCCTCTTCCTTGTAATTGTTGGCAGCACTTGCACTTTACTTTACTTGCACAATTTTTCCTCTAAAATCGATTTTATCTTCGGTTTGGTGCGTATTATTGTCAGTCTGTAAAAGTGGGGTACTACTCGGACAACATCATTCTCAGCAGCGACCTGGGAGTCCAAGATGCATACAGACATCCTCCCCATGCTGTTCTCGAACCATTTCATTGGTGTTTCCAATAATTTCTGACCTTTTCCTGTGAACCTCCTGTAAGAGAGGAGGTTGTCTGTTTCACAGGAAAAGGTCAGAAATTATTTGAAACACCAATTATTGGAAACATCCCAAAAAATTTCTGGGCAAGGGCCTGCTCCTAAGATAACAGTCTAAAAAATGTTGTGGGCGAGACCCTGCTGCCGAGCTGACCATCTAAAAATTTAGGGTTGAGGGTCTGCTGCTTAGCTGAC
This sequence comes from Bufo gargarizans, assembly GCF_014858855.1. Lineage (NCBI taxonomy): Eukaryota > Metazoa > Chordata > Amphibia > Anura > Bufonidae > Bufo > Bufo gargarizans. The sequence goes on from NC_058080.1 coordinate 653,570,049, forward strand.
CCTCTAAAACATTATGGTTAGGGGCCTGCTGGTGACCCTCAAAAACATTATGGGTGAGGGCCTGCTGGTGACCCTCTGAAACATTATGGGTGAGGGCATCCTGAGGTGTTCTACTCGAGCACCCGAGCACTTTGGTACTCGACCAACACTAAGAGGGACATTATGTATATTTAATCAGTATGCAGAAAAGTTCAGGTTTTATTGGTGAAAGCCAAAGGACGAACTCTGCATGTGTTTTCATACTGATGTTGGCAAGTGAAAAGTTCATGTTGCACTGCAATTTATGAGATCAACAAAATCCTGCAGTAACCTACCGTAATTTTTTTTTGTAAATGAACAGCTAACCACCCTTAAAAAAACCTAAAAAACTTCAGTTTCCACAGTTCATCAGTGTTTTATAAGCTTATCACCAGCACCAGCAATATACATTCTGCTGCAAATGCTGCACAATTGCCCTTTTCTTTTCTAAAAAACAGGTTCAATTTTGCAACCATGTATATTAAGCACTTTAGTGCATTTCAATGTGTCAATACCAGTGTGTTTGCAGAAGGGGAGGGCATGTAATTGTGCCTATTTAACTACCAAAAACATAGCTGCAATTTTACTACCATTTGAAATTACACAAAAAAGCACATTTCAGTATATCAGTATACCACTTTCAGACAACCGCATTGTATTGTGTCAATATACCATGCAGTTTAATTAAACACATTGTATTGTATTTATATATTGCTAAATTTTAATTAATGTATTAACATACAATTTTTTTTCAATACATTGCATTACATCTACCGTATATACCGTGCAGTTTTAGTTACTGCATTGTATTGCATCTATATACTGGTTTCAATCAGTGCACTGGATTACTGTCACAAACAGGTAGGGATAAGTGTGTCCCTAACTTCACCCACACCTCTATCCCTACCTACTTGCACGGTCCGTCCTAACCGACCGGGCACAACTGGGCGGCAGGCCCTAGCTTACGTACGTGCAGGGGCCTAGGGAAGGGAAGACATAACACAGGGAGAAAACTATACAGGGAGTGCAGAATTATTAGGCAAGTTGTATTTTTGAGGATTAATTTTATTATTGACAAACAACCATGTTCTCAATGAACCCAAAAAACTCATTAATATCAAAGCTGAATATTTTTGGAAGTAGTTTTTAGTTTGTTTTTAGTTTTAGCTATTTTAGGGGGATATCTGTGTGTGCAGGTGACTATTACTGTACATAATTATTAGGCAACTTAACAAAAAACAAATATATACCCATTTTAATTATTTATTTTTACCAGTGAAACCAATATAACATCTCAACATTCACAAATATACATTTCTGACATTCAAAAACAAAACAAAAACAAATCAGTGACCAATATAGCCACCTTTCTTTGCAAGGACACTCAAAAGCCTGCCATCCATGGATTCTGTCAGTGTTTTGATCTGTTCACCATCAACATTGCGTGCAGCAGCAACCACAGCCTCCCAGACACTGTTCAGAGAGGTGTACTGTTTTCCCTCCTTGTAAATCTCACATTTGATGATGGACCACAGGTTCTCAATGGGGTTCAGATCAGGTGAACAAGGAGGCCATGTCATTAGATTTTCTTCTTTTATACCCTTTCTTGCCAGCCACGTTGTGGAGTACTTGGACGCGTGTGATGGAGCATTTTCCTGCATGAAAATCATGTTTTTCTTACCTTGCAGACTTCTTCCTGTACCACTGCTTGAAGAAGGTGTCTTCCAGAAACTGGCAGTAGGACTGGGAGTTGAGCTTGACTCCATCCTCAACCCCAAAAGGCCCCACAAGCTCATCTTTGATGATACCAGCCCAAACCAGTACTCCACCTCCACCTTGCTGGCGTCTGAGTCGAACTGGAGCTCTCTGCCCTTTACCAATCCAGCCATCTGGCCCATCAAGACTCACTCTCATTTCATCAGTCCATAAAACCTTAGAAAAATCAGTCTTGAGATATTTCTTGGCCCAGTCTTGACGTTTCAGCTTGTGTGTCTTGTTCAGTGGTGGTCGTCTTTCAGCCTTTCTTACCTTGGCCATGTCTCTGAGTATTGCACACCTTGTGCTTTTGGTCACTCCAGTGATGTTGCAGCTCTGAAATATGGCCAAACTGGTGGCAAGTGGCATCTTGGCAGCTGCACGCTTGACTTTTCTCAGTTCATGGGCAGTTATTTTGCGCCTTGGTTTTTCCACATGCTTCTTGCGACCCTGTTGACTATTTTGAATGAAACGCTTGATTGTTCGATGATCACGCTTCAGAAGCTTTGCAATTTTAAGAGTGCTGCATCCCTCTGCAAGATATCTCACTATTTTTGACTTTTCTGAGCCTGTCAAGTCCTTCTTTTGACCCATTTTGCCAAAGGAAAGGAAGTTGCCTAATAATTATGCACACCTGATATAGGGTGTTGATGTCATTAGACCACACCCCTTCTCATTACAGAGATGCACATCACCTAATATGCTTAATTGGTAGTAGGCTTTCGAGCCTATACAGCTTGGAGTAAGACAACATGCATAAAGAGGATGATGTGGTCAAAATACTTATTTGCCTAATAATTCTGCACGTAGTGTATACAAAGACAGACAACAAGGAAGCTAGAGCTTCCCAGGCCAGCACAAAAATAGCTATAGAATCAATGGAGCTGAGATCAAGAGCCAGGAGATAACGCAGGCACAAAGGGGTAATACAAGATCGAAGTCAAAATAAGCTGAAGTCAGGAGTCAAGATATCGCGTCAGTACAAGGGGTCAAATACAAGCCGAGGTCAAACAAACCGAAGTCACACATGCAGGATACCCTAGTGAGGTGATAAGACCAGGGCCGTCTTTAATATTGATTGGACCCTGGGCAAAAATTTACTTGGGCCCCCTGGATCCCGCCTTCCCACACCTTAGCATGCAATCACACCCTCCACCACAACACACACACAAAAAATCCACACATCTGGTAGAGTCCAGTGAATGACTGTAAATACTTCCAGTTCTGAAGACTCCAGCGGCTCAGGATCAGTGCTCTGGGCTGGAAGTGGGCACCGCTCTGCAGGAAGGAGACCAGGGCTCGGCTCACCCTAGTGTTACAGTGCACCCCAGCACCCCACAGTATGCAGTATAGCACCCTATAGTATACAGCACCACACAGTATGCAGTTTAGCACCCCACACTATACAGTACCCCACAGTATATAGTAGAGCAGTATAGCAGCCCACAGTATACAGAACCTCACAGTATACAACACCTCACTGTATAGAGCCCCCCAAACTATACACGATACAGCCCCCCACACTATACAGTACAGCAGTATAGCACTCCCCCCACTATACAGGCCCCCCCACACTATACAGGCCCCCCCACACTATACAGGCCCCCCCCACACTATACAGCCCACCACACAGTATACAGCCCACCACACAGTATACAGGCCCCCACACAGTATACAGGCCACCCCCGCCCCCACAGTATACAGCCCACCACACAATATACAGCCCATTACACAATATATAGACCACCACACAATATACAGCCCACCACACAGTATACAGCACCCCACTATACAGTAGTTTACAGTATATTAACATAGCAGCCCCTGTCACCTTTTTCTGATGTAATCTTTACACAAAAAAAGCTCCACAGTTAACTTCTGCAACACTCCACAGGACCTGTGATGACCTCATAGCCATGTGACCAGTAATTGCTAGGTTACTGGTCACATGGTAATGATGTCATTAAGGTCCTAGAGCAAAACTCATTAAGGTCCTAGAATTAAGATCATTAACACAGTACGATCATGATGCCTGTGTAGCCGACAGCCTGACACCCGGGGCAGTAGCTAGCAGGGCTCAAGAGGCAGCTGCCTTGGGCCCCCCAGGAGCAACTGGGCCCAGGGCAGCTGCCCCTTTTGCCCCTTGGTAAAGACGGCCCTGGATAAGACCAATCACAGGCAACCTCTGGCCAGCAGGTCACCTTTTTAAATAGGTCCTCTTAATGGGTCACGTGATGTGGCCAGCGTCACATGACAGATGTCCAGCATCTCTGTACATCTGAGCGCCGAATCACTAGCACCAGCGCTCAGTTCCTTACCTGTTCGTTGTCTAGGAAATGGAGGACACCTGCCATGCTGAGGAAGCGTGCCCGGGTCCTCCCGCCCCCTTGTCACCATGGAGACGAGGAGGCTGGTCGCGTCTTCGCTCCTCCTCATGAGTGGGATGCCGACAGCGCTGCAGAGAGAGAGAGCGTCGCCGGCTCCCCGTTACAGTACCCCACCTTCCACAAGGGGCCGCTGGATCCATAATCACTAGAGTTGGTTTTTCCGGGTGAGCTAAATGGAATCTCCTCACCAATCTATTAGCAGGTATTTTACTAGCAGGCACCTAAGACCTCTCTTCAGGACCAAATCCCTTCCAGTGAACCAAATACTGCAAAGAATTACGAACTTTCCTCACATCAAGGATTCTAGAAATCTCGTATTCTAGTTGACCGTCAACTTCAACTGACTGCAGAGATTCCTGTGCAGGAGATACAGGCGACACATACTTTTTGAGTAAAGCTTTGTGAAAAACATTATGAATGTGAAACGAGTCAGGTAACCGTAACTTAAAAGACACAGGGTAATGATGTCAATGATCTTATAAGGGCCAATAAATCGAGGTGCCAATTTACCCAAAGGTACCTTCAGACACAAATTCTTGGTAGATAACCACACCTTGTCTCCCAACCCAAAATCTACCCTTTGTGAACGCCTTTTGTCAGCATTAATCTTTTGAACCTTCTGGGCTTTTTTCAGGTTTGTCTGAACCTGGGCCCAGACTGTGCACAGTTCTTTAACTACTAAATCTGAAAGGAATACGGCGAGAATGAACTAAATCGCGGATGAAATCCAAGATTACAAAAGAAGGGAAACATACCAGTAGACGAGTTCACCTGATTATTAATTGTGAATTCCGCCAAGGACAAATGTTTTACCCAAAGATGTTGGTTTTCGGAGATGTAACACCTCAAATACTGTTCCAGAGACTGGTTTAGAAGTTCAGGTTGACCGTTGGTTTCCAGATGAAAGGCCAAAGAAATTTATGACAAAAAGCCCTCCAGAATTTTGAGACGAATTGAACGCCTTTATCTGAAACAACATTCTATTCATATTAGATGATCCACAAAAAGAGAAGCTAAAGTGTTAGCATTGGGCAATTTTGACAGAGGAATGATTTGAACCATTTTGCTAAACCTGTCAACGATTACCCACACAACAGACATCCTCTGAACCCGATAGGTCGGTAATAAAATCCATGAAAATATGGGACCAAGGTCTACTAGGGATGGGCAGCGGTCGCAATTCACCCAACGGACGAGACCTAGGAGTCTTGGACCTGGCACAAAACTCACAAGAGGATACATATGACTGGATATCTCTAGACAAGGTCGGCCACCAGTAAAACCTGGAAACTAGTTCCTTGGTGGCATTAATGCCTGGATGCCCTCTAAAAACAGAATTGTGGCACTCACCTAACAGTCGGATATGCAAATAACCAGGGACAAACAACTTATCTTTAGGGGATTGTGCCGGAGTCAAGTGTTGTTCCTCAGTAATTTGGGTCGTTAAATCGTAGAATACCTGCCGCAAAATAGGTTCTGGTGGAGTATCAGGAGACTGAAAAGCACAAAAACTCTGGGAAAGGGCATCCGCTTTGACATTTTTACTTCCTGGCTTAAAAGTAATGCAAAAGTTAAAGCTCGTAAAGAATAATGCCCACCTAGCCTGTCTGGGATTCAAATGTTTAGCAGATTCCAAAAACATTGAATTCTTATAAACAGTAAGTACCGTAACACGATGTTGAGCCCCCTCCCAAAAATGACACCATTCTTCAAAGGCCCATTTAATAGCAAGTAATTCTCGATTACCAATATCATAATTTCTCTCAGTAAAGGAGAACTTATGAGAAAAGAACACGCAAGGTCTCAAGTTAGTGAGAGTTCATGAACCCTGGGAGAGTACTGCCCCTACCCCATCCTCGGAGGCATCAACTTCAACCACAAAAGGTCTTTCTTGGTCTGATTGGACTAATACTGGGGCATTAACAAAACACCTCTTGAGTGTTTCAAAAGCCTTTATGGCCTCTGGCGACCAATTCACTAGATCCGCCTCCTTCTTGGTAAGGTTAGTGAGAGGCTTTGCAATAAAAGAAAAAATTGGAATAAACTTCCGATAATAATTTGAAAAACCAAGAAAGCATTGTAACGCTTTAAGAGAGGAGGGTCTCACCTATTCCAAAATAGCCTGCACCTTCACTGGATCCATCTTAAAGGATTGGGGTGTGAGGATATATCCCGAAAATGAAATTTCCTGCACTCCGAATATGCACTTCTCGCCTTTAGCGAATAATCGGTTCTCTCGAAGAACCTCCAGTACCTGTCTAGTGTGAATAACGTGAGAATCCCAGTCAAATAAATAAATCGGAATATCATCCAAATAAATAATCACTAATTTTTTAATAAATTGTCAAAAATGTCATTGACAAAATTTTGGAAAAATGGCATACGGCATAACCAAATATTCATAATGACCCTCAGGAGTACTAAAGGCAGTTTTCCACTCATCTCCCTCCTTAATTTGAATCTGATTATAAGCTCCCCTTAGATCAAGTTTAGTGAACCAGTGAGCTCCAAGAAGTTGATTAAACAGGTCTGGAATCAAAGGCAAAGAGTACTGGTTCTAAACCGTAATCTAATTTAATTCACTATAATCGATACATGGTCTCAAACCACCGTCTTTTTTCCCAACAAAGAAAACCCCCGCCCCCATAGGAGACACCAATTGTCTAATATGTCCTTTTTGTAAGCTCTCCTTCAAACTGTCCCTCATAGACTCCCGTTCTGAACCAGACAAATTATAAATCGTATGGTCTATGACTGGGAAGGAAATCAACATCGGACATGGCAAAAACATCAGTAAAGTCATTGATGTACGTGGGAAGAGTTTCCGAGTCCGTAATGATTCCATCCTGAATATTAGGTAAACAGCAGGACTCACATTTTAATCCTCATTTTTCAAATTCACCCGTGGACCAGTTGATGACTGGATTATGAACCTGGAGCCAAGGCATGCCAAGAACTATCTCCACGGGTAAATTCTTTAATATAAAAAAAGAACCACACTCCTTATGGAGGGCCCCTACAGTCAAGGTCACCTCAGGGGTACAATATTCTATTGTTCCACCCACTAAAGGGGTGGAGTCATTAGCAATAATATTAATAGGGTTAGCAAGAGGCAAAATGAGCACCCCAAGGGAAAGGACAAAATTGTGGTTAATAAAATTAGATCAGAATCAATAAATGCCTTCCCAGACCCCCTACAAGAGCCAAAAGAAATAATCACAGTTAACAGTACTTTCTCTTTAACCACCTTGGGGAGTGTCTTATCCTTCTGGGAGTCAGGACGCAGAGATCTCCTGGAGGGAGGAATTTTATGACATTGCCGTAACCAGTGATCCAATTCTCCACAATAAAAGCAGGCACCGCTCTGTCGTCTTTGATCCCTCATGGTCATTCCGAGTTGCATGGGCTCTTCTAGATGATTCTCAAATTCGACTGTCAAGGGTGAGGAATCAGGTTTAACCACCACCTGTAAAAATGTCAGTTGCTCTCTTCGTCATTCCCTTATACAGATGTAGCAGGGTTAGCACTCAAACTCTTAACACAATGATTTAAGACATTTAAGTTATCTTGAAACAAAATCCATTGAAAATCAATTGAAGGTGTTGCTTAGTTTAGATAACACATCTCAGAAATCTAAGAAAGCATGAGTGTTAACTCTACTACATCGGTACGTCAGTCCAGTCTGACAGCTAAAGTCATCTGCTCTAAGGTGTTAGGGAGGGGGTAACTGACCAAGATATCCTTCAAGTCCTCAGAGAGCCCTAACCTTAACTGACACTTAAGTGCTGGATCGTTCTAGCTATAGGAAACACACCATTTCTGGAACTTGGTGCAATATTCCTCCACAGGTCTGTCTCCCTGGCTAAGGGTACTTTCACACTTGCGGCAGGACGGATCCGACAGGCTGTTCACCATGTCGGATCCGTCCTGCGGCTATTTTGCCGTGCCCGCGGACCGCCGCTCCGTCCCCATTGACTATAATGGGGGCGGATCTCCGGCGCAGCACGGCGGTGCACGGAGAAAGGCCGCCGGACTAAAATTACTGCATGTCAGGCTTTTTAGTCTGGCGGCTTTCTCCGTGCACTGCCGTGCTGCGCCGGAGCTCCGCCCCCATCCCCATTATAGTCAATGGGGACGGAGCGGCGGTCCGCGGGCACGGCGAAATAGCCGCAGGACGGATCCGACATGGTGAACAGCCTGTCGGATCCGTCCTGCCGCAAGTGTGAAACTAGCCTTAGAGACTTTAATTGAGATTCTGCTACAGCCGACCTATCAGGTTTATCGTATAGTACACTTAAAGCCTGAAAAAACGCTTCAACAGTAGCTAAAAAAGGGGAGTCTGTGGGGAGAGAGTAAGCCCATTCTTGGGGGTCTCCCTGCAACAAAGAAATAACAATGTCTACTCTTTGTTGTTTGGTACGTGCAGGGGCCTAAGGAAGGGAAGACACAACACAGGGAGGAAACTATACACAGAGACAGACAACACGGAAGCTAGAGCTTCCCAGACCAGCACCAAAATTTCAATATAATCCATGGAGCGGAGATCAAGAGCCAGGAGATAATGCAGGCACAAAGGGGTAATACAAGATCGAAGACAAAACAAGCCGAAGTCAGAAGCCAAAATATCGTGTCAGTACAAAGGGTACAATAAGGTCGAAGTCAAATACAAACCGCAGTCAAACAAACCGAAGTCACACACGCAGGATACACTAGTGAGGTGATAAGACCAATCACAAGCAACCTGTGGCCAGCAGGTTACCTGTTTAAATAGGTCCTCTTGATGGGTCACGTGATGTGGCCAGCGTCACATGACCCATGTCCAGCATCTCTATACACCTGAGCGCCGACACACTAGCAGTTTTGAAGTCCCATAAGTCCCTCTGAGGAAGAAGTCAGTAACTTATGGGACTTCGAAACGCATCTGGAAGGAATCTGGACCTTGTAACCACTGTCCCTGCGTACGCTGGAGAATATCTACATTTTTACCTCCTGATCATCTGCTGATTGGGAAACCGATCCGTCCCACTGATGAACAAGTGCTTCATTGAACTGCCTGGAGTGTGATCAATCCACCCCCATTCTAACTGGAACGAGCCAGGACTTGAACACAAGGGACGACGAAGTAGCGGAGATCAGAGAAGAAAGCCGCACTTCGATTTGGAGGTAAGGGAATATCATAGCCCAAAATAGGTGGGATGCCACCTAGAGCTGCATTCCCAAATAACTTAAATTGCAACTAACTTGAGGATTATACTGCACATAGCTACGACAATGATACAGTGACAATATGAAGCACTGAAACGTACGGTGCGGATATACACAGCACATACTATTTCACATTAACTTTCCGAACTGAGACAAGCTGATCTTTTGGATAAAGTTAAAACAGTATGCAACAACAATAGTGTACGCAATTATTATAATCGAACTACCCGATCCCTTGATTGTGGTGGATATTGTCTATGCTGCTAAACCTATGTGATTAATTAGTGCTCCTTTCTCACGCCCTTTAGTGTTATTAATTACAATCCGTCATTTTAGTGATCTTTTAATATACTAATATATGGTTATTGTATATTCTATGTATAGTTTATGTGTTGTCTATGACTTTTTAACCAATATTGTGATTTATGAATTATTGAATTAATTGAATTATTAATTAAAATCAAGTGTTTAAGCAAATTCTCAAGGTATATGAGTGCCATATCACTAACTACTATTTATTTATTACCCTCTGGTGTTTTGGAGTTAACACTTTAAGATATAGAGCACCACTCCATCCTGCTTATAGGTAGAGCCACCTCATCCCATTACTAATTCCTTGTTCATAACAAGCCTCTGTTTTTTTCTGACACTACCAGATGTATGTATAAATACAGGCAGGCATCTGTCCCAATTAAGGCATCATTTTTACAAACCGGATTCCAAAAAAGTTAGGACACTATACAAATCGTGAATAAAAACTGAATGCAATGATGTGGAGGTGCCAACTTCTAATATTTTATTCAAAATAGAACATAAATCACGGAACAAAAGTTTAAACTGAGAAAATCTACCATTTTAAGGGAAAAATATGTTGAATCAGAATTTCATGGTGTCAACAAATCCCCAAAAAGTTGGGACAAGGCCATTTTCACCACTGTGTGGCATCTCCCCTTCTTCTTACAACACTCAACAGATGTCTGGGGACCGAGGAGACCAGTTTCTCAAGTTTAGAAATAGGAATGCTCTCCCATTCTTGTCTAATACAGATCTCTAACTGTTCAATCATCTTGGGCCTTCTTTGTTGCACCTTCCTCTTTATGATGCGCCAAATGTTCTCTATAGGTGAAAGATCTGGACTGCATACTGGCCATTTCAGTACCCGGATCCTTCTCCTACGCAGCCATGATGTTGTGATTGATGCAGAATGTGGTCTGGCATTATCTTGTTGAAAAATGCAGGGTCTTCCCTGAAAGAGATGACGTCTGGATGGGAGCATATGTTGTTCTAGAACCTGAATATATTTTTCTGCATTGATGGTGCCTTTCCAGACATGCAAGCTGCCCATGCCACACGCACTCATGCAACCCCATACCATCAGAGATGCAGGCTTCTGAACTGAGCGTTGATAACAACTTGGGTTGTCCTTGTCCTCTTTGGTCCGGATGACATGGCGTCCCAGATTTCCAAAAAGAACTTCGAATCGTGACTCGTCTGACCACAGAACAGTCTTTCATTTTGCCACACTCCATTTTAAATGATTCCTGGCCCAGTGAAAACACCTGAGCTTGTGGATCTAGAAATGGCTTCTTCTTTGCACTGTAGAGTTTCAGCTGGCAACGGCGGATGGCATGGTGGATTGTGTTCACTGACAATGGTTTCTGGAAGTATTCCTGAGCCCATTCTGTGATTTCCTTTACAGTAGCATTCCTGTTTGTGGTGCAGTATCGTTTAAGGGCCCGGAGATCACGGGCATCCAGTATGGTTTTACGGCCTTGACCCTTACGCACAGAGATTGTTCCAGATTCTCTGAATCTTCGGATGATGTTATGCACAGTTGATGATAATAGATGCAAAATCTTTGCAATTTTTCGCTGGGTAACACCTTTCTGATATTGCTCCACTATCTTTCTGCGCAACATTGTGGGAATTGGTGATCCTCTACTTATCTTGGCTTCTGAGAGACACTGCCACTCTGAGAAGCTCTTTTTATACCCAATCATGTTGCCAATTGACCAAAATAGTGTTAATTGGTCTTCCAGCTTTTCGTTATGCTCAAATTTACTTTTTACAGTCTCTTATTGCTACTTGTCCCAACTTTTTTGGGATTTGATGACACTGTGAAAATTTGAATCAACGTATTTTTCCTTTAAAATGATACATTTACTCGGATTAAACGTTTGAGCTGTCATCTACGTTCTATTACAAATAAAATATTGACATTTGCCATCTCCACATCATTGCATTCAGTTTTTATTCACAATTTGTTTAGTGTCCCAACTTTTTTGGAATCTGGTTTGTAGATGCTTGTTCCCAACAAGCCACAGTTTTTTCCCACTGTGTTTAAAAACTATCTGCCGCCAATAGAGCACCTTTTTTGGAACATTTCTAATACTGAAAAGCATAACAAATGCTTTTTAAACACGATGTTTAACACTGTCAACCATAGCTATATATGTCAGTATCACTCTGACATTATTTTCTATTTTTGTCATTAAAGAGCTTTAAGTGGGTGGGAGGAGAGTACAAGAGAAAAAAATATATAATTCCTGGGAGAGTGCCATATTCCAATTTTTAGGCAAATCGGAGCACCTTTTTATTCAGGTAGAATTTTATAAATATTTTTGGAACCATCTGGTAAATTGGACATGCAACGAATTTCAAGAAATTAGTTCATTTCTATATTACTTCTACATTTCTTTATTGCAAAATGACATAAATTTAAATGCAACTCTTTTTCTATGTGTAGTATTCATTTACGTGGCATTGTTAAAACACATAAACTATAAAAGAATATGGTTAATTTCCTATAACCCATATGCAACCATATGGGGATCAGACCTAGCAAGTAAGATTGGTTCCTTCAAAAGCATCAAAGTAATGCTATTTTTATTACTAAATGATTTCAAGGTTTCAGTTTAGTGTCTAAAATATATCTGGGATTCCAGCCTCATAATACTGAAGACTTCTGGGGTCTAAGTATCAAAAGACATATTTATAACTAAATGCAAGCTGTGGAAACTGGAATAAAACAGTAGAATCAGAGTCTGAAAATATTGTGGAGCATATTTTGGAGAAACCCTTGCCTTATCTCTGAATAGTTACTCTTCATTATATCCGCACCAATGACAACAAAGCTAAAATACCACACATATACCAGATATCCAAAAAATTAACATATTAAGATTTTTTTTAAACATATAAACTAAGAAGACAGGGTGGCATTAGCAGGAGGTGCTCAAACCCACATGCAGTCGTGCATATATACAGGGGAGCAAATCCTGCACTTGTGGCCCGTTGCTAATGGCGATCCCCAGCAAAATGCATACGGTGGAGGATGCCCGCGGCGAACCACAAGTACCACAATAGACATCTCACACAAGGTAACAAGTGCGTATGTCAGAATCAATATAACAATATAACAAAACAATAACAAATACAGGTGCACTCTGCAGTCTCACTAAACCCTCAAACTGATTTTAAAATTGAGAGATTAGTCAACATGTCCTACGGTGTAGAACATGTCTAAGCCCGGGCACCACGTCAAGGTTTCTCAAGTAGCCCGAGACCTAACGCTCTCCTACCTGAGCCGTATGGGCGATACCAGGAGCCAGTGGGCAAATTACAGGAGCATGAGGCCGACTCACAAACAGCTCACCAGTGACCTCCAGCATGTAACCATGCTTGCAATGGGAGGAGGGAGGAGTCTGTGAGTCCCACTCAAGACTGACTGATATGGCCCAGGCCTCACAGGTGCACCTAAATGTGGCCTGTAGATGGAAAACAGGCACATTTAAATTGGAGTTTATACACCTCCAGGAATCTATATATATAAACTAAGAAGACAGGGTGGCATTAGCAGGAGGTGCTCAAACCCACATGCAGTCGTGCATATATACAGGGGAGCAAATCCTGCACTTGTGGCCCGTTGCTAATGGCGATCCCCAGCAAAATGCATACGGTGGCGGATGCCCGCGGCGAACCACAAGTACCACAATAGACATCTCACACAAGGTAACAAGTGCGTATGTCAGAATCAATATAACAATATAACAAAACAATAACAAATACAGGTGCACTCTGCAGTCTCACTAAACCCTCAAACTGATTTTAAACTTGAGAGATTAGTCACCATGTCCTACGGTGTAGAACATGTCTAAGCCCGGGCACCACGTCAAGGTTTCTCAAGTAGCCCTCGGGCTACTTGAGAAACCTTGACGTGGTGCCCGGGCTTAGACATGTTCTACACCGTAGGACATGTTGACTAATCTCTCAATTTTAAAATCAGTTTGAGGGTTTAGTGAGACTGCAGAGTGCACCTGTATTTGTTATTGTTTTGTTATATTGTTATATTGATTCTGACATACGCACTTGTTACCTTGTGTGAGATGTCTATTGTGGTACTTGTGGTTCGCCGCGGGCATCCGCCACCGTATGCATTTTGCTGGGGATCGCCATTAGCAACGGGCCACAAGTGCAGGATTTGCTCCCCTGTATATATGCACGACTGCATGTGGGTTTGAGCACCTCCTGCTAATGCCACCCTGTCTTCTTAGTTTATATATATAGATTCCTGGAGGTGTATAAACTCCAATTTAAATGTGCCTGTTTTCCATCTACAGGCCACATTTAGGTGCACCTGTGAGGCCTGGGCCATATCAGTCAGTCTTGAGTGGGACTCACAGACTCCTCCCTCCTCCCATTGCAAGCATGGTTACATGCTGGAGGTAACTGGTGAGCTGTTTGTGAGTCGGCCTCATGCTCCTGTAATTTGCCCACTGGCTCCTGGTATCGCCCATACGGCTCAGGTAGGAGAGCGTTAGGTCTCGGGCTACTTGAGAAACCTTGACGTGGTGCCCGGGCTTAGACATGTTCTACACCGTAGGACATGTTGACTAATCTCTCAATTTTAAAATCAGTTTGAGGGTTTAGTGAGACTGCAGAGTGCACCTGTATTTGTTATTGTTTTGTTATATTGTTATATTGATTCTGACATACGCACTTGTTACCTTGTGTGAGATGTCTATTGTGGTACTTGTGGTTCGCCGCGGGCATCCTCCACCGTATGCATTTTGCTGGGGATCGCCATTAGCAACGGGCCACAAGTGCAGGATTTGCTCCCCTGTATATATGCACGACTGCATGTGGGTTTGAGCACCTCCTGCTAATGCCACCCTGTCTTCTTAGTTTATATATATAGATTCCTGGAGGTGTATAAACTCCAATTTAAATGTGCCTGTTTTCCATCTACAGGCCACATTTAGGTGCACCTGTGAGGCCTGGGCCATATCAGTCAGTCTTGAGTGGGACTCACAGACTCCTCCCTCCTCCCATTGCAAGCATGGTTACATGCTGGAGGTAACTGGTGAGCTGTTTGTGAGTCGGCCTCATGCTCCTGTAATTTGCCCACTGGCTCCTGGTATCGCCCATACGGCTCAGGTAGGAGAGCGTTAGGTCTCGGGCTACTTGAGAAACCTTGACGTGGTGCCCGGGCTTAGACATGTTCTACACCGTAGGACATGTTGACTAATCTCTCAATTTTAAAATCAGTTTGAGGGTTTAGTGAGACTGCAGAGTGCACCTGTATTTGTTATTGTTTTGTTATATTGTTATATTGATTCTGACATACGCACTTGTTACCTTGTGTGAGATGTCTATTGTGGTACTTGTGGTTCGCCGCGGGCATCCTCCACCGTATGCATTTTGCTGGGGATCGCCATTAGCAACGGGCCACAAGTGCAGGATTTGCTCCCCTGTATATATGCACGACTGCATGTGGGTTTGAGCACCTCCTGCTAATGCCACCCTGTCTTCTTAGTTTATATATATAGATTCCTGGAGGTGTATAAACTCCAATTTAAATGTGCCTGTTTTCCATCTACAGGCCACATTTAGGTGCACCTGTGAGGCCTGGGCCATATCAGTCAGTCTTGAGTGGGACTCACAGACTCCTCCCTCCTCCCATTGCAAGCATGGTTACATGCTGGAGGTAACTGGTGAGCTGTTTGTGAGTCGGCCTCATGCTCCTGTAATTTGCCCACTGGCTCCTGGTATCGCCCATACGGCTCAGGTAGGAGAGCGTTAGGTCTCGGGCTACTTGAGAAACCTTGACGTGGTGCCCGGGCTTAGACATGTTCTACACCGTAGGACATGTTGACTAATCTCTCAATTTTAAAATCAGTTTGAGGGTTTAGTGAGACTGCAGAGTGCACCTGTATTTGTTATTGTTTTGTTATATTTTTTTTAAACATACATAGAATATTGGAAATAGTTGTAAAATGCGGACTGGCACTCTGTATGTGTGGTTACAAATATAATACACGATATATAAAGTGATCACACTAATTTAATGAACGAAAAAATATATCAATAAAATACTATAAAAGCATCATAAAAGCATCAAACAAACGCATTCATACTGACACATGCTGTGATAATAGGTGTGAGAAAACAGGCAAAAAGCACAAAAATTGCAAGGTTTCTTGTGAAGGTGAATAAAAAACTTCTTCTGATTCAGACTAGCCAAAGCTTTGTATTATTTCACTAGTCAGCATAAAGTGCATTTAATAGTACTGTTTGATCATATAGTTGTAGCTTGCGGTTTGTAGGCCATTACATACCCCGTATAAGAATCGCTGCTATACGTACTCTTCCACACTGTTCAGGCAGACGCCGGCATGTCACGTGGTCTGTAACCGAAGTCTGACTTGTATCTCGCAGCGTGGTATCGCGGGAACTGGTGCCGAAGATAGGATCCGAAAATTTTATATCATTTGGAGCGCTCCAATCATTCGAAAATACTTTAGATTCTTAGATCATCCGTATAGAGGCCTCTTATCAGTCCGGTGGGAGTTCTCAGCTGTTTCACGCCAGACGCGTTTTGGGGACCTCTTACCCCTTCCCCCAGTGGCAAGAGGTCCCCGAAACACATCTGGCGTGAAACAGCTGAGAACTCCCACCGGACCGATAAGAGGCCTCTATACGGATGATCTAAAAATCTAAAGTATTTTCGAATTATTGGAGCGCTCCAAATGATATGAAATTTTCAGATCCTATCTTCGGCACCAGTTCCCGTGATACCTCGCTGCGAGATACAAGTCAGACTTCTGTTACAGACCACGTGACATGTCGGCGTCTGCCTGAACAGCGTGGAAGAGTGCGTATAGCGGCGATTCTTATACGGGGCATGTAATGCCGCATCTTTGGACACATTAAACTGCAACCTACCTAGAAGCAGGTAAGACCTGTACACCCTCTTAATACAGTGCAAACTAGCACTTGATTTATCACCATCTGCAGTAACTGGGTCCGGACAGCCAACCGCAATTATATCTAGGACCATTCATCCCTATCAAGGATGCTTTGGCCTACAAGCCGCAAGCTACAACTATATGATCAAACAGTACTATTAAATGCACTTTATGCTGACTAGTGATAAATAATACTACAAATAATACAAAGCTTTGGCTAGTCTGAATCAGGAGTTTTTTATTCACCTTTACAAGAAACCTTGCAATTTTTGTGCTTTTTGCCTGTTTTCTCACACCTATTATCACAGCATGTGTCAGTATGAATGCGTTTGTTTGATGCTTTTATGATGCTTTTATAGTGTGTTATTGATATATTTTTTCGTTCATTAAATTAGTGTGATCACTTTATATATCGTGTATTATATTTGTAACCACACATACAGAGTGCCAGTCCGCATTTTACAACTATTTCCAATATTTTTCTCTGTACGGGTGATACAGCTATTTGGACTAGAGCACCTGTTCCCTGTCACATAAGAGTGAGCTATTCCTACTACTTTTTTCTCATACATAGAATATTCACAGACAGGCTTTTAATATTTGAGAAAAAAAATATGGTAGTGTCCCTTTAAGACAGTGACATATATCTGACATATATCATATTGACAGGTCAGAATATCAGCTAGCTAGATTGTCCCTTTAACAATGACATTCTGGTACAAAACTTATATAAGGATCCAAAACTGACTGGGTCCCACAGCAAATCTTTGAATGAGCTCCACCCAGCAACTTCTTCACAAATCATCCTCCCGTTCACCCCCACTCTTGCGGCCTATCAAGATTACTCTTTCAGACCAGGTCCGGCAGCCTCTCCTTCCGTTTCTTATCATTGTATATAATGTCATTGTATAATACTACTGAGGGGACTCTGACATTAAAATATTTTAGTCTTCCTCCCAAGTGGGCCCCTTCTAAGTTCAGACCCCATAGCAGCCACTTCCTCTGCTTCCACGATAGCTACACCCCCTGTACTTATGCAAAAATGATACTTAGTCACGCCCCAAGCAAACAGAAGAAGATAGTTTCCTTCTTGCACCCATTCCAACATCCTTATTACCACATGAAAGCTGCCAAAACGGTTCTTTGTATACAGTTGTGGACATCAGAGCTCCTGTAGTAAAATAAACTTCCTCTTTTGTGTTGTTAAACAAGACTTTGAAGAATTCCACCTTTCTGTGGGTCTGCTGATGAAAGCAAATGTTTTATTGTACAGTTTTTTGTTGTTAATGCTTCTTTAGATGTTATTTTCACTTTCCCCATTCACAGTGCCACAAGATTCATGAACCTAAAACATGCTGGATTTGTTAATTGTGATTTTCTTTTATACTGAATTTACAGAGTGAGTTTAGTTTTCTTCTTTCTCTACTATATACACTGTTACATGTGTGCGACATATGGCAGAAAATACAATGCATTTGTTCCACTCTGCATTCATGTAAATGGTCAGTTGGCAGCAAACATTACATATGAAGGTTCTAAGTAATGGCAATCAATGAATCAGTGATTGCACCAGACATGAAAAAGTTTTGTTTCTTTTCTCCCATGGCCCCTTTTCTCTTTTCTTTGTCTGCGGAAACCAAGACTTTAGTCTGGAAAATATCTTTTGACAGGTCTTACTTTGTGGATTTTACCCTGATTGCAGTTTTTGGGAGCTGAATATAAAAATATATCATGATAATTTACCCCTTTAGGACCCAGCCATTTTTCACCTAAAGGACCCAGCTGAATTTTGCAAATCTAACATGTGTCACACTCGCTTTATGTGGTAACTGTAAAATGCTTTTACTTTTTCAAGCCAATCTGAGACTATTTTCTCGAGAAACATCGTGTTAGTGTTAAGTATGAGTCAATATGTTTTACCTTTATTTAAAAAATAAAAAATTTACAGAAAATGTGGAAAATTTTGCTATTTTCTAAATTAGAATTTTTCTGCGTTTAAGACAGATACCTCATAAAATAGTTATTAAAAGGGTTCTCCGTGAATAAAGAAAATGAAAAAACTTAAACATTACTTTATTATAAATATAGTCCCAATCACCTTTCATTAGTTATAATGGCTCGTTTTGTCTAGGAGAAATAAAATGGCCGCCATCCTATTAGTACACACAAAAACTGTCCTAATCACACAGGAGTACAAGTTACTTCACATCACTGAGCTAAAGAGCTGCCTCTTCATCCTCTCCTACTTGTCAGGGATTATAGTTCAGAATACAGATGGTAAGATCTTCAGATGAATCTCTGTAAGAATTGAGTTAATGAGGAGACATGAAGTACAGAGAGGATGGACATAACAGACTTTGGTAATGGAGACTGCATACAAGTGCTGCTGCTCATTAACCACATCCCCACCCTCTTCTCATGTCTCCTGATCATCTCCATTCCCACAGAGATTCACCTGTATTCAGGATCACCTGACAAGTAGAGCAGAGATGAGGATGAGGCAGCTCTTTAGCTCAGTGTTCTGAAGTAACTTGTCCTGCTGTGGTATTAGGACAGGTTTTGTGTGTACTAATAGGACGGCGGCCATTTTATTTTTCCTAATGATTACTCCATAGACAAAACGAGCCATTATAACTAATGAAATGTATTTGGCAATATATTTATCGTAAAATTATACTTAATTATTTTCATTTTCTTAATTCCCAGAGAACCCCTTTAACATTCAACATACGTCTACTTTATAACTGCATCATTTTGTAAATGTCATTTTTAGAGATGAGCGAATTTCTCAAAAATTCGATTTGGCCGGTTCGCAGAATTTTCCCCAAAAATATATTTGCGATGAATTGTGATAAAAAAACTGCTATTTCCGGGCTGCATAGAGCCTTTATATGGGTGTAGAACACTGTACCTTGCAGTAACACGCATAGGGAGTGTGCTGGGGTAGTGAAATAATACTGTCAGTCTGTATGACACGCAGATGACAGGCGTCGCTCTTAGAATCACTGCACACTTCACTTATTAGGGCAGTTACGGGGCTAAAACTGACCAAATAACTCAAGTATGAACTCAGCCTTACAGGTCGATGTTAGCGTCAAGAAGAAGTGCACTCCTTTTACAACCTCATCAGCTGATTCCACATAGATGTCTACAGTGCCTGTTCTATTAAACGCTTATACAAGTAGAGCCCCCCCCCCCCCCCCCCCAGACAGAGTGGAGAGGGTGTCAGCAGTAAGTTTGTGTTGAAGTCACTGATTATTTTGCCCTTACTCTGATCCATTAGAACAATAACCCACAAAAAACGGATCCTGTCTGTGGAGCATACGCCTTTACTCGGTCAGAATTTGCTCAGTAATCCATGAGTATTGGTAATTAAAAAAAAAAACAGTAGTGGATCTAAAACAGAGATGACACATGAATGGAATATTTGCATGTCTTCTGTGTTTTCTACCCACTACTGCTTTTGGCTACCAAATCATAAGGCAATTCTGATGTGACCATACAGGCCCTACAGCTGCTACACAGACAGGATCCATTGTGGGTCTCATTTTTCCTTCGTTCTTACTGGTCAAGACACGACCGCTAGCTGACATGTGGACCTGAGGCCTCGGGAAGAAACCCCTGCTGCCATGCCCCCTTAATCTGCTGCGACCTGTGTCTGCGCCAGAATCATTTACGCCTCTGACACTCCCCTGTGCAGGGCCTGGAACTTCTTTATGTGACATACTTTTAGCTGAACTAAATAAATTCAAAGCAAATTCAAACACCCCTAAAAGCACCAAATATATATATTTATTTTTTTACTGAGATAGGCAACTTAAGGATTTGAAATTGGCAACAAAATTATTTCAGCGTAAATAACAGCAAAAGTGAACTGCGTATATATTTCTTGTATTGGACTAAAATAGGCCACTAAACGATTTCTAAGTAAATAACACCAAATGTGAACTGCGTCTATTTTTCTCGTATTGCAGTGAAATATAACAATAAACACTTTTAGGGCAAATAACAGCAAATATGAACTTAGTCTATTTTTCTCTAGAAAAATTGCAATAAACGCTTTTAGTGCAAATAACACCAAATGTGAACTGTGTCTATTTTTCTCGTTTGTAGTGAAATGCGACAAGAAATGCTTCCAGCGCAAATAACAGCAAATATGAACTTAGTCTATTTTTCTCTTTTTCTCTAGAAATATGGCAATAAACGCTTTTACCGTAAATAACACCAAATGTGAACTGCGTCTATTTTTCTCGTAGTGAAATATGACAAGAAACGGTTTTAGAGCAAATAACAGCAAATATTAACTTAGTCTATTTTTCTCTTTATCTCTAGAAATATGGCAATAAACGCTTTTAGCGCAAATAACACCAAATGTGAACTGTGTCTATTTTTCTCCTATTGTTTTGAAATAAGACAAGACACGCTTTCAACACAAATAACAGCAAATATGAACTTACTCTATTTTTCTATTTTTCTCTAGAAATATGGCAATAAACGCTTTTCCCTGACGGCACACTGGGTGAACATTGTGGAGGCCGGGAGTGAGTCGTAACCTGGGATGGCACAGGTGCTACCGACGCCAAGGATTGCGGGCCATAATTCCATCAGGGTTTCCGCTACCACCTACGTTAGTGGCTCTAACCCACACTTCTCCTCCTCCGCCTCCTCCTCCACTTTCACCTCTGAATTATCCTCTTGCAGAAATATGGCAATAAACGCTTTTAGCACAAATAAACCCCAAATGTAAACTGCGTCTATTTTTCTCGCATTGTAGTGAAATATGACAAGAAACGCTTTTAGCGCAAATAACACCAAATGTGAACTGCGTCTATTTTTCTCGTATTGTAGTGAAATATGACAAGAAACGGTTTGAGCGCAAATAACAGCAAATATGAACTTAGTCTATTTTTCTATTTTTCTCTAGAAATATGGCAATAAACGCTTTTAGCGCAAATAACAACAAATGTGAACTGTGTCTATTTTTCTCGTAGTGAAATATGACAAGAAACGGTTTTAGCGCAAATAACAGCAAATATGAACTTAGTCTATTTTTCTCTAGAAATATGGCAATAAACGCTTTTAGTGCAAATAACACCAAATGTGAACTGTGTCTATTTTTCTCCTATTGTTTTGAAATAAGACAAGAAACGCTTTCAACACAAATAAAAGCAAATATGAACTTGGTCTATTTTTCTTTTTTTCTCTAGAAATATGGCAATAAACGCTATTAGCGCAAATAACACCAAATGTGAACTGCATCTATTTTTCTCGCATTGTAGTAAAATATGACAAGAAACGGTTTAAGCGCAAATAACAGCAAATATGAACTTAGTCTATTTTTCAATTTTTCTCTAGAAATATGGCAATAAACGCTTTTCCCTGACGGCACACTAAGTGAACATTGTGGAGGCCGGGAGCGAGTCGTAACCTGGGATGGCACAGGTGCTACCAATGCCAAGGATTGCGGGCCCAAATTCCATCAGGGCTTCCGCTATCACCTACATTAGTGGCTCTAACCCCCAATTCTCCTCCTCCGCCTCCTCCTCCACTTTCACCTCAGAATTATCCTCTTGCAGAAATATGGCAATAAACGCTTTTAGCGCAAACACCACCAAATGTGAACTGCGTCTTTTTTTCTCGTATTGTAGTGAAATATGGCAACAAACGCTTTTAGCGCAAATAACAACAAAAGTGACCTGCGTAAATATTTCTCGTATAGTATTGAAATAGGCCACTAAATTATATCAGCGCAGTTAACAGCAAAAGTGACTTGCGTATATATATATATATATTTATCTTTTTCCACGGATAAAAGCTACTAAAGGCTTTTCAACATAGTAGTTGCACCCCAATAACTAATTGCTGGAAAGACAGAGCTGTATTATTAGACTATCTGGATCCCCAAGTAATGTTTCCCTGCACTTGTAAATCGCTTTTTTTCACAATGAGGATTTTCCTATGACTCTCCCTAGCATCTGCACACGTCTCTCTCTGCCTGTAAAATGGTTCCTCTCACTATCCTTTCCTTTTTTTAACAATTCCTTGCCCCATGATCTCACACATTAGACATCATTTTAGCCGCCATGTTAGGAAAAATTGCGCTTCGTTACCACGAAGCGCAAGGAAATTTTCCTTCGTTCATAATCACATTTTTCCTGAAATTCGGAACGAATTCGATTTCCTCAGCTTCAATTCGCTCATCTCTAGTCATTGTATTGTTTTAGGACATTAGAAGGCTCGGAATTTTAGAAGCAATTTTCCAATTCAGTTAGTGTTGAGGGAAGTGTCATATTTAAATATATATGTATATATGCCGTGACATATATACATATATATTAGCCCTTGTATATGGGCTCCTCCAGGTGGGATCTGTGGATATGCACAGAGATGTATGTAGGCCCCTTGGCGACATGCATCTCTGTGTAGACATTTATGACGAATAGATGTGACATCTTATGTGTCAAGGTGCTTGGTATATGTCTTAGCTTTTTGGTTGCTTCACTGCCCTTTTTCCCTCATTGTCATGTGACTATGTTATGTCCCCTCAGGTGCAGTCCACCTTTTTTATCTGATGCATTACATCATATATAATTAATTTCTTATATTATCATTCAATAAAGTATATTTATATTTTGCTACTACACCCGTTTTAGTCTCAGTTTATCTTTTGTTTGTGTACCGCAACATATTGGTAGATATGTCTAACGCAATTAAATTATTAAATAATTGAATGTCACTTGAAGAACAAATAATCTTATTTATTGTAGAGGGAAGTCAGGTGGGCGTATGTTTATGGATATATATATGTATCTGCCCCTTCTTTGATATGTGTATATATGTATATATATGGGCCCCTTTATATGACCAATAGGGATATATATTTCCTGTATGATCATGTACAGGTCCTTCTAAAAAAATTAGCATATTGTGATAAAGTTCATTATTTTCTGTAATGTACTGATAAACATTAGACTTTCATATATTTTAGATTCATTACACACAACTGAAGTAGTTCAAGCCTTTTATTGTTTTAATATTGATGATTTTGGCATACAGCTCATGAAAACCCAAATTTCCTATCTCAAAAAATTTGCATATTTCATCCGACCAATAAAAGAAAAGTGTTTTTAATACAAAAAAGGTCAACCTTCAAATAATTATGTTCAGTTATGCACTCAATACTTGATCGGGAATCCTTTTGCAGAAATGACTGCTTCAATGCGGCGTGGCATGGAGGCAATCAGCCTGTGGCACTGCTGAGGTGCTATGGAGGCCCAGGATGCTTCGATAGCGGCCTTAAGCTCATCCAAAGTGTTGGGTCTTGCGTCTCTCAACTTTCTTTTCCCAGTATCCCACAGATTATCTATGGGGTTCAGGTCAGGAGAGTTGGCAGGCCAATTGAGCACGGTAATACCATGGTCAGTAAACCATTTACCAGTGGTTTTGGCACTGTGAGCAGGTGCCAGGTCATGCTGAAAAATGAAATCTTCATCTCCATAAAGCTTTTCAGCAGATGGAAGCATGAAGTGCTCCAAAATCTCCTGATAGCTAGCTGCATTGACCCTGCCCTTGATAAAACACAGTGGACCAACACCAGCAGCTGACATGACACCCCAGACCATCACTGACTGTGGGTACTTGACACTGGACTTCAGGCATTTTGGCATTTCCCTCTCCCCAGTCTTCCTCCAGACTCTGGCACATTGATTTCCGAATGACATGCAAAATTTGCTTTCATCCGAAAAAAGTACTTTGGACCACTGAGCAACAGTCCAGTGCTGCTTCTCTGTAGCCCAGGTCAGGCGCTTTTGCTGCTGTTTCTGGTTCAAAAGTGGCTTGACCTGGGGAATGCGGCACCTGTAGCCCATTTCCTGCACACGCCTGTACACGGTGGCTCTGGATGTTTCTACTCCAGACTCAGTCCACTGCTTCCGCAGGTCCCCCAAGGTCTGGAATCGGTCCTTCTCCACAATCTTCCTCAGGGTCCGGTCACCTCTTCTCGTTGTGCAGCGTTTTCTGCCACACTTTTTCCTTCCCACAGACTTCCCACTGAGGTGCCTTGATACAGCACTCTGGGAACAGCCTATTAGTTCAGAAATTTCTTTCTGTGTCTTACCCTCTTGCTTGAGGGTGTCAATGATGGCCTTCTGGACAGCAGTCAGGTCGGCAGTCTTACCCATGATTGCGGTTTTGAGTAATGAACCAGGCTGGGATTTTTTAAAAGCCTCAGGAATCATTTGCAGGTGTTTATTCATCAATTAGTTGATTCAGATGATTAGGTTAATAGCTCGTTTAGAGAACCTTTTCATGATATGCTAATTTTTTGAGATAGGAATTTTGGGTTTTCATGAGCTGTATGCCAAAATCATCAATATTAAAACAATAAAAGGCTTGAACTACTTCAGTTGGTGTGTAATGAATCTAAAATATATGAAAGTCTAATGTTTATCAGTACATTACAGAAAATAATGAACTTTATCACAATATGCTAATTTTTTTAGAAGGACCTGTATATATTGGCCCTGTATGGCAAATGGGGACATATGTATGTCCCCTGTATGTGATGCCCCAGGTATATGCGAGTGTGTGTGTATATATAGATATGTGTGTATGTATTTGCACACATGTCTATGTATATACACTTATGTCAGCATGACAGTATGTAGGTGGGCTTATTGCTGCCCATTTATACCCCCGGTTTTGTATGTATGTATGTGTATCTGTTTATAGATGTGCCCCAAGCATCTGTGGATATATATATATATATATATATATATATATATATATATATATGTATGTGTAGAGAGAAGTGGAGTGCATGCAGCCCCATGGATGAGGGAGAACCATGCCCAGGAAAATGAGCAAGCGAGGATTTCTCCCGGGACGAGCGTAACTCCCTAGAGACGAGCACTGGCTAAGTATCATTAACCCCTATTGCACTGTCCCGCAGGTTTTTTACCCCCGCTAACCCCTTCTGCCCATATCCTTAACCCCTGCAATCCCTGTAGCCCAGTTCTCCTGCATTCCCTGTGTGCAGCCCCAGCATACCCTTGCTGGGCTGTAATTACCCTTGATATCCTGGTCCCCTGCAATAGCCCCAATCATGGCTACATCCCTGGCCTGCTAGTATTAACGATTGCAGTGCCACCATTTACCCTTTCTACCCCGTAGGGACAGTGAGTAGCTAGGTGGGTGGGTTCCTGCTAATGAATGTATGTAAGTGTATTGTATAGATTGTGTGTGGGGTGGAATTGGGAATTGTGTATAGTGTAGTGTAGTATTCTGTGTTGTAGGTGTTTATTGTGATAATCTTACTGTACTGTGATGTGTGCGTCTATATGTATATATATATATATCTATAACCATTGATCTATAGATATATATAGATATAGCGTATTAGTAGACTTTTGAGTAATAAATATTTTATTATTTAAGAGCACAGTGTCTGGTCTATTATTATGGTAGAGTAAGGCACAGGCAGTTGGCTTTCAGCGCAGCGTGCAGGCAAGGCGAGGGTGCATATGCTATATTATATTAAGGGAATAAATAGGCAGGGTCACAGTAGATCACAGAAAAAATGCACCACACGGATATGCCACTGACTATACTGGCTAGTCATAAATGCAGATATTAAAAGCTGAGACTTTTGCCAATATATTCCTGTCAGGAAGATATCGGAGCCCCAAGCACCACGTCACGGTTCTCAGCATGGCAAGGGGTCCTACCACTACGCTACCTATGGTGTGAACAAGGTCTGAAGGTGATGTAATCCAGCTCACAGCCAAGCTTCCACACAACCGCCTAGCAGGACAACTAGTGCAATGTGAACAAAGCCAGACTGTAAGCCACACCCATATCAGACCATGTAATGGAGGCTACCAGGTGCAAAGAGTGTTTGAATGCCAGGTGAAGGCACATACACTACATGTAAAACAAGACAAAAACACAGAAATATAGTGGCAAATCTGGGGGAGCTGCTCAACCCCTAACACTGTAGCGTGTTTTTCATTGGGGGAGCAGCCCCACCGCATGTGGACCGCAGCAAACGACTATCCCCAGCAAAAAATATTTTGCATACGGTGGAGGATGTCGGCGCGGTCCACATGCACCACAAAGGCATCCTACACAAAACGGAGCATTGTGCGGATGAAAATATAATCATAAATCACAGAAAAAATGCACCACACGGATATGCCACTGACTATACTGGCTAGTCATAAATGCAGATATTAAAAGCTGAGACTTTTGCCAATATATTCCTGTCAGGAAGATATCGGAGCCCCAAGCACCACGTCACGGTTCTCAGCATGGCAAGGGGTCCTACCACTACGCTACCTATGGTGTGAACAAGGTCTGAAGGTGATGTAATCCAGCTCACAGCCAAGCTTCCACACAACCGCCTAGCAGGACAACTAGTGCAATGTGAACAAAGCCAGACTGTAAGCCACACCCATATCAGACCATGTAATGGAGGCTACCAGGTGCAAAGAGTGTTTGAATGCCAGGTGAAGGCACATACACTACATGTAAAACAAGACAAAAACACAGAAATATAGTGGCAAATCTGGGGGAGCTGCTCAACCCCTAACACTGTAGCGTGTTTTTCATTGGGGGAGCAGCCCCACCGCATGTGGACCGCAGCAAACGACTATCCCCAGCAAAAAATATTTTGCATACGGTGGAGGATGTCGGCGCGGTCCACATGCACCACAAAGGCATCCTACACAAAACGGAGCATTGTGCGGATGAAAATATAATCATAAATCACAGAAAAAATGCACCACACGGATATGCCACTGACTATACTGGCTAGTCATAAATGCAGATATTAAAAGCTGAGACTTTTGCCAATATATTCCTGTCAGGAAGATATCGGAGCCCCAAGCACCACGTCACGGTTCTCAGCATGGCAAGGGGTCCTACCACTACGCTACCTATGGTGTGAACAAGGTCTGAAGGTGATGTAATCCAGCTCACAGCCAAGCTTCCACACAACCGCCTAGCAGGACAACTAGTGCAATGTGAACAAAGCCAGACTGTAAGCCACACCCATATCAGACCATGTAATGGAGGCTACCAGGTGCAAAGGAGTGTTTGAATGCCAGGTGAAGGCACATACACTACATGTAAAACAAGACAAAAACACAGAAATATAGTGGCAAATCTGGGGGAGCTGCTCAACCCCTAACACTGTAGCGTGTTTTTCATTGGGGGAGCAGCCCCACCGCATGTGGACCGCAGCAAACGACTATCCCCAGCAAAAAATATTTTGCATACGGTGGAGGATGTCGGCGCGGTCCACATGCACCACAAAGGCATCCTACACAAAACGGAGCATTGTGCGGATGAAAATATAATCATAAATCACAGAAAAAATGCACCACACGGATATGCCACTGACTATACTGGCTAGTCATAAATGCAGATATTAAAAGCTGAGACTTTTGCCAATATATTCCTGTCAGGAAGATATCGGAGCCCCAAGCACCACGTCACGGTTCTCAGCATGGCAAGGGGTCCTACCACTACGCTACCTATGGTGTGAACAAGGTCTGAAGGTGATGTAATCCAGCTCACAGCCAAGCTTCCACACAACCGCCTAGCAGGACAACTAGTGCAATGTGAACAAAGCCAGACTGTAAGCCACACCCATATCAGACCATGTAATGGAGGCTACCAGGTGCAAAGAGTGTTTGAATGCCAGGTGAAGGCACATACACTACATGTAAAACAAGACAAAAACACAGAAATATAGTGGCAAATCTGGGGGAGCTGCTCAACCCCTAACACTGTAGCGTGTTTTTCATTGGGGGAGCAGCCCCACCGCATGTGGACCGCAGCAAACGACTATCCCCAGCAAAAAATATTTTGCATACGGTGGAGGATGTCGGCGCGGTCCACATGCACCACAAAGGCATCCTACACAAAACGGAGCATTGTGCGGATGAAAATATAATCATAAATCACAGAAAAAATGCACCACACGGATATGCCACTGACTATACTGGCTAGTCATAAATGCAGATATTAAAAGCTGAGACTTTTGCCAATATATTCCTGTCAGGAAGATATCGGAGCCCCAAGCACCACGTCACGGTTCTCAGCATGGCAAGGGGTCCTACCACTACGCTACCTATGGTGTGAACAAGGTCTGAAGGTGATGTAATCCAGCTCACAGCCAAGCTTCCACACAACCGCCTAGCAGGACAACTAGTGCAATGTGAACAAAGCCAGACTGTAAGCCACACCCATATCAGACCATGTAATGGAGGCTACCAGGTGCAAAGGAGTGTTTGAATGCCAGGTGAAGGCACATACACTACATGTAAAACAAGACAAAAACACAGAAATATAGTGGCAAATCTGGGGGAGCTGCTCAACCCCTAACACTGTAGCGTGTTTTTCATTGGGGGAGCAGCCCCACCGCATGTGGACCGCAGCAAACGACTATCCCCAGCAAAAAATATTTTGCATACGGTGGAGGATGTCGGCGCGGTCCACATGCACCACAAAGGCATCCTACACAAAACGGAGCATTGTGCGGATGAAAATATAATCATAAATCACAGAAAAAATGCACCACACGGATATGCCACTGACTATACTGGCTAGTCATAAATGCAGATATTAAAAGCTGAGACTTTTGCCAATATATTCCTGTCAGGAAGATATCGGAGCCCCAAGCACCACGTCACGGTTCTCAGCATGGCAAGGGGTCCTACCACTACGCTACCTATGGTGTGAACAAGGTCTGAAGGTGATGTAATCCAGCTCACAGCCAAGCTTCCACACAACCGCCTAGCAGGACAACTAGTGCAATGTGAACAAAGCCAGACTGTAAGCCACACCCATATCAGACCATGTAATGGAGGCTACCAGGTGCAAGAGAGTGTTTGAATGCCAGGTGAAGGCACATACACTACATGTAAAACAAGACAAAAACACAGAAATATAGTGGCAAATCTGGGGGAGCTGCTCAACCCCTAACACTGTAGCGTGTTTTTCATTGGGGGAGCAGCCCCACCGCATGTGGACCGCAGCAAACGACTATCCCCAGCAAAAAATATTTTGCATACGGTGGAGGATGTCGGCGCGGTCCACATGCACCACAAAGGCATCCTACACAAAACGGAGCATTGTGCGGATGAAAATATAATCATAAATCACAGAAAAAATGCACCACACGGATATGCCACTGACTATACTGGCTAGTCATAAATGCAGATATTAAAAGCTGAGACTTTTGCCAATATATTCCTGTCAGGAAGATATCGGAGCCCCAAGCACCACGTCACGGTTCTCAGCATGGCAAGGGGTCCTACCACTACGCTACCTATGGTGTGAACAAGGTCTGAAGGTGATGTAATCCAGCTCACAGCCAAGCTTCCACACAACCGCCTAGCAGGACAACTAGTGCAATGTGAACAAAGCCAGACTGTAAGCCACACCCATATCAGACCATGTAATGGAGGCTACCAGGTGCAAAGAGTGTTTGAATGCCAGGTGAAGGCACATACACTACATGTAAAACAAGACAAAAACACAGAAATATAGTGGCAAATCTGGGGGAGCTGCTCAACCCCTAACACTGTAGCGTGTTTTTCATTGGGGGAGCAGCCCCACCGCATGTGGACCGCAGCAAACGACTATCCCCAGCAAAAAATATTTTGCATACGGTGGAGGATGTCGGCGCGGTCCACATGCACCACAAAGGCATCCTACACAAAACGGAGCATTGTGCGGATGAAAATATAATCATAAATCACAGAAAAAATGCACCACACGGATATGCCACTGACTATACTGGCTAGTCATAAATGCAGATATTAAAAGCTGAGACTTTTGCCAATATATTCCTGTCAGGAAGATATCGGAGCCCCAAGCACCACGTCACGGTTCTCAGCATGGCAAGGGGTCCTACCACTACGCTACCTATGGTGTGAACAAGGTCTGAAGGTGATGTAATCCAGCTCACAGCCAAGCTTCCACACAACCGCCTAGCAGGACAACTAGTGCAATGTGAACAAAGCCAGACTGTAAGCCACACCCATATCAGACCATGTAATGGAGGCTACCAGGTGCAAAGGAGTGTTTGAATGCCAGGTGAAGGCACATACACTACATGTAAAACAAGACAAAAACACAGAAATATAGTGGCAAATCTGGGGGAGCTGCTCAACCCCTAACACTGTAGCGTGTTTTTCATTGGGGGAGCAGCCCCACCGCATGTGGACCGCAGCAAACGACTATCCCCAGCAAAAA
Source organism: Bufo gargarizans (assembly GCF_014858855.1). Classification (NCBI taxonomy): domain Eukaryota; kingdom Metazoa; phylum Chordata; class Amphibia; order Anura; family Bufonidae; genus Bufo; species Bufo gargarizans. The sequence continues at coordinate 653,600,923 of NC_058080.1, forward strand.
ATATTTTGCATACGGTGGAGGATGTCGGCGCGGTCCACATGCACCACAAAGGCATCCTACACAAAACGGAGCATTGTGCGGATGAAAATATAATCATAAATCACAGAAAAAATGCACCACACGGATATGCCACTGACTATACTGGCTAGTCATAAATGCAGATATTAAAAGCTGAGACTTTTGCCAATATATTCCTGTCAGGAAGATATCGGAGCCCCAAGCACCACGTCACGGTTCTCAGCATGGCAAGGGGTCCTACCACTACGCTACCTATGGTGTGAACAAGGTCTGAAGGTGATGTAATCCAGCTCACAGCCAAGCTTCCACACAACCGCCTAGCAGGACAACTAGTGCAATGTGAACAAAGCCAGACTGTAAGCCACACCCATATCAGACCATGTAATGGAGGCTACCAGGTGCAAAGAGTGTTTGAATGCCAGGTGAAGGCACATACACTACATGTAAAACAAGACAAAAACACAGAAATATAGTGGCAAATCTGGGGGAGCTGCTCAACCCCTAACACTGTAGCGTGTTTTTCATTGGGGGAGCAGCCCCACCGCATGTGGACCGCAGCAAACGACTATCCCCAGCAAAAAATATTTTGCATACGGTGGAGGATGTCGGCGCGGTCCACATGCACCACAAAGGCATCCTACACAAAACGGAGCATTGTGCGGATGAAAATATAATCATAAATCACAGAAAAAATGCACCACACGGATATGCCACTGACTATACTGGCTAGTCATAAATGCAGATATTAAAAGCTGAGACTTTTGCCAATATATTCCTGTCAGGAAGATATCGGAGCCCCAAGCACCACGTCACGGTTCTCAGCATGGCAAGGGGTCCTACCACTACGCTACCTATGGTGTGAACAAGGTCTGAAGGTGATGTAATCCAGCTCACAGCCAAGCTTCCACACAACCGCCTAGCAGGACAACTAGTGCAATGTGAACAAAGCCAGACTGTAAGCCACACCCATATCAGACCATGTAATGGAGGCTACCAGGTGCAAAGAGTGTTTGAATGCCAGGTGAAGGCACATACACTACATGTAAAACAAGACAAAAACACAGAAATATAGTGGCAAATCTGGGGGAGCTGCTCAACCCCTAACACTGTAGCGTGTTTTTCATTGGGGGAGCAGCCCCACCGCATGTGGACCGCAGCAAACGACTATCCCCAGCAAAAAATATTTTGCATACGGTGGAGGATGTCGGCGCGGTCCACATGCACCACAAAGGCATCCTACACAAAACGGAGCATTGTGCGGATGAAAATATAATCATAAATCACAGAAAAAATGCACCACACGGATATGCCACTGACTATACTGGCTAGTCATAAATGCAGATATTAAAAGCTGAGACTTTTGCCAATATATTCCTGTCAGGAAGATATCGGAGCCCCAAGCACCACGTCACGGTTCTCAGCATGGCAAGGGGTCCTACCACTACGCTACCTATGGTGTGAACAAGGTCTGAAGGTGATGTAATCCAGCTCACAGCCAAGCTTCCACACAACCGCCTAGCAGGACAACTAGTGCAATGTGAACAAAGCCAGACTGTAAGCCACACCCATATCAGACCATGTAATGGAGGCTACCAGGTGCAAAGAGTGTTTGAATGCCAGGTGAAGGCACATACACTACATGTAAAACAAGACAAAAACACAGAAATATAGTGGCAAATCTGGGGGAGCTGCTCAACCCCTAACACTGTAGCGTGTTTTTCATTGGGGGAGCAGCCCCACCGCATGTGGACCGCAGCAAACGACTATCCCCAGCAAAAAATATTTTGCATACGGTGGAGGATGTCGGCGCGGTCCACATGCACCACAAAGGCATCCTACACAAAACGGAGCATTGTGCGGATGAAAATATAATCATAAATCACAGAAAAAATGCACCACACGGATATGCCACTGACTATACTGGCTAGTCATAAATGCAGATATTAAAAGCTGAGACTTTTGCCAATATATTCCTGTCAGGAAGATATCGGAGCCCCAAGCACCACGTCACGGTTCTCAGCATGGCAAGGGGTCCTACCACTACGCTACCTATGGTGTGAACAAGGTCTGAAGGTGATGTAATCCAGCTCACAGCCAAGCTTCCACACAACCGCCTAGCAGGACAACTAGTGCAATGTGAACAAAGCCAGACTGTAAGCCACACCCATATCAGACCATGTAATGGAGGCTACCAGGTGCAAAGAGTGTTTGAATGCCAGGTGAAGGCACATACACTACATGTAAAACAAGACAAAAACACAGAAATATAGTGGCAAATCTGGGGGAGCTGCTCAACCCCTAACACTGTAGCGTGTTTTTCATTGGGGGAGCAGCCCCACCGCATGTGGACCGCAGCAAACGACTATCCCCAGCAAAAAATATTTTGCATACGGTGGAGGATGTCGGCGCGGTCCACATGCACCACAAAGGCATCCTACACAAAACGGAGCATTGTGCGGATGAAAATATAATCATAAATCACAGAAAAAATGCACCACACGGATATGCCACTGACTATACTGGCTAGTCATAAATGCAGATATTAAAAGCTGAGACTTTTGCCAATATATTCCTGTCAGGAAGATATCGGAGCCCCAAGCACCACGTCACGGTTCTCAGCATGGCAAGGGGTCCTACCACTACGCTACCTATGGTGTGAACAAGGTCTGAAGGTGATGTAATCCAGCTCACAGCCAAGCTTCCACACAACCGCCTAGCAGGACAACTAGTGCAATGTGAACAAAGCCAGACTGTAAGCCACACCCATATCAGACCATGTAATGGAGGCTACCAGGTGCAAAGAGTGTTTGAATGCCAGGTGAAGGCACATACACTACATGTAAAACAAGACAAAAACACAGAAATATAGTGGCAAATCTGGGGGAGCTGCTCAACCCCTAACACTGTAGCGTGTTTTTCATTGGGGGAGCAGCCCCACCGCATGTGGACCGCAGCAAACGACTATCCCCAGCAAAAAATATTTTGCATACGGTGGAGGATGTCGGCGCGGTCCACATGCACCACAAAGGCATCCTACACAAAACGGAGCATTGTGCGGATGAAAATATAATCATAAATCACAGAAAAAATGCACCACACGGATATGCCACTGACTATACTGGCTAGTCATAAATGCAGATATTAAAAGCTGAGACTTTTGCCAATATATTCCTGTCAGGAAGATATCGGAGCCCCAAGCACCACGTCACGGTTCTCAGCATGGCAAAGGGTCACAGTAGATGACTCAGAGTCATGCCTATTTAGGAATATTAATTATTGGTATGGACATAAATATTGGTAATTAATAGGCCTCCGTTAACATTTATCATCTTCCTTAATATATTCTTATCTAACTATAGCTTAAACTGGCCATTTAAAGAAATTATGGTCAGTCAGTCCGAAAAATTGGGAAAACTTTGAAAGTGTCCCCAAGTGCAGTCACAAAAACCATCAAGCGCTACAAAGAAACTGTCTCACATGCGGACCGCCCCAGGAAAGGAAGACCAAGAGTCACCTCTGCTGCGGAGGATAAGTTCATCCAAGTCACCAGCCTCAGAAATCGCAGGTTAACAGCAGCTCAGATTAGAGACCAGGTCAATGGCACACAGAGTTCTAGCAGCAGACACATCTCTAGAACAACTGTTAAGAGGAGACTGTGTGAATCAGGCCTTCATGGTAGAATATCTGCTAGGAAACCACTGCTAAGGACAGGCAACAAGCAGAAGAGACTTGTTTGGGCTAAAGAACACAAGGAATGGACATTAGACCAGTGGAAATCTGTGCTTTGGTCTGATGAGTCCAAAGTTGAGATCTTTGGTTCCAACCACCGTGTCTTTGTGCTACGCAGAAAAGGTGAACAGATGGACTCTACATGCCTGGTTCCCACCGTGAAGCATGGAGGAGGAGGTGTGATGGTGTGGGGGTGCTTTGCTGGTGACACTGTTGGGGATTTATTCAAAATTGAAGGCATACTGAACCAGCATGGCTACCACAGCATCTTGCAGCGGCATGCTATTCCATCCGGTTTGCGTTTAGTTGGACAATCATTTATTTTTCAACAGGACAATGACCCCAAACACACCTCCAGGCTGTGTAAGGGCAATTTGACCATGAAGGAGAGTGATGGGGTGCTGCGCCAGATAACCTGGCCTCCACAGTCACCAGACCTGAACCCAATCGAGATGGTTTGGGGTGAGCTGGACCGCAGAGTGAAGGCAAAAGGGCCAACAAGTGCTAAGCATCTCTGGGAACTCCTTCAAGACTGTTGGAAGACCATTTCATGTGACTACTTCTTGAAGCTCATCAAGAGAATGCCAAGAGAGTGCAAAGCAGTAATCAAAGCAAAAGGTGGCTACTTTGAAGAACCTAGAATATGACTTATTTTCAGTTGTTTCACACTTTTTTGTTATGTATATAATTCCACATGTGTTAATTCATAGTTTTGATGCCTTCAGTGTAAATCTACAATTTTCATAGTCATGAAAATAAAGAAAACTCTTTGAATGAGAAGGTGTGTCCAAACTTTTGGTCTGTACTGTATACACTACAGACATGTCTCTTTGCATGTCACAATCTGAGGCCAGCCGTAACCAGGTACTTAATCGTGAAAGTATTTAATGTGAATCTATGCTACTTTAACGTTACTCTCATCCACACTATATAATTTTACAGGTGGCTGTTACTGTAGTAAGATATTGGGTATACTACCCACGTCTGTGATACGCAAGTAGACAATTTTCGATCAATGTCATATACTACCAATCTAAATATCATCTAAATATTAAGGCACTATTTATACCCCTATCATTCTGTGTGTAACTTGTCCCCTGAAGAACCCAAAGACAATAATGGTGAAACGCGTTGGAACGAGGAGGTCATCAATCTAGATGGCATCCTAATGTTCTTCTATTAAAGGAATATTGACGTCACCAATTTTGGTTGACGCCAAACACTCTCCTATATTAGAGGATGGGATTTTGTGCTATTTGACAATTGACAATGAGCATCTATGATTACAATTAGGAGATAGGTTATGTGATAATCAATCTATCTCTGAATCTCTGTTTTAGAATAAATATTTTTTCATAGTATATCTGTTTTTTGCAATTATAGTCGCTAGGTATCATAATAATGGTTTATTAATAGGATAGCATACATTAGCCATCAGGGACATTCCTAATCAGGGCCATCCAAGGGCATCCAGGAGGTTCCTGATACGGGATCGCCCCTATCAGGCGGCTATTCCGTTTATAGGAAGGGCATAAATATCAAGAGGGTCAGCTATAGGGAGAGAGCCCATAGCTTATTACTAGCCCCCACCATTGCCATGTACCAACCCTAACATCAACTACTAACCCAGCTCTATTGCTTCATTTTTGTTGTGTTTGTTTATCATTTTGTTCTATGTTGGAGGGTCTTTTGTGTATATTTTAGATACCATTAAAAGCTAAGTTTTAAGAGTGGTAGCCTGTGAATTGGAGTACTAGAATTTGCCACCTTATACAAATCAATACCTATAGACAGGTTATAGTCTGAACTGTGATACTATACAAAAGAAGAAAACAGAGCTGATATCTGTGGCGCCGGGGCTGTTAGTACATCCAGTGATATACTCAATTGGCTAACTGTAGATATGGTCCAAGAGAAGTTAAAAAGGGTAAATGTGAAAAAGGTTCCAGGTCCAGATTGATTACACCCAAGAGTGCTTAAAGAGCTCTGTTCAGTCATTACTGTGCCCCTGTTTATAATTTTTAAATATTCTCTAGGTACTGGTCCAGTGCCAAGTGATTGGCACAAGGCAAACGTGATGCCCATATTTAAAAAAGGATCAAGGTCCTCCACAGGTAATTATAGACCAGTTAGTTTAACTTCTGTTGTGGGAAAAATGTTTGAAGGACTCTTAAGGGACTATATACAGGAATCTGTGACTATAAATAATATTATAAGTGATAACCAGCATGGGTTTACCAAGGACAGAAGTTGTCAGTAGTGTTGATCGAGCACCGTAGTGCTCAGTTGCTCGGGGTTCGGGATGTTGGGGTGCCGAGTATAATGGAAGTCAATGGGAAAACCCGAGCATTAAACCAGGTAACCCCTGCTCTGAAGAGAAGAGGGTGCCTGGTTCATAGGAAAATGTCAGAAATTTATGGAAACGCCACTGAAATGGTTCTGTTAAAGCATGGAGAAGATGTCTGGATGCATCTTGGACTCGCAGGTCGCTGCTGGGAACGATGTTGTCTGAATAGTACTTTTACATACTGACAATAATACGCATAAAAACGATTAAAAAAAATCGATTTTAGAGGAAAAATTTATAGGAAATATTCTTTCCTGTATATTTACTTGTATATAAAGTGCAAGTGCTGCCAAAAATTACAAGGAAGAGGCACTCTGATACAACCTGCATATCACATAAAGGAGGGCCTCATTTACATTGTGGTACAATTGTTCATTTAGTGGGACTCCTACACTCATAAAGCCTATGCACTAAGTGAAAGGGCTACCAAAAATTACAAGGAACTGGCACTCCAATACACCCTTTATTACACATAAAGGAGGGCATCATACACACCCTTGAAAAATTATCTGGAACTGAAATCAGGATTACAGCGCTTGGGCATGTAAAAATGTACCCACCACCAACAGATTAATCAAGCAGGGGTTCATTTACTAACAGAAATTTGCCTATTTTTGGTGTATTTCTGGCACAGATTGAGGCACAAAGGTTATTTGCGCCGCAATCTGTAACTTTTCTCTGCTCACGCCAGGTGTAAAGAAGGGGGAGTGGCGTGGGCAGGGAAGAAGATGGACCGGCAGGCCCATCCCATTTATTATTTTCTACTCTTGTTTTAGGCATAGAAAATGGTCTAAATGCAAATTTAGACAGGTGGTGGATGCACTGAAGTTACAGTGGGATGCGAAAGTTTGGGCAACCTTGTTAATCGTCATGATTTTCCTGTATAAATTGTTGGTTGCTACGTTATAAAAAATGTCAGTTAAATATATCATATAGGAGACACACAGTGATATTTGAGAAGTGAAATGAAGTTTATTGGATTTGCAGAAAGTGTGCTATAATTGCTTAAACAAAATTAGGCAGGTGCATAAATTTGGGCACCACAAAAAAGAAATGAAATCAAAATTTAGTAGATCCTCCTTTTGCAGCAATTACAGCCTCTAAACGCTTCCTGTAGGTTCCAATGAGAGTCTGGATTCTGGTTGAAGGTATTTTGGACCATTCCTCTTTACAAAACATCTTTAGTTCATTCAGGTTTGATGGCTTCCGAGCATGGACAGCTCTCTTTAAGTCACACCACCGATTTTCAATTATATTCAGGTCTGAGGACGGAGAGGGCCATTCCAGAATGTTGTACTTATTCCTCTGCATAAATGCCTTAGTGGATTTTGAGCAGTGTTTAGGGTCGTTGTCTTGTTGGAAGATCCAGCCCTGACACAGCTTCAGCTTTGTCACCGATTCCTGGACATTGGTCTCCAGAATCTGCTGATACTTAGTGGAATCCATGCGTCCCTCAACTTTGACAAGATTCCCAGTCCCTGCACTGGCCACACAGCCCCACAGCATGATGGAACCACCACCATATTTTACTGTAGGTAGCAGGTGTTTTTCTTGGAATGCTGTGTTCTTATTCCTCCATGCATAACGACCCTTGTTAAGGCCAAATAACTCAATTTTAGTTTCATCAGTCCACAGCACCTTATTCCAAAGTGAAGCTGGCTTGTCCAAATGTGCTTTAGCCCACCTCAAGCGGCACTTTTTGTGCTATGGGCTGAGAAAAGGCTTCCTCTGCATCACTCTCGCATACATCATCTCCTTGTGTAAAATGCGCCGAATGGTTGAACGATGCACAGTGACTCCATCTGCAGCAAGATGATGTTGTAGGTCTTTGGTGCTGGTCTGTGGGTTGACTCTGACTATTCTCACCATTCGTCGCTTCTGTCTATCCGAGATTTTTCTTGGTCTGCCACTTCGAGCCTTAACTTGAACTGAGCCTGTGGTCTTTCATTTCCTCAATATGTTCCTAACTGTGGAAACAGACAGCTGAAATCTCTGAGACAGCTTTCTGTATCCTGCCCCTAAACCATGATGACGAACAATCTGTGTCTTCAGGTCATTTGAGAGTTGTTTTGAGACACCCATGATGCTACTGTTCAGAGAAAACTAAAAGAGAAGGGAAACTTACAATTCACCCCCAAAAATACTCTTTCTCATAATTGTATTCACCTGTGTATGTAGGTCAGGGGTCACTGAGCTTACCAAGCCAATTTGAGTTGCAATAATTAGTTCTAAAGGTTTTGGAATCAATAAAATGAGAACAGTGCCCAAATTTATGCACCTGCCTAATTTTGTTTAAACAATTATAGCACACTTTCTGTAAATCCAATAAACTTCATTTCACTTCTCAAATATCACTGTGTGTGTCTCCTATATGATATATTTAACTGTCATTTTTTATCGAAACAACCAACGATTTATACAGGAAAATCATGACTATTAACAAGGTTGCCCAAACTTTCGCATCCCACTGTATGTAGAGGCCAGAGCGTCTTCATAACTTCGGCAGATCCACCACCTGCGCACAGGGTTATTAAAGGGGTTCTCCGAGAATAAAGAAAATGAAAATACTTAAACATTACTTTATTATAAATATATTCCTAAACACCTTTCATTCTTTATAATGGCTCATTTTTAGAGTTGAGCGAACACCTGGATGTTCGGGTTCGAGAAGTTCGGCCGAACTTCCCGAAAATGTTCGGGTTCGGGATCCGAACCCGATCCGAACTTCGTCCCGAACCCGAACCCCATTGAAGTCAATGGGGACCCGAACTTTTCGGCACTAAAACGGCTGTAAAACAGCCCAGGAAAGGGCTAGAGGGCTGCAAAAGGCAGCAACATGTAGGTAAATCCCCTGCAAACAAATGTGGATAGGGAAATGAATTAAAATAAAAATTAAATAAATAAAAATTAACCAAAATCAATTGGAGAGAGGTCCCATAGCAGAGAATCTGGCTTCCCGTCACCCACCACTGGAACAGTCCATTCTCAGATATTTAGGCCCCGGCACCCAGGCAGAGGAGAGAGGTCCCGTAACAGACAATCTGGCTTCATGTCAGCAGAGAATTAGTCTGCATGTCATAGCAGAGAATCAGGCTTCACGTCACCCACCACTGCAACAGTCCATTTTCATAAATTTAGGCCCAGCACCCAGGCAGAGGAGAGAGGTCCCGTAACAGACAATCTGGCTTCATGTCAGCAGAGAATCAGTCTTCATGTCATAGCAGAGAATCAGGATTCACGTCACCCACCACTGTAAGAGTCCATTTTCATAAATTTAGGCCCAGCACCCAGGCAGAGGAGAGAGGTCCCGTAACAGCCAATCTGGCTTCATGTCAGCAGAGAATTAGTCTGCATGTCATAGCAGAGAATCAGGCTTCACGTCAGCCACCAATGCAACAGTCCATTGTCAGATATTTAGACCCAGCACCCAGGCAGAGGAGAGAGGTCCCGTAACAGAGGATCTGGCTTCATGTCAGCAGAGAATCAGTCTGCATGTCATAGCAGAGAATCAGGCTTCACGTCAGCCACCACTGCAACAGTCCATTGTCATAAATTTAGGCCCAGCACCCAGGCAGAGGAGAGAGGTCCCGTAACAGACAATCTGGCTTCATGTCAGCAGAGAATCAGTCTTCATGTCATAGCAGAGAATCAGGCTTCACGTCACCCACCACTGTAAGAGTCCATTTTCATAAATTTAGGCCCAGCACCCAGGCAGAGGAGAGAGGTCCCGTAACAGACAATCTGGCTTCATGTCAGCAGAGAATCAGTCTTCATGTCATAGCAGAGAATCAGGCTTCACGTCACCCACCACTGTAAGAGTCCATTTTCATAAATTTAGGCCCAGCACCCAGGCAGAGGAGAGAGGTCCCGTAACAGACAATCTGGCTTCATGTCAGCAGAGAATTAGTCTGCATGTCATAGCAGAGAATCAGGCTTCACGTCAGCCACCAATGCAACAGTCCATTGTCAGATATTTAGGCCCAGCACCCAGGCAGAGGAGAGAGGTCCCGTAACAGAGGATCTGGCTTCATGTCAGCAGAGAATCAGTCTTCATATCATAGCAGAGAATCAGGATTCACGTCACCCACCACTGCAACAGTCCATTTTCATAAATTTAGGCCCAGCACCCAGGCAGAGGAGAGAGGTCCCGTAACAGACAATCTGGCTTCATGTCAGCAGAGAATCAGTCTTCATGTCATAGCAGAGAATCAGGCTTCACGTCACTGTCAAGGAACCATGAACCAGACGTACAACAGAGATAAGTGGAGAAGAAGAAGGTTTTATTGAAGAGCAAGCCGTAAGCAAAGTCCAAACGGATGGCTAGACCGAAGCAGGGTCTTGCGGAGACAGAGGTCAGGAACCAGAAGGGTAGTCAGACGTAGCCAGGATCAGGAACCAACGGGGTAGTCAGACGAAGCCGGAATCAGGAACCAACGGGGTAGTCAGACGTAGCCAGGATCAGGAACCAACGGGGTAGTCAGACGAAGCCGGAATCAGGAACCAACGGGGTAGTCAGACGAGGCCAGGATCAGGAACCAGAAGCAGCAGCGGTCTTGGAAGCATGTGAACACAGGAGGACCAAGCAAGGAACTGAAGCCACAGACCTCCTATATATATGAGCTGGGCATCCAGCTCCTCCCAGTGGGAAGGAGGAGCCGCAGGGTGGGAGGCTACAAGAAAACCCAGAAACCAAGATGGCCGCCAGCACATGTCAAACGAAGGGAACAGCAAGGAGGTAAGACCATGACAGTCACCCACCACTGTAAGAGTCCATTTTCATAAATTTAGGCCCAGCACCCAGGCAGAGGAGAGAGGTCCCGTAACAGACAATCTGGCTTCATGTCAGCAGAGAATCAGTCTTCATGTCATAGCAGAGAATCAGGCTTCACGTCACCCACCACTGTAAGAGTCCATTTTCATAAATTTAGGCCCAGCACCCAGGCAGAGGAGAGAGGTCCCGTAACAGACAATCTGGCTTCATGTCAGCAGAGAATCAGTCTTCATGTCATAGCAGAGAATCAGTCTTCATGTCATAGCAGAGAATCAGGCTTCACGTCACCCACCACTGTAAGAGTCCATTTTCATAAATTTAGGCCCAGCACCCAGGCAGAGGAGAGAGGTCCCGTAACAGACAATCTGGCTTCATGTCAGCAGAGAATTAGTCTGCATGTCATAGCAGAGAATGAGGCTTCATGTCAGCCACCACTGCAACAGTCAATTGGCATATATTTAGGCCCCGGCACCCAGGCAGAGGAGAGAGGTCCCGTAACAGACAATCTGGCTTCATGTCAGCAGAGAATCAGTCTTCATGTCATAGCAGAGAATCAGGCTTCACGTCACCCACCACTGCAACAGTCCATTTTCATAAATTTAGGCCCAGCACCCAGGCAGAGGAGAGAGGTCCCGTAACAGACAATCTGGCTTCATGTCAGCAGAGAATTAGTCTGCATGTCATAGCAGAGAATCAGGCTTCACGTCAGCCACCAATGCAACAGTCCATTGTCAGATATTTAGGCCCAGCACCCAGGCAGAGGAGAGAGGTCCCGTAACAGAGGATCTGGCTTCATGTCAGCAGAGAATCAGTCTTCATATCATAGCAGAGAATCAGGATTCACGTCACCCACCACTGCAACAGTCCATTTTCATAAATTTAGGCCCAGCACCCAGGCAGAGGAGAGAGGTCCCGTAACAGACAATCTGGCTTCATGTCAGCAGAGAATCAGTCTTCATGTCATAGCAGAGAATCAGGCTTCACGTCACCCACCACTGTAAGAGTCCATTTTCATAAATTTAGGCCCAGCACCCAGGCAGAGGAGAGAGGTCCCGTAACAGACAATCTGGCTTCATGTCAGCAGAGAATCAGTCTTCATGTCATAGCAGAGAATCAGGCTTCACGTCACCCACCACTGTAAGAGTCCATTTTCATAAATTTAGGCCCAGCACCCAGGCAGAGGAGAGAGGTCCCGTAACAGACAATCTGGCTTCATGTCAGCAGAGAATTAGTCTGCATGTCATAGCAGAGAATCAGGCTTCACGTCAGCCACCAATGCAACAGTCCATTGTCAGATATTTAGGCCCAGCACCCAGGCAGAGGAGAGAGGTCCCGTAACAGAGGATCTGGCTTCATGTCAGCAGAGAATCAGTCTTCATATCATAGCAGAGAATCAGGATTCACGTCACCCACCACTGCAACAGTCCATTTTCATAAATTTAGGCCCAGCACCCAGGCAGAGGAGAGAGGTCCCGTAACAGACAATCTGGCTTCATGTCAGCAGAGAATCAGTCTTCATGTCATAGCAGAGAATCAGGCTTCACGTCACCCACCACTGTAAGAGTCCATTTTCATAAATTTAGGCCCAGCACCCAGGCAGAGGAGAGAGGTCCCGTAACAGACAATCTGGCTTCATGTCAGCAGAGAATCAGTCTTCATGTCATAGCAGAGAATCAGGCTTCACGTCACCCACCACTGCAACAGTCCATTTTCATAAATTTAGGCCCAGCACCCAGGCAGAGGAGAGAGGTCCCGTAACAGACAATCTGGCTTCATGTCAGCAGAGAATTAGTCTGCATGTCATAGCAGAGAATCAGGCTTCACGTCAGCCACCAATGCAACAGTCCATTGTCAGATATTTAGGCCCAGCACCCAGGCAGAGGAGAGAGGTCCCGTAACAGAGGATCTGGCTTCATGTCAGCAGAGAATCAGTCTTCATATCATAGCAGAGAATCAGGATTCACGTCACCCACCACTGCAACAGTCCATTTTCATAAATTTAGGCCCAGCACCCAGGCAGAGGAGAGAGGTCCCGTAACAGACAATCTGGCTTCATGTCAGCAGAGAATCAGTCTTCATGTCATAGCAGAGAATCAGGCTTCACGTCACCCACCACTGTAAGAGTCCATTTTCATAAATTTAGGCCCAGCACCCAGGCAGAGGAGAGAGGTCCCGTAACAGACAATCTGGCTTCATGTCAGCAGAGAATCAGTCTTCATGTCATAGCAGAGAATCAGGCTTCACGTCACCCACCACTGTAAGAGTCCATTTTCATAAATTTAGGCCCAGCACCCAGGCAGAGGAGAGAGGTCCCGTAACAGACAATCTGGCTTCATGTCAGCAGAGAATCAGTCTTCATGTCATAGCAGAGAATCAGGCTTCACGTCACCCACCACTGTAAGAGTCCATTTTCATAAATTTAGGCCCAGCACCCAGGCAGAGGAGAGAGGTCCCGTAACAGACAATCTGGCTTCATGTCAGCAGAGAATTAGTCTGCATGTCATAGCAGAGAATGAGGCTTCATGTCAGCCACCACTGCAACAGTCAATTGGCATATATTTAGGCCCCGGCACCCAGGCAGAGGAGAGAGGTCCCGTAACAGACAATCTGGCTTCATGTCAGCAGAGAATCAGTCTTCATGTCATAGCAGAGAATCAGGCTTCACGTCACCCACCACTGTAAGAGTCCATTTTCATAAATTTAGGCCCAGCACCCAGGCAGAGGAGAGAGGTCCCGTAACAGACAATCTGGCTTCATGTCAGCAGAGAATCAGTCTTCATGTCATAGCAGAGAATCAGGCTTCACGTCACCCACCACTGCAACAGTCCATTTTCATAAATTTAGGCCCAGCACCCAGGCAGAGGAGAGAGGTCCCGTAACAGACAATCTGGCTTCATGTCAGCAGAGAATTAGTCTGCATGTCATAGCAGAGAATCAGGCTTCACGTCAGCCACCAATGCAACAGTCCATTGTCAGATATTTAGGCCCAGCACCCAGGCAGAGGAGAGAGGTCCCGTAACAGAGGATCTGGCTTCATGTCAGCAGAGAATCAGTCTTCATATCATAGCAGAGAATCAGGATTCACGTCACCCACCACTGCAACAGTCCATTTTCATAACTTTAGGCCCAGCACCCAGGCAGAGGAGAGAGGTCCCGTAACAGACAATCTGGCTTCATGTCAGCAGAGAATCAGTCTTCATGTCATAGCAGAGAATCAGGCTTCACGTCACCCACCACTGTAAGAGTCCATTTTCATAAATTTAGGCCCAGCACCCAGGCAGAGGAGAGAGGTCCCGTAACAGACAATCTGGCTTCATGTCAGCAGAGAATCAGTCTTCATGTCATAGCAGAGAATCAGGCTTCACGTCACCCACCACTGTAAGAGTCCATTTTCATAAATTTAGGCCCAGCACCCAGGCAGAGGAGAGAGGTCCCGTAACAGACAATCTGGCTTCATGTCAGCAGAGAATTAGTCTGCATGTCATAGCAGAGAATCAGGCTTCACGTCAGCCACCAATGCAACAGTCCATTGTCAGATATTTAGGCCCAGCACCCAGGCAGAGGAGAGAGGTCCCGTAACAGAGGATCTGGCTTCATGTCAGCAGAGAATCAGTCTTCATATCATAGCAGAGAATCAGGATTCACGTCACCCACCACTGCAACAGTCCATTTTCATAAATTTAGGCCCAGCACCCAGGCAGAGGAGAGAGGTCCCGTAACAGACAATCTGGCTTCATGTCAGCAGAGAATCAGTCTTCATGTCATAGCAGAGAATCAGTCTTCATGTCATAGCAGAGAATCAGGCTACACGTCACCCACCACTGTAAGAGTCCATTTTCATAAATTTAGGCCCAGCACCCAGGCAGAGGAGAGAGGTCCCGTAACAGACAATCTGGCTTCATGTCAGCAGAGAATTAGTCTGCATGTCATAGCAGAGAATGAGGCTTCACGTCAGCCACCACTGCAACAGTCCATTGGCATATATTTAGGCCCCGGCACCCAGGCAGAGGAGAGAGGTCCCGTAACAGAGGATCTGGCTTCATGTCAGCAGAGAATCAGTCTGCATGTCATAGCAGAAAATCAGGCTTCACGTCAGCCACCACTGCAACAGTCCATTGTCAGATATTTAGGCCCAGCACCCAGGCAGAGGAGAGAGGTCCCGTAACAGAGGATCTGGCTTCATGTCAGCAGAGACTTAGTCTGCATGTCATAGCAGAGAATCAGGCTTCACGTCACCCAACATTGGAACAGTCCATTGGCATATATTTAGGCCCTGGCACCCAGACAGAGGAGAGGTTCATTCAACTTTGGGTAGCCTCGCAATATAATGGTAAAATGAAAATAAAAATAGGATTGAATGAGGAAGTGCCCTGGAGTCCAATAATATATGGTTAAGGGGAGGTAGTTAATGTCTAATCTGGACAAGGGACGGACAGGTCCTGTGGGATCGATGCCTGGTTCATTTTTATGAACGTCAGCTTGTCCACATTAGCTGTAGACAGGCGGCTGCGTTTGTCTGTAATGACGCCCCCTGCCGTGCTGAATACACGTTCAGACAAAACACTGGCCGCCGGGCAGGCCAGCACCTCCAAGGCATAAAAGGCTAGCACTGGCCACGTGGACAATTTAGAGACCCAGAAGTTGAATGGGGCCGAACCATCAGTCAGTACGTGGAGGGGTGTGCACATGTACTGTTCCACCATGTTAGTGAAATGTTGCCTCCTGCTAACACGTTGCGTATCAGGTGGTGGTGCAGTTAGCTGTGGCGTGTTGACAAAAGTTTTCCACATCTCTGCCATGCTAACCCTGCCCTCAGAGGAGCTGGCCGTGACACAGCTGCCTTGGCGACCTCTTGCTCCTCCTCTGCCTTGGCCTTGGGCTTCCACTTGTGCCCCTGTGACATTTGGGAATGCTCTCAGTAGCGCGTCTACCAACTGTGCGCTTGTACTCGCGCATCTTCCTATCACGCTCCAGTGCAGGAAGTAAGGTGGGCACATTGTCTTTGTACCGGGGATCCAGCAGGGTGGCAACCCAGTAGTCCGCACACGTTAAAATGTGGGCAACTCTGCTGTCGTTGCGCAGGCACTGCAGCATGTAGTCGCTCATGTGTGCCAGGCTGCCCAGGGGTAAGGACAAGCTGTCCTCTGTGGGAGGCGTATCGTCATCGTCCTGCCTTTCCCCCCAGCCACGCACCAGTGATGGACCCGAGCTGCATTGGGTGCCACCCCGCTGTGACCATGCTTCATCCTCATCCTCCTCCACCTCCTCCTCATCCTCGTCCTCCTCGTCCTCCAGTAGTGGGCCCTGGCTGGCCACATATGTACCTGGCCTCTGCTGTTGCCAAAAACCTCCCTCTGAGTCACTTCGAAGAGACTGGCCTGAAAGTGCTAAAAATGACCCCTCTTCCTCCTCCTCCTCCTCCTGGGCCACCTCCTCTTCCATCATCGCCCTAAGTGTTTTCTCAAGGAGACATAGAAGTGGTATTGTAACGCTGATAACGGCGTCATCGCCACTGGCCATGTTGGTGGAGTACTCGAAACAGCGCAACAGGGCACACAGGTCTCGCATGGAGGCCCAGTCATTGGTGGTGAAGTGGTGCTGTTCTGTAGTGCGACTGACCCGTGCGTGCTGCAGCTGAAACTCCACTATGGCCTGCTGCTGCTCGCACAGTCTGTCCAGCATGTGCAAGGTGGAGTTCTACCTGGTGGGCACGTCGCATATGAGGCGGTGAGCGGGAAGGCCAAAGTTACGCTGTAGCGCAGACAGGCGAGCAGCAGCAGGATGTGAATGCCGGAAGCGCGAACAGACCGCCCGCACTTTATGCAGCAGCTCTGACATGTCGGGGTAGTTGTGAATGAACTTCTGCACCACCAAATTCAGCACATGCGCTAAGCAAGGGATGTGCGTCAAATTGGCTAGTCCCAGAGCTGCAACGAGATTTCGCCCATTATCACACACCACCAGGCCGGGCTTGAGGCTCACTGGCAGCAACCACTAGTCGGTCTGTTGTTCTATACCCCGCCACAACTCCTGTGCGGTGTGGGGCCTGTCCCCCAAACATATGAGTTTCAGAATGGCCTGCTGACGTTTACCCCGGGCTGTGCTGAAGTTGGTGGTGAAGGTGTGTGGCTGACTGGATGAGCAGGTGGAAGAAGAGGAGGAGGAAGCCGAGAAGGAGGAGGTGGCAACAGGAGGCAAAGAATGAAACACCAACGACAACTCTATCATAAATATCTCGCGTGGAGTTATTCGTATCAGCACCTATATAGCTCAAAGAGCAGCCACACAAAGAGTAATTCTAATTAAATATTCTTTATTGGATATCCAACACAAAAGATGGTATATCAATTAAAAAACATATAGAAAGCAGTGCATACTGAGAACACAACAGTGTTACAATAATTGTATAAAAACAGAGTAGGCTCCAAACCACTAAGGGACTAGTATCCCCCCATACACAATAAAGCAGTATCAGCTGGGTGGGGCACATATGGCAATGAAGGCATCCAGAACATACGTAAACACTCCAGACATCTAAAGGAGTGTGAGTCTGAATGCCACCCACATCAAGCGGAGACTGCAAAGGAGGAGGGGGGGGGGGGGGGAGAAAAGACACTGTTTAAAGTGCAAATGCAGAGAAATTCCTACTGACCCTGGTCTGGAACCGCCGCCCGACGATCGTTTCGCAGAATGCTTCCTCTTGGGGCCTACTAAACTACTCCATACTGATCTCCTATATACTCCAGGCATCCATAACCATCCAATCAACACACACTCACTCAGCTGTCCATGGTTAGACAGATCAGTAACTTCTAGTCATGGGGGATGTGTCCAATCAATGGTCAGTCGTGTTTAGTCTCGTCATCGGTCACCTGATCATGTGGTATCAGCGCCGCCCATTCCTCTCTCCATGTCACATTGCGGCACCATTCAATCCTGAATCCCGAACACTCCTCCATCCAGAGTCTCACTTCACCTTCATATCACTCCCACAGGTTACAGATGAGCGATCGTAAGTGGCATTCAGGTGAACCAGTGCCGTCACGCGATCCGCGTCATGTCTCAGCTGCAAAGTTTGAGGGCAAACTTTTTTCTACAGACCTCAAACATGCCTACTAAAAAACGTAAGTTCATTATGGCCCTATTAGAATTCGTACTAACACACAATTTCTTCATGTTTGGAGGTCTCCATTTCCTACAGCTCCAGGGGACAGCGATGGGGGCGTCTTGTGCGCCCTCTTACGCTAATTTGTTCCTGGGGCTGTGGGAAAGGGAAATCCTCCAAACTGAAGTAACATCACTGGCACAGAAGGTGCAATATTGGGGCAGATATATTGACGATCTGCTGATCATATGGCAGGGCACTAATGAGGAATTCGACAGATTTATGAATGAATTGAATAGAAATGACCTAAACATCCGACTAACCTCTACCACAAGCCAAACGGAGGTGGAGTTCCTGGATATCAATATCCGCGTAGGTGAGAATGGTAAAATAGTGACAGATCTATATAGAAAACCCACTTCCGTTAACAGCATACTATCGGCTGACTCAGCACATCCAAAAAGATTGATTGAAAATATCCCCGTGGGGCAGTTTCTGAGGGCCAGACGGATATGTTCCTCAGACCATCTATTTGAAAACCAAGCAACAGATCTACGCCATAGATTCCAGGCACGTAACTATACTGAGAGATCAATTGAAAGAGCATATAGACGAGCAAGCTCATCGAAACGTTCAAGCCTGTTGCAAGGTAAGAGACCAGGGGGAAACACAGAGGAGATCAGATTTATAACAACATTTAATAGTAGGAACAAAGAGATCACCCAGATACTTGATAGACACTGGGAGATCCTAAAACTTGACCCCGGTCTGAAGGATCAATTGAAACAACATCCGAGTATTACCTTTAGAAGGGGCAAAAATCTAAGGGATCTTTTGGTAAAGAGTCACTATGTAATACGCCCCCCCAACCCCTTCGGTTCAAAAGGCCCACGATGGGGTAATAAACCCTGTGGAAAATGTGTCGCATGCACAAATATGGACAGAAGCGATATCTTTTGGGACATGTCGCATAGGAAAGAGTATAAAATCACTCACCCCATTGATTGTACAACGGTGGGGGTAATATACTGGGCTATATGCCCTTGCGAAAAAATTTATGTGGGGATGACCTCGCGACAGTTTAAAAAACGGATTCGTGAACATGTGCTAGCGATTGAAGCCGCACAGGAGGTAACTGATATACAATTGCTAACAACCATACCAAGACACTTTAAAGCTGAACATGCGTGCGATGGATCAGTTTTACGCTTTCGAGGGATCGATCATGTTATGATCTCCCAAAGAGGTGGGAACTGGAAGAAACTACTGGCCCAGCGAGAGACACGCTGGATATATACGTTAAAAACCATGGCCCCTGTGGGATTGAATGATTATAACAGCTATACTCCATTTCTCTAGATTATCTTCCCTCCTATTGATATTCTGAAGTCTGGATCATCACAGAACCACCAGGTAGGATTGGTTCATTTTAATCATTGCTAGTTACCTGAGGTAATGATGTATATTTTTGTTTCAATTTAGCAGTGATTTGGTTTTGTTCTTGTCTCCTGATACCAGTGTTTGGCTGCTTGTTGTCCGTGCAGCCACACGGTGGTTCTGTATTTGGATCATTGTTTTTAATACATTACTGATCTCTTATATATTCCTCCTTGTCTTTTTTGTTGACTCTGGTCTGTCTCAGTATGGTTTGAAGATCTAGATAACATACATTGGGGTCCCTGGTCGATGGATGTGGTTGAGAGATACCTACAGCATCAAATAAGTAATATGAGAGTAAGAAGGAAAAAAAGAGAGAAAAAAGAGGAAAAAAGGAGAAAAAGCGAGGCGATACAAAAAAGGAAGAAAAGGAAACTAGGAAAATGGAGAGAAATAAAGAAAAATGCTGTGGAGAAGATTAAGGTGGCCTAGATCCTCCCATCCATGGAAGCCTTTGAGGACATACATTATGCTTTTTCTCTATATGGAGTCAGAGAATCGATCGAATGGGGCATATGCTGTGTTGGATCTTATACATCTATGGTGATGTTATATGAATAGACGAGTTGGGTTTTGGATACCATCAATATAAATCTCCTTTAGAGCACGGGCACTGGCACCTTCTCTAACACTTTTTCTTGCTTCTGTTTTTCACTTTTCATTTAAGCACATGCACTGGCACCTTTATTATTGATGGTATCGGAACACACCTGGTCTCAGGGGTGTTATGGGAGGTGGGGGTCGGGATAGCATCAATTGGATCCCAGTTTTCAATCTAATGGTTCGGGTGCCTGGATACTTTCATGTTTATATCCGATGATGGTAGACAAACACCTGACCTCCAAAAAAGTATACTCACTAGCTTTATTCACCAATATGGTGTATTTTATATTATGTGGTATAATTAGGATGCAACTTACACTATATGGCATCAAGAAAATGTAATTTACACCATAGCACTGTATTTTGAGTGTTTTTTTACCTAATTCATGGGGTATGGCAGTAATGCCATTATGTAGTTTTTTATACTATCTCATTTACAGCCTTTCCACATTGTTAGTATAATAATTATTTGTATATGCACGTGTCACTTTGATTATTTGGAGATATTTACTCCAATTCTATGTATATGTAAATATTGAATTTTAGATACATCATATATATATATATATGCTTAATGATAAGTTAGCTTTACTAGCATCATCTTCACTATATCTAAATGTTTATACTTGCGGTGATAATATATAACTGACCCTGGGCTGTGTCCGGAAATAATAACATTTGAAGCTGTGTAATATAACTGGTCCGATCATGTGATCCTCCTCATGACTCAGTTGCCAGGAAACAAGGCTGATGCAGAGGCACGGTGTTTACACAGGGGGTGACGTCACTCTCTGGCGCCACCGGCCCTGCAGCTGAGACATGACGCGGATCGCGTGACGGCACTGGTTCACCTGAATGCCACTTACGATCGCTCATCTGTAACCTGTGGGAGTGATATGAAGGTGAAGTGAGACTCAGGATGGAGGAGTGTTCGGGATTCAGGATTGAATGGTGCCGCAATGTGACATGGAGAGAGGAATGGGCGGCGCTGATACCACATGATCAGGTGACCGATGACGAGACTAAACACGACTGACCATTGATTGGACACATCCCCCATGACTAGAAGTTACTGATCTGTCTAACCATGGACAGCTGAGTGAGTGTGTGTTGATTGGATGGTTATGGATGCCTGGAGTATATAGGAGATCAGTATGGAGTAGTTTAGTAGGCCCCAAGAGGAAGCATTCTGCGAAACGATCGTCGGGCGGCGGTTCCAGACCAGGGTCAGTAGGAATTTCTCTGCATTTGCACTTTAAACAGTGTCTTTTCTTCCCCCCCCCCTCCTCCTTTGCAGTCTCCGCTTGATGTGGGTGGCATTCAGACTCACACTCCTTTAGATGTCTGGAGTGTTTACGTATGTTCTGGATGCCTTCATTGCCATATGTGCCCCACCCAGCTGATACTGCTTTATTGTGTATGGGGGGATACTAGTCCCTTAGTGGTTTGGAGCCTACTCTGTTTTTATACAATTATTGTAACACTGTTGTGTTCTCAGTATGCACTGCTTTCTATATGTTTTTTAATTGATATACCATCTTTTGTGTTGGATATCCAATAAAGAATATTTAATTAGAATTACTCTTTGTGTGGCTGCTCTTTGAGGAGGCAAAGAATGTTGCCCTGCGATCCTTGGCGGCGGAAGGACGTGCGCCAAACAGCTCTCCGCCTGGGGCCCAGCTGCCACTACATTTACCCAGTGTGCAGTTAGGGAGATATAGCGTCCCTGGCCGTGCTTACTGGTCCACGTATCTGTGGTTAGGTGGACCTTGCTACAGATGGCGTTGCGCAGTGCACACTTGATTTTATCGGATACTTGGTTGTGCAGGGAAGGCACGGCTCTCTTGGAGAAGTAGTGGCGGCTGGGAACAACATACTGTGGGACAGCAAGCGACATGAGCTGTTTGAAGCTGTATGTGTCCACCAGCCTAAATGACAGCATTTCATAGGCCAGTAGTTTAGAAATGCTGGCATTCAGGGCCAGGGATCGAGGGTGGCTAGGTGGGAATTTACGCTTTCTCTCAAATGTTTGTGAGATGGAGAGCTGAACGCTGCCGTGTGACATGGTTAAGACGCTTGGTGATGGAGGTGGTGGTGGTGTTGGTGGTACATCCCCTGTTTGCTGGGCGGCAGGTGCCAACGTTCCTCCAGAGGCGGAGGAAGAGGCCGAGGCGGCAGCAGCAGAAGAGGCCGAGGCGGCAGCAGCAGAAGAGGTAGCAGGGGGAGCCTGAGTGACTTCCTTGGTTTTAAGGTGTTTACTCCACTGCAGTTCATGCTTTGCATGCAGGTGCCTGGTCATGCAGGTTGTGCTCAGGTTCAGAACGTTAATGCCTCGCTTCAGGCTCTGATGGCACAGCGTGCAAACCACTCGGGTCTTGTCGTCAGCACATTGTTTGAAGAAGTGCCATGCCAGGGAACTCCTTGAAGCTGCCTTTGGGGTGCTCGGTCCCAGATGGCGGCGGTCAGTAGCAGGCGGAGTCTCTTGGCGGCGGGTGTTCTGCTTTTGCCCACTGCTCCCTCTTTTGCTACGCTGTTGGCTCGGTCTCACCACTGCCTCTTCCTCCGAACTGTGAAAGTCAGTGGCACGACCTTCATTCCATGTGAGGTCTAGGACCTCATCGTCCCCTGCATCGTCTTCCACCCAGTCTTGATCCCTGACCTCCTGTTCAGTCTGCACCCTGCAGAAAGACGCAGCAGTTGGCACCTGTGTTTCGTCATCATCAGAGACATGCTGAGGTGGTATTCCCATGTCCTCATCATCAGGAAACATAAGTGGTTGTGCGTCAGTGCAGTCTATGTCTTCCACCGCTGGGGAAGGGCTAGGTGGATGCCCTTGGGAAACCCTGCCAGCAGAGTCTTCAAACAGCATAAGAGACTGCTGCATAACTTGAGGCTCAGACAGTTTCCCTGATATGCATGGGGGTGATGTGACAGACTGATGGGGTTGGTTTTCAGGCGCCATCTGTGCGCTTTCTGCAGAAGACTGGGTGGGAGATAATGTGAACGTGCTGGATCCACTGTCGGCCACCCAATTGACTAATGCCTGTACCTGCTCAGGCCTTACCATCCTTAGAACGGCATTGGGCCCCACCATATATCGCTGTAAATTCTGGCGGCTACTGGGACCTGAGGTAGTTGGTACACTGGGACGTGTGGATGTGGCAGAACGGCCACGTCCTCTCCCAGCACCAGAGGGTCCACTAACACCACCACGACCATGTCCACGTCCGCGTCCCTTACTAGATATTTTCCTCATTGTTATGGTTCACCACAACAACAAAAATATTATTTGGCCCAATGTATTGTATTCAAATTCAGCGGGATATAAATTTGAGGCCTAGTATTTAGGCGCTGGGTGACTGGTATGGATTTAGTGACAGAATTAGACTTGGAAATGCACAGCAGCGTGTGTGTGAAGTTATTCTGAATGACCCTATGTGCACCTTGAATATTATATACCCTTTTAGGGATAGATTTCAAATAGCTCTGATATAGCAGAAACCACTAAATTATGAAATTGCTAAATTGGGAATTGTATTTCAACCCAGAACAAAAAATGTGCTTTGACGGACACTAAATAACTTGCCCATCCACAACAGGACAGCGGTAACGACAGATTTAGCGGGATATAAATTTGAGGCCTAGTATTTAGGCGCTGGGTGACCGGTATGGATTTAGTGACAGAATTAGACTTGGAAATGCACAGTAGCGTGTGTGTGAAGTTATTCTGAATGACCCTATGTGCACCTTGAATATTATATACCCTTTTAGGGATAGATTTCAAATAGCTCTGATATAGCAGAAACCACTAAATTATGAAATTGCTAAATTGGGAATTGTATTTCAACCCAGAACAAAAAATGTGCTTTGACGGACACTAAATAACTTGCCCATCCACAACAGGACAGCGGTAACGACAGATTTAGCGGGATATAAATTTGAGGCCTAGTATTTAGGCGCTGGGTGACCGGTATGGATTTAGTGACAGAATTAGACTTGGAAATGCACAGTAGCGTGTGTGTGAAGTTATTCTGAATGACCCTATGTGCACCTTGAATATTATATACCCTTTTAGGGATAGATTTCAAATAGCTCTGATATAGCAGAAACCACTAAATTATGAAATTGCTAAATTGGGAATTGTATTTCAACCCAGAACAAAAAATGTGCTTTGACGGACACTAAATAACTTGCCCATCCACAACAGTACAGCGGTAACGACAGATTTAGCGGGATATAAATTTGAGGCCTAGTATTTAGGCGCTGGGTGACCGGTATGGATTTAGTGACAGAATTAGACTTGGAAATGCACAGTAGTGTGTGTGTGAAGTTATTCTGAATGACCCTATGTGCACCTTGAATATTATATACCCTTTTAGGGATAGATTTCAAATAGCTCTGATATAGCAGAAACCACTAAATTATGAAATTGCTAAATTGGGAATTGTATTTCAACCCTGAACAAAAAATGTGCTTTAACGGACACTAAATAACTTGCCCAGCCACAACAGTACAGCGGTAACGACAGATTTAGCGGGATATAAATTTGAGGCCTAGTATTTAGGCGCTGGGTGACCGGTATGGATTTACTAACAGAATTAGACTTGGAAATGCACAGTAGCGTGTGTGTGAAGTTATTCTGAATGACCCTATGTGCACCTTGAATATTATATACCCTTTTAGGGATAGATTTCAAATAGCTCTGATATAGCAGAAACCACTAAATTATGAAATTGCTAAATTGGGAATTGTATTTCAACCCTGAACAAAAAATGTGCTTTGACGGACACTAAATAACTTGCCCAGCCACAACAGTACAGCGGTAACGACAGATTTAGCGGGATATAAATTTGAGGCCTAGTATTTAGGCGCTGGGTGACCGGTATGGATTTAGTGACAGAATTAGACTGGGATATGGCCAAAAAATAACCACACTATTGCTGGTTAAATGCACTTGGTGTTACAGCTTGACCAACCACACTACTGAGGGTTAAATGCACTTGGTGACGGGCGCAGCTTGCCCCTGATGTAGTATATGGCCAAAAAATAAACAGACTATTGCTGGTTAAATGCACTTGGTGTGACAGCTTCACCCTGATGTAGGCTTTAGCCAAAAAACAAACACACCATGGAGGGTTAAATGCACTTGGTGACAGGCGCAGCTTGCCCCTGATGTAGTATATAGCCAAAAAATGAACAGACTATTGCTGGTTAAATGCACTTGGTGTGACAGCTTGACCAACCACACTACTGAGGGTTAAATGCACTTGGTGACGGGCGCAGCTTGCCCCTGATGTAGTATATGGCCAAAAAATGAACAGACTATTGCTGGTTAAATGCACTTGGTGTGACAGCTTGACCAACCACACTACTGAGGGTTAAATGCACTTGGTGACGGGCGCAGCTTGCCCCTGATGTAGTATATGGCCAAAAAATGAACAGACTATTGCTGGTTAAATGCACTTGGTGTGACAGCTTCACCCTGATGTAGGCTTTAGCCAAAAAACAACCACACCATTGAGGGTTAAATGCACTTGGTCGCAGCTTGTGCTGGCGCACCACAAGACACAAAATGGCCGCCGATCACCCCAGAAAAAAGTGACTGACAAACGGTCTGGGCAGCCTAAAAACAGTGAGCAATTGAATTTCAGCAGCTCAATGATGCACAGCTGCAGATCGATCGATTAATCAAGTCCTTTGGAGGAGTTAATCTGCCTAATCTCGCCCTACTGTCGCAGCCGCAACCTCTCCCTACGCTAATCAGAGCAGAGTGACGGGCGGCGCTATGTGACTCCAGCTTTAAAAAAGCGCCAAGAAAGCGTCACAAAAGCGCCAAGAAAGCGACGAACACCGAACCCGAACCCGGACTTTTACGAAAATGTCCGGGTTCGGGTCCGTGTCACGGACACCCCAAAATTCGGTACGAACCCGAACTATACAGTTCGAGTTCGCTCATCCCTACTCATTTAGTCTGGGGAGCAATCCTTAGGAGAAATAAAATGGCCACCGTCCTATTAGTACACACAAAACCTGTCCTAATCACATTGGAGGACAAGTTACTTCACAACAGTGAGATAAAGAGCTCTCTGCTCTACTTGTCAGGGATTATGATTCTGAATACAGAGGATAAGATCTCCAGCTGAATCTCTGTAGGAATGGAGTTCATGGGGAGACATGAAGGTATTTCGGAATATATTTATAATAAAGTAATATTTAAGTATTTTTATTTTCTTTATTCCTGGAGAACCCCTTTAAGACTGGCTTCTAAAACGGTTGTCCTAATAAATGACCCCATCAGACTGTAAATCAGCCGGGGTAGGTTTCCTTAAATAATCTTGTTGTCTTGTATGCTCTACAATTAAGACAGGTATTTATAGGCGGCACCGCGAGGCCTGCAGTTCTGTGTGTCAGTTTCTGAATAGATAGTCAGCGAGGATACAATTACCTTTTGTATATTTTTTTCATAATGCAACATTTTGAATTTTTTTTGTTTTTTTCTGGCATTTTTCTATCTTATCTATAGAGTTAAAATACATCATTCAAACATTGGTTTTGCAAAGAAAATGAAAAACAACCAAGCATGTGATATGGAAAAACAGTGAATGAATTCTATGGCGTTTTTTTTCTGTGATCAAACAATGACAGACCAAATTTGTGTGTCTAGAGGCCCTAGTGTAGGTAGGCATAAAACATATTTTCACTTTTACAGCTTCTGTAATACAAGCTTAACACAACTACAGATGTAGCAAACTTTAACTTGACCTTTTCAATTGTCTTTGTTGTGCTAAGTGTCAATTTAATGCTTGCCGCAACTGTATATCACCACTTTACACTTTTTTCCATTAAAATTCCTGAAAAAAGTATTAAAACATGTTTAGACCCCAATCCTGCTTCAACAGACAGGTTCAAATAAATAATCAGATGACTTTGATTCATGCCACATAGCCCAAGAGAAATTTACAAGGCTATGCATTCCTCTCAACGTTACAACACTAAGTTTCCCCAGTGAGAGTTAAAAAAATCTGTCTTGTCATAAGACCAAGCATAAGTTAACACAATAAATAGCAGCTTGTAAAAAATATATATATTGACTTTGGGCTACGGGAATTCTACTATTCATCTAAAGATAAACTCAATAGAAGTGGCTAAAAGAGAATAGGTTGTAAACTGATAATGACTTATCACGGTCTTGACCCTATTTAAAACCAAAACAGACGAGATTTGTAGATTCCGAACAGAAGTTTCCTCCAGAGCTGCACAGCTCATAGTCATCATGGAAAGTTTGTTTGATTTAGTCTCTTTTTGATTAGTTCCAAGAAAAAGTTCCCATCTTGTGTTTGAAAATGAAAGACTCTAATGTGCTTTTCCCTTTATTTCTCCTCCATTACCAGCTCAGGATATTTACTGCTTTCTAGTTTTTTTTTCTTCAATCTACACATCTGTATATTGTTACAGAAAGTTGGCAGCAAATCACGGTCATTTTAATTTACAATAGGGGATTAACTGAGTGTGATGTCATTGAGATAATTTTGCTTGATCTTTTCACAAAATAAATCATGTTTATCCAATTAGTGCATGAGATAAACAATGATGTGGCTTTTATAGGCCACTTACATAGGGGAAGGAAGAAATACTGTATAAATTATACAAGCAATGGTGCATGTCCTGCCCGTAATTGAGCTGGTGTGGGCACAGGAACATGCATGGCAATGCAGTATATTGTAAAATCAAGTTTTATAGGAATTTAGCTTCATTTATGAATTGCTTGAAGAGGTTTACAGAGACCCAACAACTATTCGCCTCTCTGGCGCATGCGCATATGAGGTAAATTAACCCCTTAAAGCAGGTAGCAGGATCAATCCTATTAAACCAGGCATATTAGCTGCTACAGCTCATCATGCCTTTATTTTGTCTGTATGATAAACAGCTGTCATATAAATCAGTGTTTTATTCATATGCAAATGAGAATTTTGAGCACCAGGAGGTGGGGCTGAATCCTTTGAGCACTGCTTTGTAACACCCCCTATGCTCTGCATACTCCCCCCTCCCCTTTATTGACAGGGCTAGACATCAGACTGAGGGCAGAGCTGTGTTCGAGCATCTACATATCATTTACACTATGTACTATAGCTTTACCACACTGATATCTGCTCAGAAAGCTAATATACATATTACTGCTTTATCCACAGACATAATATATGATTAGAAGGACACCAGTAATATGTGTTAGCTTATAAACAGACTTGAGCGAATCAAGCTTCGGATGTTTCCATACAGCATTAAAAGATATTAGCTTCATGTAGGCAAAGTTTGTATCGGCTGAAGTCATGTGAGACTTCAGTGAATTACTTCAGAATTCCTATCTGTGTCTTTAAAAACATTTTAAAATAGGAATTTGAAGTGGGCTTTGGTACCGAATTCTCGCGCGACTTCGGGCGATACTAACGTTGCCTACATGGAGCCAATACATTTTAAAGCTATACCGAACAGCATTAAAAACTAAGTTGCTGCTTTTTGTGCTTTCCATTCACCAGAAACAGAATAGGCTGACATACATTTCCATTATAATTTTACACCAGTTTTCCTCCAAGCTCCACCCACATTTTTTAAAATAAATTGTTATGAGGAACAGAAAATCTTATTGCAGACATTTTTGTGCAAACTAACATTAGTGCAAAATGTTGTGACCTTTGCATGTGCAGTACCCCAAAGTAGGGAGTATCTGCAAATGTTTTTTTAATATAATATACTGTCATGTATTGTCATGTTATGTATTGCACCCAGTATAACTACCTATGGATGGCACAGCCAGGGTTGACAATCCTGCATCAGCCCTTTTAGGAGATCTGGTCCCACTCCAAAATTAAGTCAGTCTAGACTGGACTGCAGAGAGAGAGGAAGCTTAACTTATGATCCCTCCTCTTAGGCCCAAAAACCTAGACTGGCTGATTACTGTATGATCTATAGAAGGAGAGAGAAGGAGAAAGACAAAGGAGAGAACTAGAAAACTTGAATGAATCTGCATGGCCAAGTATTAAAGTCAGTAAGGTAACCTGTTACCAAAAGCTGTTAAAACTGTACTACTGTGAGGGACACTGTTAAAACACTTGGACACGAATTGGCCAGTTGTATCACTAAAACACAGTATCCCACAGTGGACACTACAACCATTATTGCATGAGTACTATTGCCTGCCATAGGTTCTGTTGGGAGAGACTTTAGTCAGAGAGAATTGAACTGTGTCTGCTATAATTGGATGTACTACAGCTTTCATTTTGAACTTGAGTAAAGAGAAACATTTATTCTTCTACCTCTGGCATGGTTTGCTGACTCTTACACCATACGCTGACTAATGCATTTCACACTCCCTGTCATGCATATATACAAGCATAACATCACAGGCACCCCAGCTACCATCAAGCCGGAGCCCCAGAATCAGGGTGTACCCTGAGAGAAGAAAAGGTGCTGATTCCATTCACTGGACTTCCCTAGGGAGCAACAGTGTGAGGAAAGCTACAGTGATAGACTATCAGCGCCAAAGCTGCTACCACACCCATCCTCCACTCCGGCTCCTCCTGGGCTGCTGTATATGCTATAAATATGGAATATAGCAGTAGAATATGTGCCCCATACTTTTAAAATGAGCCGGTGCTAGATTACTCCATAATACTCCAATATCAATTAAGGTTAGTTACAAACCCGGAGCGCCACATATCCTTTTTTTGTAATCTGTTTTTATTCTCTGATTATTTTGAAAGCATTAGGAAAATTGCTTTACGGCAGCCATGGTCCCACTTCTGTGGGAGAGTTTTCTAGGCATGCTCTGTGACCTGTGCAGAGGTCATTGTACAAGGAAAGAACAGATAAGATTTGACAATCACCTACTGTGAATGGTGGATCCTGCCTTATCCATACACAGAGGTGATAGAATTACTGGCAGGATTAGAATCATAGATAAGCAGGTAACTGCAGTAAAGTGATCTGTACAGACCAAGAAGTGGTGCCTATTATTGAGCTCAGTGGCCAGTATTAAAACTTTTTTTAATAGAGGTAGACATGGAAAATGAAAACTATCACCAAACATTCTTTAAAGAGACTCTGTCACCCAGATCAAGTCTACCCTACCAGGCATATAGCCTGGTAGTGCCGACGATGGAGACAAAAAACATACCTTTATTTCTCATGTCAACGGTCCGGTTAGGCAGAAAAGGCAACTTTAAAAAATGCGCTAATGAGGACTTTGAGCACTTGGAGGCAGGCTTATGCCTTCTGAGCACTGCTTCTGCGACGCCCCCCCCCCCCCCCCCCGTTCATTGGTAATACTGACCTTCTGCACCTAATCACACCCCCATGTCTTTTGATTGAGATCCCACACCTGTGCACTTGCGCATATATTTTCCGTTCTTCCAGGCTTGTGTGTGACGGCGCGTGCGTACTAGACACACACAAGCCTGGAAAAATGAAAAATATCCAGGAAGCGAGTCCGCAGGTGCGGGATCTCAGCCCTAGACCGATGGGTCTAGTGCGGTCAATCAAAAGACATAGGGGCGTGATTAGGTGTTGAAGGCCAGCATTAGCAATGAATGGGGATGTCACAAAAGCAGTGCTCGGAAGGCATAAGCCCACCTCCTAGTGCTCGCACTCCTCATTAGCATATTTTTAAAAGTTGCTTTATCTGCCTAACCGGACAACTGACATGAGAAATAAAGGTATGTTTTTTGTCTGGATCATCAGCCCTAACAGGCTATATACCGTTTAGGGTAGACTTGATCTGGGTGACAGAGCCTCTTTTAAAAATCTTAAATGTAAAAATATGACTTAAACAATAGGTTATTTTTAGGGATGAGCCGACCCGTGGATGTTTGGGTTCGCTGGGTTTGGCCGAACTTCGGGTCAAAGTTCGGGTACAGAACCCGAACTCGAACCCCATTGAAGTCAATGGACACCTGAACTTTGGTGCACAAAAATGGCTGTAGTCATAGAAAGGGCTAGAGGGTTGCAAAAGGAAGCAAAATGGGGATAAATTATAATCTTAAACTAGGAGGCGGAGGTCAAAATGGAGTAGGAGGTTGAAGAGGCGGTGTTTTTTTGTTGTTTTGTTTTTCCTTTTTTTTTTTTTTTTTATAAATTTGGGAAGACCCCAAAACATTGGGAAATAGAAAAAGTGAGCTAGAGCATAACAATGGCTGGGAGCGGCCATTATACTTGTCTACTCAGCACAACGTACGGACAAGTCCTATGGGATCCATGCCTGGTTCATTTTAATGAATGTGAGCTTGTCCATGTTGGCTGTGGACAGGCATCTGTGATTACTTCCCCCCCTCCCATGCTTAACACACTTTCGGACAATACACTTTCTGCAGGGTAAGTCAACACCTCCAAGGCTTAAAGGACAAACTCAGGCCAAGTGCCCAATTTGGAGACCCAGAAGTTGAATGGGGTAGACCCATCAGTCAGTACGTGTAGGCATGTGCACAAATATTGTTTCATGTTGCAGAAATGCTGCCTCCTGCTAATGCGTTCCGTATCAGCTAGTGGTGCTAGCTGTTGATGGTGTGCTGACACAGCTTTTCCACATTTTGGCCATGCTAACCCTCCCTTCTGAGGTGTGGGGGTGCCCCAGCTATGTTGGCGACTTCTTCCTCCTCCTCCTCCTCCTCTGCCTCCTCTGCCTTTGCCTTGTGCTTCCACTGAGCCCCAGCTGTCAGGTGTGAATGCCATCAGCAGCGCATCTACCAGCATGCGCTTGTATTCACGCATCTTCCCATCACGCTCCAGTGACGGAATTAAGGATGTGCTGTTGTCCTTGTAGCGGGGATCCAGCAGGGTGGCCACCCAGTAATCAGCACTGGTTAGAATGTAGGCAACTCTGCGGTCGTTGCGCAGGCACTGCAGCATGTAGTCACTCATCTGTGCCAGGCTGCCCAGAAGCAACTAAAAGCTGTCCTTTGTGGGAGGTGTATCATCTGTGTCCTCTGTATCCCCCCAGCCACACTCCATTGATGCCCATAAGCTGCTTTGGGTGCCACCCTACTGTGAACACGGTTCCTCCTACTCATCATCCTGATCCTACAGAACTGTGGCCTGGCTGGACAGTTGTGTACCTGGCCTCTGTTGGTGCAGGAACCCACTCTCTGAGCCACTTGTGAATGACTGCCCTGTAACCATGGAAATGACACCCTCTTCCTTCTCCTCTTCCTCCTGTGCCACATCCTCTTCCATCTTCGCCCAAAGTGTTTTTTAAGAAGACATAGAAGTGGGATAGTAATGCTGAGGGCTACGTCATCGGCACTGGCCATGTTGCTGGTGTACTCGAAACAGCACAACACGGCACACACGTCCCGCATTGAGGCCCACTCGGTGGTAAAGTGGTGCTGTTCCGCAGAGTGATTCAACCGTGCGTGCTGCATCTGAAACTCCACTATCGCCTGCTGGTGCTCACACAGTCTCTCCAGCATGTGCAAGGTGGAATTCCACCTTGTAGGCATGTTGCATATGTTGCGGTGAGCGGGAAGGCCGAAGTTACGCTGCAGCAGGCGAGCAGCAGCAGGGTGAGAACGCTGAAAGCGCGCAGAGACGGCCTGCACTGTCTGCAGTAGCTCTGACATATCTGGGTAATTTTTCAGGAACCTCTGCATCACCAAATTCAGCACATGCACCAAGGATGTGCTTCATACAGGCTAGCCCTGGAGCTGCTACGAGATTTCGCCCGTTATCGCACACCACCAGTCGAGGCTTGAGGCTCAGCGGCACCAACCACTCATCGGTCTGTTGTTTCATGCCTGTCCACAGCTCCTGCGCGGTGTGTTTTTTTCCCCCCGAACAGATGAGTTTCAAAACAGCCTGCTGTCGTTTTCCCCTGGATTTGCTGAAGTTTGTGGTGAAAGTGTTATGCTGACCGGATGAGGAAGCGGTAGAGGAGGAAGCGAAGAAGGAGAAGGAGGCAACAAGAAATGTCCTGCAATCCTCGGTGGCGGTAGGACATGCTCCAAACTGCTATCCTCCTCATACACAGCCACCACTGCATTTACCCAGTATGCAGTTAGGGAGATATAACGTCCCTGCCCATGCTTACTGATCCACGTATCGGTAGTTATGTGGACCTTGCCACAGATGGAGTTGTGCAGTGCACACCTGATTTTGTCCGCCACTTGGTTGTGCAGGGCAGGGATGGCTCGCTTTGAAAAGAAATGGCAGCTGGGAACCACGTACTGTGGGACAGCCACCGCTATAAGGTTTTTAAAAGTCTCTGTCTCCACCAGACGGAATGACAGCATTTCAAAGGCCAGGAATTTTAAAATGCTGGCATTCAGGTCCAGGCATCTCAGGTGGGTAGGGGTTTACTTCCTCTTTCTCTCCAGTGTTTGCGGTGTGGACAGCTAAATGCTTCTATTGGACAGTGTGGACATCATCATCAGAGACGTGCTACGGTGCTCCTTCCATGTCTATATCTTGAAACATAAGTGGTTGGGCATCAGTGCAGTCAATCTCTTCCACTTCTGGGGCAGGGCTAAGTGGATGGTCCACGGAAACCCTGCCAGCAGAGTAATCAAAAAGCATAGGAGACTGCTGCATGACTTGGGGCTCAGACTGCTTGGCTGATTTGCAAAGGGGTGAGGTGAAAGACAGATGCTCATGGCCTGCAGGTGCCAACTCTGCGGTTTTAGTAGGGAACCGGGTGGGGGACAATGTGAACTTGAGGGACTGTCAGCCATCCAATCTGCTACTGCCTCTACTTGTTCTAGCCTCACCATTCGTACACCAGTATTTGGGCCTACAAAATGACTCTGAACATCCTGTCACCTACGTGCACCTGAGGAAGGTGTTTCATTTGGGCGTGTAGCTGGCACAGAACGATGACGTCCTCTCCCTGCAACAGGAGCTCCACCAGCGCCAGCAGCACCACGACCAGGGCCACGTCTCTTATTTGGTGCTCTCCTCATTCTTTGAGGTCACCCACCAAACTAACAGACAGATTAACTATATTAATTTCTCTGTCACATATGCAGTGCAGGTGTACCTCACAAGAAAAATGGGAATAAGTAAACCAACCAAATTAATAGACGGATTAACTATATTAATTTCCCTGTCACGTATGCAGTGCAGGTGTATCTCACACCAAAAATGGGAATATGTCACCCACCGAACTAACAGACAGATTAACTATATTAATTTCCCTGTCACATATAAAGTGCAGGTGTATCTCACACCAAAAATGGGTATATGTTACCAGCTGAACTAACAGTCAGATTAACTATATTAATTTCCCTGTCACATATAAAGTGCAGGTGTATCTCACACCAAAAATGGGTATAAGTTACCAGCTGAACTAACAGTCAGATTAACTATATTAATTTCCCTGTCACATATGCAGTGCACGTGTGTCTCACACCAAAAATGGGTGTATGTCACCAACCGAACTAACAGACGGATTAACTATATTAATTTCTCTGTCACATATGCAGTGATCGTGTATCTCACACCAAAAATGGGTATATGTCACCGGCCGAACTAACAGTCAGATTAACTATATTAATTTCCCTGTCACATATGCAGTGCATATGTATCTCACACCAAAACTGGGTATATGTCACCCATCGAACTAACAGACAAATTAACTGTTATATTTTTGTGTCAGGGGTACAAAAATGGTGCATTGCACCCACTCTCACTCGCTGATGGGCAGTGCTACACGTCACCCAGCTTGTATAGATGCTGGGTCACATGATGCACCAGCTAATCACAGCTATGCTATTACTTGGCATGGCTGTGATGGCTTCTTACTGGCCACAGCTTAAAAGCTTGTTGATTGGCTGCCCTACAGCCTTTCAAAAGCTTTATTAAATGCCCGAACACTGAACTCAAATCTGTACTTTTCCGGAAAAGTTTGGGTTCGGGTCCGGGTTCCCGAACTCGCAAAGTGGGGTACGGACCCGAACTTTACAGTTCGGGTTCGCTCAACACTAGTTATTTTCTGATGACACTTCCCCTATTTTCTCAAATGCCTTAAAATGCAGACTCCTTCCTGCAGCTATGGTTCCATAAATGTCATTAGATTTGAATATGTTGGTACAAATTGCATTCACATTGTAGTTCGATAGTAATCACCTGTCGGGTTTAAATGTCCATGTCTTATTGAATTCGGCAAATCTAGCATTTAGCATGAATGTGCTACAGATGTGTCCATTCTTACATCATTGTTTCATTCCATTACCTATAATCTCCAGTAATTACTCTAGGCTAGCTACCCTTGGTGGGCCCATAATACTTAACTTTTATTTACATTACAGACCCTTATTTCTGATATTTAAGGACTCTATACTAGGAGTGTCCCACAGGATTGGTGCTTAGCAAATGTGCTGCCAATATTCAAAAAGGGTCAAAAAATAGAGCCCAGAAACGATAGGTCGGTAAGTTTAACATTTGACGTGGGTAAACTGTTTGAAGGTTATCTAAAACATGCTATCTTGGAGTACCTCAATGAAAATAAGCAAGTAACGCCATATCAGCATGGCTTCATGAGGGATCTGTCATGTCAAACTAATTTAATCAGTTTCTATGAGGAGGTAAGTTCTAGACTTGACAGCGGTGATTCAATGGATGTCATATATCTGGATTTCTCCAAAGCATTTGACACTGTACCACATAAAAGGTTAGTATATAAAATGAGAATGCTTGAACTGGGGGAAAATGTCTGTATGTGGGTAACTGGCTCAATGATAGAAAACAGAGGGTGGTTATTAATGGTACACACTCAGATTGGGTCACTGTCACTAGTGGGGTACCACAGGGGTCAGCATTAGGCCTTATTCTCTTCAATATATTTATTAATGATCTTGTAGAAGGCTTGCACAGTAAAATATAATTTTTTGCAAATGACACTAAAGTGTGTAAAGTAAATAACATGGAAGAGGACAGTATACTGCTACAGAGGGATCTGGATAGATTGGATGCTTGGGCAGATGAGTGGCAGATGAGGTTTAACACTGAAAAATTTAAGGTTATGCACATGGGAAAGAATAATGCAAGTCACCCGTACATACTAAATGGCAAAACACTGGGTAACATTTACATAGGAAAAGACCTAGGAATTTTAGTGAACAGCAAACTAAGCTATAGAAACCAGTGTCAGGCAGCTGCTGCCAAGGCTAATAAGATAATGGGTTGCATCAAAAGGGGCATAGATGCCCGTGATGAGAACATAGTCCTGCCATTTTACAAATCACTAGTCAGACCACAAATGGAGTACTGTGTACAGTTCTGGGTTCCTGTGAACAAGACAGATATAACAAAGCTGGAGAGGGTTCAGAGGAGGACAAATAAAGTAATAACTGGAATGAAGCAACTACAGTACACTGAAAGATTATCAAAATTAGGGTTATTCACTTTAGAAAAAAGACGACTCAGGGGAGATCTAATAACTATATATAAATATATCAGGGGTCAGTACAGAGATCTCTCCCATCATCTATTTATCCCCAGGACTGTGACTGTGACGAGGGGACATCTTCTACGTCTAGAGGAAAGAAGGTTTGTACACAAATATAGAGGAGGATTCTTTACGGTAAGAGCAGTGAGACTATGGAACTCTCTGCCTGAGGAGATGGTGATGGTGAGTTCACTAAAATAGTTCAAAAGGAGGCTGGATGTATTTCTGGAGAGTAATAATATTACAGACTATAGCTACTAGAGATGGACACTCTAACTGGATGGACAGATGTATTTTTTCAGCCTTTTAAACTATGTTACTATATTAAAACCTCTATGTTGTTAAAACCTTGCAGTCGTCCTAGCTCCCTTTGGTGTATTCTATGCCCACTGAGTGGATAAAAATGATTTCCTTAGTCACAGGCATCTGCAGATAATCCGGATGTGGAAACAATATGGAACCAATGTATCAGCTCTACGTAGTAATTACTACAGAATATGTATTAGAGATGACTCAGCCCTATAGCTCATGCAGTAACTTACAATAACCACTCAGTAGGTTTATTTCGCTCCTACATTATCTGGTGTATCTGATGCACTCTTTCCTATTGAATATACCAGGTTATTGTAACTTAAAAATGGACAGTAAGTGTTCCTGTTGATTTAGATACTTGCTTTCTGCCTTGGCTGCTACTGTAGAACACCTAGAGCGTTCCTGCCAGAGAGGGCTGAATAGATTCTACCTGGGCTGGACGCCTAATGGGTTCCTGCCAGCCTTTGCTAGGTAGTGGTCGAATTCTGTATTGGCTATGTGTATGTGGGTCACTTACTGCGCTCCCACCACCCTGGATTATTAGGTAGCAACTGGATTCTGCCTCGACTGTTTCTATGCAGAGCGCCTACTGTGTTCCTACCAGCCATTGTTAGAGCCAAGTAGACTGCTGCTAAAATGATGATTCAAATCTCCATTATCCAGCTTCATCAGGGGTTAATGGAGCCTTAGGGATCAGGATTTCATGTACAGAGATATGTAAGCCCTCTTAGAAGGGGTAGAAAGTTTACTTGCCCAATTACAAGCACCACTGGCAATATTTATGGCTAGGCTGCCATTGGGAAAGAACATCATAACTGTTGGGTGCAACACATAGACACATATAGGATAGACATCTCATGACACAATATCACTAAATCACTAAATCACATATTTTAAAAGCTGATCATCTCATGATACATTTCGGGATACTGTAGGTTGATGCAAGAGGAAAGTTAAGAAAGGACACATCATCTTTTAGACCAATTCATCTGAGCTCTTACATTGGTGACTGTCAGTAGTTACAATACAGATTTACTTACTAACAGAACTCTTCAGAAAATATAATTCTTTAGCTTTTTGGACAGATAATTATTCAGTCCTCTACAGAACATGAATGTTTTCCCAAGAAGTTACATTGCATCAGTTTGTAATTAGCATGAAGCAGAGCAGATATAATCACTAAATATCATGTAAGTGGAGCTAACCTAATACACTAGACACCACGGAAAGACATAATAAACCAATAAGACATTTGGCACATTTACCCCTCTGTTTATACTTGGTCAAATCACAACAAAATACATTTTAAATGATAATAACTTACAGACTTTAAACCTAAAATAGGCATTTCATGCAAAAGGAATAAAAACACTAAGAATCATCGACAAAATATACACATTGCCGGCTTTTAGATGGTAAATATTGTGTTCATGCCCCTTCATAGAACAAATTGTAAAAGATTACTATACATAAAGTGCAAACATTTATTTTTATGAGAAGCAGAAGAAGCAAAACTCAACTTTCTGATTAAATACATTTTCTGTTGGCTACTTGTACCTTTAAGACATAGCCCTCAGCATCACTGTACCCAATACTATTCAGAACGCCTATGCTAAACTTGGAGGAGCAGAAAATAAAAGGGGGTAACTTATGTACCTTTTCTTTTTGATTTATGTTTTTGCCAGCCAAAAGGTTTTAGGGTAAAAACATATAAATACGAAGAATTCATAAATAACACGTAATACATCACCAATTTGCTTGTACATAGCCAGAACTAGCAAATTTAGGTTCTCACAACCATCTTAAACATTA
Organism: Bufo gargarizans; assembly: GCF_014858855.1. NCBI lineage: Eukaryota > Metazoa > Chordata > Amphibia > Anura > Bufonidae > Bufo > Bufo gargarizans. Next base: position 653,639,486 of record NC_058080.1, read on the forward strand.
TCAAAGAAGACAGTTCCTTCTGCAAGCGCATTGGCACCTCCGGGATGCAATCGAGGGGTGTCAATGGGTTGCTTTGGCAGCCGGGGACATAACAATAGTCCCCAAGTCTTCCATGTACTTAAATGGGGGCATCACACACATTTAAAACTGGTTTTTACTTACATATCTGGAAGACTTTCTTGCTTTTCTGTGGATGGGCAGCAGTTCATCAAGCATTTGCATCTCCCAGGATGCACTGCAATTAGCTTTTGTTAACCCCTTCTTCCACTGTATAGAAAATAGTCCCTCACATATAGACTCAAAGATACATATGGCATGTAATTCCCTCACAATTTCCTTCTCCACTGTCTAGAGATATAGCTATATATTTCTATAAATGAAGAGGGAGCAGGGAAGATACTGAGATGATGTCATCACACTGGCTGGTGTGGTAACGTCATACATCACCACACACCGGATTTCACGCTAGATCTTCAAGCAAGGTGACGGCGGCCCGCCAGCCTATCACAAGTGAGTGGATCAGGTAAGTATAATTTTTTGGACAGCTAGGAACCCCACAGGCTCCATCCACTTCAATGGGACTAATGTAGGTAGTGTTCTGTCAGTACTCAAAAGTGAATGGAGTGGTGGACTAACATGCGCTCTACCAGTCCATTCAGAAAGGTGATTGAGGAACCACTCACTGTTCTTAGGATCTCTGGGGGTCTCAGCAGTCAGATCCACAGTGATCTGTGGGTAGGTAATAAATAAGATTCTTAGATAACCCCTTTAAGTTAACAAAACAAAAAATATGGAAAAAATGCTGGCCAAATACAGATGGGTAAAAGCGTCATATATGTGTGTCATGTCAACTTGACCTAGCCCTAGGTGAATTTGATGTGCAGCCCTTTAAAGGAGTCAAGGACCTGTTTTAAAATCCTCTTACTATGTCAAGCTGACCAACTTCTTTAGGTGAAGGAAGACATATCTAAATCAAGCATGGATTATACAAAACTGTGCTACAGGTCCTATTAAATAGTAAACAGCCATATAATGGTCAATGTGACCTAAATTTCTCTTATCAAGAAGCTATAAATGCAGTAGCTTGAGATTACTAATATCAGCAACATTTACATTTTTAGTACTTTTTGAACTGTAAAAGGGATGACTACAGTCTGATCCATATGTCTAGAACAGATGTAAAGCAATCTCAAAACTTCAAGCCAAAAGTGTTGAACATGCTTCAAAGCCAAACAAACTAAGAATCAGATCCAGCAGCATCCTGAAACTCAACATATCATTTTACATCACCTCAGATGCTCTCAGTCCTTGAGTTATAATTTACAAATCATTTGCTGAACATGATGTGCCAATCTGCATGATCATTTTTGAGACATTCCTTCTGTTCTTGTTTCATACGTGTGCACAGACAGGGAATGTGTCATCAGAAAATGTCCTATTGTTTAAATCAGGTGTTTATGTTAGACATGTTTTTTCTTTGAAATTTTGGTCATTTTTTAAATCAATGTTCCTTGTCATTATCTATATTTTAAAAAAAAATCCTGAAATATTGCAGCCATAAGCCTGCCACTTCCTATTCTGTAGAGAGAACTTTTCAGTAGTCATTGCGTTATCATCGCTGGCAGAATTACAATAAAAAGGTAACAACTATATTTAACCCCTTCAAGACGCAACATTTTTCGTTTTTTGCATTTTCTGCTCCCTGCCTTCACAGAGCCATAACTTTTTTATATTTTTCTGTTCACATAGCTGTATTAGGGCTGTTTCACACGAGTGGATGTTGTGCGTGACATCCGCTGCGTGAATGACAGCAAAGACCCGCTGCAGACAGCAGAAGCTGGGAGCATTAACATGATTAATAATGCTCCGTGCCTCTCTGTGACCTTTTTACTACAAAATCACAGTGAGATAAAGTTGTACTTTCTAATGGCACCATTTAATATGGCATGCAATGTAGAGGAAAGCTGGAAAAAATTCCAAATGGGGTGGAGTGGGGAAAAAAATGCAATTCCTCCACAGTTTTATAGGTTTTGTTTTTATGGCATGTTTCTATGCAGTAAAACTGACTTGCGCTCTTCACTCTCCAGATAAGTACAATTACGGACACTTTGGGATACATATGACTCTTTGATTACTTTTTATTCAATTTTTTTCAACAGCAAATTGCCCATTTTATTTTTTTTCTGTTATGCTATTCACTATGTGGGATAAGTCTTTTTATATTTTGATAGTATAGGCATTTTCACATGTGGCGATGCCCATAATTTTTTTTTATAGTTTATTTATTTTGATTTTGGGGAAAGTGGGGTAATTAAATTTTTTTAATTGTTATTTTTTATATTTTTAAAAACTTTTTAAACATTTTTCTTACTTTTTGTTAGTTCCCCAATAGGACCCCAACTTGCAATAATCAGTCCCATTCAGTTCAGTGGCACGCTCATTCCTGTACAAGTGTATATTCCAAGCTCTTTCAAATTGGACCTGTAGTTGGTGGACATTAATTTGTTGAAACACCATTTCTCCTAACTGAGTAAAAAAAAAAAAAAAAAAGGCAGTATGACTGATCCTACGATGTCCTGGAGATACTGAAGGCTGATGAATGTTCCCTCCATAAATATCAGACAGGAACGATAATGGTAGTTAAATGGTATGATGGTAGCAGGTGCACTCAAGCCCTCCTATGTATGATGGTAGTAGGTGCACTCAAGCCCTCCTATGTATGATGGTAGTAGGTGCACTCAAGCCCTCCTGCGAACTGTGATGTGGCCATCATTAGTATGAAGACAGAACCTGCTTTCATCACTGAACACAATTGTGTGACATTCATGCCTCCAGTGGGCTCTTTCGCGGCACAACTGCAGGTGCTTTTGGAGATGAGAGGTCAGTGATAAACCAGCTAGTAGAGTGTGTGATTGCAGCCATGCCTCAAGTAAACGGTTTCTTATGGTCAGTGGCAGATTACAATAGGGACGTTTGGGTCAGCAGCTCCGGGCCCAGCACCGCTGGGGGGCCCAACGCAGACCCGAACGCCCACATACTGCGACAGGGCACGGGAGCGCATAGCTCCCTGTCCCATCGCCGATCACCGCCATAGGCTTCAGGTCTAGTAGGCCTGAGGCCTATGCGGTAGTGAAATCCCATCGCAGGCGTGCGTGACGTCACAGGACGTCATCACACGCCTGTGCCGGGACGCAGCACTGCCTCATCCGCCTTCCTCTGCGAGCAAGCGTCTGGCCCTGGACATAGGTGAGTATTTAGCTTTTTATTTTTTTATTTTTTTTATTTTTTTATTTCATGTGCCTACTTTGGGGGACATGTGGGGGGACACACACAGGAGGACATATTAGGGAAGAGACATTGAGTACATGAGGGGAATGTGGAGGGACTACTGTGTGGAGACAAATTACTATGTGGGGGCAGTGTGGGGGCAAATTATTATGGGAGGGACTACTATGTGGGAGGGACTACTGTGTGGAGACAAATTACTATATGGGGCAGTGTGGGGGCAAATTACTATTACTGTGGACAGTGTGGGGTAATTGCTGTGTGGGGTAATTGCTATGTGGGAACAGTGTGAGAAAATTGCTATGTGGGGACAAATTACTATGTGGGGGCAAATTACTATGTGGGGGCAGTGTGGGGTAATTGCTATGAGGGGAAATTGCTATGTGGGGACAAATTACTATGTGGGGGCAGTGTGGGGGAAATTGCTATGTGGGGACAGTGTGGGGTAATTGCTATGTGGGGACAGTGTGGGGAAATTGCTATGTGGGGACAGTGTGGGGAAATTGCTATGTGGGACAAATTACTATGTGGGGGCAAATTACTATGTGGGGGCAGTGTGGGGAAAACTATTGTGTGGGGGCAGTGTGGGGGAAATTGCTATGTGGGGACAGTGTGGGGTAATTGCTATGTGGGTAAATTGCTATGTGGGGACAGTGTGGGGAAATTGCTATGTGGGGACAGTGTGGGGTAATTTCTATGTGGGGACAGTGTGGGGTAATTTCTATGTGGGGACAGTGTGGGGTAATTTCTATGTGGGGACAGTGTGGGGTAATTGCTATGTGGGAACAGTGTGGGGTGATTGCTATGTGGGGACAGTGTAGGGAAATTGCTATGTGGGGGAAATTACTATATGGGGCAGTGGGGTGGAAATTACTATATTGGGCAGTGTGGTGGAAATTACTATGTAGGGGAAATTACTGTGTTGGGGCAAACTACTATATGGGGGCAGTTTTGGGGAAATTACTGTGTGGGGGCAAATTACTATGTAGGGGAAATTACTGTGTGGGGGCAAACTACTATATGGGGGCAGTTTGGGGGGAAATTACGGTATGGGGCGATTACTATATGGGGCAGTGTGGTGGAAATTACTATATGGGTGTGTTGCTATTGGGGAGGCACTGATGGGGCAATTCTATTATTTGGGGGGACACTATACATGGATTATTGCCTGGACCACAATAGAGGGTGTTATTATTACTGGGGGCACTCTAGGGGACATTATAGCTGCAGTGGACACTATAGGAACATTTGGTGTAATTTATCAAACTGGTTTAAAGCAGAACTGGCTTAGTTGCCCATGAAAATCTCTGAGAAAAATTTGATATATAGCAATAATATAAGTGTTCGTGAAGTGAATATTAGCCTAGAGATTGGACCCTTTTAAAATGTAGTTTTTATTGGTTCAATTAAAAAGCAGAATACATCACCCTATGATAACTGGGTGACCGAAAAAATATATATCAGGACAGGATATCGCCCAGCTACCACCGTGAATTGGTGAAATTAATAAATAAGAGGTAAATAGTGCAAATTCCACAAGGGCACTTATGACATTAATGAGAGGTGTGGGTTTTGTGGAAAGGTTAGGGCACTTTTGATAGGTGCTGGGATGATTCTGTCCCTGTACCCGCCCTAGGTTAACCCTTTGCCCATAGCAGCCAATCAGATTCCACCTTTCATATTTGACAGTTCTTTTGGAAATTCAGTTCTACTTTACACCAGTTTGATAAATGACTCCAATTATGTCTATTAGGGTCACTATTTTTTCAGCAGTATAGTACCTGGGGCATTGGGGAGCACAACGAGCACAGTATTGGGGGTAACAGCAGGATGACACTGTGGGGACACCAGGATGAGGAGGTTGATGGAAAGATTTAGAAATGTAACGTGTCTGTGTTACAAACTCTGTAGAGATGAGATGTGGCTGAAAGAATTTTCCATGGTGGTCTGGGTCAAATGGATGAGAAGAGGAAAGAGAAGGTCTACATGACAGGAAATGTCACTGGATGTAAGAGGTATGTGGTGCTGTATTCTCCTCCATGTCTTTTTTATTATAATTATATGTGTTTTAAATTTGGCAACCAAATTTTTCAGTTTAGGACCCAATTTGGGGTATTTTTTTTAGTCTGAAGATGTCATATGGCCTAGGAAGAGACTGTGGCGCTCATGAAGCACGGCAGCCTCTTCATACAAAAAAAAACTAAACTAAAATGGAGGGGGGGGGGGGCCATGTTGGGTAGACATCCCCGGGCCTATCATGCACTTAATCCGCCCCTGCTTATGGTCCAGGCGGTCACTGCATGGGCTACTGCATAACCAATTTGTGGTGCTGTGTCCTTTGAGATACAGCAGCTCTTTTTCCTTGTGATCTTAGTGTGTATCTGTCTGTCTTGGCCATCTAGAGCCCTTTCGCTGTGTGTGAATGTCCTCCTCTGACCACAGTTGACACCACCTATGCACTAAGTAAACTTCTCATCCAATTCTTTCTGAGATGTGACCGATCGACCATCCAGCTTCTCAAAGTCCCCTATTCCTCCCTTCCCAAAGTCTTTTCATTGCACAAATAGTGCATGCCTTCATCTAGAAGGCATAATGAACACTTCAACAACACCCAATCAACAGAATCAACAGTCCTGTAAGAGAAAACACGAAAAACAGTGCTGTCAGACAAATAACAACAGTGATGTCAGACAACAAAAAAGTCTTTCGAACATGTGTTTGTAAAGTAAGTATCTTGGAACTTTGATCACTACATGTAACACCCTCCAGCATTGCCGTATTGTAAAATAGACTTTTTTTTTTATCTTAAAGAAGACCTTTCAACACTCCTGACATGCCTGTTTAAAGGGATTTTGCAGATTTTTGTTTTTTGCAGATTTTTTTTTTTTGCAGAAACTGCTGGACGGATTACAAGATAAAAGAGCACAGCCTAATCAAGGTAAGCTGTGCTTCATGGCTGCTTTAAAATCGTTTTTTGGGTTAGGGGAGGTGACAGAATCCCTTTAACCACTACAGGACCGCCGTACGCAGGATTGCGTCCTGCCGGCGGCCCTGCTCTTCTGGGTGGACGCATATACGCGTCCTCCCGCGAGAGCCGAGATTTCCTGTGAACACGCGCACACAGGCGCGCGCGCTCACAGGAACGGAAGGTAAGCGAGTGGATCTCCAGCCTGCCAGCGGCGATCGCTCGCTGGCAGGCTGGAGATCCGAATTTTTTAACCCCTAACAGGTATATTAGACGCTGTTTTCATAACAGCGTCTAATATACCTCCTACCTGGTCCTCTGGTGGTCCCTTTTGTTAGGATCGACCACCAGAGGACTCAGGTAGGTCAGTACAGTCGCACCAAACACCACACTACACTACACTACACCCCCCCCCCGTCACTTATTAACCCCTTATAAACCCCTGATCACCCATGATCACCCCATATAAACTCCCTGATCACCCCCCTGTCATTTATCACCGCCCTGTCATTGATCATCCCCCTGTCAGGCTCCGTTCAGACGTCCGTATGATTTTTACGGATCCACGGATACATGGATCGGATCCGCAAAAAGCATACGGACGTCTGAATGGAGCCTTACAGGGGGGTGATCAATGACAGGCGGGTGATCACCCATATACACTCCCTGATCACCCCCTGTCATTGATCACCCCCCTGTCATTGATCACTCCCCTGTAAGGCTCCATTCAGACGTCCGCATGATTTTTACGGATCCATGGATACATGGATCGGATCCGCAAAACACATGCGGACGTCTGAATGGAGCCTTACAGGGGGTGATCAATGACAGGCGGGTGATCACCCATATACACTCCCTGATCACCCCCCTGTCATTGATAACCCCCCTGTAAGGCTCCATTCAGACGTCCGCATGCGTTTTGTGGATTTGATCCATGTATCCATGGATCCGTAAAAAATCATGCGGATGTCTGAATGGAGCCTTACAGGGGGGGTGATCAGTGACAGGGGGGTGATCACCCTGATTACCCTGATCACCCCCTGTCATTGATAACCCCCCTGTAAGGCTCCATTCAGACGTCCGCATGCGTTTTGTGGATCCGATCCATGTATCCATGGATCCGTAAAAAATCATGCGGATGTCTGAATGGAGCCTTACAGGGGGGGTGATCAGTGACAGGGGGGTGATCACCCTGATTACCCTGATCACCCCCTGTCATTGATAACCCCCCTGTAAGGCTCCATTCAGACGTCCGCATGTGTTTTGTGGATCCGATCCATGTATCCATGGATCCGTAAAAAATCATGCGGATGTCTGAATGGAGCCTTACAGGAGGGGTGATCATTGACAGGGGGGTGATCACCCTGATCACCCTGATCATCCCCTGTCATTGATAACCCCCCTGTAAGGCTCCATTCAGACGTCCGCATGCGTTTTGTGGATCCGATCCATGTATCCATGTATCCGTAAAAAATCATGCGGATGTCTGAATGGAGCCTTACAGGAGGGGTGATCAGTGACAGGGGGGTGATCACCCTGATCACCCCCTGTCATTGATAACCCCCCTGTAAGGCTCCATTCAGACGTCCGCATGCGTTTTGTGGATCCGATCCATGGATCCATGGATCCGTAAAAAATCATGCGGATGTCTGAATGGAGCCTTACAGGGGGGGTGATCAGTGACAGGGGGGTGATCACCCTTATCACCCTGATCACCCCCTGTCATTGATAACCCCCCTGTAAGGCTCCATTCAGACGTCCGCATGTGTTTTGTGGATCCGATCCATGTATCCATGGATCCGTAAAAATCATGCGGACGTCTGAATGGAGCCTTACAGGGGGGTGATCAATGACAGGCGGGTGATCACCCATATACACTCCCTGATCACCCCCTGTCATTGATCACCCCCCTGTCATTGATCACCCCCCTGTAAGGCTCCATTCAGACGTCCGCATGATTTTTACGGATCCATGGATACATGGATCGGATCCACAAAACACATGCGGACGTCTGAATGGAGCCTTACAGGGGGGGTGATCAGTGACAGGGGGGTGATCACCCTGATCACCCCCTGTCATTGATAACCCCCCTGTAAGGCTCCATTCAGACGTCCGCATGTGTTTTGTGGATCCGATCCATGTATCCATGGATCCGTAAAAAATCATGCGGATGTCTGAATGTAGCCTTACAGGGGGGGTGATCAGTGACAGGGGGGTGATCACCCTGATCACCCCCTGTCATTGATAACCCCCCTGTAAGGCTCCATTCAGACGTCCGCATGTGTTTTGTGGATCCGATCCATGTATCCATGGATCCGTAAAAAATCATGCGGATGTCTGAATGGAACCTTACAGGGGGGTGATCAATGACAGGGGGGTGATCAGGGAGTCTATATGGGTGATCACCCCCCTGTCATTGATCACCCCCCTGTCATTGATCACCCCCCCCCCCCCCCCCCCCCCCCTGGTAAGGCTCCATTCAGACATTTTTTTTGGCACAAGTTAGCGGAAATTTTTTGTTTGTTTTTGTTTTTTTCTTACAAAGTCTCATATTCTACTAACTTGTGTCAAAAAATAAAATCTCACATGGACGCACCATACCCCTCACGGAATCCAAATGCGTAAACATTTTTAGACATTTGGATCCCAGACTTCTTCTCACGCTTTAGGGCCCCTAAAAAGCCAGGGCAGTATAAATACCCCACATGTGACCCCATTTCGGAAAGAAGACACCCCAAGGTATTCCGTGAGGGGCATATTGAGTCCATGAAAGATTGAAATTTTTGTCCTAAGTTAGCGGAAAGTGAGACTTTGTGAGAAAATAACTAAAAAAATCAATATCCGCTAACTTATGCAAAAAAAATTAAAATTCTAGGAACTCGCCATGCCCCTCATTGAATACCTTGGGGTGTCTTCTTTCCAAAGTGGGGTCACATGTGGGGTATTTATACTGCCCTGGCTTTTTAGGGGCCCGAAAGTGTGAGAAGAAGTCTGGGATCCAAATGTCTAAAAATGCCCTCCTAAAAAGAATTTGGGCCCCTTTGCGCATCTAGGCTGCAAAAAAGTGTCACACATGTGGTATCGCCGTACTCAGGAGAAGTTGGGGAATGTGTTTTGGGGTGTCATCTTACATATACCCATGCTGGGTGAGAAAAATATCTTGGTCAAATGCCAACTTTGTATAAAAAAATGGGAAAAGTTGTCTTTTGCCAAGATATTTCTCTCACCCAGCATGGGTATATGTAAAATGACCCCCCAAAACACATTGCCCAACTTCTCCTGAGTACGGCGATACCACATGTGTGACACTTTTTTGCAGCCAAGGTGGGCAAAGGGGCACATATTCCAAAGTGCACCTTTCGGATTTCGCAGGCCATTTTTTACACATTTTGATTGCAAGGTACTTCTTACACATTTGGGCCCCTAAATTGCCAGGGCAGTATAACTACGCCACAAGTGACCCCATTTTGGAAAGAAGACACCCCAAGGTATTCCGTGAGGGGCACGGCGAGTTCCTAGAATTTTTTATTTTTTGTCACAAGTTAGCGGAAAATGATGATTTTTCTTTTTTTTCTTTTTTCCTTACAAAGTCTCATATTCCACTAACTTGCGACAAAAAATAAAAAATTCTAGGAACTCGCCATGCCCCTCACGGAATACCTTGGGGTGTCTTCTTTCCAAAATGGGGTCACTTGTGGCGTAGTTATACTGCCCTGGCAATTTAGGGGCCCAAATGTGTGAGAAGAACTTTGCAATCAAAATGTGTAAAAAATGCCCTGCAAAATCCGAAAGGTGCACTTTGGAATATGTGCCCCTTTGCCCACCTTGGCAGCAAAAAAGTGTCACACATCTGGTATCGCCGTACTCAGGAGAAGTTGGGCAATGTGTTTTGGGGTGTCATTTTACATATACCCATGCTGGGTGAGAAAAATATCTTGGCAAAAGACAACTTTTCCCATTTTTTTATACAAAGTTGGCATTTGACCAAGATATTTTTCTCACCCAGCATGGGTATATGTAAAATGACACCCCAAAACACATTCCCCAACTTCTCCTGAGTACGGCGATACCACATGTGTGACACTTTTTTGCTGCCAAGGTGGGCAAAGGGGCACATATTCCAAAGTGCACCTTTTGGATTTCACCGGTCATTTTTTACACATTTTGATTGCAAAGTTCTTCTCACACATTTGGGCCCCTAAATTGCCAGGGCAGTATAACTACCCCACAAGTGACCCCATTTTGGAAAGAAGACACCCCAAGGTATTCTGTGAGGGGCATGGTGAGTTCCTAGAATTTTTTATTTTTTGTCGCAAGTTAGTGGAATATGAGACTTTGTAGGAAAAAATAAAAAAAATAAAATCATCATCATTTTCCGCTAACTTGTGACAAAAAATAAAAAGTTCTATGAACTCACTATGCCCATCAGCGAATACCTTAGGGTGTCTACTTTCCGAAATGGGGTCATTTGTGGGGGTTTTCTACTGTTTGGGCATTGTAGAACCTCAGGAAACATGACAGGTGCTCAGAAAGTCAGAGCTGTTTCAAAAAGCGGAAATTCACATTTTTGTACCATAGTTTGTAAATGCTATAACTTTTACCCAAACCATTTTTTTTTTTTGCCCAAACATTTTTTTTTTATCAAAGACATGTAGAACAATAAATTTGGGGAAAAATTTATATATGGATGTCGTTTTTTTTGCAAAATTTTACAGCTGAAAGTGAAAAATGTCATTTTTTTGCAAAAAAATCGTTACATTTTGATTAATAACAAAAAAAGTAAAAATGCCAGCAGCAATGAAATACCACCAAATGAAAGCTCTATTAGTGAGAAGAAAAGAAGGTAAAATTCATTTGTATAGTAAGTTGCATGACCGAGCGATAAACGGTGAAAGTAGTGTAGTGCCGAAGTGTAAAAAGTGCTCTGGTCATGAAGAGGGTTTCACCTAGTGGGGCTGAAGTGGTTAAGTGTCTTGTCATTGCAGGTCTCTCTTCTGGGAGCCCCAACAATAATGAGAACAGAGGTCACGGAGTGCATCATGAAAATAGTGGTGCTTATGTGTCACTATCTTTCCATTCACTTCTATGGGACTGTGGAATACAGCGTCCCTAGAAGACTCAGGGGCATAACTCCCAGTGTTCAGACATGTATCCACTATTCAGATTATGTTTGATCACAAATTGGCTAAAAGTAAAAAGCAGAGCATCTTTCTAATTTTATACGGCATGCTAAAATAGCTAGTCCCACCAGCACACAGGCCTCATGGTTCCTTTGTTTGTTTTAGTAACTAGACATTTCCTTCCTTAAAAGAGCCTTCAAAGGGAACATATCTCTTGCTGATAATGTCAAGAAAAGTAGTTTTGTGAAGAGTAGTGACTGAGTGGAACACTAACACATATCTACAGAGCTTGAATGTTCCTTGCCCTGGAAAAAGAAAGATATGGTTATTTTCATGGGAAGAGTTTAAAATTAGAATAGTGTACATGAAGAGGGTTATTTTAAACACATATAGTAGATGTGATTACCATTTATGAACCCACCAGTAGCTTGACGACTTCCTTTAACTTTGACAAGGCTGTCACTTTTCATTCATGATCCAAACACTTGCAAAGGGTTGTTAATTAGCATCACACAATTGTGTCTGTAGGTACTCTATTAATCACAGATTAAGGGAACGGCCTGATGTTGTGACTGGACACATGCGGCCATGTCACACTCACCAGCAGCAGCCAATAACTGTACGATTTTGCAGAAAAGTCATGCATCCATTGGCTGCTGTGGGTGGACATGTCTTGTATGTATGTGGCCATCTATACTGTACTGAAAGGGCGTTGTCACATATGGAGGCTGCCACACATCACTTAGCCAAGCCACTGCCCAGATGCGGGCAAAAGCAGCAGGGATTACCATTCCCTTTATTAGTAATCATTGCGCCCTAGCTCCCTGCTTTTATCTGATCAGTGGTGGTCCGACACCCGAGACCTCTGCCGATCAGCTGTTTGAGAAGGCGCTGGCGCTGCGGCCTTCACGCAGCTTTCCAGGCGTAACGCTTGGTATCACGCTCAGCACCATTTACTCCTATGGCGCTGAGATGCGCCTATGCTACTTGACCATTTAATGTGTTGTCACTGGTCTAGGAAAAGCTGAGCGGAGGTCTTCTCAAATAGCTGATCAGTGATGGTCCCAGATGTTGGACACCCACTGATCAGACACGGAAAACCTATCCTGAGAATAGGTCCTCAGTAATAAAGTCTCATAAAACCCCTTTAACTATCATCTAGGGAGCAGGGAAAGAAGGTAAGGGGTCTCCGATCACATTATTAGGGTAGACCATCCTTGATATTGGTGGGATCCAACTCTAGGCACTCTGTCAATCAGATGTTTGAAGGAGTCATGTTGCTCACATTAGTGCTTCAGTCTCTTCACAGTGCCACATATATCTTAGTGGATGAGCTGAGCTTTGCAGCTTTGTCACATTCACTCTCTATTTTTTCCATGTCTCTCATGATCAAATGTTGCTTCGGTTTTAATCAGATTATGTGCCTGATTTCGGTTTTAATCAGATTATGTGCCTGAATATCTAAAAATTCCATTCTTCATTGAAACTCAAAAATGCAAATCACTCCGATCTCACTGCAATTATTGAAAACAGCAGGGTATCTCCATTCGGATATTTTCATGTGTCAGATTTTTCTGCCAGTGGAAGTAGAATCTGCAGCGGAAACCCAAGGCTGACCCTTGGATTTTTGCTGTGCATTTCAGTTGTACAGGATGCTGATCCACCCGCGGATAAACGCCACAATCGGACTAATCTACTAGTGACCACTCACTGTGATTTCCAAGCAGTTTCCACGCAGAAACCGCAGCAAGAATGTGCATATTAATTGGGGGTTTCAATTAAATCTGCAAATGGAAACATACATGACACATGAACTATGGCACAGGTTCCTATAAAAGTCAATAGGACGCAGACTGGGAGCATTTTCTGCCCTGATGTTGAATCCATCCCGAAAACTGAACAGAAAAAAACTCCACATAAATATATCATTAAGAATTTCTGTTCATTGAATTGTGTGGCTGCATTGGCTTTTTTAACAATATTTGTATGTTGTTCTCATTTTCAACAAATAGAAGATTCATGGTGTTGTGCACAGGTCACAGGGGGATAAGTGTGCTTGGTTAATAAAAGGAAATAACTCAAAGATTTTCCGGTCAAGCAATAGTTTCATATACTTATAATTGTAACTGTTCTGAAATTCATCATATACACTATTATTTTGGGGGCTAAGATTGAGGGATTTTATTATAAATTTGTGATTATCAGGATTTGAATTTTATACTGTATTTTACATCACAATTAGCCACTTCATTAAAAAAGTGAGAAGGCATTGGCACACAGATCACATCCACAGAGACGATTCTTTAAAATTCCATCCCCGTCCCCTGGTTACTTCAAACATTCTTTCAAAGTGAATTACAAGCCTGACAGTCTCTGCACAAAGATTAGATTTATCCTGCTTGCAAATTCTTTCACTAAGTAACTGTATGTATTCACATAATCATATGTAAGTAGTTATTTCCTCAGTCAAGACTTGGAAATTCAGTTTTTTTCAGCTGAATTTTTTTTATTCCCTTTGGAAAATACACAACTTTCCGTGGTAACTTGGTAACTACGGAGTCCAGTTGCAGTTGTTACTTAGTATTTTATTTTAGCCAGTCAGTTCCTTTAATGAAATAAAATTCACGTCCCGTACACAGTTTAAAAACTAATATATATATATATATATATATATATATTATATGAAATCCGGCAGCACTCACTTTAGAGGTTATCAGGTGCAAGCGTCTTGCCTTTGACCATAGGCTTGTATATTCAAGGAAAAATCAACGCAGCACTCTTCTTGTAAAAAAACGCAGTGTCTTTATTCACACATGTGACACAAAAATAGGCAACGTTTCAATCCCCTTCCGGGATCCTTCTCAAGCCAAGTGCACAGACCAACAATGTTGTTGGTCTGTGCACTCGGCTTGAGAAGGATCCCGGAAGGGGATTGAAACGTTGCCTATTTTTGTGTCACATGTGTGAATAAAGACACTGCGTTTTTTTACAAGAAGAGTGCTGCGTTGATTTTTCCTTGAATATATATATATATATATATATATATATATACACATTGACTAAACTCCACGGCACTACTTGGAAGTTCAGTCAATTTATATTTATAGTTGGTGGATCGACTCTACAGCCACTGGCACTCCATTTTAACTCTTCTTACTGCTGTGCTGCCTGCCTTTTTGCTATATAAATATACAGTACAGACCAAAAGTTTGGACACACCTTCTCATTCAAAGAGTTTTCTTTATTTTCATGACTATGAAAATTGTAGATTCACACTGAAGGCATCAAAACTATGAATTTAACACATGTGGAATTATATACATAACAAAAAAGTGTAAAACAACTGAAAATATGTCATATTCTAGGTTCTTCAAAGTAGCCACCTTTTGCTTTAATTACTGCTTTGCACACTCTTGGCATTCTCTTGATGAGCTTTAAGAGGTAGTCACTTGAAATGGTCTTCCAACAGTCTTGAAGGAGTTCCCAGAGATGCTTAGCACTTGTTGGCCCTTTTGCCTTCACTCTGCGGTCCAGCTCACCCCAAACCATCTCGATTGGGTTCAGGTCCGGTGACTGTGGAGGCCAGGTCATCTGGCGCAGCACCCCATCACTCTCCTTCATGGTCAAATAGCCCTTACACAGCCTGGAGGTGTGTTTGGGGTCATTGTCCTGTTGAAAAATAAATGATGGTCCAACTAAACGCAAACCGGATGGAATAGCATGTCGCTGCAAGATGCTGTGGTAGCCATGCTGGTTCAGTATACCTTCAATTTTGAATAAATCCCCAACAGTGTCACCAGCAAAGCACTCCAGCAAAGCACCCCCACACCATCACACCTCCTCCTCCATGCTTCACGGTGGGAACCAGGCATGTAGAGTCCATCCGTTCACCTTTTCTGCGTCGCACAAAGACACGGTGGTTGGAACCAAAGATCTCAAATTTGGACTCATCAGACCAAAGCACAGATTTCCACTGGTCTAATGTCC
This sequence comes from Bufo gargarizans, assembly GCF_014858855.1. Taxonomy (NCBI): domain Eukaryota; kingdom Metazoa; phylum Chordata; class Amphibia; order Anura; family Bufonidae; genus Bufo; species Bufo gargarizans. The sequence continues at coordinate 653,654,843 of NC_058080.1, forward strand.
ATTCCTTGTGTTCTTTAGCCTAAACAAGTCTCTTCTGCTTGTTGCCTGTCCTTAGCAGTGGTTTCCTAGCAGATATTCTACCATGTAGGCCTGATTCACACAGTCTCCTCTTAACAGTTGTTCTAGAGATGTGTCTGCTGCTAGAACTCTGTGTGGCATTGACCTGGTCTCTAATCTGAGCTGCTGTTAACCTGCGATTTCTGAGGCTGGTGACTCGGATGAACTTATCCTCCGCAGCAGAGGTGACTCTAGGTCTTCCTTTCCTGGGGCGGTCCGCATGTGAGCCAGTTTCTTTGTAGCGCTTGATGGTTTTTGTGACTGCTTTTGGGGACATTTTCAAAGTTTTCCCAATTTTTAGGACTGACTGACCTTCATTTCTTAAAGTAATGATGGCCACTCGTTTTTCTTTACTTAGCTGCTTTTTTCTTGCCATAATACAAATTCTAACAGTCTATTCAGTAGGACTATCAGCTGTGTATCCACCTGACTTCTGCACAACGCAACTGATGGTCCCAACCCCACTTATAAGGCAAGAAATCCCACTTTTTAAACCTGACAGGGCACACCTGTGAAGTGAAAACCATTTCAGGTGACTACCTCTTGAAGCTCATCAAGAGAATGCCAAGAGTGTGCAAAGCAGTAATCAAAGCAAAAGGTGGCTACTTTGAAGAACCTAGAATATGACATATTTTCAGTTGTTTCACACTTTTTTAAGTATATAATTCCACATGTGTTAATTCATAGTTTTGATGCCTTCAGTGTGAATCTACAATTTTCATATTCATGAAAATAAAGATAACTCTTTGAATGAGAAGGTGTGTCCAAACGTTTGGTCTGTACTGTATATATACTGTATATATAATGCGAACAAGAACATGTTTCCATTAATGTACACAGTACAATCAGCTGGTTGAAGAGAAGGCAAGAGCCATGCCAGCGCTGCCCTATCTTCATTGTTTACCTGCTCGTCATCACAACAGCAGCTGTGAGCAGGTGTAATTACATCTAAGCAGCCCATTAATTTCAATAGGATGGCTCGCTCCTATACAAGTGTAATTACGCCTGCTCACCGATGCGGTTGTGACAGCGAGCAGGTAAACATTGAAGAGAAAGCAGCACTGGCATGGTGCCAGGTGTTAGAACCCCCCGCCGATCTAAGATGGATAAGTCATCAATAAAAATAACTCGGACAACTCCCACTTAAATATTTAGGATAGCCACTGAGCTATTCTCTGAAATCTATCTGTATAGCGTCCCCTGCTGTTTGCTCTTTTTTCTCATTTCTGTGCCTGCTCACTGACATGGTAGCACATGCTCAGTTCCATCCTTTAACCTTCACCCGTTGCAGTAAAAAGGACACACCCCTGAGTAAGTGCCTGCCCCCTAAGATGCCAGCTTGAAATAAATCTAGTAGAGCAATTGAAGCAATGAATGGGGAGATCTCTGGATCCATGTGAGGTACATGGCTGGTTCTAAATTTGTTAGAAAGAGACTGTCGTGTATTATATGATTATATTGGATTTTCATTCTTTACATTTATCATGTAACTTTAAATAAAGATAATATTCTTATCTAATGCAGTTCCTTCCTTTACGTGCCTCCTCCTCTACATGTGGTTTTCTTGAAGCATCTTAATTTGTGGTAATAACATAAAGAATATCTTGCATTATAAATAGACAAACCACTTCCATTAGAAAACACTAGTCTCTGCTCTAATAAACAATAATCTTTAAATCTCCCAACCACATTGAGGACTTTACACATGTTTCTACATAGTTTCCCACACTGTTTCCAGCCATCAGTAATAAGAGAATTCTCCAGATACCTCCCATATGTCTTTTCATTTTAGCAAATGTCACCCTTTCATTTTCTTATTATTCCTCTATTTATTTTTGCTACTATTACAGATCATGAGCCAAACTATGGATTTGTGGCTCCACTGATGTCTAGTCCCTGCTTATCCACAAGTATACTGTACAATAAGAAGCCCTTACACTGTACTGTGAAAGTGGCTATAAGATTTTATAGAAACATATGGGGGTGTTATGTCATATGGTGGGCGCTATATAGAATTTTATGTATTTTATGAAGGCTTTTTAAACACTATATAGCATTATATTTGGTCACACATGGAAATTGTGTTTAAATGTACTGTATATGTGTGTATATGGACTGGTTTTTGGCCAATGCATTCACATGGTAGGCATGCTAGGTCCAAATTCTGGAAAATTATCATCAACATGGTTATCAAATCCATTTATTCTCCTGATTTAATGCCTCAAAAATGTCACATTTATATTGTAGATTTTGAATGTATATCTCAAGTAAATATACAGTAGCCGGTGGACAACTCAGGTGACTTTAACCCTTTAGTGACGTAACATTTCTCCCCCTCTGAGTTCCATTGTTTATAACTTTTTTTCCTTAAATTTAGCTGTATGACACCTTGAGTTTTGTGTGACAAGTTGTAGTTCTTTGTTTTATTACATAACTTTTATTATTTTTATTTTATATTTTTCCTGAGGGAGGGATACTCTACAGCTATTTCAGTGCTGTGCCTGAAGCATGCAGCCTTGTGCAGCTGCCCAGTTTGCCTTGGTTGTCATACTGGTTAATTTAGTAAAACTATTTGAATAAAACTGATCTTCTGACTGATGAAAACCTTTCCCATCAAGTATATTAGATTTCCCACTGTTACTGCAGCATTCAATGAGTATCATAGAAACGCCATGCATATATTACATTAAATATAGAATATGAACACGATTGGGACTGTGTAAAATGGGAACTTTAATGATGTTTGTCTGTGGGGTACAAATGTTTGGTGCAAGTTACTTGACGCAGTGATCCGGACGCCGGTAAACATTTGTGTCATGGCGCTCATCTTCACACTCCTGTTCTGGAAAAAAAAAAAGTATGTTCTCTAATTGAAAGGGGAGAGGGGGGCACAGAAGTTCACATTACCCTCCTCCTGCAGCTGTTGAGCACTTCCCCCACTGACCCTCCTCATCCTCCTCCTCCAGGCCGGCTGATCACAGATGGCTGAAGAGAGGGAAAGATACTTTAACCTTTACTATCTTGGGCTGGGTAGCAGCTACAGACGCGAAAGCTCATAATCTAAGCTTATAAACAAGACCAAGATCACAGCACTAGGAGATGAACCCGTGGAAGTTTGGGTTCGCCGGGTTCGGCCGAACTTCAGGTCAAAGTTCGGGTTCGGGACCCGAACTTGACCCGGATCCCATTAAAGTTAATGGGGACCCGAACTTCACTTTATTATTTTTCATTATAACATGGTTATAACGAAAAATAATACCATTCTTAAGACAGAATGCTAAATAAAATGGCCATTGAGGGGTTAAAAAAAAACAAAAAAAACTTACCTTATCCACTTCTATCAAGAACTTCTATCTTCATTCAGCAGGACCTGTGGTGACGTCACCACACTCACCATGTGGTGAGCACGGTGACGTCATTGCTAGGGATGAGCGAACTCGAACTGTATAGTTCGGGTTCGTACCGAATTTTGGGGTGTCCGTGACACGGACCCGAACCCGGACATTTTCGTAAAAGTCCGGGTTCGGGTTCGGCGTTCGTTGCTTTCTTGGCGCTTTTGTGACGCTTTCTTGGCGCTTTTTGAAAGGCTGCAAAGCAGCCAATCAACAAGCGTCATACTACTTGCCCCAAGAGGCCATCACAGCCATGCCTACTATTGGCATGGCTGTGATTGGCCAGAGCACCATGTGACCCAGCCTCTATTTAAGCTGGAGTCACATAGCGCCGCCCGTCACTCTGCTCTGATTAGCGTAGGGAGAGGTTGCGGCTGCGACAGTAGGGCGAGATTAGGCAGATTAACTCCTCCAAAGTACTTGATTATTGATCGATCTGCAGCTGTGGGTCATTGAGCTGCTGATACTCAATTGCTCACTGTTTTTAGGCTGCCCAGACCGTTTGTCAGTCACATTTTTCTGGGGTGATCGGCGGCCATTTTGTGTCTTGTGGTGCGCCAGCACAAGCTGCGACCAAGTGCATTTAACCCTCAATGGTGTGGTTGTTTTTTGGCTAAAGCCTACATCAGGGTGAAGCTGTCACACCAAGTGCATTTAACCAGCAATAGTCTGTTTATTTTTTGGCCATATACTACATCAGGGGCAAGCTGCGCCCGTCACCAAGTGCATTTAACCCTCAGTAGTGTGGTTGGTCAAGCTATCACACCAAGTGCATTTAACCAGCAATAGTCTGTTCATTTTTTGGCCATATACTAAATCAGGGGCAAGCTGCGCCCGTCACCAAGTGCATTTAACCAGCAATAGTCTGTTCATTTTTTGGCCATATACTACATCAGGGGCAAGCTGCGCCCGTCACCAAGTGCATTTAACCCTCAGTAGTGTGGTTGGTCAAGCTATCACACCAAGTGCATTTAACCAGCAATAGTCTGTTCATTTTTTGGCCATATACTAAATCAGGGGCAAGCTGCGCCTGTCACCAAGTGCATTTAACCAGCAATAGTCTGTTCATTTTTTGGCCATATACTACATCAGGGGCAAGCTGCGCCCGTCACCAAGTGCATTTAACCCTCAGTAGTGTGGTTGGTCAAGCTATCACACCAAGTGCATTTAACCAGCAACAGTCTGTTCATTTTTTGGCCATATACTAAATCAGGGACAAGCTGCGCCCGTCACCAAGTGCATTTAACCAGCAATAGTCTGTTCATTTTTTGGCCATATACTACATCAGGGGCAAGCTGCGCCCGTCACCAAGTGCATTTAACCCTCAGTAGTGTGGTTGGTCAAGCTGTGACACCAAGTGCATTTAACCAGCAATAGTCTGTTCATTTTTTGGCCATATACTACATCAGGGGCAAGCTGCGCCCGTCACCAAGTGCATTTAACCCTCAGTAGTGTGGTTGGTCAAGCTATCACACCAAGTGCATTTAACCAGCAATAGTCTGTTCATTTTTTGGCCATATACTAAATCAGGGGCAAGCTGCGCCCGTCACCAAGTGCATTTAACCATCAATAGTCTGTTCATTTTTTGGCCATATACTACATCAGGGGCAAGCTGCGCCCGTCACCAAGTGCATTTAACCCTCAGTAGTGTGGTTGGTCAAGCTGTGACACCAAGTGCATTTAACCAGCAATAGTCTGTTCATTTTTTGGCCATATACTACATCAGGGGCAAGCTGCGCCCGTCACCAAGTGCATTTAACCCTCAGTAGTGTGGTTGGTCAAGCTATCACACCAAGTGCATTTAACCAGCAATAGTCTGTTCATTTTTTGGCCATATACTAAATCAGGGGCAAGCTGCGCCCGTCACCAAGTGCATTTAACCAGCAATAGTCTGTTCATTTTTTGGCCATATACTACATCAGGGGCAAGCTGCGCTCGTCACCAAGTGCATTTAACCCTCAGTAGTGTGGTTGGTCAAGCTGTGACACCAAGTGCATTTAACCAGCAATAGTCTGTTCATTTTTTGGCCATATACTACATCAGGGGCAAGCTGCGCCCGTCACCAAGTGCATTTAACCAGCAATAGTGTGGTTATTTTTTGGCCATATCCCAGTCTAATTCTGTCACTAAATCCATACCGGTCACCCAGCGCCTAAATACTAGGCCTCAAATTTATATCCCGCTAAATCTCTCGTTACCGCTGTCCTGTTTTGGCTGGGAAAGTTATTTAGTGTCCGTCAAAGCACATTTTTTGTTCTGGGTTGAAATACAATTCCCAATTTAGCAATTTCATAATTTAGTGGTTTCTGCTATATCAGAGCTATTTGAAATCTATCCCTAAAAGGGTATATAATATTCAAGGTGCACATAGGGTCATTCAGAATAACTTCACACACGCTACTGTGCATTTCCAAGTCTAATTCTGTCACTAAATCCATACCGGTCACCCAGCGCCTAAATACTAGGCCTCAAATTTATATCCCGCTAAATCTCTCGTTACCGCTGTCCTGTTGTGGCTGGGAAAGTTATTTAGTGTCCGTCAAAGCACATTTTTTGTTCTGGGTTGAAATACAATTCCCAATTTAGCAATTTCATAATTTAGTGGTTTCTGCTATATCAGAGCTATTTGAAATCTATCCCTAAAAGGGTATATAATATTCAAGGTGCACATAGGGTCATTCAGAATAACTTCACACACGCTACTGTGCATTTCCAAGTCTAATTCTGTCACTAAATCCATACCGGTCACCCAGCGCCTAAATACTAGGCCTCAAATTTATATCCCGCTAAATCTCTCGTTACCGCTGTCCTGTTGTGGCTGGGAAAGTTATTTAGTGTCCGTCAAAGCACATTTTTTGTTCTGGGTTGAAATACAATTCCCAATTTAGCAATTTCATAATTTAGTGGTTTCTGCTATATCAGAGCTATTTGAAATCTATCCCTAAAAGGGTATATAATATTCAAGGTGCACATAGGGTCATTCAGAATAACTTCACACACGCTACTGTGCATTTCCAAGTCTAATTCTGTCACTAAATCCATACCGGTCACCCAGCGCCTAAATACTAGGACTCAAATTTATATCCCGCTAAATCTCTCGTTACCGCTGTCCTGTTGTGGCTGGAAAAGTTATTTAGTGTCCGTCAAAGCACATTTTTTGTTCTGGGTTGAAATACAATTCCCAATTTAGCAATTTCATAATTTAGTGGTTTCTGCTATATCAGAGCTATTTGAAATCTATCCCTAAAAGGGTATATAATATTCAAGGTGCACATAGGGTCATTCAGAATAACTTCACACACACACGCTACTGTGCATATCCCAGTCTAATTCTGTCACTAAATCCATACCGGTCACCCAGCGCCTAAATACTAGGCCTCAAATTTATATCCCGCTAAATCTCTCGTTACCGCTGTCCTGTTGTGGCTGGGAAAGTTATTTAGTGTCCGTCAAAGCACATTTTTTGTTCTGGGTTGAAATACAATTCCCAATTTAGCAATTTCATAATTTAGTGGTTTCTGCTATATCAGAGCTATTTGAAATCTATCCCTAAAAGGGTATATAATATTCAAGGTGCACATAGGGTCATTCAGAATAACTTCACACACACGCTACTGTGCATTTCCAAGTCCAATTCTGTTAGTAAATCCATACCGGTCACCCAGCGCCTAAATACTAGGCCTCAAATTTATATCCCGCTAAATCTCTCGTGACCGCTGTCCTGTTGTGGCTGGGAAAGTTATTTAGTGTCCATCAAAGCACATTTTTTGTTCTGGGTTGAAATACAATTCCCAATTTAGCAATTTCATAATTTAGTGGTTTCTGCTATATCAGAGCTATTTGAAATCTATCCCTAAAAGGGTATATAATATTCAAGGTGCACATAGGGTCATTCAGAATAACTTCACACACACGCTACTGTGCATATCCCAGTCTAATTCTGTCACTAAATCCATACCGGTCACCCAGCGCCTAAATACTAGGCCTCAAATTTATATCCCGCTAAATCTCTCGTGACCGCTGTCCTGTTGTGGCTGGGAAAGTTATTTAGTGTCCGTCAAAGCACATTTTTTGTTCTGGGTTGAAATACAATTCCCAATTTAGCAATTTCATAATTTAGTGGTTTCTGCTATATCAGAGCTATTTGAAATCTATCCCTAAAAGGGTATATAATATTCAAGGTGCACATAGGGTCATTCAGAATAACTTCACACACACACGCTACTGTGCATATCCAAGTCTAATTCTGTCACTAAATCCATACCATACCAAGCGCACGTTGGTAGACGCGCTACTGAGAGCATTCCCAAATGTCACAGGGGAACAAGTGGAAGCCCAAGGCCAAGGCAGAGGAGGAGCAAGAGGTCGCCAAGGCAGCTGTGTCAATGCCAGCTCCTTTGAGGGCAGGGTTAGCATGGCAGAGATGTGGAAAACTTTTGTCAACACGCCACAGCTAACTGCACCACCACCTGATACGCAACGTGTTAGCAGGAGGCAACATTTCACTAACATGGTGGAACAGTACATGTGCACACCCCTCCACGTACTGACTGATGGTTCGGCCCCCTTGGGTCTCTAAATTGTCCATGTGGCCAGAGCTAGCCTTTTATGCCTTGGAGGTGCTGGCCTGCCCGGCGGCCAGCGTTTTGTCTGAACGTGTATTCAGCACGGCAGGGGGCGTCATTACAGACAAACGCAGCCGCCTGTCTACAGCCAATGTGGACAAGCTGACGTTCATAAAAATGAACCAGGCATGGATCCCACAGGATCTGTCCGTCCCTTGTCCAGATTAGACATTAACTACCTCCCCTTAACCATATATTATTGGACTCAAGGGCACTTCCTCATTCAATCCTATTTTTATTTTCATTTTACCATTATATTGCGAGGCTACCCAAAGTTGAATGAACCTCTCCTCTGTCTGGGTGCCGGGGCCTAAATATATGCCAATGGACTGTTCCAATGTTGGGTGACGTGAAGCCTGATTCTCTGCTATGACATGCAGAATGATTCTCTGCTGACATGAAGCCAGATCCTCTGTTACGGGACCTCTCTCCTCTGCCTGGGTGCTGGGCCTAAATTTATGAAAATGGACTCTTACAGTGGTGGGTGACGTGAAGCCTGATTCTCTGCTATGATATGAAGACTGATTCTCTGCTGACATGAAGCCAGATTGTCTGTTACGGGACCTCTCTCCTCTGCCTGGGTTCTTGGCCTAAACTTATGACAATGGACTGTTGCAGTGGTGGGTGACGTGAAGCCTGATTCTCTGCTATGACATGCAGACTGATTCTCTGCTGACATGAAGCCAGATTGTCTGTTACGGGACCTCTCTCCTCTGCCTGGGTGCTGGGCCTAAATATATGCCAATGGACTGTTGCAGTGGTGGGTGACGTGAAGCCTTATTCTCTGCTATGACATGCAGACTAATTCTCTGCTGACATGAAGCCAGATTGTCTGTTACGGGACCTCTCTCCTCTGCCTGGGTTCCGGGGCCTAAATATCTGAGAATGGACTGTTCCAGTGGTGGGTGACGGGAAGCCAGATTCTCTGCTATGGGACCTCTCTCCAATTGATTTTGGTTAATTTTTATTTATTTAATTTTTATTTTAATTCATTTCCCTATCCACATTTGTTTGCAGGGGATTTACCTACATGTTGCTGCCTTTTGCAGCCCTCTAGCCCTTTCCTGGGCTGTTTTACAGCCTTTTTAGTGCCGAAAAGTTCGGGTCCCCATTGACTTCAATGGGGTTCGGGTTCGGGACGAAGTTCGGATCGGGTTCGGATCCCGAACCCGAACATTTTCGGGAAGTACGGCCGAACTTCTCGAACCCGAACATCCAGGTGTTCGCTCAACTCTAGTCATTGCAGGTACTTTTGCAGGTCCTGAAGAAAGAAGACCTACGCAATCAAGGCTATGCGATCAAGTGAATGAGGTAAGGTTTTTTTATTTTTAGCCCCTCAATGGCCATTTTATTTATCATACTGTCTTAAGAATGCTTTTATTTTCCCTTATAACCATGTTATAACGGAAAATAATAAAATCACCAGAACACCGAACCCGAACTTCAGTTAAAAAAAAAGGCCGGGTTCGGGTCCGGGAACCCAAACTCGCAAAGTTCTGTAGAAAAACCCAAACTGCAACCCTAGACACGAGTGAACTCTGCAGGTATATGCATCTATCATTGGGACACATTTCTAAGGGCTGTAACTCGTGACATACTGTATGATGGCTAGCACCTCCTTGATCTTATTTAAAGGCCTAGATTATCAGATTTAAAACTAGATCAAAATTGTCCCTGTAGCCCAACTACTGCCTATGAAATAGTCTTTAGTAAAGGGCCCCCTTTTGCAGCCACACAGCTCGGAATGGTGTTTTTTTAAAACAGTATTGTCCTTTCCTGCCTTAAGAAACACTGCTTGAGATGTTCAGTGGGGGGTTATAAAATCATATACACCATTAAATGAACTTTTGTACAAAATTGCATTCAGTTGTTTAATTTGTTCATTTAAATGGGTACATTGTTATCTCCTATCCACAATATAGAGGATAACTATTAGATCAGTGGGGGTCCGACCTCTGGGACCCCCACCAAGAACAGAAGCCTCATTCTCTGTGGGGACCCCCTATATGAGTGGAGCAACAGGTTGAGAATCCACACTGCTGCTCCAGTAAAGGGAATCTTTCACCAGTTTTATGCTACCTGGTTCTAACAGCTCCAGCGCATGCCAATGAGTCTCCATAATCATGAGCTTATGGCTATCGCTGCCCACCTAACTGATTGACAGGTTTTTTCCATATGAATCAGTAGCAGGTTGGTGGGGAGAGCCATGAGCTCATGCATATGGGGACTCGTTTGGCATGCTGTTTAGTACAAGATCTTAACAAAATGAATGGGTCAATTAAACAAAGCCCTTAGTTAGGACACCAGAAATAGCCAATAACCGATTGAGATGAAGGGAGCGGTAGTACACATGCTTGAACTGCCACTCCATTCCTTTCCTGGGTCCCCGCAGACAACGGCACCCCCATGCTTGTTATCATGGGGGATCCAATAGATCAGACTTCCACTTATCTAACAGTCATCCTCTATATTATTCACAGATTCAGACAAGCCATAACTATATCTACAAATCATGGAGATCCTTGAAGCAATCTTTGAGAACGTGTCGCTAGATGATATTAGGGCTAAAAGCTAGACTTAGATAACCTAACTTTATTCTGTCTATACAGTAATAAGTCTGAAGTTATCTATAATAATAAAATCCCTGTGAGTGTCGCTGTGTCCATGTATGTGTCACCAGTTTTGCACTGGGCGTACACGGCACAGAGCTCCACACGGACATAGCGCTACACACAAGTTTGAAATAATGAGAAATAACCACGGCACTCATTCGGATGATCAAAGATAATTCATTTATTTAATTGTCCATCCCAAAGTGATCTTTTAAATAATGGCCAACGTTTCGGTCCACCAGGACCTTGTTCACGGCCTAAGTATAAATAAATATATAGAATTTAAACACAGGCTTAACTCTCGGGACTAGCAGATAGTATTAAATATAACAAAAATATAAAGGTATAAGATAAATACATAAATGTAAAAAAACATAGAAAATTGAATCTGATATTATCAAATAGACATAACAATCTGAGTAGGATGATTCCAAGATGATATCATTTTCTTCAGTCCGAGTTGAACTAGTCTAGGACCTATGTGAGGGAGTGGTGATAGATAAATGAAAAGATATATATGAAAAAAATATGAAAAATTATGAAAAATACCATATAGTGGCTCTTATACAGCCACAAGAGTGTCACTAGTACATAATCTCTATCAAGAGCCAGTAATATGTTATATGTAGCGTTATATGAGGAGCCAAGGAGGGATGCTTACAGGCTTCAGTGTCTTCCGTAGGTCTATGAAGATCTGGGATCTGATCACACACATCAAGCTACTTCCTGGAAGGAGGAGGTGGGCATCTCCCGCACACAACAGCTGTGCCCTCTGTCCCCAGGGACGGCACAAGGCAGACATGGCCCAAGTGAAGGAAAGACAGAGGACAGAGGAGGGCACGGTGGAGAGACACAAGGGCATGGGTGCAAAAAGATAGGGGGCCAATAAGGAGGGGGTGAGAGGACAGAGCAAAGGTGGAAATCAAGGATAAGATGGATACACAGGGAAAAGAGGAGAGAGAGAGGAGAATATATGCACACAGATGAGGAGAGAACAAAGAGACAGACGTGAAGAGGACATAGACAGCAGAGGTGAAGAAGACAGAGACAGCGGAGGCAGAGGTTAAGAACACAGAGATAGCAGAGGTGTAGAGGACAGACATAACAGAGGCAGAGGTGAAGAAGACAGAGATAGCAGAGGCAGAGGTGAAGAAGACAAAGATAGCAGAGGTGAAGAACACAGAGATAGCAGAGGTGAAGAGGACAGAGATAGCAGAGGCAGAGATGAAGAGGACAGAGACAGGGCCGGACTGGCCTGCCAGGATACCGGGAAATTTCCCGTTAGGCCGGCAGGCCTGAGTGCTGCACGGTAGCGGCCCTGGTGATAAGTGCGGGCGGCCTGGCGGCAGGGCACAGCAGGAGATGAGCGCTTCAATTGTGGAAGCGCTCATCTCCATAGTCATCTGTATGGCCGTCCTCAGGACGGCGATACAGATGTCTATGCTACGGCAGGGGAGGGAGAGGTGTGTCCCCTCCTGTTCCTCTAATAGGCTGCCAGCACTAGGCCGACAGCCTATCAGAGGCCGCTGCAGGCGGCGCGATTATGTCATCGCGTCCCCTGAGCCGTATAGCGAGGGACACAGGCCGGAAGATGCCTGCATCGCATCGCTGAAGGTAAGTATAAGTGTTTTTTTTTTTTATATCTATAGGTACAATACTGGATCATGATGGGGGGGCTACTGGCACATAAGGACGACTCCTGGCACATAAGGGGGGCCTACTGGCACATGATAAGGAGGGCTACTGGCACATAATGGGGTCTGCTGGCACATGGGGGGCTATTGGCACATGATAATGGGGCTACTGGCACATAAGGGGGGCTACTGGCACATGATAAGGGGCGGCTACTGGCACAAAAGGGGGCTAATGGAACATGATGGGGGGGCTACTGGCACATAAGGGGGGCTACTGGAACATGATAAGCGGGCTACTGGCACATAAAGGGGGCTGCTGGCACATGGGGGTGCTATTGGCACATGATAAGGGGGGGCTACTGGCACATAAGGGGGCTACTGGAACATGATAAGGGGGGCTACTGGCACATAAGGACGACTACTGGCACATAAGGGGGGCTACTGGCACATGATGGGGGTTACTGGAACATGATGGGGGTTACTGGAACATGATAAGGGGAGGCTACTGGCACATAAGGACGACTACTAGCACATGATGGGGGCTGATGGCACATGGGGGGCTATTGGCACATGATAAGGGGGCTATTGTCACATAAGGGGGCTATTGGCACATGGTATGGGGGCTACTGGCACATAAGGGGGCTGCTGGCACATGGGGGTGCTATTGGCACATGATAAGAGGGCTACTGGCACATAAGGGGGGCTACTGGCACATAAGGGGGACTACTGGCACATAATAAGGGTGTCTACTGGCACATGATAGGGGGGCACTCTGGCTACTGGCACATGATAGGGGGCACTCTGGCTACTGGCACATAATGGTGGGGGGGCTCTTATTACTGGCACATGATTGGGGGGCATCTATGGGGGCACATCTTACTGGCACATGATTTGGGGGCATCTATGGGGGCACATCTTACTGGCACATGATTGGGGTCATCTATTGGGGCATCTAATGAGGCTAAAAAGGGGTATTTTATATGGGGGGCTCTGTATAGGGGCATTTTATACTGGGACACATTATGGTGGGTACTATGGGGAAGGGGGGAGCACTATGGGGTCATCTATGGGGCACTGAGAAGGGGTATTTTATATTGGCACATTGTGGGAACATTAGCTCAACTGGGGCATTACAAAGGGGTATGTTTTGCACATTATAAGGAAAATTATTACTACGGGAGGGGGGGCAATATGGTGGGCTTTATTACTCCCCCATGGTATGACCCCCTAGTAGCAGCACCAGCCTCTCCCTGCTCTGCTATCCCTCTGCCCCTTCTCCAAATCCTTATTATGAAATCTTTCTCATTAGGATAAAACACATCAGCTCCGCCGAGCCCCCGGCCAAGTGTTGAAGTGGCGTCTGAGATCCCCAAGGGCCAAGCCAAGTAATTGTAAGTTTTCATGTGAAATATGTTTGTTTGTAGTTGATCTTTATTACCGATTTTACATTGCATATTTTTTTATTTTTTTGCAGCATATGGGTGAGATTTTAGTAATATTTTTATTATTTGGTCGAAAGGCTCATTGTGGGGGAGGGGGGATTGTAACAGGACTGCCATAGAATATCTAAAATAGCTGGTCAAGTAAAATGTTGCATGCAACAATCATTAAATAAGTGGCCAACAAAAAAGGGGCGGGTCAAAGGGCGTGGTAAAACACTGTCTGAGCATGCTGAGAGTTGTAGTTTTGCAACAGCTGGAGACATCCTGGTTGGGAAAACACTGTGATAATATGAACAAAATAGCTATTGTGGGGCAAAGTTCATATTCGTGTTTACACACGTGTTTTAAAATGAATGCTTTCTTCTATTATAAACAAGTAAATAATGACACAATGCTGTGGGGCTGGTATGCAACTTTTTCCAGGGGTGGTTTTTATCCCCAGTCCGGCCCTGGACAGAGATAGCAGAGGAAGAGGTGAAGAGGACAGCGATAGCACAGGCAGAGATGAAGAGGACAGAGATAGCAGAGGCAGAGGTGAAGAGGACAGAGATAGCAGAGGCAGAGGTGAAGAGGACAGAGACCGCAGCCTCCGAGACCCTATAGGCAGGCCACAGGTCCCCCACCGCCGTCCGCTCCTGCCACAGCTCCTCTCTTCTCTCGGCTCATCAGCACTGTAGCACACAAACAGCCAGTGCGCATGCGCCGCCTTCACTGTACAGACCTGATGAGCGGCGGTGAAGGAGAAGCTCGCATGCGCAGTACTAAAGCGTACCTGCACTGCCTACATGCCATTTAGTGCACTGCGTCCGTGCATATACAGTTTTACACTGGGCATGCGCAGACACAGCACTCCACACACCGCCCACACAAGCGCGCCGGCAAGTAGGATACGGTGCTGAAGAAGACACCTGTACTACTGACACACCATTCAGTTTGTCGGAACTGTCCACAGACGGCACCTGCACCACCCATACCTGCGCGCTGGCAAGCAGGTCGGACTGCCGCCATTTCAGTTAGTCTGTCACAGTACCATTTCTGTTCATCAGTCATCAGTCACAGCACTATAACCCATGTAGAGAGAAACCCCTGAGTCGCTACCAGCAGTCTCAGCACCAGCAGTCAGTGCCAGTCGTCCAGCCACAGTGCCAGCTGTGTTAGCCACCAGTCAGTGTCATGAGAGAGAGAGAGAGAGAGAGAGAGAGAGAGAGAGAGAGAGAGAGAGAGAGAGAGAAACATGATGTCCAGTAAAGAACATTTCTATTTTTACAGAATCTGAAGTATTCTTCTGTGTATATGATGATGACAGTTTTGACATATCACAGCGTGATGTGTTATAGCGTGGCCAGGTTATCATCAGAAAACCACTGGCACTTGTTGGAATGAATGATTGAGTCTTGACAGCCATCATGTCTGATACCTGCTTGATTATAATGACTTGAGATGTTTGGCAGATTTCTGCAGCAGATTTTGGCCCCATTCAAGCGTCCGCAATTTCGTTCCGCATTTTGCATTTTCCGGCAATGTGCGGTCTGCAAAATGCGGAACGCACATTGCCGCTGTTTGTGTTTCGCAGATCCGTGGATCCGCAAAACACGTAACGGACGTCTGAATGGAGCCTTTTTGTGGATGTGCTGCTGTGGATGCGGACATGAGGATTGCACCTAACCTATTTCAATGGTGGATTTTTGTTCACGGTGGCACCAAAAATGTACCTGCAAAATGTCTATTGCTTGTGAATGGAATTTCAGAAACCCCACTTGCATGCATGGGATCCAGACTGATGTTGCGGATTATGACTTGTATTATTTATGTCAAATGGTGTGAACAGGGGCCTACATTTTATATTAGGTAACTCTGTTTTAGGCTACATGCACACGACAGTGCCGTTTTTTGCGGTCCGCAAACCGCAGATCCGCAATTTGCGGAACGGAACGGGCGGCCCATTGTAGACATGCCTATTCTTGTCCGCAAAATGGACAAGAATAGGACATGCTATTTATTTATTTTTTTTGCATTTTTTTTTTGCGGGGCCACGGAACAGTGCAACAGATGCACTGAGTGCTGTCCGCATCTTTTGCGGCCCCATTGAAATGAAAGGGTCCGCACCCGATCCGCAAAAACTGCTGCTCGGATGCGAACTGGAAAAATGGCCGTGTGCATGAGGCCTTATTCTGTGAATGAGTTGAAGTGCAGTACTAGACACAGCAACATGCATACGGATGCCACCACTTTATACTGCTGATCGCAGGGCTCGCATGGATCAGACTCTCACAATCATACATTCATGTCCTATGCAAGGTTAGACTTTTAATGTAAAATCCTGAAAACCCCTTTAAATACCTGGTTAAAATCATAACTACTTGAGGCTCTGTTCGTATCTGTGATGTGACTTCCATGTCTAATGAAAGTCATGACATTGTGCTGGATCCATAGTACAAGGCGTCAAAATGGTACATGGCATCCAACTGACTTATGATAAGGTCCATGGGGGTTTCATCAAGGTTGCCATCATCTTGATGACAAAAATAGAGTTGCATGCTGCATTATTCCGTAGTTGCTGTCAGAAGTGACAGAAACCTCATACATAACCCTGAAGGTAGATGTGAACAGGGCCCTCAGGAGTTCACACCAGTTTCTGAAGGATAAGTTCACATACTTTGTGCATAAAAATAAAAAAAATCAAAGGCTTGATACTACTGAACAGTAAATGAATGAAAATGTTTATATTTGTGTAAATAATCAGATGTATTTGGTTCTTCTCCATTTCCATGACTTGGATGTCTTGGTCACATTTCACTGTTGATCCAATGTATGCAGAATGCCAGAAATTAATACAGAATTCACTAAATTTCTAGATAAAATTTGTATGAAGGCCATATAACCTCTATCCAGCATTTTTAATAGATTTTTTTTATTTTTTTTGTTACTTACTGTGTGGCTTAGGAGTCTTAAACAGGACCGTTCATGGGTCCAGACATTATAAACTAAGTATCAGGATACGTAGGGCACAGTGCAGGGATCTAACTGCGCTTACTATTTTTCCTGGGTGCCGCTCCGTTCGCCCGCTGTGGCCCCCGTTGTATTCTCCCGCTTGGTATGCTAATTTTAGCATCGGAACAATGAGGAGGAGACTGAGCCTTTCTCCGTGGGCGTCTCCTTCTCCCTGGCTGCAGCGCTGTCCAATCGCAGCACAGAGAGTCACAGCCAGGGAGAAGGTGAGTTTTTGTTTTATTCTCTCCATGGAGAAGGAGACGCCCACAGAGAAAGATTCAGTCTCCTCCTCACTGCTCCGATGCTAAAATTAGCGTACAAGGCGGGAGAATACAATGGGGGCCACAGCGGGCGAACGGAGCGGCGTCCAGAAAAAAAAAATTTAAGTGCAGTTAGATCCCTGCACTATGCCCTACGTATCCTCCTGATACTTTGATACTTAGTTTATAATGTTTGGACCCATGAAAGGTCCTTTTTAAGCAGGATAATGCAATTTGGTGGCCACCTTGTTAGGACACACAGTGTAAAAAAAAATCTGCATAATTAATATTTGCATTAATATTATTTGTATTATATTTATATTAGGAGAGAATATTCTGGCATTGATATGAATAAATGAGACATTAATTTGTGGGTCAGTTTGGCAGTGCTGATGTAACAAAAACAAGTCCTCTTGATATGAAGCATATGTCTACCAGGCGGTAAGTTCACAGAATGGGGTTATAATATTCATATAATATAACATTTATGAAATGTGGCTCAGTAGATAGATTTCCATCTTCCTCTGTGCCGTGGAAAAATCTCACATAATATTAATACACACAGCAACTGCAGATGAGCAGGATGATATTTCCCATATGTTGTCATTTAAAGGACAGACCTTGGCTGAGACAGGAGGTGATTTCCCATTGGGGTTGTATTTTTTTATGTGCCCCTAGGATCTCATATACAATGGAGCCTGCCGGTGTTTTAAGTCGTATTAAGGCCCATACTAAACTTTAATGTCAGCTTAATCCTACGGTATAGGTTAAGCCTAAATTCAGTATTATTTAATGTCATGGTGTAAATTCCATATACAGATGACATGATATAAAACGGCATTGTTTTATTTCATACGGTCAATGGATATTCCCTGAGATATTTTATTACATTTTTAGTAAATGTTTCGATATGGCCAATACAGGTTCCTGTTATCTATCTGTTCATCAATCATCTTGTGCTGAAATATGATAAGTAAAAAAAATGCCAAAATTATATATTTATTGTACAGTTGTAGTAGACTCCAGTAGGTCATTCCATGCTAGCTAGTTGCTATCATACACACAGCCCACCAGCTTTAAGATAAAAATATTTGGGATATACTGTACCATTATGATGTGGTGGTCCAATATGAACAAGTCCAGTACAATCCATACCAGCTCCTGTAAAAAGTACAGTGGTAGGACTACTGCCCAACATCATTCAAGCCCACTGGAAGTGCAGTACCCCAAACCTGGGGGTATCTGTAATTGTATATAGTTATGTAGTGCAATGTTATGTAGTGCAATATTAGCAAGAGGAGGTTATGGTTAGCAACGGTTGGCAGGAATAGGGTAAACGACCCTGTTCCTCCCCTTTTGGTAGGAGTGGGCTGGTCCTACTTCTTGCCAGGAGGGTGAGACAGAGAGAGGAAATATGAGGGAGTTTCTTCAGATGGGAGAGTGAGGAAGCATATGCCAGAGCTCCTACTCCCAGAAGTCATACCTTATTCCCCTGTGAGACCAACACTCCAGAGGAAACTCAGGAACCAGATATTCTTCTCCTGCAAGAACAACTTAATCCTGACACAAATAAACACTTGATAGACAAGACAGCAGAGTGATCAGTGAAATACAGCTTTACAGACACTGCTGCAAGGTAAGGGAAACAGCTCAGACACCATCACTTACCTAAACCATTGCTAGAGCAGACAAACATTAAGCCTGTACTACAGCGGACACCTATGTCCACAGGGGCTTGCTAGTGGCAATCTATTGCCATCCAATCAGCCTTCTTTATTATACCTCTTCATCTGGTGCCAGATAAACTGCACTTTTTTTTTTATTGCTGCTGAATGTGCAACAAGTTATATTTTGCACTGAGTAACAGAGACTATTATATGTTTATTAGTGGCCTGATTCTGCAAGCTATACTTTTACTGCACTGAACCCCAGGGAGTGACGACCTGAGGGAATACACCATGACACAACATCCCATCAGGGCCACTACCACTCCTATCCTTTGCACCGGTTCCTTATGGCCTCGCTGCTCATCTATGTACTGCTATTCTCAGTGTATCATGGTAGCACTGAATATACTGCACTAATAAAAAAAACACAGTGCACTTTTAAAAAGTGTCCTGATTTGACTTCTTTTAGCTTCCAGGATATACATATGATATTGATACACCAAGGCCTTAAACAACTGCTTTGTGTCAAGATATACGATACTGTCTTGGTGCCAAATTCTACATTTGATTTTATTGATTTAGCTTTGTCTATAAGTCAAATGTGTACTTCCAAAACAATTGTTCTCTTTGTATGGGGAAGGGGAAGAAGTGAAGATCATGTCCTGGATTATGAATTTACATTTTTTTCACTTAATTTCTTAACACCTACAAATATTTTTTGTGATGACATTTAATTAATGATTGATGTATATAGTTTATTGCTTGTTTCACATTTAGTAAGGGTGCTTTCACACTAGCATTTTTCTTTTCCGGCACTGAGTTCCGTCACAGGGGTACAATACTGGGAAAAAACTGATCAATTTTATCCTAATGCATTGTGAATGGAGAGCATTCTGTTCAGTATGCATCAGGATGCATCAGTTCAGTCCCTCTTACATTTTTTGGCCGGAGAAAATACCGCAGCATGCTGCAGTTTTCTCTCCGGACAAAAATACTTAACACTTGCCGTAATGCCGTATCCGGCATTAATTTCCATTGAAATGCATTAATGCTGGTTCTGGCCTCAAGTGTTCCGGCAAAACGGATCCGGTTTTCCAGTCTGCGCATGCACAGACCTTTAAAAAATGCATAAAACAAAATTACCTGATCCGTTTTTCCGGATGACACTGGAGAGACAGATCCAGTATTTCAATGCATTTGTCAGACGGATCCACATCCAGACCCGTCTGACAAATGCCACCCATTTGCGTCCGGATTGCTGGATCCGGCAGGCAGTTCCGGTGACGGAACTGCCTGTCGGAATCCTCTGTCGCAAGTGAGAAAGTACCCTTAAAAAAACTGAAATAAATATTCCAGGGGGACATAATATTCACTTGATTTGGGGAAAAGTCATCCTCATGCTTTCAGATTACCTGAATGTAAACTAGTATTAGGGTGAGTTCACACATGCAGTAGGTTTTTAGTGCTGTTTTTCAGCAGTTTTGCATATTTAGTGGCGGTTTTTACACCTGACATTTTTGTTGTGATGCCAGTACCGTTAATGGTGGTACAACCATAGGTAGTAATAATGAGGAAGACAGTGGTAAGGTACAACTAACAACTTTTACTTTGGATGTCTTTTGGTTGCAGCAGTACAAATATGCAGTCTCTAGATGGTACAGAGTCAATTCTGCAAATCCACTGTTTCTAGGCTTTTTAGGTTTCGTGGTTTTGGAGCAGTGGGTTAGGTGTACCTGGTTCCTTTAGATGTGTTGGATCCTATTCCTTGTCTTTCCCTACAAGCTGAATATTTTAGACAGGAAAACTCAACTGTCTCTTAGGGCTGTTTCACACGAGTGGATGCCGTGCGTGACATCCGCTCCGTGAATGACAGCCAAGACCCGATGCGGTTGCAGAAGCACGGAGGAGTAACATGATTGGCAATGCTCCGTGCCTCTCTGTGATCTCTTTACTACGAAATCACAGTGAGATAAAGCTGTCACTGTGATTTTGTAGTAAAGAGATCACAGAGAGGCACGGAGCATTATCAATCATGTTAATGCTCCGTGCTTCTGCAGTCTGCATCGGGTCTTGGCTGTCATTCACGGAGCGGATGTCACGCACGGCATCCGCTCGTGTGAAACAGACCTTAGAAGTTTAGTGTGGCTGCTTGAAGCTATAAAAACTCCACCATGCAAAGATGTCTGTGGCCCTCAATAATGGCTCTTATCACCGATGAATTCCTAGGAATGCTTGTTTCTTTTCCAGGGAGGCAAACTCTTCTCCTACTGGTCAGGGATGCAAGTCTATAGTCCAGCTACAGAAGAAAAACGCTCTTCTGCGCCTCACATCTGAGTATCACCTCCTAGTGAAGTTGGCTCCACTCACTAATCTGTGTTATGGAGTCTTCACTCGATCTTTCCTTCCACTAATCTGATCTGACTACCTCAGATCTGCTCTCTTCTCTGACTACATTTTTAATCCTCCCTCACTTGGCCTGACCTAGGTACATATATAGAATCTGAACTATATCCCCATCTGGTGGTGGAATGTATAAATTACACCTAATAGGCCTGTTAACAGGTATTTTGCAGATACATAAATGCAAAGTTATACATTACAACCTAGTGCTTTTAATAATGTGAAAAGTGCTTTTAAGCAGTGCCCATTTTAAGCAGTATTAAAATCATTGGTGGGCAGTGCGCCCCCCATCGTTGGTGGCAGCGACAGTTCCTATCGGAGTCCCAGCACTGTAATGCTGGGGCTCCAATAGGTTACCATGGCCAAAGACGCTACTGAAGTCCTGTCTGGCTGCCATGGTCAGTTAATCAGCAGCATTATATTTACATGCGCTGTGACCGCCCGGCGCTCCTTCTTCTTGTAACTAACAGGTCTGTGCGGCGCATTACTTATGCTTATAGCAATGTGCCGCACAGACCTGTGAGTTACAAGAAGAAGGAGCGCATGTAAGTATAATGCTGCTGACTAACTGACCATGGCAGCCAGACAGGACTTCAGTAGCGTCCTGGCTGCCATGGTAACCGATCGGAGTCCCAGCATTACAGGGTGCACTGCCCACCAATGATTTTAATACCGGGGGGGGGGGGGGGCGCACTGCCCACCAATGATTTTAAAACCTGGGAGGGGGAGGGGGGCACACTGCCCACCAATGCAAACATTGTAGAAACATTCCCGACATCCGACCTCTGACAGGGAGCTGCGGCAATTAACCCCTCGGGTGCCGCGGATGGCAGCGCCATGTCAGAGGTGCGTCCCCATCACCATGGGAACGCCTCAGGTTTAGAATATACCATCTGATCGGAGTTTTCTCCAATCCGATGGTATACTTATTAACATTGGGGATCTTATTGGGGCTGTTAGCTGAGGTCTGATTAACATTGGGAGTCTGATTGGTGGTCTGACCTGAGGTGTAATAAAAAAATATTATTTTCCAGAGCAGCTTGGAGAAAAAAGGCCTCACAGTCTCCCACACTCCTTCTGCCCAGCCAAGCCTGTCAGCACCCCTGAGGCCAAGCCTGCCAGCACCCCTGAGGCTAAGCCAGCCAGCAGCCTTGAGTCTTCAGAACTGTAAGTAAATTATATATAAGGGGAGCTTATAATATAAAAGAGACGAATTACGCCTGAACAGACATATAGCGCAAATTCCAGTTTTTGTTTACGTTTTATGTTGCACTGAATTTTCTGTGAAATATTTATATTTATTTATTTTATTTATTTTTTTATTTTTTGGGGGGGTCGGGGTGGCAGTGGATCTTGGGTGAGTTCCCACACTTTTTTTTCCCAGGACTTGACCCCTGCTTATCTGTAAACTACTAATAGGCCACATTCTTATCAGTAAGATAAGAACTGAGCTATAATGGGTGTTCGTAATGTCAGGGAGCAGAGATAAGGAGCCCATCAGCTCCCCAGATGACAGAAAAGAGAGGAAATCCAGAGGCTGCTACTACAGCATCTCGACTATGTACAGAAAAAAAAGCCTCCGTGTTTTTAATAAAGACCAATTGAAAAAATAATTAGAACAATGCTTGCAACGGTCACGCATACACACACACAGGGGGAGGATAATGACCACTGCGCTCCACCCTCACCCCTGGCCTTGCCTACTTGCCTCACGAGTCCTGATGACAGGGGACAACTGGGCGGCAGTCCCTAACTTAGAATGCGTGTGGGAAGGACAGACAAGACAAATAACGGATAGTGAACGGACCGGGTCAAAACCAAGAGGACAACGCAGTACAGAGGGATAAGCAAAGAAAGGTCAGGAGAAGTCGGGGTCATAAATACCAGGAGAGTCGAGAAGTACCAAAAGAGTCCGCAAAGAATAGTCAGGTGGAAGCCGAGGTCAATATACCAGGAAGGATGCGCAGTACAGGAGGAGCAGGCAAAGGATCGTCAGGGAACAGGATCAGGTAAGTACACAGGTATCCAACAACTGCCAGGAACCTAAATTAACAGGCAACCTGTGGCCAGCAGGCTGCCTGTATTTATAGTGGGGAGTGAGGATCATGTGACGTGGCCAGCGTCACATGACCGACAGACCGACCAGTCGAGCACCGAGTGATCAGCTCGATGACCGACAGACTGACCAGTCGAGCACCAAGTGATCAGCTCAGCGCTCAAGGCAGACCTAGGAGCAGGGAGCCTCCCAGCTAGCAAAGCTGCCCTGGGAACGAGGTCAAATACAGATCCTCGCTCCCGAAGCTAAGCAGCAGGTCTGCGGCTGATGGGAGACCAAGTGCGCCTTCGGCACCCCATTACAATGCTATAATTAAAAAAAAATTGCCCCCAAAGGTGTACATGGCCTTTAAGGTCTATGGGAAGTATAAAATGAAGGACACATTAGCTGTCATTTCTTTGGTATGGCATGCCCTGATGTGTAGGGAATGTGCAGTGAAGTGAGGTGTTCATTGGCGCATGTTCCCAATGCCACTGGAGATGAGTATCTTGGTACGTTGCAGTACATTACACACTAAACTTGGATAATGGCAGCTTTGGGACTCAAAATACTAGCTGCATAATGGCATGTTGGTGGTTTAGTGGCCCCCCCAAACCAGGTGACAGATTTCCATTAATTAGGACTCAAAACTCACATACAATTTAAATGATAACTCTACTTTACATTCTTCGTGCGCGGTAAGGGCGGGCAAAGGAGAAAATTGCTGATGTACCTTGCAGAATGTCTTCCCCGCTGTACCACGTGCAGCAGCAGTTGTTCCAGTCCTGCCACGATACCGCAGCCCTATGCAGTGAGGGATATAGCAGAGCGCTATTGGAGCAATTGATAACGTCACTATATAAAGACTCAAAACTTCTTACAATACCCATATCTTTATAACTACAGAAGCCTTTACCTTAACCCCTGGTAGGCTGTTTCATAGGTCTATCACCCTTTGTTGGTAAAATGGTTGTCTTATGAGTACCCTCCTCAATATATAGACAGTTCTTCTGTCTAACCAACTTAATGTGCCATGAATGAAGACAGTTCTGTAAAGTCGTCTCTTATTCTGATGAAGTCAAGTGGTCCATGGATTACTTGGACAGACATTCTTCTGAGCAATACTACTTTTCTTCTGTAGCAGTCAATGCAAATGGCAATGTCTGGCCAATGAAAGCTTCCCATGGGAAAACCAGATGATGCATGAAGGAGGTTGTCTCTTGGCATATATGTTATTAATGTCTCATAGGTGGTGATTGTACCACTAAAACCCCTACCCATTAAAATAATGGAGTTCCCATGATTTTCATTTTGCAACTAAAGGAGGCTGGTTGCTGCAAGTAGGAAGTGAAGCTGGGAAAAGCTATCACCACATATGTATACAACTGCCCAGCTAGTAGAACATCTTGTATTTTATGGTCATGTATAGTATATCCTGTAGATATGCTGTACATGTCTTTGGTTTGTCTATAAGAAAATTAGATTTTATATGTCATCAGGGGCGTAGGTATAGGGGGTGCAGAGGTAGCAGTCTCTACCGGGCCCAGGAGCCTGAGGGGCCCCAAAGACCCTTGTACCACATGAGAAGACACCTGTTTTATAGAAGGTGCATGCTGGTCAAGTTACACCTCTGGCTGGATGGAAGGTGTTAGGTCAAGAATTTGGCATGGTGGGGGGTGCAGTTAAATTTTTTGCCATAGGCAGCAGGAAGGCAATGTACTTCCCTGCCCGTGGCCACAAAGCAATGAGGGATGGGGGGCCCAAGCTAAACTCTTGCACCAGGGCCCATGAGCCTTTAGCTACACCCTTGTATGCCATTATATAATTTCTACAGGAACAAAAAGTAATGATCACATACTCTATCTGACGAAAAGTATTAGGACACACCTCTCAAACATTGAAAACAGGTGTTTCATTCAGTCCCATTGCCACAGGTGTATAAAATCCAGCCCCTAGTCATGCAGTCTGCCTTTATGACATGGTTTGGTGTTGCAGGTCCCAAACTCATTTTTAAAGAAAATCCTCATTGAATTTGACCTCCCTCAATACACCTTCTCCTCTGTCTATAAAGACATACTGCATAGCTATATAATTCTATGAATTTTGAAGTAGTGATGGATGAAAGAATTACTGAATAAATGAATGAATTAATGGTGTCTGGGCCCTTCACCTGCTTCACTATGAGATCACTGAGAGCAGGGAAGCAACTGCACATGATAGTCCACCACTGAATGCAGAAGGTGTACAAGAAGGATAAACACTAACAGCAGGTGGCGCTACCAGAGAAAAAATGAACAATATTTTTATTGCATCATGCATATTGCAGTAATACTTCATTTGCCCTGTTCATTGCATATTCAATTTCATAGGATTAACCCCTTTAAGAGCAATTCCAACCAAGAAATGTTCATTTACATTGTACATTCCCAATGCTAGGATGCGGAATGGAAATACTATTTAAGATAAATGACTTATTTATTAATGCCATATGAAACATGCAGTATATAAATTTCACAGGCTACACACTGCAAACAAAGGGTCGCTGTCCAATGTTTTAAGACCTAATCAAATAAAGATGAAATTCCTTATCGGTAGTTAATCACGTATTTCAATGGGCTTCCAGTACAAGCCAGAAATTCCCACAACATACCATACATAAAAACCACCGATATGTGGAAGGAAGCCAGGGACCTAAAATGTGTGGACACCGGTGACACAATTTGATGAAATGGTTGATATCAGATAATAAGCGGCAATAGCCTTGACTCCACATATCATACTGTTCCCACCAACTACTTACTGGTAACGAAATAACAGTGAGCAGCTGCCTTAAATAGGTCACATTAATAACATTAAGACAACAAAAGTAAATGGAAATTGGCCTTCATCTGCTGTAATGCCTTGCTCTGTCCCTAAATTAAGATGTTAGTTTTGGGTGTATTACACTGAGAAAGTAGCCAAGTGTATGCACTCATTATACCGAAAGAGCGATCTCAGCTGACAGCAGTGGAAACATGGAAAAAGTAACTGAATCTAAACTATATACTGGTTTCTAACAGTCTATTACCACACATTGTAGTGCCCAAACAAGAAACAGTTGGGGCATGGCTCCATTCATTAGATGTAGCAGAGATATGCTTAAGGCCGTTGTGTCACCATTAAATTGTACTTTAACATAATTCAGCATGAAAAACGAGTAATTTACTCTCTGTTGCAAAAATTCTTAATTTGTGCGATATTTCCTTTACTTAAAGAGCTTATCCAAATTGTATACATTATACTTACCTGCTCTCCAGCGCCCGGGTCGCTCTGGATCCCTGCACGGCCATCGCGCAGATCAAAATATCCGGAGACGGGGGAGCAGCCAACAGCAGGCTGTGACTGGGACGAGCCCCCTTGAGACTGGTCACGGTCACGGCCTACTAATGGCTGCTCCCCCGTGTCGCTGGATGTTTTGATCCGTGTGACTGGAAGATGCAGCGGCGGCTGTGTGGGGATCAGAAGCAATGCAGGTGCCCAGGGGGCAGATAAGTATAATGTATACGAGGGACTCGGGCATTGGGGAGATCTTTTAGAATGTGGATAACCCCTTTAATTATAATAGTGACCCGTGGTGTTTAATCTGTATAGTAATGTGCATGCCCATTTACTGGGGTGGTTGCACATGCTCAGTTCCATCTTTCAGCTTCCACTGGTTATATCTACTGTCAAAAGGGAGTCTGTCACAAAAATGTGGCCATCAGGACATCATAAAAGCATTATCACCATGCCTTTATGTCTCCTGGGTGTTTATTCCATGTCCAGGAAAACCACTTTAATCCCTGAAAAAAACATCTCTCAAGTGCCCAGCTGGGCAGGGAGCCGCCCTTCCCCACAGTCTGCTCCTTCTGCACTACACTGTAGCGTGTCTATAACCGGGGGAGCGATTCCTCCGCATGCGGTCCGCAGACAACGGCAATCCCCAGCAAAATATGAGTACAATGGAGGATGCCGACGCGGACTGCATGCACCACAAGAAAATCTTACACAAAATGATACATTGTGCAGATGAAAAAATATATACATACACAAATCACTGCAAAAAATGCACCAAAATGATACGCAACTGACAATACTAGCTAATTCCTCAGGCCGAGGTTAAAAGCTGAGAACTTTGCCAATATCTTCCAGTCAGGAACATATCGGAGCCCCTCATGCACCACGCCACGGTGTCTCAGCACGCATGGGGTCCTACCACTAAACTGCCCGTGGTGTGTGAACAGGGTCTGAACAGTGCAATTACCTCACAGCCAGGCTCTCACATGCCTCCATAGTGGTATCACCAATGCACTGTGAGGTAGAATAAAGCTGTGAGCTGCACCCACAACAGACCATGTGACACAGAAGCTACCAGGTGCAAAAGAATGTTACCAACAAAATAAAGTGCAATGATGCTCACCATAATGCCCCTGAGTAGTAATAATTCCCCTAATTATATGTGCTAGTAAAAAACATGTCCTTTTATAATGTGTATCAGTAGAAATAAATATCCCCTTATAATATGTGCCAGTACAAAAATACCTCCTTATAATGCAGGGGCAGACATACCGCCTGTGCAGCTGGTTCAGCTGCATAGGGGCCCAGCAAGGGAGGGGGCCCATCCCAGTGCCAGTATCACGATCGGCGTAACTGTCACATACGTGACACGGAGGGAGGAAAAGAGGGAGGCCCTGCCCTAGTGAGAGGGAAGGTGGTGACCCCTGACTCACCTTGCGACTGGCGCCTGGCTGCCCTGTCGTCCCTAGACGGGTTCCTCACCCGTACGCCGATCACGTGCCTAAAACCCTGGCTTTCCCTAGGATGAGCCCTAGATAGTGAACAGGGCGGTGGGAACACTAGTCCGCTCCACTAGCTCTAAAGGAAAACACCAAGGGGAGGACAGACAATACAAACTAAACATATAATCCCAGGAGGGCAACAACAGGAGACAACAAAAGCCCAACAGGGATCCGGAGGGTAGCACTCTGGAACAACAACCAGATTCTCAGCTCCAGTGGGTCAGCATAGATGTCCAGGCAGGAAGCTCTATAACTGGCAACAAGAGAAGTGTGAGAGGAGAATATAAGGAGTTTGGGAGTGGCAGACAAGAAACAGCTGAGGAGGAGAAGCTACGGATCCCTGAGTGAGACAAAAAGGATAGCAAGGCAAACACAGAAAACAAACACTAAGAAACACCGTGATCTTTAGACATAGAGTGCGCAGCCACCCGCTGCGACTTCCTGACCCCGGGTATAACGGAGTCAGACGTGGCTCTTGACACCCTCGTGACAGTACCCCCCCTTTCACGAGGGGCCTCCGGACACTCAGGACCAGGTCTCTCCGGATGAGAGACATGGAAAGCCTGAATCAACCTGTTGGCGTTTACCTCTGACGCTGGAACCCACATTCTTTCCTCGGGACCGTAACCCCTCCAATGCACCAGATACTGAAGAGAGCGGCGGACCCGACGAGAATCAACAATTCTGGATATTTGAAACTCCAGATTACCATCCACAACAACAGGAGGAGGTGGCAGCGGTGATGGTTCTAGAGGTGGAACATACTTCTTGAGCAGCGACTTATGGAAGATGTTATGGATCTTAAAAGTCTGAGGTAGCTCCAGGCGAAAAGCCACAGGGTTAATGACGGCTACAATTTTATAAGGACCAATGAACCTAGGACCCAGTTTCCAAGAGGGAACCTTCAACTTAATATTCCTAGTAGACAACCACACATAGTCATTCACTCCTAGGTCCGGACCTGGCGACCGTTTCTTATCGGCCATGCATTTGTATTTACCACTCATATTTTTCAAGTTAGCTTGCACCTTCTGCCATACCGATGAAAGAGATGAAGAAAACCGTTCCTCTTTGGGAACCCCAGAAGACCCCCCCTCTTTGAAAGTACAAAATTGGGGATGAAAACCGTATGCACCAAGAAATGGTGACTTGCCAGTGGATTCCTAACGGCGATTATTTATGGCAAACTCGGCTAACGGTAAATATGATGACCACACCTCTTGGTTTTCAGACGCAAAACACCTTAAATATGTTTCTAGGTTTTGGTTGGTATGCTCAGTCTGTCCATTCGACTGAGGATGGAAAGCTGAGGAAAAGGATAAG
This sequence comes from Bufo gargarizans, assembly GCF_014858855.1. Taxonomy (NCBI): domain Eukaryota; kingdom Metazoa; phylum Chordata; class Amphibia; order Anura; family Bufonidae; genus Bufo; species Bufo gargarizans. Next base: position 653,684,098 of record NC_058080.1, read on the forward strand.
TGTACCCCTAAACGGGTACAAAAAGCTTTCCAAAACTTAGAAATAAACTGGGTTCCCCGATCCGAAACCACATCGGAAGGGACCCCGTGAAGCTTCACGATTTCACTGATAAACACCTGAGCAAGAGTCTTAGCATTAGGAAGTGCGGGTAGCGCAATAAAGTGTACCATTTTGCTAAACCTGTCTACTACTACCAAGATAACTGTTTTACCCGCAGACAAAGGTAAGTCAGTGATGAAATCCATTGATAGATGTGTCCATGGTCTATTGGGGATGAAAAGTGGCAATAAAGACCCTGCTGGACGTGTATGAGAGACTTTCGCGCGTGCACAAGTAGAACAAGTAGACACGAAATCTATTACATCCTGACGCAACCTTGGCCACCAAAAACGACGAGACAATAGCTCCAAGGTTGATTTACTACCCGGGTGCCCAGCAAGTGCCGAATTATGATGTTCCTTCAATAACTCAAGACGCAGGTTTAACGGTACAAACAATTTCTCTGAGGGGCAAGAGGCCGGGGCGTCCCCCTGGGCCTCTAACACCTTTCCCTCTAGAACAGAGTGTACAGCAGAGACAACCACTCCTCTTTGTAAAATAGGTACCGGATCACTAACATTACCCCCTCCAGGGAAACTACGAGACAATGCGTCTGCCTTGGTATTTTTTGCCCCAGGACGATAGGTGATTACAAAGTTAAATCTGGTAAAGAATAGCGACCACCTAGCTTGTCTAGGGGTGAGACGCTTAGCCGATTCTAGGTACAGAAGGTTTTTGTGATCCGTAATTACCGTGACGGGGTGGATTGCTCCCTCTAAGAAGTGACGCCACTCTTCAAACGCCAGTTTAATCGCCAACAGTTCCCTATTTCCAATATCATAGTTCTTTTCTGCTGCAGATAATTTTTTGGAAAAGAAAGCGCAAGGACGCCATTTGCCAGGAGACGGACCCTGAGACAATACAGCCCCCACTCCCACCTCCGACGCATCAACTTCAACAATAAAAGGCTAGGAGACATCAGGTTGAATTAGGACAGGTGCCGAGGTAAATCTCTCTTTTAGAGAGGAAAATGCAATTTTAGCGGCGTCAGACCATTTAGAAAAATCAGTCCCCTTCCTAGTCATGTCAGTAAGGGGTTTAACGATCACTGAATAATTTGTAATAAACTTTCTGTAGAAATTTGCGAAACCCAAAAACCGTTGTAGAGCTTTAAGGTTCTCAGGAAGATCCCAATCTAAAATTGCCTGGACCTTCCCAGGATCCATACGGAAACCTGAAGCAGATAATAGATATCCCAGGAATTGTATTTCCTGAACGGCGAAGACACATTTTTCAATTTTCGCATATAATTTATTCGTCCGTAGGACCTGCAGTACTTGCCTGACATGTACTTCATGTGTTTTCAGATCAGCCGAATAAATTAAGATATCATCTAGGTATATGACTACAAACCTGCCGATGAGATGACTAAAAATATCATTAACGAAATGTTGGAAGACAGCAGGGGCATTGGTCAGACCGAAAGGCATGACTAAATTTTCGTAATGCCCCTCAGGGGTGTTAAAAGCTGTCTTCCACTCATCCCCTTCCTTGATACGAATCAGATTGTAGGCCCCCCTAAGATCAAGTTTGGAGAACCACCTAGCACCCGCAATCTGATTAAAAAGGTCAGGAATGAGAGGAAGAGGGTATGGGTCTCGGACGGTTATTCGGTTTAGCTCACGGAAATCTAGGCAAGGACGCAGGCCCCCATCTTTCTTTTTAACAAAGAAAAACCCTGCAGCCACGGGTGAAGAAGAGGGTCTGATGTGTCCCTTGGCCAGACTCTCGGAGATATAATCTTTCATGGCTTGTCTCTCGGGACCCGAAAGATTATACAACCTGGACTTGGGTAATTTTGCACCGGGAATCAGGTTAACCGGGCAATCATAAGGACGATGAGGTGGTAGCTTCTGACAACCCTTTTCAGAAAAAACGTCCTCAAAGTCCGAAATAAATGTAGGTAGGGAAGCTATGGAGGCGATTAAGCAATTGTTATTTAAGCAATTCTCTCTGCAATGCTCACTCCACTCCAATATCTCCCTGGCCTGCCAATCCACCACTGGATTGTGCGCTACCAACCAGGGAAGACCCAATACCACAGGAGAGGGAAGGCCCTCCAGAACGTAACATGAAAGACGCTCCTTATGGTGGTCCCCTACCCGAAGATGTAAGTTATGGACAACGTGAGTGAGGTTTCTCTGAGACAGAGGAGCAGAGTCAATAGCGAATATGGGAATGGGTCTCTGCAGCGTACAGAGAGACAAACCCATAGTGCGGGCAAAATGGGCATCTATCAAATTTACCCCTGCACCACTGTCTAGAAAAAAAGAAATAGACTCCGTCTTAACACCAAAAACAATAACCGCTGGCAACACAAATTGAGATGTTCGTATGGAGGAAACGTATACCCCCCGGCTGACATCCTCCGCACAGCCTGGGGTTAGTAGTTTTCCGACGGTCTTTTGTTTTTGGGAAAAGGAGGGACAGACATTAATGAAATGACCCTTCCCCCCACAGAAAAAACAAGCCCCCCACCTACGGCGAACCTCAGGAGGACGGACCTGAGGAGAAGTTCCTCCTAGCTGCATAGGCTCATCCAAGTCAGTACAGACTAACTGCTGCTTGGGAGAGGTTACCGATTGCTCAGGAATTTTCGATCTCTCCCTAAGACGTCTATCTATCCTGATAGAGAGGGACATAACAGCATCAAGGGAAAGGGGGGTCTCATACAGCGCCAGCGCATCCTTAACCCTTTCAGATAACCCAGAGCAGAACTGACTCCTGAGAGCCGGGTCGTTCCACTGAGTATCCGTAGCCCACCTGCGGAACTCTGAGCAATATTCCTCTGCTGGCCGATCTCCCTGTAGGAGTCTCCGTAACTTCGACTCAGCCAGGGCGACACGGTCAGGGTCATCATATATGAGACCCAAAGCCCCAAAAAATCCCTCCACTGACCGGAGAGCCTGGGAACCAGGGGGTAACGAGAACGCCCAGGATTGCGGGTCCCCCTGAAGCAGGGAAATAACAATCCCCACCCGCTGTTCTTCATTACCTGAGGAGTAAGGGCGCAGCTTAAAATATAATTTGCAGGCCTCACGGAACAACACAAATTTGTCCCTTCCCCCAGAGAATCTGTCAGGAAGAACAACCTTGGGTTCTGTAACAACCTGGTTACCCATAGCAACCGCTGGGCTTACGGTCTGCTGCATTTGCTGCTGCTGTTGGAGGACAGACGCCTTCAATCCTGCCACCTCCAAAGACAGGCCTTGAAGCTGTTTTGCCAAAGCAGCAATAGGATCCATATTGGATTCTAAGTAGAGAAAAAAAAAAAATTATATATATATATTTTTTTTTTCTCAAAAATAAATAAATAAGGGCCAGTTATAATATCACGATCGGCGTAACTGTCACATACGTGACACGGAGGGAGGAAAAGAGGGAGGCCCTGCCCTAGTGAGAGGGAAGGTGGTGACCCCTGACTCACCTTGCGACTGGCGCCTGGCTGCCCTGTCGTCCCTAGACGGGTTCCTCACCCGTACGCCGATCACGTGCCTAAAACCCTGGCTTTCCCTAGGATGAGCCCTAGATAGTGAACAGGGCGGTGGGAACACTAGTCCGCACCACTAGCTCTAAAGGAAAACACCAAGGGGAGGACAGACAATACAAACTAAACATATAATCCCAGGAGGGCAACAACAGGAGACAACAAAAGCCCAACAGGGATCCGGAGGGTAGCACTCTGGAACAACAACCAGATTCTCAGCTCCAGTGGGTCAGCATAGATGTCCAGGCAGGAAGCTCTATAACTGGCAACAAGAGAAGTGTGAGAAGAGAATATAAGGAGTTTGGGAGTGGCAGACAAGAAACAGCTGAGGAGGAGAAGCTACGGATCCCTGAGTGAGACAAAAAGGATAGCAAGGCAAACACAGAAAACAAACACTAAGAAACACCGTGATCTTTAGACATAGAGCGCGCAGCCACCCGCTGCGACTTCCTGACCCCGGGTATAACGGAGTCAGACGTGGCTCTTGACACCCTCGTGACAGCCAGCACATTTTTTTTTTTTTATCTTATCATATTTTTAATTCCCTCCACCTTTGGTGTGGAGGTTGGGAGGGGGCAGAGTTTTTGGGAGGTCGGGGGGCCTGATTAGCACTCACTGCAAATCTGCTGCCAGATTGTGTCTACACTCCATAGCTGAAGGACCTTCGATGACATCATAGTCATGTGATCTTTTCAGCAGTGGAAGTGGAGGTAGGACTGTTATAGAAGATTGGTGGGAGATGACTGGTGTTATTTACATGGGACTGGATATTTTAGAAGACTGGAGAGTAAGGAGGAGTGATGTTATTTACAGTCAGGTCCATAAATATTGGGACATCCACAGAATTTTTACATTTGTGGCTCTATACACCACCACAATGGATTTGAAATGAAACGAACAAGATGTGCTTTAACTGCAGACTGTCAGCTTTAATTTAAGGGTATTTACATCCAAATCAGGTGAACGGTGTAGGAATTACAGCAGTTTGCATATGTGCCTCCCACTTGTTAAGGAACCAAAAGTAATGGGACAATTGGCTTCTCAGCTGTTCCATGACCGGGTGTGTGTTATTCCCTAGTTATCCCAATTACAATGAGCAGGTAAAAGGTCAAGAGTTAATTTTAAGTGTGCTATTTGCATTTAGAATCTGTTGCTGTCAACTCTCAAGATGAGATCCAAAGAGCTGTCACTATCAGTGAAGCAAGCCATCATTAGGCTGAAAAAAAAAAAAAAAAAAAACCCATCAGAGAGATAGCAAAAACATTAGGCATGTCCAAAACAACTGTTTGGAACATTCTTAGAAAGAAGGAATGCATCGGTGAGCTCAGCAACACCAAAAGACGTTGCTGAAAGCAACTGTGGTGGATGACCGAATAATTATTTCCCTTGTGAAGAAAACACCCTTTACAACAGTTGGCCAGATCAAAAACACTCTCCAAGAGGTAGGTGTATGTGTGTCAAAGTCAATAATCAAGAGAAGACTTCACCAGAGTAAATACAGAGGGTTCACCACAAGATGTAAACCATTGGTGAGCCTCAAAAACAGGAAGGCCAGATTAGAGTTTGGCAAACGACATCTAAAAAAGCCTTCACAGTTCTGGAACAAGATAGACAGATGAGACCAAGATCAACTTGTACCAGAGTGATAGGAAGAGAAGAGTATGGAGAAGGAAAGGAACTGCTCATAATCCTAAGCATACCACCTCATCAGTGAAGCATGGTTGTGGTAGTGTCATGGCGTGGGCATGTATGACTGCCAATGGAACTGGTTCTCTTGTATTTATTGATGATGTGACTGCTGACAAAAGCAGCAGGATGAATTCTGAAGTGTGTCGGGCAATATTATCTGCTCATACTCAGCCAAATGCTTCAGAACTCATTGGACGGCGCTTCACAGTGCAGATGGACAATCACCCAAAGCATACTGCAAAAGCAAGAGTTTTTTAAGGGAAAGAAGTGGAATGTTATGCAATGGCCAAGTCAATCACCTGACCTGAATCCGAATGAGCATGCATTTCACTTGCTGAAGACAAAACTGAAGGGAAAATGCCCCAAGAACAAGCAGGAACTGAAGACAGTTGCAGTAGAGGCCTGGCAGAGCATCACCAGGGATGAAACCCAGCGTCTGGTGATGTCTATGCGTTCCAGACTTCAGGCTGTAATTGACTGCAAAGGATTTTCAACAAAGTATTAAAAAGTGAAAGTTTGATTTATGATTATTATTATGTCCCATTACTTTTGGTCCCTCAACAAGTGGGAGGCACATATGCAAACTGTTGTAATTCCTGCACCGTTCACCTGTTTTGGATGTAAATACCCTCAAATTAAAGCTCAGTCAGCCGTTAAAGCACATCTTGTTCGTTTCATTTCAAATCCATTGTGGTGGTGTATAGAGCCAAAAATGTTAGAATTCTGTTGATGTCCCAATATTTATGGACCTGACTGTATATGGGACTATGTGTTGGAGGGGGGTGAATGAGGAGAGTTAAGTTATTTGCATGGGACTGTAAGGAAGAGAAGTTATTTACATGGGACTGGAGGGAGAGGACTGGTGTTATATACATGGGAATGCATGGTATAGAAGACTGAAGGGAGAGGAGTGAAGTTATTTACATGGGGCTGAATGGTATTGAAGACTGTAAGGAAGATAGGTTATTTACATAGGACTGTATCATATAGAAGGCTGGTGGGAGACGACTGGTGTTATCTACATGGGACTACATGGTATAGAAAACTGGAGGGAGAGGACGGGCATTATCATTTATGGGGGCACTACAGAGATGATTATAACTTAAGGGGGTACGGCAGGAGGTGGTACAGGGGGCACTGCAGGGAACATTATAAATACTGTGGGCCGTGGTGGAGGGCATTACTACTATTGAAGGCTCCATAGAAATGCCTTATAGATTATAAGAGCTGTGGGTTTGGTGGACCAAGTAGGTCCAAAAGAAGTGGACAGAGTAACGGGCGCAAATCCACAACCAATGGTAGAAAACAATTTGGTTTATTCAGGACTTCCGAGGGTGGAGATTCTTGTGTGGGCGACTTCACGGCTGATCTGTTGCCATTATTTGTTGTCCATATTTGTGTCAACTTCTGTCGTTCCAGTAAACGATGATCGCAGTAATCCATTAGTATGGCTCTATCAAAGTAATTGTGCTATATCCGAGACCTAGAGCAGCCGTATCTCAGAGTCAATAATAAGTTACTAACTCTTTACCTGAGAGACTCAGGGGAATACAGCGGTTATAGACAACAAAAAGAGAAGGCGCTCATAGGGTGAGTATGTAAATAATTATTTCCCCTTTCTTACGGAAGGTAATATGCTCACCTGTCAGAGTTGCACCAATTGGGACAATGAAGGCTAAGTACTCGTGAGGGTTGCCGCCGGCTTTGTCCAAACACCCTTCGGTCTGTGCCGAACCGCCGATCGGGTGAGTATGAGAGCTGTGGATTTGGTGGACCAAGTAGGTCCAAAAGAAGTGGACAGAGTAACGGGCGCAAATCCACAACCAATGGTAGAAAACAATTTGGTTTTCTACCATTGGTTGTGGACATGCTTTAGTGCTGCCTTAGCCTGTAAAATGGCTAGTGCAGCACTCAAGCTACCCATCAGTGCCGGTCTGTGTTGGGCCCATGTTCATATATGCCTGCATTATTGAGAAGAAAATAATAATATTTGAATATATGCAAATTATCCTCTAGGAGCAACAGGGACGTTACCATTACACCCTGCTGTCTCTGCAACTGCCGCTCCCTGTCTACTTTGACAGGGCTTGGCAGTGAAAATGTCATCCCATGTTAAAGTGCAGAGGGTGCGGCAGTTACAGAGAGAGCGGAGCCTCTAGGTGTAATGGTAACACCCCCGTTTGTATATAATAAAACATCATTTTTCTCAGCAATGCAGGCACATAAGAACATGGGACCAACACAGAGGCCTTCAGCTGCCAAGCGCACATGTAACAGGTCAGTCCTTTAGTTGTCCAAGTGTATGAGGGAGTCCTGAGGGATAGCTGAAGGCCTAGGAGCATTTTACCATCAGCTATGGACTTCATTGGGGGGAGAAAGCTGGCACTAAAGTGCCTAGGGCAGCATCAAATCTAAATATGGACCTGGCTCCACAGGAGTAGCAGGATGTAGTGTCAGACATCACACTGCTGGTCTGTGTAGGCGGAGGAGCGGTGCGGCCGGGAATCTGCTGTGCTCCTACTCCTACACAGACCAGCAGAGCATGTGTGACACTACATCCTGCTACTGCTGTGGAGCGCCAGCGGCTGAACTGTGATCATGAGGAACTAGGTGAGTATATTTTGACTTCCTGTGAAGGGGGCACATATCTGACCATTACTGCTGTGATGGGGCACATATCTGGACATAACTACTATGTACTGGCACAAAGGGGGAATAAATACTATGTGGGGGCATTAAGGGTTCTGGGTGTGTATAGTTATGCTTTTGGCAGAGTTATAGGCATGACCTAGTATGAAAAGAATATATATGCATATTGTAAACATATTCACAAGATGTTTTTTATTTGCGCATATATGTTTATATTTGTATGTGTGGTTTGGGGAGGGGGGCAGGTACATCCTTTGCACAGGGGCCCTTTGCTGCCTGCGTCTGCCCCTGTTAAAAATTCCCCCTTATAGTATGTTCCAGTATGAAAAATACCCCCTTATAGTGTGTGCCCAGTACAAGAAATAACACATTATAATGAGTACTAGTGCAATAAATAACCCCCTTATAAAGTGTGCCAGTACAAAAATGACCCTTATAATGTATGGCAGTTCCTAAAATACTCCTTTATAATGTGTGCCAATATAAAAATATCCCCTTATAGTGTGTATTGCACTGAGAGCAGCGATATAGTTGAATATTGATAAGCGCTTCAACAATGTAAGTGCTTATTGCCCACGATCCTGCCACAGCCCCCACTTGTCCCAAGGTGGTGCCGCCCCAGGCAATCGCCTCACCTTGCCTCATTGATGGTGCACCCCTGCTTAGCAAATGAACTCCTATGTTAGCAAGATATAGCATATACTGTTCCAAGTACCTACTAAGAAAGAGATGCATACAGTTTTGTCCAGTAGCCTGGAAATACAGTAATGTGTTACCAGGGTTGGACTGGGGTTCCTTGGGTCCACTAGAGGAAATTACTTTGGTGACCCAACCCCTATATCATCAATAATTCTAATAGGTTTTGATTTACATAAATATACCCTGATGGCAATTCATTGTCTATAAAGGGAGCTCCAAATGTTTTGTTTTATGGACATTTGGGGCCCACTATAGTATCAGAGCCTGGACCCTCCGGGGGATCCTCTGGTACTCTAGTCCAAAACTGAGTGTTACATGTCTATCCTCATTATTATATAGTAGTTTAAAATATCTATAGACCAGATTAATCCAGTATTGCAGAATGTCCAGTCCCTGGTTCTGATTTTTTCAACATTGGAGGCATTGGGACATTACATTTTTTGATCCATAACTGAAACAAACCAATGACGCATGGCTGTGTGCATGATATTACTGGTTCTTTTTATAAACTGCACTTTTATATGCTTCAAATTTTAGCTGTAATGGACATAGTTAGCGTGACATACTTGCCATAGTGACACGTTTGTTTTTGTGGTCCCTGTATTTCATTAGTGTAACTAGTATATAAATTACGTAAAAGACCACCAAAGTTGTCACAAATGTCATTTATGGATGAGCAGAATGATTGCGTCCCATCTTTTATACATGTCCCTGTTCTGTCTTGTACTGTGATCCGTTTGTTGCTAATAAAAGATTTTTTGCTTTTGCCATTTAATTCTCGCAGTTCATTTGACAAACGAAAGGCAGCACAAACTGCTGAGTACTACTGCCATCTTGTGGTGTGTAGGTGTAATGACCACAATTAGTCACAGCTACTGTCAAAATACTTATATGGTCACCTGACAGGAAAATAATTGAATGTTTTACTCTGTTATGCGATAATTATAGCTGTGGTATACCAAACAGTTTTTTTTTATCCTGTCTGGACTGTCAATATAGTCAGACTGTATCAGACTGTAGAAATCTTATTGCAGTTACTTCTTCTATTGAATGAAACATTATACTTTTTCAATATAAGATGTCGTTTTTGTGAGACCTAACCGGGGCAGGTAAATGTGGTGTAATAGCAATAGTAACCACCATTACAGCACTTGCCAGTTTACATAAAGCCATTCCTTTCTCATACATGGCCATCTCCTCTCTTGCTTAAAGGGGTTCTCCAGGAATTAAGAAAATGAAAATACTTAAATATTACTTTATTATAAATATATTCCCAAATACCGTTCATTAGCCATAGTGGCTTATTTGTCTGGGGAGCAATCATCAGGGGAAATAAAATGGCCGCCGTCCTATTAGTACACACAAAACCTGTCCTAATCACCCAGGAAAACAAGTTACTTCACACCACTGTGCCAGAGAGCTGCCTCATCCTCCTCTCTGTTTGTTAGGGATTATGATTCTGAATACAGTTGATAAAATTAATCTCTGTAGGTACAGAGTTCAAGAGGGAACATGAAGTACAGAGAGGAGGGTGGGGGTAATGAGCAGTAGCACTTGTATGCAGTCTTCATTACCATACCCCGTCTTGTCCGTCCTCTCTGTACTTCATGTCTCCTCAAGAACTCCATTCCTACAGAGATTTAGCTAAAAATCAGCTGTATTCAGGATCATAATCCATGACAAGTAGAGTAGAGAAGAGACATGTCCTCCTGTATAATTAGGACAGGTTTTATGTGTAGTAATAGGACAGCGTCCATTTTGTTTCTCCTAATGACTGCTTCCTAGACAAAATGACCCTTTATAACTAATGAAAGGAGAAAGAGATAAGTTATCTTGAAACGCATCTTTACATGGCCATGTACTAAAAACTTACTGTCAAAGAAGCGCAGTATCCTTTTATTCTACTCACGAAAGTAAAGATTAGAAACAAACTCTCACGAGAACTAGGACGAGATCCCGGCGACGCTACAAACCGAAGCTAACGCCGCCAGAGTGGAGAGCGGTTGAACTGTGGGACGCCACAGTAGGAATCTCCGTACACAGATCAAGGTGGACCAGCGAGGCATACCGTGAATACAGATATAATCTGGACAGACTGAACTGGGACTATACAGAGATCATATCTCTGATACAAAAGGTTCTGCACACGTGGGTTGACTACATTTACCGTACGGTTGGAACCATATGTATGGTGTGCTCAGGCTCCTGAGAGAGTCGATACAGAAGGACGGTCCGAACACTGTTCAATGTGGAGTTATATATCTATCACCTGAGGTCCTGTATGAATTTAACCTTCTTGAAGAAAAGAATACGTTGCCCGGAATCTGTATGTGTTGAATTTATATTATAGGTCACCTTTAATGAGTATTACAATTTAAAACACAGCTGTGTATACGTCGTCCAAGGTAGGATTTCGCTCTACCACATTAGCTGTGATCCATAAGAATCATCCCTATCGGGAGGATACGGATGCAGCTTCCTTGATATAGCGAACCTTGGAGGCAACGTTTTCGTATTTTCGTATTATTGTAAGATTCTGGTCTCAGATATATCCATATTGTCCATTTTTATATATTTTTATTTATTTTATTTAATGTATACATGTTGACGAAGAGATACATTTCATAATAAAAATTTTACTTTATTCCACGTGATCCTCAATTGTTCTGAGTGCCGGTTCAACTTTTCAAACTTTTCACATTCAAGAACTAGGGGTGTTTCTTCCAACCTGAGCACCAGTCGTGGTTATCCAGAGTGAGCCATCTGTTCATCGTTTACAAATAAGTATTTGGGAATATACTTATAATAAAGTAATATTTAAGTATTTTCATTTTCTTAAATCCTGAAGAACCCCTTTAAGCCCCTCATACACATTAGCTTATTGTTGGCCGAACCCGCTGACAGTCTAATGTATGTGGGGAGCTTCTGACATATGTCGGGGGTGAGAGGGATCGGGAGAAGTTAAAGGGAACCTGTCACCTCTAAAAAACATCCCAAGCCAGCAGCAGTACCTGAGAGTAGCCAGCATCGTGTTTGTAACAATCATTTTCTTCCTGCAGACAGATGAAGCAAAAGCTTTAAAAACGATCTTTAATGCCCTGCCAACGCGCTTCTCTAGTCAGGCTTGATGTCACGGAGGCAGCGGCCTCCTTGCTTTAAGTCACGGTAACCACGCCTCCTTCCCTGCCCCTTCGCTGTGACTGACAGTCGGCAGTTTAGCAAAGCCATCCGAACTGTCATGCATGAGCGCTGTCCATCACAGCAAAGGGGCATGGAAGCGAGCGTGGTTACCGTGACTTGAAGCAAGGAGGCCGCTGCCTCCGTGACTTCAAGCCTGCCTAGAGAAGCGCGTTGGCAGGGCATTAAAGATCATTTTTAAAGCTTTTGCTTCATCTGTCTGCAGGAAGAAAATGATTGTTTTTGCCTGATACTTTTGTTCTCCTAGGTAGGACATAAGCCACCAGGAGTATTTGGCACAGTGGCTTTCTCCACTCTCCCCATTAAAAACACGTGTACATTCAGCGGAGCTGTGTATAGGGGAGTCAGGAGAGATAACTGTTGTCAGAATGATGGTTAGCCTGACAGCTAATGAATGTGTACAGTCGTGGCCAAAAGTTTTGAGAATTACATAAATATTGGAAATTGGAAAAGTTGCTGCTTAAGTTTTTATAATAGCAATTTGCATATACTCCAGAATGTTATGAAGAGTGATCAGATGAATTGCATAGTCCTTCTTTGCCATGAAAATTTACTTAATCCCAAAAAAACCTTTCCACTGCATTTCATTGCTGTCATTAAAGGACCTGCTGAGATCATTTCAGTAATCGTCTTGTTAACTCAGGTGAGAATGTTGACGAGCACAAGGCTGGAGATCATTATGTCAGGCTGATTGGGTTAAAATGGCAGACTTGACCTGTTAAAAGGAGGGTGATGCTTGAAATCATTGTTCTTCCATTGTTAACCATGGTCACCTGCAAAGAAACGCGTGCAGCCATCATTGCGTTGCATAAAAATGGCTTCACAGGCAAGGATATTGTGGCTACTAAGATTGCACCTCAATCACTAATTTATAGGATCATCAAGAACTTCAAGGAAAGAGGTTCAATTCTTGTTAAGAAGGCTTCAGGGCGTCCAAGAAAGTCCAGCAAGCGCCAGGATCGTCTCTTAAAGAGGATTCAGCTGCGGGATCAGAGTGCCACCAGTGCAGAGCTTGCTCAGGAATGGCAGCAGGCAGGTGTGAGTGCATCTGCACGCACAGTGAGGCAAAGACTTTTGGAAGATGGCCTGGTGTCAAGAAGGGCAGCAAAGAAGCCACTTCTCTCCAAAAAAAACATCAGGGACAGATTGATCTTCTGCAGAAAATATGGTGAATGGACTGCTAAGGACTGGGGCAAAGTCATATTCTCCGATGAAGCCTCTTTCCGATTGTTTGGGGCATCATGAAAAAGGCTTGTCCAGAGAAGAAAAGGTGAGCGCTACCATCATGCCAACAGTAAAGAATCCTGAGACCATTCATGTGTGGGGTTGCTTCTCATCCAAGAGAGTGGGCTCACTCACAATTTTGCCATTTTATTTGATTAAAGAATGGTACCAAAACACCCTCCAACAGCAACTTCTTCCAACAATCCAACAACAGTTTGGTGAAGAACAATGCATTTTCCAGAACGATGGAGCACCGTGCCATAAGGCAAAAGTGATAACTAAGTGGCTCGGGGACTAAAACGTTGACATTTTGGGTCCATGGCCTGGAAACTCCCCAGATCTTAATTCCATTGAGAACTTGTGGTCAATCCTCAAGAGGCGGGTGGACAAACAAAAACCCACTAATTCTGACAAACTCCAAGAAGTGATTATAAAAGAATGGGTTGCTATCATTTAGGAATTGGCCCAGAAGTTGATTGAGAGCATGCCCAGTCGAAAAAGTCCTGAAAAAGGAGGGCCAACACTGCAAATACTGACTCTTTGCATAAATGTCATGTAATTGTCGATAAAAGCCTTTGACACGTATGAAGTGCGTGTAATTATATTTCACTACATCACAGAAACAACTGAAACAAAGATCTAAAAGCAGTTTAGCAGAAAATTTTGTGAAAACTAATATTTGTGTCATTCTCAAAACTTTTGCCTTTGGCTGGGAAAGGGTTGAAAAGGGCACCCTGAAAAAAAACAGTTTTCTCACATCTGTGCTGAAGACAAGAGACAGTCTTGTAGCCTAACACCAGGGGCAGATTGTGAACTTAAAGTGGCCCTGGAAAAAATACTAAAAGTGGCTCCGTTTTGTTGTCGGGTCCAAATTGATGGAAGGCAGGGTCAGCAATACCATATTGTGGCACTCTATACCACCCCAACAAAGCCAAATACCGCAGTCCACAAAATACTGCTGCCAGCAGCACAAAATACATCCCCAAAAAATACCACTGGCCGTCCGCCAGGACATTTTCCTGTAAGGTCTAAGGCCAATCTGCTCCTGCCTTACACTGAGATCTACTAGTTCCCATTGTAGATTAGATCATGATCGACCATCTGACCACCAGGCTCTAAAGTCTGAATATGAACAAAGCTGTGAAATGAGCTCTCCTAGTGTAATACTTTTGCAATATGGTGGTGCTGGAAGGGTCTTGTGCTCATATTTTGTTAGTTTATATTTTCCTGCCCTCCATGACTTCTCCTCTGTAGGATTACTGTGTCTTCAAGGTGTGCAGTGCTTCTTGGAGTGGTTGATGTCCCCATTCGATACTGAAAAAGCTGTCTGTGGAATGTAGACAGCTGCTATAACAGAGGTGGACAGCAATGGTGTGAGAGCTACCAAACTAGTTGTCAGCAATATGGATTTCATGGAGCCTCTGTCTCCTTCTTCACATTAGATGCTGCTATGGTCCACCTTTAGTACAGCAGCCAATACACCATACCTACACCCATAAGGACGAGGGTAAGTTATTAGGAGAATCTAGAATTCTAGCGAGTAGAAACCCCCAACTTTAGTGCTCTATACAGCACCACACAAGGTGAGGAATATGACCCTAGTTTCACATCTACTCCAAATAAACTTTCATGATTAGAACTCTTTTATTCTTGTTCTATGAAGGGTCTTGAGATGAAGATACAAAAAGACCATTGTGGAGCTGAATTAAACAAAAGCCAATGAGAGAACACATAGTACCCAGTGTATTTTTAACTTATTTGGATGCTCCTACCCCACTTTATTAGAACGCAGACAATCCCTTTAACTCTAGCCTTATGCTTTCCTAGCATTCTATATTTTGCTTGCGGTCACATGAAGCTTTTGCATTTTTGTACATTCATGTGCTTCATGTGATTTTCACTGGGAAGGCAAATCACGTTCATCTTATGCGACCAACAACCAGATTTTTATTCACCTCATAAATTATTTTTCGTTGGCGGGGACGTGGCTGTCATGATTACCTTTACTGTTTTTGATTCACAATCTAACACATCACCAATATACTGTGGGCAATAAACATCGTTGTGACAAAATGCTCTGTAGTTTCACAAGAGTCTTTCAGGGTCTTTGGTCTCCGGAGTTACTGTGTTGCACAAGAGTTTATTTTATAAGGTCTTTATCTGGGGAGTAATTTCTTGGAAACTGTGTTTAATGTGAAATCAGAATAAGAGAAATACACAAAGGGGAACAATGGTCAATTATAAAGCTAATGAGAAACAGATGCAAACTGCTGAATGCTTAGTCTACAGTGCTCCGGCTGTCTTAGCTCATAGTATTCCTGTCCGTTGCCTCTGAGGGGCTCCCTCTCATCTTCCAGGTAATTGTCCTTCATTTTAGGAAAATAGGTGGCAGAGCATTTCCTCTGATAGTGTCTGTCCATTGATTTCAAATGTATCAGCATGTGGAGTGCGTAGGCCAAAACTAACAGAAGGATAAGTGACATGACTAGACCCATAAGAATTGCTGGTGAAAAGTAGGTAGTACAGTCCTTGGCATATGCAAACTCTCCGGCTTCAATGAGAAATCCCTGTATCTGGAAAACAATAGCAGAAATGTAAAGAATTATAAAAAAAAAAATATTGACATTGATGGGTCTCATACTCAAAACAAGAACATTCACTGAACCCTAATTTACTTAAAAAAAGGTTTGTGAATGTAACTTAAAAGGGTATTCCAGCTTTTAGATACTGAAGATCTATCCTTAGAATAAGGTCATCCTTATCAGATCGGTAATGGTCAGACATCTTTCACCCCCACCGATCAGTTGTTCTCATCACCTGCCACAGGGGCGTAGCTAGAAATACATGGGCCCCATAGCAAAAATAATTTTATGGCCCCCCCCCCCAGTGCCATCCACAGATCCCCCTCCCCTAAACAGTGCCATCCACAGATCCCCCTCCCCTAAACAGTGCCATCCACAGATCCCCCTCCCCTAAATAGTGCCATCCACAGATCCCCCTCCCCTAAATAGTGCCATCCACAGATCCCTCTCCCCTAAATAGTGCCATCCACATATCCCTCTCCCCTAAATAGTGCCATCCACAGATCCCCCTCCCCTAAACAGTGCCATCCACAGATCCCCCTCCCCTAAACAGTGTCATCCACAGATCTCCCCCCTAAACAGTAACATCCACAGATCCCCCTCCCCGACGCTCACAGGAGCACATTTATAAACTAATCAGTAACTTGAACTTTAATCATTGACATTTCTGAATGCTGATCTCTTTACTTGGATTGGATACCTTACTCTGTCTTAGCTCTGATAACGGTACAGCAGGCAGTGCGGGCGGGCAGCGCTCACTCACTGACGTCACGCGCCTGCGCCGCCTAGTGGGAGGAGCAGGCGGGTGACGTCAGTGAGTGAGCGCCGCCCGCCCACACTGCCTGCTGTTACCGTTACCAGAGCTAAGACAGAGTAAGGTATCCAATCCAAGTAAAGAGATCAGCATTCAGAAATGTCAATGATTAAAGTTCAAGTTACTAATTCGTTTATAAATGTGCTCCTGTGAGCGGCGTGGCCCTGTATATTCTGACCCCCAGGCAAGCGTCTCTGTCACCATGGGAACGCCTGGGGGTTAGAATATACCATCGGATTTGAGTATTCAGGCTCACACTGAGAGTGTGAAAACTCAGATCCGATGGTATATTCTAACCCCCAGGCAAGCATCCTAGTCATCATGGGAACGCCTGGGGGTTAGAATATGATCGGATCTTCCTTACTCAGTGGCCTGGCTGGAGCCTCCCCAGCCTCTGTGTCGGCCCGGCCCTGCGTGCGCCTTGCTTCAGTCCAGTCCTGACTCCTTCTCCCCATCCAGGCCCGAGCCGCGGACCGCCCGCACCCCGCTCGCCCACTACACTAGTGTAGTGGGCGGGCGGTCTGCGGCTCGGGCCTGGCTGCCTGTTTGTAGTGTGTAAAAAAAATAATTAAATAAAAATAAAAAAAATCAACAGAAGGCGGCCCGGACGGGCCCCCAGTGGCGTAGGGCCCCATAGTCACTGCTATGGTTCCTATGGCGATCCCTACGCCACTGACCTTGCCAGCTCCAAATGGAAGTTGAACTAAAGTACGCCACCATGGTCACTACACAGTGCATGGAGCCTTCTGCTGCCATCTAAATCCACTGTTTAGTTTCTCGGGGCTACCAAAAATAGCTGAAAGGTGAGGGTTGAGGAGGTGTTAGATCCCCCCACTAATATGACAATGGAATACTCTTTTACTATAGATTCATACAAGGTGGTCAAGGACAGTGAGACCATTCTGCTGGCTTATCTTAACATCACAGTTATTACTCATTGTTCCTTTGGTCCAAAACGTTATCATTAACTTTCTAGGGCTAGAGACAAATGGATATGATTAAAGTGAGGTCAGAAACTTTTACACCAATGGAATAAAAGTGATTTTTTTTTCAATCCAGTGTTAATCATCTGTTTTATCTGTCACTGAAAATATGTTCCATCGTGTCAGACATACATAGAAATTAATGTAACTTTCTAGTGGACAAGTTCATTGGGTTGTCACCTTGGGAATTTTTTTATTTATTAGAAAGGTACACCAACAATTATCTGATCACAGGGTGTCACACGACTAAGACCCACAGTAACTGGCAGTAAACTGTGTGGGAACCTGAACGCCATTGCTCAATTCTCTTGTGGGACACCTCAGGGAAAATTAAGCATTTCACTATGCCCATTGAAATGAATGGCATGTGTAACACATCCACAGGTCTTATAGCGAGAAAGTTGTTCTTTTAGACGCTCTTTGATCTGTCTACTAGATGACTGGCCTGAACAGCCTAATTCTATTAATTCTGAATTTCATTTTCTGGACCACACAGCTGGACACATTGCTGTGTAGTAGAACTGCGATGAGAAAGGATTTCTGTGGAAATCTTATTCACATCACAGATAATATATTTGCATGAATACAAATAATAGATATTCGACTGTTATTTGGATTGCTGGAAAATATGCATTTTATTCTTACAAGATTGTCTGACTTAAAATTAACTAAACTGCAGGAAAGAGGTAAAAATAAGAAAAAGAAGTTTGACTGCTACAGCCAAGAAGATGGCATTATGGCTGCAATAGCAGGAAGGATCAGAGCGCCAGCGCGGAACTGAAGGTGTGAACAGGTAAGTATAACTTGTTTTATTATTTTAAATATTTCCCTGCTAATTGGCAATTTTTGATTTTAACTCGGACAACCCTTTTCATCTTGATTTTCTCCTAAAAAGTATGATTCATTTAAGATATAATATTAAAATATTTAGCATATAACATAGGTGGTCTTAATATAGACATTCAATGTGAGATTGGTGGGGCTGGATCAGACCCTCAGTAACCACACTGATCAACTGAAATAAGGGGCTTCATCACTGCAGTACCAGACGCCATGCTGTCCATGCCCATGTGACTGTGTGCAGTACTGCTACTGCAGCTTAGCTTTAGTCAAGTGAAATGGTGCTAACCTGCAGTACCAGACACAGCCACATGGACAGAAGTGGAGCTGTGCTGGGTACTGCAGTGAAGAAGCCTGAAGGCAATTTCTTTTTTTTTTTCTTTCTTCCCAGCATTACAATGTGCAAATAAATATGTTCAAGCATAAAGTCGGGCAAGATAGAAGAAAAGTGCTTTAGGGATTAACCCTTGTAAAATAGATAAATGATATGACAAGTGATAGACAGACAGGTAGGTAGACAGACAATAGACAGATACATTTATAGATAGATGCTATCATAGACAGCTACACCAGATAGTTCCAGTAGATAGACAGTTGATAGATAGATAGATAGATAGATAGATACAGACATACAGTGAGGAACAGAAGTATTTGAACACCCTGCGATTTTGCAAGTTCTCCCACTTAGAAATCATGGAGGGGTCTGAATTCACATTGTAGGTGCATTCCCACTCTGAGAGACAGAATTAAAAAAAATATTCAGGAAATTACATTGTATGATTTTTAGAAAATGTATTTGTCTTGCACTGCTGAACATAAGTATTTGAACACCTGAGAAAATCAGTGTTAATATTTGGTACAGAAGCCTATTTGCCTGTTTGCAATTACAGAGGTCAAACGTTTCCTGTAGTTCTTGACCAGGTTTGCACACACTGCAACAGGGATTTTGGCCCACTCCTCCACACAGATCTCCTCTAGATCTGTCAGGTTTCTGGGCTGTCGCAGAGGAACACAGAGTTTCAGGTCCCTCCAAAGATGCTCTATTGGATTTAGGTCTGGAGACTGGCTAGGCCACTCCAGAATCTTGAAATCCTCCTTTGGAGCCACTCCTTGGTTATCCTGGCTGTGTGCTTCGGGTCGTTGTCATGTTAGAAGACCCAGCCACGACCCATCTCCAATGCTCTGACTGAGGGAAGAAGGTTGTTGCTTAAAATCTCACAATAAATGGCCCCATTCATCCTCTCCTTAATACAGTGCAGTCGTCCTGTCCCCTTTGTAGAAAAGCACCCCCAAAGCATGATGTTACCACCCCCATGCTTCACAGTAGGGATGGTGTTATTGGGATGCAACTCATCCTTCTTTTTCCTCCAAACACGACAAGTGAAGTTTATACCAAAAAGTTCTACTTTGGTCTCATCTGACCACATGACTTTCTCCCATGCCTCCTCTGGATTATCCACATGGTCATTGGCAAACTTCAGACAGGCCTGGACATGTAATGACTTCAGCAGGGGAACCTTCGCATGATTTGAAACCATGATGGCGTAGTGTTCTACCGACAGTGACCTTTGAAACTGTGGCCCCAGCTCTCTTCATGTCATTGACCATCTCCTCCCTTGTAGTTCTAGGCTGATTCCTCACCTTTCTTATTATCAGTGATACCCCACGAGGTGAGATCTTGCATGGAGCCCCAGTCCGAGGGAGACGAACAGTCGTCTTTAGCCTCTACCATTTTCTAACAATTGCTCCAACAGTTGATCTATTTTCACCAAGCTGCTTGGCAAATGCCACGTAGCCCTTTCCAGCCTTGTGGAGGTCCACAATTTTGTCTCTGGTGTCTTTTGACAGCTCTTTGGTCTTGCCCATGGTAGTAGTTGGCGTCTGACTGACTGTGGGGTGGACAGGGGTCTTTAAAGAGCTCATACAGGTGCTACTAAGTTAGATTAATGAGTGTGGTAGAGGTGGACTTTTTAAAAGCACAGTAACAGGTCTTTGAGAGACAGAATTCTCAATGTTTCTCAGGTGTTCAAATACTTATGTTCAGCAGTGCAAGACAAATAAATTCTTTAAAAATCATACAATGTGATTTCCTGAATTTAACTTTTTTATTCTGTCTCTCAGAGTGGGAATGCACCTACAATGTGAATTTCAGACCCAGACCCTCCATGATTTCTAAGTGGGAGAACTTGCAAAATCGCAGGGTGTTCAAATACTTCTGTTCCTCACGGTATATGAAAGAAAGATAGATTAGATAGACAGACAGACAGATAGACGAGAGTTGCATTTTTCCAGGAGTAATCTCAGGATGTCTCTCTGTCAGACACAGACTGATATTATGTGACAGAGTTGGGCTATAGAGGCGAGACGTTCCTGATGACAATCCTCTCCGCTCATGTCATTGCCTCCAGAATACATCTGTGCTATCAAGGCAGTCTAGTGCAGGGACGTTCTGTGTGGCAGATATGCCTGACACTTGTGACATCATTAATCTAGAAAGCCTCAGGCTTTCAGCAAGTAAAAGTAGAAAGTACATAATACTATAAACTTCACTTTATTCCCCTCCTGTTATTTGCTGTATACTTTCATGCTCTTGTTAAAGTAAATCTTTTATGTCTGCTTTTTTATTACCTGGAAATCCTGGAACGTGACATCCCACAGCCGCGAGCTGTTTTCGGCGGAGCTGGGGACTAACAGCGCATCGTATTTGTGTAGGCTGCTGACATGCTGACAGTGGTAAGAATAGCTGACGGGAGCAAATATTCTGGAGGTGCTGAATGTTGCTTGCACAGAATGGTTAAGAAGTATCTGTAAGCTTTGCAGTTTGTACCAGTTCTGCACGGACAGCTTGTAGTAACTTTTTACTAATACAAATCTAAAACAAAAGAAAAATCAAATCTGACTATACACAATACATAATCATATATATAACCAGTAAGCTGGGGCATGTGGAGGACAGTTTTATAACTGACTATGGGTACTTTCACACTAGCTGCAGGACGGATCCGACAGGCTGTTCACCCTGTCGGATCCGTCCTGCCGCTATTTCGCCGTGCCGCCGGACTGCCGCTCCGTCCCCATTGACTATAATAGGGTCAGGGGCGGAGCTCCGGCACAGCACGGCAGTGCGCAGTGAGAGGCTGCCATACTAAAAAGTTGGACATGCAGTAATTTTAGTCCAGCGGCCTCTCGCTGCGCACTGCCGTGCTGCGCCAGAGCTCCGCCCCGTCCCCATTATAGTCAATTGAAATGGAGCAGCAGTCCGGCGGCACAGCGCAATAGCGCCAAGATGGATCCGACAGTACCCGCATCTGATCCGCAAAAATGCAGAACGGATAAGGACCCATTTTGCGGACGTGTGAATGGACCCTAAGGATGGTGCATACCCCCTAGTTCCAGTGAAGGGGTTGTCCGGGTTCAGAGCTGAACCCGGACATACCTTCATTTTCACCCAGACAGCCCCCCTGACTTGAGCATCATAGCAGTTCATGCTCCGATGCTCTCCTTTGCCCTGCGCAATTTAGGCATTTTCCAGAGTTCTGGTGACGTACTGGGCTCTCCATGGGGCTGCATCTGCAAAACGGCTACCAGGTGCAAAAGAATGCTACCAACAAAATAAAGTGGCACATTCCATACACATAAGGACAAAAACTCATGGGTGAAAATGCTCCAAACCCAGACACTGTAGCGTGTCTATTACCGGGGGAGCAATTCCTCTGCATGTGGTCGCAGGTATAACGGCAATCCCCAGCAAAAAATGGAGGATGCCAGGGCTGACCGCATGTGTATGGAATGTGCCACTTTATTTTGTTGGTAACATTCTTTTGCACCTGGTAGCTTCTGTGTCACATGGTCTGTTGTGGGTGCGGCTCACAGCTTTATTCTACCTCACAGTGCATTGGTGATACCACTATGGAGGCATGTGAGAGCCTGGCTGTGAGTTGATTTCTAGCACTGATTCAGACCCTGTTCACACACCACGGGCAGTTTAGTGGTAGGACCCCATGCGTGCTGAGACACCGTGACGTGGTGCATGAGGGGCTCCGATATGTTCCTGACTGGAAGATATTGGCAAAGTTCTCAGCTTTTAACATCGGCCTGAGGAATTAGCTAGTATTGTCAGTTGCGTATCATTTTGGTGCATTTTTTGCAGGGATTAGTGTATGTCCGGGTTCAGCTCTGAACCCGGACAACCACTTATAAGGGAAGCTGTCACCTCTCACCTCTCCTGACATGTCTGTTTTAGTAATTACTTGCATTCCCCATGGAACATATATATTCTTATGTGCCATTCCTTTATTATTCCTTCTAGAAGTTATGGATTAATCGTTAGAAGTTTGCAATAAAGGCCCAGAAGGGTGTTAACGGGGGGAGGCACCCCCCTCCTGTTAACACCCATCTGGACCATTGTTGCAAATTTCTAGCAATTCATTCATTAAGAAGTATGTGTGGGCAAAAGATGAGAGACAAAAGAGAACAATTGACAATGACACTAATAGTCATGAAGTCCATTTAAAATCCTGGAACTGAAGTATCAGCAGAATTTCAAGGAATGTTATTGCACAACCAGAACTTTAATAATAATACGTCCAGAGTGTTTGAAAGTTCATTGGCAGTAAAATGATAAAATAAACTGTTCAGCCATATAAAACCATGATTTTATAGTTAAAGGGGTTGTCCGGACTTTTAATATTGATGACCTATCCTCAGGATAGCCAGACAAAAAGGGAGGGGGAGTGGACAGCACTCCTAGTAGCCAGCGGTGGGTGCACCTTTCCAGAGAAAGTGGTAAGCTTTCCCGTAATCCACAGATAATACAAAAATATAAAAAAGAGATGATGGAGACAGCACATCCTAACCTTGGTTATTTTATTCCAGATGCAACGTTTTAGCTAAGAAAGGCTCTATAGACTTTATTTATAACCAAGATTAGGATGTGCTGTCTCCATCATCTCTTTTATATTTTTGGACTATCCTCAGAATAGTTAATCAATATCAGATCGCTGGGGGTCTGACAACCGGCACCCCCGCAGATCAGCTGTATGAAGGGAAGGCGAGAGCAGTGTTCACGCGCCATCTCCCTTCTCTCTTCCTAAAAATTTGCCGTAAACCTGGAGCACTTGGTCCCAGAATTTGCTTATAGTAGGGCAAGACCAGCATATACTGTATGTAACACGTTTCCCTCCTCCTGTCCACATCTCCAACATAAGATGGATACATTAGGGAACATTCGGTGGAGAGTCGTCGGGCAGTAATACTACCTGGAGAGAATCTTAAAATTATTTTCTTTTGCGTGGGCCGCTACGGACAATCCATGAGAGAACGCACACATTTTGAGAATGTCCTCGGTGAAAAAGTGAGTTGTAGGTCTACTTCCCATTTTCAATAATAGGGAGCTACATCTGGGCTGCTCTGGTCCAGTAGAATCTTATACATCTGTGATAACAGTCTGAAGTGAGTGTCGGGTTTTATAAAAAGGGTGTCAAAGTCCGTCAAGTTATGACAAAGCTTTTGGCTGAGTAAGCTATTTAGGTATAATCTCAACTGAGCATACATGAGCCACAGAGAGCCTTTAAGTCTCTCATCCAGATCAAGGGATTCGTAGGACACTACTTTTGCATTCTTCATGACATCACGGACCCTGGGATACGAAGATCTATTCAATATTAGGAACCCATCTACCCTTAATCCAGGGGTGATTGCAGGATTGCCCATGAGGGGCGTCATAGGACCTGGTCTCTGTGGTATCTGAAACTTCAGGACCCAGCTGTCCCATTGAGTAAGAGCATGATGAACTAGGAATAGCCATTCCTCTAATGGTGGTCTATCATCCTGAGTCGCCCATGGAGCAATGAACAAGTCCATCTAGGAGAATTCTTGTTCCAACTGGACCCAGAGTATCAGAGATGACCTATTAGACCAATTTAAGATCTGCATGAGGATCGCTGAAGCATCGTATACTTTTAGGTCTGGCAGTCCCGCTCCCCCTATACTTCTGGATTTGGTCAATACATTAATGTTTATCCTAGGTTTGCTCGTACCCCACACAAAGCGTGTTATGGCTCTGTGAAGAGTCAAGAAGAATCTACCTGGTATACAGATGGGTATTGTTTGAAAAAGATACAAAAATCTCTGTAAGATATCTATGTTGACTATACTCATCCTGCCAAACCATGACAGAGATTTCAATGAATATCTCTGCAGACCTTCTAGGGTCTTCCTCTGCAATGATAAATAATTGAGCGGATATTGTAGGTGTAAGTGAGTCAGAATCTGCAACCCTAGGTAGTTAAGGATCTGAGTCTGCCAGCGAAAAGAAAAGTTGCTCTGTAAAAGGAACACATCAGTTGCAGGGAGCGATATGTTTAGCATTTTTACTTTTGGTAAGATTAATCTTGAAGTTGCTGAGTTCACCAGTAGGTGGCAGCAACTCCATTGGCAAGCTACTAGTTCCAGTTTAAAGTATCTAGGCTGGAATGGATCATTCCAGATTAGCTCCCCCTCTGTGAGCAAAGTGGGCTGTTCCCGCATCCTGCAGCATGGGTGGAGAAGGAAGTTAGAGTTAGTGTAGCCCACCCCCTGCTAGGGGTAGGGTGTGTGTGTGAGGAGTTCCCCTGCATAGGGAAGACCGCAAGTCTCGGCTGAGACTTGATTATATACCCAGTCTGAGCACTTTCAGCCTCAGCTGGATGAAGAAGCAGAAAACCACAGACAACCTCCAGAGTTCCAGGAAGAAAGCATCCCCTGAGAAACTATCTGTGAGTTAAGTCCAGAGACCTAGGAGAAGCCATTCCTCCTCAGCTAGTCTGTCCCCATAAAGCAGAAGTTACAGAAAAGTGCAGAAGATTAATTTGTACAGAGCTACCAAGCAGACGACTTATCCTGCAAGTTCCAAGTTTAAAGCAGAAGCACTCATTCCTGCCAATTATTGCTAAAACCTGCTGGGACCAGAGACCAAAGCTGTATACTGCTTGGATACAAGTTATCTTCAGTAAAGAAACGTTTGAACTTCATCTAAAGGTCTGGACATCATTTACTCTGCAAAATTCCTCTATTAATCACTACACTCAAATTTATTGCAAGTGAGCCAGGAGCCAGCCGTACCCAGGTAGGAGACACCATTGACACAATTATCACTATCCGATAGAGACATTTTAGGCCATTGCACCACTCTGGCATTCCTAATCTGGGACGTGCGTTATAACACCTTGGAAGGGCCCTGGGATAGTACCCGGCGCACGCTGCAAATGGCGTCACGACACATGCAGAACTTTAACCACCCTTATCGTGGGCCTGGCCATTGCACTAGTATACCATTAGCTCTTACTCTAGCTGTGGGGTTGGTGTAAAGGGCGCAAACTTTATCCACAAAGCTAGGCCCTAATCCTATTTGTAACCTATCGAATGCTTTTTCAGTATCTATTGATAGGAGACACAAAGGATCCTGATGACTACGCGCCCTGGAAATAAGATTAATAGTTCGAATGGTGTTATCCCTAGCCTCCCTGCCTGGCACAAAGCCTACTTGATCTCTGTGGGTAACCTGCGGAAGCACTTTGCTGAGGTGATTTACTAACAATTTAGAATACATTTTGATGTTGCAATTAATTAACAAGATGGGTCGATAATTATTGCAGACGGTCACATCTCTGTTTATTTTCGGGATCACGACTATGGGGCATGTGTCTCTAAGGCTTTTTTAGGAAAAGGGCAGGAAGGGGAGATGCTATTAAATACCTTAAAAAGGAAAGTTACAAGGAGATCTTGAAATTTCTCTAAAAAAGGTGTGGTGACCCCATCCGGGCCTGGGCCTGGGCTCCCCCCCCCCCCCCCCTTTACAGAGGTCAAAACCTCTTTAATCTTTATCTCCTAGAATGCCTCTTCCATTGTAGAGCTTACCTCTCCAGAGATTGAGGGCAGCGCCGTTTCTTCTACATATGTTTTAATACGGTTGTCTAAGTCTGATGTCTGCATATCAACCAATTGGCCCCTGATGTTATATAGTGATTTGTAATATGATTTAAAGGCCTCAGCTATTTGGCAAGGATGGTGAACTGATGTGCCCCTCGTATATATAATAGTGGGAATGTAATTCCCTTGCTGATGAGGATGTATGAGTCGCCCTAGGGCTTCTCCAGGTTTATTGGAGTTTTCAAACAGGTAACTGCGAAACCTTTCGGCATTTCTACAGGTAGATCTTCTGAAGCTGATCTCTGGCCAGGGTAAGCTCAGTAAGGATCCCAGGGTCCAGTGACTGTTTGTGTGAATACTCTAAAGCAGTTACTTGGGACAATAACTGTTGTACTTTGGCGCCCCGCTCCCTCTTGAGTCTAGCTCTATTTTGAATAAACACCCCTCGTAGTACACATTTTAGTGCCTCCCATTGCAGAGAAAGAGCCGTAGGATCTGATGAGTTATCCATTATGAAACCCTTAATGGCGGATTCCAGATCACCCAAACACACACTGTCACGAAGGAGAGCCTCATTTAGGTGCCAAGTCCATTCCCTAGCCACCAGGTAACTCAGGTAACTCCAAAGATAGGAATATTGGGGAGTGTTCAGACCAGAAGAAAGTCCCTATATGTGTGTTTGGGTGGAAGGCCAATGTACGGTGAGAGATCAGGAACATGTCCAGCCTACTGTATGATTGGTGGGCTGAGGAAAATTAGGTGTAATCTCTGTACTTAAGGTGCAAAATGCGCCAAACATCTACCAGTTGCCTAGAGTGAAATTGCCAAGCTAGGAACCATTGATTTGCCTGTGGAGGAGTCCAACGAGGGCTCCATGGTCATATTAAAGTCGCCCCCTAGCAATACGATCCCTTCAGTGAAGGCGTCTAATTTGGACAGAATACCTGTAAGTACTTTACTTTGTCTTAAGTTCGGAAAGTATAGGTTCCCGATGGTGTACATTCTCTCACGGATCCTCAGCTTCAGAAAAAGGAACCGTTCACATGGGTCTGCCTAGACTCTAAAAAGGTATACGGCAGAGATTTATGCAAAGCAATAGAGACCCCTTTCGACTTAGAGTCAGGATTCGTACTGTGAGCCCAATAGGAGTAGTATTTAGAGTATATACCCGGTATATGGCCTTGCTTAAAATGTGTTTCCTGTAGCAAAAGAATCTGCACCCTCTCTCTGTGCATGCCGTATAAAACCGTAGAGCGTTTCTCAGGAATATTAAATTCCCTATACATTTAGTGAGGAGAGTCTGACACCAGGTGGAGCCATAGTCATGGATGGAAGGGTGAGGTAGGGTATGAAGGGGTGGTTCAGGAAAAGTAAGGATTGAAACAAAGAAAGAAGTGGAGGATATTAAAAAAAAAAGGCTCAAGAGACCACTTATGTGCCCTTACAAAGTGTGAAAATTCTGAGTTAGAAAGAGAGAAGAAGAAAAAAAAGAGAAAAAAAAACGAGCAATGACAATATGGTGTCACTGGTCCTGTGCAGTATCTGATCAGCACAGAAAAATACTCAAAACAAGTAAACAAAAAAGAGAAGAGAAAAAACCCTCTGTGGAGAGGATTGTGACGTCTCTAACTAAGTAGAGACGAGTTCCTAAATAGGAGACGGACTTCCAATGACAGAGCAAAGGAGCCGCCCCGAGGCTGGGACACCGGGTAACAAAACAGATACTTAACAAGAAGAATATCAAAACCCCACAACCAGAGCCACCAAAAGGGTGATGTGTCCCTGAGGGCTGTAGGCCAGGGACACGCTAGAGGACCAAATAAAGAGAAACAAAGAAGAAAGCAAACATGTAGCTTAACGATAAAGGATAGGAGCTCTCTTCCACAAAATCTTCAGATAGTTTCAGGTGGGTTGGGTAGCGCTGCTGTGTCGCTGTAAGTTGCTCCTAGGTCTCCCTGTAGTAGAGAACGAGAAGGTAGTGGAGGCACACCATGCCAATCTGGTAGTTGAATTATAGGGAGATCCATCGCTGTGAGGAACGCCATCAAATCATCTGGGTCTCGCAGCTCAATACGTTGACCATTCTTGCGAACTACTAGCTGAATTGAGAAACCCCACATATAGGGGATATCATTTGCTCTGAGGAGGTCTGACAAAGGTTTGAGGGCTCTCCTCTGGGCCAAGGTGGAGCGTGACAGATCTTGCAGTATTGTTACAGTAGCCCCATCAAAGTCAATGGTAGAAAAGTTGCGGGCCTTTCGCATTATTTCCTCCTTAACTGCAAAATAGTGGAGACGGCAAATTACATCTCTGGGTTTGGAGGAATCCGGGTTGATGGGAGCCAGGGTTCTATGAGCTCTATCTATCTCCAGGTGCTCAAAGACTGGTTTCTCCAGTATGGTGCTAAATAGGGATCAAATCCTCTGTTTTGGTAGATTCAAGGAGACCTCTTATTCTAACATTATCTCTCCTGTTGCGGTTCTCTATATCATCATGTAGGCATTATAGCTGGCAGATATGACGGTCTCTAGTTTCTCACTGGGCCATCAATTTATCTACTTTAGCAGCAGTATGATCATGCATGGAACCGACCTCCTCAACCTTCTCCTCTATAGCTTGCACTTTGGCTTTCACCGCTGATAGCTCCTGTTTTCTAATCTCTCCACAAACTTCTCCATTTCTTGGTGTGTCAGGAGCAGTTTCATATGCTCTTTCCAATCCCACTGAGTATCGGGGGGGGGGGGGCCTCCGACATTTTAGCAGAATCAAGCGCCCTTGCAGTACCTGAGTGGAGCTGTGAGGCCGGGCTGGCACTCCAAGATGGCGGTGACCGCGTGGGAGAGAACTGCGGTAAATGATCCAGCGGCGCTGATGGGCAGGCCCGAGAGGACTTCGAAGTAACACGCTCTGGTGTGCAAGTATGTCTCACTGATTCAGCGGTCGGCTCTGCTGGTGTCGGGGCAGCAATAGGCTGCTGGGATGGGCAGAAAGGTGCGGCACCTGGATTGCAGCCTGCTGTGGTCTCATCTTGGGCCGATCCGGTTGTGAAGAAGCGGTGAATGCTGCTTTGCTCCCCTGAAGTCCCTGCTGAGTGATTGCCAGGGAGGGACTCTTTTCTTGTCCTCACCATTGGTACTCTCAAAGGGCTCTGGAGCAGGCTAGTATGGAGAATCTCTGTGGTGCATGATCACTCTGCCATAGTCAGGCAACGCCCCCAACCACTTACTTTTAGTTCATGAGTGACACACTACTGAAACCAGCAGGTCTGTGACTACTAGAGAGGGCAGCATAAAATTGATCACAGGTTCCCTTTAAGTGATGGGTATAGGATGTTTTTTTTTATTGTATTGAAGTGCTTGAATTTATTAGAAAATCATGGGTTTATATTGCTGAAGCATTTAACTTGTCATTTTACTGCCAATGAACTTTAAAACACGCTGGAAGTATTATTATTGCTACGAGTTGTGGTTGTGCAATAACATTTCTCGAAATTCTGCCGATACTTCATTCCAGGATTTTACATGGACTTCATGATTATTAGTGTAATTATTCCTTTAATCCCCAACCACTTCCAGTGCTGCTGTTCCAATCCTTTACTCCGGTCTGCATTTAGCCAGCTGCAGCAGGGATGTGTCCATATACCCCACACGACCACTGCAACCAATCACTGAGGGCACTGGATGCTGCAAGCATTTAAACAAATCCCGAGGGGGAAGAACCGGAGCAGCAGTGCTGGAAATGGCCAGGAGGACCACAGGGGAGGACCTGAGCAGCAGTGCTGGAAATGACTGGGAGGACCGTGGGGAAGGACCAGAGTAGCAGTGCTGGAAATGACCGTGAGGATCAGAGCAGTAGTGCTGGAAATGATTGGGAAGACCAGAGCAGCAGTGCTGCAAATGACTGGGAGGAACCTGGCAGAGGACCAGAGCAGGAGTGCTGGAAATGACTGGGAGGACCGTGGCGGAGGACCAGAAGAGGAGTGCTGGAAATGACCAGGAGGACTGTGAGGGAGGACCAGAGAGTGCTGGAAATGGCTGGGGGTTAAGTGGCGAGTACAGGATCTTTTCTTACTTTATCACATTTAATGGCTTTGGGAAGATTTCAACCCATTTAATTAAATGCTGTTATCTAAGATAATAATGTCGACATAGCAATAATAGCATCAGAGCCTGATGGAAGAGAACATGTAAAACAAGACTTAACTGTCAACTGTTCATTCAATTTCAGGACTGGGCCTCATGCACATGGATCAGTGTTGTACAAATCCATTATATGGAGCCCAAACTACAGTACACCTCCATATGCCATGGTTTTATTCATTTCCAATGAATGTGGTATGTACGGAGATAATCATTGCTTTTATGGGAAAATTCACCACCTCACAGTTAGGGTCGTTTCTAGAGGCGGGCGAGGGGTGCGACCGCACGGGGCGCATCCCTCATGACAGAAGATGGGGGGCGCAGTCAGCAGGGCCCAGCACCGGAGGGGGGCCCTTTCTGTCCGGAGGCCATTGTGGAAGCGCTCATCTCCAAATTCATCTGTATCGCCGTCCTCAGGACAGCGATACAGATGAATGGTGTGGAGGAGCAGGGGTGAGGCGTCTCCCTTGCCCCTTCCTCTGATAGGCTACATGCCTGGTGCCTGTAGCCTATCAGAGGCCAGTGCAGGCGGCGCAATGACGTCATCGCGCCGCCTGAGCCGTACAGAGCAGGACACAGGCCGGAAGAGGCCTGCATCGCATCACTGACCGCAGCATAAGGTAAGTGGAGCAACGGAGCGAGGTGCAGACAGTAGCGAAGTGCATCTTGACTTGGGGGGAAGTATGAAGGCAGGAAGGGCTTAATTTATGGGAGATTCGGGTCAGGAGTCTGATTGGTAGTTGAGGGGGGCGGTATTAGTTAATTTTGCAGGCTGTATATAAGCTGTGATAGGGGTGGGACTTGCAGAAGTGTCCGGGGTACCTGTGAGTTGGGAGCTGTATGTGAGTAGTGCTATGTTCGGTGTAGTATTTGGTAGTAATGGCTTCCTTAGAGGATTTGTTGGCTGCGGTTAGGGCAGCGGCAGAACAGCATGGTTCTGCGTGGCTGCAGAGGAACTTTCAGGCGGCTTTGGAGGCGCAAGCTGCGCCGACAGTGAGGAGCAGCTTGCGACCCCCCAGGTGCGGCAACGCTTGAGGAGCCCCATCAGGGACCCTCCGCTGCGGTCGGTGCTGAAAGGGTTACGGCCAGCAGTCGCAGCGGGAGGAATCCTGCGCAGCGTTAAGTGCCCGCAGGAGAGGGTCGGGGTAGTCCTTGTCTCCTCTCTCCTTCACAGTGGGGGGGGTCGCGGAGTGGAGCGGCGTTACCCTCGCAGGATGTCCCCTGTGAGGGACGGGTGCGTCGGGCCTTACCTGGAGCGGTGAGCGGGAGCCTGGCCAGGAGGACGTCGGCTGTTGCGGTCTCACTGACCAGTGGTGAGGGCCTGCCAGTGGGGATGGTGACTAGGTCGGAGCGGGTGGCGCCGCGGCCTGTATCTGCGGGCTTCTTCCTGCCATAGTAAAAACAGGACGGGCGGGACAGCGACGCCAGCGGTGAGGCCTGGTACTGCAGGCAGGAGGATAAGGGGAGGAGCGCTGGCTGTGGGAGCCGGTTTGGCCCCGCCCACAGTGCAGCAGGTTGAGCCAGCAGCCTCAGGGATACATGGTGCAACTCTTGGCTGTATGACCGGGGAGTCGTGTCCTGTGAATTTGAGGAAGAGGCCAGGGATGTTCGGGGACGGCGGGCACCTTGCGGTGGGCACTTGTACAGCGAATCATCGGAGCTGCGACCCCGTCTTTTGGACATCGATGAGGGTCTTCTGCCGGAACTGTCACTGGAAGAAGGGGAACTCAACCAGGAAGAGTGAGAAGCGGACGACAGAGCGGTGGACGCAGCAGGCATCTGTCCGTTGACGTCTTCATCACCGGTCGGAGCTACGCCGAGTGGAGTTACAGCGCAGTCTGCGGCTGCTGGGTGGATCCCCCAGGGACAGCCAGGTGAGAGGAGGTCGAGTAAGGTTCATGTGTTGGGTGGGGGTGGGGTTGCATTTGATCAACTGTGCAGGACTGGGTCGGAAGGTTTAGCATAGGAATTGTTGTCGGGCATGCTGTCACTCTTGTTGCGTTTGGGGTCAGGGGCGGTCACATCTCCAGCTGCAGTATGGGCTTCTGCGCCGGCGGTGGGGGCTGGGGAGCGCGCTAGTGTGGTTTCTGTGGTGAGCGCGCCTGCTGCGGCGGCTGGGGGAACGTCAGGAGAAGCGGAGGTGAGCAGGGGTGGGAAAGGTAAGGTGGGGGAGGATGTCAGGTTGGCGGACGCAGCAAAGGGGGAGGTTTATGTCTGCTTTGAGGGGCCATTGGGGGCCCATTTGAAGCCTGAGGTCCGGGAGAAGATTTGGAAGGACGAGTTTGTAGAAATATTTTCGTTGCTTCCATTAGAAAAGTTCCATTTGGATAGGGTCAAGCCTGAGGAGAGCAAAAGAGAGGAGGAGGAGGAGAAGTGGCGGTATAGACTTATACCGCGCACTTTTTCTAATTGGCTGCAGGCTTTCGCTATTTTAGCAAGTGTAGTCGGTGAAAAGATGCCCGAACACTGTTAGGCACTTTTTTGCTATATGGACGCGGTGGGGGAGGCATACCGGACATACGGGGGGGGTGGCTTGGCTCCAGTATGACGAGCAGTTTCGCCAAAGGAAGGTGGTCCGGCCTGGTATTCGGTGGGACCATAAAGACATTAGCCTTTGTATGCGGCTGATGGCAAAAGGGGGTAATCAGCCCTTTCGGGGTGAGGCCGGTGGTTCCTCGGCAGCGGATTCCAATAGTGTAATTAAAAAGGGATGCTGTTGGCAATTCAATGAGGGGTATTGTAGGTATTTGGCCGATTGCCGGTTCAAGCCCGAATGCTCAGGTTGCGGAGGTGCCCACAGCTTGTCGCTGTGGTTTAGGCGCAGGAAAGGGAAGGGATACAAGGCTGGGCAGAAGAGGGGTGACTCCGGTGAGGGTGGACGAGATGGAGCTGTTTTTAAGGAATTATCCAAATAGGGAGGCGGCGGAGTTGTTGCTATCGGGTTTTAGGGATTGTTTTAAGATCCCGTGTGTTTCGGAGGGTTTAGGAGTCGCGGCTCGCAACTTGTCTTCCGCGTTGCAACGTCTGGAGGTGGTTTTGGATAAGATTGCGAAGGAAGTGGCGGCTGGGAGGATAGTTGGTCCATTTGCGGAGTGTCCTTTGCAGGATTTGTGGGTGTCACCGTTGGGGTTGGCCCAGAAAAAGGAGCCGAACAAATTTCGTCTAATTCAGAATCTGTCACTTCCTGCAGGGGGTTCAGTTCACGATGGTATCAACGACGAGTTGTGTTCTGTGTCGTACACGTCGTTTGACGAGGCGGTGTGGTGGGTGCGCCGTTTCAGGGGACTTTGTTGGCAAAGACGGATATTGAGGCAGTGTTTCGTTTACTGCCCATTCATCCGGATAGCTTTCATTTGTTGGGTTTTAAATGGGTTGGGCAATTTTATGTTGATTGTTGTTTGCCGATGGGCTGTGCTATTTCGTGTTCCTTGTTCGAAAAGTTTAGTTCTTTTTTTGGAATGGGTGGTGAAGCATGAAGCGGGTTGGAATTCGGTGCTGCACTATCTTGATGATTTTTTTGTTTTTGGGGCCAGCAGGGTCACGGGTCTGTTCGGTTTTACTGCACACTATGGAGCGGGTGGCGGCCAGGTTTGGGGTCCCGTTAGCACCGGAGAAAACTGAGGGGTCGGCTACCTCTGTTAAGTTTTTAGGTATAGTAATCGTAAACTGTCTGCTGAGGTGCGGGCAGATTTAGTAGTTTGGGAGCGTTTTTTGTGTGAATTTAATGGTCGTTCCATGTGGATGGAGGAGCCAATTTTTAGTGTAGACTTGGAACTGTTTACGGATGCGTCGGGTTCTTGTGGTTATGGAGCGTATTGTCAAGGGCAATGGAGTTCAGGTCCGTGGCCAGAGGAGTGGGCAGTGGCCGGTTTACTGGGTAACTTAGTGTTATTAGAATTGTTCCCGATTGTGTTGGCAACTGTGGGGGGACTTGTTCAGGAATAAACGGGTGCGTTGCGATGTCCTCTATGGCTCTGGAGCATGGCCTTGGGGTCTCATCAAATCTGATTATGCGGTCCGTGAGTAGGAGTACGTAGTCAGCTTATTCTTATGTGTGGTCTCAATGGGAACGGTTAGTGGATCAGGTAGAGGGTGGCGTGGTAGTGGAGGACTTGCATTTGTTACTGGTGTATTTTGTAGGGATGTCTTATAGTTCAGGTGTCTCTTTCTCTGTAGCTTCAAAAAGGGTTGCGGCTGTGGCTTTCTGGTTGCGTTTGCACGGTTTGGCTGATGTGTCCAGAAGTTTTTTGGTGAGCCAGGCGTTAAAGGGATATAGACGCAGTGTAGTGAGGACAGATACTCGTCGTCCAGTTTCTTTTAGGGTGTTGCAGGATTTGTGGGATGAGGTTGGTGTGGTGTGTAAGTCTTGGTATGAGGCGTGTTTGTTTCGAGCTGCGTTTTCTTTGGCCTTCTTTGGTGCCTTTAGGGTCTCCGAGTTGGTAGCCAGCAGTCGGGCGCGAGGTGGGGGTTTGTGGCGAGAGGACATTAGTTTTAGTGATGAAGGTTTGCGATGTGTGTTGCGTAGGTCAAAAACTGACCAGGAAGGCAGAGGGGTGGTCATTTTATTGTGCCCTTTGTGTGTGTCAGTGCTTTGCCCTGTATGTTGCGTGGAAGAGTTTTTGTCTTTGGGGCCAAGTGTGGGGGGGTCTTTGTTGGTGCACCAGGATGGAACGGCCTTGTCTTGTTTCCAGTTTGTTGCGGTATTCAGGAAGTGTCTAGCTGCGGCAGGTTATCCGGCCAAGGAGTTTGCGTCTCATTCCTTCAAAATAGGCGCGGCGACTGAGGTGGCCAGACAGGGTCTAAGTGATGAGGCTATTAAGCAGATTGGCCGATGGGAATCGGCATGTTTTCGGGCGTATGTTCGTCCTCATATGTTATAAGTGTTGGGTTTACTGAGCTGTGTTTTGAGTCATTATGTCATTTGTATTAGTTGCACGTTAAGGCATATTGTCAGGACTCGAACCCGTGGCCAGTCATGTCCCAGGCGGTAGCTCTACCCACTAGGCTACCGTCTCTCCTTGGACTATTCTCTTGCTAACTTCTAACTACCTCTCTTGTCCTTGCCTTGACCTGCTGATTATTCCAATCTCTTGCACCTGCTACTTCCCTATAAAACCCAGCCCTTGAACCCAGCCCTTTGCTGGTTATTGTGCCTCCAAGCCTGTAGCAAGCTTCCTCTCTGCTCCTCCACCACTATTGCTGTTTTACCCTCGTTGCCAACCCGGACCGTTTGACCTCGCTGATTTGCCGCCTGCATTGACTCACTGCTTACCACCGACCACGCCTCCGTCTACTCCTGCTGTTACCTCGCTGCCCTCTCTGCTGCCGACCCGGACTGATCGACCACGCTACCTGCCTTCTGCTTCTGCGGGCCATTGCCACTGGACTCCATACTTCCAGCTCGGGTGTCCTCTGACTCAGGTGAGCCTCAATTGACACTACCAACAGAATAACCAGCCTAAAAAAAAATGGAGTCCGTAATGGCCACCCTGCGCAAGCAGGTGTCTGAGCTGCAAGAGTTCGGCACCACCTACCAGGAGAAATTTTCACTACTCCAAGGCCAGGTACAGAGTCAACAGGGGGAGATCATTGAGCTCCAACGGCAACTCCTGGACGTACGCGGCGCGGCTGCAGACACCCGCATGCCACTACCCTCGAAATTCAATGGAGATCGTCGCCAGTACCGGGGCTTTCTCAATCAGTGCCGTATCTACTTCCGGATGCATCCGGCCCCCTTTTCCACGATAGCTGTCTGCTGCACGATCTGGATGTTTTCATCACAGCTATGAGCCAGGTCTTTGATGACCCCAATCGTTGTGTGACAGCTGAGGCAAGACTACACAGTCTTCGACAGGGAAGACGCTCTGTCGCCGAGTACGCCGCCGAGTTCCGCCGCTGGGTCTCAGACACCAACTGGAATCCAGCTGCTCAAAGGAGCCAATTTCGGCGAGGTCTATCGGAGGCGATCAAAGATGAACTTGCCAGACTTGAAGCCCCGGATTATTTGGACGACTTCATTCAGGTGTGTGTCCGTATTGATCAGAAGCTCACCGAGAGAAGGAAAGAAAGGCTCTGGTTCCAAGGCGACAGACCCACTTACTCTTTCTCCTCTACTACCCAGCAGGTCGCCCAACCTCCCATTGAGCCGATGCTGGTTGACGCAGTGCGCAAGACTCTGTCCGTAGCAGAAAAAGAACGACGACTGGCCGAAGGCCTCTGCCTCTACTGTGGGGAGCCAGGGCACATTGCCATCAAATGCCCCAACAAATCCCGCAGAACCATTGCCGTCACTAAACTGCGAGAGCAGTGGCAGGCCGCAACCCCACCGGTGACGGCAGAGACAACTGAGTTAGCAGCCACCGGGTCCCACTTCACCATTCCAATTGTCATTACCATCGGGGATCGACGACTTCTCTGTTCTGCAATGCTCGACTCCGGAGCTGGCGACAATTTTATGGATCTAACTTTTGCTCACGAGAACAACATTCCGCTTGTAACCAAGACAGCCCCCATCGATCTGGAAACAGTGGATGGGTCTCCACTCTCCTCGGGACCAGTTACACATCAGACCGCAGATTTACAGCTCCACATTAAAACCGACCACCACGAGACGATCCACTTCTCTTTGATTGCCTCCCCCAAGTTTCCGGTGATCTTGGGCATCCCGTGGTTAGCCACTCACAACCCGTCGGTGGACTGGGAAACCCGCTGTCTACAGTTCACATCCGAGTTCTGCTCTTCGAACTGTCTGCATGAACCTGCTTCCCCAATGCCCAAAGAATCTTTCATCTCGGAACCAACTGTCAAGGAGCTGTTGCCTCCACAATATAGCGAGTTTCAGGATGTCTGCGACAAAAAAAACGCAGACAAGCTGCCACCGCATCGACCATACGACTGCCCAATTGAATTATTACCTGGGGCTGAAATACCCTTCGGCAGCATCTACTCCCTCTCGGAGCCTGAACTCAAGGCCCTGAAGGACTACTTGGACGAGGACCTAAAGAAGGGCTTCATTCGACCCTCCACCTCCCCTGCGGGAGCACCCTTCTTCTTCGTGGAGAAAAAAGACTCCTCTCTACGCCCTTGCATTGACTACCGCAAGCTGAATGATGTTACGGTAAAAAACCGTTACCCTCTCCCCATGATTTCGGAACTTCTCGAGAGACTCCGGGCAGCGAAGGTGTTTACGAAGCTCGATCTTCGAGGGGCCTATAATCTGGTTCGCATTCGCCCCGGGGATGAATGGAAGACCGCCTTTCGCACACGATACGGACATTTTGAATACCTAGTTATGCCCTTCGGACTTTGCAATGCCCCAGCCACTTTCCAACATTTCATTAATGACGTCCTTAGGGACATGCTAGATCTGTTCGTAGTGGTATACCTGGACGATATTTTAATTTTCTCGGAAAATCTCGAACAACATCGCGAACATGTCCGCAGGGTGTTACAAAGACTCCGCGAGCAGTCTCTTTACATCAAGCTCAAGAAATGCGAGTTCGAACAGACCACCACCCAGTTTCTCGGTTACATCATCTCCCCGGAAGGGCTGAGTATGGATCCTTGGAAAATTCAGGCTGTAATACATTGGCCTCCCCCTAAGAATGAAAAGGAAATACAGAGGTTTGTCGGCTTCGCCAACTTTTACCGAAAATTCATTCGGAACTTCTCAAAAATCGTTACTCCAATTACCCAGTTAACCAAAAAGACTGTGCCCTTTTCCTGGACACCCGAAGCACAGGAAGCCTTCACCAAGCTCAAATCCCTCTTCACGTCTGCTCCAATTCTGATCCATCCTAATCCCGAACTGCCATTCACAGTCGAAGTGGACGCTTCCGACACCGCAGTAGGCGCTGTCCTATCACAACGTACGGGAGAAAAGATGCTTTTACACCCTTGCGCCTTCTTCTCTCGCCAAATGTCCCCCGCAGAAAGGAACTATGACATCGGGAATAAGGAATTGCTGGCAATCAAAGATGCCTTCTCGGAGTGGAGACATCTATTGGAGGGGGCCATCAATCCCATAACTGTGTTTACTGACCACCGAAACCTCGAATTCATCCGTTCTGCCAAGAGGCTTTCCGCCAGACAAGCCAGATGGAGCCTTTTTTTTTCTCGATTCAATTTCATTATCACATATCGCCCGGGGTCGAAGAATGGCAAAGCAGATGCCCTTTCCAGGATGTTCTCTGAACCTTCACAGGACAACAAGGGCCAAGCCAGCATTCTACCTGAGAAAAAGGTCTTGGGAGCTACCTACCCAAAGGAACTCCTGGGGTCAATCAAGAAGGCTTATGAAAAGGACCCCTTCCTCACCCACCCAGCAGAAGACGTCAACCTCACCCTCAAGGGTGGCTTCTGGGTATACCTGGATCGACAACTGTACGTACCAGAAATGGCACGGCTCGAGGTACTAAAATATAACCACGATACCAAGTTGGCTGGCCATCCAGGTACAAGAAAGACCCAGGAACTCCTGTCCCGCTCCTTCTGGTGGCCGTCATATAAGGAAGATACTAAAAGGTTTGTCTCCTCATGCACGGTCTGTGCCCGCAACAAGACTCCCCGCTCTTCACCCGTGGGGCTGCTGCGACCACTCCCCATCCCCTCCCGCCCTTGGGGTTCAATTTCTATGGACTTTGTAGTTGACCTACCCCCTTCAAAAGGGATGAACACCATCTTGGTTGTCGTGGACCGCCTTACCAAGATGGCGCATTTCATCCCCTGCAAGGGCCTACCCACCGCCAAACAGATGGCTGACCTGGTATTGCGTGAAATCTTTAGGTTACACGGGGTTCCGGATGATGTGGTCTCTGACCGAGGAATGCAATTCACCTCTAAATTCTGGAAAGACTTCTGCCTGGCCCTTGGGATCACGGTAAACCTGTCCTCCACCTTCCATCCCCAGTCTAATGGGCAGACAGAGAGAACGAACCAGACCCTCGAGCAGTACCTACGTTGTTTCATCACTTATTTGCAGGATGACTGGTTGGATCACCTTCCTACGGCCGAGTTTTCCTACAATAATGCGGAACACAGTTCCACTCATTACAGTCCTTTCTACGCCAACACTGGCCTGCATCCAGCTTTCATCCCACGCCTGCCCATCACTTCCACGCTTCCAGCTGTGGCCGAACGCCTGGCAAATTTACAAGAGGCACAAGAGAACATTTCCAATAATCTCCTTGAGGCTCAGAGACGCTTTAAGCGGGCGACAGACAAACATCGTAGACCCGCTCCGGACTTTCAGATAGGAGATCAAGTGTGGCTCTCCACAAGAAACCTAAGACTGAAGGTACCTGCTCAGAAACTGGGCCAAAAATACTTGGGGCCTTTCCGGATCTCTGGTCGGATTAATGAAGTCACCTTCCGACTGGACCTCCCACATTCCATCAGGGTGCACCCAGTCTTCCATTGCTCTCTTCTCAAGCCGTTTGTAGAGAACACCTTCCCTGGCCGCCATCCTCCCCCCCCCCACCACCAGTAAGGGTACAAGGCGAAGAGGAGTACATTGTCTCTAAGATCCTTGACTCCAGACTCCACCGGGGCAAAATCCAATACTTGATTTCCTGGAAAGGCTATCCTCCAGAAGACAACTCCTGGGAACCGGAGGAGAACATTCATGCCCCCAGACTTGACAGGGAGTTCCATCTGAGTCACCCAGACAAACCTTCCCCTGCAGTGCCCGGAGGTCACCTTGGAAGGGGGGGAGTACTGTCAGGACTCGAACCCGTGGCCAGTCATGTCCCAGGCGGTAGCTCTACCCACTAGGCTACCGTCTCTCCTTGGACTATTCTCTTGCTAACTGCTAACTTCTAACTACCTCTCTTGTCCTTGCCTTGACCTGCTGATTATTCCAATCTCTTGCACCTGCTACTTCCCTATAAAACCCAGCCCTTGAACCCAGCCCTTTGCTGGTTATTGTGCCTCCAAGCCTGTAGCAAGCTTCCTCTCTGCTCCTCCACCACTATTGCTGTTTTACCCTCGTTGCCAACCCGGACCGTTTGACCTCGCTGATTTGCCGCCTGCATTGACTCACTGCTTACCACCGACCACGCCTCCGTCTACTCCTGCTGTTACCTCGCTGCCCTCTCTGCTCCCGACCCAGACTGATCGACCACGCTACCTGCCTCCTGCTTCTGCGGGCCATTGCCACTGGACTCCATACTTCCAGCTCGGGTGTCCTCTGACTCAGGTGAGCCTCAATTGACACTACCACCCTAACACATATGTTTACAGGGTCATCATCGTGCTTGGCGTAGATTCTGAGACATTCCTATGTTTACTGGGGTGCGTTGCGAGCCAACGTGAGGAGAAATGGAAGGCAATTGGGGTTCCAGCGTGAGGAGTTGCAAGTGCGGTGGATAGGTTTGCAGGGTCTCTTGTGGGGTCGGGTGTTACCTGAGTTCCATGCCTTTGCTTTGTTGGATAGGCCGCCCGACATTTTGGTTTTACATGTGGGTGGTAACGATTTAGGTGTTTGCCGGTCTAGAGATGTGATTCGGGACATCAAGCTGGACCTATTGCGGTTGTTATGCAATTTTCTGGATTTGTTGGTCATCTAGTCTGAAGTGGTGGCTCGAAGGTCATGGTGATTTGCGAGGTCAGTGGATCACATTAACAGGGCGCGGGCAAAGCTGAACAAGGAAGTCGGGCTAATTGTGCGTCGTCAGGGTGGATTTGTGGTGCGGCATAGAGAATTGATGGCTTCATCGCCTCAATTCTTGAGGGCCGATGGTGTGCATCTGAATGATGTGGGTACGGATTTGTGGGCCTTGGGGATCCAAGAGGGTTTGGAGACAGCCCTGAAGGTGTGGCAGGACGTCCATACATGAGGTGTCACCTATGTTCGTTTGTGGCAGGTTAATGGAGGGTCCTGGAAGGCAATTCAATGTTTGAACAGGTGCATGACACGTTGGAGCATGCATCTCAGGAGGTCGGTAAGCCGATGGCTGGGGCTCCTGTTTGGGCTAAAAGGCCTACAGGCATAG
Organism: Bufo gargarizans; assembly: GCF_014858855.1. Taxonomy (NCBI): domain Eukaryota; kingdom Metazoa; phylum Chordata; class Amphibia; order Anura; family Bufonidae; genus Bufo; species Bufo gargarizans. The sequence goes on from NC_058080.1 coordinate 653,725,400, forward strand.
ATCGAGAGGTAATTTTGGAGGATTTGGTGCCCTTGGGTCGGTGACTGTGGCTGAGGGTAAGGTGGAAAGTCAAGTGGAGATGGGAAGTGAAGAACGCAGCTTGCTTTGGTTTCCTTCTAGGATCCTTACACAGTGTTGGAATGTTATTGCACTTTATTTATATATTATGTGTTCACTGTTATGATTATCAGTATTAAAAGTTGGTGGAGAATGTGGTGGTTTTAATAAACAGGCTGTTACAGCCATTTATACCAAGAAGTCGGTCTCAGAGTGTTAATTTCGGGAAGAGGGGGTAAGGGGCGAGGGTATTTGTGGGGTTGGTCGGGCAGCTGTCTTAAGTAATCTTACATCCCAATAAGTCAGTGGAGCAACGGAGCGAGGCGCAGACAGTAGCGAAGTGCATCTTGACTTGGGGGAAGTATGAAGGCAGAAAGGGGTTTATTTATGGGAGATTCAGGTCAGGAGTCTGATTGGTGGTAGAGGCGGGCAGTATTAGTTAATTTTGCGGGCTGTATATAAGCTGTGATAGGGGTGGGACTTGCAGAAGTGTCCAGGGTACCTGTGAGTTGCCCACCCACCTGCCCATTGTTAGGTAGCTACGTCAATGGTAGTAGGGGCATGTTAATGGAGGGTCCTGGAAGGCAATTCAATGTTTAAACAGGTGCATGACACGTTGGAGCGTGCATCTCAGGAGGTCAGTAAGCCGATGGCTGGGGTTCCTGTTTGGGCTAAAAGGCCTACACGGGTAGATTGAGAGATAATTTTAGAGGATTTGGTGCCCTTGGATCGGTGACTGCGGCCGAGGGTAAGGTGGAAAGTCAAGTGGAGATGGGGAGTGAAGAACACAGCTTGCTTGGGTTGCCTTTTAGGATCCTTACACTGTTATTGCACTTTATTTATGTGTTATGTGTTCACTGTTATGATTATCAGTATTAAAAGTTGGTGGAGAATGTGGTGGTTTTAATAAACGGGCTGTTACGGCCATTTATACCAAGAAGTCGGTCTCAGAGTGTTAATTCCGGGGGGGAAGGGTAAGGGGCGAGGGTATTTGTGGGGTTGGTCAGGCAGCTGTCTGAAGTAATATTACATCCCAATAAGTCAGTAAATGTGTTTGTTGTTTTTATTATTTATAGTATACTGTGGCAAGAAGGGGCCCTATATACTGGCACAATATGGAGGGGCACTATGGATAAGAGGGGAAACACTATGGGGGCCACTATAGAGAAGAGGGGAAGCACTATGGAGGCCCTATATACTGGCACAATATGGGGGGGCACTATGGAGAAGAGGGAAAGCACTATGGGGGCCCTTTATACTGGCACAATATGGAAGGGGCACTATGGACAAGAGGGGCAGCACTATGGGGGTCCTATATACTGCCAAAATATGGGTGGGCACTATGGAGAAGAGGGAGAAGCACTGTGGGGGGCTCTATATACTGGCACAAATAAAGGGGAGCACTATGGAGAAGAGGGTAAGCACTATGGGGGCCCTATATACTGGAACAATATGGGGGGGCACTTTGGAGAAGAGGGGACACATCTACTGGGGGCCCTATAGCCCTATATACTGGCACTCATGGGGGCTCTATGGAGAAGTGGGGGGTAAAGGAGCACTATGGGGGCATTTACTGGGGGCCCTATTTACTGGCACGCATTATGGGGGGGGGGGAACTATGGAGAAGTGGGGGAGAAGAGCACTATGGGGGCATTATATAGGGGCATTTAATACTAACAACCATTTTGGTGCCACTTTGGGGAAGGGGGAGAGGGGCATTATGGGGGCAGCTATGTGGGGCAGTATATAGGGGCATTTTATACTGGCACATTATGGAGGACACTATGGGGACGGGGGAGGAGCACTATGGGGCATCTTCTGGGGGCACTATATAGGAGTCTTTTATACTGTCACAAATTATAGGGGCACTATGGGCACCTAAGCTCAACTGGGGGCACTAAGTGTTTTTTCTAGTGGGACACAGTACGGATCATTGGAACACATGAGGGCATTCTGGGGACACAACGGGGCATTTTTTGCACTGGCGCACACTATAAATAGAATTATTAATACCGGGGCATTATGGTGGGCTGAATTACAACTAGGGGACTATGGGAGCATTATTACCGTACTTCTGGCACACAATTACTGTTGGGGCACTATTGCTACTAAGTGCACTTTCCTATTGCCCATTAAAGGTGCAGGGTGTGAATCCCGCAACACAAAAAGAGTTAACTCTGCTCTGAGACTCCCAATGAATGTGTTAGTTTATTTGTTCCTTTGTTCTATTGTGTTAGTGATGTGATTAAAATAGCTGACTCTAGGAGTAGCCGCTTCCGGGGTAGAGAAGTAGATCACCCCATGATATACTCAGGAGATAATCCCATCACATGTGTCCTCTCTCTCACTATTCTTTCATTAAGACACTAGGGAGGGGATGTTTGTTTGCATGCAGGTCCTGTTCTACCCTTCTTGAAGTCTGGGCTCATGTTTGGGGGATTGGAGAACTACACTCTGGGGATTGCTATAATCATTATACTCTCCAGAGTATAATCCGTAGCTCTTGTAAGAGCTGTTCCTGTTCCTGTTTCGCTGTCTGGAATAAGCAGAGGTTCCCCCACTGGAAGCTGAATCCTGGTCATGCCCAGGGCGGGTGGAGGACAGCGAACTCCAGCCAAGCTGTAATGCTGGAAGTGCGGACTACAGTGCTGATGGTGTCCGGTGGAGTGCTTGGAAGTACTCGGTGAGCACTAGGAAGCATCGATTGGCGGAGGCAGCCAGTCGGGTGCCAAGCAGTCTGTCACATTGGTGGCAGCAGTGGGGTGACATCCTAGGAGTATAGAAGCATCCTTGAGACACCGTTCATGGATTTATATTTTGGGCACCCATTCAGCGCCCCTAGCTACAGCAGTATGGAATCAGCTAGTTCCCAAACAGCGTTCCACTACAAGGAGGAGGATTACCCGTACTGGAGGGATGCAGTCCGGAAAGGCATATGGCACGAAGCCCTGGAGGACGTACAGCGTCAGTGGGGCGAGAGTCTCCCAAGTGAGGAGCAGCGGTTGCAGATGCGAGTGGCCCTGCGAATGCCCCTCCTGGGAGATCAGTTCCTGGATGAGTGGGTGACAGAACTCGTGAGCCTGGTATAGAAGGAGATTTGGCTAGACGACACCTACCAGGCACTCTAGTGGTACTCAATTCGGCCTTCCCCCTGGATGGCTGAGCACAACAGGCCTGAGGGTGAGGATTACGATGGCTCTGGCATGTTGTTTAAGGCCTTCGCAGAACCAGAGTTCGGAGATGCTGGAGAGCCCTGATTCTGCGATATCTATGACTACAGGGATAGTATGCATGATTGGGCTACAGCGAGAGAGGTGAGACAAGACCTGGCATCTCTAGTGACAATGGAGCGCGAGTTGGAGCAGGATTACCATTACCTCCTCAGCTCAATTTGGCCCCAATATACACTGCAGGAGAGCTGGGTGGTAGTCTCAGACCTACAACCCTACAGCTGGGAGACCCGACTGAGGTATCCCCTGCTTCACTACCAGCTGCGGAGGTAGGGGACCTCATAGACTGGTCCTGGGAGGACCCCCAGTCGGCGGTTGGAGATGGGACTGAGGTCTCTCAACCGCACCTACAGGGATGCTGGGAAGCTGGCCCAGATCCCCAGCAACAGCCAGAGTTCCAGAGAGTAGGTTCAGTCGGTCCTACTCCCCAGCGGGAGAGGGTTTCCCAGGGAGAAGAGGTAGCTGACCTCTGTCCCCAGCGGCAGGTGTCATTCCAGGGAGAAGAGGTAGCCGACCTCTCCCTTCAGTGGCAGGTGTCGTTCCAGGAAGAAGAGGTAGCTGACCTCTCTCCCCAGCAGCAGAGCTACAAGGTAACAGCTGATAAGCGGGGGAACAGTTTTGGACCCCCGCAGATCTGATACTGATGACCTATCTTCAGTAGAGGCCATCAATACCAAAATCCTGAAAAACCCCTTTCATCTGATCATTCTACAACCATGGAAAAGTCATAACCTTTTCTGTTCTGTGGCTAGACAAATTCAAATTGTGCCACTGTGACTAGTGAGAGAGACAAGACATTACATACAGATAGCATAATTAACGAATTACACTGATTTTACCTTAAGGCAAGTCCTTTTAAATGCCCAACCTTGAGAAACTTCAAGGTAAGCCTATAAAAAGGGAAAAAACAAAAGTCAGTAGAGGGATTAATGTACAGTAGGTTCAAAAAATATAAATTAGGGGTGAGCGAATCGACTTTGGATGAAACATCCGAAGTCTATTCGCATAATACTTTGAATACTGTACGGAGCTAGCTAGAGCCTTCACCTATTCCCAGTCCTCCGATACTAATGAGAACTTCCATAATGGAAGCGCTCATTAGTATTCACCCCTTAAGATGCAGTGACATTTTTTTCCCCACTTTGGAGGGAAAAACATGCGTCTCATGGGGCGAAAAATATGGGTATATAAAATTTCTAGTCACTCGCCTTTCCTCAAAATCAAAATACTTAAACTATAAAAAAAATCAATATCATGGGCATCGCTGAGTGCGAAGACGCCAGTACTATTAAAACATTTTAAAAAGACGTTAACGGGGAAAAAATTGATGTTTTTCATCATTTTACCTCCTAAAAATATTCATAAAAAGTGATCAAAAAGTCATACACACCCCAAAATGATATTAACAAAAACTACAGATGGTCTCATCAAAAATTGCAGTTTTTTTTTTATAATTCCATCCCATTTGGAATGTTTTTCCAGCTTCCTATTACATACTATGCAATATTAAATGGTGCCATTAGAAAGTACAAGTTGTCCCGCAAAAAACAAGTCCTCATTTGGATATGTGAACAGAAAACTAAAAAAAGAAATGATAGGGTGGCTCACCCCCTATGTGAACAAAAAACTAAAAAAGTTATGGCTCCGGGAAGGCAGAGAGCAAAAAACTAAAACTCAAAAACTGAAAATTGCTGCGTCAGGAAGGGTTTAAAGGAACATTTGTTTTATGTTGACTCCATACCCTTCTGTCTGCGGAGGAGCAGCAACAGATTGAACGACCTGATATGTCAGCTGTGAACCACCTGACGTTTCCTGAGCAGGTATCATTGATGACTCTGGAGTCACTGCAGGATGGTAACCCACCGCAACCCAAGGTGGAAGCTTCTGCTATTAAAATGGATTGCATTTCTAATTTTGACTATTATCCCATTTCAACACATTCATCAACAATGGACTATTTCAATCTTTGTGGAAAAAGAACTGAAAAGACTGAAACGATTTTTCAAGTTATATGGGCATGATAATGTAACTAAAAAGAACGCCTTGCAAATAGAAAGTAATCACTGTGCTGCAGATGAGGGGTTATCCGTAGTTATTTTTCATCAGGGGTCAGCAACCTTCGGCACTCCAGCTGCCGTGAAACTACAACTCCCAGCATGCACATTTGTTCAGCTGTTCTTGTAACTCTCATAGAACTAAAAGGAGGATTCTGGGAATGTTAGTTTTAGAACAGCTGAAGTGCCAGAGGTTGCTGATCCCTGTTCTAGATAGTGGGTTATGTGAAATGGAGATTATGAAACAACCTAGGCCTGTTTCACACTTGCTTTGTTTTTTCTGGTATTGAGATCCGGCAGAGGAAATTTTTTGCATGTAGTCCTCATGCTTTCTGAATGGAAGAAGATCTGTTCAGAATGCATCAGAATGTCTTCTGTTCCGACGGCATTCCGTTTTGTGACTGGACATAAAACCGCGGCAAGCTGCGTTTTGTATCCGATCATAAAAACGGAAAAAAATTGATCCGGCACTGAAAACAATGTAAGTCAATGGCAATGGATCGTTTTTTTTTTTAGAAGGATAATTTTTTTTCTGTTTTGATTTCACACATCTGCATCATAACAGAACAGATGAATCCTGATGTGCAAAATCACAATGGATCCGAAACATTTAATTTTGGTATTGAGAACTTTTGCTGGATCTAAATACCAGAATTAACAAGGCAAGTGTGAAAGTAGCCTTAATGATTGTGATGTTTATAAGAGTTTATCCACAGATCCCACCTCTGACATTAGGACCAAATATCTTGCACTTGTACAGGAGGATTTAGATTTTTTTTTTTTTATATACCAAATTTAAAGAATATTTGGAGTTTCCCTTCCCGGTGACACTAATATTCCATGCATTACCCAAAGTACACAAACAAACCTTCCCTCTACCATTTTGCCCTATTATATCTAGGATAGGTTTGTTATTAGAAAGGTTTGGGATTTGGCTCGACAAACATCTCCATCCTATCGTTATTCAAATACAAGGTTTGAATATGTAACAATGGCAACCTTGATATATGTGGATTATTGTGATATCACTTTGCTTTATACTGCAGTCCCCCATGAGTTGGCCTTAGTTGCTCTAAGAGATATGCTTGTCAGATATATATGGCAATACATGACATAAAATGCCCCCCCCCCCCACCCAAATTAAATTACCAGCATTTATAAATAGACAATAAGTGATAAGCAAATATATATTTGCTGTGTTTGTATGAGGGGAGGCGGGGTCTAGCCTTTATAAGACTCTGCTTTTCCCCCTCTCCTCACCAGCGTCAGCTCGTTTGCGGCTGGAGGTGCACATCTGCGTCACTTCCTGGTATCGGTACTTTCATTTTCTCAAGCAGCAGCAAAGCTTGGCGTCGGCATTTTCTACCCTAATACTTCGGCAAGATAGCGGTAAGATCGGGGCTGTACGGCCCGCGCACAGGGGAGAGAGAAGGGGGGTGTTCAGCATGCGATCATACGAAACCTCTGCTGTTTTCATTATCGGCTTTTCTCTGCTGTATCATGTTCTGCTGACTATCTCCGGCATATAAGGATCTCTGCGATTAGAAGCGGCTGCGTATTTATCTGACACGCACGCATCCAGGTCATATCAGCTACGATTTATTTTAGAGTAGGGTAGGTTGGGTTATAGCCAGTAGTAGTTAACACTCTGTTTATGTATTTAGTCTTATAGCTGTTTTTGGCATCCAGAAGCAAACAACAGGTATAGTACTATTGTGGTAGTCTTCCACAACTCACGTGTGATAAAAAAAACCACATAGCTTTATATGGGACTTGAATATGTCTGATAGGTCCACAACTACGTTATAGCCTGTCATGACTATAGGCCACACGCTACGGTACGCATGTTACGTCCTAGATACACATAGCTGTCCACATGTCTGTCACGTCCACAGATACGTTAAGTCCTGTCACGACTACAGGCAACGATTCGATACGTCTGTCACGACTACAGATAGGTTCAGGTCCTATCATCACTACAGGCGATGACTTGCATGCCTCATTTCACTGTCATGGGTCAGCCGGTACTCGCTGGGTGCTTCACAGTAAGTTCTATGGTGTCCACATCTTTCAGTTCTGCCGCTGGGGGGGCTGTAGGGTTGTTTGTGTGCTGGGTACGAGTCACGTGTGCAGATACGATGGTTCTTAGCACGTTTTGGCTTAGGTAAATTCAGGTGGTGGGTTTTTCTGTTCTACATTAACCATGTCATGTTTTAGTTAAGATGTCTCAAGAATCCATGGTGGGCGACACTTCATCTTCCCGTGCAAGCGTGGCATCAGGTTCAGCAAGAGACTCCAGACAGTCGTTAAGATTATGGACAGTGCCCAAGTTGATGGCAGAGCTGCCCAAAAGAGGCATCCCATTCCCAGCATCCGCAAGGAAGGCTGAACTCTTTCGTTTGCTGTCCTCAGATCCGGCGGGCCAGAGTCAGGAGACTGTTTCCATAGCTACCATCCAGAACTGCACTCGGCCATGTCGGACTTTCAAACTAGATAAGAGTCGGTCTAAGCTGGCAATATAGCTACTCGTTTGATGGCACAGAGTGTGGCGGGGTCTTCTAATTCCCGCAATAGTATAACTGGTGGGTCAGGTCTAACACCCTCTATAGTACCTTTTCATTTTATTCCTGCCAACATTAGGCAGGATATAATTGATGGCAAGGATGTTAATTTAGCATCCTTGCTAATAGCAGCACATGATGCAACAGACAACAAAACCATAGTCTGTGGCGAGGTTTCGGTTGTGCTCAAATCCAAAGACGTGCGGTTGAACAGGAAACTCAGCATCCCAGAGTTTGTTTTAGCTTTCAGCTTATATAGGGATGTTGTTTGTTCAGGTAATTCTCTGCGCAGGGAAGAGTTAGACCTGTATATGTACAAGGTGGTGGATTTGGCTTATAAGTATGGTGGGTCAGCTTTTTATGACTATCACCGTTCTTTCTCAGCAAAAGCTGCAGCGGCGTTGGCTCGATTCCAATATACGGTGGATTGGTCTAATATTGATACAGAGTTATTCTGTAGACACTTTGCCGGTCTCAAAGCCTCAGCCTGCTCCAAATGTAATTCATACTCGCATATGACGGACTGGTGCTCAGTCGGTGATAACCCAGCTCTGTCACAGGCTAGTAGTATTCCTGGGCCGTCAGTCAGCCGGGCTACATCGGGGTAGACAAGTTGGGGCGACCCATCAAGTATTTGGGCAAATCCCAAATCTGTAATAACTTTAATTTTGCGGTCTGTCATTTCAACCAATGTAGGCTATTGCATTTATGTGCTATATGTTTCAGAGCCCACACCCGGGCATTTTGCCCACAGAGAAACCAGGAACCAGCATGACTAGGGATGGTGAATGTCGACCTCCTTCAGTCTTTTTTAGGTTCTCATCCAGATACCAACTGGGTGCATTTCATCATTAAGGGTTTGTCAGCAGGTTTCCATACAGGTTTTCTGGCTCTTCCTCAGTCCAACTATGAATGTAAGAACCTACTGTCAGCCTCGAAGGATCCCAAAGCCGTTTCTCAGCTTATTCAGGCCGAGCTGAGTAAGGGGTATCTCATTGGGCCATTTGATCAACCTCCCTTTGATTGTTGGAGGATTAACCCAGTTGGTGTAGTGGCTGGCAAATTTTGTAATAAAAAGAGGCTAATCTATGACCTGTCAGCTCCACATTCTTTACCGGTACCTAGCCTTACTCATTAATTCCTTCAGAGGAATTTTCAATGAAATATGCATCCATTGATGAAGCTATTCAGGTTATTCGCAGTCTGGGTAAGGGAGCTTGGCTATCTAAGGCCAACATTACTGATGCCTTGTTGCTCCCTGTCCAACCAGAGTTGTGGCAATGGTATGGGATTAAGTGGTCAAATAAGTACTACTTCGCTAACAAATTGAACTTTGGTTCAAAATCTAGCCCCTGGATTTTTTACCAGTTTGCCATAGCCCTGCATTGGATACTTCAAGACTTGTTCCGGGTCAACCACGTAATTCACTATCTGGATGACTTTCTGTTAATAGAATCCCTGAACCATGCGCCTCAGGACCTACAGGTGCTGCAAGCAACGTTTGCAGATCTCAGGGTCCCCGTTGCCCCACACAAGGTGGAAGGTCCTGATACTACCATCACGTTTCTCGGCATTTGCTTAAACACTGTTAAGATGGAAGCTAGTCTCCCGCAGGACAAATTGATTAGAGTTATGGAGACAGTTCACAAGTTAGCATGCGTCAGGACTGTCACCAAAGCAGATCTCCAGTCACTGCTTGGCATGTTCAACTTCGCTACACGCATCATTCCACAAGGCAGGTCGTTCATCGCTAGACTATTGAAGCTGTTAAAACATGCTCACGATCAAGATAGCCTGGTAGTCATAGATCAGAATGCGATGGCGGATTTAGTCATGTGGGATGAGTTCCTGTCACAGTGGAACGGCATATTGGTATTCGTTCCGTCAGTTTCAAGTGAATCTCCAGTAGTTCATACGGATGCCTCATCCTTACTAGGCTTTGCATTTATTTCCGGTCATAGGTGGATGGCAGACCAATGGCCAGCGGAGGTGGTTAGGTTGGCGGGCTTCACCAGGTGTTCCTCATTATTTGAGATATACCCGCTGGTGGCGGCAGCTCGGGTGTGGGGCCCACTATGGAGGAATCAGTCAGTGCTCTTCCTGACAGATAATGAGGCCTTAGTAGAGATACTCACCAAGGGTAGATCGCCTCCGCTTAGATTATGTCGTTTGTGAGGAGACTCGTATGGTTATCACTTCAATATAATTTCCATATTATATGCGATCACATTAGGGGGCAAGCTAACGTAGCGACGGATGCTTTATCTAGGGGTAACCTGTCGTTCTTCTTTCAGGTCTCTCCACAGGCAGACCGCACACGGGCAACCATTCCCAAGTTCGACCAATTAGTGATGGACTAGCGGCTCAACTTACCACTGCTAGGTCTCTTATGACTAGATCGCTAGCCGATAACACCTTAAGGATGTATAAGAAAGCTTGGGCGTCATTCTGTGATTTTAAGAGAACGCACCCGTCGTGTGGAGCAGGATATGTATCTTATCTGATGGCATTTGGTGCATTTTGCCACTCACACCTGAAGCTGTCTTACAGTACTATTAAATCATATCTCGCCGGGATACAACATCATTTGTATTTAAAGCATCCCCATCTACCATCATTGTTTTCTGCGCATCCTATCAGAATGTTACTGAGGGGTATACAGAAAGGCTCTGCTGTCACCCATCCTTCCCGGCAGCCATTTACAGGGAAGGACGGATGTTCAGGTCCTTGTCTCATATGTTGCAAGGATATCCGTTTGGTGAATATACTAGCTTACTGATGAAGACAACCATGTATCTGGCTTTCTATGGTTTCCTCAGACCAGGCGAATTCACCTGCGCTTCGAGCTGTAAAAATTATCTGAGGAAGAGTCAGCTCTCTTGGGACGGGTCAAGTTACATTCTTGCGCTAACCTCCACAAAGACGACACGCCCAGGACAGCTGACTGAAGTTAAATACTTTCCTACTGTCAGAACCATTCGAGAGTGGTTACAGTTTATTAAGGAAACCCTGGGTGAGGCACATCTGCTTTGGTTAGGTTCTGCTTCTTTGAGTTGCACAAACTTGCTCAAATTCATTCGCATTTTGTTGAGGAACATTGGTGTCGACCCCAGCTCGATTACTGGGCATTCTATGCGCATCGGGGCGGCCTCTGCCGCATCTAAGCACAATGTCCCGGTACATGTAATTAAGAAGTTAGGCAGATGGAAATCGGTCTGTTATGTCCGATATATACCAAACCCGCAGGTTGAAATGTCTAGTGCCTTCAGTAATCTAGTATTGTAATTGCAAATAAACATGTAACATTTAAGCTATGTTTGTGATTTTTGGCCCCTTTAGCCTACCCTCCGTATAGCAGTCTCAGCACACCTCTAACGCTTTAGAAGTAGGTAGGTAGGTCTCACATATATAGAAGACCCGAATACAAGTGGTAAGCAAATATATATTTGCTGTGTTTGTATGAGGGGAGGCGGGGTCTAGCCTTTATAAGACTCTGCTTTTCTCCTCACTAGCGTCAGCTCGTTTGCCCCATCCTCCCAATCCCATTATTACAACAACTCATTGGGGGTGGGCCCCTTTAGCCTATCCTCCGTACAGCAGTCTCGGCACAACTCTACTGCTTTAGAAGTAGGTAGGTAGGTCTCACATATATAGACAACCCGAATACAAATACACAGACTAGAGAGTGGAGGTAAAATTGTCCATGGCCTGTTTATTTAAAAACCAAACTTTACTAAACCAATTATGAGCCTAGTCATAAACTCTGACTCAAATAAAACATAACCATACATCAGAGTCCATCCCATCATGGGATGACTATCTTTAAACCACCCATCCTAATTCCATGACCAAAACTCAGCCAAACTGGGGTGGGTGGATGGGAGGTGCGGCAAAAAGGTGAACCAGTCCACAGAGCTCAAACACTTATAGACCGCACCCAAACCACCTCCACCAATTAGACCTCTGTTGCCAGGGTCCAGGTAACCTTACCCGGAGCCCCGGGACACAATTGGTCATCTAGCTTGACCAATAAAAAGGAAGTCACTGAGCAGAATCAAACTTCTGCCCAGTGACCTTGACAAAAGCAGGAAGATTTTCCCTCCAAAACCTTGGCTAAAATTAGCCTTCTCATCACTAGGCAGACTATCTCTAGCCCATGTGCACCCCCTTAATGTCTGGGGTCCTTTCATTATATTCTGATGTTCTGCGTGAGTATATTTTGGATGTCTCTATTTTTTTGTTTACTCAGGCATAACTTTTTCACATTTAATGATCAATGCTTTTTACAATTTTACCTTTTTGTTTCTTGGTAGGAAAGTTGTTTCATTTTTTTGGGGAATAGCCTCTTTGTCATGGATATTCAATGGTACATTCATTTTATTAATGATTTTGGAGCTGTACGCCATCAACTATAACTGACCTGGTTACATATATGAATAATAACTCTTGCAATCCCAAAATTACAGCACAGTGGTCTGAGCAGGCCATTTCGTTCTTAGATATATGGCTATCTGGTAATTGTAGTACAGGTAAAATGGATGCCTCAGTGTACAGGAAACCTATAGTTGGTAACTCAATTCTACGTGCATCAAGTTGCTATCCACCTCATATAATAAGTAATTTACCTTTGGGCAAGTATATACAAGCTCGCCTGTATTGTAAGGGTATTTTTAAGTATTGATTGGTTCTGTCCCCTTTAATTTTGTCTCTTTTATATTACATTTAGTATTCTGTGTAAGGATAGTCCTTGTAACTCCTTGTAATGTAGTACCCATCCCCCCCATTGTGCTATTTTAGTGAGTGATCTCAGAGACATGCATGATGCAAACTGTATGAGGGGCTGATGGAAATAACTGTGGTCTGCACAGATAATTAAGGGGGACTTCACTTGGAACTTCATCCTAGGTAGGATGTAAGTATTTATTTGCCCTATTTCTTATACAGTTGGGTCCATAAATATTGGGACATCTACACAATTCTAAGATTTTAGCTCTATACACCTCCACAATGGATTTGAAAAGAAACAAACTAGATATGCTTTAACTGCAGACTGTCAGCTTTAATTTAAGGGTACGGATGGAGCAGAGTTAACACTCCTGTTTTCTGAGATTTCTGAGTTGTGTTATCCAATCTAAGCAAACACCTTCAATTGCTTTTCAATGGCTTTTGTCTCAAGATAACATGATGAGTTAAAAAATTTGAGTTAAGAGCTGGAGTGCTAACCCTGCTACATCTGTATTTACATCCAAATCAGGTGAACGGTGTAGGAATTACAAAAGTTTGCATATGTGCCTCCCACTTGTTAAGGGACCAAAAGTAATGGGACAATTGGCTTCTCATCTTTTCCATGGCCAGGTGTGTGTTATTCCCTCATTATCCCAATTACAATGAGCAGATAAAAGGTCCAGAGTTCATTTCAAGTGTGCTATTTGCATTTGGAATATGTTGCTGTCAACTCTCAAGATGAGACCCAAAGAGCTGTCACTATCGGTGAAGCAAGCCATCATTAGGCTGAAAAAACAAAACAAACAGAGAGTCAGCAAAAACATTAGGCATGGCCAAAACAACTGTTTGGAACATTCTTAAAAAGAAGGAATGCATTGGTGGGCTCAGCAACATCAAAAGACCTGGAAGACCACGATAAACAACTGTGGTGGATGACAGAAGAATTCTTTCCCTGGTGAAGAAAACACCCTTCACAACAGTTGGCCAGATCAAGAACACTCTTCAGGAGGTAGGTGTATGTGTGTCAAAGTCAACAATCAAGAGAAGACTTCACCAGAGTGAATACAGAGGGTTCACCACAAGATGTAAACCATTGGTGAGCCTCAAAAACAGGAAGGCAAGATTAGAGTTTGCCAAATGACATCTAAAAAAGCCTTCACAGTTTTGGAACAACATCCTATGGACAGATGAGACCAAGATCAACTTGTACCAGAGTGATGGGATGAGAAGAGTATGGAGAAAAAAAGGAACTGCTCATAATCCTAAGCATACCACCTCATCAGTGAAGCTGTCACAGTGGGGAATGGGGGAAACCCCCTACCGTGTGGTTTCAAAGGGTAAAAGGGGATTAGCCTATCCAAAAGGAGTAATAAGGGAGCAGGTCATCTCCTACAGCGTCCCTAATCCTCTCCCTGACTCCTCGCCGTATGCACAGACCCCAATGGTAGGACGGCTCATACTCTGGATTTCTAGAGACCCTGAGTCGCCCTGGTAATCCCTCACCAAGGAGCCGGGAAGAGACCACCTGTTCATCCCAATCATGGAGGAACAGGAGTCTCTGAGGCCAGGCTGCAAGGAAAGGGGAACACATACAGAATATGGAGTTGGCAGGTAAGCAAAACCCATAACACACCTGCCACAGCCACACTGACTGGAACGCGTGCACAAGTGCTGCCATCCACACCAACATTAAAGGACACAGCACAAACCACAACCACACAGGAACCCAGGACATCCATAGTTGCAGTAAGCGTGAGATAGGGGAATGTCTAGCAAACATGCTGGACGCCAAACATCACCAGCCATGTAACACAACACAAGACAAACAACACCCTGAACATAACCCACGCAAACCAAAAGATAAGAAGGGAAAGAGACACCATAATAACATCAATGACCACAAGGGTGGCCCTCACTGGACAGATGTAAAAGCCAGGAACAGTGAACCACCAGCATACACCAAGGCTGGAGGAACCCCCAGAGCTTCAGGCATCCAGCAGAGGTTAAATAGCCAAAGTAGCCACACCCACGCACACATAAACCCAGTGTTCACAAAACACTAGGAAGGGAGTTAACCCTTCCAACACCAGACAGAGGAAGGAAGCCACTTAAAGGGGAAGTGCACACACAAGCATACCAAACCACACGTTACCACCGGCAACAGCATGCATGGCAACCATGTCACGGCAATCGCCCAGAAGGCCGAGACACTGCCACTGCATGCTCTCACAGCAAAACGGGCAACTGCAAGTGGGGCAACTGTGTCTCAGCGCAAACCAAAGGCCGTGACAGAAGCATGGTGGTGGTAGTGTCATGGAGTGGGCATGTATGGCTGCCAATGGAACTGGTTCTCTTGTATTTATTGATGATGTGACTGCCAGTGTTTCGGGCAATATTATAAGCTCATGTTCAGCCAAATGCTTCAGAACTTATTGGATGGCGCTTCACAGTGCAGATGGATAATGACCCAAAGCATACTGCACAAGCAACCAAAGAGTTTTTTAAGGGAAAGAAGTGGAATGTTATGCATTGTCAATCACCTGACCTGAATCCAATTGAGCATTCATTTCACTTGCTGAAAACAAAACAGAAGGGAAAGTGCCCCAAGAACAAGGAGGAACTGAAGACAGTTGCAGTAGAGGCCTGGCAGAGCATCACCATGGATGAAACCCTGTGTCTGGTGATGTCTATGCGTTCCAGACTTCAGGCTGTAATTGACTGCAAAGGATTTGCAACCCAGTATTAAAAAGTGAAAGTTTGATCTATGATTATTGTTCTGTCCCATTACTTTTGGACCCTCAACAAGTGGGAGGCACATATGCAAAGTGTTGTAATTCCTACACCATTCATCTGATTTGGATGTAAATACCCTCAACTTAAAGCTGACAGTCTGCAGTTAAAGCACATCTAGTTTGTTTCATTTCAAATCCATTGTGGAGGTGTATAGAGCCAAAAATCTTAGAATTGTGTCGATGTCCCAATATTTATGGATCTGACTGTACACCCTGTGGTGTCGGTCCTGTGTTATAACGTGGTAGACAGCCATGTGTTATAGCATGGTCGACCAGAATCCTACCCCATATTGCATATGTAGGCTAGTGATGATTATTTACTTTTTGTTATTCTGTATGTGATTTGTCTGTTTTATCTTATATTTAATCACACTTAGTAAAACATGTATTCACTTAGTTCCACAGAAGCTGAGTGCAATAATATTGCAACTAAGCTTTCACAAAGAAACTTCTATTTCTCAATTAAAATAAGCAGAAAATATAGCTAAACTTAGAATTAGAAAGGATTTTTTACGTCCGTGCAGCAAACCTAGAGACCCCAATCATCAGCAGATAGGTCCAGTCACTTTTAGTACCAGTTCTAGCGCTGAATACCCCAAGGTGGTTAGTTATTAAGAAGTATTTACTAGTACTATATAAAGATGACTTACTCTACAACATTCTACACACAGGTGTGCGTTTTGTTGCCAAGAGGCCCTGTACTATTGGTAACAGAATATCCCCTAGTATGTATAATGTGAACAGGCATCTAACTAAATCAGATATATGGTTACATTTTAAAAAAAAAATCATTCAAAGGGGGGCTCAATAGATGTGCAAGTTTACAACCAAAAGTGATCATATAGTTTCTTATTCTACAGGATTTCAGGTTAAAATTAACTCATTTATAATTTGTTAGTGTACCGCTGATCATGTTATGTCATAGGTTGCGTTTCTTGTAGGATCTAATATGTAGGTTGTAAGACCACTCCTCTCACTCAGTGTATTACTGTACTGCAGCGGCGGCACGAAGCGCACTGCTACCAGTCCGGTATCTCACGGACCATGTTCCATGGACGTGTGAATGAAGCCTAACCAGACTCTTTCTGCATCTACCTGTTTTCAGCAGTTACATCAAGGGAATACTGATACTTTTTTTTCTTTCTGTTAAGACATTTGTATGATATGTGCCTGTTATAACTCACTTAAAACTGGTAAGTGCACACCCCACCCTCATTACCAATTTCAGAGACTTCATATATGTAGATTTTATACCTAAGGTAGGTATGTGTGCGTATGAGTTAATGCTGGTATGTCCTGATTTCTTCTATGGATGATCTGAAGCTGGGCCCTGCAAGACTTTGCCTCTGCCAAAACTACTGCAAAGAAACTTCTCAGTGAGGTAGTCTGCAGGTATAGAGCCCCAGAGGTGAGTGAAAGTGATCAGGGTACATAGATCACTGGAGATGTGTTGAGAGCAATTATTGACAGCTTAGGTATCTCACAAGCATCCCACACACCCTATCACACTCAAAGCAATGGAAAAGGGGAGGGGCTTAAAGGAAATGTGTCATCTGATAATGACCTAGTGGTTAAATCACATTTGTATGTTTAACATAATTTTAAAGAAGTTTTGATTATGTAATTTCTTATTTTCCTTGTCAATATCTATATTTTTGCACTGGCCACTATGCCTATAGTAATAATAATAGGCCCCACATCTTGGTCTATACAGATCGCTTTACTGCAGTTATCTACCATTCTAAACCTGCCTGTAATGATATGGAGATATCACCTCTGTGTATAGATAAATCAGGATCTTTCTGTCACAACCATGGTCATGGTCGTGACTCCTGTATCCGCATGCTGTTGCCTGCGGTCTGGTTTGGTTGTTCAACCACAGATGAGGGCCGCTAGTATGTTGCCTCACTTGTGGTTGCCGCTGGCAACATGTAGTTATTTCGCAGTTTAGGAGCCTGAGCTGGTGCTAGGCAGCTTGCTGCAAAGTGCATGCGGTTGCACCTGGCAACCTATCTTTGTTAGGTGTGTCTTTTGTATGTCTGGTGTGCACAGGGTTTTAGTTATGTGTGCACTTTCTCCTTTAAGTGGCTGTCTTTCCTTCCCTGGTGTGAGAAGGGTTAATTCCCTTCTGTGTGTGTGAACACTGGGTGTGTCTGTGTGGGTGTGGCTACTTGGGCCTATATAACCTCTGCTGAGAGCAGTAGTCAGAGGGGTACTTCAGCCATGGTCTGCTGGAGTCGTCCTCCTACTTTATACCATCTGCCAGTGAGGGCCACCCTTGTGGTCATAGATATTTTTATGTTCAGTTGATGTATTCCTTTTGTTATTTAATGCAGCTATGGATCTGGGTTCCTGTGTGTGTATGTGTGTTGGCTGTGTCTATTTAAGTATGGTGTGGACATCTGCGTGTCAGCACAGGGATCCAGTCAGCAAGGCTGTGGCAGGTAGGTAGAACTAGTGCAGTTCACCTGCCATATCCATAGGTCTGTTTTTGTACCCCTTTTCCTTGCAGCTTGGCCAGTGAGACTCCTGTTCCTCCGTGCCTAGGAGGAACAGGTCGTCTTACCCTGCTCCTAGTTCAGGGCCACCCTGAGGGCTAGCAGGGACTATTAGGTTCCGGTGTATGAGCCCTCTCACCATCAGGGTTGGCTCATATGGTTAGGATTCAGGGTCAGGTTAGGGACGCGATAGGAGGTGACCTGCTCCCTAATTCTGTCATCCTGGCCGAGCAGCCAATAACATCTTCTGGCATCGCACGGCTGAGGGTTTTCCCCATCCTCAGCCGTGACACTTTCATTCACAACAGGTGATTGCCAAAGTTCATCTATTCTTTCCTCTGCACAGGTCTCAGAGCATGCCTAGAAAACTCTCCCACAGAAGTCAATAAGGTCACCTCCTGACCATTGTGTCTATGGTCCATGAGGCTGCCATAAAGCAATTTTTTTTTAAAAGCTTTATAAATCCTGTTAAGAACAGCTCAGGCAAGATGCTCGACCCCATAATCATGTTCAGGAAATAGAATTAAAAAATCTGCAATCAGAAAATAAAACAGATTAGATAAGAAGGAAGTGTGTTACTATCTGGTAAATTTTTTGATGACACATTTCCTTCAATGGGACTCTGAAGTTAACAATCCAGAAAGCCATGGACTGAGTGCCTCCCCATTGCTCTATTTGCAGTTTGCACTGCTCCAAGCAGGAGCACTGGTTGTCCACTTATCAAGTGTTGTTTGGGAATGTTCACCGGATGGGCCTGTACTTCCCCCAGCAGTTGCAGGCCCAGAACAGGGACTTGACTGCTTATGTTTTCGCACTGCATGGTCAACTTAGTAGAATTCACAAAAATGTATTTTCTTCCATTCTGGACTCAGACTTAAAAGAGGGGACCCACCGCTCAACTGTGGAGATTGAAAAACGTCAGAAAATGTCTGGATCCCTGATCTGACGGCCCATACCAAGTCCTGCTTACTACAGAGATGTCTGATAGGAAAGGCCTCTTGGATTCACACCAGCCATTCGAACAAAATTCTGAACCCAGAAGCAGAACTATGCCAGCTTCGATTCCCTACATCTTTGCGCAACTAATTGCTATTTGTGTGGCCATTAATGAACATTTAGTAGGTTATTGGGACAATAAGTTTGTGACTTATCATCAGTCACGTTTATTTAATGTGGCAGATTGCTGAGTCTGCACATACGTATCAAGGCCGATTCATTGGCCTGAATTTGTGGGAGGGGCGCCCTGCCCTATATCTGACACGCACCTCTCACCACAGGGGACGGACGGCAGCGGTGTTCCTGTTCCAGCCGGCGGCGTCAGCATCTCCTAGGCGACAGAACATCACTTCCGGTCAGCGCTTCCTCCTGCAGTCCGGCGTCCTGTTCCTCCTCGTGCGGCGGGTAAGTGGCTGCTGCCTCAGCGCAGCATCGGTTCGATAGTCCAGTCGGTGGGGTCGGTCCCTCTAAGGTATGAGAGGGACATCCTCACACCGGAACGGCAGTCTGGCAGCACGCCCCGCTCCCACGTGACTTGCACGCAGGTAGCAGGAGTCAGCGGGACTCTGTTCATTCAGGTACTCATGTCAGTTTCATTCATCTGCTATGGGGGAGACTTGCAAGGGGCCAAGGAAGGGGGGGGGGAATTGTTACGGCTATGAACGTACTCTATGTATGCATTGTGTTCTCAGGGATTACAGAGGAATGCAGAATTGCTTGGAAATATAAGGTTTATTCCTAACCAGAATTTCTACGCCATATACTCTGATATCATGGAGCTGGATGCTCCACATGGATACAAGCATGAGAAGTTTCAGTCACCTAGCTAGTGTGATGTGCTGACAACTGTTCACATCAGTCTGGAAAATCCAAGCTGTGCATGTGTCGTTCAGCTTGGCAATGTTACATGTGGGGGGGCAAGACCCTTCACATTGCATGGCATTTTATTTCATTTTCTGTTTCAGATTGGCAGGATTTCTCATTTGCCTGTCTTCATGCACTTGTCGCAATTTGCTTTTGCTGCATAGATAGCCGCCTTGGCATGGGCCCGTCAGCCATTCAGCCGACTCCGCGAGACCCCACGGTGATGCCCTGCTTATTCAATAGCGCATGCACGTAGGGGTACAGCTCACGGATGGCTGGACACCTGGGGGGTCACTCGCCAGGCAGGTCTTGGCAAATCTGACACTCGTGTCTCGTTGCTCAGCTTCGGGCCACTTGAACGCAGGCGCAAGCGGTTGTAGTGAGAAAAAAAAAAAAAACTTATTCTGTTTAATTCGTGTGGACAGGTCTATTCCACGGTTGATTCCTTGTTCTTCTCATATCGGCATCGTGTCCCGTTTCGGTAAGGTCCTCTTTCTTTGGCTTCACTCATTTTTTCCACTGTCACACGTCTCCTTTTTCACCGTGCCTCAGCTGTCAGGTGGTCACCAGGGTCAGCTACCTTTCTGGCATGACTGTTTCTGCAGTGGCGGTGGTGGTGTCAATTCACGGGTGTTAGTCAACTAGTCGCTAGACTGTGATAGTGACGTTCCGTCATTTTGCTTGTTTTGACAGTCTGGTCATGTCTCACGTGTCAGATATCGTGGATGCTTCAGGCGAAGACTTGGGTTCCAGGGCATCGGAATCCGGCAGTATTCCGTCTCTGCGCAATTGGACTGTGCCCAAACTCATGTCCGAACTAACCAAGAGAGGCATTCCTTTCCCAGCCGCTGCCCGAAAGGCGGAATTGTATCGGCTACTGGTGTCCACCCCTGCAGAACCTAGCCAGCAAGAAGTCTCCATGGCCACGGTTCAGACCTCCTTGACTCAGCTCCACGTCTTGCTGAATAGTCTGACCTCCTCCGTGTCTGGTGTACAATCCAGGTTGGAGTCAGTGGAGTCTAGGGTCGCTGGCTTATCTTCACCCGCTACTCTGTTACCAGTCACAACGGCACCTGTTGCTAGTACCTCAGGTAACTTTGTTACAGTGCCCAATGTCACTCCAGCCCATTTCATCCCGGCAAATATCAAAAAGGACATCCTCGATGGCAGAGACGTGAACCTAGCCTCCCTGTTAATTGCCACTCGTGACCTATCGGACAATAGGGTCATTGCGTGCGGCGATGTTTCTGTCTTCCTGAAGGGGCGCGATCTCAGGCTTAGTAGGAAGTTGACGATTCCAGAGTTTGTACTTGCCTTTAGTCTCTACCGAGATATCATCTGTTCGGTGCGACCGGATAGGAGAGAAGAGTTGGACCTGTATCTGTTCAGGGTCACTGAGTTGGGCTACAAATACGGAGGCTTCGGGTTTTATGACTACCATTGCTCATTTTCCGCGAAGGCGGCAGCAGCGCTCAGTCAGTTCCAGTTTACCACCAACTGGGCCAATATTGACACAGAGATATTCTGTAGGAACTTCGCTGGGCTAAAAGCCCTGGCATGTTCGTCGTGCCAGTCTATCTATCACACAGGGGAATGGTGTCATAATGCCGCGAATGCCCCGAGGTCCAATCCTTCTCCTTCTATCCCAGGTCCATCGGCTGTTGTCCAGCAGAATTCTGCTGTAGACAAACTCGGCCGTCCAATCAAGTACCTGGGCAGGTCGCAAATCTGCAACAACTATAATTTTTCTGCTTGCAATTATAGTCAATGCCGTCTGTTGCACATTTGCGTCAACTGTTTCCGAGCCCACCCGAAGGTTGCCTGCTCATTAAAAACGGATAAACATTGCATGAGCGTGGTGAATGTAGACCTCCTGGAATTTTACTTGCAGGGGCATGAGGAAGCTTCTTTTCGCGACTTTCTTGTGTCAGGTTTTACTAGTGGTTTCCACACAGGTCTTGTGGCGTTACCGGATGACATCCACGAGTGTAGGAACCTACAGTCCGCATTACACAACCCCGGGTCCATAGATAGACTCCTTCAGTTGGAGTTAGACAAGGGTTACATCATCGGCCCCTTTTCAACATCCCCATTCGAACGCTGGAGGGTCAGCCCCATAGGGGTGGTCACGGGAAAATTCAGCCACAAAGAAAGATTGATTTTCGATCTGTCAGCGCCTCACGGGTTACCTACACCCAGTCTGAATTCACTCATTCCAGCTGAGGAGGTCAGCATGGTATACGCCTCCATCGATCAGGCTATTGCACTTATCCTTGCTACAGGCCCCGGGGCGATTCTGTCCAAAGCGGACATATCAGACGCTTTTCAAATTGATCCCGATCAGGCCACTTTGGCGGTGGCACGGGATCAAGTGGAATTCCCTTTATTATTTCGCCACAAAGTTGACTTTCGGATCCCGTAGCAGCCCTTGGATTTTCGATCAGCTGGCAAAAGCCTTGCATTGGATCCTCGAGAACAGGTTTTGTTGCAAACATGTTATACATTACTTGGACGACCTTTTGCTGATCGAATCTCCACAGGGCTCGCGGCGTGATCTCCAGAGCCTCTTAGCGTGCTTCGCTCAATTAAGGATCCCCGTTTCCCCCAAAAAAGTGGATGGTCCTGCTACCACCATCACCTTCCTGGGCATTGTGTTGGACACAGAGAGCATGTCAGCTAGGTTGCCGGAAGACAAGTTGGTCAGGGTCCAGGAAGTCATTCACAGTTTCGTCACTGGTAGAGTGGAACTGCAATCGTTGTTAGGCATGTTAAATTTTGCGATGCGCTTTATTCCTCAGGGTAGGTCTTTCGTAGCTAGGTTGTTACCACTCCTCTCAGCAGCCCCCTGTCAGGATAGTCCAGTGTTCCTGGACAGTCAGGCGCTAGCGGATTTAAGCATGTGGGACCACTTTTTGAGTCATTGGAATGGCGTGTCCATGTTTGTTCCGGCGGTCTCACACAACTCCCCCGTCATATTCTCCAGCAGCAGGGTGAGCACTGGTTTCGCTGCTATTTTTGGCCCCCATTGGCTGAACGGGGCATGGCCGGGGGAGATGTGCCAGGCCACAGGAATTTCCCAGTCAACGGAGGCAAGGGACTTGTATCCCGTGGTGGCGGCAGCTCATGTTTGGGGTAACCATTGGACAGGCCGTACCGTGATCTTTGTCTCTGATAGCTCCTCCACCATGGACATCCTTGACAGTGGCAAATCCAGGTCTCAACTGGCCATGTCCTTGATGAGGCGTCTGGTACAGTTGTCGCTCCTACACAATTTCTTGTTCTGTGGCTCCCTCATACATGATGCGCAGGTAGTAGCAGTTGACGCCCTAGCTAAGCGGAATTACTCTTTGTTTTCTCAGGTTTGCCCCGAAGCCGATACATCAAGAACCCCGCCTCCTCGTCCTGCCGCGCTCATTCTCAGTTGAACAAATACTTAGCTACGGCCCATGGGCTGTTTGCCAGGTCGCTCTCGGCAAATACCACCAGGGCGTACAACACCGGATGGCGGTTGTACTGCAAATTCCAGCAGGAACACGCCCGAGGCGGTCTTGATCATATTGACTTCATACTGTCGTTCATCGGGTACTGTCATGGGCACATGCACCTTTCACATGGCACCGTCAGAACTTACCTGTCAGGGGTCCAACATCATTTGTCCCTCTCCCATCCAGAGAGAACATCGTTGTTTTCCAGTCACGTGGTCAAGGCCACGTTGAAAGGTTTAGAGAACAGTACCCCAGGTGTCAGCTCCCGTAGACAGCCCATTTCCGGCCCAGTGTTCAGAGGCATGTCTGATTTGTTAGATTTAAGCCCTTTCGGGGTTCTACAAAGCTTGGTACTCAAAGCTGCCATCTATTTGGCCTTTTACGGCTTCATGAGGCCAGGAGAGTTCACCTCATTGTCACTTAGTGGCCCATTCCTAGCCCGTCGGCAGTTGGTCCCCAGCCCAGAGGGCTTTGTCTTGTCTTTACCTGTAACCAAGACCTCCCAGTCAGGCCCCCCTACCCAGATCAAATTCTTCCCCACGTCACACAAATGGTGTCCGGTCCACGTCTTGCAGGAATTGTCAGGGGCACTGGCCGATCGCGGCACTAACACCCCTCTGTTACCCTTCGGGGCAGCAGCATTGTCCACCTCTCAATTCATAGCGCATGCACGTATACTGGCGGTAAATTTAGGTTTAGACCCCCTCACGGTGTCAGGACATTCGTTCAGGATAGGGGCAGCCTCGGCCACTTCCAGGAATCAAGTGCCAGCACACATTATCCGTAAGTTGGGCCGGTGGCGCTCGTCTTGTTACAGCCGATATGTTCCAAACCCTGTTAGTGAAATTTCATGTGCCTTTCAGAGTTTGGCGTTGTAATATGTCAATAAACACGTTTTGTATTTCATGCTGGGTATTTGGCCTCTTTCAGGTGTACTCTCGACGGAAGTGGTTATGGCACAACTCAGACCGCTAGTTCTGTTGTGGGTGAATAAGGGAGTAGGTTCTTTCACGCATAGCCCCGGCCACAAGTATCAAGGCCGATTCATTGGGCTGAATTTGTGGGAGGGGTGCCCTGTCCTATATCTGACACGCACCTCTCACCACAGGGGACGGATGGCAGCGGTGTTCCCCTCCCAGCCCGCCCTTTTCTTTTACTCTCCTACAGGGTATGCCCTCTTTCAGGTGTACTCTCGACGGAAGCGGTTATGGCACAACTCAGACCGCTAGTTCTGTTGTGGGTGAATGAGGGGGTAGGTTCTTTCACGCATAGCCCCGGCCACAATTACTAGTTTCATCTAAAACAATGCTGTACTTGGTTGTTCTCCTGGGAGAGGAAGATTTTCTGCCTTATGCACTGGTTTTTCTCTTTAAGCCCAGTGGATGAATACAAGTGGGCCTCTCCTCCCTAGTGGAAAGCAAATTTACCACAAAGAGCCAATAAGAAGTTTTAGCAGTATAGAGATGTGGATGAGGTGTCAAAGTGAGTTAACATCTCTAACAAGAAGGTGGAAGACATAGAATTCCTAGTGAAGGTTAGTTTGTCCACCCCCTTTTCAAAAAAAAAGTAGCAAGTATAGTATAAAACCCATAAAAAGGCACAATTTTTGCACAAATGGCGCCTGTGCAAAAAAAAAAATGACTTTTTGACACCAGGGGATTGCTGACATCTATACGTGGCACTAGAGAGGAGCACTATTTTGCATATTTTTTCCCAGTAAGTTTTGCCCTAAATAATTTCTCCCCCTAAATAATTTCTTCCTCTAAAAGGAGAATCAGAACCTAGTTTGTCAGTAAAGTAGAACATTTGTATTTACATCTACTGGCTGAAACCTGTAGAAACCTAATATTTCATGTAGCTCAGGGATGCTTAACCTGCGGCCCTCCAGGTGTTGCAAAACTACAACTCCCAGCATGCTCGTACAGCCTACAGCTATCGTCTAACAGCAGGTCATGGTGGGAGATGTAGTTTGACAACAGCTGGAGGGCCGCAGGTTGAGCATCCCTGATGTAGCTGATTGTTATAATGCTTCCAGTCTGAGAAGTTCTCTAGGAGATAAATATCTTGGACTCCATGCTGACAGTTTATTATACCTCCTCTTCCACACTGTAGCAATCTATCAGGACAGGAGAAACATGTGTGCAGCTTTCTACAGTTAAAGGGGTTGACCACTCTGTTAGCACTTAATAAAACCGCAAAGAAAGTAGGGAAATAATGCACTTACTAATATATCTTCTTAAGCCGATCTGCCTGATTTCCTTGCTATTGGAAGCCACGCCCCCTCCTGTCCTGCTCTCACCGCGCCCCCTCCTGTCCTGCTCTCACCGCGCCCCCTCCTGTCCTGCTCTCACCGCGGCCCCCTCCTGTCCTGCTCTCACCGCGCCCCCTCCTGTCCTGCTCTCACCGCGCCCCCTCCTGTCCTGCTCTCACCGCGCCCCCTCCTGTCCTGCTCTCACCGCGCCCCCTCCTGTCCTGCTCTCACCGCGCCCCCTCCTGTCCTGCTCTCACCGCGCCCCCTCCTGTCCTGCTCTCACCGCGCCCCCTCCTGTCCTGCTCTCACCGCGCCCCCTCCTGTCCTGCTCTCACCGGGCCCCCTCCTGTCCTACTCTCACCGCGCCCCCTCCTGTCCTGCTCTCACCGCGCCCCCTCCTGTCCTGCTCTCACCGCGCCCCTCCTGTCCTGCTCTCACCGCGCCCCCTCCTGTCCTGCTCTCACCGCGCCCCCTCCTGTCCTGCTCTCACCGCGCCCCCTCCTGTCCTGCTCTCACCGCGCCCCCTCCTGTCCTGCTCTCACCGCGCCCCTCCTGTCCTGCTCTCACCGCGCCCCCTCCTGTCCTGCTCTCACCGCGCCCCCTCCTGTCCTGCTCTCACCGCGCCCCTCCTGTCCTGCTCTCACCGCGCCCCCTCCTGTCCTGCTCTCACCGCGCCCCCTCCTGTCCTGCTCTCACCGCGCCCCCTCCTGTCCTGCTCTCACCGCGCCCCCTCCTGTACTGCTCTCACCGCGCCCCCTCCTGTCCTGCTCTCACCGCGCCCCCTCCTGTCCTGCTCTCACAGCTGCCTCCCTTGTCCATCCCTGCTTCTGCCTTGGAGGAGCTATCTGGTCCATGCCTGAAGGAGTGCTGCTGTCTGGGTCCTAGAAGCACCATTCTTGTATCAGAGGTGCCTTCTGCCTCTCCTGGCTGTGCCGGGCTGGAGTGGCTTAGCAGGAGGATTCCTAAAAGCTGAGATAAAGGAACTTTTGCAGAAGGAAGGGAGACTGAGGAGAAGCTGTGAGGGCTGATAGGAGCTCACTGTCTGCACACTCAGCCCTCTTTGTATCTCCTGTACTGAGAGCAGGGGCATAGCTAGAGGCTCATGGGCCCTGGTGCAAGGACACCCCTCCCCCCCCCCCCTTCCCTCAGCACTGGTGCACCTAGCTTTTCTGCTGCCCAAAGCAAATATTGAAATGTTAAAGGGGTTGTCCTCTTTTTACTACTGATGATCTATCCTCAGGATAGGTCATCAATATCAGATCAGCCGGGGTTCTCCGGCACCCCCGATGATCAGTAATTTGAAAAGAGGGCAGCGCTCATATGAGAGCTGCTTTCTCTGTTCTGTTCACCTGCTCGCCCTAGCATTTGCAGTCATGAGCAGGAAAACAGAGCAGAGAAAGCAGACAACCCCTTTAAAGACATGCTTGGAAAACATTACATACAGCGCTACAGAACATGCAGGGTAATACAGCGGCCCCATATGCAATTCTTACATTCAGTGACTTCTCTTCTCTGATGTAGATATTCTCTTTCCTCTTCTTCTCATTGCGGACAAGAAAAGGACATGTTCTATTTTTTTCGGGAAGAATGGAATTGCGGACCCGGAAGTGCGGGTCCGCAATTCCGTGTCCGGGCAGCACATCGTGCTACCCCATAGGAATGAATGGGTCCGCAATTCCGTTCCGCAAAATGCGAAACAAAATTGCGGACGTGTAAATGGACCCTTATACTGTATATACTGATGTGTGACCCCCACCACTTTATACTGTATATACTGATGTGTGACCCCATCACTGTATACTGTATATACTGTTGTGTGACCCCCATCACTGTATACTGCATATACTGATGTGTGACCCCATCACTGTATACTGCATATACTGATGTGTGACCCCATCACTGTATACTGCATATACTGATGTGTGACCCCATCACTGTATACTGCATATACTGATGTGTGACCCCATCACTGTATACTGCATATACTGATGTGTGACCCCATCACTGTATACTGCATATACTGATGTGTGACCCCCACCACTGTATACTGTATAAACTGATGTGTGACCCCCAACACTGTATACTGTATATACTGATGTGTGACCCCATCACTGTATACTGCATATACTGATGTGTGACCCCCACCACTGTATACTGTATAAACTGATGTGTGACCCCCAACACTGTATACTGTATATACTGATGTGTGACCCCATCACTGTATACTGCATATACTGATGTGTGACCCCATAACTGTATACTGTATATACTGATGTGTGACCCATCACTGTATACTGCATATACTGATGTGTGACCCCATCACTGTCTACTGCATATACTGATGTGTGACCCCCCCATCACTGTATACTGTATATACTGATGTGTGACCCCCACCACTGTATACTGCATATACTGATGTGTGACCCCATAACTGTATACTGTATATACTGATGTGTGACCCATCACTGTATACTGCATATACTGATGTGTGACCCATCACTGTATACTGCATATACTGATGTGTGACCCCATCACTGTATACTGCATATACTGATGTGTGACCCCATCACTGTCTACTGCATATACTGATGTGTGACCCCCCCCATCACTGTATACTGTATATACTGATGTGTGACCCCCACCACTGTATATAGCAGGGATGGCCAACATGCGGCTCTCCAGCTGTTGCAAAACTACAACTCCCATCATGTCCAGACTGCCTACAGCTATCAGTCTACAACAGGGCATGGTGGGAGTTGTAGTTTTACCACAGCTAGAGAGCCGCAGGTTGGCGATTTCTGGTATATAGAGATCCGTGACCCCCTGCACACAGTATATAAAGATGTGTGACCCCCTGTACATTGTCTATAGAGATGTCTGACTACACTCGTTCCCCCTTTTTCCCCAGGTGAAGGGTCATATATTCATAGATGATTTCTAGGCTGTCAGCTGGGAGTAAGTTATGTGATGATCGACTGGATGCTCCTCTGTCAGCAGATCGATTTGTACACATTTATTCATCAGAGTTCTTGTGCAACAAAGGTTTGTCGCCCCCCCCCCCCCCTTCCCCGCTTTTGATCCCCATCCTCCAGCAGTCCGTCCATCTAAAGAGAAACATATGTGTGGGACGGGTAGTGACCTCTCTTTACTGCTGGGACTGGGGTGTTCCTTCTATTGCTATGTCTGTACAGCTTACTGCTGGGACTGGGGCATTCTTTCAATTGCTATGTCTGTACAGTGCAGAGAGCACTTTAAAGTGAAGCCCTCTCCTGGGCACTTGTAGGAGCAGAGCCTTGCAGAATAAAACTTCATATACACACTACTGATGATGTAAAAAGCTCCAACAAAGGTATGTTTCTTATGCTTTTCCAAACCCCAACCTAGTGCTGTTTAGCATGATCAGAACTGCTGATAGACACCCTAGATATCATTTTTCTAACCTGCTGGGACTGGGGTGTTCCTTCTATTGCTATGTCTGTACAGCTTACTGCTGGGACTGGGGCATTCTTTCTATTGCTATGTCGGTACAGCTTACTGCTCGGACTGGGGCGTTCCTCCTATTGCTATGTCTGTACAGCTTACTGCTGGGACTGGGGCGATTCTTCTATTGCTATGTCTGTACAGCTTACTGCTGGGACTGGGGTATTCCGTCTTTTACTATGTCTGTACAGCTTACTGCTGGGACTGGGGTATTCCGTCTTTTACTATGTCTGTACAGCTTACTGCTGGGACTGGGGTATTCCGTCTTTTACTATGTCTGTACAGCTTACTGCTGGGACTGGGGTATTCCGTCTTTTACTATGTCTGTACAGCAGTTATTTACTGATGACTGAGTTTTTGATAATGTCTGAGGGGCTCTTGTCTCTATGGGAACAGAGGTGGGCGGAGATGTCATGTGAATGCTCCCCTCAAGATGCTTGCTGCAATGCATGCTGGGATTTTTACTTTCCTTTACAGCTGCTCCTCCCACACATCTTGTCTAAGCAGCTCCTCCAGGGAAGCATGTCATGGTGAACAGGTTAGAAAAATGATATCTAGGGTGTCTATCAGCAGTTCTGATCATGATAAACAGCACTAGGTTGGGGTTTGGAAAAGCATAAGAAACATACCTTTGTTGGAGCTTTTTACATCATCAGTAGTGTGTATATGAAGTTTTATTCTGCAAGGCTCTGCTCCTACAAGTGCCCAGGAGAAGGCGTCACTTTAAAGTGCTCTCTGCACTGAGCTTCAGCACAGCCCCAACCCTCTGTTCTGAGTGACAAATATAGTATCCAATCAGGAGACCAGTACATCTGTTACTTAGAGCAGGGAAGAGGGGCTGTGAAGCAGCTCCATGCAAACAATACTTTACAGAAAATCTCCACCTAGTGAACTTGTAGGCGGAGAATTTGGCAGAATAAAACTTCAGACTCACACTACTTCTGATGAGAAAACTCCACAAAATGTATCTTTGTCATGCTCTCCCTAGCCCCCAACTAGTTCTGGCAGCAGTTCAACACGGGCAGAGCTTCTGACAGATTCTCTATAAAAAGCACCTGTCCGCATGATTAACCCTTGATTCTAAGTAGTAGATACTTATTTGTTATGCAAATTAAGACGTTAGTGCATGGGTGAGACCTTGCCCCTCAGTGGAACACCCGTGCTGGCCACACCCCTTGGTGCACTAAAGGCCTCACTTGCGTCAATAATTAAAGTCTTTTTTTTTTAAGGGTGGGTGTTGCAACCGAATCAATTTTAATCAGCAGGATCAACTCTATAAGGGCAGCATGCATGGTTAAACTTTAAATGGATTGGTCTTGCTGAAGGTGCTCTTTAAGGGAATAAATGTATTAGATTTTGCTTGTCAGACATAATTCAATAATATTATTTAACTCCTTAAGGACTGGGCTTATTTTCACCTTAAGGACCAGGCCATTTTTTGCAAATCTGACCAGTGTCACTTTATGTGGTGATAACTTTAAAATGCTTTGACTTAGGCTACTTTCACACTAGCGTTCGTCGGTCCGCTCGTGAGCTCCGTTTGAAGGAGCTCACGAGCGGACCCGAACGCAGCCGTCCAGCCCTGATGCAGTCTGAATGGAGCGGATCCGCTCAGACTGCATCAGTCTGGCGGCGTTCAGCCTCCGCTCCGCTCGCCTCTGCACGGACAGGCGGACAGCTGAACGCTGCTTGCAGCGTTCAGGTGTCCGCCTGGCCGTGCGGAGGCGTGCGGATCCGTCCAGACTTACAATGTAAGTCAATGGGGACGGATCCGTTTGAAGATGCCACAATATGGCTCAATCTGCAGGCGGATCCGTCCCCCATTGACTTTACATTGAAAGTCTGGACGGATCCGTACGAGGCTATTTTCACACTTAGCTGTTATATGCTAAAATAATGCAGACGGATCCGTTCTGAACGGAGCCTCCGTCTGCATTATTATGATCGGATCCGTTCAGAACGGATCCGATCGAACGCTAGTGTGAAAGTAGCCTTATCCAGGCCATTCTGAGATAGTTTTTTTCGTCACATATTGTACTTCATGACACTTGTAAAATGGATAAAAAACTCATTTTTAGTTATAAAAAATACAAAATTTGCCAAAAATTTGGAAAAATTTCCAAATTTCCAAGTTTCAATTTCTCTACTTCTATAATACATAGTAATACCTACAAAAATAATTATTACTTTACATTCCCCATATGTCTACTTCATGTTAGGATCATTATGGGAATGACATTTTATTTTTGGGGGTCGTTACAAGGCTTAGAAATTTAGAAGCAATTCTTGAAATTTCTCCGAAATTTTCAAAAACCCACTTTTCAAGGACCAGTTCAGGTCGGAAGTCACTTTGTGAGGCTTACATAATAAAAACCACCCAATGACCCCATTCTAGAAACTACACCCCTCAAGGTATCCAAAACTGATTTTACTAACTTTGTTAACCCTTTAGGTCTTCCACAAGAATTAATGGAAAATAGAGATACAATTTCAAAATTTCACTTTTTTGGCAGATATTCCATTTTACAATTTTTTTTTACAGTTACAAAGCAAGCGTTAACAGCCAAACAAAACTCAATATTTTTGGCTCTGATTCTGTAGTTTACAGAAACACCCCATATGTGGTCGTAAACCGCTATACAGGCACACGACAGGACACAGAAGGAAAGGAATGAAATACGGTTTTTGGAAGGCAGATTTTGCTGGACTGGTTTGTTTACACCATGTCCCATTTGAAGCCCCCCTGATGCACCCCTAGAGTAGAAACTCCAAAAAAGTGACCCCATTTTAGAAACTACACCCCTCAAGGTATTCAAAACAGATTTTACAAACTTTGTTAACCCTTTAGGTGTTGCACAAGAATTAATGGAAAATAGAAATACTATTTTAAAATTTCACTTTTTGGGCAGATTTTCCATTTTAATTATTTTTTTCCAGTTACGAAGCAAAGGCTTAACAGCCAAACAAAACTCAATATTTATGGCTCTGATTCTGTAGTTTACAGAAAAACCCCATATGTGGTTGAAAACTTCTGTACGGGAACATGGCAGGGCGCAGAAGGAAAGGAATACCATACGGTTTTTGAAGGCAGATTTTGCTGGACAGTTTTTTTGACACCATTTGAAGCCCCCCTGATGCACCCCTAGAGTAGAAACTCCCAAAAAGTGACCCCAATTTAGAAACTATGGGATAGGGTGGCAGTTTTGTTGGTACTAGTTTACGGTACATATGATTTTTGGTTGTTCTATATTACACTTTTTGTGAGGCAAGGTAACAAGAAATAGCTGTTTTGGCACCGTTTTCATTTTTTGCTATTTACAACATTCATCTGACAGGTTAGATCATGTAGTATTTTTATAGACCAGGCTGTCACAGACGCAGCGATACCTAATATGTATACTATTTTTTTTATTTATGTAAGTTTTACACAATGATTTCATTTTTGAAACAAAAAAAAAGAATGTTTTAGTGTCTCCATAGTTTGAGAGCCGTAGTTTTTTCAGTTTTTGGGCGATTATCTTGGATAGGGTATGATTTTTGCGGGGTGAGATGACAGTTTGATTGGCACTATTTTGAGGTGCGTATGACTTTTTGATTGCTTGTTATTACACTTTTTGTGATGTAAGGTGAAAAAAATTGCTTTTTTACACCGTTTGTATTTATTTTTATTTTTTTATGGTGTTTACCTGAGGGGTTAGGTCATGTGATAATTTTATAGAGCAGGTTATTACGGACACGGCGATACCTAATATGTATACTTTTTTATTTATTTATGTAAGTTTTATCCAATAACAGCTTTCTTAAAACAAAAAAAATGATGTTTTAGTGTCTCCATATTCTGAGCCATACATTTTTTATTTTTTGGGTGATTGTCTTAGGTAGGGGCTCATTTTTTGTGAGATGAGGTGACGGTTAGATTGTTACTATTTTGGTGGGCATACGCCTTTTTAAATGCTTGCTGTTGTACTTTTTGTGATGTAAGGTGACAAAAAAATAATGTTTACTTAGCACAGTTTTTATTTTTTATAGTGTTCATCTGAGGGGTTAGGTGATATGTTTATAGAGCTGGTCGATATGGATGCGGCGATACCTAATATGTCCCCTATTTTTTACCTTTTTTTTTTACTTTATTTGTGGAAAAATATGTTTTTGTTTATTTTTCCTCGAAACTTTTAATTTTTGGGGGGGAAAACTTTATTTTTTCAACTTTTTTTCACTTTATTTTTTGTCCCACTTTAGGAATTCAATTTTTGGTGGTCTAATCCCCTTTCCAATGCTTTCCAATACTTCTGTATTGTAATGCATTGGCTGTATGAGTAACACAGTGTGTATTACTCATACAGCTTCCTGCCTGTGAGATCCAGCCCCCGCATCGAGCTGCCTTCCATGCCATCGGGTCCCCCCTACAGCCGCATGGGGACTCGATGGCACTGCCGCCGCCCGCAACATGTAAAAGCTGTAAACCGCAGGTCTGAATTGACCTGCGGTTTGCAACGATCGCCAACACGGGGGGGTCACGGGACCCCCCCCACGCATTGACCCAAGGTGCCTGCTCAATGATTTGAGCAGGCACCTTGTTCCGATTACTGCCCACCGCGCGGCAGTGATCGGAAATACACAGGACATACCAGTATGCCCTATGTCCTTACGTACCAGGACATCAGGGCATACCTGTACGCCCTGTGTCAGGAAGATGTTAACTATATTGATCATTGTTAGGTCAATATTGACTGATTTTATACACAATGATAAGGGTCCTGTCCGAATCGGCTTAAAACTGGTGGTCAGGCATGTTGTACATTATGAATAGGGTTGAGTGCGAATATTCAAAAAGCACATTTTTATCGCGAATATTGGCACTTCGAGAATTTGTGAATATTTAGAATATAGTGCTATATATCCGTAATGACGAATATTTATTTATTTATTTTGTTTTTTTAACACAGTACACATCAGGTGATCATCCCTCCCTTCTTCTAGCTTGTGGGCCAATGAGAAGGCTTTGTCACAGCTTAGCAACATCCCTAGCAACCAATAGAAAAATTGCCTGCCCCTTACTATACAAGTTGCACGTATTGCAAAATATGCACATGATTAATTGCAGAAAATTTGCAAGCGCAAATATATTGGAGCACTCTATCTGCATATAAATCTATTCTAATGTTCTGCCATGCCAACCATTTTCTCCAGTCTCAGGAAACTGATACCAGCTTGAAAAATGTAGCATAAGTGACCCACGCCGATATTTTGCGCGCATTATGTGAATAATACATTGCTGATTTTCACAATCAACAATATAATCTCAAAATCGCGAATATATGACGAATATTCTACAAAATATTCGCGAAATATCGCTAATTTGAATATTACCCCTGCCGCTCATCACTAATTATGAACACAGTGATCTACTTAATATATACAATTTATGGAAAATTAATCCATACTTGCTTACGTGGAATTTTCTTCATTGCAGTTCGAATCAACCACATCCACGTTGTCATACAGGCTGAAATTTGTATTTTTCAGGTCCAGCTGAGTTTGATTCTTAAATCTGATTATTATTCTCTTGACTCCAAACAGAATACAAGTTTGGCCATTTTTGGTGACATTGACAGTACTTTGAGGAGGGAGATCACTTCCATGAGTCATTTCTCCTGTCTCTTTTCTTACTATGTTGTAATATATGCCCTGTATAAAAGCACACATGTGAGACTTATAACCAAAAAATAAATTCATATTTATTAAAATACACATCGATTTTTAACAAGTTGTTTATTTTAAAGGGGTTTCTAGGAGTTAGATATTGATGGCCTATCATCAGGATAGGTCATCAATATTGGATTGGTTGGGGTCTGACTCCCAGCACCCCTAGCAATTAGCTTTTTGAGGAGGTCATGGTGCAACTTGGTATTGCAGCTCGGCCCTATTCACTTGAATGGGCTGAGCTGCGCCTAAGCCACATGATGGATGATTGTGACGTCACTGTCCTAAGAAGAGGCTGCAGCCACTCACTGGAGTTCTGCAGCATCTTCAAACAATTGATCAGTGGGGGTGACAGAAGTCGTACCCCCACCAGTCCATTAGAATAATGGACAACCTCTTTAAAGCCAGTTTTCAATGCCAAGGTATGTTCACACGCAGTGATGGTTAGTTCGCAGTGTTTGCCAGCGAACACATACGGGCTGCCATCTTTAGTAAGGTAGACTCACCCGTCCGGCGATGCACAGGTAAGCCCTTATCTGTGCTGGGAGCCGGTCTGAAATCAAATGCAGTCACCGTGAGCAGACCGTTCCGAGAACAGCCGCCGGGAGCCTTCATCAGGCTGTTCTCGGAACTTCCTGCTCCCGGTGACTGCATTTGATTTCAGACCGGCTCCCGGCACAGGTAAGGGCTTACCTGTGCATCACCGGATGGGTGAGTCTACCTTACTAAAGATGGCAGCCCGAACTGACCATCGCTGTTCACACGTGGTAGATATGCTGTGGATTGCATGCAGAAAATCTAGAATGTATTTACAATACCAGCAAAGTGGATATGATTGTAGCAAATCTCACAGCTAAAACTGACCTACAGTGTAGATTTGAAAAGGACCCCCATCCACAATAGGTTATTGACGGCCAGACCTGGAACCAGTCCCCGCTACTCCCCCTAAAAGATGATGCCGGGGGAGAGAAGGATTGTGCATGTTAATAAACCACCATCGGCAGTGTCTGTGTATGGTGGAGTGGGGAGAGATGGCTATTGAAGATGTGGGCACCTTATATGGGCACCTTAGATCTGTCAATTTGTGCTGCAGATTTGGTTGGTTGGAAAAGTGGGTGGAAGTGCTTTTATTATTTTCTCAGAGCCCAGGCAGTTTTCTAGGTCTGCCATCAATGATTGACATGTTGTAAAAGACAAATGTAGCTCTGCTTCATCTATATAAGCACAGGAGATTGTTTTTCAGCATTAGGAGAAACACGCAGGCAATTACAGTAAAAAATATCGATATAACCTATAGTGCAAATGCTTATACAGCAATGTCCTCTTATGACTTCTATGAAAGAGAAAGCTTTAGAGTGCATTAAATCTGGACTGCTGTCGTTTTGTGTGTTTTATTCATATGGTAATGTGACCTTCATACAAAAAGTGGCCATAATTACTTTCATAAAGCAACTTTTTTTGTCCTACAAAGTTTGTGAAGAAACATCAACTGAGACTGATATCAGAGCCAAGGCAATAACGCAAAAGTTTGTAGCAGGCATTCTCTAGGGTTAATAGGTCCTTGATAAAACTTGCAAGCAGCTGGGCCTACTACTTAAAGGATGCTCTGTGAAGATCAGTAAATCCGCTATATATGTAAACTTCTGTGCCTCCTGCTCCCTGTGTAAATCTTCAAAAAAACATCCTTTCTGTCTCCCTGGTACCATATTCACTTAAGATGCATTGACAGCCTTGATAAATATGGTACATACCACTTACAACAGTTGTCAGGACCCTTTTAACCCCTCACAGATGTGTCCTAGTATGGACCTTAAAGACACATTTGTTTTATTCATCTTTTGATTCTAAAAGCCATAACTGTTTTATATTTTCATCAACCTTGCAATATATTGTCTGTCAGTGTTACACTGACAGGGAACCTATTAGACCCTGCTATTAAAGTACTTAGCTAGAAAAAGTTAAGGTTTAGTCCCTGTCCATATATTGTCTGTGATGAGGGTTTGCATACATCACGAGAAGTTTATTTTGTAACTTTATTGGAAATAATAGTTTACTGTGGTTGTCAATAAGAGGGGGTCCTGCAAAAAAACATACATAATACAATATACCATTTTCCTTTCAGCCTTAAAATGAATGTCCTGTGTGGTTGAAGCTCCATGTTTCTGATTCAGAGCTCTAAATTCCTTTTAGAGAATAACATGATAAAATGCTGACTACCTGCAGTCACCACTAGAGGGAGCTTTATGCATGCTGTGTTGTTCTTCTGATATGGAGCTCCAAATCCATTGCAAAGACACTAGCTGCTACCACTGGAGGGAGCTCTGTAGTTTACTGAATACTGTTTTACATTGATCACAAGAATAACACAGTATACATTAAGCTCCCTCTAGTGGTGGTTGCAGGTAGTCAGCATCTTATCATTTTATTCTCTAACAGGAATTTGGATCTCTGAATCAGAAAAATGGAGCTTCAACCACGCAGGACATTCACTATAAGGCTACAACATTCAGGCATGTGCCTCACTGTGTTCTGCTTTTTATAGATTTACCAGATAATAATGAATCACGTCACATCACATTTTGCCATTTTAAGTTAACAGTCTGATATTATAATATGATACAATTTATCATTGTCATTATTAGCTCCACATCTCACCTTGTTCTTTCTTTGAGGTAATGTAGAATCCTCTTGTGTGCTTACCATGATAGGATATCCTACGAAAAAAACAAGATATTAAAATACATCCTATACACATCTCCGGTGCTCTTTATTTATGTAATATATATATATATATATATATATATATATATATATATACTATGTAATATATATGCAATCTGAGTATTGATTTACATCAGGAGTAAACTCTGATAGGAGTAGTAGTTCAGATAATTGACATGTTTACAATCATAAGAAACAAGGCAGAGTAAAATAGTAATAATGTCAATTATAAACTATACAGAATATTAAGGAAAAAAAAGGTCTTACCATAGCTCTGCGTTATTTCTTTCTCTGAAGATGTTTGAAAATTATACCTTGGATAATAGACAGAAAGAACAGAGCAATCACTGTAACAATGTCTATTAATATTTACATTATTACTATTGCTGTTTGAAGTTTTGTTAAGACTTTAAGGGGTTGTTCGCTAAAAGAAACCGTCTCTAGTTATAAGTAGCAGTTTACTTCCTTCTGCGGGTTTCGGGTGGTTCCAATGCTATGGTGGGTCCCCTGGACACTGTTGAGCTGTCACCATGTGTTTCTGCTCTCTCTGAGAAGGCTGGTACCCTTGTCAAAGTGTCAGAAATATTGGGCAGAAAAGAATCAATATTGTAAAGGCCTATACATCTTGCTTTACAGATTGATATAGGGACATTATGGTAACTATTTTTGTCTGCTTTCTAGAAGGTTAATACAAGTTTAATTTTCTTGGACAGAGAATTATTAGGAAAGAGTTAGAAATCTTTACATAAACATTGCCAGGTCGTAAACTGTGGGGGATTCCGACAGGTACCATAAAAGACACTTCATGCCTTTACAAAAGACAATGAACAAACAACAGAATCTTTTCTCCATCAATGAATAGAAAAGGGGCTTATTATTGTATTATATTATATGCAACATTGATATGTTTATTTCATTAAAACGTATTAGTATGTATTATTAATGTGGGAGCTTATATTTTCAAAATACATAGAATTAGGTAGGATATACTAATGTAATTTTGTTATGTGTAAAAGGATAATGTTTAGAAATTAATTACCTAATTTGCAAACTATTTGGAGAAAGAAGATTGAGTGTTTTGGTAAGATAATTCTAAAGTAATCAATCTATACGGAGACTAGATGTGTGACAGTTCGTATACATTAATGCCTCTTCTACCTATATTTAGGGCTTTGTCCAGAGCCTAAGTCAAAGGTTATATTTTGGCTAGATCTTTGGAAAATATTAGAATTAAATGTAATTACGCAAACATTTATATAAAACATTAGTGTCCCCTTGGACAGTGGTGGTGGTGAGTAAGAGATAAGTGGCAAATTGATGCACTATGATCTCATTAGTGATGTGAAAGAACAGACCAAGCCCACCTTGGGGGGGGGGGATAAAAGATAGCAAGGGGATCAATGCAGGGAGAATCCATCAAAGACGAGGCAGAAAGAGAACCTGACTATCCCTCATTTCTGAACCATGACCACTGACTTCTGAACTAAATTCTAATTTGCTGGTATCGTATAAATTTATGTCTTTTATATTTGAATAATTTCAACTGCAGTACAAATTATGAATGTCAACCGACGGAGATAAAGATATAAATTTGTATAATCTCCAGAAAACAGATTTTAGTTTCTAGTCAATGGTCTGGTCGGAGATATATATATATACTACCTTAAAGTGGTGAAAGTTTAATTTTACTTTGTATATAATAATGGCTTATAGCCAGACTTGTGCATAAGGAGACAATTCTGCCATGTGCTGTTAAACTTTTGAGTTATGAATATCTGTTGGCTGGGAGAAGTCACGTGTCAATTCTGAGTTGTTTTATTTTTTTTGTTTCCTTATTCTGTGAACCACTGATAAGCTACCCATTGTATTTGAGAAGTTTTTTTATTGGTTGCCTTTATAACTTATATGTTACATATATTCTCAAATTGATTGAACCTAATTGATCATTATTCTTTGTTTATCACCAATTATATATTTTATTATTATTTTGCACTAAGAATGTTTATAAATAAATATACAATTTAAATATACAATATACAATAGTTTCCCTCTTGTCTTAAACCTAGCACAGATAACAAATTCTTGTTAAATTTTGATTTGTGGAAATAAGTTGGAATCTCTTCCATTACAGATTCTGGCTTGTTTTCATTAATAGAAAATTGTTTATGAGAGAAGTATACACATTCTGACATATATGGAGGCACTGCCAACATCTGCCCAAGTTGAAACAAAGGATATAGTTGTGCAAAATATACAGTACAGACAAAAAGTTTGGACACACCTTCTCATTCAAAGAGTTTTCTTTATTTTAATGACTATGAAAATTGTAGATTCACACTGAAGGCATCAAAACTATGAATT
Source organism: Bufo gargarizans (assembly GCF_014858855.1). Classification (NCBI taxonomy): domain Eukaryota; kingdom Metazoa; phylum Chordata; class Amphibia; order Anura; family Bufonidae; genus Bufo; species Bufo gargarizans. Next base: position 653,765,178 of record NC_058080.1, read on the forward strand.
AACACATGTGGAATTATATACATAAAAAAGTGTGAAACAACTGAAAATATGTCATATTCTAGGTTCTTCAAAGTAGCCACCTTTTGCTTTGATTACTGCTTTGCACACTCTTGGCATTCTCTTGATGAGCTTCAAGAGGTAGTCACCTGAAATAGTCTTCCAACAGTCTTGAAGGAGTTCCCAGAGTTCAGGTCCAGTGACTGTGGAGGTCAGGTCATCTGGCGCAGCACCCCATCACTCTCCTTCATGCTCAAATAGCCCTTACACAGCCTGGAGGTGTGTTTGGGGTCATTGTCCTGTTGAAAAATAAATGATGGTCCAACTAAACGCAAACCGGATGGAATAGCATGCCGCTGCATCACACCTCCTCCATGCTTCACGGTGGGAACCAGGAATGTAGAGTCCATCCGTTCACCTTTTCTGCCTCGCACAAAGACACGGTGGTTAGAACCAAAGATCTCAAATTTGGACTCATCAGACCAAAGCACAGATTTCCACTGGTCTAATGTCCTTTCTTTGTGTTCTTTAGCCCAAACAAGTCTCTTCTGCATGTTGCCTGTCCTTAGCAGTGGTTTCCTAGCAGATATTCTACCATGAAGGCCTGATTCACACAGTCTCCTCTTAACAGTTGTTCTAGAGATGTGTCTGCTGCTAGAACTCTGTGTGGCATTGACCTGGTCTCTAATCTGAGCTGCTGTTAACCTGCGATTTCTGAGGCTGGTGACTCGGATGAACTTATCCTCCGCAGCAGAGGTGACTCTTGGTCTTCCTTTCCTGGGGCGGTCCGCATGTGAGCCAGTTTCTTTGTAGCGCTTGATGGTTTTTGTGACTGCACTTGGGGACACTTTCAAAGTTTTCCCAAATTTGTAGGATTGACTGACCTTCATTTCTTAAAGTAATGATGGCCACTCGTTTTTCTTTACTTAGATGCACATTGCTGACACTCTGGTATAAACGGCTGCCATCTGTGAATGGATGTCAGCCGTTTAACCCTTTCCATACAGTGGTCCGTACGGACCGCTGTATGGAAAGAGTTAACAGTAAGATGCGGCTCCCTCCCTCTCCCATTGGGGGGCTGCTGTGCCTTTGCAGCCCCCCGACAGGATGGGGTGACAGAGGGAGGGAGCTCCAGTCCTTACCCTTCCCCATCTGCAAAGTTGTGGCCACAACTTCGCAGACGGGGAAGGTTCCCATGGCAACAGGATGCCTTCTCAGGCGTCCTGCTGTCCATGGTGCTGAACAGATCTGTGCTAAAGGCATAGATCTGTTCAGACAAAGTGTAAGTAAAATACAGTACAATATATATTGTACTGTACTGTATTATACAGACATCACACCCACTGGATCTTCAAGAACCAAGTGGGTCTGGGTCAATAAAAAGTAAAAGAAAAGTGAAAAAAAAGTAAAAGTCAAAAAACACATTTATCACTGATTAAAAATGAAAAAAAAAAATTCCCTACACATGTTTGGTATCGCCGCGTCCGTAATGACCTGATCTATAAACCGGTCATGTTACTTTCCACACACTGTGAACGCAATAAAAATAAAAAAATAAAAATTATGAGAAAATTGAAATTTTGCCCACCTTACTTCCCAAAAAAGGTAATAAAAGTGATCAAAGAAGTCGCATGTACACCAAAATAGTGCCAATCAAACCGTCATCTCATCCTACAAAAAATGAGACCCTACCCAAGATAATCGCCCAAAAACTGAAAAAACTATGGCTCTTAGACTATGGAAACACTAAAACATGATTTTTTTTTGTTTCAAAAATGAAATCATTGTGTAAAACTTACATAAATAAAAAAAAGTATACATATTAGGTATCGCCGTGTCTGTATCGACCGGCTCTATAAAAATACCACCGCAAAAAAATAAAAATAAAAACGGTTTTAAAAAAAGCAATTTTTTGTCATCTTACGTCACAAAAAGTGCAATAGCAAGCGATCAAAAAGTCACATGCACCCCAAAATAGTGCCAATAAAACAGCCATCTCATCCCGCAAAAAATTAGACCCTACTTAAGATAATCGCCCAAAAACTGAAAAAACTATGGCTCTTAGGCTATGGAGACACTAAATAATTTTTGGTTTTAAAAATGAAATCATAAATAAAAAAAAATTGTATACATATTAGGTATCGCCGCGTCCGTGACAACCTGCTCTATAAAATTACCACATGATCTAACCTTTCAGATGGATGTTGTAAATAACAAACAAAAAAAACGGTGCCAAAAATCTATTTCTTGTTACCTTGCCGCACAAAAAGTGTAATATAGAGCAACCAAAAATCATATGTACCCTAAACTAGTACCAACAAAACTGCCACCCTATCCCATAGTTTCTAAAATGGGGTCACTTTTTTGGAGTTTCTACTCTAGGGGTGCATCAGGGGGGCTTCAAATGGGACATGGTGTCAAAAAAACCAGTCCGGCAAAATCTGCCTTCCAAAAACCGTATGGCATTCCTTTCCTTCTGCGCCCTGCCGTGTGCCCGTACAGCAGTTTACAACCACATATGAGGTGTTTCTGTAAACTACAGAATCAGGGCCATAAATATTGAGTTTTGTTTGGCTGTTAACCCTTGCTTTGTTACTTGAAAAAAATATTAAATTGGAAAATCTGCCAAAAAAGTGAAATTTTGAAACTGTATCTCTATTTTCCATTAAATCTTGTGCAACACCTAAAGGGTTAACAAAGTTTGTAAAATCAGTTTTGAATACCTTGAGGGGTGTAGTTTCTTAGATAGGGTCACTTTTAGGGAGTTTCTACTCTAGGGGTGCATCAGGGGGCTTCAAATGGGACATGGTGTAAATAAACCAGTCCAGCAAAATTTGTCTTCCAAAAACCAAACGGCGCACCTTTCACTCTACGCCCCGCTGTGTGGCTTTACGGCCACATATGGGGTGTTTCTGTAAACGGCAGAGTCAGGGCAATAAAGATACAGTTTTGTTTGTCTGTTAACCCTTGCTTTGTTAGTGGAAAAAATGTGTTAAAATGGAAAATTAGGCAAAAAAATTAAATTTTCAAATTTCATCCCCATTTGCCAATAACTCTTGTGCAACACCTAAAGGGTGAACGAAGTTTGTAAAATCATTTTTGAATACCTTGAGGGGTGTAGTTTATAGAATGGTCATTTTTGTGTGGTTTCTATTATGTAAGCCTCGCAAAGTGACTTCAGAGCTGTAGTGGTCCCTAAAAATTGGGTTTTTGTAAATTTCTGAAAAATTTCAATATTTGCTTCTAAAGTTCTAAACCTTGTAACCTCCCCAAAAAATAAAATGTCATTCCCAAAATAATTCAAACATGAAGTAGACATATGGGGAATGTAAAGGCATCACAATTTTTGGGGGTATTACTATGTATTACAGAAGTAGAGGAACTGAAACTTTGAAATTTCCAAATTTTTCCAAATTTTTGGTAAATTAGGTATTTTTTTATGTAAAAAAATATTTTTTTTTTTACTTCATTTTACCAGTGTCATGAAGTACAATATGTGACGAAAAAACCTTCTCAGAATGGCCTGGATAAGTCAAAGCGTTTTAAAGTTATCACCACTTAAAGTGACACTGGTCAGATTTGCAAAAAATGGCCAAGTCCTTAAGGTGAAATAGGGCTGAGTCCTTAAGGGGTTAAACCTGACAGGGCACACCTGTGAAGTGAAAATTTCAGGTGACTACCTCTTGAAGCCCATCAAGAGAATGCCAAGAGTGTGCAAAGCAGTAATCAAAGTAAAAGGTGGTTACGTTGAAGAACCTAGAATATGACATATTTTCAGTTGTTTAACACTTGTTTATGTATATAATTCCACATGAGTTAATTCATAGTTTTGTTGCCTTCAGTGTGAATCTACAATTTTCATAGTCATGAAAATAAAGAAAACTCTTTGAATGAGAAGGTGTGTCCAAACTTTTGGTCTGTACTGTATATTTTACCTTAAAGTGGTGAAAGTTTAATTTTACTTTGTATATAATATTGGCTTATATCCAGACTTGTGCATAAGGAGACTATTCTGTTAAATACTATTGTATTTGAGAAGTTATTTTATTTGTTGCCTTTATACCTTATATGTTACATATATTCTCAAATTGATTGAACCTAATTGATCATTATTCTTTGCTTGTCACCAATTATATATTTTATTATTATTTTGCACTAAGATTGTTTATAAATAAATATATATATTTTGTAAACAATTGCTTCCCTCTTATCTTCAACTAAGCGCAGATAGCAAATTCTTATTAAATTTTGATTTGTGAAAATAAGTTGGAATCTCCTCTATTACAGATCCTGGCTTGTTTTCATAAATAGAAAACTGTTTATCAGAGCAGTATAAACATTCTGACAAAAGACTAGAGGCCCACTGTCTGTAGCTCAGTATTCCGGCTGGTTACCAATCGTCTGTGGCTCAGCGTCTCCATCTCAGTGTTTTCTTCTGCTCACTCATGCAGACTGGCAGTCTTCCCCTCCAAATACTGATCCCTAACTGCAGAACACTAGGGGCTCTGACTGCTCTCCTTATATACCATTTATGTAATGGTCACGCGCACACACACACACAGGGGGGAGGATAGTGACCACTGCGCTCCACCCTCACCCCTGGCCCTGCCTATTTGCCTCACGAGTCCTGATGACAGGGACAACTGGATGGCAGTCCCTAACTTAGAATACGTACAGGAAGGACAGACAAATAACGGATAGTGAACGGACCGGGTCAAAACCAAGAGGACAACGCAGTACAGAGGGATAAGCAAAGAAAGGTTAGGAGAAGCCGGGGTCATAAATACCAGGAGAGTCGAGAAGTACCAAAGGAGTCCGCAAAAAATAGTCAGGTGGAAGCCGAGGTCAATATACCAGGAAGAATGCGCAGTACAGGAGGAGCAGGCAAAGGATCGTCGGGGAACAGGATCAGGTAAGTACACAGGTATCCAACAACTGCCAGGAACCTAAATTAACAGGCAACCTGTGGCCAGCAGGCTGCCTGTATTTATAGTGGGGAGTGAGAATCATGTGACGTGGCCAGTGTCACATGACCGACAGACCGACCAGTCGAGCACTGAGTGATCAGCTCGGCGCTCAAGGCAGACCTAGGAGCAGGGAGCCTCCCAGCTAGCAAAGCTGCCCTGGGAACACGGTCAAACACAGATCCTCGCTCCTGAAGCTAAGCAGCAGGTTTGCGGCTGATGGAAGACCGAGTGTACCTTCGGCACCCCGTTACAATTTCTAGTACAGTACTGTTGCAGTACCCCCCCCCCTTTTACGAGGGGCCACTGGACCCAAGACTTCAGACGATGGCCTTTCAGGGTGTTCTAAATGAAATTTTCGAACAAGTCTAGGAGCATGAACCTCCCTGGCAGGTACCCAAGATCTCTCTTCAGGTCCATACCGCTTCCAGTGAATCAGGTACTGCAAGGAATTACGCACCTTCCTGACATCCACTATTTTAGACACCACATACTCAACAGCAACATTAACAAGAACCGGCAGAGGTGAGGCTTTCAATGGTACTACCGGTTCAAAATATTTATGGAACGCATTATGAATGTGGAATGACTCAGGCAGCTCAAACCTAAATGATACCGGGTTAATCACCTCCATGATCTTATATGGTCCAATAAAACGAGGAGAAAACTTTTAGATTCTACCTTAAGAGAGAGATTCTTGGAGGACAACCATACCTTATCCCCAACCTGAAAATTCACCCCCCTTGAACGTCTCCTATCGGCCTTGAGTTTCTGAGAATTTTGAGCCTTTTCTAAGTTTGATTGAACCCGTGCGCAAACTGTGCACAGTTCAGAGGAGAGCCTATCCGCCTCAGGGTTAGAGAAGGAGACGGATGACCCAGAATGAAAACGGGATGGAAACCATGGTTACAATATTAAGGTAAAACCCGAGCAGAAGAATTGACACGGTTATTTAAAGCAAATTCAGCCAATAGAAGAAATTTTACCCATAATTGCTGGTCATCAGCAACATACAACTTCAAGAATTGTTCCACAGACTGATTAAGGCGTTCAGTCTGCCCATTACTCTCAGGGTGGTAGGCAGAGGAAAAAGACAATGGAATTTGACATTTTTGACAGAAGGCCCTCCAGAATTTGGACACAAACTGCACACCCCTGTCAGAAACAATATTTTCTGGGATACCATGCAATCGAACAATTTATTTCACAAAAATAGACGCCAGGGTTTTGGCATTCAGGAGTTTAAACAGGGGAATGAAATGGACCATCTTGCTAAACCTATCGACCACTACCCAAACTACAGTCTTACCCTCCTCCGGCGGTAGGTCAGTTATAAAGTCCATCGAGATATGGGTCTACTGGGAATGGGTAGGGGTCGTAGGTTACCAGCAAGGCGAGTCCTAGGTGTCTTGGACCTGGCAAAAACCTCACAGGCTGACACGTAGAACTTGACATCCCTAGTTAGAGTGGGCCACCAATAAGATCTAGAAACCAGATCCTTAGTGCCCTCAACACCCAGATGTCCACAAAAGGCAGAATCGTGACACTCACCCAACAGCTGGAGACGAAATTGTACGGGAACAAACAACTTATCTGTTGGGGATACCTAATGTTGTTACCTAATGCGAGCCGAGATATCCTGGGTTAGAGCTGCTATGAAGATTTTTGCTGGCAGGATGGATACAGGTGGTACCTCAGTAGGTTCAAAAGCATGGAAGCTCTGAGATAATGCGTCCGCCTTAACATTTTTACTTCCCGGCCTGAACGTAATGGAAAACTCAAAACGAGTAAAAAACAGAGGTCATCTGGCTTGACGGGGATCCAACCTCTTAGCAGACTCGAGAAGCATAAGGTTTTTATGGTCAGTGACAACAGTTACACAATGCCTTGCCCCCTCCAGAAAATGCCTCCACTCCTCAAATGCCCATTTAATGGCCAGCAGCTCCCTATTCCCTATGTCATAGTTTCTCTCAGTGGGAGAGAATTTCCTGGAGAAGAAGGCACATGGTCTCAGGTTAGTGAGGCTAGCAGGACCTTGTGAAAGGACTGCTCCTGTGCCGTCCTCGGACCCATCCACCTTCACAATAAAAGGTCTCTCCTGATCAGGCTGGATCAGAATGGGAGCGCTACTGAATGCCTTTTTTAATTTTTAAAATGAAGAAATGGCCTCAGTAGACCAATTCTCCAAATCAGCCCCTTTCTTAGTAAGGTCGGTCAACGGTTTAGCAATTACGGAAAAATTCATAATAAATTTACGATAGTAATTGGCGAAACCTAAGAACCGTTGTAAGGCCTTTAAGGATGAAGGTCTTACCCATTTCTTAATTGCTAGTACCTTACCAGGATCCGTCTTGAAGGCGTGAGGAGTCAGAACATGCCCTAGAAACAAAATCTCCTGTACACCAAAGACACATTTCTCTTGCTTAGCGGATAGCTGATTCTCCCTCAACACCTCTAATACTTGTTTAACATGAGACACATGGAATTCGAAGTCAGGAGAGAATATCAAAATGTCGTCAAGATAGACAATAACAAATTTGCCTAAGAACTCCCTAAGAATGTCATTCATGAAGTTTTGGAACACAGCTGGGGCATTGCTGAGTCCAAAAGGCATCACCTGATATTCAAAGTGTCCTACCGGAGTATTGAACGCCGTCTTCCATTCGTCTCCCTCCTTGATTCGGATTAGATTGTATGCCCCTTTCAGGTCAATCTTGGAAAACCAGGTTGCCCCCAGAACCTGGTTAAATAAATCCGGAATCAATGGGAGGGAGTATCTATTCTGGACAGTGATTTTATTTAATCTCCGGTAATCGATACATGGCCTAAAACCACCATCTTTTTTCTAAAAAAAAAAACGCCCCCATAGGAGAGACAGAAGGTCTAATATGCCCTTTACCAAGGCATTCCTTAATATAATGTTCCATGGCCTTGCGTTCGGGCTTAGAAAGATTTATAAATTCGCCCCTTAGGAAACTTGGCCCCCTCTACTAGCTCTATAGTAGAATCATAAGGTCTATGGGGGGGTAGAACCTCCTGGGTTTTATCACATTTTCTTCTATGTTTATATTGGAGAGAGTTCAGAGAAGAGCTACTAAACTGGTACATGGATTGCAGGATAAAACTTACCAGGAAAGATTAAAGGACCTTAACATGTATAGCTTGGAAGAAAGACGAGACAGAGGGGATATGATTGAAACTTTTAAATACATAAAGGGAATCAACAAGGTAAAAGAGGAGAGAATATTTAAAAGAAGAAAAACTGCTACAAGAGGACATAGTTTTAAATTAGAGGGGCAAATGTTTAAAAGTAATATCAGGAAATATTACTTTACTGAGAGAGTAGTGGATGCATGGAATAGCCTTCCTGCAGAAGTGGTAGCTGCAAATACAGTGGAGGAGTTTAAGCACGCATGGGATAGGCATAAGGCCATCCTTCATATAAGATAGGGCCAGGGGCTATCCATAGTATTTAGTATATTGGGCAGACTAGATGGGCCAAATGGTTCTTATCTGCCGACACATTCTATGGAAGCCGAGGTCAATATACCAGGAAGGATGCGCAGTACAGGAGGAGCAGGCAAAGGATCGTCAGGGAACAGGATCAGGTAAGTACACAGGTATTCAACAACTGCCAGGAACCTAAATAAACAGGCAACCTGTGGCCAGCAGGCTGCCTGTATTTATAGTGGGGAGTGAGGATCATGTGACATGGCCAGCGTCACATGACCGTCAGACCGACCAGTCGAGCACTGAGAGATCAGCTCGGCGCTCAAGGCAGACCTAGGAGCAGGGAGCCTCCCAGCTAGCAAAGCTTCCCTGGGAACAAGGTCAAACACAGATCCTCGCTCCCAAAGCTAAGCAGCAGGTCTGCGGCTGATGGGAGACCGAGTGCACCTTCGGCACCCCGTTACAATTTCTAGCTAGACTGGAACCTTGTAGTGTGGTGACTGAAGTGGAGAAGCTCAGCACAAACAGTTATAAGGTTACCACTCCCGTCTGTCATAGACCTAGAGCTTTAATGGTACTCAATGGCAATGACACAACAGTTTTTCCAGACAAAAATGCGTTTCCAGACATAACAACAGAGCTAAACCAGACATTCAAATTGTCAGGCTGTCTGGTTTTGGCGGTAAACAAGTCTGGCTTTTCCCCTCCAAAATATGCTCTTCTTTTAACTCTATGGCAGCTTTGAAAAATTGCCAGCTTCTAACTCAAAGTCCCAAAAGTCTCTCAGTATTCATTAACCCTTTCTACAGAGCCTCGCAAATACAGTGCAAATGAACAGAATATATATCACAACAAACATATTAAATGCAGTTAAACAATATTAAACAGTGCAATTTAACCATTTCAAGTCAAATAATGTAAGAAGGTTATAATTTAGCATAGGGTAAACAGGGGCAAATGTCCACAAATGTCCAAACATCAAAGTAATCCTGCTTCAGGGTGCTACGTTTACCCATGAATCATTGCCTGTAAGGATAGTTTTACACTAGCGCTATGTATCTGGAAGACTGTTCTGGAGAGAACAGCATGCTGGATCTCTCTGAATTCAGGCATTGCCAGAAGCTTGAACTTCACCGTCCGGCCCCATTAACTATAATGGGGACCCATTGAAATCCAACCACAACCTGGAAGATATGCTGTAATCAAACGGAAGAAAACTGCTGTGTACAAGGAAAATCAGTACCTTCCAAGAACATTTGTATATAAATAAAGCTTAATAATTGGTTAAAAAGGTGTTATACAACTTTCTATCAAACTTCAATCCTTTAATTCTCGTTTTTAAGATCTATGTTGCTGACAGTAAATAAGACAAATATTCACATCTTAAAACCTCCACCAACAAAACCCATTGCAACAACCTTCCCCCACCACCCACTTTCACCATTGCAATGTTGCTTCACTACTCTTCACCTCCTGATCCTAACTCAACACAATGGAAGTGTTGGGAAGGAACTGCTCAGCCAATTACTGGTCCCTTCACTTATAGCATATCTTAGATGGTTTACTTTAGAACATTCATCTACACCAATAATAAATTATATAAACCTGTTGAGTCTGGTGCACACAAATTTTATGTTTATTGCAAAATCTTTAAAAAAAAATTGGAACTGAATTTTGAGGGAAGTGCGCACAACAACCTTAGTAAATGTTCCTCAATGTTCTCTTACTGTATATCATACAACCAGCATTTTGCTGTAAAAGTGACCAAAGAAGAGATGTTGGGGTGGTTAGGTTATATGTAAGGATGATCGAACCAGATCAAACTTTGCGGCATGTAGGGCCATTTAAGTGCACATGTCGTGGGAAAAAAAGCACTAGGGAAGGGCTCTCACATGACCCCGAGAGGAACTGGGGGGAGGCCTTGCCCTGACTGGCTCCCAGGCTGACAGCCTAGATGAGCCAATCAGTGCTGCAATAGGCAGGGAGGTGCCCTAGCAGAACGTCATTCTGTGCTGGGCTATGAATGAGCGTGGTTGGGTGTAGCAGGTTCTGCCAGGAAAACGATCTTAGGGAGTCAGGAAGAGTGCAAAAATCAATCAGGGACAGTCAGAAATAAATCGAGCTTGTATTCTACTGCCAGGGAGAGTGTAGGGGGAGGCTAGAGTTCCAAAGAAGAAGCAGAAGAATTGTGTGTGTAGAATAGGGACAAGCAGGGCAGCTGTCAGCCAGTTAGTAAGGAGTGAGGAGCTGAGGCTGGCTGTGCCTCCTAGCAGAACTGCAGCTGCTGCAAAACTTCAAAAGCAGCTACCTCCAAGAAAATGCTTTAATCCCTCTTTCACATAAATCCTTTTTTTTTGAGGGGGTAGGGGGTGGAATAAGCAAAAACTGTACAACATGTGTTTTACCATCAATCTAGCATAGCATATAGAATACTAGTGAGAACTCTGTGTCAGAGGCCAGCTTGTTTTAGTATAAATAACCTTATACATCAGTGATTGAGAATAAAATATTAGGGCTAAATCTGTTTATTATCTACACACACAAACACAGTTCAGTACCAATTTTCTTTTTTTTGGAGGGGTTATTAAATTTAATTAAACTAGCATATAGGTGATCAGTACACCAATACACGGACTAGGTTAACAATTTACCTGTGAGTGTTAACATTAAATTGAGCATCAGGCCTGGCCCTCAATCATCCATTTTCATTTATTTTATATCTACAAGGTTGGAATTACATTTTTTGGGGATTGTACAATTTAATGAAAATAGCATATACAGTGCATTGCAAAAGTATTTACCCCTTGACTTTTGTTTGTGTGTTTTGTTACATTACAGCCTTAAGTTCAATGTTTTGTTAATCTGAATTATATGTCATGGATCAGAACACAATCGTCTAAGTTGGTGAAGTGAAATGAGAAAAATCTATAAATAAAACTTGTTTAGAAATAGTTTTTTTTAGTTTTTTTTGAGAACTGTATATTTTTTTTTAGATTGTTCAATTTCATGAAACCTGCATATAAGTGATCAGTAACCTGGGGTAAATAATACATGCACCCTGAATGGCTTGTACAAGGTGCTGGTGAGGAATGCTCTCCTGGACCTGCAGCATCTGCAGTACAATGCTTAAAGGGGTTGTCCGGGTTCAGAGCTGAACCCGGACATACCCTTATTTTCACCCCGGCAGCCCTCCTGAGCCTGGCATCGGAGCATCTCATGCTCCGATGCGCTCCAGTGCCCTGCGCTAGATCGCGCAGGGCACAGGCTCTTGTGTTTTCAATAACACACTGCCGGGCGGTAACTTCCGCCCAGCAGTGTGTTCGGTGACGTCACCGGCTCTGAGGGGCGGGCTTTAGCTCTGCCCTAGCCGTTTTACTGGCTAGGGCAGAGCCAAATCCCGCCCATCAGTGCCGGTGACGTCACCGGGCTGCCTGTCAGCCCCATAGAGAGCCCGGTATGTCACCGGAACTCAGAAAAATGCCTTTGCCCTGCGCGATTTAGCGCAGGGCAAAGGAGAGCATCGGAGCATGAACTGCTCCGATGCTCATGTCAGGGGGGCTGCCGGGGTGAAAATGGAGGGATGTCCAGGTTCAGCTCTGAACCTGGACAACCCCTTTAAAGGGAACCTGTCACCAGTTTTATGCGGCATCTTTGTGTGTATATTATGAGGTAACCATCTGTCACACCAGTAAGTGAATACATCTAAGGTACTTTTCAGTAGTTAATGATTGTATATAATTAGTTAGATTATAATCAAATATCCACATGACAGGTTCCCTTTAAGCTGCGACGTTCCAATGTGCTGGAATTCAACTTTGTACATGTTCAAGCATTTGTATGAGCAGTGGAAAGTCGTGATTTTTTTTGTCATACACCAGATTGCCCTAGCAGGGAGCATGTGTTGTTTCCAGGTCAGGCAGTGACAGTTCATGCCGTTCATGCTGCAGTTGTTCCTCATCCGCCTCATATATATTTTTGAAGAGATGCTGACGCTCATGAAGCAGGTGGCGACAAAAGAGAAGGAAGAAGAATAGCTAACACATCTTGCTGTCCGCCCTGTAGCTGTTGGGGACGCACAATGTGAAACTCCCATGGGGAGAAAGAAGAGAAAGAAGGGGTGCTGCCACTTGAGGACGAGGAAGAGAATTCAGAGGAGAAAAAAAGATGACGATGATGACCATGACTCCGGCCACAACACCCAATTGTCTCAATGGGGGGCCGGAGGTGGAAAGAATTAGCTCCTCGAGCATGGTGGCCAGAATGGCGACCTGTAGGCTCACTTACTTACGCAGTGACAAGTGGTTCAGTGACATCAAGCAGTCTGATGATTACTGGATAGCCATGCTTTGAATTAGAGATTCAAAGCTAAACCTGTGTATGTATATGTATATAGTTTTAGAAACTTACTATCTGTAATTCTAGAATTCTCTTAGGTCTCATACACAGTAGGGCAGCCATAGCTGTGCACAAGGCCTCCTCTGTACCTCCTTATACCTCTGATTACATAAGGAGGCTTTCTTTGCAGAATTTCATACTAATACAATAATAAAAAAGCATTGTTTCTATGACATACCTCAGTGCACTGCTGTGCAGGCTCCATACTATGCATAATGGTAAGGAAATGTATTTATCTTGCTTTAAGTGCTATAGTCCTTCACTCTAGTTGTAAAATGTGAACTTATAAGCACATAATACCAGTTCATTTTATAAATCATGAGCCTCACAGCAGAAGGTGCAAGTACAATTTGCATTAGCTGGAAAAGAGTGTGCTTTATCCAAATCATCCTAATCACTAAGCGGAATCTCTTTAGGAAGGAGTATTAGTGCCTCTAAGTACTGCGTCCAGCTCATTAGGCCGTGTTATCCAATAAGCAGGTTACCCCTTACATAAGATGTCATTTTCATTGATATTATAGACTGTAATAAACAATCATATTTTTCTCTGAGACCTCTACATAATACAATGTCATTTTTAAGGCACTCTCAGCATATATACTGCATACACTTGTGTTCCGTTTACCAAAAGGATGTTGTAGTGAATGCAAATAAGAGGAAGGCGTATAAGAAGAGTGGAGAGAGCACATAAGGTGAGGCAGGTTTGTTGTGCCTTTTCATACGTATACAATATTATCTAATGACATTATGGTCAAGATGTATGCTCATCTCATTGCCTTTAAGAATAAAATCAGCCTGAACCAAAGTTCTATTATGTGGCTGAGGAAGCCAAGATGAGTTCATGGCAAGTTCAATTTATAAAAAAATAATTGTGAACATAAACGGTCATTGTGTTTAAAAGTTATTGCTAAAGATATGGTACCATCTGTAAGGAGTAAGTCAACTCCCTAAAACATATATGTCTGGGAGGAACAAGGTCACTTGATAAGGTTTCATGTCCTTGAGGCACACCTGCTATATGAAGTTCAATTTATATATTCATAATTATATTATATATATATATATCTGCATGGTATATTTAGTTTACAACATATGTTAATCAATAATTCATATAATGTATTATCTATGTATAACAATGTATCGATTTATATATATATATATATATATATATATATAAATATATATATATATATATATATATATGTTATACCATGTATTTATCATTTAGAAGGTATTGTAGAAGGTATAGAAACAAGTACGTTTATGTTAATTGGATTTTCTGAGAAGAGAAAATGTTATTTCAAAACAATAGTTATTCAAGGATGTAGATAAGCGAAATGTACAAGTTCCGATGCCAAGCATCAAAGCCGCTATATTAAATTTTCATCAAGTCAAACTATATTTCAAAAAGATAGGAGAAGACAGTCAACTCCAACAAGTCCAGGATATAGGTAATTAAAAGTGTCAGGGAAAGACTTCCTCAATGATTTATATAGAAAGGTCAACAAGGTCCTGAAAACATATTATTAGATATTTAATTTTAAATGCTTAACGTTGTGATGTTCATTTACAATACCGCAGTGCCATCTGGAGGCAGATGGACAATATTATATTATTTCATTATTTGTTCTTGACCATATTAGGCGTTGATATGACATCATGGTGTTATTAGCATGCAAGTACACCCACCTTACCTGATTGGGAATCCCTAATCTAAAGGGGATGATTCTTAGATAAGGGGGGGAATAATTACTCGTGTGCGGGGTAGCAAAGGAGAACTAGAGAGAGAGGGAAAAAAGATCCATATATCCATTGATCCATTCATTCAAAAAGAAAAACTTTATCAGAAGAAACTTGGATTATTCTTTTTGGATTACTAGGAAAGTTCTTCAGAACTGGTCCCATCTGAACTCTGTCTACCTTTGACCCGGTAACGTATATTTTGTTTACTACTCATGATATTAATAAAGATATTTCTCTCGGTAAATAGCCAAGAGTTCCCATACTGTGGGAATATATAGTCTTAGGTGCCTCCATAATGCTGATTATTCTATTAGCAAAGATGCATATTGTTAATGGAAGATCTGAAATTTTTTGAAAAGAGGACTAAACCCTCGGAAAGTTATTTTCCTTAGTCTGATTGCCAAGCTGAATATTTTATCATATTAATATCATATATTTTTGATTGGTCATAGGAAAACAGAGTCAAGGGATAACAGTTATTTTCCTGTAAATCCGTGTTTTATTGTTATAGCCTGTTTAATAACAGAAGATCCTAAGTTTCTCTTGGTATATGAGTCCGTTTGTTAAAAGTATGACACTGGTTGTCATAAATCACCAAGTTATACTGTGCTGATCAGATTGGGGTGTGTCAACACCACCGTGTGCTACATTTTGGGTGTTACTTTGTAACTTCATCATTTATATTGCAGTTGTATTGTTTTTATATTCTTGGTTTTTATAATAAACGATTATATATTTTTGCACATACAATTGTCCCTTTGTTTCACTGCTTGCACAAATCAAATTAAGATACTTGATAAAAAGAACTTAGAGGCGTTTTTATGTCCGCCTGAAGGATAATATAATTTTTTATTTATTTTTTATCCTCTCTTTTATATGAAGATTCTTTCATATAGAAGATATATGACAGGTTACCAACCCTCCTACCGGAAGGGACCCTGCTTGTAAATCTACCCTCTTCAACCCTTTATCTTATTTAAATAATCCAATTAACAAAATAAAATCTTTGTAATCCGAATACAGCATGACACAGCCAATGATTTGGACGTTTCCACAGACCACTGTTCTGCTAATCACTGCACCTCTGCTAACTTGTTGGTGGATAAATCATCAGTTTCTTCAGTAAGGCATGCTTCTTCACTACCTTATACCTTCTGGCGGTTTAATCGGTGCACCCTCAGCACCACAGCCGTTAGTGATATACTCCTCAACATGGCTTTTTTCAGCTATGACTGGAGGAGAAACGATCTACAGTGTAATCTAATAAATATAACATACAGACTCCAGCCAACAGAAAGACTATACACAGTCTCTCATCTTGACCCACTACAGTAGTTACTGGCCTAAAAGGTCAGTAGCATGTATTTGGGGACCCTTGCTGGGCTGACAGTTTTTCAATGCCACCCCTGATGTCAGGGCAAAGCATACAATGGAGCTGGATAAGTTTCTCCACATAGCCCTAAGTTATCTGCATTGTTGGCTTTAATTGCATGGTGCCAGTCTGGCTGTTCTGAGCAGACTGCCATGTTATGGAGTCACACATTACAGACAGAATCTTTTGGGCTCTAATTGGTATGTAGGATGGTGGAAGGGGTCTTTTGAACACTGTTGCAACTTAAACGAGGCAAACTTTACTTGACACACCTGGCGCAATAAATAGTTTTTTGGACAGACAACAGGCGTTACAGTCTCTCAAGGAGGGCAGAGGCTAAGTTACAGGCAACAGATTAATTAGGTACACTGTATCATTAAGTGGCAACAGACAAATATAGCACTGTGCCTTTAGGAGGCAAGAACTCACTCTCAGTCTGGCTTGTGATGCACCCAACACCCTGGGCATCAATATGCTGGCTTTGGTCTCCAGAGTAGCATAAAATAAGATGGTCAGCACGGTGGCTCAGTGGTTAGCACTGGTGCCTTGCAGCGTTGGGGTCCTAGGTTTGAATCCAACCAAGGACAACATCTGCATGGAGTTTGTATGTTCTCCTCGTGTTTGTGTGGGTTTCCTCCAGGTACTCCAGTTTCCTCCCACACTCCAAAGCATACTGATAGGGACCTTAGATTGTGAGCCCCATTGGGGACAGTTGGATGCTAATGTCTGTAAAGCTCTGTGGAATATATTAGCTTTAAATAAGTGCAATAAATAAATATGCAGTTATTATCACGACTATCACTCTGTTTGGCGTAAGACTGCACAATATGCACTGTTATTTAAGGAATTTCTTTCTCACAGCACACAGTCTTTCATACAGTTTGTTTACATGTGGCAGGCTGGTTAGTCTTGGTTGGTCTCTTATATAGGTCTTCGCTGCTTGCAGGATGTACAAGATATATAGTTTATTTTCTGGCCTTAACTTCTCTGCTGTTCTGTGGCCTTACCTATGCCATAAGTTGCTGTACTCTTATGACCTATACCAATTACCTCCACTGCTACCTAACGGCATCCAGAACTATTGCTGGCTTTGTGTCCAGCAACAGCTTCCCAGTTAAGTCTCAATGACTTCTCCTTCTGAACGCGTGGCTTGGCTGCTCTTCAATTTATGTTCTACAATCATGTAATTTCTACAGCTGAAGGACCTAAATAAGATTCAGTTAAACGTTCCCCAAAAGGTCCTTTTGTAAGTAGATGTCAGCATAAGCTTACTTTTGCTTACAACACACATATTTACAGTGGATGCATTTATGTCATACAGCACAATATACAGTGCCTTGAAAAAGTATTCATACCTGTTGAACTTTTCCACATTTTTTCAAATACACAAACGTAAATGTATTTTATTGGGATTTTATGTAATAGGCCAACATAAACTAGCAAGTATGTGTTAAGTGAAAAGAAAAAGATACATGGTTTTAATTTTTTTTTATAAAAATCCGAAAAGTGTGGCGTGCATTTGTATTCATCCCCCCTGAGGAAATACTTTGTATAACCACCTTTCACTGCAATTACAGTTGCAAGTCTTTTGGGGTATGTCTCTACAAGCTTTGCACATCTAGAACCTGAAATGTTTGCCCAATCTTCTTTGCAAAATAGCTGAATCTCAGTCAGATTTAATGGAGAGTGTCTGTGAACAGTAATTCTTGCCACAGATTTTCAATGGGATTTAGGTCTGGACTTTGACTGAAACATTCTAACACATGAATATGCTTTGATAAACCATTCAATTGTAGCTCTGGCTGCATGTTTAGGGTCGTTGTCCTGCTGAAAGGTGAACCTCCGCCCAAGTCTCAAGTCTTTTGCAACCTCTACCAGGTTTTCCTCCAGGGTTGCCCTGTATTTAGCTCCATCCATCTTCCCATCAACTCTGACCAGCTTCCCTGTCCCTGCTGAAGAAAAGCGTCCCCACAGCATAATACTGCCACCACCAGGGTGGGGATGGTGTGTTCAGGGTGATGTGCAGTGTTAGTTTTCCTCCACACATAGCGTTCTGCATTTACACCAAAAGTTCACCTTTGGTCTCATCTGGCTACGTGGCTTGTGGAAAACTGAAAACGGGACTTCCTTTGGCTTGCTTTCAAGTATGGCTTTCTTCTTGCCCCTTTTCCATAAAGGCCAGATTTGTGGAGTATATGACTAAAAGTTGTCCTGTGGACAGATTCTCCCACCTGACCTGTGGAACTAAGCAGCTTCTCCAAAGTGACTATGGGCCTCTAGGCTGCTTCTGTGATTAGTGCTCTCTTTGTCTGGGCTGTCAGTTTAGGTGGACGGCCATGTCTAGGTACTGTAGGTTTCTAGTTGGGCTATACTGCTTCCATTTTCAGAGGATGCATTAAACAGTGGTCCGTAAGATGTTTAGAGCTTGGGATATTTTTTTTATAACCTAACGCTGCTTTACACTTCTCCACAACTTTATCCCTGACATGTCTGGTGTATTTCTTGGTTTTCCTGATGCTGTTTGATCACTAATGTTCACTAACAAACCTCTGAGGCCTTCATAAAACAGCTGTAATACTGAGAATAAGTTAAATACAGGTGGACTCTTTTTATGAATTAGGTGACTTCTGAAGGCATTTGGTCTTACTGGATTTTATTTAGGGGTATCAGAGTACAGGGGGATGAATACAAATGCAGGCCACACTTCTTCAGATTTTTATTTATTAAAAATTTGGAAAACCATGTATTATTTTCTTTTCACTTTACACATACTTGCTACTTTGTCTTGGTTTATCACTTTAAATCCTGATAAAATATGTTTAAGTTTGTGGGGCTAACGTGAAAAAATGTGGAGAAGTTCAAGGAGCATAAATACTTTTTTAACACACTGTACATTAAACCACATTGCTGTAGTATCTTCACATTTACAGTGCATCATATCAATGCAGCTCATCTGCAACGTCCATTGCATTCTGCCCAACGTATATGACTCCCTCAGAGTGGTGGCATGCCATTTAATAGCTATGTCCAGGACATAGCGCAGTGTCTTCCCTTGTGCTACCCTAGCAGGCGTTTCCCAGCAGTAAAAGACCCACATAGCACATACAGTATGTAACATATCAAATAACATATAGAGCCAAACCTGGCAAATGAGCATCCAGTTGCAAGTTCATGATAAAGGGGCCCCCCAGAGCCGTTAGCTTGGGGAAAACATGGCGACACACTCTCCCTTTTCAGTTATAGTGAGAAATGTTAGCAAAAGCTCCTTCAGTGGGCAATTCAGATTTTTAAGCATGCTTAAAAAATCAGCATTTGCCGGTAGCCATTGCGATGTCTAATAGCGATCTTCTGCCGTTAAACCACTAGACAGTATGGGGATGAGTGATGGCATAGCGATCGCTCCTCCCCATGCTGTGTAGGAGATCGCTGCATGTAATAGCAGTTGTCTCCTCATCTGATGCATCGGCCATTCTAATACAGGCTTTACTTGTGGGAAATCTGCGCGCCGGTATGAACTGGTTCTGGAATCTGCTTGCCCGATGCTGAGAAAAGTCAGTGATGTTTCTGGATTGATTTCCAGAGGCAGCAGCAGGAAGAATTCTGCATTGTTATTGGTGTGAGGGGTCAATGATGGGTATAAACCCCTTTAGATATGTCCACGTACGTAAGCAGTCTTGGTCAGTCTGTAAAAGAGCGATCAAGACTGAAGCCCCGCCCAACACTCCCCGTTTTTAGTCCTGATGTTTATTTGTTGGGGTGCAGTCGCCCAGCGTGGGCTGGTTGGATTTGGTCCTTGAGTTTTACACAAACTGTTGTTTTGTTTATGAATTTTTATACATTTATTGGAATAGATTAATGAATTAAATTATGGTTACCCTAAATAAATATTGCAACCATTTTTATCCAAAATCTGGTGTCTGGTCTATTTAGTTAATTTTATTGAATTTAATTATGGTTGAGGTTAAAAGTGGGACCTGTGTCATCAGGACATGCTTAAAGGGAACCTGTCATGTGGAGATTATAATCTAACTAATTATATACAATCATTAACTACTAAAGTGCCTTAGATGTATTCACTTACTGGTGTGACAGATGGTTACCTCATAATATACACACAAAGATGCGCATGCCGCATGCTAATGAGCTGATTGGAGTCCGGCGTGATGTCATTGAGTCCGGCGTATATTTAATTCAGAGCTATAGCCACTCCCCTGCCCACCTGCTGCTGATTCTAATGGAAAATAATTGTCATTCAGCAGCAGGTGGGCGGGGAGAGTCAGGAGCTCATGAATATTCAGGACTCATCATTATGAGCTGGAGCTTTTCAATACAAGATGTTGGCAGATTGACTGGGTCAATTAAAGAAAGTGACCCAGCATTTTGCTAAGCGAATCAGTCACTTATTTATGTTGCCCTTAGTTAGGACACCATAAAACTGGTGACAGGTTCCCTTTAAGTGCAGAGCTCTCCACTTTCAGAGCTCTACTTTTGTAGCCCTGTGTCTATCCTGCTGGCATGTTGTTATGTGTGTATGGCAGGTTAGTAGCATAGTTGCAGTAAGGTGCTGACTCCAATTAAGTGCCTGAACTTTACTGAACACGGACACGGCCATGTAAGGGGACATCAACAGGGTAAAATTTCTATACTTCTCAATTACAGGTTCTTTCAGCAGTGTCTCTGTAAAACCTGCATATAAGTCTCTTCAGAGGTAGGCTTCTCTCCGCTTCAGTAGAACCAATAACTTTAACCACTTCAACCCCCCTAGCTGAAACACCCTTAAGGCCAGGCCACTTTTTACACTTCTGCACTACACTACTTTCACCGTTTATTGCTCGGTCATGCAACTTACCACCCAAATGAATTTTACCTCCTTTTCTTCTCACTAATAGAGCTTTCATTTGGTGGTATTTAATTGCTGCTGACATTTTTACTTTTTTTGTTATTAATCGAAATTTAACGATTTTTTTGCAAAAAAATGACATTTTTCACTTTCAGTTGTAAAATTTTGCAAAAAAAAACAACAACATCCATATATAAACTTTTCGCTAAATTTATTGTTCTACATGTCTTTGATAAAAAAAAATGTTTGGGTAAAAAAAAATGGTTTGGGTAGAAGTTATAGCGTTTACAAACTATGGTACAAAAATGTGAATTTCTGCTTTTTGAAGCAGCTCTGACTTTCTGAGCACCTGTCATGTTTCCTGAGGTTCTACAATGCCCAGACAGTACAAACACCCCACAAATGACCCCATTTCGGAAAGTAGACACCCTAAGGTATTCACTGATGGGCATAGTGAGATCATAGAACTTTTTATTTTTTGTCACAAGTTAGCGGAAAATGATGATTTTTTTTTTTCCTTACAAAGTCTCATATTCCACTAACTTGTGACAAAAAATAAAAACTTCCATGAACTCACTATGCCCATCACGAAATACCTTGGGGTGTCTTCTTTCCAAAATGGGGTCACTTGTGGGGTAGGTATACTGCTCTGGCAATTTAGGGGCCCATATGCGTGAGAAGTAGTTTGAAATCAAAATCTGTAAAAAATGGCCGGTGAAATCCGAAAGGTGCTCTTTGGAATGTGTGCCCCTTTGCCCACCTAGGCTGCAAAAAAGTGTCACACATCTGATATCATCGTACTCAGGAGAAGTTGGGGAATGTGTTTTGGGGTGTCATTTTCCATATACTTATGCTGGGTGAGAGAAATATCTTGGCAAAAGACAACTTTTCCCATTTTTTTATACAAAGTTGGCATTTGACCAAGATATTTATCTCAACCAGCATGGGTATATGTAAAATTACACCCCAAAACACATTGCCCAACTTTTCCTGAGTACGGCGATACCACATGTGTGACACTTTTTTGCAGCCTAGATGCGCAAAGCGGCCCAAATTCCTTTTAGGAGGGCATTTTTAGACATTTGGATCCCAGACTTCTTCTCACTCTCGGGCCCCTAAAATGCCAGGGCAGTATAAATACCCCACATGTGACCCCATTTTGGAAAGAAGACACCCCAAGGTATTCAATGAGGTGAGTTCATAGAATAATTTTTTTTTTTTTGGCACAAGTTAGCGGAAATTGATTTTTTTTTTGTTTTTTCTCACAAAGTCTCCCTTTCCGCTAACTTGGGCCAAAAATGTAAATCTTTCATGGACTCAATATGCCCCTCACGGAATACCTTGGGGTGTCTTCTTTCAGAAATGGGGTCACATGTGGGGTATTTATACTGCCCTGGCATTTTAGGGGCCCTAAAGCGTGAGAAGAAGTCTGGAATATAAATGTCTAAAAAATTTTACGCATTTGGATTCCGTGAGGGGTATGGTGAGTTCATGTGAGATTTTATTTTTTGACACAAGTTAGTGGAATATGAGACTTTGTAAGAAAAAAAATAATAATAATAATTTCCGCTGACTTGGGCCAAAAAAATTTCTGAATGGAGCCTTACAGGGGGGTGATCAATGACAGGGGGGTGATCAGGGAGTCTATATGGGGTGATCACCCCCCTGTCATTGATCACCCCCCTGTAAGGCTCCATTCAGACGTCCGTATGTGTTTTGCGGATCAGATCCATGTATCCGTGGATCCGTAAAAATCATACGGACGTCTGAATGGAGCCTTACAGGGAGGTGATCAATGACAGGGGGGTGATCAGGGAGTCTATATGGGGTGATCAGGGGTTCATAAGGGGTTAATAAGTGACAGGGTGGGGTGTAGTGTAGTGGTGTTTGGTGCTACTTTACACAGCTACCTGTGTCCTCTGGTGGTCGATCCAAACAAAAGGGACAACCAGAGGACCAGGTAGCAGGTATATTAGACGCTGTTATCAAAACAGCGTCTAATATACCTGTTAAGGGTTAATAAAATCGCATCTCCAGCCTGCCAGCGAACGATCGCCGCTGGCAGGCTGGAGATCCACTCGCTTACCTTCCGATCCTGTGTGCGCACGTTCACAGGAAATCTCGCGTCTCGCGAGATGACGCGTATATGCGTGACTGTGCGCAGCGCTGCCGCCTCCGGAATGCGATCCTGCGTTAGGCGGTCCGGAGGCGGTTAAAGGAAGGCACTCAGAGCACCCCGACAGCCTCGGCTAGACCCTGATAATACCTAGGTTCCACCCAGTTGGGGAATGTGTCTTCCTCACACCTTGTGTGCTCTGACAATGGCATGGCAATAAAGATAATCAAATAGATTTAAATATTCAAGCTGAATTTTTCTAAAAGCTCTGATTCTAATGAACCTGCATTTTGGTTGATTTGATTCAGGAGAAGATAGAGAAACAGAGAGGGAGATAGGGAGAGAGAAAGAGATAGTGAGTGAGACAAAGAGAGAGAGAGAGAGAGATCCCCAAAGCTATATACTTTACCTAGGTATTTTGAAGAATGTCTACCTTTTTTTTTTCTTTTTACAAGGTGTAATATAATAGACAATGGGGGGCACTTTATTAATGTCTTAAAATCCGTGAAAGCCATTGTCATTAAAATAGAATAGACAGCAGAGATGAGAGAATTTTATGAGCAAACTATTTTGAAATCTGAAAGGTAATATTACATGATGTATTTAGATTTATTAGGGTTAGAACAATGTTCGTACAACCTGTGGTCCTTCCAACCTTTCCTAACAGCCTGGAGTATTCAGGGTGTGATGGGAGTGAGTAGAAATTAGGTACTTTGCACCCCGTTCTAGTGACTGATGGAGGTCCAAGTGGCGGGCCCTCTGCTATAAGACATGTATTATCTATGCCGTGCTTAGGTGATAAATGTTGATTATGGGACAACCTGTATGAAAAGATCTTCACAAAGTAAACATAGTATGAATAATGTGAGATTTAACTGCATATGAACTTTGGTAACCAATTTTATATTTCAACAGTGCACCTACATTACATTGACAAGGTCCATTTCAATGGCAGTACCCAGGTGCAAGAGTTCAGCTTGAGACCCCTTACCTCAGTGCTTTGTTGCCAGGGGCACGGAAACACATAGGCTTCGTGCTGCCAGAGGCAAAAATTTAAATGACAACCCCCCATGCCAAATTCTTGAACCTAACCTCTTCCCTCCGGCCAGAGGTGTAACTTGACCTGCATGAACTTTCTATAATGCCGGTGTCTTCCTATGCACCACAAGGGTCTTTGTGCCCCCTCAGGCTCCTGGGCCCTGTGGCGACTGATACCTCTGCAGTCTGCACTCCCTATAGCTACGCCCCTGGTGGCACCATGTTCTACTATATTCCCCTTGCAGCAGACGTGATCACCATGCTAGCTTCAGGTTAAAAATAGCTACAGAACCGAACTACTGTATGTGTTTGCATGGTTACAGTCTGACGAAATGTGTGTTACTCCCTTTTGTCTCCTCTTCTACTGTATGTAGGTAGGTAAGAAAAAAAGGCAGAAAGAGGAGAAGCACAAGACTGCAGGATCAGATCACACACAGGGTTTGTTTTAAATAAGAAAAAAAGGTGAACATTAAAAGTAGGCATGTGACCCTAATCATCCAAATATTCTGCTGGTGCCTCCTTCTGGATGAGCTTTGACTTAGAAAATCCTTGATTGCAGTAGAGAGCATTACAATTACCTCACCTCTCACACAGTACCGAATTGTGAATTACTGTGCTTGACCCATGTCTTGAACATTGTCTAAACAAGTCTGATAGCTAAAGTTTAGCTCCTCATTCTGAATAGTACCTCATTTCTCTGCTAGTCTGGTATTTATTCACGTGGGTCTATGTTTTGACCTCTCAGCACTTCATCACAATGAAAGTGCCACTGAGCTTTCACAAAACTTTTGATATGTCATAGAAATATATCAAAGGTTTTGATTGGTGGAGCGGATAGCACTCTCTCTTCTCGTTGTAGTGCAAAAGGGAAAAGATTGTGGGTGCACTGGTGTGGTGCACCAATTGATACCTTCTGGCGGAAAAACACGACCTCAGTGGATAGATAAAGGGGTATTTTATTGATGATAGACTATCATCAATAAAAGACCCCTTTATCTATCCACTGAGGTCGTGTTTTTGCGCCAGAAGGTATCGATTGGTGCACCACACCAGTGCACCAACAATCTTTTTCCTTTTGCAATACATATCATCCCTCTGGAGCTTTGGCTACTCCACCTACGAGGACTGAGAAGATACCGGCTGCACCGACCCCCTGTCTTCACGAGTGTTGTGCCTACGTATGCACAACACCAGAAGGTGAGCATAACTTTCGATGTCTTGATCACATACATCTATAACTGAACTTATTACCCTATGAGCGCCTCCTATCTTTTTTCGCCACTATCGCTCTTCTCGTTGTAGGAGATGAACTCAGTAGAAAGCCTATGGCCCTGATTTATCATGCTTTTACTCCAGAATTCAAAAAGTCGCAATAGGAGGCTTTTTCGACTTTGTGAGCTTATTTGCACAAGAAATTTAGCAACTTTTTGCATTTTTACATCACTCACTCCATTTTTGAAGTGTGGTTGATAAGGTGGGTGTTTTTAACTATGTGAATGAGTTTCACTCCAGATTTGTCACTGAGACTTTTTTTTTTAAAGTAGCAATATCTCTTCAGTAGGAAGGTGGAGTAGGAAAACTGGAGTAGCTTTCCTAGACAAAAGTTTTAGGTTTAAGGATAAGACAAATTTATCAAACAACATGAGACATCTGATAAATGTGGCATAAAGTACAACGCAGACTCAAGCAAAACTGACTTCAAATATTTCACTTATGATAAATCCCCCCCTATGAGTCTGTCTCAATTCTATCTCCTGCAGTGAGGACAGAGAGTGTGCTTCTCTCTCCTTGTTCTAGTGATCGGTGGGGGTCACAGCACTCGTATCCCCCGATCATATGACTTATCAAAAGTTTTGTGAAAGTTCAGTGACAATTTAAGGCTAAAATCTACAAGTACAAATGCTAAAAAACAATTTTACACAAACCCCAAAATTTGATTTCCTTAGGCCACTTGTACACCGCCTTTTTTTTATTAATATTCTTTAAAATCTTGCCTACTCTTTGGAGAATGTAGAGTTAGACAGACAGTCTGAAGATGCACCAGATTCGTGGCTGATGCTGCATGATAAAATATGCTAAACACTTCTAACGTTACACCATCTGTTGGCTGGCTTACTTTGTAACAAAATTTTGATCGAGATTTTTTCACAAACGTGCATTCAAGCTACACCCTTCCTGTTAACAACACCCGATTCTCTTCTTAGGGTCCATTCACATGTCTGCAAAATGGGTCCGCATCCGTTCCGCAATTTTGCGGAACGGGTTCGGACCCATTCATTTTCAATGTGCTGTACGCATCCGCACTTCCGTTCCACGGCCCCGCAAAAAATAGAACATGTCCTAATCTTGTTTGCAGACACGGACAAGAAAAGGCATTTCTATTATAGACAATGCCGGTGTCCGTGTTTTGCGGATCCGTAATTTTGGGACCGCAAAACAGTTGTGGACGTGTGAATGGACCCTAAGCCACACCCTTTTTCCAGCAAGTTACAAAAAATATTTGAAAGAGAACTATCAAACTAAAGAATTAACTTCAGTGTAAAAGTATACAGCAGTTGTATAAAATATATCCCTTTTGGTCATACACTTTTTAATTTATTGTTTTTTGTAAGTTTTAACATTTCATGGTCTTATGGGAACTTCCATGGCACAAATAGCACAGCATGATGCGCTATTCTTGCCAACACAAAATAAACTTGATTAGGAGCCCTCCTAAACCCCATTCAGTCAGTGGGGCTCACCAGACCTGCACTACTACTATTGGAGTAAATTTACTTCAGATATCTTCTAGAGTAGGTTTGCAAAAAGTTTTCCGTTACTTTAAGCTTTTATAGTATATCTGACCAACATAGAATATAAAATAATTCAAGGGATATACAATATCTGCATTTTTTTTTAAACAAATGTAATAGGTAAAAAGAAATCCAAGAAATGAATCCAGGAATACCAGAATAAAACAGACGTTAATAGACTATCATGAGATGACTGCAGGCCCATCATTCCCAGAGGAGATGGATACACATCTAACACAGGAGCCACCAGTTATTCCCGCCATCACATGTCTATTAAGCAGGTTTAAATGCCCGCTAATTAAAATGTGCAGGATATACAGCGGTAAACATATTGTGGCTTTTATCCGTTATTGACCCAAAGTCATCTTAATACAAGATTAAACAAATCTCCAGTCTGCCCTATATCCAGAGATTTGATTCTCATCTCTGCCGACCTCTAGGATATTTTAACCTGTGCAAACCTGTCTCCGATACAAATACATAAAAAGATAATACAGACTAAAACAAAAATATAACGAATGATGTTAGAAACCTCATAAATTGTGCAGCAATGTATTCATCCTAACACAGCGACCTGATCAGATACAGCATATTTAACCATGAAGATGTAGCAGGGCTAACTTTGTTAGCATAGTGGTTCTGGGTTTGTCACCTGGCACAGCTGATCGGGATATTCTTACCTATACTTGTACAGGTAAACAGACTGCATTGTTCTGAACGCATTATCGCGCTGCTCGGAGGAAAGAGTTAAATTACATATTCTGCACTGCTAATTTTATGTACTACAATGGTAGGTAGGTTTAGTACGGCACTAATATAATGGTAGTTCTATGCTGCATTGCTTCTACATCGATTAATGCTAAAGTAATAAATGGCTTCTGAGTATTAGATATTATCAAGCATTGAAGCTTGGTGCTCACCTGTTCTCCAGCCCTGCAGAGACCCCTTCCTTTGAGCGCACAATTCCCATGCCAATAATAGCTAGAAAGAAGCAGAATCTATTCTTTTCCATTGAGAAAGAGCAGATCTTGTCAGATCATGCACATTTGTTAATCTGGGGTAGCAGACTGAGAGAAATGACCTTCCAATCACATGTGACATGTGACAGCACGTACGCCAATAGGAGGCAATAGAAGGCAGAAGTTCTCATCCTCATTAGTGCTGCCCCCACACTCGCTCACAGCTCGCCTGCATTTATTTAGCACTCTGAAGTCGCACATCTCTAAGCTATTATCTCCATAGAAATTTTTAATTGGTTTCACCAAGTTTTATTGCAAAAGAAGGAACCTATGTATGTGTTCAGAAAGGCAATGAGTGCAGTAATACTGCCGCTGCGGGCAGAGCCGTGCTTGTCATAGATATCCAAGGCGTGATATTATACATGGCAAACTGTAATGTAGCAAAAGAATGCACCAGATATTGTAAATGAATTGCTAGCAAATAGTAAATTCTTCAGTCACAGCAATGGATTGCATTTTTAGAGCTTTATTTTAACACTAAGTCTATGACACCTCATGTGCAACTATTACGTCTTCATATAAAAGCTATATATTGTGGCGGGGTTAACTCTTCTACGGGGGTCATTCACACAAGTATTGTCGCCAGACACCAAGTTTCAGGTCCAAACATGGCTTTATTTAGCACCTCAGCAAACCAAACATAAATGATACAAAATAAACACCTGCCCGGCTGGGCTCTAACTAAACATATAATAACCTGACTCACCTAAAGGACCGTTCACACACGGTCATAACATGCGGCTTTCTCAGCCCAATAGTCAAGCAGCCTCCAGGCTGTAGCAAATGCAAGTCTCTTTGGGGGATTGTGGTCCAGCAGTCCTCCCGACTCTGACCTTGTGGCCCTTGTGCCGCAGGCGTCACTGCATCTCTCAAATTATAGGCTGTCACTTAGCCTCGTGGTCCCTCAGCCTAGCCCGGCTGAGACCACACACACAGAGCCTCAACAGGCCTCTGTTTTTGGAAAACACACTCTCCTTTCCCAGACTGGGAGCCACACCCAAGTCCAGCAACAGGATTAAATACCATCCCTGGACATGGGCATATTCCAAAATCCCGGACTGGAACATGGGAAACAGGCACCCACCCAACACATTGCCTGTTCCCAGTAAAAGCCCGCCCTGGACTAGCTGGAGCCAGCTAAGCTAAGTAGCTTGGTGTCCACCAACTAGCTTAGTGGCCACCTATATCTAGGGCCTTTACTCCACGAAGGCCGGGCCCCTTGGTGACACGCTCCTGGTGCAAACAGCCCTTTTTCATGCTTCCCCGGGACTTTACTGCACCCATCACAATTCACATTGCCACAATATTTATTGCCGTGGATGGGATCTAAAGGTACCTGCACACAGTGCAGATTTGTGTGCAAAACTGTGCACCAAAATGCATGAAAAAAGGCACATAAATCTACACCATTTATGGAGGTTTTGGAGTGGTTTTTGGTTCAGATTTTATACCTTTTTTTTTTGAGAATTTTTGGGTACATTTTTTGTTAATGTAACCAACCCCATTGAAGTTTATGAATTTGCAGAGTCGCACGCAACAATTGACATGCTGCTGATTTTAAAATCAGCACAACAGGTCAATTTCTGCACCTAAGAAAAAAATGTCTCTAAACTGCGCAGAGACACCATGCATTAATCTGCATCGTGTGCAGCCACCCTAGGGGGTCTATTCATATGCAGTGGATTTTGTTACAGACATGTTTATGACTGCCCTATTCAACTGAATGCAGCTTGAAGAAATCTATGCACATGCTGCAGAAACTACCCCATTCAGATGCATGGAAATGATTTTTAAGCTCATACATTCCTGCAAATCTGCCATTTATGAATTTACCCTACATCTTCATGGTTGCATCTGTGCCACATAACATAATAACATAGTATGACATCACATCAAGACTGGGGTAGCAGGAAGCAGGGAGCAGAACCAACAGGTTCTTTTCATTACCTGTTGGATTCTGGAAACAATTCCAAGTACAGCATTTTCAGGAAGATTGCTGGTTCAGTTTCTCTTTTTGAAGTGGGGAAATCGACCACAACAGCAGGGCATGTTGAGGACTTCCATTTCCACACCACATACCATAGTTACATACAATTGGGTCACTGAAAGTATATTTTTAAGTGTGCCAGCGGTCCACTGCATAAGGGGTTAATGTGGTTACATTTTGCACTGTGTACCTCCAAGGTTGTGTGAGGCTAATAGGGAGTTAACCGAACAGCCCAGTCCCTTAATAAAAATTGTCAAGTGTAGGCTGGTTCCACCTCGTCTTCTAGAAGGGGGCAGTTGAGAGTTGCGTGTATCTGGAAAGAGAGTGCGAGAGCGCGCAGCAAAAAATAGTGAGCTGCAGATCTAAGCTAAAAGCAGGAAAGAAGGTTTAGTGACCATGCAATAGAGTGCCGAAAAAAAAGTCAGTGAAGGGAACATATACAGGTATAGGGTCTGTTTTGTACTGCATTATGGTTGGGACAATAAGCTTCAGTTCTCCTACTGGACTGCACCGCACTGAGGGTACTGTGGATATATACCGTGGCATGCAAAAGTGTGGGCACCCCTGGTCAAAACTTACTGTTACAAAGTGTTTTCAAGTTGCCATTTCCTCAGTTCGAACTTTAGTTAAGAAAAAGCAGTTAACAGGAACAGAAGAGTTCAAGAGAAGGGCTGGAAGACCAAGAAAAATTTCAGCTCCTACAGCTGCTTGTAGGATTGCATCCTCACCACAAAATTCTGTGTCAGAGGTTTGCAAAAGAACATCTAAACAAGCCTGTTGCATTCTCTGTTCCTTTTTAGTTATTTTGAAAATGTAAAAGATAAAAAAAATATGTTTTTGCCTAAAATAAAAAGGGAATGTGTCTTCTTTAACTCCATGTCTTTTGACCAGGGGTGCCCAAACATTTGCATGGCACTGTAGATTTTCTGCATAAATTTAAATGTTTCTATGACCGTTGGTTTTCTGACAGCTTTCAGTCACACAGGGATGGTGTCTCTTTGGAAAGAATTCTCCTGCTTTCGCTTGTGTAGCTTACACATCAGTATGCACGTTCTCTTGGCTTGCTAGCAACTCTCAGGGGAGAATACAACCAGCCCACCATACAGCAACTATTACTAAGGGCTGCAGTTAACAATTTCTTAACTCATTCATAGCATTTTTAAATAGATCACAGTTAGCATCACAGTAAGCATTTCAACAATTTTATTACTGAAAATTAATATATTGTAGCTTTAACCCTTTAGCAGTAAACTAGTGGGTCACTACAGAAGGAATAATACAACACAGATAAAACTCTGAACAGAGGCTTTTACTCAACACAGCGGGATAATAATCTTGGCACTGTGGGGGTTTGCTCTGGTAGGCAGATGGTAGCGGTGGCAGTATAGAGGCTCAGGAGACAGGCTTTGTGTCCAAACCGTGCTCTTTTATTCACTCCAGTGCATCACATCAAAACTGTGCAATTCACACAACAGCAATGTTTATAAACCCCACCTCCCACAACGGATCCCCAAACGCTGCAGGTGTCTTGGTGCCTGTTCACACAGTCTCTCACATCCGTGATCAGTAATACACCTTGTTGTGGGGCGGGTTTGTCCAAGTTAGACAGGCAGACCAGCAGTCTTACAAGAGGCAACAGGCTTATTGGCTACAATATTATGGTTACAATAGTCTTTCCCTGAGGGTACAGTCTTCATCAGACACTGTCTCCTGTAAGCGAATCTGCCAACAGCAACCTCCCTATACAAATTGTTGTATAGACACACAGCTGTAGCTCACGTGATTAAAATGCAAGATCCGCTCCTTTCTGTCCCACGTTTTATTTTGGGCTAAAAGTCATTTTTCCATTGGGTCTTTATTAAAAATCTAAAATAGTTTTACTTTCTCTAAAGCCTTGAGTTTTTCTGATTGATCCTTCTCAGTGAATCCAATGGCTCAAGTAGCTTCTCAATAGCTCCAATAGCTCAATCTCAGGTTCCCTGACTGCTCATGAACACTATTTAACCTAAATTCTGATCAATTTGGTCTTAATTAGGCCTAAATAAGTGTTTATAAACTGTCAGGGAACTAGAGATTAGGGCTTCAGGTTAAGCTGTCAGAGTGGTTCTCTCATGGATCTATTGAGGAGAAACAAACTGATGAACCTTTTTGTTTATAAAGACCAATTGAAAATTATTTTTAGTCCAACATAAGTAGAATCTAATAAAGAAACTTGCACCCAAAGTTGTCCATAATTTTTAATTGCACTATTCAGTATAAAAAAAATTGTATTATTGTTTGTTTGGCACATTATCTGAAGGGCTAAGAACTGCTCTGACTGCCCTAATGGCCACCTATGATCAATTCATAAGGCTTGCAATATAAACAGTACTAACTATCAGTGATGAGCGGCAAGGGAAAGATTCGAATTCACAATATTTCACAAATATTTGGGCGAACATTCGTCATATATTCGCAAATTCGCGATCTCCTGTCATTATTTTCTTGATTGTGAAAATCGGCAATCAGAAAATTCCCGATAAAAAAAAATTTGCAATAAAAATTAGTGATATGAAAATTCGCGATCAACACTATTCCTGAAGTCAAAGATATTGCAGCCTTCTCATTGGCCCACAAGTAAAAAGCAGTGAGAGATCATAGGTAGAGTTGAGCGGACACCTGGATGTTCGGGTTCAACGGGTTTGGCCGAACTTCCGAAAAAAGTTCGAGTTCGGGACCCGAACTTGACCCCGAACCCGAGCCCCATTGAAGTCAATGGGGACCCGAACTTTGGAGCTCTAAAATGGCTGTAAAAATGTCATAGAAAGGGCTAGAGGGCTGCAAATGGCATCAAAATGTGGTTAAGAGCATGGCAAACGCTCTGCAAACAAATGTGGATATAAAATACGTAAAAATAAAAACTAATCATCTTGATCTAGGAGGACGAGGTCCATATGGAGTAGGAGGTTGAGGAGGCGGTGGATGTGGCGGTGTAGGTGGAAGCGGCGGTGGAGGAGGTAGCCTACACTGCTTTTTGGTTTTACATTTATTTTTATTTTTTTTAATTAGGGTACACCCCAAAACATTGGGAAATATAACCTGTGATAACCCCCTGCAGTCGTGCTAAACACACGTTCAGACAATACACTGGCTGCAGGGCAGGCCAGCACCTCCAAGGGGTAAAAGAGCAAGCTCGGGACATGTGCCCAATTTGGAGACCCACGAGTTGCAGGGGCTGACCCCTGTCAGTCAGTTCGTGTAGGCGTGTGCACACCTACTACCCCACCATGTTGCACGTCCCTGTGATGTTCATGATCTAATTTAATATCTGCTCTATTAACTTTCAATGTTCTTTTCTGCGCCTACCATGGTGATCGCGGGTGGCGGGGAATCGGGGTTCCACGCTGGATAGGGAGCGTGAACAAGAGAGACCACACAGGGAGGATTAATTTTTTCAAATTTAAAATTATAGAGTGGAATTATGGGACAAATTATTAAAGCGTAAAAGTGGGACAACTTTTTAAAGTTTAAGCATTGAATGAAAGGATGTGGCGCGCATTAATTAATGAAGAATTTATTAAATTTTATTCCCTGTCAACTATGCAGAGCAGGGGTTTCTATCTGGCAAAATTTGAAAAATGTCACCTGAGAAATGTAATTGACGATTTTTTTAAAATTATGTTCCTGTCACCTATGTAGAGGTGCCCCAGTGACATCCACCATCCATTTCGATATCTTCTCTATCAACTTTCGATGCTCTTTTCTGAGCCTACCATGTTGATCGCGGTTATCGGCGAATCAGGGTTCCACGCCGGAGAGGGAGCGTGAGAAAAAGAGACCAAATTTAAGGGAGCTAAATTTATAAAAAAAATTGGGGATCAAGCGGAAATGTGGGAAAAGCTGTCAAATCGCAAATGCGGGACAAATTACAGAAGCCCAAATGTGGGTCAGAAGAGTGAAGCGGAATTATGAGAAAAGTTATTGAGGCGAAAATTTGGGAGAAATCACAGAAGCCCAAATGTGGGCCAAAAGAGTCAAGCGAAATTATGGGAAAAGTTATTGAGGTGCAAATGTGGTACAAATTACAGAAGCCAAAATGTGGGCCAAAAGAGTAAAGCGGAAATGTGGGAAGAGCTGTTAAAGCGTAAATGTGGTACAAATTACAGAAGCCCAAATGTGGGCCAAAAGAGTAAAGCGGAATTGTGGGACAAATTATTGAAGCGCAAATGTGGTACAACTTGTTAAAGTTTAAGCATTGAATCAAAGGAGGTGGTGCACATCAATTAAAGAAAAATTTCTGAAATTGTATTCCCTGTCACCTATGCTGAGCAGGGGTTTATTCACATCTAAAATTGTATAATGTCAACCCAAGAATGTAACAGAAAAATTTGTGAAATTTACTAACATGTCTACTTGGTAGAGCAGGGGTCTATGACAGAAAAAAATTGTTTATTAGTCACCCGAAAATGTTAAAGACAGTTATTGAAATTTATTAAGCTGTCAACTAGTTATAGCAGTGGTACCTAACACCCAAAAATTGGTGAATTTCACCCGAAAATGTAACAGACAATTTATTTTTATTTTTTTACCGGTCTACTAGGTATAGCAGTGGTACTTCACACCCCAACATTTTTGAATTTCACCCGAACAAGTAACAGACACATTTTTTTCTTTTTTTTTACCAGTCTACTAGGTATATCAGTGGTACATCACACCCAAAAATTGGTGAATTTCACCAGAAAATGTAACTGATAATTTTTTTTTTTTTTTACTGGTCTACTAGGTATAGCAGTGGTACTTCACACCCAAAAAATGTAACAGACAAAGTAGTGAAATGAAATAAAATAAAATACGTACAAAAAATAAAATAAAATTTGATTTATGAGGTGGAGTTCCATAGGGAGTAGGAGTTTGAGGAGGTGGATGTAGCGGTGTAGGTGGAAGCGGTGGTGGAGGAGGACGAGGTAGCCAACACAGGTTTTTGGTTTTCATTTAATTTTTTAAAATTAGGTTACACTCCAAAAGAGTGTGAAATATCCAAAATACAAGAATAAGCAATTGCGCTGCAGTATAACAATGGCTGGTTAGTGCCAGTATACATGTCTATTCTGCACAAGTACTGTGGGATCCATGCCTGGTTCATTTTAATGAACGTGAGCTTGTACACATTGGCTGTGGACAGGTGGCTGCGCTTGTCTGTGATGACGCCCCCTGCCGCGCTAAACACACGTTTAGATAATACACTGGCCGCAGGGCAGGCCAGAACCTCCAAGGCGTAAAGGGCAAGCTCAGGCCATGTGCCTAATTTGGAGACCCAGAAGTTGAAGGGGGCAGACCCGTCATTCAGTATGTGTAGGCGTGTGCACACATACTGCTCCACCATGTTGCTGAAATGCTGCCTCCTGTTAAGACGTTCCATATTAGCTGGTGGTGCTGGTTGTTGTGGCGTGCTAACAAAGCTTTTCCACATTTCAGCCATGCTAACCCTGCCTTCTGAGGTGCTGGTGGTGCCCCAGCTGCGTTGGCGACCTCTTCCTCGTCCTCTGCCTTCGCCTTGTGCTTCCACTGTGCCCCCGCTGTCAGGTGGGAATGCCACCAGCAGCGCGTCTACCAGCATGCGCTTGTACTCGTGCATCTTACGATCATGCTCCAGTGACGAAATTAAGGACAGTACGTCATCCTTGTAACTGGGATCCAGTAGCGTGGTCACCCAGTAATCAGCGCAAGTTAGAATGTGGGAATCTCGGCGGTCGTTGCGGAGACACTGCAGCATGTAATCACTCATGTATGCAAGGCTGCCCAGAAGCAACGAAAAGCTGTCCTCTGTGGGCGGTGTATCGTCTGTGTCCTCTGTTTCCCCCCAGCCACGCACCAGTGATGGCCATGAGGTGGTCTGGGTGCCTCCCTGCTGTGAACATGGTTCCTCCTCCTCATCCTCCACCTCGTCATCCTCCAGAACTGTGCCCTGGCTGGACAATTGTGTACCTTGGGTTTGTGGGTGAAGGAACCCACCCTCGGAGCCACTTGGGAATGACTGGCCGGAAACCCTACGAAATGATCCCTCTTCACACATCCTGTTCCATCATTGCCAGCAGCGTTTTTTCAAGGAGGCATAGAAGTGGGATAGTTAGAGAACAGTGTTATCGGCACTGGCCATGTTAATGGAGTACTCGAAACAGCGCAACAAGGAACACAGGTCTCGCATGGAGGCCCAGTCATTGGTGGTGAAGTGGTGCTGTTCCGCCGAGCAACTCACCCATGCGTGCTGCAGCTGAAACTCCACTATTGCCTGCTGCTGCTCGCACAGTCTGGCCAGCATGTGCAAGATGGAGTTCCACCTTGTGGGCACGTTGCATATGAGGCGGTGAGCGGGAAGGCCGAAGTTACGCTGCAGCGCTGACAGGCGAGCAGGGTGAGAACGCCGAAAGCGCACACAGACGGCCCGCACTTTATGCAGCAGCTCTGACATATCGGGGTAATTTTTATGGAACCTCTGCACCACTAAATTCAGCACATGTGCCAGACAAGGGATGTGCGTCAAACCAGCTAGTCCCAGAGCTGCTACGAGATTTCGCCCATTATCGCACACCACCAGGCCGGGCTTGAGGCTTACTGGCACCAACCACTCATTGGTCTGTTGTTCAAGGCTCGTCCACAGCTCCTGCGCGGTGTGGGGTTTGTCCCCCAAACAGATAAGTTTTAAAACTGCCTGCTGTCATTTACCCCTGGCTGTGCTGAAGTTGGTGGTGAAGGTGTTACGCTGACCGGATGAGAAGCTGGTAGAGGATGAGGAAGCAGAGTAGGAGGAGGAAGCAACAGGAGGCAAACTGAAGCGCCCTGCAATCCTCGGTGGTGGAAGGACATGCGCCAAACTGCTATCCACCTCAGGCCACTGAATTTACCCAGTGTGCTGTTATGGAGATATAACGTCCCTGACTGTGCTTACTGGTCCACGTATCCGTAGTGAGGTGCTCCTTGCCACAGATGGCGTTGCGCAGTGCACACCTGATTTTGTTCCCTACTTGGTTGTGCAGCAAAGGGATGGCTCGCCTGGAAAAGTAGAGGCGAGTGGGCACGATGTACTGTGGGACAGCCACCGCCATAAGGCCTTTAAAACTATCCGTCTCCACCAGACGGAATGACAGCATTTCAAAGGCCAGTAATTTAGAAATGGTGGCATTCACGGCTAGTGATCGCGGGTGGGTAAGGGGTACTTCCTCTTCCTCTCCAGCGTTTGGGAGATGGAGAGCTGAATGCTTCCGTGGGACATTGTGGAAATGCATGGTGACCCAGATGGTGGTTGTTGCTGGCAGATCCTCTGTTTGTGGGGTGGCAGGCGGCACTGTCTCTCCAGAAGTGGATGAAGAGGCCGAGACTGCAGCAGAAGAGGAAGCAGGAGGAGCCAGAGACCTTTCTTGGTTTTTGAGGTGTCTACTCCACTGCAGCTTGTGCTTTGCACTTAAATGCCTGGTCATGCAGGTTGTGCTGAGGTTGAGAACGTTTATGCCTCGCTTCAGGCTCTGATTGCACAGCGTGCAAACCACTTGTGTCTTGTCATCAGTATATTGTCTGAAGAACCGCCACGCCAGGGAACTCCTTGGAGCTGGTTTTGGTGTGCTCGGTCCCTTGCTGCGGTGGGCAGTAGCAGGCATACTGTCTAGAGGACGACCGCTCCGCTTTTGCACCCTGCTCCCTCTTCTGCTGTGCTGATGGCTCTGTGCGACCACCGCCTCTTCCTCGGAACTACATAGGTCACTCGCATGACCTTGATTCCATGTGGGGTCGAGGACCTCATCATCCTCCACATCATCTTCCACCCAGTCTTCACCCCTACCCTCCTTTTCTGTCTGCACACTTTCGAAAGCCCCAGCAGTTGGCACCTGTGTTTTGTCATCATCCGAGATGTGTTGTGATGGTCCTCCCATGTACTCATCTTGAAAGATAAGTGGTTGTGCATCGGTAAACTCAATCTCTTTCACTTCTGGGGCAGGGCTAGGTGGATGGCCCTGGGAAACCCTGCTAACAGAGTCATCAAAAAGCAGCAGAGACTGCTGCATGACTTGCGGCTCAGACTGCTTGGCTGATTTGCAAGTGGGTGAGGTGAAAGACTGATGGACATCGGCTGCAGGTGCCAACTGTGGTCTTTCAGCATGAGACTGGGTGGGAGACAATGTGAAGGAACTGGAGCCACTGTCAGCAACCCAATCTACTATTGCCTGTACTTGTTCAAGCCTCACCATTCGTAGAGCCGCATTAGGCCCGACCAAATACCACTGCGGGTTCTGTCGCCTACTTGCACCCGAGCAAGGGGTTTCACTTGTGCGTGTAGCTGGCACAGATCGACCACGTCCTCTCCCTGCAACAGGAGCTCCACCAGCAGCACCACGACCTGGGCCACGTCCCTTATTTGACGCTCTCCTCATATTTCTGGAATTTAGGATCTCTGCCAGATCTGGCCGGCCCTCTGCCAGATGCGGCACCTCTGCACTAGGCTCAGCCTGATGCGCCATGGGATCCTGGCAGCAGCTTCGTTGAGCGAAGTGCGCATGCTGCCAGGAGTCTGCGGCGCATCAGGCTGAGCCTAGTGCGCACGCGCCGGATCTGGCGGAGACGGCGCTGAGGTGAGGAAGGCGGCATTGTAGACAGGGAGGGCGACGATTAAGACTGGGAAGGAGGCGCTGGGCACCAGACAGCCGGGCACCCTGTATTAACGGACGTCCCCTTGGGGACCTTAGGTAGGTGATTTACAGGTTATAAAAACCAGTGTTTTGGGCTAATAGAGCCACAAGCAGGTTTAATAAGGCCAGTTTAGGATTCATGTTATTATACGGACATGGGCATATGTTTAGCTTATATGGCTAAAATCTCATGACAGAATCCCTTTAAAGATTTGTGCACAAAATGGCTGTATTTCAAATACATGAATAGAACTCCTGTATTTAAAGAGTGTATCTCACAATGACATCTGCAGCAAAGTCAAATAAACTTTTTTTTCCCAAACGGGTGTTAGTTTAATGACTGAATATGACAGCAGTATATAACCCTGGAATTTCAAATGTCTTGATGCTGCAAGGCCTGGAAAATTGTGTATTTTGCCCCCAAAAGGGTGTTTTATTAATAGAAGAATATAAGCCCTGTATATACAGGGTGTATCTCACACGGCCTGACCCACACTAGGCCGCAATTAAAGATTTGTGCACAAAATGGCTGTATTTCAAATACCTGAATAGAACCCCTGTATTTAAAGGGTGTATCTCACAATGACATCTGTAGCAAAGGCTGCCAAATATTTTTTTTTTTTGCCCAAACGGGTGTTAGTTTAATAACTGAATATGAGAGCAGTATATAACCCTGGAATTTCAAATGTCTTAATACTGCAAGGGCCCAACAATTGTGTATTTTGCCCAAAAAAGGGTGTTTTATTAATAGAACAATATAACCCCTGTATATAAAGGGTGTATCTCACACGCCCTGACCCACACTAGGCCGCAATTAAAGGTTTCTGCACAAAATCGCTGTATTTCAAATACCTGAATAGAACCCCTGTATTTAAAGGGTGTATCTCACATGTCCTGACCCACACTAGGCCTCAATTAAAGATTTGTGCACCAAATGGCGGTATTTCAAATATCTGAATATAACCCAAATATAGAAAAGGGTGTATCTCACAATGACATATGCAAATAAAAAAACTTTTTTTGCCCTAACGGGTGTTTGTTTGATAACTGAATATGACAGCAGTGTATAACCCTTGAATTTCACACGTGCTGATGCTGCAAGGGCTGTAAAATTGTGTATTTTGGCCAAAAAGTGTGTTTTTAAAAACCCAGAAAACTATGGCTGTATTTGAAGCTTAAATTGCACACTGACTAATCCAGATGTTGCATATTGCCAAAAAAAGTGGGGTTTTTTGCTAACAGAATATGAAAGCTGCATATAATGTTTGAATTTCACACGTCCAAATGTAGCTAGGGATGTAAAATGGTGTATTTTGCACAAAAAGGGCGTTTTAAAAAAACCCAGACAATTATGCCTGTATTTCTAGCTAAAATGGAACACTGACTAATCCTGCAAATGCACCAGATGTATATTGCAAAAAAGGGTGATTTTTTACAACCAGATTATTAGTGCAGTTTTTCAAGCTTGGATTAGAATGTCACAAAAGCTCAGATGCAGTGCTGGTGCACTGAGCTTGCATAAAATCGCTGCAGCCACCGCCGCCCACCCAACTAACAGACGGATAAAAGTTAGTTTTTTTTTGTCAATGGGCTCAGGGTAGGGTAAAAAGATTGTGCCCTGCACCCACACAACTAATTGCATGTAGATTGCAGAGTTAGATTCTCTCCTATTCTCAGCTACGTGACTCAAGCTTATATAGAGCCTGGGTCACATGCTGCACTGGCCAATCACAGCCATGCCATTAGTAGGCATGCCTGTGATGGCTTCTAAGGTCAGACAGTTAAACGCTTGTTGATTGGCTGCTCTGCAGCCTTTCAAAAAGCGCAGAGAAAGTGCCGAACACCAAACCCGAACTTTTACTGAAATGTTCGGGTTTGGGTCCATGGTCCAAAAATCCTAAAGTTCGGTTCGGTCGCTCAACCCTAATCATGGGTACTGATGAAAAAAAATCTAGAATATTTGCGATTATGAAGATATAGCACTATATTCTAGATATTCATGAATTCTCAAATTGCCAATATTCGCGATAAAAATTTGTGATTAGAATATTCGCAATGAACACTACTAATCATATTGAACACAAATGTATTATCATACAAACTATGTTTTTACATTTTATTGTCAAATGCTTCTTAAGTGTTTACATACTGATACTCTAATACTTTTTCATTGCTTCAGTCGTAATTGAAGCAGACCACAATAACATATACACAGTACAGTTTCTAGGAAAAGTGAGGCTTACAATTATTTTTGTTCCAAAAGCTTTGACTTTTATTCCATTTGGGTTTACTTTGCAACGGTTTAATTAACCAATCTTGTCAAATACATTTTAATGACTATGTCTGCATGACCCAGTAGCCTTGATGAGAACTTGTTCCACTTCATTAGGGTTCTAGCTATTGTTGGTTAGTAATGTGTGATTGGCCAAAGAGCTGCATCACAGTTGTATCGGTGGCTTCCACGGTACATTAAGATTTGCTAACCACACTCCATCAACATGCGGCAGAGTGACAAACAGAGCGGGAGGTACAGTATGAATGGTGGGCGTGAGATGACAGTGTTCTCCAGCTTAACATGTGATTTCCCTGGAGCCGATCTCAGACGTAGAACGATGAACTGGGTTCTCAGTTTGGCCTGTAATCCTAGAATGAACAATGGGCTGGTGTTAGGATATGTACAAAATGTGCAGAAACTGGTGACATTTTAATGCTGCCTTATGATGCAAAACCAATATAAGAAAACATTGGAGATGCCTGTTATGCTAAACAATATCCAAAGGAAATTAGATTATTAATTCCAAATGTTCTGGCAAGATACCCACCTTAGCTTTGCCAACACAACGTTGGCGAACGGCACTGAATCCCCACGAAGAGAAAAGAGCTTAATAGCTTAATGTAATATGGCATGTTTAGAGCGAAGTATATGAATAAAAGTCAAAACGTAGGGATGGATTACAGGGCCAGAAATCAATAAAATTCTACACAAAGTATTGCCCATAAGAAACAGCATTGTTTACTGCTTAAACACCCAAGTTAAACAAATATTACAAATACTACTAAATGCTATTTGTAATAAGCATAAAGAAGAAACAGAATACAATCTATGTAGTAAACCATAATACAGTGTCCTCTGGTGCTAATAAATGTGGCCTTATAAAAGAAACATATTCCTCTGGATCAACTTGCAGGATGACAGGCCGAACTGGATGGACAAATGTCTTTTTTCGGCCTTATGTACTATGTTACTATGTATATAAAATAAAAATGTCCAGCGTTTTTAAGAACATGAGATTTTCTATATTTTTTCCCCCTTTTTTAATGGGTTCAGGGCCGCTCAGACTATATACATTTGGGCGATCCATGCTCATCTCTCCAATGATCTTCATAAGTGATATTGCAAATGGCCTCGATAATAAGGTTTGTCTTTTTGCTGATGACACAAAGATATGTAACAGGGTTGATGTTCCTGGAGGGAAACGCCAAATGGAAAAGGATTTCGGAAAACTAGAAGAATGGTCAGAACTCTGGCAACTGAAATTTAATGTTGATAAGTGCAAGATAATGCACCTGGGCGTAAAAACCCAAGAGCAGAATATAAAATCAGTGATACAGTCCTAACCTCAGTATCTGAGGAAAGGGATTTAGGAGTAATTATTTCAGAAGACTTAAAGGTGGGAAGACAATGTAATAGAGCAGCATGAAATGCCAGCAGAATGCTTGGATGTATAGGGAGAGGTATAAGCAGTAGAAAGAGTGAAGTGCTGATGCCGCTGTACAGAGCACTGGTGAGACCTCACCTGGAGTATTGTGCTCAGTACTGGAGACCATATCTCCAGAAGGATATAGATACTTTGGAGAGAGTTCAGAGAAGAGCTACTAAACTAGTACATGGATTGCAGGATAAAACTTACCAGGAAAGGTTAAAGGACCTTAACATGTATAGCTTGGAAGAAAGACGAGACAGAGGGGATATGATAGAAACTTTTAAATACATAAAGGGAATCAACAAGGTAAAAGAGGAGAGAATATTTAAAAGAAGAAAAACTACCACAAGAGGACATAGTTTTAAATTAGAGGGGCAAAGGTTTAAAAGTAATATCAGGAAGTATTACTTTACTGAGAGAGTAGTGGATGCATGGAATAGCCTTCCTGCAGAAGTGGTAGCTGCAAATACAGTGGAGGAGTTTAAGCATGCATGGGATAGGCATAAGGCCATCCTTCATATAAGATAGGGTCAGGGGCCCATTCATAGTATTCAGTATATTGGGCAGACTAGATGGGCCAAATGGTTCTTATCTGCCGACACATTCTATGTTTCTATGTTTCTGAACCTGCTTGGAGAGAAAGTAGCTGCACACAGATTGGAGCTGGTGTTCTATGACCGGCTTCCCATTGAGAAGTCAGTCAGAAACAGTTGATTACTAAATGAGTGCTGTATATACAGATGAGGCAAATAGCCACGACGCTTCCTGCTGGTCCTAGCGATCACATGACTTAGCAGACCCCTGGTCAGCTCTGCAATGAGGCTGATCAGCCTTGTACAACTTTTTTGGGGATTGCATTTTACCCTGTAACTGGGGCTCATATGTAAGCCCCAGTTAAAGATGAAATAAGCAATAAAAAAGAAAAGATGGAATGTTAAAATGCATCCTAAAGTGTAAAATAAAATTACAAAAATTAAGACAGTTCAAAAATAAAAGTAATAATAAAAAAAAAGTAATAATAAAAAGAATGCCACTACTAGCCCACACGTAGCTTCC
Source organism: Bufo gargarizans (assembly GCF_014858855.1). Classification (NCBI taxonomy): domain Eukaryota; kingdom Metazoa; phylum Chordata; class Amphibia; order Anura; family Bufonidae; genus Bufo; species Bufo gargarizans. The sequence continues at coordinate 653,808,308 of NC_058080.1, forward strand.
AGCTGCCGTAAACTATATATATCCTTTATAAAAACAACCATAATGGAAGAGGGATACAATTTTCAAATGTATTTTATTTGCTTTTACGACGTGTATTTTTTATTTATTTTTTACAATAAAGCCCCATGTATCACTGAAAAACAGAAAAAAAAAAATTACAGTTTTCAATATCATGTGTATTTTAAAAAAAAATTGGACGGATCTTGAACTTGAAGAGAATCTCTACCAACAAGATTATTATCTAGAAGAAGGAATGGGAAAGAAAGGTGCATTTTATTAAAAAGAACCTGTCACCACAAAATGAAGTGCAATCTGTAGACAGTATGCAATAGAGCAGGAGGAGCTCAGCAGATTGGCATACAGTATGGTGGGAAAAGATTAGGCAGTGTGGTGTGGATCTCCATAAAAAGACCAGTCTTATATCAAGACGTATTAGCAATGCCCCATGCGAAAGGATATGCAAAGAGGTATCTCCCAAGAAAAATAGCTATCTCGCTAGCGCCACCTTGTGGAAGTGGCTCCCTATGAGACAAAATCCGACTTGGAATATGACAAGGGGAAAATGCCAAGCTTTACCAACATGCAGGAAGCATATAGAACTTGTGGGTATACATAATTATAAGATTATACTGCTATACTACTGCACTAGACTATACATCAAACCTGACAAGTGAGATACAGAAAACACAATGGGGAGATTTATCAAAAATGGTGTAAAGTACAACTGGCTTAGTTGCCCATAGCATCCAATCTGATCCCACTTCATTTTTCAGAGCTCCTTTGGAAAATGAAAGGTGCAATCTGATTGGTTGCTATGGGCAACAAAGCCAGTTTTTCTTTACACCAGTTTTTAAAAATCTCCCGCAGAGTATCAGCCGATTGTGCCAGTTCTAGTGGCCCGTGTGAATGATAGAATATTTGAAGACTATTATGAGGTTAGTCAAATATAATAGTAAAAATACACCAAAACGCAAAAAGTTATTTTCAGTTCTAGTGGCCAGCAACTCCACCCCCCCGCCCATTCTGCGGGACCTGCAAAAGGAAGCTTACTTACCTGCTTCACAGTGCTGGCTCCCAGCTTCTTCTCCCAGCCTGCGATGCTCTTCGGAGCTCCAGCATTGTCAACATCCGATTTGCAAATCACAGGTCGCGGTGCTGTCGGGTTCCCCGTGTGTCATGACAAATGGTCGCAAGGGAAGCCTGACACTGCCACGTCCTGTGATTTACTGTGGCATTGTCAAACCAGATGTTGACATCACTGGGACTCCAAGGAGCATCGCAGGCCTGGAATAGGAGTGAGGAGCTGGCGCCAGGAAGCAGGTAAGTAAGCTACCCTTTGTAGGTCCTACACAATGGGGAAGGGAGTTGTCAAATCTCCCCCCATTCTGCACAACTCCTTTAAGCAAATGTAATTCTCCTATACATCCCTTTAAAAAAAAAAAAAAAGTCACCTCCCATTGTTTACCTTAGTTATTCACATTATCCCAATATTCGTTATTACATTTATTTTGGCATTTTTGATGGTATCATAAAATTGCAATTAGTCGGTCATTTATTTTTATTTTTTATACAGCAACACTGGGTGGGCACAGCAAAAGAAAAATAGCTATCTCGCTAGCGCCACCTTGTGGAAGTGGCTCCCTATGAGACAAAATCCGACTTGGAATATGACAAGGGGAAAATGCCAAGCTTTACCAACATGCAGGAAGCATATAGAACTTGTGGGTATACATAATTATAAGATTATACTGCTATACTACTGCACTAGACTATACATCAAACCTGACAAGTGAGATACAGAAAACACAATGGGGAGATTTATCAAAAATGGTGTAAAGTACAACTGGCTTAGTTGCCCATAGCATCCAATCTGATCCCACTTCATTTTTCAGAGCTCCTTTGGAAAATGAAAGGTGGAATCTGATTGGTTGCTATGGGCAACAAAGCCAGTTTTTCTTTACACCAGTTTTTAAAAATCTCCCGCAGAGTATCAGCCGATTGTGCCAGTTCTAGTGGCCCGTGTGAATGATAGAATATTTGAAGACTATTGTGGGGTTAGTCAAATATAATAGTAAAAATACACCAAAACGCAAAAAGTTATTTTCAGTTCTAGTGGCCAGAAGACACACCTAGGTTTTAGAGGAGGACAATAAGAAAAAAATTTTTTTTCAATAGACCAGCATCAGACCTCTAATGTTAATCAGACCTCAGATCACAGCCCCAATCAGACCCCCAATGTAATAAGACCCTCAGTCAGATCTCAGATCAGACCCCAATGTTAATAAGATCCCAATAAGACCTCAGATCAGACCCACAATAAGACCTCAGCTCAGACCCCAACGTGAATGACACCGAATCAGACTTTAGATAAGAGCCGCAATATAAATAAGACTCCCCATTCAGACCTCAGATGAGACCTCCATACTTCAGATCAGACCACCATACTTCAGATCAGACCCCCATACTTTACATCAGACCCCTATGCCTCAGATCAGACCCCCATGCCTCAGAGCAAATAAAAAAAAAAAATCAACTTACCTCTCCTCCTCCGGACGCCACGGGCTCTCAGGATCCAACTCTCTCTCTCTTCTTCCTGCCGTGCACTGTGCTGTGACCCGATGCGCACAGCCTGAGGTCACAGAGCGTCCTCATGCTGTGCACAATCACAGCACGGCCAACGGCAGAGGACCAGGAAGCGGTGAGTACAGACCCCAAGGAGCGCAGCATTCACCACTTCCCGATCCTCCGGTGCTAATGAGCACTTCCATTAGTATTCGCCGCAAAAAAAGCTGGGAATTTTTCCCGCACTTTTGGGGGGAAAAAGTGCTTCTTATGGAGCGAAAAATACGGTACCTACAGTAACTGGCTGACTGTAGATATGGTCCTTAATATGCTAAAAACGTGAACAAGGCCCTGGGTCCAGATGGATTACATGATATAGATCTAAAGGAACTCACTTCAGTTATTGCTTTGCCTCTGTTTATATATTTCCAGATTCTTTAATGACAGGCATTGTACCAAGGGACTGGTGAAAGGCAGATATGGTGCCCATTTTCAAAAAGGATGCTAGGTCTTCAACAGGAAATTATAGACCAGTAAGTTTAAGATCCATTGTAGGTAAAATGTTTGAGGGCCTTCTACGAGACTCCTTACAGGATTATTTAACTGTCAATAATATTATAAGTCATAGCCAACATGGTTTTACTAAGAACAGAAGCGGTCACATTAACCTGATTTGTTTTTATGAGGAGGTGAGTAAAAACCTAGACAGAGGGAGTGCTGTGGATATTGTGTTTTTGGACTTTGCAAAGGTGTTTGATACTGACCCACACGGACAACTAATGGGAAAATTGAGGTCTATTGGTTTAGAAAATATAATTTGTAATTGGATTTAAAATTGGCTTCATTGTGCCGTTATGCAGTATGGGACCAGTGTATACAATGAAGAGGCCATAGCACTCGCACAAGCACCCTGCCCCTTCAGCTGATCAGACCCCCACTGATCTAATGGTGATGGCCTATCCTAACGATAGGCAACCCGTTTTAAAAAGTTGGATAACCCCTTTAATAATAAATCTACACAATGCAGGAATATAGAGGAATGACATAAGCTCCTGCTTGCACAGAAGCATATTCTGACATGCCGATCTGCACACGCCTGCCAAGATATACAGTACCTTGCAATGAAATTCTTTATTTTGACAGAAAGTAACTATTTCATGGTGAAAATTTCTGGACTGGCGTCTGTAGATGAAACATGGGCACAGTCCCAATGACCTCAGACTCCTTTGTAGCACCTGGAATTTTTTTCCTTCGTGAATTTCATTAGGCTTCGCTTTTTTCCTTCCAAGTATAATGCTGCAGATTTAATTATCACAGAATGGCTCTTCTGATTTGATGCCAATCATTTCTGCAGTTATACGCTGGTAATCTGCACCATAGCTTCTAGGATTTCAAAGCAGGTGAAAGGAATGTAGTAATGCAGACCGACTAAGAATACACAAATACATTAAAGGGGTTTCTGAAAGCAAAAAAGGTCTTGTCTCGGGGTTGTGTGTCTGGTATTCAACTGAATCGGGCTGAGATGCAATGCCAAATACAACCCATGAATAAGGGTGGCACTATTACTTAAAAGAGTTATCTAGGATTTTACTACTGCTGACCTATCCTCAAGGACAGGTCATCAGTATCTGATCGGTGGGGATCTGACACCTGGGAACCCCACCAATCTTGTGAGCGCCGCTGTCTTTTGGCAGCTTACCAAGCACAGTGCCATAAATTGTATAGCGGCTGTGCTTGGTATCTCAGCACCACTGCCTTCTCAAACAGCTGAACGTCAGGGGTCCCGGGTGTCAGATCACCACCAATCAGATACTGATGACCTATCCTGAAGATAGGTCATCAGTAAACAAAATTTCGGGAAAACCCCTTTAAAGATGGATGGTCCTTGGTCAACCCCTTTAAATGTGTCGAAATAATGGGTGGCAGGAACATTTTCACACTTCTGACATGTAAAAATGAACAAAATCGATATAATAAAAACTCATTGAAGATAACTAGTGAGTGTATGGAGGCTTATTTTCAAGCAATGCTCCTGGCATGCAAATGAACTTCTGGCAGTCAAACCAAAGACTTCTCCAAAGGTAAGAGCAACCCTTCTGCAGGGCCCAAGGTCATCTGAAAATGTCATTCTGCCTTAGGGTACGGCCACACATATTAATGAAGACCGCACTGTATAGTCCTTCTTCATTGTTAATAGCCACGCAGCACCTTTAAACAGGGGCTGATGCTGTATATGGGGTTTGGCTGGTTAGGTGGGGGTTCAATATGCATATTATTGCTGTTTTGCCTGCAATCTCCTGCAGGTTATTTGACAGTTAACACAGAACAGAATATTAATCAGCTCCGGCATACCCACTTCTCCAACCCCAGCGCTCTCTGGCACTACAGGTGGGAGCCCTTCTTCTGCAATCTGCTTTTCCTCCTTTTCCACATCATCTAATATCGGTGAGAATACAGTATGTCATCAGGAATATCCAGCTTACGGCATACATATTAGGACATCGTCAGACATCATCCACAACTCCATCCTCCGTCAGGCAAAACTCCATCAGCCCTCAGACATCAGACAAAACTCCGTCCTCCGTCAGGCAAAACTCCATCAGACATCAGACAAAACTCCGTCTTCCGTCAGACAAAACTCCATCAGCCCTCAGACATCAGACAAAACTCCGTCCTCCGTCACCCAAAACTCCATCAGACCTCAGACATCAGACAAAACTCCGTCCTCCATCAGGCAAAACTCCATCAGACCTCAGACATCAGACACAACTCCGTCCTCCGTCACCCAAAACTCCATCAGACCTCAGACATCAGACAAAACTCCGTCCTCCGTCACCCAAAACTCCATCAGACCTCAGACATCAGACAAAACTCCGTCCTCCGTCACCAAAAACTCCATCAGACCTCAGACATCAGACAAAACTCCGTCCTCCGTCACCCAAAACTCCATCAGACCTCAGACATCAGACAAAACTCCGTCCTCCGTCACCCAAAACTCCATCAGACCTCAGACATCAGACAAAACTCCGTCCTCCGTCAGGCAAAACTCCATCAGACCTCAGACATCAGACAAAACTCTGTCCTCCGTCAGGCAAAACTCCATCAGACCTCAGACATCAGCTAAAACTCTGTCCTCCCTCAGACATCAGCCAAAACTCCGTCCTCCCTAACTCAAAATACGCCCTACTACACACACTCTTCACCTGACGGAGCTGCTAGCTGCTGGAGAGGCAAAGGACCTGTGATGACGTCATGACCATGTGACGAGTCACGTGTGTGGGAGGGGTCAGATGTGCACAGCAGCTGGTAGAGTGTACAGAACAGTAGCCATCAAATAGAGCTCTGTACTAGAGATGTGTGTGTAACCTGCATGTAGCAGAGCTGTGTACTGTGTTACAGAGATGTATGTGTAACCTGCATGTAGCAGAGCTGTGTACTGTGTAGCAGATCTGTATGTGTAACCTGCAGGTAGCAGAGCTGTGTACTGTGTTACAGAGATGTATGTGTAACCTGCATGTAGCAGAGCTGTGTACTGTGTAGCAGAGCTGTATGTGTAACCTGCATGTAGCAGAGCTGTGAACTGTGTAGCAGAGCTGTATGTGTAACCTGCATGTAGCAGAGCTGTGTACTGTGTTACAGGGATGTATATGCAACCTGCAGGTAGCAGTGCTGTGTACTGTGTAGCAGAGATGTGTACTGTGTTACAGAGATGTGTGTGTAACCTGCATGTAGCAGAGCTGTGTACTGTGTATATAGAGCAGTGTGTGTAACCTGCATGTAGCAGAGCTGTGTACTGTGTTACAGAGATGTGTGTGTAACCTGCATGTAGCAGAGCTGTGTACTGTGTTACAGGGATGTATGTGCAACCTGCAGGTAGCAGAGCTGTGTACTGTGTATATAGAGCAGTTTGTCTAACCGCATGTAGCAGAGCTGTGTACTGTGTTACAGAGATGTGTGTGTAACCTGGGAACTATAAAAAAGTGTAAAAAAACCCCATAAATATTCAGATCACCCCCCTTTTCCCAAAATTAAAATAAAAGACACATCATGGGTTTCGCAATGTGTAAAAACGCCCATTGTATAAAAATATATTCCCCATACGGCAAACAGCAAAACAGAAAAAAAAAAAGAGTCCAAATGTCCGATTCGCCGTTTTTGGTCACTTCATTTGCTACAAAAATGTAAATAAAAAGTGATCAAAAAGTCTTAAACACCCCAGAATGGTATCAGTAAACAGTTTAGATTGCCCCGCAAAAAATGAGCCCCCATCCAGCTCTGTACACATAATTACAAAAAAGTTATGGGGCTCAAAATATGGCGACAAAAAAAATCGGATATTTTAATTTTTTGATCACTATTAAAACGCAAGAAAAACTATACATATAAGGTATTGCCGGATTCGATCTGACCTGTAGAATAAAAGTAACCAGTCAGTTTTATCGCACATCGAATGTTGTAAATAAAAATCACGTAAAACTGTGGTGGAATTGCTTTTTTTTTTTCAACAGGAAGAATGGGCAGTTTTACCATCTGAGAAAATAAAGAGCCTCATCCATAACTACCACAAAAGACTTCAAGCTGTCATTGATGTTAAAGGGGGCAATACATGGTATTAATAACTGGGGCGTGTAAACTTCTGATCAGGGTCATTTGGGGAGTTTGTGTTGTGATTATGATTTATAAAGAGTAAACACCGTTGTTTGACATAAATGGCTTCAGCCGACCACTAACCGTGAGCGAGAGAAAAGTGTCTGTGGTATCATTCATATTCTCTGCACAATGGTTAAAGGGGTATTCTCATCTTAATGATCACCGGTAAATCTGTTAATGATTTGACAGTGACCATTTTTCTAAATACATTTTATTACCCAATTCCCATCCTTTTTTTAGAAAATAAGTCCCCTCTTACCTGATGATGTCTTTGGTCTCCCCTGGTCACGGCCACCTCTCCTGTCGAATCCAGCCGGGCCACGCTTGCGCAGAAGACGGAAAATTCTCTCCCGGCTGGGCCGCGCAATGTCCTGAACGCGCATGCCACCGCGCATGCGCCATGATGACTTCTTCCTGGCCAGTATAGTACAGAGCCGCGAATGCGCACGCCGACTCTGTACTATACAGGCCAGGAATAAGTCACCATGGCACATGCGCGGCGCTGTGCGCGTTCAGGACATTGTGCGGCCCGGCCGGGAGAGAATCTTCAGTCTTCTGCGCAAGCGCGGCCCGGCCGGGAGAAGAATACAGGAAGTGAACGTCACGCTCAAGGAAGGTAAGTATAAAAAAGGGAAGATGAGAATACCCCTTTAAGAAATCATAAATTCTGCAAGGGTATGTAAACTTATCAGCACAACTGTAAGTAGCTGTGTGATATAAATCTGTGGAATATGGGAAGCACAAGAGGATGTGCACCTTAAATCCCATCTTTGTAAGGCCTCTTGCACATGGTCGTATTGTGGACCACATACGGCGGTTCCGCAATACACAGGGCACCAGCCGTGTGCATCCCGCATCCGTGATGTCGACCCATTCACTTGAACGGAACAGAAACACGGATCGGATCCCCACAGAAGCACTACAGAGTGCTTCCGTGGTGTTTCTGGCCATGCCTCCGCACAGCAAAAAAGTAGAACATATTTACGGACCCATTCAAGTTGAATGGGTCTGGATCTGTCCCGGCTGCTGCACGCACGTTGCCCGTGCATTCGGGACTGCAAATTGCTGTCCCCAATGCACGGAATGGACCAACAACGTTCATGTGCAAGAGGCCTAACACTTGTGATCTGTGTGAAGCGGCATATATGCATTCATGTTGCATGTATTTATTAATTAGGGTTACCAATTCTGAGTAACTCGGAGTGACAGGAGATTTACAGAATCAGATTTTTTTTTTTTGTCGTCATATTTTGACCTCTCTAACTTTTTTGTAATTATGTGTACAGAGCTGGATGGGGGCTCATTTTTTGCGGGGCAATCTGAACTTTTCACTGATACCATTCTGGGGTGTTTAAGACTTTTTGATCACTTTTTATTTACATTTTTGTAGCAAATGAAGCGACCAAAAACGGCGAATCGGACATTTGGACTCTTTTTTTTCTTCTGTTTTGCCGTTTGCCGTATGGGGAATATATTTTTATACAATGGGTGTTTTTACACATTGCGACACCCATGATGTGTATTTTTTTAGTTCTTTTATTTTCATTTTGGGAAAAGGGGGGTGATCTGAATTTTTATGTTTTATTTTACACTTTTTTATAGTTCCCAGGTTACACACACATCTCTGTTACACAGTAAAAAGCTCTGCTACATGCGGTTACACACACATCCCTGTAACACAGTACACAGCCTGCTACATGCAGGTTACACATACAGCTCCGCTACACAGCACACAGCTCTGATACATGCAGATTACACATACAGCTCTGCTACACAGTACACAGCTCTGCTACATTCAGGTTACAAATACAGCTCTGCTACACAGTACACAGCACTGCTACATGCAGGTTACACATACAGCTCTGCTACACAGTACACAGCTCTGCTACATGCAGGTTACTCATACAGCTCTGCTACACAGTACACAGCTCTGCTACATGCAGGTTACACATACAGCACTGCTACACAGTACACAGCTCTGCTACATGCAGGTTACACATACAGCTCTGCTACACAGTACACAGCTCTGCTACATGCAGGTTACACATACAGATCTGCTACACAGTACACAGCTCTGCTACCTGCAGTTTACACATACAGATCTGCTACACAGTACACAGCTCTGCTACCTGCAGGTTACACATACATCTTTGTAACACAGTACACAGCTCTGCTACATGCAGGTTACACATACAGCTCTGCTACACAGTACACAGCACTGCTACATGCAGGTTACACATACAGCTCTGCTACACAGTACACAGCACTGCTACATGCAGGTTACACATACAGCACTGCTACACAGTACACAGCTCTGCTACATGCAGGTTACACATACAGCCCTGCTACACAGTACACAGCTCTGCTACATGCAGGTTACACATACAGATCTGCTACACAGTACACAGCTCTGCTACCTGCAGGTTACACATACAGATCTGCTACACAGTACACAGCTCTGCTACCTGCAGGTTACACATACATCTCTGTAACACAGTACACAGCTCTGCTACATGCAGGTTACACATACAGATCTACTACACAGTACACAGCTCTGCTACCTGCAGGTTACACATACAGATCTGCTACACGGTACACAGCTCTGCTACCTGCAGGTTACACATACAGATCTGCTACCTGCAGGTTACACATACATCTCTGTAACACAGTACACAGCTCTGCTACATGCAGGTTACACATACATCTCTGTAACACAGTACACAGCTCTGCTACATGCAGGTTACACACACATCTCTAGTACAGAGCTCTATTTGATGGCTACTGTTCTGTACACTCTACCAGCTGCTGTGCACATCTGACCCCTCCCACACACGTGACTCGTCACATGGTCATGACGTCATCACAGGTCCTTTGCCTCTCCAGCAGCTAGCAGCTCCGTCAGGTGAAGAGTGTGTGTAGTAGGGCGTATTTTGAGTTAGGGAGGACGGAGTTTTGGCTGATGTCTGAGGGAGGACAGAGTTTTAGCTGATGTCTGAGGTCTGATGGAGTTTTGCCTGACGGAGGACGGAGTTTTGTCTGATGTCTGAGGTCTGATGGAGTTTTGCCTGACGGAGGACGGAGTTTTGTCTGATGTCTGAGGTCTGATGGAGTTTTGGGTGACGGAGGACGGAGTTTTGTCTGATGTCTGAGGTCTGATGGAGTTTTGGGTGACGGAGGACGGAGTTTTGTCTGATGTCTGAGGTCTGATGGAGTTTTGCCTGACGGAGGACGGAGTTTTGTCTGATGTCTGAGGTCTGATGGAGTTTTGGGTGACGGAGGGCGGAGTTTTGTCTGATGTCTGAGGTCTGATGGAGTTTTGGGTGATGGAGGACGGAGTTTTGTCTGATGTCTGAGGTCTGATGGAGTTTTGGGTGACGGAGGACGGAGTTGTGTCTGATGTCTGAGGTCTGATGGAGTTTTGCCTGATGGAGGACGGAGTTTTGTCTGATGTCTGAGGTCTGATGGAGTTTTGGGTGACGGAGGACGGAGTTTTGTCTGATGTTTGAGGTCTGATGGAGTTTTGGGTGACGGAGGACGGAGTTTTGTCTGATGTCTGATGGAGTTTTGCCTGACGGAGGACGGAGTTTTGTCTGATGTCTGAGGGCTGATTGAGTTTTGCCTGACGGAGGATGGAGTTGTGGATGATGTCTGACGATGTCCTAATATGTATGCCGTACCAGCTCCTCATCTCACTTTTCTAGGACATGGAGACTTTGAAGGTTGATTTGAAAAAAGTTAAGCCTGCCAGATGACGATGGTCATCATTAAGACCTGGCCACCCTAAGCAGGGCCGGCTCCAGGTTCATGCGGGCCCATGGGCCCATGGGCAATAAAGTCTCAGTGGGTCCCCTTGTGGCATTTGACACTGCGCTTACAGTAATGAATATTATTGTAAATAATAATGTATGTATTATAGATTAAATACCTTACACAGAGCATGCTACTGAGCATGCTATTCAGTAGGACTATCAGCTGTGTATCCACCTGACTTCTCCACAACGCAACTGATGGTCCCAACCCCATTTATAAGGCAAGAAATCCCACTTATTAAACCTGACAGGGCACACCTGTGAAGTGAAAACCATTTCAGGTGACTACCTCTTGAAGCTCATCAAGGGAATGCCAATAGTGTGCAAAGCAGTAATCAAAGCAAAAGGTGGCTACTTTGAAGAACCTAGAATATGACATATTTTCAGTTGTTTCACATGTTTTTGTTATGTATATAATTCCAAATGTGTTAATTCATAGTTTTGATGCCTTCAGTGTGAATCTACAATTTTCATAGTCATGAAAATAAAGAAAACTCTTTGAATGAGAAGGTGTGTCCAAACCTTTGGTCTGTACTGTATGTGTATCATTCCTTATGTGTTTACTTTTATTTTCTACCCAGTGTTTCAGTCCCTCAGGTCTACTCACTGATATGTTTCCCCTCACGGTAAATATGCCAAAATATGCCACCTTCATAGTAGATATGCCAAGATATGTGCCCCCTCACAGTAGATATGCCAAGATATGTGCCCCCCTAACAGTAGATATGCCAAGATATGTGACCTCTTACGGTGGATATGCCAAGATATGGGACCTCTTACGGTGGATATGCCAAGATATGTGCCCCGTGCCCCTTTCACAGTGGTTATGCCCAAATGTGCCCCCTTTACAGGAAGTGAAAAAAAAAAAACAATAAATACTCCTCGCCTCAATCACCTGGCTCCTCCCATGATCTGCACTCCCCATCAGCAGAAGCAGGATACTGTGACACATCACACTGCTGTGTAGGAGGAGCAGAGGCCGATTCCCAGCCTGCCCCTCTCCTCCTTCTACACAGATCAGCAGGACGATGTGTGAGGACATCATGCTGCTGCTGCTGAGCGCTGGCGGCTCAATTGTGGAGCGGGGAGCAAATAGTTCCCTGCTTCAGTGGGTGCCTACGGTGTTTGGCACCTGGGGCGGGTCCTTTCTCTGGCACCCACCCCAATACTTTAAAAAAACTGAATTAGTCTTACCGGTAATTCAGTTTCCATGAATCCACCATGACGGCAACCAAGTAGAGAGATTGACCCCTGACCTTTGTAGGGGCAGGAACAGAGAAAGGTTAAATTGCCCCCTATCACCACCATTCACCAGTGTGTTACTAGATTGCAGTGCTCCATAACCCGTGTGTAGATAAATTTATATATATATAAATTGGGGGGGGGGGTTATTGTGCCGTCATGGTGGATTCATGGAAACTGAATTACCGGTAAGACTAACTCCGGTTTTCCATTTCACCACCATGACAGCAACCAAGTAGAGACCTAACAGATTACTAATATTAAGGGGAGGCTACGGCTTGTAGGACTTTACGCCCAAATGATAGCTCCAAGGACCTTGACAGGTCTAATCTGTAATGTTTTACAAAGGTGTTCATACTGGACCAGGTTACAGCCCTGCATATCTTCTCTAAAGAAGCTCCTGCTTTTTCTGCATATGATGATGACCTGGCCCTGGTAGAATGTGCTTTTATTTCAACGGGGCTATCGAGGCCCTGAATTCTGTAACAATCTGAAATGGTCTGTTTAATCCATCTAGCGGTGGATGACTTTGATACCACTTTTCCTTTATTTTTTCCCGAAAATTGGACTAACAGGTTATCTACTAATCAAAACCCTTTAGTGACTTCTAAGTATCTGAGGACAATTCTCCTGACATCAAGGGAATGCAATTTCCTCTCTCTAGAATTTTTAGGATCCGTACAAAAGGAAGGTAGTACTATTTCTTGTTCTCTATCGAAATCAGATACTACTTTTTGGCAGAAAACCTGAATCTAACCTCTAGAGCAGGGATGCTCAACCTGCGGCCCTTCAGCTGTTGTAAAACTACAACTCCCACGATGCCCTTCTGTAGGATGATAGCTGTAGGCTGTCAGGGAATGATGGGAGTTGTAGTTTTGCAACAGCTGGAGGGCCGCAGGTTGAGCATGCCTGCTCTAGAGCGTTTGATCTTTAAACCTCCGAACATCTCCTCCTGTATAGAATGGGTTTTTTAGACCTCTTCTATCCTCATAGTATCCCTGACCGCTTTTAAAAGGTCGTTCATTTCCTCAGTGGGGAAATTTTTACAGAGTTTACAGAGTTTTTTAGAGTATTTATCAGGAAGCTTAACATAGCATTTAATGCATTTTGTGCTTCTCCTGGGCTTCTTCAAAGCCTGTTTAGAAACCTATGGTAAGAGAGCAGCTTTATCAGTGCAGGATTCTTTGTGTAACACACTTAAATACAGCATGTAATATACATATATGTCTGTAAAGACTCAGTAAAGGACAGTATATGGAGGTACCATACATAGTATAGGTCCCCAACATAGAGTATGGTCCCCAACATAGTACTACTGAGCCTGCTGCCACTGTATCCCCCACATGGGGGAACTCACGGTTTTCTGTGTTGGAGCATCCAGCTCTCTAGGCAGCTGAAACTCGGGGTCTGACATCTTCCAGTACACCAGGCCTCAGTCAGATCCGTGGCCGCTCTGACTTTGAAATCTTTCGGCCCCAGTTACAGAAGCACTTCCGGGTATGCACGCACGCGTCTAAACTCGGAAGTGACGTCATACGCCCGCGACACGTGAGGTTCCTGCATCTAAGCCAGCTGATCTCACTAGGAGACAGGAGGCCGTGGCAGCATCAGGGTAGGCTCCTGATTAACAGGAAGCGTGACCCTGCCTTCTCCCTGCCAGCGTTGGAATGAACCGCCAGAGGACAGGGGACATACCCGGGCACCGGATCTATTGCAAGGGAAGTGCAAATACAAAAGAAGTTTTCAAATCCACTTCACCTCCCTGACTGGCAGAGAGGACTTCCTCTGTCCTGGCCACTGTAGGGACAGGAACACACTGGTGAACGGTGGTGGGAGGGGCAATTTCTCCCTTCTCTGTTCCTGCCCCTACAGAGGTCAGGGGTGAATCTCTCTACTTGGTTGCCGTCATGGTGGTGAAATGGAAAAATTGTACCCCCTCACAGTAGTATTGCCCTCATTGTACAACCTTCACAGTAGTTTTGTATAGCTGTGTGCCCCCTCACAGTAGTTACGGCCACATTGTGCCCTCTTACAGTAGTTATGCCCCCTCTGTGCCCCTTTCACAATTGTAATGCCCTATCTGTGCCCCATCACAGTAATAATCCCCATTGTGTCCGTTCATAGTAATGATCCCTATTGTGCCCCCTTCATAGTAATAATCCCCATTGTGCCCTCTTCAAAATATTGAGAATTTATTGCGAATATTGGCACTCATTAACATCCCTAGCAACCAATAGGAAAGTTGCCTATAGGAGTAGTGTTGAACGCAAAATTTTGTATCGCAAATTTTATCGTGAATTTTCTGATTGCCGATTTTCACAATCAAGAAAATAATGACGAGATCACGAATTCTCAAATTCGTGAATATATGATGAATATTCGCCCAAATATTCACAAAATATCGCGAATTCGAATATTGCCCCTGCCGCTCATCACTGGTAATAATTCCCATTGTGCCCCCTTCACAGTAATAATGCCCACTGTGCCCCCTTCATTGTAGTAAAGCCCTCTGGCTCTGTGCCCCCTTCACATTAGTAATGCCCTCTGTGGCCCCTCCAGAGTAGTAATGCCCTCTGTGCCCCCTCCATAGTAATAAAGACCTCTGTGCCCCCTCCATAGTAGCAAAGACCTCTGTGCCCCCTCCATAGTAATAAAGTCCTCTGTGCCCCCTTCATAGTAATAAAGACCTTTGTGCCCCCTCCATAGTAATAAAGACCCCTGTGTCCCCTCCATGGTAATAAAGACCTCTGTGCCCCCTCCATAGCAATTAAGTCCTCTGTGGCCCCTCCATAGTAATAAGGTCCTCTGTGCCCCCTCCATAGTAATACAGTGCTCTGTGACCCCTCTGTATTAAAAAAAAAAACACAGTAACTACTCACCTTGTCCCGTTCCTGAAGCTCACATACCTCTCTTCCCTGCAGGCACAGATCGCTCTGCAGCACTGTGTGGGCGGAGCATATGCAGATTTCTGGGCTCCAGGCTCCACCCACACAGGCTGACAGCACGATCCGTGCCTGCAGGCTGAATGGTGGAGCAGGAAGAAGTCTACCTGCTTCACCATTCAGAGCACCACTGGCCTGAAGAAGGGGAGGAGCATGGGGAGCTGAGCAGTGAGTGACAGGACCCAGCTCCCTGTGCTCCAGCAATGAGGATGGTAATCATTAAGACCTGGCACCCTAAGCAGGACCGGCTCTAGGTTCATGTGGGCCCATGGGCGATAAAGTCTCAGTGGGACCCTATGGGGTGGAGACTGGATGGTATTGGTTGGCACGCTGGCACTGGAATAATAAAGGCTTCCATCTTATTGATATTGAATTACATTTACAGCTGATGTAGGAATAAGTAAAAGTAGAAATAAATAGAACTGTCACAGAAAAAAAATCTCCCTGCAGTCTCCCTCTCTCTCTAATATTTTTCTATTAATCTTTTTCAGCAACACTGTCCCTAGCGCATGAGCTCTTGTCATGTCTCTCCCTATGCTCAGCTCACAGGACAATGGCCAAGAGGGATGAGGCTTTTATAGGGTTGTGGCATCACAGGCGATGCTATCTGCAGATTGGCTGTCGGCACCGCATTATGGGTGATCTCGCGTTCCCCGGCTTGTCTCCACACTTAGTTTTGCTTTGTAACTCATGCAGCCGACATTTTAGGAAAACCATATTCGTTACCATGAAGTGTAAGGAAATTTGAATTCATTGCAAATTGAAGTTTACCTAAACTTCAGACCGAATTCCACTTTTAATGCTTTGCTTCGCTCAACACTAGTCAGTAGGTAGCAGTGTTACTGTACGTAACATATGTATTCTGTCGGTACTGTACCTTTAGTGGAGGCAGGCAGAAAGGAAGGGGGGGGGGGTTTGAGGTGCTCGGCTCTGAACTCCTAACTTTTCTGATGCAAAAAACACTGCATGAAACAGATTATTACAACTTTCATTTCAGCCATGAGCTCCCCCAAGTGGTACAAACAGGAGCTGATAAGACTTCTTTATAGGTTTCACACCCAAACAGCCTTTCAGAAGATTCCATTTTTTATATGTGAGGCAAAATAGATTGAAGCCAGCGAGGATTTTTATAAGCATTGGAACAGCGGCTGCAAGGAATCAGTGAGATGAGTGAAGCTTCTCCTTCTACTCCATATATAAAAAACAATCCCCTCCGTGATCTCTTCAGGATTAAAGACTGTGCAGCATATATATATATATATAGCTATCCTTCACAACTAATAGATTTTGTCATCTTCACGCAGCACCTCTTGGCTAGTAGCACACCCCTTCATTTTAGAGCAGACACAGTGCTATATTTTGTGGTGGTTGTACGTGATACTGCAGCTCAGTCACATTCAAGTTAAAAAGAATCTGTCAGCAGGATCAACTGTATTAAACCATTAATACAAAAACTCCAGTTAAATCGTATTGGATGCAACTTGTTTATTGGGTTTTCAAAATCGGTTACTGCGGCGAAGTAAGTGTAACGTTTCGGCAACTATGTGCCTTCATCAGACTAATGCCGCTTTTGAGAGAGGAAGCCACGAGGGTGTAGACGCTGTACTACAGACAAACATGCGGATATACCGCTAGAGGAAAAATGCGCCGTGCTGTATTAAACCATGAATATTGTCTGGAAGCCTGTTCCTGCCGACATCCATACATTGTTCAAATCCATTGCCCCATTCTGTATAAATTGTGTATCTATTTTATGTAACTAAGGGCTTTGGAGCACCGAAGGGCAGGACCTAGCCCTTTGGTGCACCCAAGCTTCTCCTGCACCATGCACCCCAAAATATTGCCCAGATGGAAATAGTGCCACATGGTGCAGTTGTAGGGTTATAGTGCCAGGTGGGAGGATGATGATGATGCCTGGCCCTGACAGTCAGTGAAGTATCCAGAGCTTGAAAGCAGAGGATGTAGGGTGCACCGAGAGGTTACGTCCCACCCCTTGCATTTTGAAGCTCTCATTTGCACAAAAATAAGAACCCAGTTTTTTACAGAACAGTGCAATGTTTTTAGCAAGATTAGCCATACCAGGCATTACGTCTGGTTTAATAGGGTTGATCCTACTGACAGATGCTCTTTAATGGGACTGGACTGCAATATAATGAAAAGCCACAACTCAGCGTACATAGCTTTGTCTGGTAAAGAATAAAGCAGTAGCTGCAGCCAATCGGATTGGCTGACTGGTGAGGTGCTATAAAATGGACCCCCACCAATCATATATTGATGGCCCATCCTACGGAAAACCCATCAATAAGTCCAAGAAAACTCCTTTATTTCTCCTTATTCTTAGCGTTCTGCTTACATAACATCAGTCTGGCAGAAGCATTTGGTCACACTGGCTTTCAGGAGAATATTGGGAACCAATATACCATCATTAAACCCTTAAGGACCTTGTGATTTTCTGTTTTTGCATTTTCGTTTTTTAACGCCCAGCCTTCCCGAAGCCATAACTTTTTTATTTTTTAGTTCACATAGCCATATGAGGGCTTTTTTTTTGGGGGGGGGGGGGGGGGACAAGTTGTACCACCATTTAATATTGCAAACAATGTAGTGGGAAGCTGGAGTAAAATTCCAAATGGAGCTAAATTGGAAAGAAAATTAAATTCTGCCACAGTTTTATGGGTTTCATTTTTATGGCGTTCCTTATGCAGTACAGCTGACCTGTTATCTTCATTCTACAGGTCAGTATGATTACATCAATACCACATTTATATAGGTTTTATTGTGTTTTAATACTTAAAAAATAAAAACTGAAAAAACTTTTTTTTCTGAGCTGTGTGAGGGCTCATTTTTTGCACTGCAGTCTGTAGTTTTTATTGTTACCAATTTGGTAACATTTGGCTTTTTCTTACTATCATGTAAGTAATCAGGTTACTTATATAGCACTTAAAACATATTTATTGGAATACAATTGCAGATATTCCTGGCATTTTCTTTATTTCTGTGACTAAGTACGCATTGGAAAACAGTTATACACTTAAACATATTAAGAAAGTGAGAAAATATATATATACACTAGAGATCCAAAATTTTTCATAAATAATGTCATCTTCATAGCTCAACAGTTGAAGGAATTTTCTTTGTTGCAATACCATACTACTAGAACAGAAAATAACCAAGGCACTTCATTAAAAAAAACTTTATTTTTGCAGAAAACACAATCATCAAAATTAGAGAACATCAATGACCATAGCACAGAGAAAGATTACAACTTAGGCTACTTTCACACTTCCACGTGTTTTGGGCGGATCCATCATGGATCTGCAAAAATGGATCCGTTACAATAAAACAACCGCATGCATCTGTCATGAACGGATCTGTTTGTATTATCTGTAACATAGCCCAGACGGATTCGTCATGAACTCTATTGAAAGTCAATGGGAGACGGATCCATTTTCTATTGTGCCAGATTGTGTCAGAGAAAACGGATCCGTCCTCATTGACTTACATTGTGTGCCAGGACGGATCCGTTTGGCTCAGTTTCATCAAGCGGACAGTAAAATGCTGCAGGCAGAGTTTTGGTGTCCGCCTCCAGAGCGGAATGGTGACTGAACAGAGGCAAACTGATGCATTCTGAGCGGATCCTTTTCCATTCAGAATGCATTAGGACAAAACTGATCTGTTTTGGACCGCTTGTGAGAGCCCATGACGGATCTCACAAACGGAAAGCCAAAACGCGAGTGTGAAAGTAGCCTAAATCTTCTGAATGTCTTTATCACATCTGTGGCAACAGGACATCGCTAGTCTCTCACACTGCTGTGGTGTGATTTTGGTCCACTTTTCAGCCAGACTCTTCCACAGTTCGGTGACTGTAGTTGGTTTCTTAACCATAGCTTTGTTGCTAAGGATTTTTGAGAGGTTTTCTATTGTGTTTAGATCAGGACTCTGGGCCAGCCATTTTATTATTTCAATGTTTTCAGTTTCAAGGAACTGTTTTACCCATTTTGCTGTGTGACAAGGGGCATTGTCCTACATGAAAGTTGATGGCTGAGTGATGAATGCAGAGAAGGAACCACATGTTGTCGATGAAGGTGCTTGGAGCACTGCTCCTCTGTCCATACAACATGCTCTTCAGCAAAAGTTAGTCTAACCTTTTGAGTCATTCTGCTAATGAGAGGTTTGTTTACTGCAGAGTGGGCTTTCAGTCAAAATGCTCTTGAACGTCGAGAAACTGTATGATGAGACAGATCCTTACCCTGTTCAGTGCTGAACTGGTGAACAATTCCAGCTGCAGTGTTGAACCGATTGCCTATTAAGATTCTCTGCATTATCCTGTCCTTTCTTGCATTTTCTTTCGTGGGTGACAATCCTTCTTGGGGGACTTGAATGAGTTTGTGACATTGTAAAGATGCAATATTCTAAAAATCACAGACTTGGAACGGCCAACTTCTCTTGCTATGGCTATGGAGAAGTGAGAACTGATTATCTATCACCACTAGAACACCCTGCTTATCACTGTTTATAGTAAAAGATATGAGAGGACACAGGAGAGGTCAGAACTGATTATCTGTCACCACTAAAACACCCTGATTATCACTGTTTATAGTAAAAGATATGAGCGCACACAGGAGAGACGAGAACTGATTATCTATTACCACTAGAATACTCTGCTGCTTATCACTGTTTATAGTATAAGGATTGGAGAAAACACAGTAGAGGTGATAACTGATTATCTATTACCATTAGAACATCCTGCTTATCACTGATTATAGTATAAGGATAGGAGGAAACACAAGAGGTGAGAACTGATTCTCTGCCACCACTAGAACACCCTGCTGCTTATCAGAGTTTATAGTATAAGGACAGGGGGGAACACAGGAAAGGTGAAAATTTATTATCACCACTAGAACATCCTGCTTATCACTGTTTATAGTATAGGGAACAGGAGAGAACACAGGAGAGGTGAGTATTGATTTCCTATCACCACTAGAACACCCTGCTTATCACTGTTTATAGTATAAGGACAGGGGAGAACACAGGAGAGGTGAGAACTGATTATCACCACTAGACCCTGTTTATCACTCTTTCTTTTATAAATAAGGGCCTGGTAGAGCAGAAATATATATTCATGATTAGCATTTATAAACTTTTCTAAATTTATATGAAAGTTTATAAATTAATATATTTTAGTAAGCCGAGTCTGAGTTGGTCCATTTCTACTTACTCCGACTTCTCCTAAAACTACCTATGACCTTGTTACAGTGAACAATTGCTTTGGATTGAGCAGACACAGTTTCTGTATCACTGCCATCCCTGTACTCTAGATTTGACAGTGCTAAATGCTAATTACATAGCTCCAGCAGAAATGTAGGGGTTAAATAGGCTTTACCCTTTGCATACTTGTTAAAGGTACAAAAAATATATAGAAGTATAAATAACTACATTTTATTAAACAATCCAATCTTAGAAAGAACTTAAGATACTAAACTAGGAGGTGACCATTTCTCTTTAACTAGTAAAATAGATGTAAAAAAATAATATATTTACCTTCACACAGTTTTTCCATAACTTAATGGTAAAGTCAATCCAACCACAGGTCCTACTGTACTGAGCCAAGTAGTGATGTAATTCCCTTCTCTGAAAACAAAGTAACGATCGTTAGGAAACTGCTGACGCTGTGACTTATTGTGTCCTCAGACTTCATATTCAAGTCAGTCAATAGCAGTAAGATTACATTATAAGCCAAACATAAGCAACAGTATTAAAGGGGAGGTCTGAGATAATTAAAATTATCAGACAATCCCTATAATGCCAAATAAATAAATAAAAATGCTACACTCACCCAATTCTTCAGCTCCGTTCTCTGACATGCTTGTCCGGTACTCTTGCCACTGTTTGTTTACAAACTGCATCGGTAACGTGTTGTGATACATCACGTGACTGCTGCAGCCGATCACTGTATCCAAACCACTTTGTGAGCACCTGTCAGCCTGTATATGCACCTGTCTCTGGGAGAAGCAAAACGTAGGTTCCAGACACAATGATTTCAGTGGTGAGTCAATTACTGTATGAGGGGATGTTTTACCTTTGGAGAACTCACAGATTAATCATCACAGCACAATGGAAGTAGTTCACCGGAGTCATAAGATAAAGGCTTCCACCCCCAAAGATTAACATATTTATCTATGTGCACAGTAACAGGGAGAAATCTGTCAATCAGCGACTGGAGGGCTGCAATGATTAAATGAGCTGTTCGAGATTTTGATATTAATAGCCTGTCCTTAGAATAGGTCATCAATATCTAATTGCTGAGGGTCCGATCAGATATTGATCATCAGCTGTTTAAAGAGACTGCCACGCTCTGGCGCTCTTCCTATGCCTGTGATGTCACACTCATCAGTTATATGGTCTGGGCACAGCTAACATTGACTTCAAATGGACAGCGGTATGCCTGGAAAGTTGAAAGGATGCTGCGGCTCAAACAGGAGCACCGTGTCCCCCTTAAACAACTGATCAGTGAGTCAGACCCATGCTGATCTGATATTGATGACCTATCTTGAGGATAGGACATCAATATTAAACACCAGGACAATCCATTTAATGTGGATGGAGAGTACCATGTCTGTTTCTACCGTTTGCTTTCCTCAGCAAGGGCAACATAAAAGGGCTGACAGGTTCCCTTTAACATACGCACAGATGAGGTTTAATATATTTCCTACACAATGTGAATGATGTTCTCACCTGCTTGTGCTCCCTTGAAGTAATGACATGAAGTCATTGGTTCGGCATGGGTGAAGTACAAAAAACGGCTGCCCAAGAATTGGATGCTCCTAAAGGAGAAAGAGATATTAACTGCTCATGACATCAGAATGCTGTCATTAATCTAAGTGACTGACATTTACTAACTGAGAACGTGGAAGAGGGATGTTAGCATGAGATGTTCTGAGGACCATCTACTCCAAGAACATAAAATGTCTCCACACACAATGAGACCTCATTAAAGGGGTTGTGGGGTCTATGAAAAGGAAAAAAGCATATTCATTGTATGTCATGTGAATAAAAGGCTTTTCTAAGATCTTTAAAACTCATCATCAGTATCTGATCGTTGGTGGTCCAACACCCAGCACTCAAGTAGCGTTGCGACCTTCCCACATCTTTCCCTAGGCCAGTGACATCACATTCATCAGTCACTTGGCCTGGGTGCAGCTCAGCCACCAAGCACAGCTGCTACACAATGTACGGCGCTGTGATTGGTGAGCTGAGAGAAGACCATGGCACTACTGCAAGCGCCTGTGCCTCCACAAACAGCTGATCGGTGGGTGTCCCATGTGTCGGACCCCCTTCCCCCCCCCCCCCCCCCCCCCCGATCAGATACTGATAACCATCCAGAGCATAAGTCATCTTGGAAAACTCTTTTAATTACCTGTAATAGATAGGGCTACTTCACTATCCCCTTCAGGTAGCAACAAGACATGGTACACCCCTACATGTAAGACTCCAAGAGATCCAACTACATGGAAGACTACTGCAAATATACTCAGTTTAAACTAAATTTAAAAGGGGTCACTCTCAACAGGACATCCCTTCTCAAAAGGAAGCTGATCTCTGTACGGTTGGTTGTGAAACTCCTGGCAAACAAGTGATCATGGAAGAAAGCTGCGGGCAGCCAAAGTTATACTGGGCCAATTCCAGTGAAAGGGAAACCACATTGTTTTTGGAGTGGGAATCACTTTTTGTAGGCTAAGAGAAAAACAGAACTAGCCATCTGCCCTCTATGGTGTCCATATACCCAGGGGCAGACATACCATATGTGCAACCTGTGTAGTTGCACAGGGGCCCACTGTTAGCCTAAAATGAGCTGTCTGCTGTCTTACTCATTGCCACTAAACTAATGACAATGGTTCACAGTTGGTAGAGAGACCTATGCCAAGTTATTGAAGAACAAGGGTCCCTATATTGTT
The DNA here is from genome assembly GCF_014858855.1 of Bufo gargarizans. Lineage (NCBI taxonomy): Eukaryota > Metazoa > Chordata > Amphibia > Anura > Bufonidae > Bufo > Bufo gargarizans. The sequence goes on from NC_058080.1 coordinate 653,831,465, forward strand.
ACACCCTAACACTATTGAAACACTATAATTCTCACTGGCAAGGTACAGTATATTGGAACGGTAACCAATCAAATGAGCAATCAAAATATAGGAAGTACCAGATTTGGTACATAATTGAAGCAAACGTCGCTGACCAGATTACATTCACTCTACTGGAGTCTGTTCAGCTCTGATTGAAGATGCTGCTCTTTCACAGGACTTTTTTGTCCTCCCTTTTTTATGGAATATGCAACGGAGGCAATGAACGGATGCCTCCAACACACATCTGAACATAGCCTAACAAGTTTCTAAAAATTCCACAGTAAGAATTCTAAACTGGCAGTCATCGGTTGATGTGGACACTAGAGGGCGCAATTGTACCACGCTGAGACTACACTGAACTGTGAGGCGATAAAAGAAAAAAGTGCATTTACCTTATTGTTTTAACCTGCAACTGTAAGAAACAAATAACTTCAAGGGTACATATCAAAAGGTCACCGTCAAATGTTCTCACTTTTCTGCATCCCACTGCAGGAAAGGCGGCCGAGTGCTCAGGAGAAATCCATATGATCAGAAGAATACTAGGTAAAAGTCTCTTGTATACAAACATAATTTGGAGGCAGAACCCATACTGCTCCATCCCAACATGGAAAAAGGAACAATAAATAGAAATGTAGTGATTATAAAGTTTTATGCAAAAATGAAAATACCAGTATACCACCACACATACTGTAAATTGAAAGTCTCAGCTTTTATAATTGTGTTGTTAGTTGTGGGTTCTGGTATTTTTGGAAGGACAGAAGCTATAGTTTGATAGATCACACTGTACAAAGTAGTTTGTTGAAGGTTTTTAAAAAGTTAATTCAAAAGTGAAAACCAATATGACTAGCAGAACAGTTCTAATTACAAGACTTTGGCTACAATTCTAACTTTAGATTTTTATTTTATATATATATGACAATTTTTCTGTTTTAAGAACACATCCTCTTTAGTTTGAGGGCCATATAAAGCATAAATAGTAGTAGTACATAAAAAATCAAAAGGAACATATAAATAAAAATAAATGACCTATATGTGCAGATTCTCCCCATCGCCATTCAAAACCATGTTAAGATATACAGTACAGACCAAAAGTTTGGACACACCTTCTCATTCAAAGAGTTTTCTTTATTTTTATGACTATGAAGGCATCAAATTCACACTGAAGGCATCAAAACTATGAATTAACACATGTGGAATTATATACATAACAAAAAAGTGTGAAACAACTGAAAATATGTGATATTCTAGGTTCTTCAAAGTAGCCACCTTTTGCTGTGATTACTGCTTTGCACACTCTTGGCATTCTCTTGATGAGCTTCAAGAGGTAGTCACCTGAAATGGTCTTCACTTCACAGGTGTGCCCTGTCAGGTTTAATAAGTGGTATTTCTTGCCTTATAAATGGGGTTGGGACCATCAGTTGCGTTGTGGAGAAGTCAGGTGAATACACAGCTGATAGTCCTACTGAATAGACTGTTAGAATTTGTATTATGGCAAGAAAAAAGCAGCTAAGTAAAGAAAAACGAGTGGCCATCATTACTTTAAGGAATGAAGGTCAGTCAGTCCAAAAAATTGGGAAAACTTTGAAAGTGTTTCCAAGTGCAGTCACAAAAACCATCAAGCGCTACAAAGAAACTGGCTCACATGCGGACCGCCCCAGGAAAGGAAGACCAAGAGTCACCTCTGCTGCGGAGGATAAGTTCATCCGAGTCACCAGCCTCAGAAATCGCAGGTTAACAGCAGCTCAGATTAGAGACCAGGTCAATGCCACCCAGAGTTCTAGCAGCAGACACATCTCTAGAACAACTGTTAAGAGGAGACTGTGTGAATCCGGCCTTCATGGTAGAATATCTGCTAGGAAACCACTGCTAAGGACAGGCAACAAGCAGAAGAGACTTGTTTGGGCTAAAGAACACAAGGAATGGACATTAGACCAGTGGAAATCTGTGCTTTGGTCTGATGAGTCCAAATTTGAGTTCTTTGGTTCCAACCACCGTGTCTTTGTGCGACGCAGAAAAGGTGAACGGATGGACTCTACATGCCTGGTTCCCACCGTGAAGCATGGAGAAGGAGGTGTGATGGAGTGGGGGTGCTTTGCTGGTGACACTGTTGGGGATTTATTCAAAATTGAAGGCATACTGAACCAGCATGGCTACCACAGCATCTTGCAGCAGCATGCTATTCCATCCGGTTTGCGTTTAGTTGGACCATCATTTATTTTACAGACTTTTGGTCTGTACTGTATTTATCCAAAGAATCTCAGATTTGATCCTTACAATGTGAATGATAAGAAAGCTACATGTTCTGGCTACACAGCATGAAAGGTGTCCTTGGGAGTAACTACCAGACTAGTGGCCCATGCTGTCTCTCAGCTCAGCAGATGTGATGATGTCACTGCATCACGCCTGCTAGGGCGAACAGGATGTGCTCCATTCATCATGGGAATGGAGCTAGGTGAATTACTGTTTTTATTTTATTAAGACCACAGGGGCTTCACTAATGTACGGGGGATACTAAACAGGATCACTACTGTGTGGGGGGACTAAGGGAGACACCTACTGTGAGGAAACACTAAAGGGCAGAACTTCTTTGTGGGGGCACTAAGGGGGTGCACTACTGTGTGGGGACACTAAGGGGGCAAAACTACTGTGAAGTGGGCGCTAAGGGGGCATAGCTACTGTGAAAGGGGCACTAACAGGGCATACAGTATCTACTGTGGGGGACCAATAAGGGAGAAGAACTACTGTGTGGGGGCAGTAAGGGGGCATTCAACTTTGTGGAGGTACAAAGGAAGAATAACTACTGTGTGAGGGAAGTAAGGTGCCATAACAACTGTGAAGGGGCACAAAGGGAGCATAACTGCTGTGTGGGGGCATAACTACTGAGTGGGTGGGAGGTTGCATGGCAAATGTGGGCAGTATGGGACTGGGGTTCCTTGGGCCCACCAGTGGAAATTATTTTCTGGGTCGAACCCCATATCATCAATAAGTCTAATACTGTAGGTTTAGATTAAAAGAAAGAGAGCCTAGTGGCAATTCATTGTCTACAAAGTCAACTCCAAATTGTTTGTTTTTTCTTAATCCTGGACTTTGAGGCCCACTATGGTATCAGAGCCTGGGCCCATTAAAGATCCAAGATTCAAAAATTTGCAATGTGGCCCAGCCCTTGCTAGTTCTTAAACTATCATGATATCGCTATGTGCATGATCCATGTACTGTGGTACTACTATGTATGTTATCCCTGTAATGTGACATCACCGTACATATTTTCACTGTTCTGTAATTTCATTATGTGCATTAATCCACTATTGTGATATCACTGTGGCCTCACTGTGTGCATTATCCTTAGGCGTTGGGGAATCCACAATACATTTTTCATGCTCTGAATTTGGAGTCATGGTGGAGTAGAGCCCAAATACAAGTTCTGCTATGGGGCCCCATGAATACTTGATACACCCCTGCAGGTATCCATAACAGGTGCCAAACTCCAAAAGAACAATCACACAAGAAAATCATGACCTGTAGAACTTCAAACCACTACCCTCAACTATAGCCCTAAAACTGCAGTTGAAATGATGACCCCAATCATTAATTTGGAACATTAGCTGGCAATCCAAACATGTAATAAAAGTAGAATTCCGTACTGGAAGCTTTCATATGGAACGGTTTTGTTCTGGTACAGTATGTGCAAAATATTGTGGAAAGGTAACATGAGGTGCACTTATTAGTATACCCTGTCAAAAGGTTGGAATGCTAATTCTCCAACATGCTCATCAGTTGCCTGCTAGTCAGCATCCTAATATGACAGCAAATTTATCCCCAGTTACACTTTATTTGTACAGCAATTTTTTGTGGCTGATATGAAAACAAATAGCTTTGCCTTCCACCAAACTTTTCATAGGATCGTGAGACAAGAATAAGTTGTAATCTGGATGCCAGACCTGGTGTCATCATTTTTTGGGTTCATAATAAGAAGTGTAGTGGGGATTTAGTTGGCATTTCACCGTATTTTCTCCAGGTCAGGGAATCTGGCTCTGATATCCAGAGGAAAAAATGCTGACTGATTTGTAGCCGACTGGGAAAAGCAGCTTTATAAGTAAACTGACAAAGCAAGTGTGGCAGCTTGCACCTGTGTTTCAATCCCAAGTCTGTTTTGTCTTAAGTGTGTGACTTGACTTCAGGAGAGAACGGCATTTATTCACTATCTTTTTCATTGCAATTGTATAATTTACAAAAAAACTTAAGTGTAGATAATCACATATGTTGGTCATGCAAAAATTGAAGTATTATCACAGAAAGCAAAAAACAATTAAAACATAACCTTAATATATATTAAATAACAATGTATATCCCAACGTAGCACTGCTATACCGATAGTGATAAACTTGGCATCAGGGGAAAATAAGGGCTACATATAGGGAAATCTGACCCTGTCGGAACCCTAGATAGTGGCTCAGCCCAGAGGCACACCCTGATGGTGGATACCCTCTGTCCTCGTACCGAAGTTTATTATGCTCCTAGAAGCCCTAACAAAATTGTGAAAAAAATATTTGGGATTTAGGGTATTATTTTTTTGCAATTATGTTAGGGCTTCTAGGGGCATATTAGGCTTAGGTACGAGGACAAGAGGCCATCCACCATCAGGGTGTGCCTCTGGGCTGAGCCACTATTTAGGGTTCCGACGGGGTCAGATTTCCCACTATGTAGCCCTTATTTGCCCCTGACGCCGAGTTTATCACTGAGTATCGGTATAGAAGTGCTACATTGGGATATTCATTAATAGCCCTAATTGGGCTCTTTTTATATAATATATATTAAAAGTTATGTTTTAATTGTTTTTTGCTCCCACTGATAATACAATTGTATAATTTACCTTTTTTTTGTTTTTTGTTTTTGTTTTTCCATTAGCAAATATGTGCTTCATGACTGACAGTGCAATCCAGTGCTATGTATGCATGCAGTCCTTGAATCACATTTGGAAGCCCAGATCCTGGATCTAATTGAACAAATTGCACTGAGATGCGTTGACAATATGGAAAGGAGTTTGATGGGGTCAGTGGGTGAAGATGGTAGTATAGGGGACCAGGAAAGTGAGGTAGCTAGCTGGGTAACAGAAGGTAGGGTAGAAAGAAGCATGCCAGGGAGGCTAGCCCTGAGCTGACACACCACAAGAAGTTTGCTAAATTGGCAGATGAGGGGGATGTTCATTCAGGGGTACCACTGCTGCAGCAAGATACTCCCTCGCCAAGTCATGGGAATGTCACCTCCAGAAACCAGGAGACTAGAAGTACAGGGAAGGCCAGACAGGTGCTGGTAGTAGGAGATTCAATCATTAGGGGTACAGATATGGTTATCTGTCACAAAGATTGGGATTGTCAAACAGTTTTTTTTTTTTTTTTTTACTGGCGCTCGAGTTTGACATATCGCAGATCGAGGTGATGGATTACTGGAAGGAGCAGGTGAAGATCCAGCGGTCATGGTGCCATTGGCACCAATGACAAAGTGAGAGGCAGGTGGAGGGTTCTTAAAATGATTTCAGGGACTTATGTCACAAGCTCAGGGCAAGGACCTCAAGGGTAGTATTTTCTCAAATACTACTTGGACCACAAGCCACACCAGAAAGGCAGAGTGAGATAAAGGAGGTAAACAAGAGGCTCAAGAGCTGGTGTAGGAAGGAGGGGTTTGGGTTCCTGGAGAACTGGGCTGACTCCTCTGTCAGCTACAGGATGCATGGTAGGGATGGGCTGCACCTCAATGGGGAGGGTGCAGTTGTTTTAGGGTAGAAGATGGCTGTCGGGTTGGAGTGTTTAAGCTAGGGACTGGGAGGAGGGTAATTACAATTTAGAAGGGAAACATAGTGCAGACACTGATCCGGGGAAGAGTAGTGGACCTGGAGGTGTAATGGAGGAGGGGACTACAAAAGTTCATAATAGGGGCATCTCTAGGGCAAAACATTTGGGGCAACTCAGGCCGTGGGCCGGAAGAAACTTGAGGCCTTTATTGCAGATGGAGGTGAGGAGTAAGGTGAGTATTGTGTTCTTTTTTTCTAACTGACATTAGGGGAAGATGGTACTGGAAGCACTATGTAGGGGGTGCATTATAACTACATAAAAGCTCTAAGTACTGGGGTAATATAGGGGGTACTATGAGTGCTGGGAGAACAAAGGAGGTTTTATACCTATGTGGGGGCATTATAACAATATAATATGGTGGCCTTATAACAATAGGGGGACATTAAGTACTAGGGGCACTACAGGGGGTACTATAAGTACTGGAGGCACTACAGGAGTGCGCTATAATACTGGGGACACTACAAGAACATTATACCTAGTGGGGGCACTAAAAAGGAGCATTATAACTACTGGGGCACTACAGGGGGCATTCTACATATTTTACAGGGGGCATTATAAGTACTGGGGGCAACTAGAAGGGTGTACTAGAAGGGGCATTATACCTACTGGGGTTACCAGAGAGGGTATTATAACCACTTGGGGCATTACAGTGGACATTATATCTACAGGGGCATTATAAGAGGCCATAACATTTAGTGGGTCACTACAGGGGCATTATATCTACTAGGGGTACTAGAGAACATATCTACTAGAAGCACTATAAGGAGCATTATAGGTCTGTTCCACAGGATTGGCCCTTAGCAAATGTGGTGCAAATATTCAAAACAAGGTAAAATAACGGAGCCAGGAAACTATAGGCCGGTAAGTCTAACATCTGTTGTGAGTAAACTGTTTGAAAGTTTTCTAAGAGATGCTATTCTGGAGTATCTCAATGAAGATAAATGTATAAAGCCATATCAGCACATCTTCATTAGGGATCGGTCCTGTCAAACTCATCTAATCAGTTTCTCTGAGGAGGTAAGTTCTAGACTAGACAAAGCTGTGTCAGTGGATGTCGTATATCCTGATTTCTCCAAAGCATATGATACAGTAGCACATAAAAGGTTATTAAATAAAATGAGAATGCTTGGACTGGGGAAAAAGGTCTGTATTTAGGTAAGTAACTGGCTCAGTGATAGAAAAAAAGAGGGCGCTTATTAATTTTACACACTTAGATTGGGTCACTGTCACTAGTGGGGTACCAGAGGGGTCAGTATTGGGCCCTATTCTCTTCAATATATTTATTAATGATCTTGCTGACAATCCTAAACTGTCTACAGTAATTAACAAAAAAGCAGACAGTATACTGTATTGGAGGCTTGGGCAGAGAAGTGGCAGATGATGTTTACTATTGACAAATGTAAGGTTATGCACAAGGTAACGAATAATGTAAGTCACCAGTACATACTAAGGTTACTTTCACACTAGCGTTTTTTGCGGATCCGTCATGGTTCTGCAAAAATGCTTCAGTTACAATAATACAACTGCATGCATCCGTCATGAACGGATCCGGTTGTATTATGTCTTCTATAGCCATGACGGTTCCATCTTGAACACCATTGAAAATCAGTGAGGAACGGATCTGTTTTCTATTGTGCCAGATTGTGTCAGAGAAAACGGATCCGTCCCCAGTGACTTACATTGTGTGTCAGAATGAATCCGTTTGGCTCCGCTTCATCCGGCGGACAGCAAAACGCTGGAGGCAGCGTTTTAGTGTCAGCCTCCGGAGTGGAATTGTGACTGAACGGAGGCAAACTGATGCATTCTGAGCGGATCATTTTCCATTCAGAATGCATTAGGGCAAAACTGATCCGTTTTGGACCGCTTGTGAGAGCCCTGAACGGATCTCACAAACGGAAAGCCAAAACGCCAGTGTGAAAGTAGCCTAAATGGTAAAACACTGGGTAACACTGACATGGAAAAGGACCTAGGAATTTTAGTGAACAGCAAACTAAGCTGTAGAAACCAGTGTCAGGCAGCTGCTGCCAAGGTCAATAAGATAATGGGTTGCATCAAAAGGGGCATAGATGCCCGTGATGAGAACATAGTCCTACCACTTTACAAATCATTAGTCAGACCACACATGGAGTACTGTGTACAGTTCTGGGCTCCAGTGAACAAAGCAGACATAGCAGAGCTGGAGAGGGTCCAGAGGAGGGCAACTAAAGTAATAACTGGAATGGGGGCAACTACAGTACCCTGAAAGATTATCAACATTAGGGTTATTCACTTTAGAAAAAAGACGACTGAGAGGAGATCTAATTACTATGTATAAATATATCAGGGGACAGTACAGAGATCTATCCCATCATCTATTCATTCCCAGGACTGTGACGAGGGGACATCCTCTGCGTCTGGAGGTAAGAAGGTTTGTACACAAACATAGAAGAGGATTCTTTACGGTAAGAGCAGTGAGACTATGGAACTCTCTGCCTGAGGAGGTGGTGATGGTGAGTACAATAAAGGAATTCAAGAGGGGCCTGGATGTATTTCTGGAGTGTAATAATATTGCAGGTTATCGTTAGTAGATTTCTGGAGAAAGGTTGTTGATCCATAGAGTTGATCCATCAACTTTGCAGGATAACAGGCTGAACTGGATGGACGTATGTCTTTTTTCAGCCTTAGAAAACTATGTTACTATGATATAAGCAAACTTTTTTTTTTGTAAAACCAACCTTCAAGCCGGTGGAGGAAGGCCTTATCAAAAGCCCCTCATCTGCCATCTCTCCTGTATTAGCCAAGCACCACTGGAACTTGCCAACAATCAGACTAGATGGGCGCTGAAGGATATTCATTTCCTCAAACCAGTTTCACGTGGCTATAGTGTGAGCATTTTTTAGAGTTAACATTATGGTGCCTCTGTGGTTCTGCTGAACTAAATCAACAATAAAATATAATCTAGTTCATTAAAGGGGTTACTCCATCTGGGACATTTTGACATATCACTAAGATATGCCATAAATGTCTGATAGGGGCAGATCCCATTTCTGGGACCTACTCCAAAACGAGACCCCAAAGCGAATTAAATAGCACAGAGGTGGGACCCACTCCTATCTGACATTTATGGCATATCATCGTAATATGCCATAAACATCCCAGATGGAAATACCCATAACTTGAAGGTGGATCATCACATTAAAGTGGCTTCAAGGCATAGCTTTGTTCTTTTCCACATCAGGACCAGACAGCCTTTACACATTTTTCTCACTTTTTTGTGAATAGCACAGGTTTCTTTTCATATGATTTTTAAACACCTAATTTATACTTTTTTTTTTTTACAATTTTTGGCTAATAGTTTAAAACATGGTAAAAATGCTATTTTTCTGGTAATAATATAGTATCACCCTTACATTTTATTACTTTTTCCTTGAGTTAAACATTACATGTCCAACACACGGTGATAAGTCACAGCTAGTGGTACAACAGTGATTAGCGCAGGGAATTTTTTATTAATTTTTTTTCTTTGGGGGGGGGGGACTTTTACGGTACTTTATTTTTTTTATACTCTATCCCGCAAAAGGTCAAAAAAGACCACTTTATAATTGTCGATCATATGACCAGAAACATGACCTTCAGGGCCAACACAGTAATGTGTTAGAACAGAAAAGACAGAAGCAGTGAAAATCATTCACTTTCGCTTCATGGTCCCTGATAGCAGGGGACTCCACACAGTTGCTCAATCAAATGGGCAGTTGGTTAAACAATGCACTGTAAGGAGGGTATAGAAGGGGCTTAGGTACCTGGACCACTGTGTCATAAATAGACAGCAAGCTGTCCTTAACCACTTAAAGTGAGTCGCAGCTTTCACCATGCTAAATTGCTGAAAGCACTAGGTAGGGTCTGTGGAGAGCAATGCAAACATACATTTTATTATCAGAAGTGGTGTGAATATGAAGTTTTATTTTGCTAGATTCTGCTGCTACAAATGCACTGTAGGTGGGCTTCACTGTGAAGTGTTCTCTCTGCATTGAGCTGTTTCAGACTACTCCTGTAAAAGATACACAAAAGGTATGTTTATACTGCTCTCCCCAGCCCTTACCTAGTGTTGTCAGAAGTTTTGCATGGCTAAAACTGCTGACAGCCTCCCTTTAATTATGCCACTCATATATTGTACAGTTTTACCAATGCAGAATCTAATGCTATAATACAGCTCATGAAGTAAACCTAATTGTATGCCAAGCAGTGGCAGTTTCAGCAATAGATGAAGTGGTGTATGTCTCAAGATGATAAATTCATATCTACTCTAAGCATTGTGCCTTGAGTTATTTGCTTGCCTGTAAAAAATTCATGACCTGCAAAAATAGTGTTCTGCTATCTGATCTGTTTTCTTCTGTGCTGCATTCTTAGGATTTATGGAAATAGGCATCAAAAGAAAGAATCAAATGAAGAATCGGCGTAAGGTTAAAACAAAATGACATAAACGACATGATGTGTCCAGAGGAATAACAAAGACAACTGATTTATCAGGTAGCACAAGTGACATGAATGAAGCGCCAGTGTTTCCATCACCACTTTCTCTAGCAGGATCTGGTATATTTAACAAGACATGCAGTCACATTTACTGATTCCTCACTTTAGTCCATCACTACTATCTATTATGCCATCTTATATGTTTAGCTCTCACCTTTTATTTACTGTGCATTTTTTTTATGCCTTACTGGTTGCCATAGGTTAATACATTCGGGGCCTGGGCCCCAGATGTTTTGTTCCAGGCCCCGAATGTACTGCCTGCTAACGAAAAAACAGGGAAGACTACTGACCAGGGAAGCACTGGAGGAGCTGAAGGACCCGTGATGACATCACATTCAGGTGATCTGTGCTAGAGGCAGAGCTCAGTGGTGGAGAAGGACCTTCGATAATGTCACTGTCATGTGATAAGTGTGGGATGGGGCGGAGCTAAGCTGTGAAGTGGAGAAGTAGTGGAGAAGACCCTGACTGTGATGGCTTTTGTGACTGAGGAGAGGTAAGTGAAGGGATGGATACAGTGTGAGAGCCAGAGGAATGCTGGGAGTTGTATCTCTACTCTCACACCACCTTCCTGCTTAGTTGAGGGAGTGATGTTAATTACAAGGGAATGTATGTTAGGGTTGAAGGGAGGGGTGTTATTTACATAGGACTGTATGTTGGTGGGGCTGAAGGGCAGGGAGTGATGTTATTTAAAGGGGTTCTGCACTTTCATTTAACTGATGATCTATCCTCTGGATAGATCATCAGCTTCTGATCGGCGGGGGTCCGACACCCGGGACCCCCGCCGATCAGCTGTTTGAGAAGGCAGTGGCGCTCCAGCAGCGCCGCGGCCTTCTCACTGTTTACCGCCGGGCCGCCCGTCCACTGACGTCATGACTTGTATCAACTAGAGTGGGCGCGGCTAAGCTCTGTTCACTTGAATGGAGCTTAGCCGCGCCCACTCTAGTTGATACAAGTCGTGATGTCAGTGGGCGGGCGGCCCGGCGGTAAACAGTGAGAAGGCCATGGCGCTGCTGGAGCGCCGCTGCCTTCTCAAACAGCTGATCGGCGGGGGTCGCGGGGGTCCCGGGTGTCGGACCCTTCGCCGATCAGAAGCTGATGATCTATCCAGAGGATAGATCATCAGTTAAATGAAGGTGCAGAACCCCTTTAAATATAAATAAAGAAAATCTTGCCTGTCTGGCACTTACTAAACATCAAAGGTTCCTATCTATCCGCTGGAGGGCTGCTCCCGGCCAACTCACAAAACAAGGCTTCAGCAACCTAGTACTCACGGTTTGCTCACTCACACAGACATACTTTATGTGTACCCAGGCAGAGAGAGACTGACTGACCTCCTGGCTCTGTTATATCCCCACCCTCACTGCTGCTTCATTAATTACCTCACAGGTGAGAGTCTTTCACCTGCTACTTCACATAGGAGAGGAATCTTGGGGAAATATACCTCCCTTCCACTACCAATCCAGCATTGGTGTCACTATATATATATATATATATATATATATTGTAGGAAGCCGCAAGGCTCCGTCGTTGGCGGAAGGTAGGTTCCTGGCCTCGGTGAAGTAAGAGCCGGGTGCCAGCGGCAGCTAATGCTGATTGCCACTTTGCTATTTTAGTGTGGCTGTATAGCTGATCCAGGACGGCTCTTACTGGGAGCAGTCAAAGTAATTGGTGGGTGATTACTCCCCACGTTCCAGGCCGGGTCTTAACTGGCCTATAAAAAAACACCCAGCAGTGTCAGCTGGGAGCGATTACCTCTCTCTGACAGAGGAGCTCTGTCAATTGCTGGTGTGGGAACTGTGTACTGGAAGAGCAGGCGACCTAAAGCCTGCAATTTGGCTGCTGGAGGCAGAACCGCCGACAAGGTGACGTTTCTTTGTTATGCACTAACTTTCTACTTGGTGTGAACAAACACTAACCTTGCAAAGAGTGTTTTTTGTTTGACCTTATGTGTGAATAAACACGGACATTTGAATTACGAACTGGTAATTTGCCTCTGTACTGCACCTGCTTATCCCAAATACCAGAGCGAATCCTCACAATTGGTGGAGGATGCGTGCATTGCAGTGAAGCTGGCGTGAAGGCCAAAATATTTTTGTCTTTCCAGGCACAGTTGTATGTCTTACATCAAACCAGCGAGATTACAACCCATGTCCTAGACAAAATGGAACCTGTTGTGAAAGCCCTCGCTCGTGGAAGCTAACCTGCAACAACGGGAGGCCAATAAGCAACAGCAGGATACAAACCAGCTGCTGTTACAACATGTGATGGCTTTACAAGCAGCAGTAGCATCCCAGAGCGTCCATAATGCCCGGAAAGCTGTTCGTGCAGCGATCCCCAAGATTACCCCTGCAGACGACGTTGAGACCCATTTGGCAATCCTCGAGAAGGTAGCCGTGAGAGAGAAGCTACCCCGGGAGCAATGGGCTGAGGTCGTTTCTCCGTTCCTGGCGTCTGGACCCCAGGAGGTGTATTTTGACTTACCAAATGATCAAACAGTTGATAACCCGACAGTAAAGGGTGAGATCCTGTCGAGACTGGTGGTAAATGTCTAAGTCCGGGCCCAGCGGGTGCATCAGTGGAAGTTTAACCTGGCTGAGCCCGCGAGGCCCCAGTATTATACCCTATTACACCTGTTGCAAAAATGGCTGCAACCTGACATGCTGAGTCTCACTGCTATGCTGGATCGTCTGTTGGCTGATGTGTTCTGGAGAGCTTTGCCATACCCCCTCCAGCACTGGATAGGCCATGTGTCTCCTGGTAATGTCCTTGAGATTGTGGACCTGGTGGAACGCTTTGAGGCTACCAGGGATTTGAAAGGAGCTTTGTTTGGGAGGGGGGCAGCCAAACCCCAGCACCCTCCATCCCAGACCCAGAGACTTGTGCCAACCAAGCCCACCCAGCGTGTATCCCCCATAGACCCGGCTCCGATAGTATGCTGGCGGTGTCAGAAGCCTGGCCATGTAAGGGCTGACTGTCCACATTGAGGCGAACCCATGGAGACTAACTATGGATACCGCAACTCGTTGTACGCCAGGAAGCTGTGCGCATCAGGTATCCCAGAGACTATAGACAATAACCACCTGTGCCAGGTAGAAGTGGGAGACACTCTGTCTGTGGCTTTGTTGAACTCAGGGAGTCTAGTGTGCCTGGAAAGAGCTACCCTTGTGCGTCTCGACGAGTATACCGGGCGAAAAATCATACATTTAAAGGACTATCCCACAGCCTGGTGTCTCTATCCACGGGAGGCGGCAGGTGAACTTACGAGGTGGCCGTTGCCACCACTTTACTTTGTGAACTAATAATAGGGAGAGACTTTCTGGGGTTCCCAGCCCTGTGGCTGGCTGTGAGAGTTGTTGATGCCCCTGAGTCAGGGGTAATCAGCCGAGTGGCTTGGCTTAGGCGGAAACCTGAGGCCGAAGGGCCAGCGGTAGGGGTAACCGCCACTTTGGTGGACGAGGGGGAGACAACCCCGCTGAGTGTGTTGGTAGGAGACGTTGAGAACTGGCCACCAGGTCCTGAATTAGCAGACCTCAATGTCTCCGATGAAAATTTCGGAACAGCACAACACCGGGACCCAAACTTTTCCCGGGCCTGGGAGAATGTGGTAATAATTGATGGTGAACCACAAAAACCTGGGGCCGAGTTGATGATTCCCCAGGAAATGCTGTATCGGGTAAACCAATGACGTGGTGAGCATGTTGAACAGCTGGTGGTGCCCAAGGCGTATCGCAAGCTCGTATTGGAGCTTGCCCACCAACATGTTCTTGGAGGTCACTTGGGGTGGCAGAAAACGCAGGACCGGATACTACAGTGGTTTTACCGGCCCAGTTTGTTCAGAGAGGTAGAAGAGTTTTGTAACTCTTGCCCAACCTGCCAGATAAATAGCCCCCAGCCACATTTTTGGATGGAGCCCCCTGGTGCCTCTCCCGATTATCGAGGTCCTGTTCGAGCGAATCACTATGGATTTCATAAGCCCAGTACTGTAGTCTGCTAGAGGGCACCAACACATCTTGGTCGTCCTCCACTAGGCCACTCGGTACCCGGAGGCGGTGCCACTGCGACATACATCAGCCAAACTCATAGCTAAGGAGTTAATGGAGATGTTTTCCCGAGTGGGACTACCTAAAGAGGTTCTGACTGACCAAGTGACCCATTTTATGTCTAAGGTCATGAGAGAACTCTGTAAGTTGCTCCACATAAAACAGCTACAAATGTTCGTGTATCATCCTCAAACGGATGGCCTGGTAGAGAGATTTAATCAAACATTAAAAAAACATGTTAAAAGGAGTAGTGCCCAAGTATGGGAGGAACTGGGACCTTCTTCTGCCCTATCTCATGTTCACAGTGCGAGAGGTGCCCCAGGCCTCTACTGGGTTCTCGCCCTTCAAACTGCTATATGGCAGACACCCTCGCGGACTGTTGGACATAGCCAAATAAGCATGGGAACAACAATTCACACCGCACAAAAGTGTTATTGAGTATGTCACCCAGATGCAAGGACAGATGGAGACAGTGTTGCCTCTGGTCAGGGAACATATGGAGGCAGCGCAGTGAGCCCAGAGTACGGTCTATAATCGGCAGGCTCGGGTCCGGAACTTTAACCCGGGTGATCAGGTTTTGGTTCTGGTACCAACCGTAGACAGTAAGTTCCTAGCTAGGTGGCAGGGGCCCTACGAGGTACTTGAGAAAGTCGGAGAGGTAAATTACAAAGCACACCAGCCGGGGCGGCGAAAGCCGGAGCATGTGTACTATGTGAATTTACTAAAACCAGGGAAAGATAGGGAGTCCTCTACTGAAGACAGCCCGTGGCCAGGTTTTCTAGGAGAAGGGGTTCAGGCCCCTCAGTCTGATGCAAGAGAAGCAGTTGTCACAGTAAAAACTGTTGACAGCCTCTCCTTTAAACAGACTTAGGAAGCCAGGGAGTTCATTAGTTGGAACACGGATGTGTTCTCGGACCTACCTGGACGCACTTCCATAATCCAGCAGGAAATTGGAACTGAGCCTCAGGCAAAAGTCCGGTTAAAACCATACCGGGTCCCCGAGGCTTGGCGACAAGCCATCGCGGAGAAAGTGCAACTAATGCTTTAACTAGACGTCATTGAGTCGTCCAAAAGTGAATGGGCTAGTTCGATAGTCTTAATACCCAAACTAAATCGATGCGTATCCCATGCCCTGGGTAGATGAGCTAATCGAGAGTTTAGAACAAGCCCGATGTTTTTCTGTTTTTATCTTCACGAAGGGCTACTGGCAGGTGCCCTTAACAGAGGCTGCCAAAAAGAAAACTGCCTTTGCCACCTGTAACGGGGTGCCAAAGGCGCACTCTGTCTCCCAACAGCCGCAGACCTGCTGCTTAGCTTCGGGAGCGAGGATCTGTGTTTGACCTCGTTCCCAGGGCGGCTTTGCTACCTGGGAGGCTCCCTGCTCTTAGGTCTGCCTTGAGCGCCGAGCTGATCATTCGGTGCTTGACTGATCGGTCTGTCGGTCATGTGACGCTGGCCACGTCACATGACCCTCACTCCTCACTATAAATACAGGCAGCCTGCTGGCCACAGGTTGCCTGTTAATTTCTAGGTTCCTGGCTATTTGTTGGACTACTAAATACTCACCTGATCCTGTTCCCTGACGATCCTTTGCCTGCTCCTCCTGTACTGCGCATCCGTCCTGGTATTGTGACCTCGGCTCCCACCTGACTACTCTTTGCGGACTCCTCTGGTACTTCTCTACTCTCCTGGTATTTGACCCCCGGCTTCTCCTGACCATTCTTTGCTTAACCCTTTGTACTGCGTAGCTCTCTTGGTTCTGATCCGGTCCGTTCACGTTCCGTATTTTGTCTTGTCTGTCTTCCCTGCACATATTCTAAGTAAGGGACTGTCATCCAGTTGTCCCCTGTCATCAGGACTCGTGAGGCAAGTAGGCAGGGCCAGGGGTGAGGGTGGAGCGCAGTGGTCACTATCCTTCCCCCTGTGTGTGTGTGGACGTGACCGTTACACCACCCCTGAGGGGCTGTATCAGTATAAAGTGTTACCCTTTGGTCTGCATGGTGCCCCCGCCACATTCCAACAACTCATGGACATTGTATTTCGTCCACATCTTCGGTACGCGTCGGTTTACCTGGACGATATCGTCATCCACAGCACGGACTGGGAAAGTCATCTACCCAAAGTGCAGGCTGTAGTGGACTCTCTTAGGAAGGCTGGACTGACCGCAAACCCAAAGAAATGCGCAATAAGGTTAGACTAAGTACCTGGGGTACGTCATTGGATGTGGGGTTATCAAACCCCAAGTGAATAAAATAGAGGCGATTCAGAATTGGCAACGACCTGTCACCACTAGGAAAGTTCCTGGGAATGGTGGACTATTATATGAGGATCGTTCCTCATTTTGCCACTTTAGTGGCTCCGTTGACAGGGCTCTTGAAGGGACGGAACACCGTCTAGAACACCGGCTGGGTCGACGCCAAGAAGAGTCACGGTGCAGTCGGCGGCTGCTGGAAGGATTCCCCAAGGACAGCCAAGTGAGAGGACATTGAGTCAGGCTCATGGGATGGGGGTTGCGTGTGACCAGCTGGGCAGGATGGGGGCGGAAGGTTTAGCACAGGAATTGTTGTCGGATATGTGGACACTTATCGCATTGAAGATCAGGTGCGGTGTCGTCTCCAGCTGCAGTGTGGGCTTCTGCGCCGGCGGTTGGGGCGGGGGACCGGTTGAGTGCGGTTTGCGTGGAGAGCACGCCTGCTGTGGCGGCAGGTTCATCAGTTGTAGAAGTGGCGGTGAGTGGGGGTAGTAAAAAATAAACTTGGGGAGGAGGTTAGGCTGGCGAATGCAGCAAAAGGGGAGGTCTATGTGTGTTTTGAGGGGCCCTTGGGGGCACACTTGAAGCCCGATGTTAGGGAGAAGATTTGAAAGGACGAGTATGTAGGGATATTTTCATTGCTTCCGTTAGACAAGTTTCATTTGGATAGGGTGAAGCCAGATGGGAGAAAAAAAGAGGAAGAGGAGAAGCAGCGGTATAGGCTGATTCTGCAAACTTTTTTGAATTGGCTACAGTCACATGCTATTTTAGCAAGTGTGGTGGGTGAAAAGGCCCCGGAGCATTGTTCTGCTCTTTTTTGCTATATGGATGCTATAGGGGAGGCGTATCGGATTTACGGGGGGGTTGCATGGCTCAGGTATGACGAGCAGTTTCGCTTGAGAAAATCCGGTGGGACCATAAGGATATCAGCCTTTGGATGCAGCTGATGGCGGCTCCAAAAGGGGTTAACCAGCCCTTTCGGGGTGCAATCGGGGGTTCCTCGATGTCGGATTCAACCAGCGGGAATAGAAAGGAATGCTGCTGGCAATTCAATAAAGGGTACTGCAAGAACCTTTCCAATTGTCGCTTCAAGCATGAATGCTCAGGTTGTAGCGGTGCCAACAGCTTGGCGGAGGCGGCGAAGTTGTTGTTATTGAGTTTTAAGGACGGGTTAAGATCCTGTATGCTTTGATGGGTTCGGGGGTCACTGCTCGCAACTTGTCTTCTGCGTTGCAACGTCCGGAGGTGGTATTGGATAAGTTTGAGCAAAAGAGGTAGCGGCATGGAGGATAGCGGGCCCCTTTGCGGAGTGTCCTTTGCAGGATTTATGGGTTTCGCCGTTGGAGTTGGTCCCAAAGAAGGAGCCAAACAAATTTCAGCTCATTTATAATCTTTCTTATCCGGCTGGGAGCTGTGTAAATGATGGTATTGACGATGATTTATGTTCTATGTCATATACATCGTTTGATGAGGCGGTTTAGTGGGTGCGTAATTTCGGGCAAGGGGCGCTGTTGGACGGATATTGAGGCAGCGTTTCGCTTACTGCCAATTTATCCGGATAGCTTTCACTTGCTTGGTTTTAAAAGGGATGGGCAGTTTTATGTTGATTGTTGTTTACCGATGGGATGCGCTATCTCGTGTTCCTTGTTTTAAGCATTTAGTTCTTTTTTGGAATGCGTCGTGAAGCAAGAGGCAGGATAGAATTCGGTGTTGCATCTCCTCGACAACTTTTTGTCTCTGGGGCTGGCGGTGTCGCATGTATGTTCGGTTTTGCTGCGAAAGATAGAACAGGTGGCGGCGAGGTTTGGTGTGCCGCTAGCAGAAAAAACGGAGGGGCCTTCTAAGTCGGTTACGTTTTTAGGGATAGTGATTGATAGTGTGGCGATGGAATGTAAGTTATGCGAAGATAAAGTAGTGGATTTGAGCAGCGAGGTGGTTTTCCTGCGTAAGGTGAAAAAAGTGCAGCTACGTCGTGTGCAGTCTATTTTGGGTAGACTGAATTTCGCTTGCAGGATTTTGCCAATGGGGAGGGTGTTTTGTAGGCGCTTGGCCATGGCCACAGTGGGGGTGAAGGTGCCTTTTCATTTTGTGCGGCTGTCGGCCGAAGTGCGGGCGGATTTGGAAGTGTGGGAGCATTTTCTGAGTGAATTTAACGGTCGTTCGGTGTGGATGGAGGCGCTCATTTCTAGTGTGGATTTAGAATTGTTTACCGATGCGTCGGGTTCATGTGGTTACGGCGCTTTTTGTCAAGGGCAATGGAGTGCGGGTCCCTGGCTGGAGGAGTGAAGAGTTGCCAGCTTACTTATAAACTTAGCTTTGTTGGAGTTGTTCCCTATTGTTTAGGCAACTTAGTTGTGGGGGGATTTGTTAATGAATAAACGGGTATGTTTTTACTGCGATAATTTGAGGGTAGTGCAAGCAGTTAAGTCGGTCAGCTAATTCACCCCCGGTGTTGCGCTTACTTCGGCACTTAGTTCTTAAAGGTTTGAGGTTAAATGCTTGTTTTGTGGCGGTGCATGTTCCTGGTGTTGATAATTCAATTGCTGATGCCCTTTCTCATTTCCAGTGGGATCGTTTTCGCAGATTGGTCCTGAGCGCGGACGCAAAGGGTTTTCCTTGTCCTCAGTGGCTCTGGAGCGTGGCCTTGGAGTCTCCTCAAATCTGATTCGGCGGTTCGTGAGTAGCAGTATGTGGTCAGCTTACTCTTCTGTGTGGTCTCAGTGGGAACGTTTAGTGGATCAGGTAGGGGGTTGTGAGGTAGTTGAGGATTTTCACTTGTTACTGGTTTATTATGTGAGGATGTCTTAGTTCGGGTGTGTCTTTTTCGGTGGCATCTAAAAGGGTAGTGGCAGTGGCTTTTTGGTTGTGACTGCGTGGTTTGTCCGACGTGTCCAAAAGTTTTTGGGTGCGCTAGGCTTTGAAGGGGTATCGTCGCAGTGCAGTAAGAAAGGACACTCGTCGTCCAGTTTCTTTTTCAGTGTTGCAGAAGTTGTGGGATCAGGTTGGAATAGTGGGCAAGTCTTGGTATGAGGTGTGTTTGTTTCGAGCTGCGTTTTTTTTGGCTTTCTTTGGTGCCTGTTGGGTCTCTGAGCTGGTGGCTAGCAGTCGGGCGCGAGGCGGTGGTTTGTTGCGAGAGGATATACGTTTTTACAAGGAAGGATTGCGATGTGTGTTGCGTAGGTCAAAAACTGATCAAGTGGGTAGAGGGGCATGTATTTTGTTGCACCCGATGTTTGGGTCGGTGCTGTGCCCAATTCGGTGTTTGGAAGAATTTTTGACTCTTCGGCCAGGTGTGGCAGCTTCTTTTTTGGTTCATCAGGACAGTTCGGCTTTGTCTCGCTTCCAGTTTGTTGCTGTCTTTAGGAGATGTTTAGCAGCAGAGGGTTATCCGGCAAATTGTTTGCGTCTCATTCCTTCCGGATAGGTGCGGCAACCGAGGCGGCTAGATGGGGTTTAGGTGAGGATGCAATTAAGCGGATTGGCCGGTGAGAATTGGCGTGATTTTGTTCGTATATTCGTCCTCATATGTTGTAAGGGCTGGGTTTCATGATCAGAGGTGTTGCCTTGTATGTTATTTGTTATAGTTGCACGTGGAGGCCAAGTTTAATTTTGTTTACAGGGTCATCATTATGTCTGGCGTGGATTTTTGGACATTCCTATGTTTACTAGGGAGCTTTGCGAGCCAACGTGCAAAGGAATGGAAGGCAATTAGGTTTCCAGCCGGATGTGTTACAAGTCCGGTGGATAGGTTTGCAGGGTCTCTTGTGGGGGCGGGTGTTACCTGAATTCCATGCTTATGCTTCTTTGGATAGGCCCCCAGATATTGTGGTTTTGCATGTAGGAGGTAATGATTTAGGAGTACGCCGTTCAAGAGATGTGATACGCGACATTAAATGGTTGTTATGCGAGTTTTCTGATTTGTTGGTCGTTTGGTCAGATGTGGTCGCGGCGATTTGCAAGGTCAGTAGACCGTATTAATAGGGCTCGGGCGAAGCTGAACAAAGAGGTTGGGCGTTTTGTACGTCGTCAAGGCGGTTTTGTGGTGCGCAATACAGAGTTGGAGGTGCATCTCAATGATGTGGGTACAGATTTGTAGGCCTTAGGGCTTTAAGAGGGTTTGGAGACAGCTCTTAGGGTGTGGCAGGACATCTATAGGTGAGGTGTCACCTATGTTTGTTGCTGGAAGGTTAATGGGGAGTCCTAGAAGGCAATACAATGTTTAATAGGTGCATGACATGGAGCGTGCATCTTATGAGGTTCATTAAGCTGAAAGCTGGGTGCTCCTGTTTGGGCTAAAAAGGCTTACAGGGTTATATGGATATATATTTTGGAGGATTTGGTGCCCTTGGGTCAGTGAGTGTGGCAAAGGGTAAGGTGAAAAGACAAGTGGAGGTGGGGAGTGAAGAACACAGCTTGCTTGGGTTAGCTTCAAGGATCATTCCACAATGTAGGTTGGAATGTTATTGCACTTTATTATATGTGTTTATGTGTTTATTATCATTGTCTTTTATTAAAGATGTTTGATAATGTTCTGGATTAATAAACTGACTACTACGAACTTTCACCAAGAAGTTGGACTCGGAGAGTAACGGATATCCTGGCACCCCGACCGGGTACCTCCGTCGATAGATGCTCCTAGTGCTTTCCGAGGACTCCAAGCACTCCACTTGACACCGTACGCACTGCAGACCCCACAAACCGCCGCAGCTTGGTTGGGGTCTCACCGTCCTCCACCCATGCTGGACCCAAGACCGGGCTTCAGCTTCCAGTGGGTGAACCTCTTCTACATCCAGAGAGCAGGAACCATGAACAAGCTCTTACAAGAGCTTATACTCAGGGGAGTATTGTGATATAGCAATCCCCAAGAGTGTAGTTATCGCATGCCCCAAACATGAGCCAAAACTTAATGAAGGTATAAAGCAGCCTCTTTATTTTAACACACAAGCATTTTATACACATCTTCCAACAAGGTTACCACCCACAGGGTTTTGTAAAAACAGCCAATAACCACGTAAAATACACTCAGACACTCCCACACAAAATCCTCCCCTCTGCCCGCGATAGAATTACCTCACATTGGGTTGATGCAATCATCACAGGCAGGCGAATACACAATATCCTCTGTCCTGGAGAAAACCAAGAAGTAATTCAATTATCTCTCAGGACAAAGGACATCGCCAATACACACAGAGAGACAATGGAACAGACCTCCCTACTCAACATATACAATGTCCCACCCTTT
Organism: Bufo gargarizans; assembly: GCF_014858855.1. Classification (NCBI taxonomy): domain Eukaryota; kingdom Metazoa; phylum Chordata; class Amphibia; order Anura; family Bufonidae; genus Bufo; species Bufo gargarizans. Next base: position 653,853,377 of record NC_058080.1, read on the forward strand.
TCAATACACAGACATTTAACATCCCAAAATGGCACGAATTAGACCAGGGGTTCAAGTTAGTCCAAGTCCTTTGTGAACAATGGAGGCCTGGCTGATGAGAGGGCCCATAATCCTGGGGCAAGAGGCTAGTAGCCAGGCCCCTCCAAAACCCAGTGGCGAGGTTGGTTCACCACACATCTCCCCTCCCAGGGAAGACTAACCAGATACCTGACCTCATACCGGTCAGTATCTGAGTTAGTCTGGCAGTCCACCCACAACCCAATACTGGACCTGTTGAATTTTGGGGCCTGGCTCTGTTCTGTATGTCCCCAGCTGTTGAGGGGGCATCTGCTACTCCTTGCTTCCTTGTTGCTCTCTAGCTTGGAGCTGTACAGTCATGGCCAAAAGTTTTGAGAATTACATAAATATTGGAAATTGGAAAAGTTGCTGCTTAAGTTTTTATAATAGCAATTTGCATATACTCCAGAATGTTATAAAGAGTGATCAGATGAATTGCATAGTCCTTCTTTGCCATGAAAATTAACTTAATCCCCAAAAAAACTTTCCACTGCATTTCATTGCTGTCATTAAAGGACCTGCTGAGATCATTTCAGTAATTGTCTTGTTAACTCAGGTGAGAATGTTGACGAGCACAAGGCTGGAGATCATTATGTCAGGCTGATTGGGTTAAAATGGCAGACTTGACCTGTTAAAAGGAGGGTGATGCTTGAAATCATTGTTCTTCCATTGTTAACCATGGTGACCTGCAAAGAAACGCGTGCAGCCATCATTGCGTTGCATAAAAATGGCTTCACAGGCAAGAATATTGTGGCTACTAAGATTGCACCTCAATCAACAATTTATAGGATCATCAAGAACTTCAAGGAAATAGGTTCAATTCTTGTTAAGAAGGCTTCAGGGCGTCCAAGAAAGTCCAGCAAGCGCCAGGATCGTCTCCTAAAGAGGATTCAGCTGCAGGATCGGAGTGCCACCAGTGCAGAGCTTGCTCAGGAATGGCAGCAGGCAGGTGTGAGCGCATCTGCACGCACAGTGAGGCAAAGACTTTTGGAAGATGGCCTGGTGTCAAGAAGGGCAGCAAAGAAGCCACTTCTCTCCCCAAAAAACCATCAGGGACAGATTGATCTTCTGCAGAAAATATGGTGAATGGACTGCTGAGGACTGGGGCAAAGTCATATTCTCAGATGAAGCCTCTTTCCGATTGTTCGGGGCATCAGGAAAAAGGCTTGTCCGGAGAAGAAAAGGTGAGCGCTACCATCAGTCTTGTGTCATGCCAACAGTAAAGCATCCTGAGACCATTCATGTGTGGGGTTGCTTCTCATCCAAGGGAGTGGGCTCACTCACAATTTTGCCCCAAAACACAGCCATGAATAAAGAATTGATACCAAAACACCCTCCAACAGCAAATTCTTCCAACAATCCAACAAGTTTGGTGAAAAACAATGCATTTTCCAGCACGATGGAGCACCGTGCCATAAGGCAAAAGTGATAACTATATGGCTCGGGGACCAAAACGTTGACATTTTTGGTCCGTGGCCTGGAAACTCCCCAGATCTTAATCCCATTGAGAACTCGTGGTCAATCCTCAAGAGGCGGGTGGACAAACAAAAACCCACTAATTCTGAAAAACTCCAAGAAGTGATTATGAAAGAATGGGTTGCTATCAGTCAGGAATTGGCCCAGAAGTTGATTGAGAGCATGCCCAGTCGAATTGCAGATGTCCTGAAAAAGAAGGGCCAACATTGCAAATACTGACTCTTTGCATAAATGTCATGTAATTGTCGATAAAAGCCTTTGAAACGTATGAAGTGCGTGTAATTATATTTCACTACATCACAAACAACTGAAACAAAGATCTAAAAGCAGTTTAGCAGCAAACTTTGTGAAAACTAATATTTGTGTGATTCTCAAAACTTTTGGCCATGACTGTAGGTACTTGGTGGGCAGAGGCCGACTGCACTCTGCCCTGATGCCAGCTCTTCCGCTGGGGTAGCCTGTGGGAAGTCCGGCTCTGGAGAAGAGGATAGGGGAGGGCAGAGGCCAACTGTGCTCTGCCCAGATGCCACCTCTTCCGCTGGGGTAGCCTGTGGGATGTCCGGCTCTGGAGAAGGGGATAGGGGAGGGCAGAGGCCAACTGTGTTCTACCCCGTTGCCAGCTCTTCCGCTGGGGAAGCCTGTGTGGAGTCAGCCTCTGGAGAAGAGGATAGAGGAGGACAGAGGCCAACTGCGCTCTTCCCAGATGCCAGCTCTTCCGCTGGGATGGGGTCAGGGAATCCTACCCCCAGGACCTTGTTGCGGATCAGCTGTGGAGAGGAGGGATCACTTACCTCCTCCTCCTGGCATTCCTGCGGGGTCGGTGGAAACTCTGTACCGGCCGTCCAGCATCCCGGTAGGCCTGGTGCAGAGACTGCGGTCCCATCTGCACCATTGGAGTTAGGGGTGCGAGACCGGTTGTCTCCTCTCCCTTCAAAGTACACTGCCGCTGGGGAGCAGAACCAACTGTCCCTACTCCCTGAAACTCCGGCTGCCGTTGGGGATCTGGGCTGACTGCCCAGCATCTCTGTAGGGCCGGTGGAGAGACCTCGTCCCATCTCCACCTGCCATATGGGGTTCCCCCCAGGACCAGTCTATGAGGTCCCCTACCTGTGTAGCTGGGACTGAAGCAGGGGATACTTCAGTCGGGTCTTCCCAGTAAACCTCCACAATATCCTCCCAGCTGAAGGGCTCTGGACCTGGGTCTGACACTCTGCTCTCTCGCTGAGCCCTCTCAATGGAGTGGAAGAGATCTCTGTAGTCCTGCTCCAGTTCCCACTCCAGGGTTGCTAGGTGAGCCAGGTCTTTCTCTACCTCGTGGCGGTCATCCCAATCCTGCCTAGCCTCCCTCTCGTAGAAGATGTCCTGAAGTCTGGACTGTGCAGGGCTCCCGAAGTTAGGCTCTGCAAAGGACTCCCATAACAAGCCAGGACCATAAAACTCCTCTCCCTCTGGCTTGTCATGCTCAGCTGTCCAGGGTATATACTGTGCCATATACCACCAGAGCGCCAGGTAGGCCTCCTCCAAACATAGCTCCTGCCATACCCGATGCTCTAGTTCCTTCACCCATTCCTCCAGGGGCTGCTCTCCCAGGAAGGGCATCCGCAGGGCCACTTGCTTCTGCAATCGCTGCTCTACACTGGGGAGACTCTCACCTCGCTGATATTGTACATTACCCAGGGCCTGGCACCAGATGTCTTTCCTTAATGCATCCCGGACATCCAGGTCTTCCTCATCGTAGTGGAACGCTGTTTGAAGACTAGCCGATTCCATCCTGCTGTAGCCAGGGGCGCTGTACGGATACTAGCGTCGCCCTCAATATACTCCACGAACGGTGTCTCTGAGCTGCTTCTCCTCACACTAGGACGCCATCCCACTGCTTGCCACCAGTTGTAACGGATCTCCTGGCACCCCGACCGGGTACCTCCGTCGATAGAAGCTCCTAGTGCTTTCCGAGGACTCCAAGCACTCCACTTGACACCGTACGCACTGCAGACCCAACGAACCACCGCAGCTTGGTTGGGGTCTCACCGTCCTCCACCCACGCTGGACCCAAGACCGGGCTTGAGCTTCCAGTGGGTGAACCTCTCCTACATCCAGAGAGCAGGAACCATGAACAAGCTCTTACAAGAGCTTATACTCAGGGAAGTACTGTGATATAGCAATCCCCAAGAGTGTAGTTATCGCATTCCCCAAACATGAGCCAAAACTTTATGAAGGTATAAAGCAGCCTCTTTATTTTAACACACAAGCATTTTATACACATCTTCCAACAAGGTTACCACCCACAGGGTTTTGTAAAAACAGCCAATAACCACGTACAATACACTCAGACACTCCTACACAAAATCCTCCCCTCTGCCCGCGATAGAATTACCTCACACTGGGTTGATGCAATCATCACAGGCAGGCGAATACACAATATCCTCTGTCCTGGAGAAAACCGAGAAGTAATTCAATTATCTCTCAGGACAAAGGACATCGCCAATACACACAGAGAGACAATGGAACAGACCTCCCTACTCAACGTATACAATGTCCCAACCTTTTCAATACACATAGACATTTAACATCCCAAAATGGCACGAATTAGACCAGGGGTTCAAGTTAGTCCAAGTCCTTTGTGAACAACGGAGGCCTGGCTGATGAGAGGGCCCATAATCCTGGGGCAAGGGGCTAGTAGCCAGGCCCCTCCAAAACCCAGTGGCGAGGTCGGTTTCGCCACACGGAGTGTTATTTTTCTTTTGGGGGGGGGATGTAGATGTGGGTTTAGCAGTTGTCTAAAATGATCTTACATCCTTAAGTCAGTAGAGCAACGGCGCGAGGCGCAGACGTAGCAAAGTGTAACTTGACTTAGGGGTAAATTTGAAGGCAGGAAGGGGTTAAGATTAGAAGTATGGGTGAGGAGTCTGATTGGTGGGTAAGGGGGTGGTGCAATAGGTTTCGCAGGCTGTATATAATCTGGTATAGGGGTGGGGCTTCACCAGTGGCCGTTTTTACCTGCGTGAGTTGCCCACCCACCCGCCCTGTTTAGATATCTATTTTAAAATCGTAGCTGGGGCAGGTTAATGGGGGGTCCTGGAAGGCAATACAATGTTTAATAGGTGCCTGACACGTTGGAGTGTGCATCTCATGAGGTTTGGTAAGCTGAAAGCTGGGGGCTCCTGTTTGGGCTAGAAAAGGCCTACAGGGGTAGATGGATATGTATTTTGGAGGATTAGGTGTCCTTGGGTCGGTGAGTGCGGCCAAGGGTAAGGTGAAAAGACAAGTGGAGGTGGGGAGTGTAGAATGCAGCTTGCTTGGGTTGCCTTCTAGGATCATTCCACATTGTAGGTTGGAATGTTATTGCACTTTATTATACAGTATGTGTTTATTATTATTGTCTTTATTAAAGATGTTGGATAATATTCTGGATTAATAAACTGACTGCTACGGCCTTTCATCAAGAAGTTGGATCCGGATTATTATTTTTTGGGGGGGATTGGGTGAAGATGTGGGTTTGGCAGTTGTCTGAAATGATCTTACATCCTTAAGTCATGCTCGGGTCACCAGATGGTTCTTGTCATTACAGAACTTCAAGTTCTCAGTGGAACACAGGGCAGGCCGCTTTCAGGGAAATGCAGATGCCCTGTCCCGGGTACACTGTATGGCAAGTGCTCTTCCCCTCAGGGTTGAATAAAGGGGGGGAGGTATGTAGGAAGCTGCAAGGGTCCGTCGTTGACGGAAGGTATGTGTCACCTAGGTTCCTGTCCTCGGTGAAGTAAGAGCCAGGATTTTCAGGTGTCAGCGGTAGCTAATGCTGATTGACACTTTGCTATTTTAGTACGGCTGTATAGCTGATCTGGGACGGCTCTTACTGGGAGTAGTCATGGAGTGATGGGTGGGTGACAACTCCCCACGTTCCAGGCTGGGTCTTGACTGGTCTATAAAAAACTCAGCCAGCAGTGTCAGCTGGGAGTGATTAATTCTCTCTGACAGAGGAGCTCTGGCAATCGCTGGTGTGGGAACTTAGACCTGTGTACTGGGAGAGCAGGCCACCTAAAGAAGAACCGCCGACAAGGTGACGTTTCTTTGTTATGCACGAACTTTCTACCTGGTGTGAACAAACACCAACCTTGCAAAGAGTGTTTTTTGTTTGACCTTATGTGTGAATAAACAGGGACATTTTAAATTACGAACTTGTACTTTGCCTCTGTACTGTACCCGCTTATCCCAACTACCAGAGCAAAGCCTCACTATATACAGTACAGACCAAAAGTTTGGACACACCTTCTCATTCAAAGAGTTTTCTTTATTTTCATGACTATGAAAATTGTAGATTCACACTGAAGGCATCAAAACTATGAATTAACACATGTGGAATTATATACATAACAAAAAAGTGTGAAACAACTGAAAATATGTCATAGTCTAGGTTCTTCAAAGTAGCCACCTTTTGCTTTGATTACTGCTTTGCACACTCTTGGCATTCTCTTGTTGAGCTTCAAGATGTAGTCACCTGAAATGGTTTTCACTTCACAGGTGTGCCCTGTCAGGTTTAATAAGTGGTATTTCTTGCCTTATAAATGGGGTTGGGACCATCAGTTGCGTTGTGGAGAAGTCAGGTGGATACACAGCTGATAGTCCTACTGAATAGACTGTTAGAATTTGTATTATGGCAAGAAAAAAAGCAGCTAAGTAAAGAAAAACGAGTGGCCATCATAAAAAAAAAAAATTGGGAAAACTTTGAAAGTGTCCCCAAGTGCAGTCACAAAAACCATCAAGCGCTACAAAGAAACTGGCTCACATGCGGACCGCCCCAGGAAAGGAAGACCAAGAGTCACCTCTGCTGCAGAGGATAAGTTCATCTGAGTCACCAGCCTCAGAAATCGCAGGGTAACAGCAGCTCAGATTAGAGACCAGGTCAATGCCACACAGAGTTCTAGCAGCAGACACATCTCTAGAACAACTGTTAAGAGGAGACTGTGTGAATCAGGCCTTCATGGTAGAATGTCTGCTAGGAAACCACTGCTAAGGACAGGCAACAAGCAGAAGAGACTTGTTTGGGCTAAAAAACACAAGGAATGGACATTAGACCAGTGGAAATCTGTGCTTTGGTCTGATGAGTCCAAATTTGAGATCTTTGGTTCCAACCACCGTGTCTTTGTGCGACGCAGAAAAGGTGAACGGATGGACTCTACATGCCTGGTTCCCACCGTGAAGCATGGAGGAGGAGGAGGAGGTGTGAGGGTGTGGGGGTGCTTTGCTGGTGACACTGTTGGGGACTTATTCAAAATTGAAGGCATACTGAACCAGCATGGCTACCACAGCATCTTGCAGCGGCATGCTATTCCATCCGGTTTGCGTTTAGTTGGACCATCATTTATTTTTCAACAGGACAATGACCCCAAACACACCTCCAGGCTGTGTAAGGGCTATTTGACCATGAAGGAGAGTGATGGGGTGCTGCGGAAGATGACCTGGCCTCCACAGTCACCGGATCTGAACCCAATCGAGATGGTTTGGGGTGAGCTGGACCGTCACTCACTTACTTCTAAAAAGTTATAAATATAAAACATTTGAAGTGTAATGTAACAGTGTTTAAACAGGATTCTGAAATCTGTCAATTATCAGAAAAAACGTTATGTAGCTGACTGACATGAGCGATGGGCTGATGTCAGCAGTACATAACAGAGTGTTTTATAACTCCCTGCCTGCCGCTGCCGCCGTTCTATTAAAATAAAGACTTATAATATGCTAATGAGCTTCTAGGTGCTATAAGGGCGTTGCTGCAGCACCTAGAGGCTCCGTCTATTCAGCCTTTGGCAGTGGCACGCCCATGTCCAGTTGATTGACGTCCGAGTTCTCCTCTTAGTCCCGTAAATCCCACGCCTGCGCCGTCCCGTTTAGTATTCGGCGCAGGCGCAGGATTTATGGGACGAAGAGAAGAACTCGGACGTCAATCAACTGGACATGGGCATGCCACTGCCAAAGGGTGAATAGACAGAGCCTCTAGGTGCTGCAGGAACGCCCTCATAGCACCTAGAGGCTCATTAGCATATTATAAGTCGGCAGGGAGTTATGTACTGCTGACATCAGCCCATCGCTAATATCAGTCAGCTACATAACGTAACGTTTTTTCTGATGACAGAAACCCTTTAATAAAAAATATTAATTGATTGGACAACAACTATCAATAAAATGGATTTTGCACTAACATGAAATTTGGATGTCTGTATTGGACGATATGTATTATTGCACATATAAGATGCCCCCCACAAAACAGTGGCATTTCTTTATGGGGGCATATTTTAGGTGCAATACTAACAAGTGCCTTGCCCTGCACTCGCTCAGCTGTGCTCGCATACATATCGTGCCCTGTGTCCACTGTCCTGTGACCACTCTGCTAAAGCCTGGCATAGCCCAGCTATGCCCTGCTTTACCAAAGCAGACAGGCAGGAACGGTGATGTGATCATATTTATTGTATATATGTGTCCGTCCCTGTGTGTGTGACTGTCCGTCCCTGTGTGTGTGACTGTCCGTCCCTGTGTGTGTGTGTGTCCGTCCCTGTGTGTGTGTGGCTGTCCGTCCCTGTGTGTGTGTGTGTGTGTCTCTCCCTGGGTGTATCACCATGCCCACAGTGTTCCTATGTCTTGACGCAGCTGCATCAGAAGTTCAGAATGTTCTGTGCGGGGCAAGAAGAAGATGAAAGAGGAGGCAGCGCCAGCATGGAGTCCGTGCGATAGACACAGGGAGGCACACTAAGGACGAAGGTAACACTTCCACATGATCTACACTAGTGTTACCTGTGGTTTTACATAGGACTGCAGGTAACACTACCACATTAGCAGCACTAGTGTTATCTGTGGTTTTACATAGGACCAGAGGTAACACTACTACATTTACGGAAATCAGAGAGCCATCACTGTGTTATCTGTATTCAGAGAGCTATGTGGTGTTATTTGTGGTGTTACATAGGACTGCAGATAAAACTTTTATGGTATATCCACAGGAGTCCCATAGATTCAGATACCGTATCGTGTAGCAGCATTATGGGTCCCCAAAAAACAGGGGTAAGGGGGGGGGGGCCACAAGGTTAGCTCGCACAGGGCGCCTGAACACCTAAGGCCGCCCTGTGCGAGTTTAAGTTCTTCTGAGCAGGACCTTTAGGCCTCTTTCACACGGACGTCGCGTGTGAGGGCCGGATAGGATGTGGGTTGGGGATTTTGCCTGCGAGGGGGGTGAGTATTGTATGCGATTGCGTTGCGTTCTTTATTTTTTTCCATGCGAGTGCAATGCATTTTGCACGCGCGTGAGAAAAAACTGAACGTGGTACCCAAACTCGGACTTCTTCACTGAAGTTTGGGTTTGGGTTAGGTATTCTGTAGATTTTAATATTTTCTCTTATAACATGGTATAAATGGAAAATAATAGAATTCTTAACACAGAATGCCAAGTAAATTAAGGATGGAGGGGTTATAAAAATAAACTCACCTCATCCACTTGATCGCCCAGCCTGGCTTGTCTTCTTTCTTCTTCTTTGAGGACCTGGGAGAAAAGGACCTTTGGTGACATCACTGCGCTCATCACATGGTCCATCACCATGGTGTCGGACCATGTGATGAGCGCACTGACGTCACCAAAGGTCCTTTTCTCCGAGGTCCTCAAAGAATAAAGAAGACAAGCCTGGCTGCGCGAAAAAATGGATGAGGTGAGTTGTTTTTTTTTAACCCCTCCATCCCTAATTTACTTAGCATTCTGTATTAATGCTAATGCTATTATGAATGCTATTATTTTCCCTTATTACCATGTTAAAAGGGAAAATAATAAAGATCGGGCCCCCATCCCGATCGTCACCTAGCAACCATGCGTGAAAATCACGCATTGAGCCCACGCGGGAAAACTCGCATGTGATAATTCCGCGCGTGAGGTGAACACATTGCACCCGCACAGAATCCGGACCCATTTACTTCAATGGGGCTTTGCACATGAGCGATGATTTTCACGCATCACTCATTTTGGGTATGCGTGAAAATCGCAGCAAGCGCTATATTGTGCGTTTTTCACGCAACGCAGACCCCACAGAAGTAAATGGGGCTGCAATCAAGTGCGGATGCGGTGCGATTTTCACACATGGTTGCTAGGTGACGATCGGGATGGGGACCCGACTTTATGATTTTCAATTATAACATGGTTATAAGGGAAAATAATAGCATTCTTAATACAGAATGCTAAGTAAATTAGGGATGGAGGGGTTGATGGACTATGTGATGAGCGCTGTGATGTCACCAAAGGTCCTTTTCTCCAAGGTCCTCAAAGAAGAAGAAAGAAGATAAGCCGGGCTGCGCGAACAAGTGGATGAGGTGAGTTTATTTTTTTTACCCCTCCATCCCTAATTTACTTAGGATTCTGCATTAAGAATGCTATTATTTTCCCTTATAACCATGTTATAAGGGAAAATATTAAAATCTACAGAATATCTAACCGAAACCCGAACTTCAGTGAAGAAGTCCGGGTTTGGGTCTGGGTACCACATTCAGTTTTTTTATCACGTGCTTGCAAAATGCATTGCACTCGCACGGTAAAAACTAAAGAACGCAATGCAATCGCATACAATGCTCACCCCACTCACAGGCAAAATGGCACGATTTTCCCGCGACCCAACCGCATCCCATCAACAAAATTCTTGAAAAATATGTTTAACATAAAAATGTGATTAAACAATAGGTTGATTTCTGATGACACATTTCCTTTAAAAAAAATACAAAAGTTTAAAACGCTTCATTCATCGCAGCAGGAGGCCTTTTAATAGACATGCTGGAGAAATGATGCTGTTAGGACACAACAGACTGTGAAGGGAGGGGAAACGGTAGACGTACAAGTGTCTGACTACGCTACCATCTGCTGCTCATACCACTACATCTCCATCTTGTAGACCAAATGCCTGATGCTATGGCGGAGCACAGGTGCTTTATACCGCACACTGTGTGTAAATGGTTTTCAAAGATCAAGATGTAAAGTCTTCCCACTTATTAGAACAAGCATAATAGTCCATAGAATATTGGTAGTACAAGAGGAGGTATGAGGAGAGGACTACAACTCCCAGCATGTTCAGCTTGTTATGTAATATCAAAGTACATTACAAGAGGAGGAATAAATGGAGATGACTACAACTCTCAGCATGTCTAGGCCATTATTATATAATATCGAGGTACATTACAACATCATGCATATGCTGGGAGTTGTATACCTACTCTTATAATGTACTCTGATATTACATAATAACGGCTTGGACATGCTGGGAGTTGTAGTCCCATCATCTTATACGTCCCCTTGTAATGTGCTCTGATATTAAATAATAGACATGCTGGGAGTTATAGTCCTCTCCTGTTAAACCTCCTGCAGTAATGTGCTCTGAATTAGGGTCGGGACGATTGATACGGGAGGATAGTCATCCGCCTAGGGTGCCACTTCGCTACCCATAAAGGGGGGCACACTCATGGCAGTCCAACTTCACAAGCCTTAGGCCGCTAGGCCTCAAGCCTGTGAGGCATTAGAACAAAGCAAGAAGCCAAAATTACATCACTGCAACCTCCTGCTCTGGGTCTCGCATGATGACGTCATCACGTGAGACCCAGAGCAAGAGTGGTGATGTCATTGGGACCGCAGCAACACAAGCAGCACATAAAACTGTGGTCTGCATCGCAGAAAGCGGCAGGGGAATAGGAGGGAGGCACTTTTTTTTTTTTTATATACAAAATGTCCACACTGCCAGGGGCACCAGTGATGGGGGAAGGAGATCATTATATATACTTGGCACTACTGGGGAGGAATGGTGAAACATGATATATATACTGGCACTATGGCGGGAAGCATTATATATTGGAACTAGTGGGGGACATTAGAGCCACTGGGAGCATTATGGTTATATTATTACTATTAGAGTACTGTAGGAGCGTTATTATTATTTGACACAATATGGAGGGCATTGCTACTAATGGGGGCTATCTTGGGGAGTATTATCACTATTGGGGGTACCATTACTAATCAGGGCAGTATAGGTGTATAGTATAGTAATACTGTTTGTGGACATTGGGTGGAGCAGAACAGGCACAGTATTGGGGGTAGCTTTAAGAAGTTCTCTGGGTTTTTTCATATTGATGACCTATCCTTAGTATAGGTCATCAATATAAGATCGGCAGGGGTCTGACACCCGGCACTCCCGAGGGTCAGCTGTTTGAGGAGACAGTCTCCCTTCTCTCTTTCTGCTGCTGTATGTCTATGGGACAGCAGCAGTGAACAGCAAGCGCCGTCTCTTTAAACAGCTGATCGCCGGGGGTGTCGGACGTGCGATTTTAGCACATTATTACAAGATGTGGGCACCCTCTTGATTTTGCTCAGGGCCACATTTTTTTACTGCCTAAATAAAGTACGCAAAAATTATTTTTATTATATTAATTATTAAAATTATCTGCAACAAGTTAGGCTTGGTAGGGTGAGAGGGGATATCTCAGACTGATGATGCTGATCCCTACAATCATCCCTACCACTAGAACTCCAAAATATAAGGAGTCAATAATATGTGGCGTGTTCCTCTATCTGCCTGGGGCAAACTGGTAACATCCATACATAGGTACCTGATTGAAACAGTGAGTGAATGTGACAGGTCTCCTATAAGAGAGACACTGCACACCACACAATGTCAGGTAACACTACTAGGATAGTCCAATCCCCAGCCGATGATAAAATATAGGAACAAGCCACTAGGCTCCTCCAGTCAGCAAGTCAGGACGCGTTTCTCTTGTCCAACTTGTTTGTTGGTTCATCAGGAGCAAGTTACTAAAGCCACTGTTGTCACCGTATGTCACCCCCTCACACCGGGTGCATCACAGAGCAACAGGAAGCTTTAGAAATTATCTGACTGAATATGAACTACATGCAGTTGGTATAATGCATGTAGCCCTGTTTTAAACACCAAGCTCACTGTCACCGTTTAGATATTATCCCCTTACACTGGGGATAACGGTTGACAAAGAACTCAGGAGCATTTTATATTTTCACATGAGATATGCTGAACGCCACTGATGACGTGCCTGCTGCAGGCACGTCATCAGTGGCGTTCAGCATATCTCATGTGAAAATATAAAATGCTCCTGAGTTCTTTGTCAACCGTTATCCCCAGTGTAAGGGGATAATATCTAAACGGTGACAGTGAGCTTGGTGTTTAAAACAGGGCTACATGCATTATACCAACTGCATGTAGTTCATATTCAGTCAGATAATTTCTAAAGCTTCCTGTTGCTCTGTGATGCACCCGGTGTGAGGGGGTGACATACGGTGACAACAGTGGCTTTAGTAACTTGCTCCTGATGAACCAACAAACAAGTTGGACAAGAGAAACGCGTCCTGACTTGCTGACTGGAGGAGCCTAGTGGCTTGTTCCTATATTTTATCATCGGCTGGGGATTGGACTATCCTAGTAGTGTTACCTGACATTGTGTGGTGTGCAGTGTCTCTCTTATAGGAGACCTGTCACATTCACTCACTGTTTCAATCAGGTACCTATGTATGGATGTTACCAGTTTGCCCCAGGCAGATAGAGGAACACGCCACATATTATTGACTCCTTATATTTTGGAGTTCTAGTGGTAGGGATGATTGTAGGGATCAGCATCATCAGTCTGAGATATCCCCTCTCACCCTACCAAGCCTAACTTGTTGCAGATAATTTTAATAATTAATATAATAAAAATAATTTTTGCGTACTTTATTTAGGCAGTAAAAAGATACACATTGAGTTAGTACGTAAACGCTACTGTGAATAATTAGTTAATTCAGGGCCACATTTTGTCTAAAACCTGCCCTGGACATATCGATACAATAGCGTCCTCTGTGTTGATCCCCCTCTCCCTACGAGTGAGAAGCCAGTGCAGCGTCCCACTAGCTTATGTGGGAACTGCAAAAGCTTTTTGTTATCATCTGTATATCAAGTTGTATTGTGTTATCCTGTGATATTCCTATTTACCAGCCTGTCAGGTGCATTACATACATCCACCACTAGATGGGGGTAGCACCACAGAATAAATATAGTAGTTCAGGCCTAGTTGGAAGGGTTTTTGTTCTCTCTAAGGAGATAGAAACATAGAATGTGTCGGCAGATAAGAACCATTTGGCCCATCTAGTCTGCCCAATATACTAAGTACTATGGCTAGCCCCTGGCCCTATCTTATATGAAGGATGGCCTTATGCCTATCCCATGCATGCTTAAACTCCTCCACTGTATTTGCAGCTGCCACTTCTGCAGGAAGGCTATTCCATGCATCCACTACTCTCTCAGTAAAGTAATACTTCCTGATATTACTTTTAAACCTTTGCCCCTCTAATTTAAAACTACGTCCTCTTGTAGCAGTTTTTCTTCTTTTAAATATTCTCTCCTCTTTTACCTTGTTGATTCCCTTTATGTATTTAAAAGTTTCTATCATCTCCCCTCTGTCTCGTCTTTCTTCCAAGCTATACATGTTAAGGTCCTTTAATCTTTCCTGGTAAGTTGATGGAGTGAGGAGATGGAGTGAGGAGCTAAGGGGGAAGGAGAGGTTCCCTCTCCTCCTAGCTCTCTGGAGCTTCACGGCCCAGAGAAGCCATCATACACCTCAGGACCTAAGACAGGAGACAGGCAGAGGGAAGTCTATCTTTATTTTTCAGAAGGAACAAGTGAATTTCTTGAGTTTAGTGGATCAAGACAAAGGAAGGATAAAGCCATTGTCATAGGCTCTAGGCGCCTTTGTAATTTGGTGAAGGACTTAATAGCTTCTGGCAGCCTCACCGTTATTCCTAAGACAGATAAGGATTCTGTCATATCACTTGTGTAGAAGATCAAGATTGGGACTACCTCAACTAAGACTGGAGCAAGCCAGAGATCTGTTTTCCCAGTGAGTACATAACTTACCACCCTAGCCTGACACAGTATCATCAGCACAGCCTGTTACTAGGATTTATCACATCCTATTCGCATGTGTATCAGAGACTGTTTTATTGCTGGATGCAAACTGTTATGAAGAACCTGGTTGTAGTAAAAGTTACCGTTGGATTTAAATCTGCCTTATTCTTCTAAGTCCACACCACTACCACTCTCAACATTTCGCAGTATCAAGGTGCTGGCGTCACAACATTATTTAAACCAGGGGCCCAGCCGCACAAGCACTCTGCAACCATCCACCATCAAGGGCACCTCGATCACCACCTGGCCAGTGTCCCCTGTAATAGAGTGTGCCCTGGAGATTCCAGTGCTGTTCTCCCCTTCACTGCACTGCTTGCCCAGGGAGGCGTCTGCTAAACTGTGAGTAACCAATGAACTGTATTTACATTCCGGCCCACCGTGAAGCTCATGTGTTCTACCCCTGTGGACTGGCATGTTGCACCAGTAGCTAGTAGCAGCTGTTGCTCTGGCGGCCATTTATGTTATGGTGGGGGAAACGTCTGTTTGCAAAGGGTGTCGGGACCAAGACCCACAGCAATCAGTTAATCATTATGGCAGCTCTCAGATTAAAAGGGTTGTCTGTGGTGAAACAACACCTTTAATGACCTTAAAGGGGTTCTCCGGGACTTTAGAAAATGAAAATACTTAAATATTACTTTATTATAAATATATTACCAAATACCTTTCATTGGTTATAATGGCTCGTTTTGTCCGGGGAGCAATCATTCGGAAAAATACAATGGCCGCCATCCTACTAGTACACACAAAACCTGTCCTAATTACACAGAAGGACAAGTTAACAAGCTCCACCATCTTCCTCTCTTGTTAAGAATTATGATCCTGAATACAGTTTAATATGATCTTCAGATGAATCTCTGTGGGAATGGAGTTCAGAATCATGAGGAAACATGAAGTACAGAGAGGACAGTGGGGGTGTAGATAATGAGCAGCAGCACTTGTATGCAGTCTCCATTTCCACAGTCTGTCCTGTCCGTCCTCTCTGTATGGCTACATGCACACGACCGTATGCGTTTTGAGATTCAGCTGAAGATCTTTTCATCTGCATTCAGGATCATAATCCATGACAAGTAGAGCAGAGAGGAGGATGAGGCAGCTCTTTATCTAAGTGTTGTAAAGTAACTTGCCCTACTATGTGATTAGGACAGGTTTTGTATGCGCTAATAGGGCGGCGGCTATTTTATTTCTCCTAATGATTGCTCCCTAGACAAAATCAACATTATAAGTTATGAGTAATATATTTATACTAAAGTAATTTTTAAGTATTTTCATTTTCTTAATTCCCGGAGAACCCCTTTATAAAGGGGCTGTCCATAATATATTTTTAAATTCCTTCCACCTTTCCCACACACATACTCAGCGTGACCTATGAAGGGGAGTATACTTACCTTCTCCACTTAGTTCCAAGCTCCATGGGTCCCAGGCTGTCGTCACTGCATTTCCGGTTCCCACTACCCAACTTCCTGCACGGGCGGTGTCACATGTGAAACTGCAGCTGGCTTCAGCGGTGACATGTTTCCAAGCAGCATTTGACCCAGCAGTGAAGTGCTGATTGGGTACACTTCACCGTTGAAGCTCGCCATTGGTTGCACTGGCACAAGTGACCCCGTCAGTGCAGTAAGTTTATATGTGGGGATCCTGCAATATAGACAGCCCAGGACCAAGTGGCAGAGAGCAGGTAAGGTCCTACTGGCTGGGGTTGGAGAGGATGTAAAATATATATATATATATTGGACAACACCTTTAAGTACTGAAAATCACTGTCAAATATTCTTTTAATAAAAGTGAATCCTACCTTATCCTAAGGGGCACATTTATAAAGCCCTGCACTGGAGGTAGATCCGCCAAAGTTATGAAGGGGCACCAGCCTCTACATAACCTCAACGGATCCACCGCCGCTTTTTAAATGTAAGTCAGCTTCCTAGCTGTCTTACGTTGAGACCGTTTTCTACTCCTATGCCCACACCACACCCACTTTTTTAGACCTAGCGCGAGCGGGGAAAAGTTGCAGATTGAGGAGCAAAGGACCTTTGCACCACAATCAGCACCAGAAATACGCCTAACATAGGAGTATTACTGTTTCATAAATGACCCCCTAATTCTTTATAATGGGATTGCAAGAAAATTTAGACTAAAACCTTCAGAATCACAGGTGCATATCCATGAAGCAAACAGAATTACAAAAAAACAAAATGGATGCACACCATTATATATGCAAACAATAGAGCTAAGAAATAGGGGTCATTCTAGATAAAAGTGGTACAATACCGACTATAAATGAGTATAAATGAGTAATGGAAGCTCTTAGCGCACATACGTGTCGGGCCCACCTACCAGGCGTCAAAGTGGCTTCCGCAGATGGGTCCCTATCACTAAAGATACTGCCTCACTTTGGACTTACTTAAGCTTCCATTACTCATTTATACTCATTTATAGTCGGTATTGTACCAATTTTATCTAGAATGACCCCCATTTCTTAGCTCTATTGTTTGCATATATAATGGTGTGCAGCCATTTAGTTTTTTGTAATTATCTTTACAATGGGAGTCAGGAATGCATACAACTGGGTAAGTATTAAACAGTCTTATAGCCAAATCTCAATCATTCCCAGCTTCCCTGATGTCACCTGAATTTCAGTTAGTGAAGGGGGTTTTCTGGCCTCTAGACATTGCTGACCCATCCCCAGTGTAGGTCATCACAATAAGTGGGGGTGCTGGGTGTTGGACTTTTCCTTCCCACTAATCGCCCTTTTCCAGTTAAATAGCATCAGATTAGAGAACTTTCTTTAAAACAAGTTTTTTTGTTATGGGGCTTCTTCCTTTCACAGCCCACAGTGGGGCCGTTACTAGAGCGGAAGCATGAGTTGTGTCTGTGCATTAACAGGATAATCATTCTCATGGCAGACATCACAGCTCAGCACGTGCCGCGTGCTTCACGAGAAGTGTCAAGTACTTCACCGCAGAACCAGCCGCTGAATATTCCTTCGACCCTTGGTACATTTCCCAGGATTCACACATTTTATTGTTCCTCTGAAGAGCTCGGGAGACTTGGAAGACACACACTCTGGTTCTCAGGAAATATTTCAACTTGTAGGGAAAGTTTGCATTGTGCTTATTGACAGTCATTATATAACATGTCCATCCATATAACACATACATTTTTCTTACTGTACATTACACTTTTCTATTCTGTTTTACTCAATGTATACTTCAACTTAAAGGGTTTTTTCAGGATTTTACTATTGCAGACATCAATATCTAATCAGCGGGGTCCAACACACTGCTGATCAACTGTTTAAAGGGGTTGTGTCACTTCAGCATTAGCATTTATTCTGTAAAGAAAGTAAATATAAAGTAAAAGTTAATTTAAAAAAAGAAGTGCTAGTCTCTCTGGTGGCCGGGAACCTGGGAGTGCACATAGGTTGGTGCTTTTTCCTATAGTGTGCAAGCATAGCCACCATTGCTGGATTGCAAGGTGGTCGTAACCATGGAAACAAGTAGTGTATGATGTGATGGAAAAATGAATCAAGACAGTCACAATACATTAGTAACTGCCTTGTATTAACTTTCTCTATTTAATGAATGCCATTTGACGAAGTGACACAAACCCTTTCACGGTAGCTCCGGTTGTGTAGTGGATTGGGCAGGTTAATGCAGCGCTGCTCCTGTACACTTCAATGGGAAAAGAGATGCAGTAACAGGCTCTGTCTCCTACACAGTGGGAGCCAGCGTTACCCCAATACAGCATATGAGCAGGGGGTCAGACCACCAACAATCAGACCATTAATGGCCTATCGTAAGGATAGACCATCAATAGTAAAATCCTGGACAACCACTTTTGATGGTTTTCAAACACTAAATAAATCGTATAAGGCCTCTTTGAATCCAGAGGGGAGACAAACCAGGCTGGTGTAGTGAGCTGCATCTAAATTTATTTATATAAGGAGATATATAACGCGAGTTTGACCGCGACGCGTGGTTGATTAAGTGTGTGGTTGTAGGGAAATTAACAAGTGGCTCAAGAACTGGTGTAGGAAGGAGGGGTTTGGGTTCCTGGAGAACTGGGCCGACTTCTCTATCGGCTACAGGCTCTATCGTAGGGACGGGCTGCACCTCAATGGGGGAAGGGGCAGCTGTGTTGGGGAAGAAGATGGCTAGAAGGTTGGAGGAGTGTTTAAACTAGGGACTGGGGGGGAGGGTAATTATGTTATAGAATGGGAAGATAGTGCAGATAGAGACCGGGGGCAAGGTAGTGAGACTGGGGGAGGAACGGAAGGAGGGACTAGAACAGTTCAGAAGGAAAGGTGTAGAGTAAAAAATATACATAAACCTCTCAAATGTATGTATACTAATGCCAAAAGCCTGACTAATAAAACTGGTGAACTGGAATTAGTGATGTGTGAGGAGGACTATGACATAGTGGGAATAACTGAGACATGGCTGGATGATAGCTATGACTGGGCAGTTAATGTACAGGGTTACAGCCTGTTTAGAAAGGATCGTCAAAACCGGAGAGGGGAAGGGGTCTGCCTTTATGTAAAGTCCTGTCTAAAGCCCACACTCCGGGAAGATATAAATGAGGGACATGAACATGTGGAGTCACTGTGGGTAGAGATACATGGCGCTAAAAACAATAATAAATTACTAATAGGAGTTTACTATAAACCACCTAATATACCAGAGTCCACAGAAAATCTACTACTAAACGAGATAGACGAGGCGGCAAATCATAATGAGGTGGTTATTATGGGGGACTTCAACTACCCAGATATAGACTGGGAAACTGAAACTTGTATATCTCATAAAGGAAACAGGTTCTTGGCAATAACCAAAGACAATTACCTCTCCCAACTGGTTCAGGACCCGACTAGAGGGACGGCCATACTGGACTTAGTATTAACCAATAGGCCTGACAGAACAACAGACGTGCAGGTTGGGGGACACCTGGGAAATAGTGACCACAAAGTAATAACCTTCCAATTATCATTCAAAAGAGCGTTTCTACAGGGAGGAACAAAAATACCAAACTTCAAAAAAGCTAAATTTAGCCAACTAAGAGAGGCCATAGGCCTAACTAAATGGGATAAAGTCCTCACAAATAAAAATACAGCCACAAAATGGGATATCTTTAAAAGCATCCTAAAATCTCATTGTGAGAGGTACATACCGTATGGGAATAAAAGGTTAAGGAACAAAAAGAAACCAATGTGGATAAACAGAACTGTAAAGAAAGCAATAAATGACAAAAAGAAAGCATATAAAACACTAAAACAGGAAGGTAGCACGGAAGCACTGAAAAACTATAAGAAAAAAATAGAACATGTAAAAAACAAATAAAAGCGGCCAAACTAGAGACCGAGAGATTAATTGCCAAAGAGAGTAAAACTAACCCTAAAATGTTCTTCAATTATATAAATGTTAAAAAGTATAAATCTGAAGGTGTCGGCCCGTTAAAGAGTAATGAGGGGGGAGTCGCAGAGAGCGACGAGGAGAAAGCAAAGCTGTTAAATATTTTTTTCTCCAATGTATTGACTGAGGAAAATAAACTGTCAGATGACATGCAGAATGTTGAAATAAATTCCCCATTAAAAGTGTCCTGTCTGACCCAGGAAGAAGTACATCAGCGACTTAAAAAGATTAAAATAGACAAATCGCCAGGACCGGATGGCATACACCCCCGTATCCTAAGGGAATTAAGTAATGTCATAGCCATACCCTTATTTATGATATTTGCAGATTCTATATTGACAGGGAATGTCCCACAGGATTGGCGCATGGCAAATGTGGTGCCAATATTCAAAAAGGGTCCAAAAACAGAGCCTGGAAACTATAGGCCGGTAAGTTTAACATCTGTTGTGGGTAAACTGTTTGAAGGTTTTCTGAGAGATGCTATGTTAGAGCATCTTAACAGAAATAAGCAAATAACGCCATATCAGCATGGCTTCGTGAGGGATCGGTCAAGTCAAACAAATTTAATCAGTTTCTATGAGGAGGTAAGTTCTAGACTTGACAGCGGCGAATCAATGGATGTCGTGTATCTGGACTTCTCCAAAGCATTTGACACTGTACCACATAAAAGGTTAGTATATAAAATGAGAATGCTCGGACTGTGAGAAAACATCTGTATGTGGGTAAGTAACTGGCTCAGTGATAGAAAACAGAGGGTGGTTATTAATGGTACACACTCAGATTGAGTCACTGTCACTAGTGGAGTACCTCAGGGGTCAGTATTGGGCCCTATTCTCTTCAATATATTTATTAATGATCTTGTAGAAGGCTTGCATAGTAAAATTTCAATTTTTGCAGATGACACTAAACTGTGTAATGTAATTAACACTGATGAGGACAGTATATTACTACAGAGGGATCTGGATAGATTGGAGGCTTGGGCAGATAAATGGCAGATGAGGTTTAACACTGACAAATGTAAAGTTATGCACATGGGAAGGAATAATGCAAGTCACCCGTACTTATTAAATGGTAAAACACTCGGTAACACTGACATGGAAAAAGATCTAGGAATTGTAATAAACAGCAAACTAAGCTGCAAAAAACAGTGTCAGGCAGCTGCTGCCAAGGCCAATAAGATAATGGGTTGCATCAAAAGGGGCATAGATGCCCGTGATGAGAACATAGTCCTACCACTTTACAAATCGCTAGTCAGACCACACATGGAGTACTGTGTACAGTTCTGGGCTCCAGTGAACAAAGCAGACATAGCAGAGCTGGAGAGCGTCCAGAGGAGGGCAACTAAAGTAATAACTGGAATGGGGCAACTACAGTACCCTGAAAGATTATCAAAATTAGGGTTATTCACTTTAGAAAAAAGACGACTGAGAGGAGATCTAATTAATATGTATAAATATATCAGGGGTCAGTACAGAGATCTATCCCATCATCTATTCATTCCCAGGACGGTGACTGTGACGAGGGGACATCCTCTGCGTCTGGAGGAAAGAAGGTTTGTACACAAACATAGAAGAGGATTCTTTACGGTAAGAGCAGTGAGACTATGGAACTCTCTGCCTGAGGAGGTGGTGATGGTGAGTACAATAAAGGAATTCAAGAGGGGCCTGGATGTATTTCTGGAGCGTAATAATATTACAGGCTATAGCTACTAGAGAGATCGTTGATCCAGGGATTTATTCTGATTGCCTGATTGGAGTCGGGAAGGAATTTTTATTCCCCTAAAGTGAGGAAAATTGGCTTCTACCTCACAGGTTTTTTTTGCCTTCCACTGGATCAACTTGCAGGATAACAGGCCGAACTGGATGGACAAATGTCTTTTTTCGGCCTTATGTACTATGTTACTATGCACACGACCGTTCCGTTTTTTGCGGTCAGAAAACCGCGGATCCGCAAAAAAACGGAAGCCGTCTGTGTGCCTTCCGCAATTTGCGGCCCACGGCTATATTTTTTGGGCGGGGCCACGGAATGGAGAAAAGGATGCGGACAGCACACGGAGAGCTGTCCGCATCCTTTGCGGCCCCATTGAAGTGAATGGGTCCGCACCCGAGCTGCAAAAACTGCGGCTCAGATGCGGACCCGAAAAACGGTTGTGTGCATGAGGCCTAAAAGTGATCATGGGCACGGCAATGATTCACCACATATGCTAATGAGTACAAAAAGAGCCACTCCTCCTGCTCCTGGATCCGCATGGCCATTTATGACTCTTCTTTTAAGTAAACTGTAAGTAGGCTAATTTGTATCTTCTTTATACTTTTTTGGGGACTACTTAGAGGGAAATATTTGGAATTGCGAGGGGTCCTATATCAAGGTGTGCATTATTATTTTATTATTATTAAATTGGCCAAAAAAGAGATTTAACTAACTTGGAAAAGTCAAAAAGTCTTTCAGGGGGATAGAAAACTCTTGAAATTGCTAAGATATTGGGGTGTGATCACAGAACCATCAAGCGTTTTATTGCTCCGGCCAAAAACACTAGCCGGAAAGCCGAATCCAGCATTAATTTACATTGAAGTGTATTAGTGCCTGATCCGGCATTAAGTGTTCCGGCAAAACGGATCTGGCTTTTTGCATGCGCAGACCTTTAAAAATGCAAAAAAAAAATGTATACTGGATCTGTTTTTCCAGATGACACCGGAGAGAAGGATCCAGTATTGCAATGCATTTGTCAGATGGATCAGCATCCGTCGAACAAATGCCATCAGTTTGCGTCCGGATTGCCAGATCCGGCAGGCAGTTCTGGCCACGGCACTGCCGGCCGGAATCCTCTGCGGCAAAGTGTGAAAGTACCCTAAGTTACATAATAATTCTGTACACTAAGAGTGGCCCAATTATGCACACATAGATCTTCTCATAACAAGGCAAAAATCTCCCTTTTACTTTCTTACATATTGTATGCAGGTGATAGTTCGCAATTCAATTTTACTAAATACAGCTCACGCAAAAGGGAAAGGGTTGACAGTGTACAACTTATGTGCAGCCAAGTGCACTCTACTGGATATAAGTGGTCAGACGGGACATTGATCAATCTCATTTGGCACATACCCAGAATGCTTCATTTTTATCTTTTAAAGAGATTTTCTGTGTAAGCTATGAGTATGTCTGACAACTGCTCCATAGAAAAACACTTTAATTAGCAACAGTCTTAGGCTACTTTCACACTGGTGTTTTGGCTTTCCGTTTGTGAGATCCGTTCAGGGCTCTCACAAGCGCTCCAAAACGGATCAGTTTTGCCCTAATGCATTCTGAATGGAAGATGATCTGCTCAGAAAGCATCAGTTTGCCTCGGATCAGTCTCCATTCCGCTCCGGTGGCCGACACCAAAACGCTGCTTGCAGCGTTGTGCTGTCCGCCTGACAAAGCGGAGCCAAACGGATCTGTCCTTTTGTAAGTCTATGGGGATGGATCCGTTTTCTCTGATACAATAGAAAACGGATCCGCCCCCCCCATTGATTTTTAATGGTATTCAAGACGGATCCATCATGCCTATAGAAGACATAATACAAACTGATCCGTTCATGACGGATGCATGCGGTTGTATTATTGTAACAGACGGATGATGGATCCGCAAAAAACGCTAATGTGAAAGTAGCCTAAGGCTAAAGAAATACTAGAGAGCATTAATCACTTTGCAAACATCTGTAAAAAGAATATTTACAAAGCACAAAGACAGATGGAAAATCTTCAGTCTTACTTGTTGGGTAATAGTTTCCCATGGTCCATGTAGTAGTCGAGGTTTATAGCTGTCATGCACCCTCTCCCATATTGCATCTAGTGTTAGGGGTCTTCCATCTAGAGGGACAACAAAAAACATAAGATGTTATCAGGGAACAACTGTAGACTTTGTGGGGAACCAGGCAGGAAAACCTGGTCCTGTTCCCATTGAAAATACGGTGCAGTGCATAAACATGCTCATATGGTCTTCTACTGTATATTGGAGAAAATATAGGGAAAATGCTGATATGGTTTCAATATTAGAGAGAATATAATAGGGAAATGCTCATAATATTCTAAATTGGAGAAGATATAAAAGGGAAAATTCTCATTTAGGGTCCATTCACACGTCCGTTTTTTATTTCCTGATCTGTTCCGTTTTTTGCGGAACAGATCAGGACCAGATCTGGACCCATTCATTTTCAATGGGTCCTGGAAAAAATCAGACAGCACAATGTGTGCTGTCCGTTTCCGTTGTTCCGTTCCGCATGTCCGTTTAAATATAAAACATGTCCTATTCTTTTCCGCAAAATTCGGATCCTGGTACAATACAAAGTCAATGGATCCGCAAAAAACGGAAGACATTCGGATGTCATTCCGTATGTCATCCGTTTTATGCGGAATCCGTTCCTGGAAACACATAACAAATTTTTTATTTTTATTTTTTTCAATTTTTTCTTCAAAGAAATCCAAACAACTTTATTTGATTATTGAAATTTATACATGTTTCCATTTTTTGCGGATCTGCAAAAAACGGATGACATACGGATGACATACGGAAACATTTTCAGGAACAACGGATCCGCAAAAAACGGACCGAAAATCGGGATATAGGAAAATACTGACGTGTGAATGTAGCCTAAGTCCGCTATATTGGAGAAAATATAATAGGGAAAATACTCATATGATCTTCTATATTGGAAAAAATATAATGGGAAGAATGCACATATGACCTTCAATATTGGAGAAAATATTACAGAGAAAAAGGGGAAACAAACTTATTCCACTTGAATAAATGCTGTAAAGAAACTTCAATGACAAACAGCACTGAAATAAATCTGATATGTGAACTTAATTTTCTATGTAGGTCAGTTGAAGAAGGGAAGGTTAGTAAGAAGCAGCTTTTAATAGAGGGTGATCTGTTCCTAGTCAACAGATGCACAAAACGTACCAACTATTTACTATACAGTTAAGGTTATGTACAACTTTGCAACTTAAAAGGGCTATCCCAAGATTATTGTAAAAATCTAAATCAGACATTGTATAGTACAGGACAAGCTCTTTCTAACAAAGCTAGAACCAGCCCTGCACCTCACATGGATCCAAAAATCTCCCCATTCATTGTTCCACTAGACTTCTATCAAGCTGGCAGCTCACGGGGCTGAGTGTCTGTTCTGCTGCAGCTCAGGAGGCGTGTCCATTCTCCTGCAGCTCTCACCCTATCACAGCTCAGGAGGCAGCTGAAGGATGAAACTGAGCATGTGCGTCCTTCTCAGTGAGCAGGACAAAGAAATAAGGAAAAGAACAAACAGCAGGTGGCGATATACACATACATTTTATAGAATAACTCACTGGCTATGCTAAATTTTTAATTACTTGCAATTACAAAAGTATTCAGATCTAGGTGCCGTTTTGAAAACTATACAATATTTTCATGGAAAAACCCTTTTAAAGGAGTTCTGTCATCAGATATGTCTCACCAGACGGTTCTATTGCGGCATGTGCACTTGAGAGTTAAAAATCATGGTTTTGGTCCCATCTTGCTAGTTGCTCAAATTCTTGAGAAAACTGATGTTTTATAATATGCCCTTTGTCCTGCGTTCAGAGCCCTCCCTGTACAGCGCCTGCGCTGAGTGAGTTCCCATGAGACTTCAGGGCCAAGCGTTGAGTATGTCTTCACTGCCTAGCCCTGTCAGTCAGTGGTAGAGGCGCATGAAGGACAGTGAGCCAAGCCTCGGGGAACAACCTCGTTCCTCCTAAGGGCTCATTTGTATATTAGAGAACACCAATTTTCTCAAGAATGTGGGAACCTAGGAAGAATGGACCAAGACCATGATGTTCAACTGCCCAGTGCACAGGTCTTGGATGAGAGCTTTATTTCGACATATCTGCTGCACAGAACCCTGGAAAATGTTTTACTGTTCCAAAAAAAAGTCTTAGTTTAAAGGCTAAGGGCACCTATACACTCTTTTTTTTTTCTTAAAAAAAAAAGTTACAAGTTGTAACAAGTAACAAGTTGTCCTCTGCAGTGTGTGCTCTAGTCCTTCACTTGCTGGTGCTGCTGAATCTGAAATCTGTCAAAGCTCTGCTCCTGTTTCCTGTTCCCTTCCCTCTCAAAGTATTAGCTAATATGGACATAGGGAAGAAGGCAATTAAAGGGAACCTGTCATTAACTTTCTGCTCAAGGAAAAATCCCAGCAGTTGTGTCTGGAATATTCGTGATGTTTTATTGCATCAAATCAAAATGTCCTCAATCCAGGACGCTTTTCGGCAAGCATGCCTTTATCAACAGATACAGCTGTATCTGCTGGGATTTTTCCTTGATTACACGTGCTTCCTATCCCGTGCGGCGTGCAAAGAGAGTGAGTGGCGGCTGATTTATTTTGTGAATTAACTTTATGCTGCCCATACTAACGGCAGAATAAAGTAGAGACAGGTGAGTTGATTTCAGCGGTCTGTCATTTAAAAGTTAGTGGTTGCCGAGAACCAACATCACAATCTTTGCAGACTGGGCCTGGAAAAGAGTCACGGCCTCCTGAGAAGAGTCCTGGTTATTCATGAATTCCTGCTCTCCCGTCCACCTGCTGATGACTGACCGTCTTCTACCTAGTTTTCTCCCTTTCCCTCTAGGAGAGAACTGCCAATCATCAGCAGATGGGGAGAGAGCAGGAGATTATGAATAACCATGACTGGTCTCAGGTAGATCTGACGCTTTTCCAGACCTGGGCTGCAGTGATTATGATGCTGGTTCTCAGGAACCACTTACTTTTAGCTCATGTGTGACACACCGCTGAGATCAGCATTTCTGTCACTAACTTATGCTGCCCTCAGTACAGTCAGCATACAGTTGACGACAGGTTCCCTTTAAGTCAGTCTGCAAGGGGAAGACAGCAGCACCCTGGACACACCCACACCCATGGTGCATAAATTACTAAGAGTGATTCGCCCATATGAGAAAACCCTGGAACTAGGAGAAGGTTGAAAACTGAATATTGAGGGGTGGGGGGTGAAAATTAATTAAGAAATAAAGATAGCACACTGAAACTTAGTGCAACTTGGACTGTTTTGTGTCTACAGCTGCAATGCAGACCTACCTGTGTCCTTGTGTAGTCTGATCATGCAGTTGTACTCTCACATGTCCTCTACCTCTTGTTACCTATCTAATTTACGCTACGTTAGCAAGATGTAGATATTAATGAAAGTTTGACTGCAAGATCAGACTATAGTAGGTCTGTAACAATGGAGACAAACAGGTCAGCGGGGAAGCCGTATACACAAAAAAGGAGGAAGATTTAATCAACCCAAATTGCAAACATGCTACATTTTTTGGATAGGAACAATGCAAGTTTTCCATTTTAAGGGGTTGTCTCATCATGGACAATGGGGGCATATTGCTAGGATATGCCCCCATTGTCTTATAGGTGCAGGTCCCACCTCTGGGACCAGCACCTATATCGAGAACAGAGCCCTGCAAGGTGGTGGCTGGAGGACTCAGTCCGGCCACCACCAAGCCGGCTCCCCATAACCGTGAATGGGAGCGTATCGCGCATGCGCGGCCCCCGCTCCCATTTATTTCTATGGAGCCGACATAAATAGCCGAGCCATCGCTTGGCTATTTTCGATGGCCCCATAAAAAATGAATGAACGGAGGGCGGCTGCGCATGCGCAGTGCGCCCTACTTCACTTACGGGGCTCCGTTCTCGATATAGGTGCGGGTCCCAGCGGTGGGACCTGAAACTATAAGACAATGGCAGCATATCCTAGCGATATGCCCCCATTGTCCATGATGAGACAACCCCTTAAACTTTGATTTTATATATTTAAGTCCCTGATCAGTTTAGACATATGTAGACAATTCTATCTGTATGCATGCTCAAACAGAAAGGCTGTCGACCCACCGGATCCACAGCCCCAGAGACAGCAGGGATTTCAGGAAATATATTTCCACTAATACTGAATATTTTCCCACAAAACTCTATAGTATATAATGTACTATAAATCTGTGCAGCATGTTTATTGCAACAGGATCACCTTAAATCAGGCTTCATCCTCTGCATAGCAAAAAGTGAAATCCGCACCTGATTAATGCAACTTAAACAAAACATTTTTTAAAATCTCATCCATTTCGCTTCTACTATTAAGGCCTCTTGCACACAAACGTTGTGCGGCCATTCTGTGCATAGGGGACCACAATTTGCAGTCCCCAATGCACGGGCAAAGTCCGTGTGGCAGCCGGGACTTATCGAGACCCATTTAACTTGAATGGGTCCGTTATGCGTCCGCACCGCAAAAAAAAATAGAACCATTTTTTTGCGGTGCGGAGGCACGGACAGAAACACCAAGGAAGCACTCCGTAGTGCTTCCGTGGGATTCCAATCCATGCTTCCGTTCCGCATCTCCGTGATTGCGGACCCATTGAAGTGAATGGGCAATACGGCACGGTAGGAGTGGGCGATATAGCCTAAAATCTATATTGCGATATAATTTTAAGCATGTGCGATATGCGATATATTGTTTTCTATATTTGGGGGGATTTAAACTTTTTTTTTTTACTTTTTATTTAATAACTATTAGCCCCCTTAAGGGCTAGAAATAGATCTCTATTAGGGTGAATAGCACTTTACACTATCCCTGCTGCCCTGTGCTTTGTGCACACAACAGCAGGGAGCTGACCATGACCCCTCCCCAGTATTAATCATTGGTGGCAGTAGCCACTTGGGTCCCTCCTCCCATCATTGGTGGCAGTGGGCAGTGCGCCCCCCCCCCCTCACAAGTATTGATCATTGGTGGCAGGAGCCCCCTTCCCCCCCACATCATTGGTGCCAGCAGCAGTTCCGATCGGTTACCATGGCAGCCAGGACGCTACTAAAGTCCTGGCTGCCATGGTATGTCAGTGAGCAGCATTATACTCACGTGTGCCGTGGCCGGCGGGCGCTTCTTCTGTCTGTGCGGCGCATTGCTAAGGAGCACCCGGCGGCCACGGCGCACGTGAGCTATAAGCATTAGCAATGCGCCACACAGACAGAAGAAGGAGCGCCCGGCGGCCGCGGCGCACGTGGCGCACGTGAGTATAATGCTGCTCACTGACAGTAGCATCCTGGCTGCGATGGTAACCGATCGAAGCCCCAGCATTACACTGCTGGGACTCTGATCGGAACTGCCGCTCCGTGGTCATATCGCAGTCCGGCGATATAGGTGATATGCACAAAATCCATATCGTGGCACAAATTTATATTGCATATCGCCTATACCGCCCACCCCTACGGCACGGGTACACAACGTTCATGTGCAAGAGGCCTAACTCTGTCGATTTTACCCATGCACTTCTGCTGCAGAAAATTTGTGGCAATAACGTTACATGTTACCCTAAAAGCAGGCAGCTCAGGCTACTTTCACACTTGCGTTCAGAGCGGATCCGTCTGGGGTCTGCACAGACGGATCCGCTCCTATAATACAGACGATGGGATCCGTTCAGAACGGATCCGTCTGTATTATAGTTTAGAAAAAATTCTAAGTGTGAAAGTAGCTCAGACGGATCCGTCCAGACTTTACATTGAAAGTCAATGGGGGACGGATCCGTTTGAAAATTGAGCCATATTGTGTCAACTTCGAACGGATCCGCCTCCATTGACTTCCATTGTAAGTCTGGACGGATCCGTTTGCTTCCGCACGGCCAGGCAAGCAGCGTTCAGGTGTCCGTCTGCGGAGCGGAGGCCAAACGCTGCCAGACTGATGCATTCTGAGCGGATCCGCATCCACTCAGAATGCATTAGGGCAGTACGGATAGGTTCGGGGCCGCATGTGAGAGCCTTCAAACGGAACTCACAAGCGGAGCCCCGAACGCAAGTGTGAAAGTAGCCTAAGATGAAATTCCCTGCAATTACCCAGCAGAGTACAAGCTGCCTTTTACAGTAGTCTATATAATCTGCCTATGGAATGGGTTGTAAAGAGCACCAGTCCGGTCCATGGCTTCTGTATAGCATTAAAGTTCAGCCCCATTCACTTCAATGGAGTCATGCGGCAAAACCATACAACCGCAGATGAACGATTTGCTCAAAATTTTATTCCCGTTTGATTCACCTAAATCATTTACAGCTACTTCCACATCTGTGTTGTTAATTCCTGTTTTAAGATCTGGTAGATGAGCTCAAACCTGGAATTAAATGGATCTGTGCCATTTAATACATCCTGATGCATCTGTTTTGGCCGGATCCGGTTGCATTAAATCAAAACTGAACAAACTGGATCGGGTATGAAAATCATTGTAAGTTAAAGGCCTCATGCACACGACCGTTGTGTGCATCCGTGGCCGTTGTTCCGTTTTCCATTTTTTTTCGCAGACCCATTGACTTTCAATGGGTCCGTGGAAAAATCTGAAAATGCACTGTTTGGCTTCCGCGTCCGTGATCCGTTTTTCCAGTCCGTGAAAAAAATATGACCTGTCCTATTTTTTTCACTGACAACGGTTCACGGACCCATTCAAGTCAATGGGTCCGTGAAAAATCACGGATGCATACAAGATAGTCATCCGCGTCCGTGATCCGTGTCCGTTTTTCCTATCATTTTCAATGCAAACTTGACTTAGTTTTTTTTTTCACTTTTCATGTCCGTGGATCCTCCAAAAATCAAGGAAGACCCACGGAAGAAAAAACGGTCACAGATCACGGAACAACGGAAATCCGTTTTGCGGACCGCAAAAAAAAAACGGTCGTGTGCATGAGGCCAAAGGGTGCTGGATCCAGTTTTTTCTCTAACAGAAAACCCCGGATCCGGCACCAATGACTTACTCTCATGCCAGATCTGGTTTGTACCATTTCTCAAACCGAACACAAAACCGCAGCTTGCAGCAATTATATTGCATACTTATGCATCCTGATCAGTTTTTTTCCCTATTGACAATGAATGGGGACAAAACTGAACCGTTTAATTCCGGTTTTGAGATCCTCTGCCGAATCTCAAAACCAGAATTGAAAACGCAGATGTGAAAGTAGCCTAACTGATTCAATACAGGTCTGAACCTGAATCTAAAGTGCTCCAACTGGCATGAAAATTTGTGTATAATGCTTCATTCACATGTCAGTGTTCGGTCAGTGATTTCCATCAATGATTTTAGGCCAAAACCAGGTGCAGCTCGAAACACAGAACAGGAGAAGATTTTTTCCCTCACCCTAAGTTCACACCTGAGCGTTTTACAGCGCGTTCCTACGCGCTGTAAAACGCTCAACAAGGAGAAACCAATGCTTCCCTATGGGAATGGTTCTCACCTGGGCGCTGTAAAACGCCTGACGCTCAAAAAAGTTCTTGAGCTTCTTTGGGGCGTTTTGTCGTACATAGACTTTTGGGAACGCGCGACAATGGGCGTTTGCTTGTCTCTGTATGCGCGATTGTAAATGCCGGTACAATCGCACATACAGAGCGCTCCATCGCGAACGCTCAGGTGTGAACCCAGGGTTAGGCCTCATGCACACGACAGTATTTTTTTGCGGTCCGCAAAAATGGGTTCCGTTGTTCCGTGATCCGTGTCCGTTTTTGTTTCCTTGTGTCTTCCTTTATTTTTGGAGGATCTCCAGACATGAAGGAAAGTAAAAAAAAATCTGAGTCAAGTTTGCCATGCAAATGATCACCATGAGGATGGACCATGTGATGAGCTCAGTGACGTCACCACAGGTCTTTTGACAGGTCCTGAAGAAAGAACAGGAGACCGGCAGCTACGTGACCAATTGGAGGAGGTAAGTAAAGTTTTTTTTTTTTAACCCTCAATTGACCTTCTACTAAGCATTCTGTATTAAAAAAATGCTATTATTTTCCCTTATAACCATGTTATAAGGGAAAATAGTACAATTTACAGAATACTGAACCCAAAGCCGAACTTCTGTGAAGAAGTTCGGGTTCGGGTCTGGGTACCAAACATGCAGATTTTTTTCACGCGCATACAAAACGCATTAAAACGTTTTGCACTCGCTGGGAAAAATCACGCATGTTCCCGCAACGCACCCTGCATCTTTTCCTGCAACGCCCGTGTGCACGACAGCCTTATAGCTTACGTGTGTGGAGGCTCCAGTCCTGGTTTTGGCTCACAATCACTGATGGAAATCACTGACCAAAACACGGAAATGAGGCTTAACACTGAGATCTCCTAGGACTCATTCTTTTCCTGTCTCTTTTTTTATTTTTATTCTCTCTCTCCGAAAACTCACCCAAATTGAATCACCAAAAATTCAGATGTGGATCCAATTCAAATTTTTACAAAATTTGGGTGAAATTTGTTTCGCATCGATTCACTCATCTCCACAGAAATCCCATGGACAGCTGCGGTGCCGCTTCATGTTTCTATAATCCTGGATTTCCCTGCAGGTTATTCCTATATCACTTTCAAGTCAAAACCTCGGTGCGTTATGTGTATTGTGCACTAGAGAATTACTGATCAATATAAGATTGAAATATTCATTGATTTATTGCTGCCATTTTTGCAACAATTATTGAAAATGTCCAGTGCAGCGCTCCATTCCTTTCTATCAGGTAATATACACACATAGCACACAGCCCCCCCTTTCTGATTATATTAGCACCAAAATACCACCCCCCCAGTATCCAGAGAACACAATCTATTCATATCACTGGTTTGGACTGGGCGACAAAACTAGAAAAGTCCGGAGGTGACTCATGCAAACATGGGAGGAATAAACAAATGCCATGTGAACCGTGACCTTGTGAGATCAAACCCACAGTCCCTGCGCTAGCAAGCAGCGGCGTTAACCACTGCGCTGCCATGGCTCCGTTACCATAGAAACATACAGTACATGGGCACTTTTAATCTTCCTTCTAAGCAAATGTGCATTGGTGTAACCTTAGCAGATACAAGTTAACAAAACCACTGATTTGATTCAAACCCAATTAGACAAGCACCTGTAATAACAAGACGCTGGAAGGAGCTCCCTGCAAATGTTCCGTTTCGCTGAAACCGACGCAGTGTATTCTTTGGCCTCCAGATGCCTATAATTAAATAGACGTGTAAACAGGAATGTTCTGTCGCTTCCACTGGGAGTCTCACATGCCACACTGGCAAGGTGTAAAAGGGAGAAAAACCTAAAGTTGCTCAGCTGCACGGAGCAGGCGGCGAGTAGACATGAAGGCACAATTGTTGCAGCGCTCAGTAAGGGGAGCTGTTGGCACGCCGGAGAGACACAGGCGCCTCTTCCCCTCATCTATACAATTCAGGCCCAGATACAAGCAGTCATGTTTCAACACCTCCGACTCCCAGATGCTGACAAGCTAAACAAGTTGTTTTGTCTCAGGGAGCTTTTCTGTGGTGATTAACTGCTTACAGTGAATACTAATTAAATGGAGGACTCCCAGGTTCATGGAATTTGTGTTTTAAGGATTTTTTTTTATTTTTATTTTTTTTACAATTTTTTTTAAATTATTTATTCAGTGTCTAAATTATACAGATAGAGAAGCGGGTGCACACAAATTGGTGTTTATTTTTTTACAGTTTCTCATGGTCAAACGTATGTATTGTTAGGTCAGTGTTTAAATATTCCACTTCATCTTCCTAAATAATTTTATTCGTTTTTTACAGCTTGTTCGAGACGGAAAACCGAATAGGAGATATTACAAGATACCTTGAAGAGGATTCCTGCAGGAGCAGGCGTAGATACAGGCTACCTGAGAAAAGGCTACAACAATCCTCTGGATCATTTCTGAAGTGGAGAATTATACACTAAGAAAGCAAATGAGGACGTGTGATAAGCCTGGATGTTATTTGCCTATTTCCACATCTTCAGCGTCTGTCTTACAGAAAGCACACCGATAAGCAATTATAGATAGGGGCGTCTGTGTAGGATGCAAAATACTACTTCTTCTCATGGGTTTAACCAGCTCATGGAGGAGAAGTCTCAGGGCTTCTTGCCTTATAAAGGCTATGTGCGACTTTGACAGTTGAAGGCTCTGCATTGTATGATACAAAACAATGGTGAAGCTAGCCAAAGATAATGATCTGCCTACAAATAAGCAACATTCACACCACCGCTAATTATTTCCCTTTGTTCTGCTCCATTTAAAAAAAAATAAAAAATAACGCATGTGCCACTTCCTCACATAACTGACCCAAACAGACCCCTTTGACTGTTTGGTTTACGTTTGGGATCCTTTTTTCTGCTGTTTTTGACGGAATCTGCAACGGAGGTCCCAAACAGATGCGAGGAAGCCCTTAGAGATTGGTTTTTCTATATGTTCAGAGCAGCGACATTAAATCACCTTCAAAACACTTTCTCGAGTATTATAGATTGTTGCAAAATATGAAAATCAGACATCATATACATGACAGTCTTGTTCTTTCAAGTCTAGAACCAGCCCTGTACCTCACATACATTGCTCCAATTGCTCTTTTAGATTTATTTCAGGCTGGCAGCTCAGGGGGTGTGTCCTTTCATCTGCTGCTCTCTCATTACCACAGCTCTGGGGTGTGTCCTTTCATCTGCTGCTCTCTCATTACCACAGCTCTGGGGTGTGTCCTTTCATCTGCTGCTCTCTCATTACCACAGCTCTGGGGTGTGTCCTTTCATCTGCTGCTCTCTCATTATCACAGCTCAGGGATGTGTCCTTTCTGATTCAGCTCTCTCCCTATCACAGCTCAGGGATGTGTCCTTTCTGATTCAGCTCTCTCCCAGCTTAGGAGCAAGTTCTTTCAGCTGCAGCTCTCTCATTACCACAGCTCTGGGGGGTGTCCTTTCTGCTGCACCTCTCTCATTATCACAGCTCAGGGATGTGTCCTTTCTGTTGCAGCTCTCTCCTTTTGACGGCTCAGGGGCATATCCTTTCTGTGTAACTGTCACAGCTTCTAACAGTAAATTGGGTTGGTGGCAGTTGAAGAATGGAACTGAGCATGTGTGTCCACCTCAGCGATGTTACTGAGGCGGACAGATAAATAATAAAATGGAAAACAGCAGATGGCGCTATGTAGATATGTTTTATTGAATAACTCAATGGTTTTACAAAATTTTTATTTACATTCAATTACAAAAGTTTTCAGATCCAGGTGCTGGCTTAAAAAATGTTAAATATTTTTGTGGGACAACCCCTTTAGGTAATGTTCTACTATCAGGGTTGGACTGATCCATTACAGTACCATACTCTAGTGCAGAGGTTCTCAAACTGTGAGGCAGTCTTTACTGGTGAGACGCCCCTCCAGTTCTTGGTTAGGTGCAGCTAGGTGGCCAGTCTTGGCAGATATTGTTATACTGTATGCTGTACAGGCCAGTCTATAGTTGCACCATGCTCTGGTTCAGCAACATAATTGTTTCTTTTTGTATGTATTTCAATGTTCTCTAGACAAAGTCTAAACCTAATTGAGGTAATGTAATACATTTTTTAGCACAGACTATGAGCAATTGTAAGGCTTAGTTACCCACTATGTTCTGGCTTGTGAGTCTTCAGAAAAAGATTACAAAACCCTGCTCTAGGGGACCCAGGCCTTGACCTGATAATGAATCCTAAGGCCTCTTTCACACGGGCATCGCGTGTGAGGGCCGGATAGGAAGCGTTGTGGGAAAATGCGTGATTTTTCCACGCGAGTGCAAAGCATTTTAATGCGTTTTGCACACGTGTGAGAAAAATCTGCATGTTTGGTACCCAGACCCGAACTTCTGTGATCGATGTTGTGTAGATTTTATTATTTTACCTAACATGGTTATAAGGGAAAACAATAGCATTCTTAATACAGAATGCTTAGTAAAATGTCCATTGAGGGGTTAAAAATAATAAACAAATTTAACTCACCCCATCCGCTTGATCGCGTAGTGGATCTCCTCTTCTTTCTACTTTCTTCAGGACCTGGCTAAAGGACCTTTGATGAAGTCACTGCGCTCATCACATGGTCCATCACCATGGATATTGAGTATGTGATGGACCATGTGATGAGCACAGTGATGTCATCAAAGGTCCTTTAGCCAGGTCCTGAAGAAAGTAGAAAGAAGAGGAGATCCGCTACGCGATCAAGTGTATGAAGTGAGTTAAATTTGTTTATTATTTTTAACCCCTCAATGGACATTTTACTAAGCATTCTGTATTAAGAATGCTATTATTTTCCCTTATAACCATGTGATGCGTGAAAATCACTGCTCATGACATAGACCCCTTGAAGTGAATGGTTCCGTGCGGGTGCGGGTGCAATGCGTTCACCTCACGCATCACACCCGCATGGAAAACTCGCCCGTTTGAAAGAGGCCTAACAGTCCAGTAGAGGACAACCCCATTTGGAGGTGACTTTGCAGCCAATTGTTTGCCACTTGGGGTCTATTTCCTATGGGTTTATTCACAAATATCTTATTATATCTTGATGATATATCATTGTGTGCAATCAGATGTCTTCTCTTTAAAGGGTTTCTTCTACACACTTGGTTTGTAAAAATACCATGAATTTTATATATCCTTTACAAGCATTGTTTGGTTGGCATTTTTTAAAATTCATACTTTTTACATGTGTTGTTTCATATGATTTTCCAGTCCTACAGAAAAGCCTATGAGCCAAGGAATGAAAACAAAATAAAAAAAAACTGCAGTTTGTACTGCATTTTCTATTTCTATATTAACTTGCTAGCAATTGGCTGCAGGAGCTTTTGACAAAATAAAAAAAACTGTGTTTAAAAATATCTGTGTGAAACAACCCTTATAAGTAAGTATAAAGCATCATAAGTAGGGATGAGCGAACCCGTGGAAGTTCGGGTTCGCCGAGTTCAGCCGAACTTCAGGTCAAAGTTCGGGTTTGGGACTCGAACTTGACCCCGGACCCCATTAAAGTCAATGGAGACCCAAACTTCACTTTATTATTTTCCGTTATAACATGGTTATAACTGAAAATAATAGAAAATAAATAATAGCAAATAATAAAATAGCAATTGAGGGTTTAAAAATAATTTAAAAAAACTCACCTCATCCACTTGATCGCACAGCCTCTTCTTTTTTCAGGACCTGCAAAAGAACCTGCGATGACGTAACATCACCGCAGGTCCTTTTGCAGGTCCTGCAGATTGAAGAAAGAAGAAGATACCAGCTGTGCGATCAAGTAGATGAGCTGAGTTTTTTTAAAATTATTTTTAACCCCTCAATGGCCATTCATTATAACCATGTTATAATGGAAAATACTAAAATCACCAGAACACCGAACCCAAACTTCAGTGAAAAAATCCGGGTTCAGGTCCGGGAACCCGAACTTTGCAGTTCAGGTTCGCTCAACCTTAATCATAAGGCTACAATCCGAAGATAAGAAGTAATAGCGGCACTCACCATTGCAGTAAAATCACTTCTTTATTGACTTGAATAACTGGTAACATGGGCTGGGGCGGACATAAAGCATAAAAAAAACTGAGTGATCAGCTGGCGACGGCCGTTTCGGGCACCTGAGCTTCTTCTGGCCTGTAACCTCATCGCGCTTACTATGCGCTAATTTAAATACGTCCACATTGCCTGTGCAACCACAGACGCTAAGACATCCTCATCCAAATGAGAACAAGAAAGGTAAAAACAATATACTCCCTAACACTAAAGGTGTGCGTGCCACGTGTATAAACCTCAAGCTGCTACAAAAAGACACTCAAATCGTTACGATCATTTAGTCCTAATGGACCCATAGCTGCGGTACGGATGATCCACTCCGCCTCCCTCTGAAGTAGGAGGCGGTGCCTGTCTCTGCCCTGTACCGGGACAGGAACATGTTCAAGAGCTGCGAATTTCAAACATTTAGTGTTGTGATTATGCCTATTACAGACATGATCAATAAGCCTAGGGCATCCTTTTCCCGACCTGTGTTCCCTGAATCTCTCATACATAGGGCGAATAGTCTTCCCTATGTAGAAAGACCCACAGGAGCACAAAACCAGGTAAACCACATATTTGGTCCTGCATGTAGCAAACTGCTTAACTGTATGCTTGATACCTGCAAAAAATAGGTACTTGCCCTGGTTGATATATTGGCAAAAGGAACAGTCAATATGTTTTTCACTGAAGCCCCATTCACTTCTATGGGGCTAGGGCTGCGTGTAAAATGCAGGATATAGAACATGCTGCGTTTTTCACGCATCGCAGAACTGATGTGTGGAAAAAAAAAAAAAAAGCTCATGTACACAGACCCATTGAAATCAATGGGTCAGGATTCAGTGCGGGTGCTACGCATTTGCGTCACTCATTGCACCCGCGCGGAAAACTCACTCGTGTGAAAGGGGCCTAAGATTCTACTTGCTATATGTTTTAAAAAAATAAAAATTATAATATAAAACAAAAATATTTTATTTTACTCTATTCCAACTGTAAAAGTTGTCTGATGGTGGAGGAGAGACCTTCATGTTTGTCCCACTAAATTAGCTCTTCAATATGAGAGCCTCCTTATGTCAACTTCCCTGATTCTTGTAGGTTACAGTGAGTGGTATGTTCTGCTGAACTCCCATAATTTAGAAATTTTAGCAAAACGGTGATACTTTTGGGGAGTTTAGAGCCACGCTTTCTACTTTTCCAAAAAGTGGTTAAACCGTTGCAGGGAGTGGATGAAGCAGGGGCAGCTATAGTTGGCATGGGACATTTATTAGAATCGACGCCAGGAAACCGGCATAGATGACAGCCCTTGCTAGTGTACATTTCCAGTTTGGCACACAGACCTGCAAAGATGTGCCACAATTATTATAGAGCATGTGCTTCTTAAGAGTTGTGTGGCACCTGATGCCAGAGGGAATAGATTAAGATCAATGTAATAAGCCAGTCTTAAAGAGTCACTTTTCCTTTACACAATTTCATTTACTAGAGAATTGTGTAACTAGCAAATGTCTAGATCACTTCATTTAAAAATATACCTGAATCCACCTGAAAAACAGGTTGTCTCATTTCAGCAAATTTAATTTATTATGTAGAGGAAGTTAATACAAGCTAATTATTAATGTATTGTTATTATCCATATTGCTTCCTTTGCTGGGTGGATTTATCTCATTTTACACTACCCGTTTCCATGGTTACGACCACCCTGCAATCCAGCAGCAGTGGTCATGCTTGCACACTATAGGTAAAAGCACTAGCCCAGGTGTGCTCCCATGGTCCGGGCGCTTTTTCCTATAATATGCAAGCAAGACCACCATTGATGGATTGCAGGATGGTCGTAACCATGGAAACAAGCAGTGTATAATGTGATGAAAAAATGAATCCAGCCAGCAAAGGAGGCAATATGGAGAATCACAATACATTAGCAAGTGCCTTGTATTCACTTCCTCTACACTGTCTGGCTCACAGGAAATAGGGGTGTGTCAGAGCTAGCTGAGATCTTGAGCTTGATAAAAGAACGGCTTCTACACTGCTCTGAAGATTACAAGGGTGGGTTGTGTGTCTCTAAGTGTGATTTCCCCTTCCTTATCTGTTCTGTGAGCTCCGGAGCTGAAAACTAACATAGTGTGAAGTAGAGGAAAGGAAGTCACAGCAATACAGTGCTGGAAGACTCCACAGAAGGCAGAAGCCCCTGCTTATAAGAGAATTGCATCTAGCCGTGCAGCTGAAACAGAAATTAACATGGCTGAAAAAGACATTAGGGAAGCTCAAAAAGACCTTTCCTTCACAGTTATGATGGTATAAAGAAGCACAGCTACTATGCAAACTTTTTTGAAAACTCAGGTACACTTTAATAAGCATCCCCCCAAGTGATGGGCAATTGATCAATAAAATACTCACTCATCCTAAAAATGGACTGATTTTTCTCAGAGAGATTAACAAAAGGCATTACGAAAAGTGCCGAACCCCAGTGGCCATACCCTTCTTTGTAATCACTTCCTAAAACATTATGGTGAGTAAACCACTTTAAGTATCTATCACATCACTATAATGTATAGTCACATTTACCGCCTAGGGTGAAACATGAAATGGACACTCTAGAAAAAGTAATTCATCATTCAGTGTTTATTTCCATAAGAACTGTAGAAGACTCTGTGTCTCCATAAGCCCTCATTTAAATGACGGTCATCTTTTGTGTCCTGCCAGCGGAAAGTTAAGACTTTGAAAAGAACAGTAACTATAGCATTATAATGCCAAGAGGTAATCTGAATAGTGATCATGACCTGCACTGTCATTGAAAGTAAGCTTCTTTTTAATACCAAGTACAGGGGAAATTATTACCATGATATATCGTAGCTCAAGGCTCCTTCAAAACAGGTGATATATTTAATCTGAATATTAGGGTACGGTCACACGTAGGAGGTCTGCTGCAGGTTTTCAGAGTAGTATCTTCCGATATTCCAAAGCATATACTGCATATTTTCTACCTGATCTACCTATGTGTGAAGGCACCATAAATAAAAAACAGGATTACAATCTCCCTCTAAGTACACCACAGTTAAAGACTATGTACACCTTCGGATTGCATTTTACTAATTTTGGCCTAAAACATTTTCTTCAATTGGTCTTTATTAAAACTATTAAGCTGTTCTGTCACAAAGAGTTAACTATTCTTGTGAATCGTACTTTCACCTTCTCTTTGTGCTGGTCATCTAATAAAACGTATCTCTAAGTTACTAAAAGGGCATAAACACTTACGTAAGAACTGAGCTATAAGGAGTGTTTATAAGGTCAGAGATTTGAGTTAAGGTGCTGCCAGCTGAGCTGTCTGATAGAACAGTGAAAATTCAGATCCCGCTTCTAGAGAAACTCAAAGTCGCACAGAGAAAGGGACTCAACATTTTTAATAAAGATCAATTGAAAATTAGATTTTTAGCTCAAAATGAGTACAAAGCAATAATAAAAAATGCCCCAAAGGTGTACATAGCCTTTAAGTTACAAGCCATGAACCACTACCGTGCTTTTACTTCTGTGCTCTTGACTCGAATGTTAAAATGTAGGCCTTGTTTTCCTGGGGCAACTGCAAGAGTTATGTCTAACTTCTCAAGTGACCTACAAGCAAGTTATTCCACCACCACGAAGATATAACATTTACATTGGGTCTTCTTCAGTCCAATAGATTGCAAATAAGGGATAGCATTAATCATTTGCAGAATACCAAAGCAATTCTAGTCAACAACTTGTCACATGGTTACTGGGTAAGTTTAGCGGACCTATAATCAATGGGTTGGAAGGAGACATATGTCTATCAAGGTCACAGTACAAACTCCAGGGCAAAAGGGTAAAAAAAAAAGACCCTTTAAATAGACCCAATTTGCCATAGGCTTGACAAATTACTTCCTGACCCCTGATGACCTAATCCCTGGATCAACATTCTACATCAGTAGCAATAACCCTGTATATTGTGTCAAGATGTGATCACCCCAATGATAAAGCACTACTTCTCTAGAGGTCATTATTTTACTAAAACAAGATAAAGACCCATATTTACTAATGTGAATGCTCTTAGAATCTGTCTATAAAAGTGGTGTAAACTGGGGAAATTTCGGAACAATTTGGCATAACTTTGGTTTCTTCCACTTTTTTGACTTTCTCAAAAAGGGGCAGGTTTTAGCAAGGAGAGGCTGGGCTTCACAGAAAAGGGATGAGACCTAAGATGAGAAATTCTATGCCAAAAGTGCACCACAATTCTGGCTTACAATTCTATCTCAAAGTAAGCCAAGCAATAGTCGATATAGAGGAAGGAAATTTTATCTATCTGGTGTAGGTCTAGCTCTGCACAAATATCTTGTTAGTTTTTGATGCAGCAGACTGGTATTACATACTATAATTTAGTTTATCACTAACAATTTCACCCCTTCTGTACCTTTTTGGCCAGTTTTAGCAGGTTAGGGAGGAGGAAGATATGGGACATACTTTGCTTTGCAGTTCCAATAAAGCTCAAAGATTGATGAGGTAAATATAATGTTTTTTTAGGTGTACTTCAATATGTTTTGGTACTGCACTAGCCCTTTCTTCAGAAAATACATTTTTTTCTTAATCAGTTTTTCATCCTGTACAAGGGGCTACTACAGGTGTGAAATCTGTTGATTAGTGATGAGCGGGAGGTGCCATATTCGATTTCGCGATATTTAGCGAATATTCTATTGAATATTCGTGTTATATTCGTCGAAATCGAATATTCGCAATTATTCAAATTATCGCGATTTAATTAATCGCGTATTGCGATTTTTTTTTTCTTTTGATAGTATAAGGCAACGTTCCTATGACTAATTGACTATGGCTAGGCTAATATGTGTATTTTACGAATATTCTTAATATTGCTCTAACTTCGTCGTTTAGAATATTCGTAATATTCTAAAAGACGAAGTTAGAGCAATATTACGAATTTTCGTAAAATACACATAAAAATTGTAATTTAGCTAATATAGTGCTATAATCCTTTTTTTTATCAATTTTTTTTTGCCTCTTATGAACTTAAGTTTTGTAAAATATGTACACTATTAAAAAAATTACTATAGCAGTATATTAGCTAAATTACAATCTATGTGTATTTTACGAATATTTTTAATATTGCTCTAACTTCGTCTTTTAGAATATTCGTTATATTGCTCTAACTTCGTCTTTTAGAATATTACGAATATTCTAAAAGACGAAGTTAGAGCAATATTAAGAATATATACGTAAAAAGTTGAAATCGCAATTCGATTATTATAACTTGAATTAATCGAATTGCGATTTCAACGTAATTCTCAAATCCGACAGTACATTCTAGTATATGGAGATGTTCCCATGGTGATGGGGACGCTCCATGAGCACGGAAGTCGGCAGAAGCGGCAACGGGCACTGACTGGAGCAGCCAGGAATCCAAAGGACAGGTAAGAACTACTTTAGGGAAGTGGGAAAGAAAAAAATATAACAATTAAAAAAATAAATAAACTAATATTCGATTTCGCAAATATATAGAACTATATTCAAAATATTTGCGAAATCTCGAAGTTACGATATTCGAGAAAAAAATTAGCAAATCGAATATTCGCACCCAACACTAATGTTGATCTTCATTTGTATATGCAGCCCCAGCAGCAGCCCCATCTATATGTTTTTGTTTTTGCATCATTCATATAGACAGATGACACTACAGAGCTTTGTGTCATCCATGAATATAGAGAAAGTACCATAAAGTCCTTCTGCATAATTTCTAAACAGGTTGTGATGCTGGCATCTAGTTTCTCCTGGTGGATATAGCAGTCAGGATACTCATCCTCCCTGCTGCTCATGGCCTTCGCAGCCTGTTCACTCTATAGACAGTGGTAGTCTGTGTTCTTCATGTTCAGATAGAAAAAATAATAGAACGAGAAGCAGCAACTACAGATCTTTCT
The DNA here is from genome assembly GCF_014858855.1 of Bufo gargarizans. Classification (NCBI taxonomy): domain Eukaryota; kingdom Metazoa; phylum Chordata; class Amphibia; order Anura; family Bufonidae; genus Bufo; species Bufo gargarizans. The sequence continues at coordinate 653,896,523 of NC_058080.1, forward strand.
TTGTCACTAAGGCTACTTTCACACTGGCGTTTTGGCTTTCTGTTTGTGAGATCCGTTCAGGGCTCTCACAAGCGCTCCAAAACGGATCAGTTTTGCCCTAATGCATTCTGAATAGAAAAGGATCAGCTCAGAATGCATCAGTTTGCATCAGTTCAGTCTCCATTCCGCTTTGGAGTTGGACACCAAAACACTGCTTGCAGAGTTTTGGTGTCTGTCTGATGAAACTGAGCCAAACGGATCCATCCTGGCACACAATGTAAGTCAATGGGGACGGATCTGTTTTCTCGGACACAATCTGGCACAATAGAAAACTGATCTGTCTCCCATTGACTTTCAATGGAGTTCATGAAGGATCCGTCTTGGCTATATTACAGAAAATACAAACGGATCCATTCATGACGGATGCATGCGGTTGTATTATTGTAACGGATCCGTTTTTGCAGATCCATGACTGATACGCCCAAAACGCTAAGGCTAGGTTCACACCATGTTATACACCAAACATTTTCACTCAAATGTGGTCTAAACACAGCTTTTAAAGGGGTTGTCCCGTTTTGGGCACTGGGGGCATCTCATCTTTGAAATAAATGAAAGTCTGCAGCACAAGTGCGGCCACTGCTCCGATCACTTCTATGGGGCTTACAGAAATAGCTAAGCCAGTGCTCGGCTATTTTTAGAACTCCCATGCAAATGAATGGAGCATGCCACTCCATGACTTTGTGGGCTCCGTTCTAAGGATAGAGGTGGGACCTGCACATTAGACATTGGGGACATATCCTAATGATATACCCCCATTTCCAAGATGGGACAAACCTTTTAGGCTACTTTCACACTTGCGGCAGTGTGATCCGGCGGGCAGTTCCGTCGTCGGAACTGGCCGCCGGATCCGCCGATCTGCCGCTGACTGAAAGCATTTGTGAGACGGATCCGGATCCGTCTCACAAATGCATTGCAAGGACGGATCCGTCTCTCCGCTTGTCATGCGGACCGACGGATCCGTCTTGTACATTTTTCTCATTTTTAACAATCTGCGCATGCGCATGCCGGAACGACGGATCCGGCATTCCGGTATTCTGAATGCCGGATCCGGCGCTAATACATTCCTATGGGAAAAAATGCCGGATCCGGCGTTCAGGCATGTCTTCAGTTTTTTTCGCCGGAGAGAAAACCGTACCATGCTACGGTTTTCTCTTTTGCCTGATCAGTCAAAACGACTGAACTGAAGACATCCTGATGCAAACTGAACGGATTACTCTCCATTCAGAATGCATGGGGATATGCCTGATCAGTTATTTTCCGGTATAGAGCCCCTGTGACGGAACTCTATGCCGGAAAAGAAAAACGCAAGTGTGAAAGTACCCTTAAAGGGAACCTGTCACCTGGATTTTGGGTATAGAGCCGAGGACATGGGTTGCTAGATGGCCGCTAGCACATCTGCAATACCCAGTCCCCATAGCTCTATGTGCTTTTATTGTGTAAAAAAAAACGATTTGATACATATGCAAATTACCCTGAGATGAGTCCTGTCCCTGACTCATCTCACATACAGGACACATCTCAGGTTAATTTGCATATGTATCAAATCTTTTTTTTTTACACAATAAAAGCACACAGAGCTATGGGGACTGGGTATTGCGATGTGCTAGCGGCCATCTAGCAACCCATGTCCTCAGCTCTATACACAAAATCCAGATGACAGGTTCCCTTTAAGGGACATTGACACAGGCAAAATACTTGTGAAAAAATGTTGCCTGAGGAAGACAAAGGAGGAAGGAAAGCTAGGGCTAAGCCTCAAGTTTCTGCCATGGGTTCTACCGAGGGTTTGCATGCTGGTTAGACCCATTTAATGGGGCCGATCATTGTGTGGCTGCATCTCAGTTGTTCTGATGAGGAAACTGGCAAAATAGGGCAGGATGCTTCCTCCCTTAGAAAACAATGAGAGGCAGATTTGAGGCATTTTTCCATGCTGATTCCAATGTGGTTTCTGTGTCGGAGTCAGCACCAAAAAACTCAGTGTGAACTAGCACTTAGATTGACTGCTCCGGCTAACACCTAGAGTCTGTGCTGCCACAAGTCTGTAAGTGATCCGTCAAATCTTCAACTGCATGATCACAGACAGAGCTCTTTAAAACTGAAATCAATGAGTAACAAAAGTATATTAGAATGACTATTTTTTCATTCCACAATGAATATGTTTTAGAAAAAAATGTAAATACCACTTTTAGCAACCTCTAGTTATAATGTTCCTCAAACTGGTAAAGCTCCAGGGAATACCAGAACTTACCTAAGAAGCTTGCTCTAAAGTACAGCACCGGTGCCTGATAGCTTATGGAGTACAAAACATGATATTCATAGTGAATCACTTCTGATTGCAGAGCTCCCTGTGGTAGAGCACAGCTATCTTCTTCTTCTTCATGCTTGCCCTAAAAAACACAAATTAAAATCACTCTAGATATTTTGATTATTAAAACGCATTCCCAGCCATCTCTGTCAACTTAAATTCCCATTCCACTTTTCTTCCATGAAATAGAAATAACTAATGGTAAACTATCTTTAATCTACCAATCTCTCTTATACCTTGGGAGGTGTTTTAATCTAAAAACAATTTACGCCTAATTTCCCTATTATACTTCGACAGACAAATTTTTACCAAAATGCCGTCATTTTGGTATATATTTGGAAGGAATATCTTGAAAAAGGAAGTTGAGTCCACTTTTCAATATAAATTATATAAAACATGTATTCATACATGTACAGTACTGCACAAAAGGTTTAGGCGGTTGTGTAAAACATGCTGCAAAGTTAGAACGCTTTAAAAAATGAAGTGTTAGTTTATGTTTATCAATTAACAAAATGCAAAGTGAATAAACAAATGAAAACTCTAAAATCAAAATCAATATTGGGTGCGACCACCCTTTGACTAAAACAGCATCAGTTTTTCTGGGTACACTTGCAAAAATGTAGGTGTTTTGTATGATTACAGTCAGGTGTGTGATTAGCCAACAGGTAATAACAGTCTTTATTTTCATATGTAGGTTGAAACACACGTCGTTAACGGAAACAGAAACAGTTGTGTAGGAGGCTTGAAACTGGATGAGGAACAGCCAAACTCTGCTACAAAGGTGAGGTTGTGGAAGACAGTTTCATGTCACAGGTCATACACCATGGCAAGACTGAGCATAGCAACAAGGCACAAAGTAGTTACACTGCATCAGCAAGTTCTCTTCCAGGCAAACATTTAATGTTGATGACAGTAGACACAGTGGCCGGCCAAGGAAACTTAAGGCTAGGTCTACACGACGACATTTGTCGCGCGACAAAAAGTCGCGCGACAGATAGGGCGCAACAGTTGTCGCGCGACATTTTGTTGCACCAATGTCGCGCGACAATTTTTATAATGGCAGTCTATGGTGTCGCACTGCAACATGCGACATGTTGCGACTGCGACGCGACAGTCGCAGAAAAATCCATCTTGAATGGATTTTCTGCGACTGTCGCGTCGCAGTATGTTGCATGTTGCAGTGCGACACCATAGACTGCCATTATAAAAAATGTCGCGCGACATTGGTGCAACAAAATGTCGCACGACAAATGTCGTCGTGTAGACCTAGCCTAATGCAACAGAAAAAAGACACATCATGCTTACTTCACATATCCAGCCGTTTCATCAGATTAGAACTGGCAGAAACCAAAGGGACTCAGGTACACCTTTCTACTGTTCAGGGAAATCTGGCCAGAAGTGGTTTTCATGGAAGAACTGTGGCCAAAAAGCCATAACTTCAACATGGCAACAAGGCCAAGCAACTCAACTAGGCAAGAAAACATAGGAAATTAGGTGCAGAAAAATGGCAGCATGTGCTGTGGACTGATGAGTCAAAATTTGAAATATTTGTGTGTAACAGAGTACTGGAGAGCGGTACAATAATGAGTGCCTGCAAGCAAAAGTGAAGCATGGTGGAGGTCCCTTGCAAGTTGGGGGCTGCATTTCAGCAAATGGAGTTGGGGAATTTTGTCAGGAATAATGGTGCCCAACATGCTGAGAAACACAGGCAGATAGTTTTCCATCTCGTAATACCACCAGGGAGGGGTCAAACTGGCTCCAAATGTATTCTACAACAGGACAACGACTCATCAAGAACTATCTTTATTGTAAAAAAAAAGAACAAAGAGTCCTGGAAGTGATGATATGGCCCCCACAGGGCATCATTGATTCTGTCTGAGATTACATGAAGAAACTGAAGGATTTGAGCAAGCCTGCATCCACAGAAGATATGTGGTTAGTTCTACAAGATGCTGGGAACAACCTCCCTGCTGAGTTTCTTCAAAATCTGTGTGCATTTGTACTTAGAAGAACTGGTGCTGTTTTCAAGGCAAAGGGAGATCACACCAAATATTTATTCGATTTAGATTTTTTTTTTCATTCACTTTGCATTTTGTTGATTGATAAAAAATAAACTACCGTACTAACACTACTATTTTTGAAAGCATTCTTATATTGTAGCATTTTTACACACCTGCCTTAAACATTTTCCCCGTACTATATGTCTGGGTCTTATGTATGTTTCAAATGGTTTCACTAAATGTAACTGCCAAATATGTGGTGATCCAAGTCTCCAAACTTTTGCTCTTGGATTTACTTTTTACAGTGCTATAAATGTTAATTATATGACTATTATTTAGAGGTACGATATTACACATAGATTATTTTTTTAATTCGTTTTAACCAGTTTGTCCCACCTCATTTTTAGTCTGAGTGTGCTCTGCCTTTTATCATTTTATTTAATCAATAAAAGTTTGCATTATTAATAAAACTTAGTCCTGATTTCCTGATTTCTTCCCTTTGTTAAGGACATTTGGTGATCTAATTTTTAAATTAAATAGAACCTCGGTAAAGGTTCCAGGCCCTACAGAACGGATTTTTATTATAAAGTAATATCCTATTATGTGTCATACGTTATATATATATAAAACTGATCAGTTTTATACTAATGCATTCTGAATGGAAATCATTCCAATCAGTATGCATCAGGATGCATCAGCTCAGTCCCTCTTACGTTTTTGGGCCGGAGAAAATACCGCAGCATGCTGCATTTTTCTCTCCGGCCAAAAATCCTGAACACTTGCCGGAATGCTGGATCCGGCAATAATTTCCATTGAAATGTATTAATGCCGGATCCGGTACTAAATGTTCCGGAAACCCGGATCCGGTTTCCCGATCTGCGCATGCGCAGACCTTCAAAAATTATCAAAAAATTTATACCGGATCCGTTTTTCTGGATGACAACTGGAAAGACGGATCCGGTATTGCAGTGCATTTGTCAGACGGATCCGCATCTGGATCCATCTCACAAATGCATCCGTATGCGTCCGGCGACGGAACTGCCTGCCGGAATCCTCTGCCGCGAGTGTGAAAGTAGCCTAAAGCATAATTATTAATTATTATTCCTGATTTGTCATTTTCTATTCCTTATTTAGCCAATAGCGGGAAGTTATTTGGAACATGCAATTACAGTAATATTTGATAGCTACTATTGCTGGACCACCTTACCAGGGTCATTGGACTTTTCTGCTGCTCATTACCTCTTCAGCCATATTTTGCTAGTTAATTTAGATAATGTTGCTTCTAGTGAAGTGGACAAATACACAACCACTTTACTTATCTTTATTTTATTTAAGGCCATCTTTATGGCGTATTTATGTGGACTGTTTGACTTAGTACACTCATAACACCATGTAAAGACGCCACTTGTAGTTACAGAGTTTACCATTTTAGCCTCTTAATTTGTCTGCTCCTCATAACATATATGAAATGTTATTACTGCAAATTTTCAAGTATTTTCTCTGCATTGCTTTGAGCTGCAAATGGCCTGTGTCGCCTGTGTTTTCCTCTCAAGCACATACTAACCAAGCCCAAGGTCAGCCGCGATCACTCATTGCTGCAATGACCTCCCACATGCTCAGCAATTTTATTCTTTCTGGAAGTCAAGTGCTCTCCTAAAATCAGCTCACAATGGTATCAAGATGATTTGAATTGTATCCAAGGAAAACAAAACACATTCGTTCCCCTTCTTGAAATGCCAATTGAAAGAAGACAGTTTTAGAGAACTGAAAGAGGTCTGCTTAGGGCAAATTTAATCAAACTGAAGTGATGGCATTTAATGTTTCTTTAAAAAGTCAGAATTTCAGAAGTTTCACATTTGTAATTGTAATAAAAAAAACGGAATCATTTTATTTATTTTTTTAAAGTAGGGCACACCAACACCTGGATTTCACACGGAGAGTTGGGTACAATATATGTATTTATTAGACACATAAAACAATCTATTCCGACATGTTATAATGCATGGATAAAATCTATAAAAGACATGGGTATGTGGATGTAAAAATATAAAATATAATATAAAACAAAAATAAAAAAATTCCTTATATTGACCTGTGGGTCAGAGTCTTTTGAGACAAAAGAGCTTATCGTGCTCGGCAGTAAATTGTTGCTGCAAAGTCAGTAAATTCACTATTAGTAATAGATAGGTCGCAGTTGTTTTACTCACTGTTTCGATACTGATGATTTATTTGTAACACTGGTGGCGTCCCACAAGTGATACTATTCTTAATGCGTTGCGGTGTAATAGGAATTTCCACCGAGTCTATGTAAATATCAGGTCCGGGATCTTCGGTGATGTAAGAAGCTGTACTGTCGTAGAAGCCGCTCAGTGATGTCTTAGTGCTGCGCTGTTTGTTTGTATCACGCAAGCTGTGGAGTCATCAAATGCGCTTCCCATAAGTTACCGACAGGTATCCAGCTTTCCTTTATGAAAGTGTATTCTCACCGATCCCTCGGCTGTTGATTCCTTTTCTTTAAGCGCTTTAATCTTCTGGTTCTATGTCTTATTTCATGGGATTTACCCATGAAATAAGACATAGAACCAGAAGATTAAAGCGCTTAAAGAAAAGGAATCAACAGCCGAGGGATCGGTGAGAATACACTTTCATAAAGGAAAGCTGGATACCTGTCGGTAACTTATGGGAAGCGCATTTGATGACTCCACAGCTTGCGTGATACAAACAAACAGCGCAGCACTAAGACATCACTGAGCGGCTTCTACGACAGTACAGCTTCTTACATCACCGAAGATCCCGGACCTGATATTTACATAGACTCGGTGGAAATTCCTATTACACCGCAACGCATTAAGAATAGTATCACTTGTGGGACGCCACCAGTGTTACAAATAAATCATCAGTATCGAAACAGTGAGTAAAACAACTGCGACCTATCTATTACTAATAGTGAATTTACTGACTTTGCAGCAACAATTTACTGCCGAGCACGATAAGCTCTTTTGTCTCAAAAGACTCTGACCCACAGGTCAATATAAGGAATTTTTTTTATTTTTTTTTTTTATTTTTGTTTTATATTATATTTTATATTTTTACATCCACATACCCATGTCTTTTATAGATTTTATCCATGCATTATAACATGTCGGAATAGATTGTTTTATGTGTCTAATAAATACATATATTGTACCCAACTCTCCGTGTGAAATCCAGGTGTTGGTGTGCCCTACTAATTTTACATTTTTCGTCATAAATTTCAGAGGAGTGGGTAAATCCTCTTGTAGGAGCACCCATATCATTTTTGACTAGTAGGTGAGCCCTCTCTAACCTATACTCTTTGAATTTTTTTAAAGTAGTCTGAATTGTGTATGTGGGCAGCACTGTATTCTACTAGACCTTTCAACACCAATGGTTGCATTTCTACAGGCTACGATAGTTGGAGCCTCGTCCTAGTCTTTCTTGCACCATATAATGTATATAAGGTACTTCAATTAGACTTAACATAAACCACTGACAAGAGAAATGAATAACAAGAGATGCATATATAAGGCAGCAAGTCAGTCCATGACGTTGGTTGAAAGCAGGAAAAATAGGCAATTATAAGGAAAAATATATGAAAATTAGCACATTTTACCTCTGTTGGCATCAGATAGGCTAATTTGTATCTTTCCCAGAAACCCAGAGGGGCGTTGCCTGGCCTACATTACTCTCAGGGGCGGACACAGACAGCAGAGGGCCCCTGTGCAAAGAATGTGCCTGGGCCCCCTCCCCTCCAAGCCAAGTTCTCAACATAAATTCTGTCCTAAGATTACTTATAGCAATACAAAGCATACAGTGTCATTGTGATTTTGTAGTAAAAAGGATCACAGAGAGGCACGGAGCATTATCAATCATGTTACTACTCCGTTTCTCTGCTGTCCGGAGCGGGGCTTGGCTCTCTTTCACGCAGCGGATTACCCGCACAGCATCGTGTGAAAGAGCCCTAAGCCCAATGCATGGCTACACTCACCCAGTCCTAATAAAATATGGTCCTACCTCATCCAGGGTGTCGCTGGCGTCGGTGTGATGTCCACTGGATCCAGAACAAGGTCCCTGTGGTGATCGAGAAAAAGAATAAATCACATAAGGAAGGGATGGTGACTGCCCCGTGAAATCGCCAGCAGGGGGCGCTGTGCTGGCCTGTAAGACTGAGCAATCCCAATGTATAGCATGGTAATCTAGTGCAAACATGCAGTACTAATGCCCACATTGTGGCCCCTCACAGTAATTAAGCCGTCAAAACAGTAATGTCCTCCATGTGGCCCCTCACAGCAGTTATGCCCAGATATGTGTCCCTCACAGTCGTTATGCCCAGATATGTACCTCCTTCACAGTAGTTATGCCCAGATATGTGCCCCCTCACAGTCGTTATGCCCAGATATGTGCCCCCTCAGTCGTTATGCCCAGATATGCGCCTCCCTCACAGTTGATATGCGAGATATGTGCCCTCTCAGTCGTTATGCCCAGATATGTGCCCCTCACAGTCGTTATGGCCAGATATGTGCCTACCTCACAGTGGTTATAGCCAGATATGTGCCTCCTCACAGTCGTTATGCCCATATATGTGAGCCCTCACAGTAGTTATGGCCAGATATGTGCCTCCCTCACAGCAGTTATGCCAGATATGTGCCCCTAGTTATGCTAGATATGAGCACCCTTACAGCAGTTATGCCAGATGTGCCCCTCACAGTGGTTATGCCAAATATGTGCCCCTCACAGTGGTTATGCCAGATATGTGCCTACAGTTATCCCAGATATGAGCTGCCTTACAACAGTTATGCCAGATATGTGCCCCTCACAGTAGTTATGCATACATATCTGTGCCCCCTCACAGTAGTTGTTATACCTAGATATGTGCCCCTCACAGTGGTTACGCTCTTTTGTGCCCCCTAACTTTAGTGGTTGCCCCCTTTTTGCAGCTGGGAAAAAACAAACCTTAATACTTACCTTCTTCCCTGATGACAGGCTCCCACACTCAGATCGCGCTGCTGGCTGTGCTGAAGGCAGATTCCCGGGCATTCAGCGCTCCTTCCACAGCCAGCAGCGCAATATGCGGCCAGCAGGGGGAGCGCCTGAGCTCCGAATATCAGTTAATCAGGGAGCAGAGAGGTCTTCCTGCTTCACTATAGAAACGAACAGCCCGGCAGTGCCTCTGCGCCACCTCATGTTTGAAGAGCGCTCTGACTGGGCCCGGCATTCTCGCTGTACTTCATGCTGGGCCCAGTCAGAGCTTGGAGTGCATGGGAGTGCAGTGGGCCCCCTCCCCACCAGGCCCGTGCGCCCCTGCTTGGGGCCCCCAGGAGCAACTGGGCCCGGGGCAGCTGCCCCTTTTGCCCCACTTTAAATACGGCCCAGCGAGTAGCTGATCTTCCCCTGCAGCTGGTAAGAAGGGGCCCCCTCCTGCTCTGGGCCCCTGTGCAACTGAACCGGCTGCACATGCGGTATGTCCACCCCTGACTCCACACACATACTACGCATTCTAGGCACTCTCCGTAATTAGAAAGAGTATCTCCCAAACAAACATCTCTGTCCCCCTCTTTTGTTAAATTCAGTACATATTCTGGTAGAATCAATTTGCTCATCCTTGGGGCTCATGCACAAGAATGTGTGCCGGCTGTGCCCGTATTGCAGCCCGCAAATAGCGGGTCCACAATATACGGGCACCGGCTGTGTGCGCACCGTTTCACAGATGCAGACCTATTCACATGATCCACAATCTGGCTGGATTCATTTTTTCATCACATTATACACTACTAGTTTCTTTTGGTTACGACCAGCAATCCAGCAGTGGTGGCCGTTCTTGCACACTATACAAAAAAGAACCAGCCTATGTGAGCTCCCACGGTTCTGGCCACCAGAGAGGCCTGCACTTTTTCCTATAGTGTTCAAGCACGACCACCGCTCATGGATTGCAGGGTGGTCGTAACCATGGAAACGAGCAGTGTATAATGTGATGGAAAAATTAATCCAGCCAGCAAAGGAGGTAATATGGACAATCACAATACATTAGTAACTGCCTTGTATTAACTTACTTTACATGATAAATGCCATTTGCTGAAGTGACACAACCCCTTTGAGTACCCAGCGCTGGCAGTTACACATTGTACAGAGCTCTCTGCCTCCACTCTGCACACTGTTAGCCACTGGCGCTGCAGCAGCCCAATTCAGCAGATTAGTGGGGATGCTGGATGTCAGACCTCCACCGATCTAATACCGGTGACCTATCCTGAGGAAATATCTGGAGAACGTAATAAAATTGGTGCAAAGCATGTGCACCAGTTTTTCAGCTCAATTTGCACTAGAATTCTGGCGTATTTTGATTAGCAAACCCCCTCCCCTTTCCCCATCTCTTATTATGCTGCTGCGCTTTTTTTATTTTACATACACTAATAATAAAAAGCTTGTCAGAGGTGTCCACAAGGGGTCTCGCTTCCACCTAAGTTGTAGTCTACTGCCTGTTCTCAGGCAAGATCCATCCCTGGTAAGAAGGCAGCTGAGAGGAAGTGTGTGTGTGTGTGTGTGTGTGTGTGTGTGGGGTGGGGGGGGGGCAGAGGTAGCTGAGATCCTAAGCCTTAAAAAAAGAACTGCTTCTACACTGCTTCTGAACATCATAGGAGCCTCCTGCTTTTCTGTAAGGCCTCATGCACACGACCGTATTTTGTTTCCGTGTCTGATCCGTTTTTTTGCGGATAGGATGTGGACCCATTCATTTCAATGGGTCCGCAAAAAACACTGTGTGCTGTCCGCATCAGTATGTCCGTTCCGTTGCTCCGCAAAAAAAATAGTGCATGTCCTATTTTTTTCTAGTTTGCGGACAAGGATAGGCATTTTTACAATGGATCCGCAAAAAAAACTGATCCATTTTGCGGATCCGCAATTTGCAGACCGCAAAACACATACGGTCGTGTACATGTAGCCTAAGTCTGATTTATCCATTTATCCCTCCTTATCAGTTTTCTGAGCTCCCAAGAAGAAAACAGTGTGAAGTAAGGGAAGTGAGGTCACTGAATACAGTGCTAGCAAATGGGAGACACCCCCTGCTTCTGAGATAAATGCATCTAGCTGTGCAGCTGAAACAGGAATTTATACGGCACATTTATGTGTCATCAGAAATGATCTATTGTTTAAAATCACATTTTTATGTTAAAGGGGTTCTCCAGGAATTTAAAACTAATGACCTAGCCTCAGGATAGCTCATCAATATTAGATCGGCGGGTTTCCAACTACTGGCACCCCTTCTGATCAGCTGTTTGGATAGGCCGCTGCTCTCAGCAGAGCACCGGTAAGTGCTGTGGCTTCCTCACAGCTTACCAAGCACAGCGTTGTCCATTGTATAGTGGCTGCACTTGTGGACAGAGCTGTGTAGTTTCAGAGCTACCCAGAAACAGCTGATTGTCAGGGTGCGGGGAGACAGATCCCCACCAATCATTTATTGATGGCCTATCCAGATGATAAGCCATCAATAGGAACATCCTGGGTGACCCTTTTAAGGCTAGGACTGCATGGCCACAGGGTGCAATATTAGCACATAGTGATATCGCATCCTGACATGGAGTGGAGGTAATACGGAGTTCCCATGCACTAACTTAACCTAAGTAATTACAGCAAGTACTATATATTTATATAACTCTCACCTGACAAAACAAAGCATTTCCTCTCTTTTGCTGTCCTAGAGGCATTCAATAAGAGAAAGTCACAGAGAGGAAGCGTTCTGTATAATAATTCTGAATGGATGTGCTGAAAGACAGCAGCATTGCTTCCAAGTATTAGCTGAAAGAGTCTTTTCTTACACTGCCTGTCAATACATGCCTCAGAGACTGGCGTGAATTCTTTATCATATGGCAAACTAATCCTCAGCTCTGCTTTCTGTTTAGCACTTCTGCCAGCGATAAAAAGACTGCAAGAGGCAAAGATTAAAATTTTCATGTATGATGTATGAAGGTTAACTGAAAATTCACAGTCACAGATTTGTGTGATATGTTTTATACAGGGGTTATTTATCCCATGATCAATGTAAAAACTGAAAATCAGAGATCATTTGGTGCATGACAATCTCTTTCTAACAAAGCTAGAACCAGCCCTGCACCTCACATAAATCCAGAGATCTCCTCATTCATTGTTTTGCTAAATTTATATCAAGCTGGCAGCTCAAGGGGAGTGTCCTTTCTGCTGCAGTTCAGGAGGCGTGTCTTTTCTGCTGGAGCTCTCTCTCTCTATCACAGCTCAGGAGGCAGTTGAAGGATGAAACTGAGCATGTGCGTCCTTCTCAGTGAGCAGGACAAAGAAATAAGAAAAAGAACAAACAGCAGGTGGCGCTATACAGATAAGTTTCATTGAATAACAGTGGTTATGCAAAACATTTTATTACATGCAATTACAAAAAGTATTCAGATCCAAGAGCTGGTTTGAAAAATGTAGAATATTTCTTGTGGGACAACCGCTTTAATAAAATGGGGACCATATGAAACAGAGGACCTGTTTGGAGCCCTTTGGAGTAGAGTTTATCCAAGAAAATAGATTGAATATTCTGAGTTTAATCAAAGAGAGTACTGCTGCCTAAGCTTCTAGATTAAAGGCTATAATATAGCCTCACACCCAGTTATTTACCCCAGTGCATATAAAATGCAAAAGAAAACAACATTTTAAGTCGTGTTCACACACTTAGTATCCTGTCGTGATTTAGGTACAGATTTTCAGAATATTTTGACATTTACTCCATTGAATTATGGTGGGACTAATCCATGCTAAATTCCGCTAGCCAATCCATGGCAGAAATCTGCATTTCAGCAGCAGATTTCTGCTGTGTAATATCTAAAAAATCCAATGCTGATTTATTTGGCTATGGCAAGCCCATATAATATTGAAATAGCCTTAAACTGGTCCATGGAAACAGACTACTAACAAATCCTGTGTAGTCCGATTCTGCAGAGATACCCATCACTTTTTTTTTTTTTTTTTATAATTTCTTTATTGTTTTTCTGAGCCAAAAAATGTGAATTCCATTACACATAGTTTAAAAATAACAGATAATCATACATCAATCCACATAGTTAACCCCATTATACCCCCCCCCCCCCCCCCCACCCCTTAATTCACTGCTGCGGGATCCAGCCATCTCCTATTACTACTCGTGATGAATACCACAAACAGCCAGGTTCTTTGGAGCGAAGAAAAGGTATCAAAAAAACATGCCCCTTCCAGGACTACTCTTTTTTTTATTTTTTTAGCATTCTTCTATAAACATCAATGGTATCTATCCGAACCCTCCACTCAGAGTAAGGCCGAGTTCACACGAACGTGTGTGTGACCCGTGCTCGTGCTGCGGCCCGCAAATAGCGGGCCGTAATGCACGATCGCCGGCCGTAGGTCAGCCGCATCGGATCGCGGACCCATTCACTTTAATGGGTCCGCGATCCGCCCGTTCCGCTAAAAGATAGGACATGTTCTATCTTTTTGCGGAACGGAGGTACGGGACGTAACCCCACGGAAGCACTCCGTAGTGCTTCCGAGGGGTCCCGTCCCATGCGGCCGTTCCGCGATTCCGGATTTGCGGACCCATTGAAGTGAATGGGTCCGCATCCGTGATGCAGAATGCACACGGAACTGTTGCACACGGAATACGGCCACAGATCACACACGTTTGTGTGAACTCGGCCTAGGTAGGGCTATTTTTTGTGCCCCAATATTTAAGAATCAAGACCTTTGCAACCATAAAGCTCTCCAAGGAGATTTTAATCTGATAGGGCGTTAAATCCACATGGGAAAAAATACCTAATATTGCTTGCTTAAAACAGCGGTTCAGTTTAATCTTATATCTGCTATATAGTTCTTTATAGATTCTGGACCAATATCCATTTATTTCTGGGAAATCCCACAGCAAGTGAACTAGACCAGCGTTTTCAGCCGAACACTTCCAACACGTATCCCTTCTTTCTCTATATATTTTAGCGGGGAAGGTGGGGGAGTAATACAGGCGATGTACAATCCTAAACTGGATTACTCTGTATTTTTGGGATATTGATGCTTTTTTTATATTTCGATATACTATATCCCAATCAACAGTACTTCCTACACCTAAATCGGCTTCCCATCCTCCCTCGCTTTTAAATGTTATTGTTTCTCCTAAGCAGTCCCGGAATCTACGATATATTTGTGAAAGAGTGAGTTGTGTATCCCTAAATTTAAAACAATAATCCAAGAAGGAATTTGCCCTGGGGTTGGGGCTTTAGAGGCAGATTTGGCCAGACAGAACAGAGATACCATCACTTAATTCTTGCTGAACTACTGAATGTAAATAGGGGAAAATGGTATCGCGCATGACTGCAAAATCAGACTACGCAGAGTTTGATGACTGTTCTCAGCTAGAGATAGATAGATCTGCATAGGTGCTGGACACACATACTGGTAGGACATATGTCACGGTCTCTAACGTGACAGGTGTGAGAAGTTTTTTGGTTTCACTGGTTTCAGTGTTGTTGCTGGTAATAACCACACCATTTGTCTCAGGTGTAGCTTTGTGGTCATTCAAACTCCCCTATTTAGTCTGACTTCACCCATCATGCTATGTGGTTGATAGCTTCAGTTTGGTATTGGAAGTGCTGGTGTATGGTCCTCTTCTGAGTTTCTGCTCGTCCATTTTTCTTCAGAAGTTAAGTGTTACTTCTCTTTTATATTTTGTTGTTTCCACTCTGTCTTTTGTTATGCCTCAGGGTGACACTTGTTCTTTCACATTGGAAGGAACAGGTTGTCTCAAGCCCAGACACTACTCCAGGTAAATTCAGGGTTTCCAGGGTCTCAGGTTCCAGTGTATGAACATTTCTACCCTCAAGGTACGTTCATGCGGATAGGTGTCAAAGCTAGGATTAGGGTTTCCATAGGTGGTGCCCATTTCCCTTTCCCTAGCTTTCAGGCCTAGTTCCTTTTCCCTTCCCTCCTGTTGTCGGTTTGGTGTTCCCTCCCACATCACTACGTGACAACATAATTGTAATTTACAAAGCTGCTTACAGCGTATCTGAGCTTTAAAAAAAAAAAAAAAGGTTTGCATACTGTCTGTGCTTCTTTGTACACTCATAACTGTGAAGGAGCTGTTATGTTTGGGCTTTCCTACAGTCTCTATCAGTCATATTATTCTTTGATTTAGCTGCACAGCTAAATGCATTTCTCTCAGAAGCAGGTGGTGTCTCCCTTCTGCCTGCACTGTATGCAGTGACCTCACTTCCTTTACTTCCCATTATGTTTGTTTTCAGCTCGGGAGCTCACAGAACAGAGGAGGAGGGATAAATCACACTTATAAATAGGTAGGAGGCTCCTGTGATGCTAAGAAGCTGTGTAGAAGCAGTTGTTTTATCAGGTTGATAATCACAGTTAAATCTGACATGCCCCCACTTCCTCCCAGCCATCTTCTGAGTCTCTGTTACCAGGGACAGACCTTGCCTAATAACAGGCAGTAGACTGAACGTTAGGTGGAAGTGGGACCCCTAGTGGCCATGATTTAACTGCTTTTTTCACATGGATGAAGGTATATTTTTTAAACTAAGTGATTTAGAAATTTGCTAGTTACAGCATTCTCTAGTAAATGAAATTGTGTGAAAGTGCAGTCACTCTTTAAAGACCCTCTGTCAGCATGATTAACCCTTAAACCAGGCATATTGCCATATTAGCCCTGTCAATTAAAGGGGAAGGGAGAGTGTAATGAGCACTAGGTGTGTAGCAGTGGCAATGCTTGAAATGTGACTGCCTGCCCCTTAGTGCTCCAACTGCCTGATTTGCATAATAATAAAAATCTTTATTCTATCTCCACAAAGCTGCAACCTATAAAAGATAAATAAGGTATCCTTTTAATCAGCATGATCAACCCTACCAGGCAATATGCCTGGTTTAATAGGGTTTATCATGCTGACAGAGGTTCTTTAACCTCTCAGCGACCAGTCTATTGTGGGTCTTTCATTTTTTTTTATTGTCATATTTCAATAGCTATAACTTTTTAATTTTTCCATTGATGTAGTAGGATTAGGGCTTGTTTTCAGCAGGACAAGTTGTACTTTTAAATGGCATCATTGTGGGGTACACATAACTTACCGATTAACTCTTTTATTAACTCTTTTTTAATTCCACGGCACACCCAAAAAGTAAATTAAATTACTTATTTACTTGGATGTTGGATCACTTCTGCAGCCGCGGGCACACCATAACTATTTAATCGCTGTGCCGTTCACATCATTTGGAATTATCTATATATACACACATACTATATATATATATATATATATATATATATATATATATATATATATATATATAGGTCCATAAAAGAAGTTTCAGGCAGCACTCCTGTCGTTTTACTCAGCCGTAGCTGTGTGGTGCCGGCGGTGGTCCCTCGATTCGAGACATAAAACAATGAAGAAAATCCGCAGCACTCCTTGAAATGTAAAAAAATGTGTAGTTTTATTCACACATGTCAAATAAGACAACGTTTCGGTTCTCTCACAGAACCTTTTTCAAGTCACTTGACTTGAAAAAGGTTCTGTGAGAGAACCGAAACGTTGTCTTATTTGACATGTGTGAATAAAACGACACATTTTTTTACATTTCAAGGAGTGCTGCGGATTTTCTTCATTATATATATATATATATATATATATATATAGAAAAACTAACAGCACTCCTGGAATCCACCGAAAAGGTTTTTCTTTATTCACCCATGTGATGCAATGTTTCAGCTCTGAACTAGAGCTTTTCTCAAGCAAAGAACAAGTGCATTATGTGAGATATATACCCAACAGGAAGTGAAGTCAATTCAATTCAATTACAAGATCATGTGACAATCATGTGATACAAGTCATGTGATACAAATCATTCGTAGATACAAAAACAAACACAAAAGTGTTCAAATATACAGTAATCAGTGCATAAATTCATACAGATGACATCATAATGTATTGAAGTACGCCTATAGAGAGCAATGTAGTGTCATCATATCAATACATAAAGTGCATTGCTCTCTATGGGCGTACTTCAATATATTATGATGTCATCTGTATGAATTTATGCACTGATTACTGTATATTTGAACACTTTTGTGTTTGTTTTTGTATCTACAAATGTTTTGTATCACATGATTTGTATCACTACTCCCACAATGTGATCCTCTGATCACTTCTATAATACACTATACTGCTTATGCAGTACAGTGTTTTATACTGTCAATTCTATACTGACAGGTGCAAGAGAGGCACAGCCTGATACATATATGCTGGCCAGGGGCATTCATGGGGTGCTAAATGGCGACAGAGGGAGCCCCTTCGCTTTAAACCACTTAGGTGCCGCAGTCGCTATTAACCTTGGCGTCTAAGGGGCTGAACAGCCTGGATCAGTGCTTCTGCTGATCCTCACCATTAGAGCAGGAGCATGGCCCTCATGTGAGAGCAGTGCACCCACTCTCCACTGCATGGGAGACTTGAGAAGGGCTTAAACTAGGTTGTTGTAAAAAGGTGATCGTCATAAAAAAGCGCCTTGGCAGTCCCTAATGGGTTAAATGTTCATTTTAGATACATTGGGAAAATAAAACCAGGTTGCACCTTTATAATAAATAATCATTATATTACTATTTATTGGTTTTAAGACGAACATCAGGTCACAACCTTTTAAAGGGAACCTGACGGCGGCAAAAACCACCCCAAACCGCTAGCAGTACCTTCAAGTATCCGGCAGTGTGTTTCTAATGACGATTTTCTTCCTGCAGTCAGATGCGGTAAAAGCAGGAAAAAACATTATTTTATCCCCCAAGCGCGCTATTTATAGTCACTCTTGAAGTCAAGCGGGCAGCGGCCTCCTTGCTTCGAGTCAAGGTAACCGTGCCCCCTTCCGTGCCCCTTCGCATAGAGTCAGAAAAAATTGATGTTCCAGAATTATTATGACACTGGGAATGCAAGTAGTTACTAAAACAGCCATGTCTGGAGAGGCGACAGCTATTTACAAGTCAGCAAGAAGTCTTTTGTACTCCGCTCACCTTCTCTTCCCTAAAAGCACCACCACCACCACATTGAATATGGTAAACAGTGTAAGATATACATTTTCCTTCTGCCTTTCCTCCCATGAAAAAGTCACATAGAATGACTCACAGTCTCCAGGGGGGAAAAATATAACAGTAGAAATCTTTACAATCCAAAACTGATGTAGGGAAATGTATTTTCCTGCATTTTCAAGAAAGTAAATCAGACACTCCAGGATATATTGTGTGGTCTCTCCAGTTAACATTTTTTCATATTTTGGATTTGGCATTTAAATACTGTCATGTTACCTGTAACATTGTAGTTTGTAATTATGCAGCTATTTGTATTGTAGCAGTAGCATGAAAATCCCGAGCATACGCTGGATACACAGAAACAAATATTAGCCTGTATCCACGACCACTATAAGGCCCCTTTCACACGGGCGAGTATTCCGCGCGGGTGCAATGCGTGAGTTGACCCATTCATTTCTATGGGGCTGTGCACATGAGCCATGATTTTAACGCATCACTTGTGCATTGCGTGAAAATCGCAGCATGCTCTATATTCCGCGTTTTTCATGCAACGTAGGCCCCATAGAAGTAAATGCACCCGCGTGAAAATCGCAAGCATCCCCAAGCAAGTGCGGATGCGGTGCGATTTTCACACATGGTTGCTAGGAGACAATTGGGCTGGGGGCCCGATCTTTATTATTTTCCCTTATAACATGGTTATAAGGGAAAATAATAGCATTTTGAATACAGAATGTAAAGTAAAATAGTGATGGAGGGGTTAAAAATAAAAAATAATTAACTCACCGAGTCCACTTGATCGCGTAGTTGCGGATCTCTGTCTTCTTCTGTAATGTTGAGCTGCCAGCTAAGGACCTGTGGTGACGTCACATCACATGATCCAATCACATGGTCCCTCACCATGGTGATGAACCATGTGATTGGACCATGTGATGAGCACAGTGACGTCATCAAAGGTCCTATTCCTGTGCACAGCAAAGAAGACAGAAGAGATGCCGGCTGCACGGTCAAGTGGATTAAGGTGAGTTAAATTATTTTTTATTATTTTTTTAACCCCTCCAGCCCTATTGTACTATGCATTCTGTATTAAAAATGCTATTATTTTCCCTTATAACCATGTTATAAGGGAAAATAATACAATCTACAGAATACCTAACCCAAACCCGAACTTATGTGAAGAAGTTCGGGTTTGGGTACCAAACATGCCGATTTTTACGCGCGTGCAAAACGCATTACAATGTTTTGCATTTGCACGGAAAAATAGTGCATGTTCCCGCAACGCACCCACACCTTTTTCCTTAACGCCCGTGTGAAACCAGCCTAAAGCATAACCACCTCGCAGCAATTTTCACAAACATGCACATGGCAAAGTAGACAGAGCCACACAGACTCAATAGACGTCCCACTGTTTGCTGCTGTATCTGAGTGGTACTACACTATATTCTTGCCTCAATGTTTCTTTCTAGAGGAGATGCATGTATCATACAGAATGCATTGGAACATGTAAGATTCCATATGAGTCAGTGGTATAAGTTCATAGATGTCTATAGCTGCCGGTACGGATGCGAAGGGTCTATAGTACTACATAGGACACCCATCTATTATGTATCTTCTTATGGTATAACTGCTACCTCTGCGCCCTCTACAGCTATGACCCTGAAGTGATGCTGCAATAAACCACCACCTAAGATCCCATGCTCATGGCCGTTTTACGGAAAGTTTTCTATGGAATTCCCATAAGGCTAGGTCTACACGACGACATTTGTCGCGCGACAGATAGGGCGCAACATTTGTCGCGCGACATTTTGTTGCACTAATGTCGCGCGACAATTTTTATAATGGCAGTCTATGGTGTCGCACTGCAACATGCAACATGTTGCGACTGCGACGCGACAGCCGCAGAAAAATCCATCTCGAATGGATTTTCTGCGACTGTCGCGTCGCAGTCGCAGCATGTCGCATGTTGCAGTGCGACACCATAGACTGCCTTTATGAAAATTGTCACGCGACATTAGTGCAACAAAATGTCGCGCGACAAATGTCGTCGTGTAGACCTAGCCTAAAGGTGCGTGGGGTCTCTACCGCGCCTACGAATGCTTGCGATTTCATATGGAGCTTTCATTTCTGTGGGATTCCAACAGTAATTTAACAGAAAACCATTTCCCCCTAGATCCCAGCACATACAGCTCCTATGCACTTCTATGTAGCCTCCAAGCCCGTGGCTTTACTGTGTAAATAAGCCCTTAGGCCCCTTTCACACAAACAATACAAATTGGCTCCGGATGCGTTCAGGGTGCGTTCAGTGAAACTCGCACCATTTTGCAAGCAAGTTCAGTCAGTTTTGTCTGCGATTGCGTTCAGTTCAGTTTTTTCGTCGAGAGTGCAATGCGTTTTGATGCGTTTTTCACGCGCGTGATAAAAAACTGAAGGTTGCTTGCGGATGCAGTGTGTTTTTCACTGAAGCCCTATTCACTTCTATGGGGCCAGGGCTGCGTGAAAAACGCAGGATAAAGAACCTGCTGCGTTTTTCACGCAACGCAGAACTGATGTGTGCAAAAAAAGCTCATGTACACAGACCCATTGAAATGAATGGGTCAGGATTCAGTGCGGGTGCTATGCATTCACGTCACGCATTGCACCCGTGCGGAAAACTGGCTCATGTGAAAGGGGCCTTAGGGGCCCAATGCACGGGCAACATCAACATTCAACTTGAATGGGTCCGTGATCCGTCAGCACTGCAAAAAAACAGAACATGTTCAAGTAAATGGGTCTGCATCCGTGATGCGGGGTGCACACGGCCAATGCCCGTGTATTGAGGACCCACCGTATGCGAGCCGCAATACAGCCATGGCCGGGCAACAGCCGTGTGCATGAGCCCTTAGGCTACCTTCACACTTGTATTGTTAATTCCGGTATTGAGATCTGGCAGAGGATCTCAATACCGTGATTAAACTGATCCGTTGTGATTTTGCACATCAGGATGCGTCCATTCCATTAGGATGCGATTGTGTGTAATTAAAATGGAAACAAAAACCCCCCCAAAAAACGGATGCGTCACGATTGACTTACGTTTTTTTTAAGCGCCGTCTCTGTTTTTTTGTTTGTTTTTATGACCGGACACAAAACCGCAGCTTGCAGCGGTTTTGTGTCCGGTCACAAAATGGAATGCTGACGGAATGGAAGACATTGTAGGGAAAATAGATTGGTTCAGGAGCAGCAACACAAACGGCTTATGAAGAGCAGAGATGGTGAATACGCAGCAGCTGGGCAGGGGAACGCAGATCCAAAGCGGTCCAATGGCATGTAAAAAAGAATGGAGGGCCACAGCAGCGTCTCGCCAGAAAACTTCTTTATTCAGGAACACTCCTCACAACAAGGCATATAAAAAGTAGTTTGCAGCAACGTTTCGGCTAGGAGTAGCCTTTGTCAAGCATGTTAACAAGTTAAAATCACAGCCTATAAGTAGCACATGACAGGCCACCCACACCGCTAAGCAGCCAATAAGATTCAAATTCATGTATAACACACCTGTGCATGAAATCAATGGGGACCGACATGCTGAAATAGATTAGCCAGCTGTAGAAAAACGTACCTATGTGAGGCCATCATATACATGGCTCCTCCGTCCCTCCAGCGTCCCATGATCGGCAGTGCGCATGTCTGCATACGTCATCGCATGCGCCACCACGCGGCGGCGCGCGTATGACGTGCCCAAGTGAATCCGAATGCATAGTCCACGCCGGACAACTTACATCATCAGGCGGCGGCTGACTAACGTCACAAGGCCACTCCCACCTGGCGTTACGGATTGGAGTATGCATAAGGACTCAAATGGGGCTGTACATGGAGGGCGATCGCACCACTGTAGTACATGAACAGTGTGCAAAAAACGCTCGCCAAGGATAACAACAATCAGGCATAGAAAGCGCACTGCCATTAATACTAGCGCAAGGAAGGAACAGGGAGACATGCAAAAACACATGGGCATCACATAGGTACAGCAGGCATAATAAAGAGAACAGGAATCACTGGATATTGGTGACACATAGTATTTTCACTGTGCACAGGTTACCATTGATAAATAATATATCATACACAGGTGTGTGTAGGCAAAACTACAATGATCATCATGATGCTATAAAGCGGTGTGATTAAGGCACATAATTAAAAAAACAAAGCAAAAAATACTGTAACAGAGGAGAAATATGAAGTCAGCCATATAAAAAATATATTTCTTGATTAAATCCAGATTTTAGCTGATACCAGCCACATTGAATTCAAGATTTAGACCAAATGGCTGTAGGGATTTCAGTGTGTAGATCCATTTGAGTTCCTTCTTCCTTAATATCGCATCCCTGTCACCCCCTCTCCGTAAAGGGCCCACACTGTCAATAACTCTAAAGCGAAGCTGGTTAACAGAATGCCCCGCCTCCACGAAGTGTTTCGCAACGGGCTTATCCATGTTCATCTTGCGTATGGTACTCTTGTGTTTGTTAATACGTTCTCTAATCTCCATAGTGGTCTCTCCCACATAAATAAGGCTGCAGGGGCACTGGATGGCATAAATCACATCCCGTGACCTGCAGGTGTAATAGCCCTTGATTTTATATTTTTTCCCACTGTAAGGGTGGGAGAAATATTCACCTTTGAGAACGTTACCACAATTACAGCAAGATAAACATGGATAAGTCCCGTTTTTGCGCGGTGCAAGAAGTTTTTGTGTCAGTGACTGGCCACCTACATCGGATTTAACCAGTCTATCACGGAGACTAGGGTTCCGTCTGTATGCCATCAGCGGCGGGGATTTGAACTCTTCTATATCTGGCAAACCCCGTTGGAGTATATGCCATTCCTTTCTGAGGATATTGGCAATATTGCCGCTATCCCGGCCGAAGATGGACACAAACGGAACCCTAGTCTCAGAGACCGCCTTTGTTGGTTTCCGTAGTGCGGTGCACCTGTCAACCAGCCTCACCCTCTGTTTGGTTCGAGTAAGTAGGGGTTTCGGGTAACCTCGTTCCAGGAAACGTGTGCACATCGTGTCAATCCTTTGTGCACACGTTTCTTCATCAGAGACAATTCTCTTCACCCTTAAGAGTTGACTCCATGGAAGGGAGTCAAGCATTCTATGTGGGTGGTAGCTATCATGCATAAGTAAAGTGTTGCGGTCAGTGGGCTTCCGATAGAGGTCCGTAGCCAAAAGACCCTCCATCACATAGACTCGCACATCAAGGAACTGCAACTCACTAGGAGAAACAGTTATAGTGAATTGCAGACCCGGGACACCCGCGTTCAAATGAAGATGAAAATTATCAAGTTCATTCAAAGTGCCTGTCCAGATCATAAAGATCTGGACTTTCTTTGGGAGAGTCCTATGTTGGTGGCGCTACATCGACGACATCTTTATGATCTGGACAGGCACTTTGAATGAACTTGATAATTTTCATCTTCATTTGAACGCGGGTGTCCCGGGTCTGCAATTCACTATAACTGTTTCTCCTAGTGAGTTGCAGTTCCTTGATGTGCGAGTCTATGTGATGGAGGGTCTTTTGGCTACGGACCTCTATCGGAAGCCCACTGACCGCAACACTTTACTTATGCATGATAGCTACCACCCACATAGAATGCTTGACTCCCTTCCATGGAGTCAACTCTTAAGGGTGAAGAGAATTGTCTCTGATGAAGAAACGTGTGCACAAAGGATTGACACGATGTGCACACGTTTCCTGGAACGAGGTTACCCGAAACCCCTACTTACTCGAACCAAACAGCGGGTGAGGCTGGTTGACAGGTGCACCGCACTACGGAAACCAACAAAGGCGGTCTCTGAGACTAGGGTTCCGTTTGTGTCCATCTTCGGCCGGGATAGCGGCAATATTGCCAATATCCTCAGAAAGGAATGGCATATACTCCAACGGGGTTTGCCAGATATAGAAGAGTTCAAATCCCCGCCGCTGATGGCATACAGACGGAACCCTAGTCTCCGTGATAGACTGGTTAAATCCGATGTAGGTGGCCAGTCACTGACACAAAAACTTCTTGCACCGCGCAAAAACGGGACTTATCCATGTTTATCTTGCTGTAATTGTGGTAACGTTCTCAAAGGTGAATATTTCTCCCACCCTTACAGTGGGAAAAAATATAAAATCAAGGGCTATTACACCTGCAGGTCACGGGATGTGATTTATGCCATCCAGTGCCCCTGCAGCCTTATTTATGTGGGAGAGACCACTATGGAGATTAGAGAACGTATTAACAAACACAAGAGTACCATACGCAAGATGAACATGGATAAGCCCGTTGCGAAACACTTCGTGGAGGCGGGGCATTCTGTTAACCAGCTTCGCTTTAGAGTTATTGACAGTGTGGGCCCTTTACGGAGAGGGGGTGACAGGGATGCGATATTAAGGAAGAAGGAACTCAAATGGATCTACACACTGAAATCCCTACAGCCATTTGGTCTAAATCTTGAATTCAATGTGGCTGGTATCAGCTAAAATCTGGATTTAATCAAGAAATATATTTTTTATATGGCTGACTTCATATTTCTCCTCTGTTACAGTATTTTTTGCTTTGTTTTTTTAATTATGTGCCTTAATCACACCGCTTTATAGCATCATGATGATCATTGTAGTTTTGCCTACACACACCTGTGTATGATATATTATTTATCAATGGTAACCTGTGCACAGTGAAAATACTATGTGTCACCAATATCCAGTGATTCCTGTTCTCTTTATTATGCCTGCTGTACCTATGTGATGCCCATGTGTTTTTGCATGTCTCCCTGTTCCTTCCTTGCGCTAGTATTAATGGCAGTGCGCTTTCTATGCCTGATTGTTGTTATCCTTGGCGAGCGTTTTTTGCACACTGTTCATGTACTACAGTGGTGCGATCGCCCTCCATGTACAGCCCCATTTGAGTCCTTATGCATACTCCAATCCGTAACGCCAGGTGGGAGTGGCCTTGTGACGTTAGTCAGCCGCCGCCTGATGATGTAAGTTGTCCGGCGTGGACTATGCATTCGGATTCACTTGGGCACGTCATACGCGCGCCGCCGCGTGGTGGCGCATGCGATGACGTATGCAGACATGCGCACTGCCGATCATGGGACGCTGGAGGGACGGAGGAGCCATGTATATGATGGCCTCACATAGGTACGTTTTTCTACAGCTGGCTAATCTATTTCAGCATGTCGGTCCCCATTGATTTCATGCACAGGTGTGTTATACATGAATTTGAATCTTATTGGCTGCTTAGCGGTGTGGGTGGCCTGTCATGTGCTACTTATAGGCTGTGATTTTAACTTGTTAACATGCTTGACAAAGGCTACTCCTAGCCGAAACGTTGCTGCAAACTACTTTTTATATGCCTTGTTGTGAGGAGTGTTCCTGAATAAAGAAGTTTTCTGGCGAGACGCTGCTGTGGCCCTCCATTCTTTTTGGAATGGAAGACATTGTGATGCATCATGAACAGATCTCTTTCTATTCAGAATGCATGAGAACCGGAAACGTTTCTATTCGGTATCGAGATCCTCTGCCGGATCTCAATACCGGAAAACAACAATGCAAGTGTGAAACAGGTCTTAGAGGTTAAGCTGCTACAATGTCCAAACATGAGAGAGATAAAAAATAATCAAACACAGGTGAACTTATGGTGAACTAAAAAATGCATCCGGAAACAACAGCAATTCACATTAAACCACGTGCCTTGTTTGCTGCATGTTTTTTGGGCCACAACGTGTATGGGTGCCCTCAGCGTCTCAAGGAGGTGCCTCAGGAATCTAATGGTAGTTTCATTCTAGCGCTAAAATCTTCCGTCAGGCTGTTCTGGCAGAGGAACAGCCTTCAAGAGCTCATTGTATTGGGCATAGCCAGATACTACCTTTTCCAGCCAGAACCCATTGACTATAAAGGAACCTGGCAGGGATTAGGCCTGTTTCCGCCATTAGTGCCAGAATTCAGCCACATTACTGCTGCTTGCAGTGGTGTTTATTCAGCTGAATCTCGGCACTAATGCCGAAAACAAGCCAGATCCCCACCAGGTCCTATTAAAGTCAATGGGGCCTGGCGGCGCTCCCGCCCCTTCTGGCTATGCCAGATACAATGATTTTAGCGCTAGTGCGTGTACTAACTCTCTACAATCTTCCTAAGCTGAAATATTTACGTAAGTGTTCAGGCAATAAACAGCAGACACCCAGGACTAATGTATGCTATCGATGAGAACGTCACTCGCATATGTTTAACCCCTTAGATGCTGTGGTCCTCCAGGCCATGCACCAGTTCCCCCTAGCGAGGATCAGGGGAGCAGCAGCCTCAGTCCTTCTGAGTGACATGAGGCTGCCAAACATTAGTTCCTATGGAGAGCCTGCCTGTGGCACGGCTCCATAGAAACATAGTGTAAGTCTTATTAACTCCAATGCAATGCATTGGAGTCTGTGAGAAAAGCAATCTAATGATTGCTTGCTATAGTTCCCTAGGGGAACTTTTAAAAAGTGTAAAAAAATTATGTTTTTTTAAATATTAAACATAATATTAAAGGGAACCCGTCACCGGTATTTTGGGTAAAGAGCTGAGGACATGGGTTGCTAGGTGGCCGCTAGCACATCCGCAATACCCAGTCCCCATAGCTCTGTGTGCTTTTATTGCGGGAAAAAAAGACGATTTGATACATATGCAAATTACCCTGAGATGAGTCCTGTCCCTGACTCATCTCATGTACAGGACTCCTCTCAGGTTAATTTGCATATGTATCAAGTTCATTTTTTTCCACAATAAAAGCACACAGAGCTATGGGGACTGGGTATTGCGGATGTGCTAGCGGCCATCTAGCAACCCATGTCATCAGCTCTATACCCAAAATCCCGGTGACAGGTTCCCTTTAAATAAAAAAATATATAAAAATCTAAATCAACCCCCTTCCCCCAAAATAAAAATACATAAATAATTTTTAAAAATTAACATCCTGGGCATTGCCACATTCAAAAACGCCATATTAAAATATAAAAATATTTATCCCATACGGCAAATCGGAAAAAGAAGACAAAATGGCCGATTCACAGTTTTCTGGTCAGTTCACCTCCCACAAAAAAATTGAACAAAAATTTATCAAAAAGTCATACACATCCCAGCCCTGCAAAAAATGTGCCCTCTCACAGCTCCAAACACATAAAAATAGTAAAGTTATGGGGGTCAGAATATGGCAATGCAGAGAAAAAAATAGTTTTTTCCAAAGTTTTAAATTTTTTCAGTAAATTAATTTTTAGAAAAAAATATATATATGTGATATCATTGTAATCGTACTGAGCTGGAGAATAAAAGTAACAGGTCAGTTTTTACCACATAGGAAACAGTATAAAACAGACCCATAAAACTGTAGTGGACTGGTGTTTTATTTTTTTATATTTCCACTCATTTGAATTATTTTTCCTGCTTCCCACCACATTGTATGCAACTGTAAATGGTGCCATTAGAAAGTTCATCTTGTGCCGCAAAAAAAAAAAAAAAACTGTCATATGGCTATGTGAATGAAAAAATTTAAAAAGTTATGGCTTTGGGAGGGCTGTTAGTAAAAAACAAAAATGCAAAAACAGAAAATCACCCTGCCTTGAAACGGTAAAGCAGCCCTGGTATAGTAGAGAGAAATGGATACAACACATAGAAATTACATTCAATCTATAAGTGACCATCAATATTAGATCGTGGATGTTCAACAACCAGCACCTCCACCAATTGGCTTTTCGGGAGTGGCTCCGGCACTGGCACTACACAGCTGTGGAGAGATCATCAATATAAAAAGCCCCCCTTTAAATTATTTGATCAATCTATTTTCCCTGCTCATCCATATCAATACAAGAATAACGAGCCCGAAACCAGACAAGGTCTTGGCCTGGACATGTTGTCCGCAGCGGACAGAACATTCTGTAATAATTCATCTTCTGTTTTCATGCATCCATCCTGGACATCATCATGGATTCATCCTCTGAGGGCTGCTTGTATAGTCATTACCCCATCTCATTCAGTAGAAAAGAAAACAATTTCAGATTGAACATTACAGCAAGGTACTGATGAAGAAACATGACTCATGGCCTCATATCTCTATTGATTGACTGTCACTAGCGAGCACTGCTCGTGTCTCACTGCAAGTTAATCTAAGAAACATCAATAGAAAATGTGAAAGTAACAGATATATGTCTGCAGTTTTACATCAGGTTATGCTCTGCTGCGCCTGCTACAAACATGTCCTGTCCAGAAGTAAGGCAATAAGTCATTATTCGGCGTATGATGGGTTATATTAGCTTACCATGTGCATCGGTATTCTGGATAATAGTTTCCATCAAAATCTGGGATGTACAATATTGAATAAGGATTTACCCTTCACAAAGTCCTGATGTTTCGCATCAACAGTTTATGTAGCCATTTATACTTTGCATCAGTAATTTACATGTAACATTATAATTTGGGGGCCGTCCACTGACCATACACATCCGAGCGGTCAGCATTTAAAGAGGTTGTATCACTTCAGCAGATGGCATTTATCATGTAGACAAAGTAACTACAAGGTACTTACTAATGTATTGTGATTGTTCATATTGCTTCCTTTACTGACTGGATTCATTTTTCCATCACATTATACACTGCTCGTATACAGGGGTCACAGCCGTTCGCTGCAGCACACATACAAGGTGTCTCTGTGCGCTTTCACGGTCCAGGCCACCAGAGGCTAGTGCCTTTTCCTATAGTTATAGTTAATACGGTTGAAAAAAGACAAACGTCCATCAAGTTCAACCAAGGGATAGGTGGGGACGCGAATCCCAGAAGGAAGTGAGACTCAGATTTCTAAATATTTTCATAAGCATTTATGTTTTTTAATTTTAAGAATTCGTCTAAACCCTTTTTGAAACTGTCCACTGTTCCTACTGTGACCATGTCCTGAGGAAGTCTATTCCACAGATTCACAGTTCTTACAGTAAAGAAGCTTTGACACTTCTAGAGACTGAACTTTTTCTTCTTCAGTCGGAGGCAGTGCCCCCTTGTCTTTTGAGCACATTTTACATGGAACAGCTTTTCGCCGTATTTTTTGTATGGCCCATTTATATACTTGTACAGGTTAATCATGTCCCCCCTTAGACGTCTCTTCTCAAGACTAAATAAATTAAATTCTTTTAATCTCTCTTCATAACTAAGACCCTCCAGGCCCCTTATCATTTTAGTCGCTCTCCTCTGTATTTTTTCCAGCTGCAGTGCATCCTTTCTATGGACTGGTGCCCAGAACTGCGTATTCCAGATGAGGCCGCACCAGTGCTTTGTAAAGTGGTAGTATTACATCTCTGCCCCGCGAGTCCATGCCTCGTTTAATGCATGACAATATCCTGGTGGCCTTAGAAGCAGCTAATTGACATTGTGAGCTGTAATTTAATCTACCATCTACAAAGATACCCACATCCTTCTCTATAAGTGACTCTCCCAGTGCTACATCACCTAAGACATATGAAGCACAGAGATTATTACTACCAAGATGCATAACTTGACATTTATCCACATTGAACCTCATTTGCCAAGTTGATGCCCAATCACTCAGAGTGTTCAAGTCAGCTTGTAGTGTGTGGATATCTTGTATAGACTGTACAGTTCTACACAGCTTAGTGTCATCTGCAAAAATAGATATGGTGCTATTAATCCCGTCCTCAATATCATTAATACATTAAATAATATCGGGCCCAGCACTGAACCTTGGGGTACACCACTTATAACCTGGGACCATTCTGAATAGGAATCATTGACCACAACTCTCTGGACATGGTCCTTCAGCCAGTTTTCAATCCGATTACAAAGTATACTGTCCAAGCCAATAGACCTTACTTTACTTATTAAGCGTTTATGAGAGACAGTATCAAAAGCCTTTGCAAAATCCAGAAACACCACATCCACAGCCGCCCCTCTGTCAAGGCTACTACTCACCTCCTCATAAAAACTAATCAGGTTAGTCTGACAACTTCTGTCTTTGGTAAACCCATGTTGGTTATCACTTATATTATTTATAGTCACATACTCCTGTATATAGTCCCTTAAGATTCCTTCAAACATTTTTCCCAAAACAGAAGTTAAACTAACTGGTCTATAATTACCTGTGGAAAACCTAGATCCTTTTTTGAATATGGGCACCACGTTTGCTTTGCGCCAATCACTTGGCACTGTACCAGTCTCTAGAGAATCCTTAAAAATTATAAACAGGGGCACAGCAATGACTAAACAGAGCTCTTTAAGCACTATTGGGTGTAATCCATCTGGACCCGGAGTTCACATTTATCCTATTTAACTTCTCTTGGACCATACAGTATCTACAGTTAGCCAATTGAGTATATCACTGGATGTACTAACAACCCCCACGCCACAGACATCAGCTCCTTTTTCTTCTTTTGTATATACAGAGCTAAAAAAAACTATTTAGGAACTCTGCCTTTTCCATATCTTCAGTGACTACCCCCCCCCCCCCTTCATTACCATTATTTAGGGCACATACCTGCTCAGACCTAGGTTTTTTAGCATTTATATATTTAAAAAACTTTTGGGGATTTGTTTTGCTTTCTTTTGCTACCTGCTGTTCGTTTTGTATCTTTGCTAATTTTATCTCCTTTTTGCAGATTTTATTAAGACCTTTATAATCTTCAAATGCTACAGCTGACCCCTCAGATTTGTATTTTTTAAATGTCCTCTTTTGTCTTATTGCTCTTTTTACAGTGGCTGTAATCCATGGGGGGTTTAATTTTAGCTGTTTATACTTACATTTTTTTGTGCAATTACTCAATGTGGATTTGAAGCTCTCTGTCACAGATGGTGTAACCGAAAACAAGAAGTTACAAATAAGGATCCGACTGGCTTGATCCGAAACTAAGGAACAAAAGGGTGACCCCTATTTAAGCCCTGAAACTCTCCCTGTCTTCTCAGCCCATGCAAAGATCTCTATGATAGAAAATTGCATGCCCCCGTGCCTCGACTGCATGACACCTGAACACCCTATAATAGTGAGGGGACACGACCACCGGCTAACTACACTTAATACGGAGGGAGTCAGGGTCACCTAGGATCAAGCAAACAGGAAAACACAAATCAATGAACAGACTTATCTGTAGAAGCATCAGTTGTAGCATCCAGCATGTACACTCTCCAGGAAGTTGTATAAACCGCAAAGTGATGCAGTATGGGAGGGGATTTAAAGGGAACCTGTCACTGGGATTTTGTGTATAGAGTTGAGGACATGGGTTGCTAGATGGCCACTAGGACATCCGCAATACTCAGTCCCCATAGCTCTGTGTGCTTTTTATTGTGTAAAAAAAATTATTTGATACATATGCAAATTAACCTGAGAGGAGTCCTGTGCGTGAGATAAGTCAGGGACAGGACTCATCTCAGGTTATTTTGCATATGTATCAAATCGTTTTTTTACACAATAAAAGCAAACAGAGCTATGGGGACTGGGTATGGCGGATGTGCTAGCGGCCATCTAGCAACCCATGTCCTCAGCTCTATACACAAAATCCAGATGACAGGTTCCCTTTAAAGGGATGCAATCTGTGCAACTAGATGACAGCTGAGAGAGGGAAACGAGATGACAAAACGAAAGCAAAACAAAAGAAGTTCAAGCAGGAGGTTCTGAAGAACGTCTGTCAGAGCTTCTCAGATGTCTGGCGGTGACACTCTGCCATTTATCCTCAGTATTATTATGTGACAGTAGCTGCTCCGAGTCTATGCCCTGAAATGCTGCCCTCAACCCAGGGAAATTAGCCTTTTTGAAATTCAGTGTCTTTGCTCTGCCTGACAGAGTTTGCTTTTTATAGTTTAGGGGGAATATAATTATATTGTGGTCACTATTACCTAGTGTTTCTCGAACAGTAACATTTCCAACAAGCTCTGCATTATTAGAAATTACCTTATCCAATAGAGCATCGTCCCTAGTGGGAGCTTCTACAAACTGGCCCATAAAGTGGTCCTGCAGCAAGTTGAGGAATTTTCTCCCCTTTGCAGTTGAGGCAGAACCATGACCTCAGTCAATATCT
The DNA here is from genome assembly GCF_014858855.1 of Bufo gargarizans. Taxonomy (NCBI): domain Eukaryota; kingdom Metazoa; phylum Chordata; class Amphibia; order Anura; family Bufonidae; genus Bufo; species Bufo gargarizans. The sequence continues at coordinate 653,928,976 of NC_058080.1, forward strand.
GGGAAGTTAAAATCTCCCATTATGACCACTGTACCGGCCTGTGCAGCCCGCTCTTTTTGGTTACACAGTTGCATTCCTATCTCTTCTGTGATGTTAGGGGGTCTATAGATTTATTATTATTTTTTCAGTGTTTATATCCCTTTGAACTTCCACCCATAAGGTTTCAACATCCTCACCCACAATTGCCTCTTTCCACTACTGCTGGATTGCAGGGTGGTTGTAACCATGCAAACAAGCAGTGTATAATATGATGGAAAAATTAATCAAGCCAGCAAAGGAGGTCCCTGGGTAGATAGGTGGCTCAGTGCTGAACTCCTTTTCCTGCATTTTCGTACATACGCCACTACACACTAGCGAGTGCAAAGGGATTATTCCAGTTTCCTCTGCAGTCAATGGAAACTGTATAAATTCCTATGCACTGAGCTCCCCTAGTGGTGGCTGCAGACAGCCAGTTTTGTAGTGCATTATGTCAAGCGAAGCAGTGATGTAAAGCAATATGGGGGAGATTTATCAGTGTATTTATGGCAGTTGTCTGGTTTAAATACAAATATGGTGTTCAGACTGAGTGACATATTTTTAAAGCACTTGTTCCCCTTTTCCGACATCAAATAAGTCAGATAAGGTGGGTGAGGCCGAGAATGGCTTTTTTATTTAATTTTCTTAAGGTTACATGCACACGACCGTAAGTGTTTTGCAGTCCGCAAATTGCAGATCCGCCCAAAAAACAGATGACATCCGTATGCCATCCGTTTGTTTGCGGATCCATTGTAACAATGCCTAAAACGGATAAGAATAGGACATGTTCTACTTTTTTTGCGGGGCTACGGAACGGCCATTCTGAGGCGGACATTTTTTGCGGACCCATTGAAATGAATAAGCCCACATCCTATCCACACAAAAAAACGGAATGGACACGGAAGCAAACAACATTCGTGTGCATGTAGCCTAATAGCTTTGAAGCTTTGAGCTTTGCGTTCCAGGTTCCCTGTAAGTGTGTCACTCATGCCTACTGGGAAACTGGATGGGACAGAGGAGCCCATACTAAGTTTTGCTATGGGAGCCTATGAGACATGTCTATGCCCCTGAGACAAGAAATAGCTTAAAGGGAACCTGTCACCTCTACTATGCTACCCTCACTGAGCGTTTCTAAATGTTCATTGTCTTACCCTAAACATATAAATTACACTTTTAATTTCATTTGCAGACGAATTCAATAAGTATGCATTTTGGTACTTCCAGCCTTTTATGCAAATTAACATAAAAGAGTCATATCTTACTTGTGTGACCAGAAAAGAGTCATATTTTCAAGCTCTGACTTATCTCAGGTTAATTTGCATATGTATCAAATCGGGTTTCTGACACAATAAAAGCACACAGAGCTATGGGCACTGGATATTGCGGATGTGCTAGTGGCCATCAAGCAACCCATGTCCTCAGCTCTATACACAAAATCCAGGCGACAGGTTCCCTTTAATAATTAATAATATTAATAAATTTAAAGCAATCATGTGGGGTCAAAGACAAAGGTTGTTGTAAATGAAAGCTGCTCTCTCCTAAGGCTGGTTTACATGTTCGGGTTTTAGATTTATTTTTGAAGTCCAATCCAGGAGTGGATAAAAAAAATAGAAGACTCATTCATTCCTTTATAGTGTACATGTCCTTAGTTTATGATCCATTCCTGACTTTGGCATCAGAAACTGCATTGAAAAATCTGAAAATATAAACCAAGACGAACAAGCTAACAGGGAAAACGCAGGAATATTGAACTGCTTGCAGCTTCTCTTGCATAATATATGGTATCTTTCACTAGGAAAGTCGATATATTCAGATAACAATCAAGGGAATGTTCATACGTGGCAGATTTGTTGCAGAAATTTCTGCAACTGTAAATCTGCTCCATATATCTGAATAGTGTTGTATCTGCAGCTTGTACAGTGCATTCAGAAAGTCTTCAGACCCTTTCACCTATTTCACATTTTGTTATGTTGCAGAATTGTGCTAAAATAAAGAAAAAGTTCTACTTTTTTCTCATCATTCTGCCCTCAATACTCCGTAATGAGAAAGTGAAAACAAAATTTTAGATATATTTGCTAATTTATTAAAAAGGAAAAATTAAGATATTGAATTGACATAAATGTTCATACTCTTTACTCAGGACTTAGGCCTCATGCCCACGAACGTAATGGCTCCAGGCCCATTATGCAGACCGCAAACAGTGGGTTTAAAAAAATCATGTCCTTTCAAAATCATGTCCAATCAACTGAATTTACCACAGGTGGACTCTAATCAAGGTATAGAACATCTCAAAGATAATCACGAGAAACGGGAGTTAAATTTTAAGGGTCATAGCAAAGAGTCTGAATACTTATGTTCATATTAATACATTTATAAACTGTTCTAAAATTCTGTTTTCACTTTCTTATTATGGGGTATTGAGTCCAGAATGATTGGGAAAACTAGATTTGTTTCTTACTTTAGCACAAGGCCGCAACATAACAACATGTGAAAAAAGTGAATTGGTCTGAAGACTTTTTGAATGCACTGTATATGGATTTTTGCAAGTCCTATTCAGATAAATGGGGTAGGGGCATATATTTCTGCAAAAAAAAACGCAGTGTGAAAATATTGTACATTTAAGGGGTATTCACATCTTGGACATTTGGAGTATATCACTAGGATATGCCCCCAAAGTCTTATAGAGGCAGGTCCCACTTCTGGGACCAACTGTTACCGATGAGGTAAAGGAGTAAACACCACACCAACAACCAGGGGGGAAGGAAAAAGCCACTAGGCCTCAACACTAGGGAAGGGAAAGGGTCATCAAATAAAGAACCCTACTCCTGGCCCTGACTCCTAACCATATGGGCACCCCTTGAAGGTAGAAATGCCCATACACAGGAACCTGAAAGCCCTAGAGACCCTGAGGAGCCCTAAAGATATTGGCAGGGCTGAGACAACCTGTTCATTCCAAGATGAAGGAACAAGCGTCTCCCTGAGGCCTAGTAACCACAACCAAGAGGAAAAGGCAAAATACAAATAAGCAAGACACTTATCTTCTGTTGTAGAAGGATGAGGGAGAACCACATTCCAGCTCTTTTCAAAACCATATGAAGCAATCAACTGCATAGTCAGAAGGGTGGGGTCAGACTAGAAGTAAAGGGGTAGAAGTGGGGGCTAGAAGTGATGACCACGGAGCAACAGCTGAGACAAGGGAAGTGGTCATTAACCCCATCAACACTGAATCAAGAGCAATCAAGGAGGCTGTTAGATTCCTCCACGCTCAGCCAGTCTCCTTGATCTCCTGACATCAGTCCACTGAGGGACTGTGACACCAGCATCTATACTTAGACTGGAGCCTGCAAAGTGCCGGTGGATGCACTGCACATGTGCGGCTGTCCTCTTGATTTCTTTGGGACTTACGGAAATAGCTCGGCTATTTCCGTGACGTGCCCTCCGGTAATTTGCAGGCTCCGTTCTAAACAGAGGTCAGACCCACACCTATCCAAGTGATATGCCCCAATGTCCAAGATGGTAATACCCCTTTTATTGTAACAAAAGTAATGTTTATCAGTCCAGTAATATATCAAATTCAGCAAAAATATTTTTAATTTTTTTTAATGGACTATCTTTATTGTATGTATCATTGGTTTACTAACAAATATAGAACTTCTAGGCAAGATAGTGGAGATAATGTGGCTGAGGTGCAACACCAGAGCAAATCTGTAGAGAAGGGAGAAGTAAGGGACTGTTTCTGGGAAAAATAAGACCCCTTTTCCCCAAAAATCCTGTAGGCCCTTTAAGGACAATTTTGACCTTAAAGGGGTATTCTGGTTATATGAAGTTATCCCCACTCCACAGGAGAGGGTTTATCTGTTAGATTGGTGAGGGTCCTACAGCTGCTACAGCGACAGGTGCTCTTTAACCCCTTCACGACATGTGACGTACTATTACGTCAAATGTCAGGTCTTTAAAGAGGTGCCCACTGTTGTCACACATCAGACATCTGGGCTTGTCCGTGACACAAGTCAGTTTTATTGCATAGTCAACACCGTAAAAACAAAACCCAAAACAAAACTGTGGCATAATTGCATTTTTTTTCGAACTTGGAATGTTTTTCAGCTTCTGACTATGTCCTATGTAATATTAAATGGTGCCATTAGAAAGTACAACTTGTCCCGCAAAAAACAAATCCTCATATGGCTATGTGAACAGAAAAAAAAAAAGCTTCAGCTCCAAGAAGACAGGGAGTTAAAAAACGAAAAGCAAAGAGGGAAAATTGCTCCTTTAGTAATTAAGGTCTTTAACCAGTTCCAGACCAGGCCATTTATCTCAGCATTTTGCGGAACAGAATTGCGGACCCATTCATTTCCGCACTTCCGGGTCCGCATTTCCGTTCCCCCAAAAAATAGAACATGTCCTATTCTTGTCCGAAATTTTAAAGAAAAATTCCAAAATCAACTTTTTTACAGACCAATTCAGTTCTGGAACTACCCATAAATTACCCCATTTTAGAAACTACAAAATATTGAAAACTGATTTTAGAAATGTTAACCCTACAGAAATTAAATCAAAATGGAAAAAAATTACATAAATACAACACATATAGTCATAAACTGCTGTATGGGCACACAGCAGCGCTCAGAAGGCATGGAACACCATATTGTTTTTGGAGGGCAGATTTTGCTGGAATGGTCTTTAGGCACCATTCATTGTATTTGTAGAGACCCTAAGTGACCACATTTTGGAAACTACACTACCTAAAAGAATTTTTAAGGGGTGTACTGAGAACTTTGACCCAACAGGCATTTCACAGAATTTATAACACTTGGCTGTGAAAAAGCTGTGGGGGCTTGTTTTTGGTGGGATGAGGTGACATTTTCATTGGTACCATTTTGGGGTACACACAACTTTTTGATCGCTTGATATTATATTTATTGGGAAGAGAGGTGACAAAAAAAAGCTGTTTTGGGATTTTTTTTGTTTTCCTGATGGAATAGATCATGTAATAGTTTTATAGAGCTGGTTGTTACAGACATGGTGATACCAAATATGTATATTTTGTTATTTTTTTAAATGACTAAATTGGGGAAAAGAGTGCTTTATTTACATGTAAAACTTATTTTTTTATTTTTATAAAACACATTTTTATTTTATACTTTGTGTCCCCATAAGGTCATTCAAGACCTCTGGGGAACATTTAACATTACTATATATTTTACTATTGATTTCACCTGTAACTGGGGCTAACATAGGAGGTGCACAGCCGTTCCATTCATTTCTATGGTAGTTCCAGACTCTGCTATTTCCAGAACTCCATAGAAATGAATTGAGCGGCTGCGCGCATGCCCAACCATTCACTCCATTCAAAGCCTTTAGATTCCATGGTCACAATTGACCATGGCACCTAAGGGGTTATACTGTGGAGATTGGCGCTAGCCGTGACCCCGGTATGTAACAGCTGACATCTGCTGCTGATGGTACAGGCTTCACTTCTGAGCCTGTACTATCAGTGCTTTACGGCACAGAGTGGGAAGGTGCTAAGTAACAAGGCAAGAGGTAATAGAATTTAAATATTTTTGTGAATTCAGTAAATACATATCTAAGATATAAATAATAGTAAATCATACATGAACAGAATCTAGTTGCCAAGTCGGCTGTGTGCTCTCATTTTTATTAATAAAGGTAATAGCGCAGCACAGTCCTGATGCCAGCTCTTTACATTTGCTAATGGAGCACTTACTCTTGGCTGCACAGCCATTCTTTTATGTTCAGTCCCAGCTAGTGAAACAGTTTGTTAGCAATCCATAACTAACCTATTCTACTGACACAGATAATCAGCTCTGTAAGGTCATGACGCTACAAAATGCGGATGAAGAAAAATATTTTCAGGAGGTCAGAAAAGTCAGCATTTTAAGCTCTCCCTCCAGCTCGCTTGTAAATATGCTTTGATTTACTTATTGTTGTCACTGTCAATCAAACATATTCTTTTGGGGAATGTAACAGAATTGTAGGAGAGATCAAAGTCAGAGTCAGGGGAAGATCATTGCCTCCAATCTCAGAGGACAAAACCGAAGAGTAGGGAGGGAGAGGACAGCTCAGCTTCTAACTAACATCAACACAACACAGAGGAGCACAAGATACAAGCAATTATGGGCATTTCTGAAAACGATTAGATAAAAAAGTGCAGATATCAAGCAAGGTTTCCACGTACAGTATGACTCCCATAAAGCACCCCACAGCCAAAGATCACTACAGATCAAAAGGAGGGCTTCTCAGGACAATTAAACTGCATAAATGCTTCATATTTCATAATTTTTTGGTTCGCAATTTTCGAAATGCCTGAAAACCAGAAGCTTGAAACTAACATAAGTCAATTATATTGAGAATAAGTACAAATAAGATGCTGGATAGCAAAGATTAGAGATCTCCTAGAGGCCATACGACCCTCCTCAGGAGATGATACACAGGAGGAGAGCTGCAGTCCTAGCCACAGAAACCCATACAGATAAACAGATGGGCCTGCGTAACAATGGAGTGGACAAGGCACTCACTCCGTTTCAGAGGTTGGACCCCTCCACCAATCCGATATAGACACATACATTAAAGGGAATGTGCAGGTTAAAAACTAAATAGTATAATACATGGTAATATATTAAAATAATAAAAATAAATTATATTCACCTTTCTGAACCAACTCTGTTCCAGCACCACTGCTCTAATTCTCCATCTTGGGCTTTATTTTCATGACTGAAACAGTGATTACCCATATATTGCATTAGACCTCAGTAGTCTAGTGCAATATCCCCCTGAGGTCAGTTATTATCTGGAGCGGTCACATGTGGGCACATCATTACTGCAGCCAAAAGTGTGATGTCATTGATGCAGTGGCAGGAAGGATCAAAATGGTGGGGTCGGAGTGGAGGGGATTTGGAACGGTGAGTACAACTTATCTTTCTTTGCTTGTAAAAAATTTTTTCTCAATTCAGACAATCCCTTCAAAAAGGTTGGCAGAATTTCAAGAAGGGGTCTGTTTCCCCCCTGCCCCAAAAAAACGTTGCCTCTCTTGCCCGTCAGATATGTCTGGAATTACAGATTATCTCCACTCATTTGACATGTTATGAGCTGATATACCAGACACCGGGTCATTGGACAAGAGTGCCACTATTTCTGGAAAAACAAAAGATCCTTTTTTTATAGCTCTGGAAATAGTGGGGTTATCTTCTCATAGACATTATATGAGTCTGTGCCACAGGGACTTCACGTGCCACTATAAAGCCTTCTGTACATTGATCTTAAGTGAACATTACAATAAGGCCTCCTTCACATGACCGTATCTGTTTTGCGGCCCATAAATCCCAGATCTACAAATTACAATTGCGGTCCGCGCGCATCCCTCATGTTCTATAATTTGCGGCATGGCCATACGGATGACATCTGTGTTCTGTCCACATTGTTTGCGGCCCTATAGAAATAAATAGCTCTGAATTCGATCCCCCAAAAAATGTGGATCAGCTGCGTACAGAAAATACGATCGTGTGCATGAGGCCTTAGTGTCCAGCAGCTCTAAGGTCTCTTCTGCCCACCCTATGACTGCCTTTTGGAGCAATGGAAGGGACAACCGTTAGAAGGACTTTTCATGCTCTGAGCTATAAATGACATTTATTCCTATTTGTGAGGGGGAAGAAAGTCATAGTTGTATAATATGGAATACTGGCTTACCTCTGAAATTGTGAATGCGTTCTCATCTTCCTGCTCATGTGTCTTCACACGATCTGAATCAATAGCTCTTGTTTGATAGCAGATCTTACTCAGATATCCTTCCTCACATCCCTGCATACAAAAGACCAATAATGTGGATCACAAATATTCTGTCATCATGGTCATCCACGATTATCTGCTGCCATGCACATATTCTATGTAACATACAGATCACTAGTTATAGAAAAGAAAACAGTTCCATGTAAAATAAGAAATCTTAGGGCATATGTGCTATACAGGCTGTCCATATGGTAGCCCTGGGCCATCCCTGTTTGGATGACTCCCTTCTTTTAATGGGAGGTAGGAGGCTGTGCAGGGATTCCCAGTCCACAGGTCGTACAACCTCAGCATGCAATGGTGTGGAGAATTAACCCAATGATCACAGAATGGAGATGAAGGAGCAGCAAACAAGTATCATGTTCTCCGGTGCCGGTTGTTTAGGAGGGGTGGCAGAATTAACCAGGACTAGAAGGAGGCCACATTTAAATATTTGCTCTGGGTCCCTATTTTCTTTGTACACATCTAATATTAATATAGATTTCGCTGATTAACTTACTGGCATTATAGCCTTGCTGTAAAATGACCCAACATGAAGACTATGAAGTATATATCCTTCATAGGGCACCTTATCAAAGAGAGGTGGCTTCTACTATGAGCATCAAGGAGATCGAAAAAATACATTCTTGACCAGATAAAGGTTTAAATTCGAAATTATAAAAAAAAAAAAAAAAAAAAAAAAAAAGAGTGGACAATAAGCAACATGATGGGTGGATAATATCACAGAAGTCATTGAGAAGCATGAAAACTTGAATAGAAGACTGGCTATAAGACTTTTATTATATGGTTGCCATGATTAAAGAAAAAACTTGAGTGATACATAACATAATACTTTAGGTGCCTTAGGCCCCTTTCACACAAGCGAGTTTTCCGCGTGACGTGAACGCATTGCACTCGCACTGAATCCGGACCCATTCATTTCTATGGGGCTGTGCACACAAGCGGTGATTTTCACGCATCACTTGTGCGTTGCGTGAAAATCGCAGCATGTTCTATATTCTGCGTTTTTCACACAACGCAGGCCCCATAGAAGTGAATAGGGCTGCGTGAAAATCGCAAGCATCCGCAAGCAAGTGCGGATGAGGTGCGATTTTCACGCACGGTTGCTAGGAGACGATCGGGATGGGCACCCGATCATTATTATTTTCCCTTATAACTTGGTTATAAGGGAAAATTAATAGCATTTTTAATACAAAATGCATAGTACAATAGGGCTGGAGGGGTTAAAAAAAAAATATATATATTAAGTACAGACCAAAAGTTTGGACACACCTTCTCATTCAAAGAGTTTTCTTTATTTTCATGACTATGAAAATTGTAGATTCACACTGAAGGCATCAAAACTATGAATTAACACATGTGAAATTATATACGTAACAAAAAAGTGTGAAACAACTGAAAATATGTCATATTCTAGGTTCTTCAAAGTAGCCACCTTTTGCTTTGATTACTGCTTTACACACTCTTGGCATTCTCTTGATGAGCTTCAAGAGGTAGTCACCTGAAATGGTCTTCCAACTGTCTTGAAGGAGTTCCCAGAGATGCTTAGCACTTGTTGGCTCTTTTGCCTTCACTCTGCGGTCCAGCTCACCCCAAACCATCTCGATTGGGTTCAGGTCCGGTGACTGTGGAGGCCAGGTCATCTGGCGCAGCACCCCATCACTCTCCTTCATGGTCAAATAGCCCTTACACAGCCTGGAGGTGTGTTTGGGGTCATTGTCCTGTTGAAAAATAAATGATGGTCCAACTAAACGCAAACCGGATGGAATAGCATGCCACTGCAAGATGCTGTGGTAGCCATGCTGGTTCAGTATGCCTTCAATTTTGAATAAATCCCCAACAGTGTCACCAGCAAAGCACCCCCACACCATCACACCTCCACCTCCATGCTTCACGGCGGGAACCAGGCATGTAGAGTCCATCCGTTCACCTTTTCTGCGTCGCACAAAGAAACGCTGGTTGGAACCAAAGATCTCAAATTTGGACTTATCAGACCAAAGCACAGATTTCCACTGGTCTAATGTCCATTCCTTGTGTTTTTCAGCCCAAACAAGTTTCTTCTGCTTGTTGCCTGTCCTTAGCAGTGGTTTCCTAGCAGATATTCTACCATGAAGGCCTGATTCACACAGTCTCCTCTTAACAGTTGTTCTAGAGATGTGTCTGCTGCTAGAACTCTGTGTGGCATTGACCTGGTCTCTAATCTGAGCTGCTGTTAACCTGTGATTTCTGAGGCTGGTGACTCAGATCAACTTATCCTCTGCAGCAGTGGTGACTCTTGGTCTTTCTTTCCTGGGGCGGTCCGCATGTGAGCCAGTTTCTTTGTAGCGCTTGATGGTTTTTGTGACTGCACTTGGGGACACTTTCAAAGTTTTCCCAATTTTTCGGACTGACTGACCTTCATTTCTCAAAGTAATGATGGCCACTCGTTTTTCTTTACTTAGCTGCTTTTTTCTTGCCATAATACAAATTCTAACAGTCTATTCAGTAGGACTATCAGCTGTGTATCCACCTGACTTCTCCACAAGGCAACTGATGGTCCCAACCCCATTTATAAGGCAAGAAATCCTACTTATTAAACCCGACAGGGCACACCTGTGAAGTGAAAACCATTTCAGGTGACTACCTCTTGAAGCTCAACAAGAGAATGCCAAGAGTGTGCAAAGCAGTAATTAAAGCAAAAGGTGGCTACTTTGAAGAACCTAGAATATGACATATTTTCAGTTGTTTCACACTTTTTTGTTATGTATATAATTCCACATGTGTTAATTCATAGTTTTAAAGCTTTCAGTTTGAATCTACAATTTTCATAGTCATGAAAATAAAGAAAACTCTTTGAATGAGAAGGTGTGTCCAAACTTTTGGTCTGTACTGTATATATAACTCACCTTAATCCACTTGATCGCGCAGCCCGGCTTCTCTTCTGTCTTCTTCTTTGCTGTGCACAGGAAAAGGACCTTTGATGACGTCACCATCTTTCATCACATGGTCCGTCACATGATCCATCACCATGGTAAAAGATCATGTGATAAGCGTCAAAGGTCCTTTTCCTGTGCACAGCAAAGAAGAAGACAAAAGAGAAGCCGGGCTTCGCGATCAAGTGGATTAAGGTGAGGTAAATTATTATTAATATTTTTTAACCCCTCCAGCCCTAATCTACTATGCATTCTGTATTAAGAATGCTATTATTTTCCCTTTTAACCATGTTATAAGGGGAAATAATACAATCTACACAACACATAACCCAAACCCGAACTTCTGTGAAGAAGTCCGGGTTCGGGTCTGGGTACCAAACATGCCGATTTTTCTCACACGCGTACAAAACGCATTACAATGTTTTGCACCCGCACGGAAAAAAACGCAAACATGGAACGCAATCGCAGTGAAAACTGACTTGTTTTAGTGTCAAAATCGCACCATTTTCTCTGAACGCATCCGGCCCCAATCCGCAACGCCCCTGTGAAAGGGGCCTTAGACTTTCCTTCTTCATTAGAATGGATGTGCAGTAACCAGGTATGGCCACTAGACAGCGTAACAGCTGTTGTGTTTCGTTGCCTGGTTCCAGCACACAGCAGCATCTGAAAATAGCTGTTCGGTGGTGTCCAGAGGTGGACCCCTGCCAATTTCATATTGATGACCTATCCTGAGGATAGGTCCTCAATACTATGGAAAAACTCTTTAAGAATATTAGAAGGCACCCCGAAGTTCTGTGACCTATATTAATGTCTGCAGAAACTCTCAAAAAAAGCTTAAAAATGACAGGGGGGAGGGGGGGAATATATCTCAAATACAACAAAACTACATTCTAATCCACAAATAATTTGGAAAGGATTGCTCTATTTTGTGGTATCTTCCCTTTTCTGCATCATTAACAACGTACAGTAAAGGGCAAAGTCTGGGAGAAGCAAATCACAGTAAACATTTATTTCATCAGTGTAAGGTTTAAATCAAATTGCTATATGCAAAAGTAAGTCATTGATTTATAGTCAAATTTTATTGGAAGAGAACATTCATAATATACCGATCAGACATTTACAAGATAAAGCAGTATATAAAGGTGCAGTAACTAATTCATTGCGAAAAAGAGATTTCTTCACTATTGAATTTAAACAATAAAATAAAGGAAAATATAAAATGAAAAAGATACCGGTAATATTATTTACTTAAATAAAGGTCATAAAACCACACAAGATAAAAACTGCAAAACATCTTTATGCCTGGAGCCAATATGTTTCAAAACAGCTTAAGAAATCAAAACACTACAAATCCAACAAAACTGCACGGTTCACCAGTCCACCTAATTCTTATACCCTGTGCAGCATTGCCTGGCTAAATACATCAGTTAAGAGGGGCTAGTCGGTACTGGGAAAGGGCTTAGTGTGGAGTAAAAATAAAACTTGCTATACCTCCCATTTCAATGCTTATATAGCCCTTTTTCTATGATATTTCCCTGCTGGACAACCCCTTTAATGTTCCCCATTAAAGGGATATTCTAACACTTGCGGCAGAGTGATCCGACAAGCAGTTCCGTCGCCGGAACTGGCAAACCGTATGCCAACTGATGGCATTTGTAAGACTGATCAGAAAAATGCATTGAAATGCCAGATCAGTCTTTCCGGTGTCATCTGGCAAAACGGTTCCAGCATTTCTTTTTTTCGGTCTGCGCATGCACAGAACGGAAGGGCGGAATCGGCATTCCTATGGAAAAAAATGCCGGCATTCAGGCAAGTCTTCAGTTTTTTTCGCCCTTTTGCCTGATCAGTCAAAAAGACTGAAATGAAGACATCCTGAGGCATCCTGGACGGAATTCTCTCCATTCAGAATGCATGGGGATAGTTCTTTTCCGGCATTGAGCCCTTTTGACGGAATTCAGTGCCGGAAAAGAAAGACGCTAGTGTGAAAGTACCCTAATCTAGTACATAGATTACAGTTGAAGAGCTGTCCAGTACATGTCGTGTAGGTAAAAGGCATTCCAGCGCATGTAGTAAGATGATCACTTCACTACATATGTAATACAGGTAGAGAGAAGTGCAGTACATGTAGTAAGGTAGTAAGTGGATCAGTAAATGTAATACAGGTAGAAAAACGCAACAAGAGGGAAGTACATACAGTGGAGGAAATAATTATTTGACCCCTCACTGATTTTGTAAGTTTGTCCAATGACAAAGAAATGAAAAGTCTCAGAACAGTATCATTTCAATGGTAGGTTTATTGTAACAGTGGCAGATAGCACATCAAAAGGAAAATCGAAAAAATAACTTTAAATAAAAGATAGCAACTGATTTGCATTTCATTGAGTGAAATAAGTATTTGAACCCTCTAACAAAAAAAGACTTAATACTTGGTGGAAAAACCCTTGTTTGCAAGCACAGAGGTCAAACGTTTCTTGTAATTGATGACCAAGTTTGCGCACATTTTAGGAGGAATGTTGGTCCACTCCTCTTTGCAGATCATCTCTAAATCCCTAAGGTTTCGAGGCTGTCTCTGTGCAACTCTGAGCTTGAGCTCCCTCCATAGGTTTTCGATTGGATTAAGGTCCGGAGACTGACTAGGCCACTCCATGACCTTAATGTGCTTCTTCTTGAGCCACTCCTTTGTTGCCTTTGCTGTATGTTTTGGGTCATTGTCGTGCTGGAACACCCATCCACGACCCATTTTCAGTTTCCTGGCAGAGGGAAGGAGGTTGTCGCTCAGGATTTCACGATACATGGCTCCGTCCATTTTCCCGTTTATGCGAATAAGTTGTCCTGTGCCCTTAGCAGAAAAACACCCCCAAAGCAAAATGTTTCCACCCCCATGCTTGACGGTGGGGACGGTGTTTTGGGGGTCATAGGCAGCATTTTTCTTCCTCCAAACACAGCGAGTTGAGTTAATGCCAAAGAGCTCTATTTTGGTCTCATCAGACCACAGCACCTTCTCCCAGTCACTCTCTGAATCATTCAGGTGTTCATTGGCAAACTTCAGACGGGCCTGCACATGTGCCTTCCTGAGCAGGGGGACCTTGCGAGCCCTGCAGGATTTTAATCCATTGCGGTGTAATGTGTTTCCAATGGTTTTCTTGGTGACTGTGGTCCCTGCTAATTTGAGGTCATTAACTAACTCCTCCCGTGTAGTTCTAGGATGCTTTTTCACCTTTCTCAGAACCATTGACACCCCACGAGGTGAGATCTTGCGTGGAGCCCCAGAGCGAGGTCGATTGATGGTCATTTTGTGCTCCTTCCATTTTCGAACAATCGCACCAACAGTTGTCACCTTCTCTCCCAGCTTCTTGCTAATGGTTTTGTAGCCCATTCCAGCCTTGTGCAGGTCTACAATTTTGTCTCTGACATCCTTGGACAGCTCTTTGGTCTTTCCCATGTTGGAGAGTTTGGAGTCTGCTTGATTGATTGATTCTGTGGACAGGTGTCTTTTATACAGGTGACTAGTTAAGACAGGTGTCCTTAATGAGGGTGACTAATTGAGTAGAAGTGTCTAACCACTCTGTGGGAGCCAGAACTCTTAATGGTTGGTAGGGGTTCAAATACTTATTTCACTCAATGAAATGCAAATCAGTTGCTATCTTTTATTTAAAGTTATTTTTTCGATTTTCCTTTTGATGTGCTATCTGCCATTGTTACAATAAACCTACCATTGAAATGATACTGTTCTGAGACTTTTCATTTCTTTGTCATTGGACAAACTTACAAAATCAGTGAGGGGTCAAATAATTATTTCCGCCACTGTATAGTACAGGTAGAGAGCCGCCCACTACATGCACAGATAGACAGCAGTCAGTATATGTAGATATCGAGCAATCCAGTGAACGTAGTACAGGTAATGGGCAGCACAGCACATGTGTATGCAGTACGGGTTAGGGCTGTTTCACATGAGCGGATGCCAAGCGTGACATCTGCTGCGTGAATGACAGCCAAGACCCGATGCGGACAGCAGAAGCACGGAGCAGTAACATGACTGATAATGCTCCGTGCCTCTCTGTGATCTCTTTACTATGAAATCACAGTGAGATAAAGTTGTCACTGTGATTTCGTAGTAAAGAGATCACAGAGAGGCACGGAGCATTATCAATCATGTTAATGCTCCCACTTCTGCTGTCCGCATCGGGTCTTGGCTGTCATTCACGCAGCGGATGTCACGCACGGCATCCGCTCGTGTGAAACAGCCCTTAGAGTTTAGTCCAGTACACAGAGTAAAGGTAGAGAGCAGATCAGTACAGGTACAGAGCAGTCCAGTACATGTAGCACAGGTACAGAGCAGTCCAGTACATGTAGCACAGGTACAGAGCAGTCCAGTACATGTAGCACAGGTACAGAGCAGTCCAGTACATGTAGCACAGGTACAGAGCAGTCCAGTACATGTAGCACAGGTACAGAGCAGTCCAGTACATGTAGCACAGGAACAGAGCAGTCCAGTACATGTAGCACAGGTACAGGGCAGTCCAGTACATGTAGCACAGGTACAGGGCAGTCCAGTACATGTAGCACAGGTACAGGGCAGTCCAGTACATGTAGCACAGGTACAGAGCAGTCCAGTACATGTAGCACAAGTACAGAGCAGTCCAGTACATGGAGCACAAGTACAGAGCAGTCCAGTACATGGAGCACAGGTACAGAGCAGTCCAGTACATGGAGCACTTTTCTATACACGAGAGAAACACTATTTGACGGCCAATCAGTGCATGAACTTGAGTTATGCAGAGTGACCCTTTGACAGCAAAATACCTCCAGCCAATCGCATCTGCCAAAACTGACATAAACCATGAAATTCGGTTGAACACACTGATTTTAGTAAGATCAACCAATTATACTATCATGCCTTATCTAGGCCTCTAGCAGGCCAAACGAAGTCAACAACAGGCCATGTAGAAGCAGCAGGAGACTAACAGAACTGCTAGAGGCTAATCAGCAACAGCAAGAAACGAACCAACGTCTGCTGCAACACGTGATGGCCTTACAGAAAACAGGAGTATCTCAGGGAGTCCACGATGCTCGGAAAGCGGTCCGCACGGTGATCCCCAAGATGGCACCGACGGATGACGTCGAAACCTACCTGGCGGTGTTCGAGAAGGTGGCCGTGAGGGAGAGTCTATCCTGAGACCAGTGGGCTGAGTTCATCTCTCTGTTCCTGGCATCAGGACCCCAACAGGTTTACTTAGATTTACCGGGCATGCGTCAGACTACTATAAGTCAAGGGTGAGATCCTGGCGAGACTGGGGGCGAATGTGTTGGTCCAGGCCCAGCGGGTGCATCAGTGGGAGTTTAACCCAGCGAGACCCCAGTATTATAATTTGCTGCATCTCTTGCAAAAATGGCTACCGCCTGACGTACTTAGTTCCACTGCTATGCTGGATCGTATTGTAGCTGAAAAATTCTGGAGGGCATTGCCACCACCCCTCCAGCGCTGGGTTGGCCAGACGTCTCCTACTAGTGCCCCGGAGATGGTGGACCTGGTTGAACGCTATGAGGCTACTGAGGAACTCCGGGGGGGGAGGGTGTAACAAAATCCAGAAAATCCCTGCCCCAGACCCGGTGGCCTGAGCTGAGAAAGGCCGCACGGGATGTGCCCTTTGGGGATCGGAACCCGAAAATCTTCTGGCGGTGTCATGAGCCCGTCCCGACCTGGTCGAGTCCATGAACGTAAACTTTGGGTATCAACAGTCATGGTATGCCAGAAGGGTCAGTGCGTCAGACACTCCAGAAACTCTCCATAACTAACCTTTGTGTCAGGTGGAAGTGGGAGTCACTCCCGTGGTGGCCCTGCTGGACTCAGGGAGTCAGGTGACCCTTGTGACAGCCTTTTCCACTAAACAGACTCAGGGGGCCAGGGAGTTCGTAGGTCGGAACATGGATGTGTTCTATGACCTCCCTGAACGTCCTTCCACAACCCACCGTGATATTTTCACTGAGCCCCAGGCAAAAGTCTGGTTAAAGACGCACCGGGTGTCTGTGGCTCAGCGACAAGCCACCTCTGAAGGAGCGATACGGGGTTGGCCGCGGCCTGTCACAACCTGGACATGACTCTGGTTACTGCAGAACTTCACGGTGAACCTCACGGTTCATGGTGGAGCACAGAGCAGGCCGGTTGCAGGGAAACGCAGAGGCAGTGTCCTGGGTGCACTGTTTATGCATGTGTTCACCCCCTCAAGGTTGAACAAAGGGGGAGTATGTGACACAGTAAAGGGAATTGTATGTGGAGGCAGGTATTTTCCTCCCAATGTGTGCTGCTGAACTAATTAGCAGTCAGGTAAGGTCAAACACCGGACTGGATCGCAGGTGCCGGTCTGGTTTTTGTTAACACCTAGCTGCCTTTAAAAGACAGCTGGGTTCATGCAGAGGGGATCTCTGTATTGGGATCTGAGGCTTGTGCCAGGGTGGAGGGTTGAGACCCATGTGAGGGGAAACAGGCCGACTAAAGCCTGCTGATAGACTTTGTTGGGAAGGTGACTTTTTAGCTTGAAAAAGTGTTATTTTTTTGTTCTGTGAACTCTCTAACGTGTGGTTAAACACTGAACGTTTGGTTTAAGATTATACATACTTACCTGCTCCCCACAGCCGATTTATGGCTACTTCATCTCCCCAAGTTTGCCACCCTCACTATAAAAGGATAACTCTTTCTGCTGCTGCTGTCTTTTGGAGAACTCTGGTTAGGAATCACTGATGCAGTGAAGGTACAAAGAGAACAATATGTACGTGAAATATAACATTCTGACAGTAATTCAGTTTTATAACCTGTATTTAGGGAGTTAAATAAATCATACATATAACAATTTTTTCCAAAAATAAAAAAGTGTAATAAATGGGTGAATACTGGGTACAGAGCAAAGTCCTCCTAGGCCAGCAATCGTAGACCCCCAAGTCTTGTACGCCTATTACCATGTAAATATGCTTTCATGCCAGCCTAAATTTTTTTCAGAAAAAAATTTGTAGTGGGCAGTCCCAAACGCTATGTGCGCACTCCCATCGGATGGGATAGTGCCGATATTTGCAATAAAAATTTGTGATTACTCAGGAGGTCAGAAGGAAGAGGGCGTGTTTAAGTCTGGAGAAAGCCGATTGGTTGGGGTGAAGCTGTGCGTTCCCGAGATGAGCCGAATTAATTCTGGGTAGTTAGGGAGGGAGGTCTTTGCCTCAGGGTAAGGGCATCGGCGGCCATCTTGAGAAGATAGTCAGAAAGAAGTCTTGTGAGGAGCAGTTGCAATGGACGGAATCTTATTAAACAAGTGGTATGTGAAACACAATAATTAGTGATTATGGATTATCACCGCAGCAGCAACAACATATGAAAATTTTATTTTGAGTGAAAATATGAGAGTTATCCTTTAAAATAATCCTAGAACTGCGCAATTCTAATAGGTGATTTTCTCCGGACCCACAGTTCCAAAGGCTTAGATGACCCCTTGTCACAAAATATTGAGTAGTTGTTAGCGATTTAGCAGCTAAGCAAACTAAAGCAAAAATAAAATCAGCTTTGTGCAGCTATTTTATTGAAGAATGTAATATACTATAGCATACATTTGAAATTAAATTATATGTAAAAGTGACTCAGACTGACGTTACCTGGACGTTTTTCCACTCCCAGCCATCCCCAATAGCTTGAGAGTGCTTCAAAAATTCCAAGCAGAAGTATCTAAATTTCTCTTCTCCCAGGATCAAGTTCTTTCTGCTTTCAGAATTCATTTTGTAGAAACCTGTACGCACAGGAAAAGAAAACGGATAATGGAGATTACATTTTGCAGGTTCCCCTTTTTTTTTTTGAAAATCCACTGAAAGACGTCACAATATGGAATTTGTTATGTCAAACTTTCTAAATGACAACATCTGGAGTCAGGTTTTTCAAACAAACAGAATCCATTCCTTTCAAAAGTAACATTACAAAATTCAATAGACAAAATGTAATTTTGCTCAAGGAACACAAAGTAAAAAATAACCTGAATGTAAATACATTTGACAATCTTCACTGATAAATTTCAAAGAACTGAAAACTTATCTCATCATGAAGTAATTTCAATACCAAAATATCAACTAATGTAGAATTTAGAGACTAAACCTAGAGTTCAAACAGACATTTACTTTGTATAACTTGTGGTCCAAGTTATGGTTTTTGCCATAAATGATAAAAAGGATTGCTAGGTCTACCTTTTATAAAATGCAATTTGAGAAGACAACCATAGATATGTGGAGGTTTATCTATTTATGCTCTATTTTGTCATTGTAGCAGAGATATGGAATTCAAGGTTGGGCAGATCCATTAAATGATGGACAATAACAGCGCCCGAAAGACCCCACTGACATCACTTTACCAGAAGAAACGGCAGTATTTTTTCACGCAAATATGAAAGATGCAACAAAGGTTCTGGACTTTTATTAGATGACTGATCGTGGGATTTATTCTCACTTCCCTATTAAGAGTTGGGAAAAAAAATTCTGCCCTAAAATAAGTTAAACTGGTCTTATTGCCTTTTCAGGATTAGCACTTGAGAATAAAAGAGTGAGCTGGACTTTTTTCAGCTTTACAAACTATGGGTGGAATTTATAATTTGCAGTGCACATGGTCTTATTGCTTGGTGCGGAGATGTAACGTTTTGCAACATTTTAAAAAGTCCCACATCATAAATGAGACACAACACTGTTCTAACCTGGAATTCCGACCAACTTTTCACTCCACTTGCAAAGCTTATCAAATGTCGCAAAATATAACCAAAGTCGAAAAATGCACAAAATGTTGCACTCTTGCAACATTTGTATGCCATAAAACTAGTTTAGCAGACTTGATAAAGGTCCCTCTATGTTATTATTTAAACTATAAGGTTTCAATTCTTCAACAGTAAGCAGATAATTAAAATATTGGAAAATTAAAGCACACGTGTAATGGGCAGTGGGTGTAAACCAACTGTGCCAAATAACCAGCTTGACTTTGGGCTAAACCTAAGGGCGTTGTCCTGGCAGTTCCCTGGAATTCACTTTTTAACCCATCTACAGGGATCTGGACTTCACTGCAGGAAACCAACCAGGCTGCTAAATGGAAAATGCCATGTTGTTAAAATTAAGCATTTATGTTAACCCCCCCACCCCCCCCCCCCCAAGCAAAAGCTGACAAACATGTATGGCACATGTCTAGAGTTTAAATATGGCATTGGTTCAGGAACTGAGGGGGCCCCATAGCTTGCAGTTGACTGCTGTGTTACAGAAGACAGCTATGAGCAGTGTCCAATCAGAGATGACGCCAATCTGAACACATCTCCTCAGATGCCATAGTTAATTACGACCACAGCCATCTGAGGTACTGTAGTTCATTCATTCCAGTTATTACTTTAGTGGCCCTTTTCAGAACCCTCTCTAGCTCTGATGTCTGCCTTGTTCACAGGAGCCCAGAACTGTACACAGTACTCCATGTGTGGTCGGTAAAGTTGCAGGACTATGTTCCCATCACTGGCATCTATGCCCCTTTTGATGCACCCCATCTTATTGGACATGGCAGCAGCTGACTGACACTGGTTTCTACAGTAAAAGGCTATGTACACCTTCAGAGACAATTTTTTTATGATTACATGATACTCATTTTTGGCTAAAAATCTTTTTTTCAATTGGCATTTGTTAAAAATATTCAGCTGTTTTGTTACAAATGGTTAATGGGTTTCTAGCTGTGTGATAGATGACTGGCACAAAGTGAAAGTACCAAATAAATCTTATCTCTAAACTACTTAGTGGTCATAAACACTTATTTAAGCCACATTTTTATCAGTAGGATAAGAACTGAGCTATAATGATTGTTTAGGTGGTCAGAGATAAGAGATAAGGAGTCCGTCTGCTCCTTGGTCAGACGGAAAAGACTGAAAATCCAGGAGTGCTACTAGAGCATGTCAGCTCTGTACAGAGAAAAAAAGGAAACAAAAGAAAATATTTTTAATAAAGACCAATTTAAGAAATTATTTTAGCTCAAAATAATACAAATATTGCCCCCAAAGGTGTACAAAGCCTTTCAGTTTGCTGTCCACCAAAATTCCTAAGTCCTTTTCCATGTAAGTGTTACCCAGTGATTTACCATCTAGTATGTATTGGTGACTTGCATTATTCCTTCCCATGTGCATAACCTTATATTTGTCAGTGTTGAACCTCATCTGCCACTTCTCTGACCAAGCCTCCAATCCATCCAGATCCCTCTGTAGCAGTATACAGTGTAGCAGTAAAGGGGTTGTCCAGGTTCAGAGCTGAACCCAAACATATCCCCATTTTCACCCAGGCAGCCCCCCTGACTTGAGCATCGGAGCAGTTAATGCTCCGATGCTCCCTGCACTGAAAAAAAAAAGGCTCGGCCTCTCTTAGCTGGTCAAATTGTGCTTTTTGGAAGCTTGGCATTTTTGGACCTCCTTGAAAAAAACACTCTTTTGAATGACAATTAGAATTTTTTTTATGTAAAAGGTAATTGTCTTTGGTTATTGCCAAGAACCTGTTTCCTTTAGGAGATGTACAGGTTTCAGTTTCCCAGTCTATATCTGGGTAGTTGAAGTGTCACGGCTGTTAAGGGTAACCAGAGCATACACAGTAAGAAGAGCTACTGACCGGACCCAAACTAGGGAAGAGAAAGGGTGACCCCTGTCAGACCCTCAACACTCAATGGTGGAACGAGGCATGCCCGCGTACCTTAGACTGATGAGCCCTGTAACCCCTACAATAGTGGAAGGGGCACGGCCACCGATGCCCTGCTCAGAATATGGAGGGAACCGTGGCCACCTCAGATCCAGTCAGGAAATCACCAGGTACACAACAAAGTTTGCACACTTAGCTGATGGAGCTGCAGCCGCAGAGAAGACGGATCCAAGGGCCGCTGGCAATATCCGGAGTGCTTGCAGCAGCAGAACACAGGTCCAGAGAACTAGTAGCTTAAGAAGTGAAGATACTCAAGGCAGAGCTACAACTGAAAAGAGAAATATAATCCACGCCCTGCAATAGGAGGAGGGGTGATTTAAAGGCAGGGAAATCAATCGCAGGAGAGACAGCTGGGAGTAAAGACCTCATCACAGGGGCGGAGAAACAGAACAGTGAGAACACCTCCAAACTCTAAGTGACATCATCACAGGGGTGGAGACACAGAGCTGTGAGAACGTCTCAAAGCTCTGGTAGTGACAGTACCCCCCCCCCCCCTCTACAGGTGGACTCCGGACACCCAGGACCCACCTTCCCAGGATGAGCCCTATGAAATGCCCTGATAAGGCGAGTGGCTTTAATGTCCGACATCGGAACCCACATCCTCTCCTCAGGACCATAACCCTTCCAATGAACGAGGTACTGAAGAGAACCGCGGACAATGCGAGAGTCCACAATTCTGGAAACCTCAAACTCCAGATTGCCATCAACCAAAATCGGAGGAGGAGGCAAAGAGGAGGGTACCGTGGGCTGGACATATGGTTTTAAGAGAGATCTGTGAAATACATTATGTATCTTCCAAACGCGTGGAAGATCAAGACGGAAGGCAACAGGATTGATGACTGACAAAATTTTATAAGGCCCAATAAACTTGGGACCCAATTTCCAGGAGGGAACCTTCAGTTTAATATTTCTTGTAGACAACCACACCAGATCACCCACATTCAGGTCCGGACCAGGCACACGTCTCTTATCAGCCACACGCTTATACTTCTCACTCATCTTTCTGAGATTACTCTGAATGTTTTGCCAAATGGTAGACAAAGACGAGGAAAATCTCTCCTCCTCAGGTAAACCAGAAAGAGCCCCTCCCGAGAATGTCCCAAACTGCGGATGGAACCCATATGCACCAAAAAATGGTGACTTATCAGAAGATTCCTGACGACGGTTGTTCAAAGCAAACTCAGCAAGAGGGAGAAATGAACACCAATCCTCCTGGTTCTCCGCCACAAAACAGCGCAAATATGTCTCCAGATTCTGATTGAGGCGCTCAGTCTGACCGTTCGACTGCGGGTGAAAAGCAGAAGAGAAGGACAGCCGAACCCCCAGGCGAGAACAGAAAGCCTTCCAGAACCTGGACACAAACTGCGTGCCTCTATCGGAAACAATATCAGAGGGAATGCCGTGCAATTTAACAATATGGTCGACAAAAGCTTGCGCCAACGTTTTAGCATTGGGTAAACCAGGGAAAGGAACGAAATGAGCCATCTTGCTAAAACGGTCCACGACCACCAGGATCACCGACTTCCCCGAGGAACGAGGAAGATCCGTGATAAAGTCCATGGACAGGTGTGTCCAAGGACGGGAAGGTATGGGTAACGGGAGAAGGGAACCTGAAGGTCGTGAACGAGGGACCTTAGCGCAAGCGCACGTCTCACAAGCAGCCACAAAACCCTCCACAGACTTACGAAGAGCCGGCCACCAAAATCTCCGAGCAATGAGATCTACCATGGCTCTACTCCCGGGGTGACCAGCAAGAACCGTATCATGATGTTCCTTAAAGAGTTTGTGACGTAGCTCAGGAGGCACGAACAACTTCCCGGAGGGACAACAGGCAGGTGCCTCAGTCTGGGCAGCCTGGACCTCGGCCTCCAAATCGGAATATAGAGCAGAAACAACTACCCCCTCCGCCAAAATGGGACCCGGGTCCTCGGAGTTTCCTCCTCCCGGAAAACAGCGAGAGAGAGCATCAGCCTTCACATTCTTGATCCCAGGGCGGAAAGTAACAACAAAATTTAATCTGGAGAAGAACAGAGACCATCTGGCCTGTCTCGGATTCATACGCCTGGCCGACTCCAAGTACGCCAGATTCTTATGGTCGGTAAAAACGGTGATAGGGTGCCTGGCCCCCTCCAACCAATGGCGCCATTCCTCGAAAGCCAACTTGATGGCCAACAACTCCCTATCTCCCACATCATAGTTTCTCTCTGCCGGGGAGAGTTTTCTAGAGAAAAAGGCACAAGGTCGCCATTTGGCAGGAGAGGGGCCCTGGGACAAAACTGCACCCACACCCACCTCGGAAGCATCCACCTCAACAATAAAAGGTAAGGAAAGATCGGGATGCACCAAGATGGGAGCAGACGCAAAACTCTCTTTAATCTTAGAAAAGGCTGCAAGCGCCTCCTCCGACCAAGAGGAAAAATCCGTCCCCTTTTTTGTCATGTCAGTAAGGGGTTTGACAATAGAGGAATAATTCAAAATTAACTTTCTGTAGTAGTTAGCATAACCCAGAAAGCGCATCGATGCCTTCTGATTTTCAGGAAGCTCCCACTCCAGCACAGCACGGACCTTCTCCGGATCCATGCGAAAACCAGAAGCAGAGAGGAGAAAACCCAGAAATTGAATCTCCGATACCATAAAAAGACATTTCTCCAGCTTGGCATACAGTTTATTCTCCCGCAGTATCTGCAGGACCTGAAAAAGATGATCCTGATGGGTCTGAACATCAGGGGAAAAAAATCAAAATATCATCAAGATACACCAATACAAATTTCCCCATTAAATGATAGAAAATACTATTAACAAAATGCTGAAAGACGGCCGGAGCATTCATCAGGCCGAAAGGCATAACGAGATTCTCGAAATGCCCATTAGGGGTATTAAAGGCCGTTTTCCATTCATCCCCCTCTCTGACCCTGACCAGGTTGAACACGCCTCTCAGATCCAATTTGGAAAACACCTTGGCCCCAACAATTTGGTTGAAGAGGTCCGGGATAGGGATCGCGAATCGTGATACGGTTCAGCTCCCTAAAATCTAAACAAGGTCTCAGAGAGCCATCTTTTTTTTTAACAAAAAAAAAACCCGCGGCAACAGGTGACTTTGAGGGACGAATATGCCCCTTCTCGAGACTCTCGGAGATATAGGTTCGCATTGCGAGTCTTTCCGGTTGTGAGAGATTGTAGAGGCGTGCTTTTGGCAGCTTGGCGCCGGGAATGAGATTAATGGGACAGTCAAACTCCCGGTGAGGAGGTAGCTCCTGAACACCGCTCTCGGAAAACACATCCGAGAAATCAGAGAGAAATGATGGCACAGTTTTAGTAGACACCTCTGCAAAAGTCGCTGTGAGACAATTCTCTCTACAAAAGTCACTCCACTCACTTATTTGCCTTCCTTGCCAATCAATAGTGGGGTTATGTCTAGTGAGCCAGGGTAGCCCCAAAACTAGAGGAGAAGGCAATCCGTTAAGGACAAAACAAGATATCTCCTCCACATGAGTGTCACCTACAGCTAGCCGGATATTGTGAACAATGCCTTTCAGAGATCTCTGCGAGAGTGGAGCAGAGTCGATAGCAAAAACAGGTATATCCTTTTCTAATGTACAAACCTGAAAACCATGCAAGGCTACAAATTGAGTGTCAATAAGATTGACGGCCGCTCCACTATCGACAAAAATCTCACAAGGAATGACTTTGCTCTCTAGCGCCACCCTGGCAGACAGGAGAAAACGGGAACTGCAGGTCAGAGGAATAGCATCAATTCCTACATCAACTTTGCCCAAAGTAGCAGATGAAGCAGAACTTGATGATCTACCTCTTGAGGTTTTTCTCTTATTATCGCTCTTAGTACAGTTCAGGAATCTCCTAGACGGACAAACATTTGCCAAATGACCTATTCCCCCACAACAAAAACACACCATATTCTGAGGACTAAATCCTCTTTTATCAGGGGCAAGTCGGCCTAGCTGCATGGGCTCCTCCTCAGAGGGGAGCAAGACAGGATGAGACCCCTGCATACTGAATGAGTCCGCACCATTGCCCCTAGACTGACAATGGCTGGACGGAGAGGTCTTGTTTCTTTCCCTTAGACGCCTGTCAAGGCGTACCGCCAATGACATGGCAGACTCTAAGGACGTTGGTCTCTCATGGAAAGCAAAGGCATCTTTCAAACCCTCTGAGAGACCATGACAGAACTGACTTCGGAGTGCAGCATCATTCCAGCCTGAATCAGCTGCCCATCTCCGAAATTCAGAACAATAAAGCTCCGCAGACAGTTTGTTCTGGCATAAAATACGCAAGTTCGATTCTGCCAGAGCAACACGATCCGGGTCATCATATATCTGCCCCAGGGCCACAAAAAATCTTTCCACGGATCGAAGGGAGGGATCCCCTGATGACAGCGAAAAAGCCCAAGTCTGAGCATTACCCCTGAGCAGGGAGATGACAATCCTCACCCTCTGTTCCTCATTACCAGAGGAGTGGGGAAACAAACAAAAATGGAGTTTACATGCCTCACTGAAGCGAACAAAATTCTCACTGCCCCCGGAGAACGTTTCCGGAAGTGAGACCTTTGGCTCGCAACAGACTCCATGAGCCGGAGCAGAGCCCAATGTTTGTAGCTGAGTCACAGATTGACGGAGATCCGCTACTTCCAAAGAAAGACCCTGCATGCGGTCAACCAAGCCAGAAAGCGGAGCCATGTCAACAAGGACGGTTTTGGTGGATTATAATGTCACGGCTGTTAAGGGTAACCAGAGCATACACAGTAAGAAGAGCTACTGACCGGACCCAAACTAGGGAAGAGAAAGGGTGACCCCTGTCAGACCCTCAACACTCAATGGTGGAACGAGGCATGCCCGCGTACCTTAGACTGATGAGCCCTGTAACCCCTACAATAGTGGAAGGGGCACGGCCACCGATGCCCTGCTCAGAATATGGAGGGAACCGTGGCCACCTCAGATCCAGTCAGGAAATCACCAGGTACACAACAAAGTTTGCACACTTAGCTGATGGAGCTGCAGCCGCAGAGAAGACGGATCCAAGGGCCGCTGGCAATATCCGGAGTGCTTGCAGCAGCAGAACACAGGTCCAGAGAACTAGTAGCTTAAGAAGTGAAGATACTCAAGGCAGAGCTACAACTGAAAAGAGAAATATAATCCACGCCCTGCAATAGGAGGAGGGGTGATTTAAAGGCAGGGAAATCAATCGCAGGAGAGACAGCTGGGAGTAAAGACCTCATCACAGGGGCGGAGAAACAGAACAGTGAGAACACCTCCAAACTCTAAGTGACATCATCACAGGGGTGGAGACACAGAGCTGTGAGAACGTCTCAAAGCTCTGGTAGTGACATGAAGTCCCCCATAATAATGACCTCATTATGATTTGCTGCCTCGTCTATTTAATTTAGTAGTAGATTTTCTGTGGACTTCTGTGGTATATTAGGTGGCTTATAATAAACACCTATTAGTATTTTCTTATTGTTTTTGCCTCCATGTATTTCTACCCACAGTGACTCTGTAACATCCCGAAGTATGTTACTCAACTCTCTTTCCCCGCTACAACATGTTAAGTGTAATTTCATTGTCCGTTTATATAATTATAATGTCATTTAATGTATTCCTAGGCCTGTTTTCATATATTATGCGGCAATTTCCAGGTGCACCAGCAGGTGGCAGCAATGTGTGATCAGGACCATAGCCAGTTTAGTATTGCTAGACTAGAATAGTTCATTCCAGTTTTAGTTCCCCTCCTCTGTGAGCAGAAGTGGGCTGGTCCCATGTCCTGTCTCATGGGGAGGAGAAGGAAGTTAAGTTAGTGTACCAGCTACCCCCGCTTGGGGTAGGCTGTGTTAGTAGTAGCTCCCAGAAACAGGGATCCCAAGACAGGATCTTGCCTCGGCTGAGGCCAAGGATCAATCTTCCCAGCCTGAGCTATCAGCCTCAGCTGGTTGACAAGAAAGCAGCCGTCTCCAGCCTCCAGGAAGAAGCATTCCCTGTGGGCCAAGCTGTGAGTACATATCCAGAGTCCAGGAGAAGTCAAATTCCTCCTCAGCTAGTAAGGCCCATACTAAGCAGAAGACAGAGCAGAAGATAAATACCTGCCAGATTCCCCAGGCACATAGTATAGAAGCAGAATAGATACTGATCCCTGGCATACATTGCCTATACCTGCTGGGACCTAAGACTATTGCTGTAACTTGTATGGATTTAAGCTGCCATTCAGTAAAGACAAGTTAGATTATATTACCAGTCTGGATCTCATTTACTACTACCAAAGTTCCTCAGTTACTCCTATTAACAACACTCATTTTATTGCAAGTGAGCCAGGATCCAGGAGTCCAGCCGTATCAAGGTAGGAGACACCGTTGACACTACCATATCTGCTATACAGAGACATTATCCCCCTCTGGCATTCCTCACCTGGTACATGAGCTATACCATCTTAAAGGGCCCTGCTACAGTACCTGCGCAAGCTGCAATTGGCGTCACAAACAAACCATAGACTTAGATACACATATCCTGACCCACTGCATCATTGGCCACCGTACAAGTGTCCTGCTCATTGCAACTCCACATGTTTCAGTCATGTCTCAGTTATTCCCACTATGTCATTGTCCTCCTCACACATTACTACTTCCAGTTCCCCAGTTTTATTAGTCTTCTGGCATTAGTAGACATACAATTAAGAGGTGTACCCTACAGCTTTCCTTCTGAACTGTTCTAGTACCTCCCTCCAATCCACACCCAGTCTCATTACCTCGCCCCAGGTATCTATCTGCACTATCGTCCCCTCCTATAATGTAATTCCTCCCCCCAAGTCCCTAGTTTAAATACTCCTCCAACCTTCTAGCCATCTTCTCCCCTGAAACAGCTGTACCTTCCCCATTGAGGTGCAGCCCGCCCCTACGGTAGAGCCTGTAGCCGACAGAGAAATCAGCCCAGTTCTCCAGGAACCCAAATCCCTCCTTCTTACACCAGCTCTTGAGGAACTGCATCTCCTGCTGCCTTTCTAAAGTGGCTCATGGTATCAGTAGTATTTCAAAAATACTACTTTTGGAGGTCCTTAAAAATTCAAATCACCTAATTTCTCAATTTTAGATTGAAAAAACAACAAAAAAGTAAACATAACTAATATTGCCACATCTGAAAATGTCTGGCTTATTAAAATCTAAAAATATTTAACCTACAAGGTGAACTCCCTCATGGAAAAAAATCAAAATGGCTGAATCCGTTTTTTGATCACCTCCAAAAAATGTTTATAAAAAGATCAATAAGTCATATGTACCCAAAATGGTACAGACAAAAATATATAAAACAAAAAGCTATGAGTGTCAGAATATGGTGACACAAGGTAAATTTTCAGCATTTTTGATATTGCTGTAATTGTATTGTTTAACCCTTGACCCTGAGATTTTCCATTTTTGCGTTATTGTTTTTTCACTCCCTGCCTTCCCATAGTCCTTTTTTTTCCGTTCACATAGCCTTATGAGGGCTTATTTTTTGCAGGACAAGTTGTACTTTCTAATAGCACCATTTATGGTTGCATACAATGTAGTGGGAAGCGTAAATGTTTTCCAAATGGGGTAGAATTGGGAAAAAATGCAATTCTGGCAAAGATTTTTATTTTTTTTACACAATGCACTATGCTGTAAAATTGACCTGTTATATTCATTCTCCATGTCAGTACATTTACAACGATACGATACGTTTTAATACTGGGAAAAAAATTAAACTTTTGAGAAAAAAAGTTTAGTCACCATATTCTGACCCCTATAGCATTTTTGTAGTTAGGTGTACGGGGCTGTGTGAGGGCTAATTTTTTGCGCGGTGATCTGTACTTTTCAGTGATACCAATTTGAAGTGTGTGTGACTTTTTGATCACTTTTTATAAAATAATTATTGGGGAGTTAAAATGACAATAAATGGCAAATTGGCATTTATTTTAATTTTTTTTTACATTACGCCATTTGTCGTATGCCATTAATATTATAATATTTTAATTCTATGGGCATTTTCACACGCGGCGATGCCCATGATGTTTATTTTTTTTATTAGGTAAGTATTTTTATTCTTATTTTAAGGTAATGGGGGGTGATTTAAACTTTTATATATATATATATATATATATATATATATTTATTTATAAAAACTTTTTTTAAACTTTTTTTTTTTTTAAGTCGTCCTGGGTGACTATGGCATATAATTATATTGCCCATTGTGTTCATTGATAGGTATATAGCCATCATTGGACACTTCATTTTCAGTATAACAATACAGTGCTGCCACCTAGTGGCCTGTATTAGTATTTTCATCTAATAGACTCTGAAGTCTGCTTGAGGCTTCCGTCTATTAGATCAATGTAACAGGTTCCCCGATCTCAGCTATGGAACACTGTTACCAGAGCGGAAGCGTGCGGTTTCTGCTTCCGGACTGATCAGGTGCCATGGTCACATTTGGCCACGGCATCTGAAAGTGAAAATGTATGCTATCAGCCTCTGTTATGTAAAATATCAGAAACCTAGCAGTTATGGCGCTCGCTACACGTGCGAGCGGGTGCAATGTTTAGAGACTGGACTTCCGTCATACATGTGCGCCAGAGGTCCTGAAGGGGTTAAGCACAGAGTGAACAAAGTAAAAAATACATATGAAAATACACAATGCAAAATTGAATACATGGATTATGTATTTACTAACACTATATTGGCTATATAAATGAACAGGAGGTCTTGAGCACGGTAACTACACTATATTATGACAAGTATTGGGACACCACTTAAAGGGAACCGGTCATGTTGAACATGGTATCTGAGTAGGAGGAGCTGAGCAGATTGATACAGTATATAGTTTTGTCGGAAAAGATTTAGTAAAACTTGTAATTTATACATTTAAATTACTGCTCATTCTGGGCTTTGAAGTCAAGGGGGCAGTCCTATATATCAATCTGCTCAGGTCCTCCTGCTCTTTAACATGTGGCCTGTAGCTCAGACACCATGTTCAACGTGACAGGTTCTCTTTAATCATTAAATTCTGAGGTTTCATTTAGTCCTATTGCCGTAGGGGTATAAAACCCAGCCCCTAGCCATGCAGTCTGCCCTTACACACATTTGTGAAAGGATGGGTCATTCTAAAGAACTCACTGAATTCCAGCAAGGTACTGGAACAGGATGCCACTGCTGCAACAAGTCATGACATGTCTTCCCTCCCAGATATTCCACCATCAACTGTAAGAGGTATTATTGCAAAGTAGAAGCATTTAAGAATCTCAGCAACTCCGCCCCAAAGTGACATGACAAAGTTACAGAGGTGGGGTCGCAGAGAACTAAGGCACATTGGTGGGGAATTTATCAAGCCCTATACGCCAGAATTATGGCATGAAAAAGTCACAAATAGGGGTTTTTGTGACTTTTTGGGGTCAATTTTGTGACTCTTTGAGCACTGCGCCTTCCAGCATCACCTACAGATTTGGAGTGAAAATTTGGGCAGAATTTCAGAGTAGATTACTTTTGTGTCACATTTATGAAATGCAACTTAAAAAAAAAAAAGTCACAAAGAATTGCAACTCCATGCCAGCCATTCCACGGGCGTACTTTTACTGAAAAAGGCACAACCACATTGCACTTCCACCAAATTTATCATTACTGTAAACTTTTAATAAATTTGGCACAGGTGTGTATCGAAACTCCAGTCTAAAAACTAACCTCAAATACACCAGCAATGAAAAATTGCCCCCATACAAAGTCACTAATGCTCTGTAGAGGTCCAAACCTCCTCTAGCATTTCCATCAGCACAAAAGCTGTGCTGCGAGAGCTTCATGGCATGGGTTCCCATGGTTGCAACAAAGCTAAGTGTCGGACAGAGCGGTGTGAAGCTTGTCTCCATTGGACTCTGGAGCAGTGGAAATGTGCTCTGTGGAGTGATAAATCATGCTTCTCTATCTGGCAGTCCGATAGATAAATCTGGGTTTGGTGAATGCCAGGAGAACATTATCTGCCTGACTGCTCTGTTCCAACCGCAAAGTTTAATGGAGGAGGGATAATGCCATGAGATTGTTTTTCAGGGTATGGCCTAGACCTTAATTCTATTGAATGGAAATCTTAAAGGGGTTCTCCGGCCATTAGTGATGGACGAACATCAGCCGGGACGGTTCGCGAACGCGATCAAATGTTCGCGAACCTCAAGTTCGCGGCGGGCCTCATTTACTTTAATGGCAGGTATACCTGAAAAACCTTCAGCTCATATTTGCAGCCACCAAATACGTAGAAGTGCACAAATAGTACCAAAACATGGACTGTGACATACTAGAGGGGGATCAATGACAAAAAATAAATAAAAATGTATCTTAATCAGGGGACATTTGCATGCGTCGTAAAAAGGGAAATTATATGTTCTAAAGCAGTTTTTGTCATGTATTAGTGGCAAAATAAAAATAAATGTGCCGTTCAGCGGTGCAGTTATATGTTCTAAAGGCGTATGCTCGACAGACAGGATCCATTTTTTGTGGGTTATTGTTCTGACGGATCAGAGAAAGGGCAAAATAATCAGTGACGTTAACACAGACTTACTGCTGACACCCTCTCCACTCTGTCGGGGGGCTCTACTTGTATAAGCGTTTAATAGAACAGGTTCTGTAGACATCTATGTGGAATCAGCTGATGATCGTGTAAAAGGAGTGTGCTTCATACGTGAGTTATTTGGTCAGTTTTGGCCCCGTGACTGCCCTAATAAGTGAAGTGTGCAGTGATTCTAAGAGCGACGCCTGTCATCTGCATGTCATACTGACTCACAGTATTGTTTCACTACCACAGCACACTCCCTATGTGTGTTACTGCAGGGCACAGTGTTCTACACCCCTATAAAAGCTCTCTGCAGCCAAGAAATAGCTGTTTTGTAACACGATTCGCCACAAATAAACTTAGATCAAACCAATTTTTTTTTTATTTATTCGGCCGAATCGAATTTTTGAAAAATTCGCTCATCTCTAGTTACAATCCTCCCTTTCCCTTCTGTTATCTCTAACACAGTCAGAAGGAGTGAGCAGAAAGATCTAGCACAGCAAAGAACATGTCAATATATTTAAAAAAAATAATGATATCTTGCAGTTTTCACATCAACCACTGAGTCTCACAATAGGCTAACCCTTCTTTTTCTCACTTCTCAGCAGTCATCCTATTTATCATCACAGACAGGAATACAATGAATGACAAAACCTCTATTATAAAGCAGGAGGCAAAGAACACAAGATCCTCCATTGACAACAGATGGACGCAGCCGACCTCTTGCCGTCTCTGCACAGTGACCTCTGAACTGCTGTTTATAGAGCACCGAAGCGGCTCAGCAGAGATGGATGTTCCTGTAATCATGTACTGCGAACAGAAAAATCTACAATCAGACATAATTGTAGATTTGGAAAAAAGCCTGTATCTGGTTTTAGCAAAATAAAATTACCTTTAAAGGGGTTGTCTCACCTCAGACAGCTAGGTTATGCCCTCAATGTCCGATAGGTGTGCACCTATCTTAGAACAGAGCCTGAAAACTGAAGGAGGGCGGACCGCCCATGCACGACCTCCCTCCATTCATTACTATGGGAGCACCGAAAATAGCCGAGCGGTGTCCCATTGAAATGAATGGGAAGCGTACCGCACAAGTGCAGCCACCACTCCATTCACTTTTATGGGGCTGATAGAAATAGCTTTAGGATTATGGTCACCTCATTTCTAAATGTACGACTTTGATTATCTGAGAAAGTACGTGTGTAATCCACTCACCACCGTGCTGTCAGTAGTATTACAGTCAAATTGTACACTAATCCGTTTATATATTTAATTTCCATTTTTCTTGCTTTGGGTTAATATTAGAGGGGCTGAGCATAACTTTCCACTATTTTCACTTTTCAATGACAGCTCTATAACACAGTGGTACTATACAGAAATAAATCACAGTTCTTATCCATAGGACAATGCGATACGGGTCACAGATACATCCAGAAGTTAACTAGCTTATACCAGGCAGTCAGACATTGTCACATTGTGATACAAAGTCAATTATCCTAACATGTCCTCAACAGATCCCTTCAAATACAGAAGGCTATAAGTTTAAGCTTTTGAAGAAGAGAAAATCCGACCAGATTTTTAAAATATACCTCATATCCAGAAGAGCTCAGGGAGCGCTGGACGCAACTAATCGGAACTTTTTTTTCTCATTTACTTCAGTTATTTTTTTCATTCTCTCCAACCATGATTGCATTGTTAAAGAGGTACTTTTAATTAGAAAATGTAATTATAGCCACTGATTTGTTCAATAAAATCTATCTGTATAAAGCCACCTGTTTATTCTTTTCCTTATTTTTTCATCCCCCTTGGTAACATCGCTGAAATGGTCGCACATGCTCAGTTTGATTTTTCCAATCATTATCGGAACTGAGTATAAATATTCCAATTTCCAATAATTGCCCAGATATTCTGTACATGTAAGTGCTCCTGACATACACCGAACCCCAAACAAGTCTATATAGTACAATGGGCCCAGTGTATATCAAAGAGTGTAGTTTTTACTTGTTTGACCGGTATACCTTCTATTTATGTTATTTACTTATATAGCGCCAACATATTCTATAGCGTTTTACAGAAGTTATCATCACCCATTGTACCCAGGGGTGCTCACAATCTAAATCAGTATGTCTCTGGAGTGTGGGAGGAAATCCCCACAAAGAGAAAACATACAAAGTATAGGATTCTCTGTGCGCTTTTTAATACATTGCATCCCACAAAATAATGTATTTTTTTGTTACAAAGTAAGTCAATAAGTGTTGGAGCCATACATTTGGCAATGTAATTAAAAGTACTTCTAGCACATGCCTCAAGCATAAATTATATCTGAACAGATCTTAAAGGGGTTGTGCCAAGTTAAAAGGTTATCCCCTACCCACAGTGTAACGGATCTCCTGGCACCCCGACCGCGTATCTCCGTCGATAGATGCTCCTAGTGCTTCCCGAGGTCTCCAAGCACTCCACTTGACACAGTAAGCGCTGCAGACCCCACGAACCGCCAAAGCGTGGTTGAGGCCTCACCGTCTCCTACCCACCCTGGACCTACGACAAGGCTCCAGTGGGTGAACCTCTCCTACAGCCAGAGAGCAGGATCAGCTCTTACAAGAGCTAGTAGTTATGCCAGGGGAGTATAGCAAATCTTCAGCGTATAGCAATCCCCCAGTGTTGATCAGTTACCCAAACACCAGCCTCAACATGATGAAGGATAAAACAGGCACACTTTATTGAAGGCTACCCGCCCGTATTTATGCAGGTCCTTATCTGGTGGACACGCCCCTAGGGGACCAGAAGGAAGACTGTGACACAGGACCGATATGCAGCAATTCAGGAAACACAGACACAATACATCCCCACAATGCATCATGGTTTCCTCCTCTCTGCCCTGGCGACACCTGAGGAGCAATTCAATTATCTCTCAGGACAAAGGGAAATCGCCATTGTACATGTGGGGACAACAGGACAGAAATCACTATTCAAATATACAATGTCACAACCATTACAGTAAACACAGACATTTAATATATCCCCAGATAGCTCAAGTCTGAGTGCATATTATTAGGTGAATGGCATTCAGACTACACGAATACAATAAAATTAGCTATCTGGGTACCCTCACATAACATAAAATACAATTCCAAAGACAGATTTAAGCTGTGCGGCCGGTCTGTCTTCTCCTTTAAAGTTAGTATGGGCCATAATCCTGAGGCAAGAGGCTGGTAAACAGGCCCCTCCAAAACACAGTGGCGAGGTTGGTTTCGCCACACAGGATAGGGGATAACTATCTGATTGGGGTGGGGAACACCCACTGGTAGCTCCAGCCTGCTGCTGCTCCATTCATTGTCTATAGCACTGCAGGAGATAGCAGAGTACAATCTCTCAGTCTCATAGAGAATGAATGGAGCAGCAGTGCGCCTGCTCAGTCTGCTGCTTCATTCCGACAGGGGCAACAGAAGCCCCATTCTCAGGGTCATGGTGTGTCCCAGCAGTCGGATAGTCCCTGTGGATAGGGGGCAACTTTTAAGCCTGGCACAGCCCCTTTATCCGTCAGGAAGAATTCATATCAATTCCCTGTTTTAAAGGGGTTATCCAACCCCTATAATGCCTCCCCAAATGCCCGGGCACTTCACACAGATTGCACTTACCTCGCTCCGCGGCACCTGCTTCGCTTCTGATGCCCGCAGCGTGCCTGCATCTCTCCGCTGCGTGGATGAAAACATCCGGCGACAGGAGGGGGTCAGCCAATAGCAGGCTGCGATGGGGACGATCCCCCCTAGCATTACCCGCGATGCGAGGGGGGGCTCGTCCCCGTCACAGCCTGCTATTGGCTGTCACCACCTCCCACGTTGCAGGATGTTTTCATCCAGACGATGGGGAGATGCAGCGACGGCAATACGGGCATCAGGAGTGACGCGGGTTTCAGGGAGCGAGGCAAATACAATCTGCGTGAGGTGCCCGGGCATTTGGGGAGGCATTATAGGGGTTGTATGAACCCTCTAACTACAGTAGTGTATTTGTGATATACATGCTGTCATGGGTATGGTACATAGAAATGTAATTGTAGTGAATACGCTAAATGAGGACTTTGCAAGCTTTTTCTACTGGGGTCTCGCCATCAAAAACATAGTAATGCCTGGTTCTTATCACGTACTTGCCAATTTTCAGAAGTCGGCAGAACGTGATTGTGGCGCAGGAGGAAGGCACCTGGTGACATACATTTAGAGCCCATGGAAGGGAAGAAAGCAGCCCTTCATGAGATGTGCAGGAGATCTGCCAGCATTTATGTTGCTAAATCAGGTGTCATTGAGATTGAGAGGGGTCTAAGCAGCAGAAGCTATCCTCGACAAAACTAAGCTTCAATACACAGGCACAGCCCAGGAATAAGGGTGGCGCTGTTTCTAGAAGAAAGCACAATTACAAGTGTTGCAGATTTCTGAGGAAGAAGGATCAGTCAGGATAGATTTCAACATTGCCAAATGCCTATGTCTTCAAGGAGATAAACCAAAGCCAGAGTTGTATGGCAGCTGCTTCTACCACCTCTTCCTACTAAGAATACAATGCGCACTCATCCAAGTCAAGTGTGCATGCATATGGGGGGAGTTGGCAGGAGCAGCTCTCGGCTGTAATCTCGTTCTGCTAAAATACTGTATATGGCCGCCTCATAAAGAGCAGAATATCATCCCATGAACCTATATATCCACAGAGGTATATGCAATACAGAACATAAGTGAGCACCTAGCATGTCTGTAGCCCATTGCAGCTTCCAAGAAGGTACCATATATCCCAAGAATAATACTAAGGCTACGTTCACATCTGCGGCAATGCGACCTGGCCGCCAGTTCTGGCAGAGATTTCCAAGAATAGGCCGAAAAAAAAATGCAGTGTGCATTGGTTTCTGTCTGGCCGATTCTCGGCATATTTGCTGGATTGGAGCTGACAGATGTTTTGGTTGCATTCGGCAGTGCCGGATCCGGACAATTCTGGCAGGCTGTTCTCTGCCGAAATCCATGCTGCCGATGTGAAAGTTGCCTCACTGAATTTAGTTTGGTGCACTCCTATCCTGTGCCTATACGACAGTAAGGCAGTAGTTATAGCTACAACCCCGGCTATCACTATTTATGTCATAGGCACCTGGGTCGTTTCTGATCCCACGCGCTCTTTGTTTGCTCCTTACATCTCTCGCACTGGGGTTTCCCACAACCAGGATTTGTTTCTACGAGTTAATCCAACGCCTGCAGCACAGTGTACCTGAACATCAGAGATGTGCAATCGTTAGGCTTTATGAGTGATATTCCCCGAGGTGCGTTCACAACGTGATGACAGCTGCATGACTCGTGTGAATGAGCACTAACGCTGTCACAAAACAGAATTTCTAGCAATGGTAACAGCCACGCTTTAATATCATTGCTCAGAGGGTATAGTTTCATGTTCTCTCACTTTAACAAGGCCACTAAGGGTGGGTTCACATCACGTTTTATGCCTCTGTTTGACGTACGTGTTAGAAAAAAAAAAGGATACGATAAAAACTGCAACACACCACGCTCTTATATCCTGCACAGTCCAGTAAAAAAAAAAACTTTTTTTTTTTTTTACAATGGGCAATGGATGCCACTGTACAGTATCAGTCTGAAGCATCCGTTTAAGGCCTCATGCACACGGCCATTGTTTTGGTCAGCATCCAAGCCACCGTTTTGGCTCGGATGCGGACCCATTCACTTCAATGGGGACGCAAAAGATGCGGACAGCACTCCGTGTGCTGTTCGCATCCATTGCTCCGTTCCGTGGCCCCGCCCAAAAATATAACATGTCCTATTGTTGTCCACGCTTTGCGGACAAGAATAGGCAGTTATATGTAAAGGCTGTCCGTGCCGTTTCGCAAATTGCACCCGGGGACAATGGAAGTCAATGGGAGAACCCGAGCATTAAACTAGGCACCCCCTGCTGTGAAGAGGGGAGGGTGTCTGGTTCATAGGAAAAGGTCAGAAATTGATGGAAACCCCACCAAAATGGTTCGGGAACAGCATGGGGAGGATGTCTGGATGCATCTTGGACTCCCAGGTCGCTGCTGGGAACGATGTTGCCCGAGTAGTACGCCACTTTTACAGACTGACAATAATACACTCAAAACCGAAGATAAAATCGATTTTAGAGGAAAAATTATTAGGAAACATTCTTTCCTGTATATTTACTTGTATATAAAGTGCAAGTGCTGCCAAAAATTACAAGGAAGGGGCACTCCGATACAACCTGTATATCACATAAAGGAGGGCCTCATTCACATTGTGGTACAATCGTTCAGGTAGTGGGACTCTTACGCTCATAAATCCTATGCACTAAGTGAAAGGGCTTCCAAAAATTACAAGGAACCGGCACTGTATTCAGTACTTTATAAAAACACATTTAAGGTGCCTTCATGTTCAGCCGCTTTCCTCTGGTGGAGTAGAGAAGTCAGGGGCAATCCAGGCCTTGTTCATTTTTATAAGGCCTCATGCACACGACAGTATTTTTTCACGGTCCGCAAAACAGGGTTCCGTTGTTCCGTGATCCGTGTCCGTTTTTTCTTCCGTGTGTCTTCCGTGATTTTTGGAGGATCACCAGACATGAAGGAAAGTTAAAATAAAGTCGTTTTGGTGTCCGCCTGGCCGTGCGGAGCCAAACGGATCCGTCCTGACTTACAATGCAAGTCAATGGGGACGGATACGTTTGACGTTGACACAATATGGTGCAATTGCAAACTGATCCGTCCCCATTGACTTTCAATGTAAAGTCAGGAGTCCCTATCTGAGTTTTCTCCAATCCGATGGTATATTTTAACTTGAAGCGTCCCCATCACCATGGGAACGCTTCTATGTTAGAATATACCATCGGATTTGAGTTACATCGAAAACTCAGATCCGACAGTATATTCTAACACAGAGGCGTTCCCATTATGATGGGGACGCTTCAAGTTAGAATATACTAAGAACTGTGTACATGACTGCCCCCTGCTGCCTGGCAGCACCCGATCTCTTACAGGGGGCTGTGATCCGCACAATTAACCCCTCAGGTGCCGCACCTGAGGGGTTGACTGTGCGTATCATAGCCACCTGTAAGAGATCAGGTGCTGCCAGGCAGCAGAGGGCAGACCCCCCTCCCTCCCCAGTTTTAAATTCATTGGTGGCCAGTGCGGCCCCCCTCCCTCCCCAGTATTAAATTAATTGGTGGCCAGTGCGGCCCCCCTCCCTCCCCAGTATTAAATTCATTGGTGGCCAGTGCGGCCCCCCTCCCTCCCCAGTATTAAATTCATTGGTGGCCAGTGAGGCCCCCCCTCCCTCCCTCCCCTGTATTAAATTCATTGGTGACCAGTGAAAGTCAATGGGTCCGCAGAAAATCACGGAAAACGGAACAACGGACACGGATGCACACAACGGTTGTGTGCATGAGGCCTAAGAGTCAACTTGTCAGCATTTTCAGTTGACAGGCGGATGCGTTTATCAGTTATTA
Source organism: Bufo gargarizans (assembly GCF_014858855.1). Taxonomy (NCBI): domain Eukaryota; kingdom Metazoa; phylum Chordata; class Amphibia; order Anura; family Bufonidae; genus Bufo; species Bufo gargarizans. Next base: position 653,968,451 of record NC_058080.1, read on the forward strand.
TGCCCCCAGCAGCACTAAATACCTGCACTGACAAAACGCTGGTGGCACATGTCCAGCTTGGACACCCAGTAGTTGTAAGGCACAGAGGGATCATTGAGGACGCTGACATGGTCTGCTACGTACTCCTTCACCATCTTCCAAAATGTTTCCCTCCTTGTGACACTAGGCCACGCATCAGGGTGAGGGTGCTGGAGGGGTGTCATGAAACTGTCCCAGGCTTTTGAGTGTGTTTCCCTGCCTCTGTTGGAACCGCTGTGTGTTCCCCTTCGCCGTTTCGCCACATCTCCCCCTCGGTTGCCCAAGTAACTACGTACTCTGCAGCCTGACAAAGTTGTCAGCTGGAAATTTTTGGAGCAATTTTTCCACAAGGACCTTCTGGTATTGCAGCATTTTGCTTGTCCTCTCCACCACAGGAATGAGAGGTTCTCTTTGTAGCGGAGGTCGAGAAGGGTGAACAACCAGTAATCGGTGTTGTCCAAAATGCATAAAGCGAGTGGGTCACGGGAAAGGCAGCCTAACATAAAGTCAGCCATGTGTGCCAGAGTCCCAACATGCAAGACTTCGCTGTCATCATCAGGAGGATGACTCTCAATCTCCTTATCCTCTTCCTCCTCCTCTGCCCATCCACGCTTAACAGATGGAACTAAACTTCCATGGGCACTACCCTCTGTAGCTGAGGCAACCGTCTCCTGCCCCTCCTCATCATCATCAATTTGCGCTGAGAAGACAAACTGAGGGTGTAATGTTTTCCCCCATTTCCACCTCTTCCACATGCAAAGCATCAACCTTAATTGAGCAGCGAGCGTTTGAGTAGACACAGAAGTGGCATGGTTACGCTGATAATAGCATTATCGCCGCTCACCATCTGTGTTGCTTCCTCAAAGTTTCTTAAAACCTCACAGAGGTCAGACATTAATGCCCACTCCTCGCTTGTGAAGAGCGGAAGCTGACTGGAAAGGCGATGACCATGTTGCAGCTGGTATTCCACTACTGCCCTCTGCTGCTCGCAAAGCATGGCCAACATGTGGAACGTCGAGTTCCAGCGCATGCTGACGTCGCACAACAGTCGGTGAGCTGGAAATTGTAAGCGCTGCTGCAGCACTGACAGACCCGCGGAAGCTGTCAATGACTTGCGGAAATGGGCACACACGCGGTGCACCTTCACCAGTAGCTCAGGCAAATTGGGGTAGGTTTTGAGAAACCGCTGAACCACTAAGTTGAAGACGTGGGCTAGGCATGGGATGTGTGTGAGCTTGCCGAGATCCAAAGCCACCACCAAGTTACGCCCATTATCATACACAACCATGCCTGGTTCTAGGTTGAGTGGCGCCACAGCTCAGTCTCTTATCCCCTGCCACAGCTCTGCGGCGGTGTGCTGTTTGTCACCTAAGCAGATCAGCTTAATCACGGCCTGTTGACGCTTCCCCACTGCAATGCTACACTGCTACACTGCTTCCAGCTACCGACTAATGACTGACTGGTGCTGCAAGAGGATAATTCTGAGGTAGAAGTGGAGGTGGAGAAGTGGGGGGTTGGAGCCACTAACGTAGGTGGTGGCGGATACCCTGATGGAATTAGGGCCCGCGATCCTTGGTGTCGGTAGCACCTGTGCCATTCCAGGGTACGACTCGCTCCCGACCTCCACAACGTTCACCCAGTGTGCCGTCAGGGAAATGTAGCGTCCCTGGCCGAAAGCACTTGTCCATGTGTCAGTGGTTAAGTTTACCTTTCCAAGAAACTGCGTTGCTCAGGGCATGGGTGATGTTACCGGACACATGTTGGTGTAAGGCGGGCACGGCAAACCGTGAAAAATAGTGGCGGCTGGGGACTGCGTAACAAGGGGCGGCCGCCGACATCAGGCTGCAGAAGGCCTCAGTATCCACAAGCCTAAATTGCAACATTTCCAGGGCCAGTAATTTGGAAAGTTGCGCATTTGGTGCTATAGCCTGTGGGTGGGTGGCTGGGTATTTGAGCTTGGGTTCAAATGCCTGGGGTAAGAACATTTGTATGCTGCGCTGGGACACAGAAGTGGATGTGGTCGCTGATGGTGCTTGCGAAGGTCCAGGTGCAGGGCAGGAGGCATCCGGGCCTGCACCTTCGACAGGGGATTGGCCAGCACATAACACAGGGGAAGAGGAGGCAGTGGTATAACACACAGATTCTGGACCCAGGCGTTCGGCCCACCTAGTACGGTGCTTTGATGACATGTGGCGGATCATGCTGGTGGTGGTGAAGTTGCTAGAGTTCACACCACTGCTCATCTTTGTATGGCACAGGTTGCAAATTGCAATTCTTTTGTCGTCCGCACTTTCCTCAAAAAAGTGCCAGACTGCAGAACACCTAACCCTTAGCAAGGGAGATTTCCGCAAGGTGTGCTCCGGGGAACAGTTGCAGGCCTGTTTGGTGTGGCCCGCCTTCTCTCTTTTGCCCACCCCACTGCCTCTTCCAGCCTGTTGCAGTGCTGTTGATCCCTCCCTTTCTGTACGGCAGTCCTCGCTTGGCTTGCCACCTTCCCAGGTTGGGTCAGTGACTTCTACGTCCACCACCTCCTCTTCCACTTCCTCACTCTGCTCATCCTCCTGACTTGTTGACCTAACAACAACCTCAGTTATTGACAACTGAGTCTCATCCTTATCATCAACCTCTTGAGACACTAATTGCCGTTGACTTATTGGCAACTGTGTCTCATCATCATCTACCCCGTGAAACACTAATTGCCATTCCCCACCGTCATCTTCTTGTGACTGTGAATGCTCAAGAATTTGGGAATCAGGGCAGAAGATCTCGTGTCCCTCTTCAAGCAGGCTTGTTGAGAGGCCCAAATGAATGAATGGCGCTAAAAAGAGCTCCCTGGAATATCCAAGTGTGGGATCACTTGTTTGACAAGACTCTCCATGGTGGGAGGAAGGAGGATCAGGGTGAGAATTGTGTTGACCAGACTTTTGGCTACTGAGACTGGACTTGGTGGACGACAGGGTGGTGCTTAACCGACTGGAAGCATTATCTACTGCAATCCAACCGACCACCTGGTCACACTGGTCTGACTTCGAGAGCATTGTCCTGCGCCACCCAGCAAACTGGGACATGAATTTAGGTATCGTGGATGATTGTTTTTCTTGTGCTCTGGCAACAGGTACAGTTTCAACGCACCCAGGGCCACGGCCTCTGTGTGCACCATCAGCATCACGGCCATTTCCCTGTCCCTTACTGCTCGCCTTCTTCATATTAAATGTTATATATTCTTGAAAGTATGTCACCCGTACAGTAGCATAGGATTTGTAATTGTATGCGCAACAATAAATAAATAAATAATGGTATTTAGGATGTGGAAACGTCACACGGGACAAATACCGCAGATAATGTCGCTGATGTCACACAGCTACAGCAACAGCTAATAAAAAATTACAGGGAATGTCACAGGTATTTGGGATGTGCACACGTTACACAGAAGATGTAGCGCAGCGAACGTCGCTGTCCACAGCAGACACCGTCTACGGAAAAATACACTGTATGTAACAGATATTTTTGGGATGCGCACACATTACACAGGAGATGTAGCGCAGATAATTTCGCTGTCTGCAGCGGCCTAACTATTGCACGCTATTTAGCGCAGGATGAGCTAAAAATATATATTGCTGCAACACACAATAGTCCTTAAAAGGACTTTTGGGTCTGTAAAGTTTTAGCAATTTAGCTCAGGCTGCGCTAAAAATATATATTGCTGCTGCCACACACAACAATAGTCCTTAAAAGGACTTTTGGGTCTCTGACAAGTTTTTCAACTTAAAAAAAAAATCTTTCCCTTCTTCAGCACAGCTCTCCTTGACTAACACTGAGCCAAACAAGTGTCATCGGGTGCTATATAGCACCCGATGATGCATTTCGGCCAGCCAATTACTGTAATGCCAGTAACCAACATGGCTACAGCATTACAGTAAGGGCAGTACTTACCTGCATGTTAATTTGCTGCGTAGCAGCCAACAAACATGCGGGGAGAAGACTCGAGAATTGCGCTCGAGCACATGCGGTGTTCGGCCGAGCATGCTCGATCAACACTATTCTTGTAGGAATAACAGATGGATTGCACAGCCCAGAGTCATATGAAAAGATGCTACAGAATTGTTATATTGTGTGGGACAGACATGACAGGAGAGGTGATGGGTCGTGTTTAATGAGCTGTTCACAAAGCAGTCACTTAATAGCCAGCAGTAATACTGAACAAGACATGACGGACTTCACTTAAGGGCTTATGCACACGACCATTATTGTTTTGCGGTCCGTTTTTCACGGATCTATTGTTCCGTATCTGAGTTTTTTTTTCTCTGATTTTAGTCCTCTTCTGTTCCGTTATTCCACAAAACATATCCGTATGTGATCCGTTTTTTGCAGATCGGAAACAGAAACAGTAACTTATTAATCACCAAACACATGAGCAATATGGGCTGGGCATAGCATTTCTACAGTATGGATCCACAAAATACAGATGACATATGGATGTGTTCCGTGTGCGTTCCGTATTTTTTGCGGACCTATTCATTTGAATGGGGCCTCGGACCATGATTTGAGGACAATAATAGGACATGCACTACTTTTTTGCGGGACGGAAATACGGAAACTGAATGCACACGGAGTACCTTCCGTTGTTTTTGCAGACCTATTGACGTAAATGGTTCTGCATACGTTCCGCAAAAAAAATGGAACAGAAGCAGAAAGAAAATACGTTTGTGTGCATGAGCCCTAATTCTCATTGTTTCTTCATGGGTTCTCTCCAGCTTCTTGAACGTCAAAACTTTGCAGTTGTATGACTGATCTGCCGACTCAGCATACAGTACAATGAATGCAGAACTCGGGGCCTTGGTCAAATCGTGTAATTCTGCCACCAAAGGAAAAGAAAATCTGCACCAAAACCACAGAAAAAGAAACGCACAAAAATCTGCACTATGTATGGCAGTTTTGTTTTATTTCTACTGCAGTTTTTATGTATTTTTGGCATGGATTTTCTGTTTATTTTTAACAACCCCATTGAAGTCTATAGGGAAAACCACTCTACAGAAGGTGCAGAATCACACAAACAATTGACAAGCTGCAGATCTTAAAATCTGCACAACAGGTCAATTTCCACATCTAAGAAAGAAAGCAAACTGTACATCAGATCTGACAAATCTCACGCACTTTGCTGATACTGTATTAGGCTGCATTTACACGTCCGTGGAACACGGACCGTGTGATACAGGACTGGCATCCTGCTTAGTGCAGGAGCGCACGGCATCATTGGTTTCTATAACGCCGTGCGCTTCCTGCTGCAGCCGCAGTACAGTGATACACTCGTATGATCTATACGAGTGTATTACTGTACTGCGGCTGCAGCAGGAAGCGCACGGCGTCATAGCAACCAATGATGCCGTGCGCTCCTGCACTAAGCAGGATGCCAGTCCGGTATCTCACGGGCCGTGTTCCACGGACATGTGAATGCAGCCTTAGGGCTTGTTCACACGACCGTATGGCTTTTTCAGTGTTTTGCGGGCTGTTTTTAACGGATCCGTTTTTTCCATTTTTTGTTTCAGTATTGTTTCCGGTTACATTCCGTTTTTATTGTGAAACCATTGAAAAGAATGGTTCTCTATACGGAACTCAAAAAACTTTTGTGTGAACGAGCCCTTATGCTGAAGAAACACGCATAATCTGGATCATGTTATCACGATCAGTGGTGGGGGGGGACTCAACTCCACAATGAACACAGGAGGGAAAGGGAACAGTAACTGGGCCTGGAAACTAGGGAAGAAACAGGTCACCTCATAGACAACCCTAATCCGGGCCCTGACTACCTATCAACATAAATAGACCTTGAAGGTAGGAATATTCATAAGCAGGAGACCTAGGCCCTGATTTCCCTATAAGGCCCTGGAATAAGTATAGGACCAGAGACAACCCATTCCTCTCCAGATGGACGAATGGAAGTCTCTGTCTCAGGCCCAGATACAACAGTTAATATAACAAATACAAACAAACATGACACTTAACTTCTGTAGAGATGGAAGAACAGGAACACCAGAGAGGATCTCACACCAGCTCAACCAAATCCAAATTAAGCTATTAACCGCATAGTCAGAAGGGTGGGTGAGAATATAAAGGGTAGAAGTGATGACCACTGAGCAACAGTTGAGAAAAGGGAAATGGTCATTAACCCTCTTAACACTGAATCAAGAGAAATCAAGGAGGCTGTTAGATTCCTCCACGCTTAGCCAATCTCCTTGATTTCCTGACATCAGTCACCTGAGGGACCGTGACACATGTGCAGTCACAGAATTTTATTGTGATGATTTTTTTACCTTCCTGAGCGAGCGCTGGACTACCTGATCTAATTATGTTGTGGGCGCTTCTGGGATCACTTGCCGTACATCGGGCACGTGATCTTAGCCTGGTTTCAACTCACAATGTTCATGGGTGCGTGCACAGTCAGGCAGCCTCGGACACAGACACCTCACAGTGCCAGAGGCTGCCTGACTGCACAGGCGCAACCTCCGTACAATTTGTGTTGGAACCGCCACTCGCCACTGTGGACAAGATTGAAATGAGATGAGATTAAAAGAATAAATAACCGAATAACCCCTTTAATACAGAAAAGTGGCTTTCAACACATCAAATACATGATGTTTTGGCCTCATGCACACAGCCATTGTGCGGCCGTTCTGTGCATTGGGGAGCGCAATTTGAGGTCTCCAATGCACGTGCCCCATCCGTGCTGCAGCCGCGATGGATCCAGACCCATTCAACTTGAATGGGTCCGTGATACGTCCGCACCGTAAAAAAATAGAACAAGTTCTATTTTTTTGCAGTGCGGAGGCACGGACAGAAACACCACGGAAACACGCCATAGTGCTTCCGTGGGGTTCCGTGCCCCTGTTCCATTCAAGTGAATAGGTCCACAATGCGGGCCGCAATACACAAACACAGTCCGTGGGGCAGCGGAAGCGGAAGCAAGTCCATATGCAGTGCGTTTTACACTGATCATTGCTAAGAGATGTTGTTTGTAAACCTTCAGTTTTTATCACGCGTATAAAAAACGCATTAAAAAGCATTGCACCCGCACGGAAAAACTGAACAACGGAACGCAATCACAGACAAAGGCCTCCTGCACACGAACGTGATTGCCCGACCATGGGGCAGCCACAGCGGATCGCAGACCCATTCACTTTAATGGGTCCGCGATCCGGCCGTTCCGCAAAAAAATAGGCCATGTTCTATCTTTTTGCGGAACGGAAGTACAGGACGAAACTCCACGGAAGCACTCCGTAGTGCTTCCATAGGGTTCTGTTCCGTTCCGCACCATTCCGCATCTCCGGATTTGCGGACCCATTCAAGTGAATGGGTCCGCATCCGTGATGCGGAATGCCCACGGAACGGCACCTGTGTATCCAGTCCGCAATACGGCAACAGGGCGCACACGCCAGTGTGAAAGAGGCCTAAGTCATCAATATTTTTTCTAGCATAACCCATTTAGGGACTTGCATTGCAGATACCATCAAAAAAGCCAAACACAATAGCGTAGAATGCTGCACGATCTTGTCCTGTAAGGCCTAGTTCACACGGACGTATGGCTTTTATATTTTTTTGCGGTCCGTTTTTCACGGATCCGTTGTTCCGTTTTTGAGTTCCGTTGTGTTTCTGTTTCCTTTCCGTTTTTCCGTTCCGTTTTTCCGTATGCCATGTACAGTATATAGTAATTACATATAAAAAAATTGGGCTGGGCATAACATTTTCAATAGATGGTTCCGCAAAAACGGAACGGATACAGAAGACATACGGATGCATTTCCGTATGTGTTCTGTTTTTTTTGCAGACCCTTTGACTTGAATGGAGCCACAGAACGTGATTTGCGGGCAATAAAAGGACATGTTCTATCTTTCAACGGAACGGAAAAACGGAAATACGGAAACGGGATGCTTACGGAACACATTCCGTTTTTAATGCGGAACCATTGAAATGAATGGTTCCGTATACGGAACACAAAAAAACGGCCCGTACACTCGCAAAAAAAACGATCGTGTGATAGGCCTAAGGCTGGGTTCACACGTGACGGATTAGCTGCAGATTTTCGGGAGAGTCCGCAGCGTTGTACAGTACCAGCAAAGGGGATGAGGATTTTAGAATTTTCATCTATACGTTGCGTTAAAAAAAAGTATTTTTTTTCTGCTGCAGATTAGACATAGAAATGCTGCCGAAAATCTGCAGCTAATCAGTCATGTGTGAACCCAGCCTAAAACCAGCTCTGTTTTTTGCTTATGTTTTTACGTACTTGATTTGACCACTTCACAATTTACAACAGTAGAAGTGATACGAATCTATTCTTCATATTTTACCGTATATCAGTAGGTTGCAACCCACATCTCTCATTTTGCACTACACCTCCCAGCATCAGCTACAAAAACAAGCTGCTAAATCTATCGTGTTTCTACTGTCCGCAGCATTACTACACTGAGTGTGTGTATATGCACAGATATATGTGACTGTATACCCATATCTGTACATAGAATTATCTACGTCTTTTCTAGATGACATCCAGCACTTTTCCTCTGCAGAAACACATCCAACACCACTCACATGTCTTCCTGCTCCCCAATGCCTCTCCCAGCATCCCTCGCTTCATACTACCGTAATATACTGCATACTGCAGCCTGCTCACATTACCACACCGCCTGGACTATGAACTCTCTTCCTGTGGTGTGAATATTTCCATAGACGACGCATCCTCCTGTTGAGTAGGGCGGCGTTCACAACCGGAGATTATTGCTTTGGTTTAGGACTCATGCACATGAACTTATTTTCGCTCCGTGTATACAGACCAATCAGTTTCCGTATTTCCGTTCCGCAGAAAAATAGAACATGTCCTATAATTGTCCGCATTACGGACAAGGATAATACTGTTCTATTAGGGGCCAGCTGTTCCGTTCCGTAAAATACGGAATGCACACGGACGTCATCCGTTTTTTTTGCGGACCGCAAAATACATACGGCCGTGTGCAAATTGTGAAAGATATTGTTTTCTCAATTTATGTAGTGAAAGTGAAGACATCTGAAAGCGACCCTCCTGAGGATGACATGCAAGATGCGTCACTGTTTACACCGGATAGATATAATATATCAGTTCAGTATATTGGACAGATCCTGGCAGAACAGGAATATCTCACTCAAAGAAAGCACTGAGGGTGCAGACTTTTACTGCTGCTACTTAAAGGGGTATTCCACTTGTATGCGGATGGGGATGACTTTGTATAAGGGCTCACGCACATGACCGTTGTTTTTGTCCATATCCAATCCTCATATTTTGCAGATCAGATGTGGATCCATTCATCTCAATGGGGCTGCAAAAGATGCAGATAGCACACCGTGTGCTGTCCACATCTTTACGTCTGTTCCGCAGCCCCGCAAACAAAATAGAACATGTCCTATTCTTGTCCGTTTTGCAGACGAGGAAAGGACAGTTCTGCAGAATGCAGGATATCGTATTCCGACGGCCGTGTGCATGAGCCCGTACCGGAATACCCCCATAAACATTGGCTAGCACTGTAAGGCCCCATTCACACGTCCGCAATTTAGTTCTGCATTTTGCGGAAAGGAATTGCAGACCCATTCATTTCTATGGGGCAGCATGATGTGCTGCCCGGATACAGAATTGGGGACCCCCACTTCCGGGTCCGCAATTCCGTTCCCGAAAAAAATAGAACAAGTCCTATTCTTGTTCGCAATTGCGGACAAGAATAGACATATTCTATTAGTGGCGGCGATGTGCGGTCCGCAAAATGCAGAACTCACATTGCCGGTGTCCATGTTTTGCGGATGCACGGAACATTACGGACGTGTGAATGGAGCCTAAGAGTATTTTCAAATAGGAAGGGAGCAAATCCACAGCAAAAACCAAAATGTTTGATATTTTAAAAAATCTCATCCACAAGATTTGGAAACTTTCGGCAACTGTAACCGCAAATAACTTGACCCGAGGTGTGGATTTGATATCCACAGCACGCCACTTTATGTTGCAATGCAGAGGGTGAAATTATGTTGCTTGCGGATGCTTGCGATTTTCACACAACCCCATTCATTTCTATGGGGCCTGCGTTACGTGAAAACCACACAAAATAGAGCATGCTGCGATTTTCACGCAACGCATAAGTGATGTGTGAAAATCACTGCTCATGTGACACAGCCCCATAGAAATGAATGGGTCAGGTTTCAGTGCGGGTGCAATGAGTTCAACTCACGCATCGCATCCGCACGGAATACTCGCCCGTGTAAAAGGGGCCAAAGGCAAGTTTTCTGCGAGGGTGCAATGCGTGATGTGAACACATAGCACCCGCACTGAAACCTGACCCATTCATTTCAATGGGCCTGTGTACATGAGCTTTGTTTTTCACGCATCAGTTCTGTGTTGCGTAAAAATCGCAGCATGTTCTATATTCTGCGTTTTTCACGTAGCCCTGGCCCCATAGAAGTGAATGGGGCAGCGTGAAAAACACACTGCATCCGCAAGCAAGTGCGAGTGCGATGCGTTTTTCACTGATGGTTGCTAAAAGATGTTATTTGTAAACCTTCAGTTTTTTATCACGTGCCTGAAAAACGCATGAAAACGCATTGCACCTGCGCGGAAAAAACTGAACAACTGAACGCAATTACAGACAAAACTGACTGAACTTTCGTTCAAAATAGTGCGAGTTTTACTGAACGCACCCTGAACGCATCAGGCCTCTTTCACACGCTCGTGTGAAAGAGGCCTTACCCGGCTGTAACAGATCATGCACACGACAGTGTTTTTTTGCTGTCAGTGATTTGGCTTCAGTGGTTCGTGTACGATTTAGCTTCAGTTGTGTTTTTTGTGTATTCCCTTTTTTTTGTCTGACAGGGGGGAAAAAAGGAAGGTTAATGAAAAGTGTAATTTTATTGCACTTAGGTCTTGTAGAAAAAAACTGACACGGACGGGGACACGGATGACATACCAGTTGTGCATCCGTTTTTTTTGACGGACCCATTGACTTGAATGGGTCCGTCCTCCATTTTCCACTGACAACAATAGGACAGGTTATATTTTTTTGATGGACTGGAATCACGGATCACGGACGTGGAGAAAAAACGGAGGACTATCAGTTTTTTTCACAGCTCCATAGAAATGACTGCTAAACTGTGAAAAATGACAGAACGGACACAGATGCACACAACGGTCGTGTGCATGAGGCCTTACTTTAACCATACCCTGCCACTGCCTGGGTACCCGCTGCCTTCCACTTACTGCTCCTGTCTTGATAAAGCAGGGAACGGCCAGGTCTGCCATTCAGCCAATCACTGGATGAGGCGAGTCATTGCTGAAACCAGTGATTGGCTGAGCGGCACGCCACAGCAGAGATATACGGTTCAAGCAGATCTGACCGCTGAGGCCTATTATTGGCTGCAGTGTTCACGGAACCAAGACACATGCTGATCCTGCAGGGACCAGAAGTGTCCAGAGACAGGGCATGGCACGGGCATGGCAGGACCACAGACAGCGGAGTGTGTTTTTTGTTTTATGGAGCACAGGTTAGGACCATAGGGGCTGGACAACCCCCTTAAGAGTGCTGTCGCAATACACAACACATTTTTTCAATTGCTTTACAAATCGCTTTGGGGTGCCATTTCTTGGGTACTTTCACACTAGCGTTAAAGTTTTCCGGTATTGAGTTCCGTCACATGGGATCAATACCCAGTTTTATCCTAATGCATTCTGAATGGAGAGCATTCCATTTGGTATGCATCAGGATGTCTTCAGTTCAGTCATTCTTACAGTATTTGGGCGAAGGAAAATACAGCAGCATGCTGTGGTATTCTCTCCGTCCAAGATTCTGGAACACTTGCCGGAATGCCGGATCCGGCATTTTTTTCCATTGAAATGCATTAATGCCGGAGTGTTCCGGCAAAACGGATCCGGTTTTCTGGTCTGCGCATGCAAAGACTTTTAAAAAAGCAAAAAAAAAAAAAAATACCGGATCCGTTTTTCCAGATGACACCGGTGAGACGGATCCGGTGTTTCAATACATTTGTTAGACGGATCCGCATCCAGATCCGTCTACAAATGTTATCCGTTTGCACACAGATTTCCGGATCCGGCAGGCAGTTCCGGCAACGGAACTGCCTCCCGGATCTTCATAACGCAAGCGCAATTGTGAAAGTACCCCTAGTCACACTATTTAATTTAATGTTTCCTTTTTTGATACAGAAAAGTCTATAAGGAAAATGTCAGAAAAAAAATCACTCAGCATTCTGACATTTCAAAAATGATCCAAGGGAGGGTAAAACAAATGGAAACTGTCTTAAAACTTCACTAAAAATAAATTGTGTTTGTGGGGTGTTTTATCATTTCCTATTGGCCATTGTGAAATATTTGTCCACAGCGTTTGTTTTGCTCCAACAAAAAAGTCAGCATTTTTGTAAAATAAAATAAAAACATGTATGGGGGAGATTTATCAAAAATGGTGCTGCCAGTTTTCCTTAGCACCATTTTTGATAAATCTCCCCCATACATGTTTTTATTTTTTTTTACAAAAATGCAGACTTTTTTGTTGGAGCAAAAAAAAACGCTGTGGACAAATATTACACAATGGCCAATAGGAAATGATAAAACTTGGGTTTTAGTTACTTGGGTTGCGTTTGAGATAGACCTGTAATTGCCAATCGTCTTGTTTCAGGTCAACCTTCCTTGTCCCTTGTCGGGGAAAATCCGTTGGATCAGGTAGTAAAAAAAAAAAAACTGAGTGGCAGGTGGTCATGGTTTTGCATTTTCTCTTTGAACTCGTGGTCAGCTTACGGGTCCTCTATTGTCCATTCAATGCCAGTTCATTTTCCAGGATCCTGGTAAGTTCACGTCACCGCGATTGGTGGTGGTCATATTAGGTTGGCAATTTTCTTTACTAGTAAGACTTCACGTGGCGATTTATATTGTGCTTGCCAGTCCACCTGGGGAATGCATGGGGCTCACGGGGTACGCAGTGGGGTCTGAAGTTCACTCGGGTGGTTCTCTTTCTTTGGGTTAGGTGCGTCTCTGTTTCACCTTCACTGTATGCCCAGTTTGACGGTTTCTGACACCACGCCGGTGGGAGTGTGCATGGATTTACTCGTCCTCTGGCAATTCGGTGATTGCTCACTCTTCAGATGGTGGTGTTATGCTGCTGATTTAGTCCTAAATCTCAGTCTTGTTTGCAGTTAGACATGTCGCATGCGTCTGATATTGTGGAAGCCTCCGTGGATGAGAACGTTGAGAATGTCGCCAGGATGTCAGAAGCTGGCAGCATACCGTCACTTCGTAGCTGGACCATTTCCAGACTTACGTCAGAGCTGTTAAAAAAGGGTATCCCTTTCTCGGCCTCAGCTAGAAAGGCAGAGCTGTACCGCTTACTGGTGGCGAATACAGCAGGTTCTCCTCAGGACAAAGCTTCTATGATTACGTTACATACTTCTCTTACTCAATTGCATGTGTTGGTTAATAACTTGACATCGTCGATTAACAGCATTCAGGCAAGGTTGGAGACAGTAGAGGTTCGGGATGTTGCTGCTGCTAATCCTGCCCAGGACATACCTCTCGCCTCCACATGCGCTGCTGGCCCCTCAGGTACCGTGTCCCCCGTGCCCAACATCACGCCGTCACACTTCATCCTGGCTAATATCAAGAAGAACGTACTGGAGGGCAGAGATGTGAATATCGCATCCTTACTGATTGCTACCAGGGATATGTGTAAATTCCGATTCATTGGCCTGTATTTGTGGGAGGGGAGGGGTACTGCTGCCTTTATGTTCGGCCGGCGTCCCTCCCACTTTGTACGTCGTTCGGCGTTTTTCCCTCCCACCCTCCCTTACTCTTGTTACTCATGGAGGGGATTCCCTCTTTCTGGTGTCCCTGCTACGTCGCGGTTGCAGCACAACTCTAACCGCTTAGGCGTAAGGTAGTTTCAGGTGGGATAGGGTGCATTCTCTCGGTAGCCACGACCGCAAATCTGAAAATAAAGTTATTGCATGTGGTGATGTTTCCGTGGTTCTTAGGAGCCACAATCACCGGCTCAATAGAAAATTAACGATTCCAGAATTTGTTCTGGCATTTAGCCTATATAGAGATGTCATCTGTTCTGTCCGTCCTCACAGAAGAGAAGAGTTGGATCTGTACCTTTACAGAGTTACTGATTTGGGGCATAAGTACGGTGGTACCGCATTTTACAACTACCATTGTTCTTTCTCCGCGAGAGCTGCAGCAGCTCTCAGTCAGTTTCAGTTCATTACAAACTGGGCCAATATTGATACGGAGCTCTTCTGCAGACACTTTGCTGGGCTCAAAGCACCATCGTGTTCCCTGTGTCAATCTATTTTTCATACAGCTGAGTGGTGTCATCTCGCAGCTGCTGGTTCAGAGACAACCCCCAGAGTATCTCCAGCTGGCCTGCCAGATGCTCACAAGGGTATGGGCGCAGTAGACAAGTTAGGTCGCCCTATCAAATTTTTAGGCAGATCCCAAATTTGCAATAATTTTAATTTCTCATCTTGCAATTACGGTCAATGTTGTCTGCTTCACGTATGCACCAATTGTTTCAGGGCTTATCCCAAGGTAGCGTGTACATTAAAATCTGATAAATCCTACATGAGTGTCATTAACACTGATTATTTACAGATTCGTCATCATGACCCTGAGTTTGTAAATTTCCTGGTCACAGGGTTCGTGACGGGCTTCCATACAGGTCTGGTCACGCTGCCTGAGGTTACGTACGAGTGCAAGAATTTGCAGTCGGCTGAGAAAGCACCAAATTCAGTAGACAAGTTTCTACAAACAGAGGTAGGGAAAGGGTTTCTTATCGGGCCCTTCTCGGTGTCACCATTTGATTGCTGGAGAGTCAGCCCTGTGGGGGTAGTCACGGGCTAGTTTAGCAACAAGGACAGGCTAGTTTATGACCTTTCCACCCCGCACGGTTCTCACATTCCCAGTTTAAATTCCCTCATTCCTTCAGAAGAAGTGAGCATTAAATATTCCACCATAGATCACACCATAGCTACCATCATGCAGTTAGGGTCAGGTTCCCATTTGTCCAAGGCAGACATATCTGATGCCTTTAAACTCCTTCCCATTACGCCTGCGCTCTGGCAATGGCATGGTATAAGATGGAGGGAGCTATACTACTTTGCTACGAAGTTAACATTTGGGTCCAAGAGTAGCCCTTGGTTATTTGATCAGTTCGCGCAGGCCCTGCATTGGATACTGGAATCTTTGTTCCACTGTGAACATGTTATCCACTATCTGGATGACTTTCTGTTGATGGAACACCCGAGTAGACCGCCACAGGCTCTTGAAACCTTGTTGGCAGTCTTTTCCCAGCTAGGTATGCCAGTGTCACCCAAGAAGCTAGAGGGCCCTTCCAGTGTTATTAACTTTTTAGGGATCATGCTACATTCAGTAAATATGATGGCTAGACTTCCAGAAGAAAAGTTAGTGAGGATTAAAGATGTTATCCACAATTTTTACGCAAGTTAGGGTGGCAACGAAGGCAGATTTACAGTCATGCGCATTATTCCCCAGGGCAGGTAGTTTATTTCCCGATTGTTGACCCCTCTTCCCAAAGCACCTCATCAGGATAGCTCAGTGCAGTTAGATGCTCAGGCTATGGCAGATCTGGTCATGTGGGATCATTTTTTGAGCCACTGGAACGCCACCAGTGATTTTTCTTACATGGTCTTTTCTGGCGGCTAAGCCGGTACTGGTTTTGCTGCTATTTTTGGCACCAACTGGTTAGCTGGAACATGGCCCAACAAAGTTGGGCAGATTCCCGGTTTCCTGCAGACTTCAGCATTATTCGAACTCTACCCCATAGTGGCGGCTGCACATGTTTGGGGTAGCTGATGGGCCAATTCCACAGACATCTTTGTTTCCGATGATTCTGCTACAATAGACATTTTAACGCAGGGGAGGTCCAAGTCATGTGTTATGTCTTTCGCGAGACATCTAGTTCAGCTCTCCCTGTTGCATAATTTCCATTATTGTTGTTCCCATATTCGAGGTACCCAGAAAATGACAGCTGACACCTTGTCACAGGCTAATTTCTCCCTTTTTTCGCAGGTCATGCCAGAAGCAGACGACATAGGGGCCACAGTTCCACCTTTCTCTGCGTTAGTCCTTACAACACGGGTTGGAACTTGTTCTTCAGATTTCAAGAAATATATCCCCAGAGGGACATCAGGTTTATTGAGTATGTTTTGGCCTTCATTGGCTACTGCCATTTGGAATGTAAGCTGTCGCATAATACGATCCGGTCCTACCTTGTCAGAGTGCAACATTTCACCTTCATTAGATCCCTATTCTTCGCTCACGTTATTAAGGCCGCCTTGAGGGGTTTAGAGAAGTCTAGTCCGGGAGGTCAATTGCGCAGAGAAGGGGGTCAGTTGCGCAGAGAAGGCATTTCAGGTAAACTGTTTCGACAATTGTCAGATATGTTGGATAGAGCCCCTTTCGGTATACTGCCTAGCTTAGTGCTTAAAACTGCTATTTACTTAGCATATTATGGTTTCATGAGGCCAGGTAAGTTCACGTGTAAGAACGCCGGCAGCAGGTTTATCAGCATCAATCAGGTCACCTTCTTTCCGACTTCCCATTCCTGGTGCCCGGTGCTGGTTCTTCAGCAGTTACTAACTGCCCATGCGGACCGAGACCCAGAGGGACCGTTGTTGCCATTCCCCACGACATCCCTCACCACCTCACAGTTTGTTACGCATGTCCGCATTTTAGTCTCAAATTTAGGGTTGAATCCTGCTACGGTGTCAGGGCACTCTTTCAGGATAGGCGCTGCATCCGCTGCCTCCAAGAACAGGGTCCCGGCTCACGTTATTCGCAAACTAGGCCGTTGGCGCTGCTCTTGTTTTAATAGATATATTCCGCAGCCCAAGCAAGAAATGTCACTCACGTTTCAGAATCTGGTCATGTAAGATTGCTGTAAATAAATTTGCTAATTCTGCACTTTGGTGTTTTGCCCTCTTTTCCTGTATGCCTACTACACAGCTGTTATGGCATAATTCAAGCCGCTTAGTTCTAGTTAGTTAGGTAGGTTGAGGGTCTTGTCACCAGGTGTTCTCACCTTTCTGATAGCCACGACCACAAATATGAAGACCGATTTATTGGCCTGTATTTGTGGGAGGGGTGCCTGTAGCCTTCATTAGCCGGGCGTTCCTCCCCCCTCCTTCTGACCAGCGTGGATGCGGCATACTCTCCCAACCCACCCTTATTCAGGTTCATTCTACAGGCTTTGCCCTCTTTTCAGGTATCCCTACTACGCAGCGGTTATGGCACAATTCAAGCCGCTTAGTTCTAGTTAGTTAGGTAGGTTGAGGGTCTTGTCCCCAGGTGTTCTCACCTTTCTGATAGCCATGATCACAAATCTCCCATATAGTGTGAAACCACTTGAAAGGGTTGTGTCACGGCCTTTGGTTTGTGCTGTGTCACTGTTGCTACACTTGCGGTTGCCCGCGGCAACGTGTTGCTGTGAGAGCATGCGGTGGCAGTGTCTCGGCCTTCTGGGTGATTGCCGGGACATGGTTGCCACGCATTCTGTTGCCGGTGGTAACGTGTAGTTAGGCATGCTTGTGTGCGCACTTCCCCTTTAAGTTGTAGCCTCTCTATCTGGTGCTGTAAGGGTTAACTCCCTGACTGGGTGTGGTCATTTGGATTTTATCTTCCTGTGTGAAGGGCCACCTAGTGGGACATTGATGTCTCCAGCGATGTCTTCCTTATGTCTCCTCCATTTTCCCTACCTTACCTGTGGTTGTTTGGTGTCCAGCATGTTTGCTAGACATTCCCCTGTCTCACGTTTATTGCAGCTATGAATGTCCTGGGTTCCTGTGTGGTTTGTGGTGTGTGCTGTGTCCTTTAATGTTGGTGTTGACAGCAGCACTTGTGCATGGGTTCCAGTCAGTGTGTCTGTGGCAGGTAAGTGTGTTATGGGTTTCGCTTACCTGCCATCTCCATATGCTGTATGTGTTCCCCTTTCCGTGACAGTATGATCACAAGGGTGGCCCTCTGGACAGATGGAATACCCTGGACTGGAGCAGAGCTCCAGCACCAACGACAGCTGTAGTACCACTGACTCCAGCCAGGAAACCACAGAAATGCAGCCAGCACACAACAAAAGCACGTGAACCACTGAGAAATGGACGAGGAGAAACTCAAACACAAGTGACGGTTCACACCTACTGCAACCAACAGTCACAGGGAACCGCACTGTTAACAGCGTCTCACCTTTCACCCTCTCTCCGGAGGATAAGCATGTGCGCCAGAAGAACTGCAGGCGACACATGCTGGGCCCTCTGCCTTCGGCCAAAATTCCGGATCACTTGCCTGAATTAATTTTCATTGAAATGTAGTAATGCCGGATCCGGTATCAAGTGTTCCGATAAAACGGATCCATGCGCAGACCTTAAAAAAATTGAAAAATAATAAATACCGGATCCATTTTTCTGGATGACACCGGAAAAACGGATCCGGTATTGCAATGCATTTGTCAGACTGATCAGGATCCTGATCAGTCGGCAAATGACACGCGTTTGCATACAGTTTTTCTGATCAGGCAGGCAGTTCCCGCAACTGAACTGCCTGCCGGTATCAAACAACGCAAGTGTGAAAGTACCCTTAGACCAATGGTAGTCTATGGGGTTATTCACATAGCAGTTTGTCAGTGAAAAACGTACATAAAAAAATAGAACATGTTCTATCTTGTTCCTTTTTTACTGACCAACAGAAATGGGTCAATTTCTCAGAAAGGCATCAATGAAAAAAAGTCTGTTAAAAATGGACAGTTTATCCGACTTTTTTTTACTGTCGTGTGCATGTAACCTTAATTTCGCTTTGTAACAGATGAAGCCACCATTTTAGGAAAACCTTATTCGTTATAAGCGCAAGAAAATTTGGATTCGCTTTGAATTAAAGTTTTCCTAAACTTCAGACTGAATTCAGCTTCGAATGCTTCGCTTCACTCAATAGTAGTTACTTCATATATAATGAAGTGTGCAAATTAGCTCTTTCCAACAGAGAGAAGAAAACTGTGCAGCTATCCTAGTCAATGTCTGACCTTATAAGTAAAGGTTGGCTTACAGGATAGCTACCATCCAACTGGTGGTACCAGAGGCAGGGCTTTCTTTTCTTTGTTGGAATGAGTGAATTTGCATACCATTTTTCCAGAGGTTCATTGCCTGGCCCTTTAAGACACCTTAAGTCTACTAGGTGGTCTCCAAAGAGAGAAATAGTAACCCTGGATCTATATGATGTGACACATGTAACACAGTGAAGGAGCTTCGGGAGGGGTGATCACCAGGGTCGTAACTACCATAGCGGAAGACCATGCGACTGCTATAGGGCCCAGTCTAAGAGGGAGCCCAGTCTTTGTTGGGATCATCTCCTCTTCTACTGGAGGTGAAAACCTGGTCAGGACGTTACCCTCTAAAGGAACAACTTTTAGCAAATGAGGAAGTGAAAAAAATCGCCCAAGGGTCATTAACCGCTTTAAGTCCGCCCATAGGATATAAACGTCCTATGGGTGGACCTCTATTTCTGAAAGCACGTTTTAAAACGTCCTTTCAGAAATAGCAGCTGCACGCTAATCGTGCAGCTGCTGATCGGGTTGCCCGCTGTCAGTGACAGCAGGGCAACCCAGAGATAAGGCAGGGACAGTTCCCAGGTGTCCCTGCCTTCTAGATCGCTGCAGACACAGCGCTCACCGAGCGCTGTGTCTGCAGAGCAGGAAGCGCTGTGCGCTTCCTGTTCCGGCCCGGCGGTCATGTGACCGCCGGGACCGGAGCGTGCAGGAGCTGTGTGAGGTCTCTCACAGACCTCGATCAGCCCTGCTCTGAGGCTGTACAGCGCAGAATCACGCTTTACAGCCTCTCTGGGGGGTGCATTTCCACTGTAACTGGGGCTACTATGTCAGCCCCAGTTACAGGCGAAATCAACAGTGAAAAAAAAAAAAGAAAAAGTGAAGCAAATGTCCCCCAGAGGTCTTGTATGACCTTATGGGGGACGAAAAGTGTAAAAAATAAAATAAAATAAAGGGTTGAAAAAAATAAAATAAAAAAAAGTTTCACATGTAAAAAAAAAAGGTCCCCAAGTAAGGAATAATAAAAAAATAAAAAAATAGAAAAAATAAAATAAAATAGACATATTTGGTATTGCCACGTCCGTAAAAACCAGCTCTATAAAAATATCACATGAGCTAACCCCTCGGGTGAACACCGTAAAAAAAAAAAAAAACTGTGTCAAAACAAGCAATTTTTGTCACCTTGCATCACAAAAGGTGCAACACCAAGTGATCAAAAATGCGTATGTCCTACAAAATGGTACCAATAAAACCGTCACCTCATCCCGCAAAAAATGAGCCCCTACATAAGAAAATCTCTCAAAAAATAAAAGAAAACTATAGCTCTTAGAACATGACGACACTAAAACATCATTTTTTGGTTTCAAAAATGCTATTATTGTGTTAAGGTGAAACAAATAAAAAAAGTATACATATTAGGTATTGCCGCGTCCGTAAAAACCAGCTCTATAAAAATATCACATGAGCTAACCCCTCAGATGAACACCGTAAAAAATAAAATAATAAACTGTGTCAAAACAAGCAATTTTTGTCACCTTGCATCACAAAAGGTGCAACACCAAGTGATCAAAAACGCGTATGTCCCACAAAATGGTACCAATAAAACCGTCACCTCATCCCGCAAAAAATTAGCCCCTACATAAGAAAATCTCTCAAAAAATAAAAAAACTATAGCTATCAGAACATGGACACATTAAAACATAATTTTTTTGTTTCAAAAATGCTATTATTGTGTAAAACTTTAATAAATGAGAAAAAGTATACATATTAGGTATCGCCACGTCCGTAACAATCTGCTCCATAGGTAGCGTAGTGGTAGGACCCCTTGCCATGCTGAGAACCGTGACGTGGTGCTTGGGGCTCCGATATCTTCCTGACAGGAATATATTGGCAAAAGTCTCAGCTTTTAATATCTGCATTTATGACTAGCCAGTATAGTCAGTGGCATATCCGTGTGGTGCATTTTTTCTGTGATTTATGATTATATTTTCATCCGCACAATGCTCCGTTTTGTGTAGGATGCCTTTGTGGTGCATGTGGACCGCGCCGACATCCTCCACCGTATGCAAAATATTTTTTGCTGGGGATAGTCGTTTGCTGCGGTCCACATGCGGTGGGGCTGCTCCCCCAATGAAAAACACGCTACAGTGTTAGGGGTTGAGCAGCTCCCCCAGATTTGCCACTATATATTTCTGTGTTTTTGTCTATAAAAATGTCACTTGACTGAACCCCTCAGGTGAACGCTGTAAAAATAAATAAATAGAAACTGTGCTAAAACAACCAATTTTTTGGTCACCTTGCCCCATAAAGTGTTATAATGAATGATCAAAAAATCATATGTACCCAAAAATAGTACTAATAAAACTGGCACCTTATCCCCTAATTTCCAAAATGGGGTCACTTCTTGGGAGTTTCTACTGTAAGGGTGCATCAGGGGGCTTCAAATGGGACATGGCATCTAAAAACCATGTGGAGTTCCTTTTCTTCTGCGCCCTGCCGTGTGCCCATACAGCAGTTTATGACCACATGTGGGGTGTTTCTGTAAACCGCAGAATCTGGGTAATAAATATTGAGTTTTGTTTGGCTGTTAACCATCGATGTGTTAAAGAAAAAATTGGATTAAAATGGAAAATCTGCCCAAAAAGTGAAATTTAAAAATGTGATCTCCATTTTCCTTTAATTCTTGTGGAACGCATAAAGGGTTAACAAAGTTTGTAAAATCAGTTTTGAGTAACTTGAGGGGTGTAGTTTCTACAATGGGGTCATTTATGGGGGTATCCACTATGTAGGCCCCACAAAGTGACTTCAGACCTGAACTGGTCCTTATAAAGTGGGTTTTGGCAATTTTCTTAAAAATTTGAAGAATTTCTTCTAAACTTCTAAGCCTTCTAACGTCCTAAAAAAATAAAATGACATTTCCAAAATGATGCCAACATAAAGTAGACATATGGGGAATGTTAAATAATAAATATTTTATGAAGTATCACTTTCTGTTTTAAAAGCAGAGAAATTGAAATTTAGAAAATTGCGAATTTTTCACATTTTTGGGTAAATTTGGGATGTTTTCATAAATAA
Organism: Bufo gargarizans; assembly: GCF_014858855.1. NCBI lineage: Eukaryota > Metazoa > Chordata > Amphibia > Anura > Bufonidae > Bufo > Bufo gargarizans. The sequence continues at coordinate 653,990,659 of NC_058080.1, forward strand.
AGGTGAAATATTTTGACTCAAATTTATGACGATCATGAAGTACAATGTGTCACGAGAAAACAATCTCTGAATGACTTGGATAAATAAAGGCGTTCCAAAGTTATTACCACATGAAGTGAGATATGTCAGTTTTGCAAAATTAGGCCTGGTCAGGAAGGGGGCAAATGGCCCAGATGGGAAGTGGTTAAAGGGGTTTAGGCAGAAACCCTTCTGTCCTGGGTGATTACGCCACTGGTGATCACTAAAGCCATCACTCTTCCCCATACAGAATCATTGTTTACCGGCAGTAGAGGCTGTTTAGATGTTACAATCTACTGTTGGCAAAAGATGATTTATGTGTATACATGAATGATCCAACTAACTGATTGCTCGTTGATCCCTTCACACTGGGAGATTATCACTTATGAGCGTTCTTATGAACTGGTGCTAGTTACTATGTGACAGCTACAAAAGTACACAACCTGCTGTTCCCTTACGTCCTAACCAGTGGCACAGATGGGGTATTCTGCCCCTGTGGACTGGTTAGGACAGGTGGAAGTTTTAATGACATTAAACACATACACACACCCTCCCTCCCCCAATAAAGAGGGGGCGTGAACCCCAGGCCTTTGTGTTTTTTTCTGTCCTTTGGACAGTTAGGATGGGTGGTCTCCTCCTCCTTTTCGGCGGAGGAGGTTTTTTTGTTGCTGGCCGGCTCGGATCGTTTTGTTTCGAATCCGGTCCATGATGGGACCGTAGGCGGGCACTCACCTGTTGCTGTGCCCCGGCATCGGCTTTCCCTTGCGGCTGCAGCGGTGTCCGCATGGTCTGCTGGGCGCCACCATCTTGGGGAAGTGACATCATGTGACGTCACTTCCTCCTCAGCCCTGCCGATAGCAAGTCACTTCTAAACTTCTCCCATTAGGATTTAGCGGCGCATTTTTCATTTCTAGCTTTGGGGCAAGTTGCCCTACAACTTGTCTTCATATAGGGGCCTGTATAAGGCAATTTTATTTAAGTTTTATTATAAGGGTAACCCCGCCCATTCCGGGGGCGGAGCCTATTGTGTTTGGCGCCAAACAAAGCTATTTAAAGCTGGTGTTGCACCAAGCTCAGTCTCCTGGAGCACAGATTTATCTGTTTTACCTTGAGACTTTTGTGATCACTTGCAGGTTTTGGAGTTGGGGAGCTCCAAGCTTTTTCTGCGTTTGAACCTTATACTAGGTTCCTCCAAGATCGGGTACTACTCAGATTTCTGTCTACCTTTATTCCAAAGGTGCCTTCTTTTGATAACATTAACCAGGTGATTTCCCTGCCGACTTTGGCTCCACCCCCTTCCTCTGAGGAAAGAGGGCTTCATACCCTCGACATTTCGAAATGTCTTAGGATTTACCTGGAATGCTCCAAGGTATTTAGGAGAGATGAAAACCTCCTTATCCTCTTTTCCGGTACCCACAAGGGGAGGAAAGCCTCTAAGCCCGCCATCAGTCGATGAATTAAAGAGGCAATTCAGTAGTCCTATATGTCTCAGGGCTCGGAGCTTCCTGAGTTTGTAAGGGCCCACTCCACTTGGGCAGTGGCCACTTCATTTGCAGAGAGAAGCTCGATTCCATTGGATGTGATCTGTAAGTCGACTTCTTGGAGTTCTCACTCCACCTTTATTTCACACTATAGAGTGGATTCTAGAATTCATAGCTATTGCTCATTTGGCCGGACAGAATTAACTTCCACCAGGCATGAGGACCCTCCCATGGGAGTTTCTTCTTGCTAAATCCCCATCTGTGCCACTGGTTAGGACGTAAGGGAATCGTTCATTTCTAACGATAATTTGTTTTCCCTTAGTCCTAACAGTGGCACACAAATATCCCCCCTTAGTTATACTTTAAAGTTGTTATTTTTTCTACTTGTAACTACACAAGGGCCTAGGGTTCACGCCCCCTCTTTATTGGAGGAGAGAGGGTGTGTGTATGTGTTTAATGTCATTAAAACTTCCACCTGTCCCAACCAAGCAAAAAGATGGAGGCAGCATGTCCGGTAAAAAAAACCTTTTAATGGGAACCGCCAAGTGAACTTACGTGCAACAGGTTGTGACGTTTCGGCTGATCCACAGCCTTTATCAAACACAATATACAATCTAAAAGTGCCTGTTTAAATAAATTAAAACACACCCACTCACACAGGAGTGGCCAATAACACAGTGAATGAAGTGCTGATATCATCAGAGGTGCGCCCTCCAGTGCTCCTATCCAATGTCTTAGTCTACACCCCCCATAGATATACGATCCATTATCCCACAAACCTTCAAGGCATGTTCCTCGGCGTTCCTGGGCCACTAGCGCGCATGTCAGGGAAGGAGGACTTATGTCATAGCTCTCTGACCAGAGATCACATGATCGCGAGCGACTCCGCCCTAGCGATCAGCGCGTCATCACAGTCATGCCCCGTCATGTGCGCCGTTGTCAGGGACGCCTGAGGGTCGGTCCGCCTACCTCCACGTGATGTGAGTGCCCGCCTCACATCTCCACATCATCAGCATCAGCGGTCGGAACCTGAATCAAGCGGAACGGTAGTAAAAACCACCGCCGCCCATAATGCATCCACTAGCGCAGTCAGGGACCGTCCGGAGGAGTACAGGCAGAGGCTCCCCACCTCCATGTCTCCAGCCGAAACCCGGCCTGGGTGACACACTCGCCCCGCCCCTCCATCATCGAAGCAGCCCTGTGTTGCTAGAGACGCAGTCAGGATCTAACTCCGCCCATATCAGTGACGTGTAGTGGGAGACATCCACACTCACGCAGGGGTACAGGCAGGCGCAAGCCCCATACTCCTTCAGTGTGCCATGATCCTGTGCGGGTCAGGAACAAGTGTAAATGTGAATCAATAAAAAACAGAATACAATTAAAAAGTACCATACAGAGAACCAGTTCAAAGGTCACTTGGAACACGTTACACATTTGTTACAGAGAAGTCTACATTCATTCCAAATGGCTGGAGTGCTCTCATCTCAAAGATCCATTTAAGTTATTTTTTACGTAGAATCCGATCCTTGTCCCCTCCACGTCTCAGAGGGCCGACAGAATCAATGATTCTAAACCTGAGTTGGTTGACCGAGTGTCCACGCTCCAGGAAATGTTTCGCCACCGGTTTATCAATCCGGGCCCTGCGAATGTTGCTCTTGTGGGAGTTAATACGCTCCCTGGCTTCCATTGTGATCTCCCCTATGTAAATCAGGCCACACGGGCACGTGATCATATATATCACGTCCCGTGACCTACATGTGAAGAATTTTTTTATCTTATAGGGCTTGCCACTATAGGGATGGGCAAAGGTATCTCTCTTCAACATGTTGCCGCAGTTGCAACAACCAAGGCAGGGAAAACATCCCAACTTCCTTGGTGCCAGATACCTTTGCCCATCCCCATGCGGCTCACCAACCTCGGTTCTCACCAATTTGTCACGTAGGTTGGTCCCTCTCTTATATGCCATCATTCCTTTCAGAAATTCAAGAGCACACGGGGACGGACGACGAGACGCAACCAGCCATAGCTCTAAACCTGGTTGTTAACATCTCAACGAGACAGTTATCTAATGACCAACTTCTAATCTTGGGACGTGGATTGTCCTTCTGCCCTGGACATGAAAGGGACTGGTTTAAATTGGAACTTGACCTCCATCGCTTTTACCGCATGTTGAGATTGAAGGCCTTCTTCCTGGATAGGGAGGATAAAAAGGCGATGTCTACGTCTGATGCAGTTGGGACAACTGATTTTGTTTTGAAAACACTTGATTTGAGCAATAAGAGTGATTTTGCTCCACCGCGTAATAACCACGTTGTGGAGACATTTATTGCGATTGTTTCCAAACAGATTGACACATTGAGAGAGAAGAGGGTGAAGGGGACTGCGGCGAACCTGACGAGGGGAGAGAGAGAGGCACTTCGACAGCTGGCGGGGGACAAATCCCTGACTATCAAACCAGCTGACAAGGGAGGGGCGGTGGTGGTGATGGACACACCAAGCTACGAACGGGAGGTGCATAGACAGCTGAGTGACCAGGAGGTATATATTGAGTTTCAGAATGATCCCAAATGGAACATCAAGCGAAACTTGGAGAATATTATCGGTGAAGCCTTGGTTGAGGGTATCATCGATAAGGATGTCAGGGATTTTCTTCTGATTAAACACCCAGTCACTCCCCTGTTCTATGTACTTCCCAAGATACACAAAAGCTTGGTCGACCCTCCTGGCCGGCCGATTGTGTCGGGCAGGGGATCGATTTTTAGCAATATAGCTATATTCCTTGATAGGGTATTCTGTGTCCACGCCACCAACGCCCCGTCCTACATTAGGGATACCGGTCACTTTCTATTGAAGCTCAGGGATCTGAGTCTTCCTGCCGATCCTCTTCTTGTCAGCTTTGACGTAGTCTCATTATATACCTCCATAGAACACACATATGGACTGAATGTCGTCGATGTGGCCCTGGCTGGCACCGGGCTCTCCCCGGGCGGTCGTGGGTTTGTCCTCCATCTCCTAGGCATGGTCCTGAGGCGGAATTATTTCTGCTTTGGGGACACCTATTACCAACAAGTACGTGGGGTGGCCATGGGCTCGAACGTGGCGCCCACGTACGCCAATATGTTTATGGCGGAGGTGGAGGACAGACTCATTTACAAAGCTGCCCTTTTTGGGAGAGCCCGTTGCTGGTGGTGCTACATCGATGTCATTTTTGTGGTGTGGGGAGGCTCTCATGGTGAACTGTTTTTGGAGTTCTTTAATAGCATGGTGCCCAGGTTGTGGTTCACCATGACAGCGTCGACAGTCTCTCTACAATTTTTGGATGTAATGGTACATCTCAGGGAGGGGAACATTGAAACTGACATCTTCCACAAACCGACAGACAGAAATAATTTATTAGAGTTTAGGAGTAACCATCCACGACGGATGGTGGAGTCATTGCCCTGGAGCCAGATGTTGAGGGTGAGACGGGTGGTATCAGGGGACGAGCTATTTGAGACAAGGGTGGATGAAATGGGGAGGAAGTTCCTTGAGAGGGGATATCCACGGCGATTGGTGGAGAGGATCTCTCAAAAGGTGGGGGAGGTTGACCGGGAGTCCACGTTCCAGGGAAAGAAGAAGGAGAGGGACCAGAAACGGATCCCGTTCGTTTCTACGTATGGAGCCAACAGTGGGGATATAGCGCGTATTATACGCAAAGAATGGCACATTCTGCAGAAAGGGTTACCCATGATAGAGGAATTTGTGGGCTTCCCGATGATGGCATATAAGAGAGGGACCAACCTACGTGACAAATTGGTGAGAACCGAGGTTGGTGAGCCGCATGGGGATGGGCAAAGGTATCTGGCACCAAGGAAGTTGGGATGGTTTCCCTGCCTTGGTTGTTGCAACTGCGGCAACATGTTGAAGGGAGATACCTTTGCCCATCCCTATAGTGGCAAGCCCTATAAGATAAAAAATTTCTTCACATGTAGGTCACGGGACGTGATATATATGATCACGTGCCCGTGTGGCCTGATTTACATAGGGGAGACCACAATGGAAGCCAGGGAGCATATTAACTCCCACAAGAGCAACATTCGCAGGGCCCGGATTGATAAACCGGTGGCGAAACATTTCCTGGAGCGTGGACACTTGGTCAACCAACTCAGGTTTAGAATCATTGATTCTGTCGGCCCTCTGAGACGTGGAGGGGACAAGGATCGGATTCTACGTAAAAAAGAACTTAAATGGATCTTTGAGATGAGAGCACTCCAGCCATTTGGAATGAATGTAGACTTCTCTGTAACAAATGTGTAAAGTGTTCCAAGTGACCTTTGAACTGGTTCTCTGTATGGTACTTTTTAATTGTATTCTGTTTTTTATTGATTCACATTTACACTTGTTCCTGACCCGCACAGGATCATGGCACACTGAAGGAGTATGGGGCTTGTGCCTGCCTGTACCCCTGCGTGAGTGTGGATTTCTCCCGCTACACGTCACTGATATGGGCGGAGTTAGATCCTGCAGTGGCGTAGCGTGGGTTTCCAGCACCCGGGGCAAGCCAAAAATTGCGCCCCCCCCCCGCGCCTACCCCAGGCACGCCACTTTTAACAGATATTGCAGTAGATCACTAGCAGTCCTATGTAACACCTCAGATAACACAGAGATAACTCTCTGAGTACAGATAATGTAGTAGATGGGTGTGAGCCCCCAGAATTCAGAACACACACAGTGTGACCTGAAGTCTGGGGCCAGAATGCGGCAGTATGGGCCAAATTCTCAATCTTCTCCCCCAACCCTACCATGAAACAGATATGTGGATGGACATTATTATTACAGTAGAATACCGCACCATACCTGTTACATCCTGTGATGTAGACTCTCCTCGACGTCTTCATTCAGAGATAAGACCATCATGATAACTTCTTTCAGCCGCTTCTCGTCTCTGCAGAGTTTCACCGAAAAAAATTTAGGTTCCTCACTTTACTATCATGCTCTCCTTCCTGGTATCTCAACACTGTCATCCTGCTGCCCCCCAATACTGAGCTAGAGCCAGACAGATAGCTTTCATTCCCCATAATATTATTCCCCCTGTATATTATAATGGCCCCCTCTTTATTATTAATGTACTGGCCCCCTCTTTAACCACCTCCGGACCGCCTAACGCAGATGTGCGGTCCGGAGATGGCAGCGCTGCGCACAGTCACGCATATACGCGTCATCTCGCGAGACGCGAGATGACGCGAGTATGCGCCCGCGCGTGCGCAGTTCGCGCCGGCATTTCGTCGAGAAGTATTTCGTCAGCAACCTGCCAGCCAATGATCGTGGCTGGCAGGTTGCTGATTTTTTAAAAAGCCAATCAAAGTGCCAGATATCAGATCATATTAGTAAATATGATCTGATATATGGCTGCCTGCTCCTCTGCTGGTTCTTTTCGTCGGTTGGATCCAGCAGAGGAGCAGGCTTCACAGTGAGTACACCAAACACTACACTTTAGCCCCTGATCACCCCCCTGAACCCCAATTAACCCTTTGATCACCCCTGTCAATCACAAGTGAAAAGAAAAAAGTGATCAGTGCAAACTGTCACTTTTTTTTTTCACTGTTATTGACCGTTAGGTTTTAGGTATAGTTTAGGTCCCTTGGTTAGGTAGTTAGCGATCAGTTAGCGCCCAGCCCACCGCACCGCAGTCCGTTATTCGCTGATTAGCATATCGCTAATCAGCATTTGTACTTTTATAGTATCTGGAAGTGATCAAAACTGATCACGGTCAGATCTATAATAGTACTAGTGTCACTTTAGTTCGCCCTCCACCCAAAACGCAGTGTTTGCCCGATCAGGCCTGATCGGTCACCCACACGTGCGTTCGCCCACACCCGCCCCACCGCAGTGACAAAAAAAAATTTTTTTTGGATCACTGCACATTCACTTTACACGCACTGCGGCGATAAAAAAATCAGTTTTGATATTTTTTATCAACCGCAGCGGCCTCCGGTACTTCGCTAGGCTCCCCTTTGTAAGACAGGCTTGCTTTTTTTTTATTGGGTAGTCTCAGGGAATACCCCTAAATTTAGTTGCCCACATGTCTAACAGGGGGTATTCTTCTGAAGAGGCCTACAGGCTTCTGACCCAGTCGGATGAGGAGTGGGAACCCTCATCTGATGAATCCAGCGGGTCAGAATACGAACCTGTAGAAAGCAGTGGCTCTCTGACCCAAAGTTCGGACGAGGAGGCTGAGGTCCCTGATACCACCAGGCGTACCCGGCCCTGTGTCGCTAGACCGCAGGTTGCGCAGGATCCGCTTCAAGAGCAGCAGAGTGGGGCTGGTGCTGTCGGATTACGTGGTGAGGCATACACCAGCAGCCCAGCCCTCCCTGGACCTAGTACCAGCACTGCCGTACAACCTGGTGAAGTAGCGAGCACCAGAAGGGCAGTTGAAGCTGGTACGGTGGCACGTGCAGTAGTGACCCCGTCGCAGCCACCGCAAAGACGTGCCCGTAGAGCCCCTAGAATCCCAGAGGTGCTGGCAAACCCTGATTGGCAGTCCCCAACTTCCGCCGCACCTGTAGTTTTCCCTTTCACCGCCCAGTCTGGAGTTCGGGTTGAGACAGCTCAGATCGGTTCGGCCCTGGGATTTTTTGAGCTGTTCTTGACTGCGGAGCTTTTAGACATAGTTGTGGCCGAAACAAACAGGTATGCCACACAATTTATCACCGCTAACCCGGGAAGCTTTTATGCCCAGCCTTTCCGGTGGAAACCACTCCAAGTTTCCGAACTTAAAACTTTTCTGGGCCTCCTCCTCAACATGGGCCTGACAAAAAAGCATGAATTGCGGTCATATTGGTCCACAAACCCGATTCATCACATGCCCATGTTCTCTGCTGCCATGTCCAGGGCACGTTTTGAGGCCATCCTGCGGTTCCTGCACTTTAGTGACAACACCGCCTCCCCTCCCAGGGGCCACCCTGCTTTTGACCGGCTCCACAAAATTCGGCCCCTCATAGACCATTTCAACCAGAAATTTGCAGATATTTATACCCCAGAGCAAAACATCTGCATAGACGAGTCCCTGATACATTTTACCGGACGCCTTGGCTTCAAACAATACATCCCAAGCAAGCGCTCCCGGTATGGGGTCAAATTGTATAAGCTCTGTGAAAGGGCCACAGGCTATACCCACAAATTTCGTGTCTATGAGGGAAAAGATCAGACCCTGGAGCCGGTCGGTTGCCCTGACTACCTGGGGAGCAGTGGGAAGACAGTTTGGGACTTGGTGTCACCCTTATTCGGCAAGGGGTACCATCTTTATGTGGACAATTTTTACACAAGTGTGGCCCTCTTTAGGCATTTGTTTCTAGAACGGATTGGCGCCTGTGGTACCGCGCGAACTAGTCGCGCGGGCTTCCCCCAACGGCTCGTTACCACCCGTCTTGCAAGGGGGCAGAGGGCCGCACTGTGTAACGAAGAACTGCTCGCGGTGAAATGGAGAGACAAGCGTGACGTTTACATGCTCTCCTCCATTCACGCAGACACGACAATACAAATTGAGCGAGCAACCCGTGTCATTGAAAAGCCCCTCTCAGTCCACGACTATAACCTCCACATGGGAGGGGTGGACTTCAATGACCAGATGTTGTCTCCGTATTTAGTTTCCCGACGCACCAGACGCTGGTATAAGAAGGTGTCTGTATATTTAATTCAATTGGCTCTGTACAATAGTTTTGTTCTCTACAGTAAGGCTGGGAGAACTGGATCCTTCCTCAAATTTCAGGAAGAGATCATCGAGAACCTCCTGTATCCAGGAGGTTCCGTGGCCCCAACCACCAGTGTAGTTAGCCGTCTACACGAGCGACATTTCCCCAATGTCGTTCCTGGTACCTCAACCCAACAGTCACCCCGAAAAAGATGTCGTGTCTGTAGCAGGAGTGGAATAAGGCGTGACACCCGCTATTTCTGTCCTGACTGTCCGGACCACCCTGCCCTATGCTTTGGAGAGTGTTTCCGGAAGTACCACTCACAGGTACACTATTAGCATAGGGATCATCTCACCAGGACAGGCACACAGGGCTATTAGGGCCCATTCACTCACTGCTGCTGCAAACGTCTCCTTTCACATGGGACAAAGTGCATAACGCACTTCGCCACATCTTTGGGCGATTTGCGCTTTGCACATTGACCCATGGGGAAGGAGAGGTTTGTTCTATAAAGGTAAAAAAACAAAAAAAAAAAAAACACACCAGTAAGCAAACACGTTAATGTTCAGTTAAAAAAGTTAAAGTTTATATGTTCTGTTGCAAAGTTAATAAAATTATTGCGTTGCGGCCTGCTTTTTTCTTTTTTTTTTTTTTTCTTTTTTTACCTTGTACAGGTGGACCAACCGATTGACTAGCTGCAGCACCGATGTGCATTCTGACAGAAGCATTGCGCTGCTGTCAGATTACACGCAAGTCGGTGTATGCGGCGCTGCAAGACGGGATTTTCTCCTCTGCAGTGACAGATACGTTTGCCAAGGCATACGAGCTGAGGAGGAGGCGGCGTTCCTATGCTTTGGCAAACACTTTGTATATATATATTTAAAAAAAAATCCCGGCAATGATTTATTCATCCACATCGATTGATGTGAATGGAGAAATCTGGTTTGCCAGGGCATATGAGCTAAGTGGGTATGGATGTTGGGCGGAGCTCCTATGTCCTGGCAGACGCCTTTCCCCTCCATTTTTTTTTTTTGGCAGAGATTTTTTCATCCACATTGATCGATGCGAATGAAGAAATCTGTGCCGTTCATTTTTTTCTTTCAGCCCAGAGGCTGAACGGAAAAAAATATCTCATTACCTGTATGCTCAATATAAAGAGAATAGCAGAAACTCCTAATGCTGGCCATACATGTAATGATTGCGGAGACCCTCAAATGCCAGGGCAGTGTCTACTTTCCGAAATGGGGTCATTTGTGGGGTTTTTCTACTGTTTGGGCATTGTAGAACCTCAGGAATCATGACAGGTGCTCAGAAAGTCAGAGCTGTTTCAAAAAGCGGAAATTCACATTTTTGTACCATAGTGTGTAAACGCTATAACTTTTACCCAAACCATTTTTTTTTTTGCCCAAACATTTTTTTTTTTATCAGACATGTAGAACAATAAATTTGGCGAAAAATTTATATATGGATGTCGTTTTTTTTGCAAAATTTTACAGCTGAAAGTGAAAAATGTCATTTTTTTGCAAAAAAATAGTTACATTTTGATTAATAACAAAAAAAGTAAAAATGCCAGCAGCAATGAAATACCACCAAATGAAAGCTCTATTAGTGAGAAGAAAAGGAGGTAAAATTCATTTGTATGGTAAGTTGCATGACCGAGCGATAAACGGTGAAAGTAGTGTAGTGCCGAAGTGTAAAAAGTGCTCTGGTCATGAAGGGGGTTTCACCTAGCGGGGCTGAAGTGGTTAATAACAAAGAGGGGGCCATTATATTAGCAAAGAGGGGGCCAGTACATTAATAATAAAGAGGGGCCATTACATTAATAATAAAGAGGGGGTCATTATATTAATAATAAAGAGGGGGCCATTATATTAATAATAAAGAGGGGCCATTACATTAATAATAAAGAGGGGGTCATTATATTAATAATAAAGAGGGGGTCATTACATTAATAATAAAGAGGGGGCCATTACATTAATAATAAAGAGGGGTCATTATATTAATAATAAAGAGGGGGTCATTACATTAATAATAAAGAGGGGGCCATTACATTAATAATAAAGAGGGGGCCATTATATTAATAACAAAGAGGGGGCCATTATATTAATAACAAAGAGGGGGCCATTACATTAATAATAAAGAGGGGGCCATTATATTAGCAAAGAGGGGGCCATTACATTAATAATAAAGAGGGGCCATTACATTAATAATAAAGAGGGGCCATTACATTAATAATAAAGAGGGGGCCATTATATTAGCAAAGAGGGGGCCATTACATTATGAATAAAGAGGGGGCCATTATATTAGCAAAGAGGGGGCCATTACATTAATAATAAAGAGGGGCCATTATATTAATAATAAAGAGGGGCCATTACATTAATAATAAAGAGGGGGCCATTATATTAGCAAAGAGGGGGCCATTACATTAATAATAAAGAGGGGGCCATTACATTAATAATAAAGAGGGGCCATTATATTAATAATAAAGAGGGGCCATTACATTAATAATAAAGAGGGGGTCATTAGATTAATAATGAAGAGGGGGTCATTAGATTAATAATAATAATGTACTGGCCCCCTCTTTATTATTAATATAATGGCCCCCTTTTTATTAATAATGTACTGGCCCCCTCTTTATTATTAATATAATGCCCCCCTTTTTATTAATAATGTACTGGCCCCCTCTTTGCTAATGTAATGTCCCCCTCTTTGTTATTAATGTACTGGCCCCCTCTTTGCTAATATAATTGCCCCCTCTTATTACTGTGCCAATGCCATTGAATAGGATAGCCTTTCTGCTCCAGTCCTCTCCTCTCCCACCCCCCATACTACCCCCAGAGCCTCTGCAATTAGGTAAGGTAACATAAAAAAAAAATACTTACCTATCTCCATCCCCGCTTGTTCCCGCCGCAGGCGGTCACGAACGCCTCCCTGTGGCTTCCTGCGCCGCGTCATCGCGTCATCTCGCGAGACCCGACGCAGGAGGTCACAGTGAGGTTATCGTGACCGAGTCCTGCATCGCTCTACTGCCTTATAGGCTTCAGGCCACTAGGCCTGTAGCCTATGGGGCATAACGGAGGGGACGGGAGCCATAGGCTCCCGTAGCCCTCATTGAAATTTCGGATGCCTGGCGCCCCCTGCAATTTGGCGCCCGGGGCAACGGCCCCTCCAGCCCCCCCCCCCCACGCTACGCCCCTGAGATCCTGACTGCGTCTCTAGCAACACAGGGCTGCTTCGATGATGGAGGGGCGGGGCGAGTGTGTCAACCAGGCCGGGTTTCGGCTGGAGACATGGAGGTGGGGAGCCTCTGCCTGTACTCCTGCGGACGGTTTTTACTACCGTTCCGCTTGATTCAGGTTCCGACCGCTGATGCTGATGACGTGGAGATACGAGGTGGGCACTCGCATCACGTGGAGGTAGGCGGACCGACCCTTAGGCGTCCCTGACAACGGCGCACATGACGGGGCATGACTGTGATGACGCGCTGATCGCTAGGGCGGAGTCGCTCGCGATCATGTGATCTCTGGTCAGAGAGGTATGACTTAAGTCCTCCTTCCCTGACATGCGCGCTAGTGGCCCAGGAACGCCGAGGAACATGTGTGCCTTGAAGGTTTGTGGGATAAAGGATCGTATATCTATGGGGGGTGTAGACTAAGACATTGGATAGGAGCACTGGAGGGCGCACCTCTGATGATATCAGCACTTCATTCACTGTGTTATTGGCCACTCCTGTGTGAGTGGGTGTGTTGTAATGTATTTAAACAGGCACTTTTAGGTTGTATATTGTGTTTGATAAAGGCTGTGGATCAGCCGAAACATCACAACCTGTTGCACGTAAGTTCACTTGGCGGTTCCCATTAAAAGGTTTTTTTTACCGGACATGCTGCCTCCATCTTTTTGCTTGGAACTTTACGTAGGAGCCCTGACGAATCTTGGACTCCAGGTAGGCTGCTGCATACCGGACGACCTCAAGATCTGGTGAGTGCGATTCCACAAATATTTTTTGGTTATTATCTGTCCTAACCAGTCCACAGGGGCAGAATACCCCATCTGTGCCACTGTTAGGACTAAGGGAAAACAAATTATCGTTAGAAATTAACGCGTGTTCTAGTTCATTATCAAACCCTGGTGAATTAGACAGAACTTACTGCTTTCTCTTCTTTCCAGACCTGACCACTTCTTATAACCACGTCCGGCTCGGTCCAGCCATCGTTTTGTGACCAATGTTCTCACAGCAGAATTTTGTTCTGCTGACTGGTATGAAGATTTGCGTTTTGCAACATATCTACCTTGACAAAGAAACACACATGCCGTGAAATACAGGAAAATGAGCTTTTGTGCTGCATTCTGGCATTTTCTTGAATTTATAAAAATAACTTTAGAAATGACATGAATATAGTATAAAGATTTCCCGGCACATTCACTAAACCTTGAATGTAGTATACTGTACTCTATTTTTTCACAATGACATATCATTGATGATATCTAATTTGCTTAGTATACTGGAGAAATATATGTATAGTCTAAACATAAAAAAAGCACCTACTAAATTGCGAGAAGTATCCATAAAATAAGACGATTATCTGGCTCCTATTTTTGCTATACTAGACGAGCTGCGAGCTGTTAATGACTATTATTCCTCCTGCTCAAGTGTTATTCGCCATTATAAAGCCTATGTTTTTGTCTCTTGCATTTCACAGATCTTTTATAAAAATTCAGTGCACGCTTTTCCTCTGTTACATAAGCTACACTGCAGTCCCTGCGCTCTCACTGGAACCGGCTCTCTGTTAGCACAGCAGCAGTAACCATGTATAGACTATAGAGCAAGTAATTCCTCTTTAGAAAATAACTTGTGTGCTTTCATTTGGCTCAAGTAAGTAAATAAAGCCAGCGCAAAGAGCATTAATTAACCCTCCATAGCAGTAAGAATAAACACTCTCTGAACGAGCAAGTCTACCTTCTGGGGATTCCTAACTACACTGGATTTAGGCTATATATAACATGTAAATAAAAATCTACTACCAATTTTAAAGAGGTTATCCCATGAAAGTTCCTACTATGCAATGAATAGAGCATTTCAAATGAAGCATTATTGAGATATACAGTCAAAAAAATTATTGTTAGGTTTTATTATGTACATTACATTTTCGTCTCTGGTAGCGCCCCCTCCTGTTTCCCTTGTGACTGCAATACTGGTCCACCTTCTCCTGCATTCAAGGATGGACCAACATGCTCAGTAGCTTCTCTGCTCCTTCCTTCTTTCAGCGTTGGAGTAGTGATCTCGCAGGTAAAGCATTCATTCATTCCTACTCCTAAACTTATAGAAATATATACTGAAGCTATATCTCTAGACCGCAGAGAAGGAAATGGGGGTGCATGACATAGAATAGTACATTTTGCTCTATGGTAGGGCCCCCCTGCTGTTTTTCCTGGGCTGCAATACTGGTCCACCTTCTCCTGCATTCAGTGGTGGACTAACATACTCAGTAGCTTTCTGCTCCTTTCCTTCTCTAAGTGTTGGTGTAGTGACATAAAGAAGCAAGTGAAGCGTCCCAGCACCATTAATTCATTAATCCCTACTCCTAAATTCATAGAAACAGATAGCTATACTCAGTGTCAGACTGGGGTGCCTAGGGTCCACCAGTAAAATTTATTTGGGGGGTCCACCGTCTGGATACATTCAAATATTACCTGCTCAAACAGCAGCAAGATTTGGATCGACATTACATACATATCTATGAAATGGTGAACTATTTGAGAAATGCATATGACAGAGCTCAATACAGTCACTCATGTAGAGTAGAGAATCCTATGGTTTGGTGGGAACATGGATAATGTACACTTTGGGGGGTCATTTATTAAGACCGGTCTTAATACACCTGCATTATGCAGCGGCACAGGCCCTGTGACATGGTTTAAACTACGCCAGCTCACTTGCTGCCGTAGTTTAAGACCATTTTCCACGCCATAAATTGGCGTAGAAAATGGCAAATGAGAAGTGTCGGCCTGCCCTCTTCCCTGTTCACACCATGCCACCTTTTTCCGCTACCTTGGAAAAGTGGCACGAGCGGGGAAAAGGCACAGATTTTGTCACAAAATTTGCTCCTCAAATACATCAAAAAGTGGTGTGTTTTTTTGTCATAAATGACCCTCTTTTAATTTTAGATATTTACTTTATTTCCACTGAGTGATAAATTATCTCTTAAACTTGTTATAGAATTTATTCCAGCATCACATGCACTTTTCCATCCACTCGTATAAACAGTACAGACATGGTACATCACGTCTTGACATCTCTTGACCCTTCTCCTTCCAGTAAAGCTTACCTTCATACTGCCTTGTCAATCAGCCTGGTGGTCTGAGAGCTGCTAAGATAGAATATGACTACTTGCTTTCCCACCTCTTAAAAACACAGAGATAGATTGGCTTCATCAGAGGCTTAAAGGCCGCTGACAGGCGTGATGACAGCTGCGGTAAACGATACTGTGGTTGCGCGTTGGTGGAATGTCAGCCTAGTGTAGGCAGTAAATGGACAGACGTTATTGCAAATAAGAAACCAAGTGTTGCTTACTGTACTACCCTGTGAGATTCATTTTCAATGCTGAATTGGTTTCATGTTTACATTTTCATCGGTAGTTATCATGCAGCTGTAGGTCCCAACATGAGCTGGCACTCATAATGATGTCATTGTTCACTACCACCTTCTGACCTTCTGAGGACTTACATGAGACAATTCAAATAAAGTCACTATTTTCCATGACTTCACAGATGCGATTTTATAAGATTTATCTTCCTGACAATCCTACACTAATGATGACCAGTGACAGTACCAAGACAGTGACCAGGTAACCATCACCTCACCAGCATGCCCCCCCCAATCCTCAGTGAAACCACCAAAGTCTCAGTGCACACGCTATACGTCTTGCAACCCCTATGACGTCATTCACCCATCATGATGATGTCCGCCCCTGTGACATCATCATTCCTTAGGCAAAACCCCCATTATGATGGCAAGAATCCTTTAATATTATCATATGTACTGGGCACCGACCAACCTGTGTCTCTGACAGCAATGACATCTTCAATAATGAATCAGGAAAAAGCAGTGGAAAAATTAGAAAGATGTGGAGTAGGAGGAGCAGACTTTGTCACTTTTTACTAGTAAGATGCAACAGATTTTCCACTCTGGACAGAAGGACCTTGGCTTTTGTCTCCATCTCTATACCACGTGCTCACTGACCCTTGGGGAAATTTCTTACCCATTGTTTGCTAATAATTCAGCTATAATGGAGAATGGAGCCCTGCATTGGTAATTAGCTCCCATTGCAAAAACTATGCTTGAGGGGAAAAAAATAAAAATGTTCTTAATTTTATTGCAGGGAATTTATTTTTTCAAATGTGCAACATGCTATAGCATGGCAGCTCAGCGGTTAGGTTAGCACTGTTGACTTGCAGTACTGGGGTTTGCATTTACCCAGAGTTTGTATCTTCTCCCAGTGTCTGTGGGGCTCCCTCTGGATGCTCTGCTTTCTTTCCACGCTATAAAAATAGGTTAATTTGGAATTTAAATTATATGGACAGGGGCTGATGTTAGTTTGACAATCTCTGTACAGCTCTGTGGAATATGTTGGTGCTATATAAATGAATAAAACAATAATGTGTGAGCATAATGCCCCTTGCAGACGAGCGTGAGCGGATTAGGTCTGGAAGCGTTGCGGAGGCGTTCAGTGAACATTCTGCGATTTTCATGCAACGCACAAGTGATGCGTGAAAACCAACGCTCATGTACACAGACCCTTTAAAATGAATGGGTCCGGATTCCGTGCGGGCGTAATGCGTTCGCATAACGCATTGCACCCGCGCGGAATACTCGCTCGTGTGAAAGGGGTTTAAGTGTTGGATTTTTTTCTATGCAAAGGGTAAAGCTCGTTGCAAATCTACAACAAAATCTGCATGCAACACAAATCGTTTCCATCAACTTAGCTGAATCATAATTGAAAATCTTCATGTCAATTTGGCCCGAAAACATGTATGTTGGTTACCAGGCGCAATTTTAAACTCTGCACCCTCTGTAGTTCTGCACCCATGATACTGTATATTCAGACTTGTGGTGGACCAATTTATTTTACAAAGGAATGTATAACATTGGACGGATAACATTTTAGGGTTTTGCGGCGCTATAGTGCTTTGGGCCAGCATGAACCGGATTCTCTGAGACTGGGAACCCCTTATCACATGGCAGGCAGGAAGCACTTGTTCCAGCACTGAGCTCCCATTTCCTCTACTTTCAGTCCTTACTGGACCAGAAGTGTGCCAGCCAGTTGCTGGCATATCCATGACCATGCCTACACATGTCACCACTGATAGGCCGGCAGCGGTAACGTGTGTATAGACGTTATGTCACACTTCCGGTCCAGAAGGGACAGGAAGCTGAGAAGACAGCTTGGCGCCAGAGCACCAGTGACTAGGGTTAGACTGGCCCATCAGAATACCAGATGATCCTCCAGTGGGTCCATATTTTTATACCACAGTGGGACCAAATATTCAGGTAAAAAAAAGGCAATCACTTCCCACTAGGGTCTATTACTTGGATTCAAAATCAATTAAACTTAAAGAGGACCTTTCACTAGAATAAAAAATGTAAACTAAGCATACAGACATAGAGAGCGGCGCCCAGGGATCTCCCTGCACTATTATCCCTGGGCGCCGCTCCGTTCTCCCGGTATAGGCTCCGGTATCTTCATATGTTCGGCTCAACTGGGCGGAGCCTGCCGGCGTCTCCTTCTCCCAGGCTGTAGTGCTTGCCAATCGCAGCGCTCAGCTCATAGCCTGAGAGAAAAAAAACTCTCAGGCTATGAGCTGAGCGCTGCGATTGGCCAGCACTCCAACCTGGGAGAAGGAGACGCCTGGAGGCTCCACCCAGTTGAGCCGAACATATGAAGATACCGGAGCCTATACCGGGAGAACGGTGCGGCGCCCAGGGATAATAGTAGGTGCAGGGAGATCCTTGGGCGCCGCTCTCTATGTCTGTATGCTTAGTTTACATTTTTTATTTTAATGAAAGGTCCTCTTTAAATGATGGTATAGGGGTTGAGCCTTGAGAATAATCTTTGGTGGACCCAAGGCCTCCAGTCTGACACTGCCAGTGACAGGTGACTCACTGCGCCCTGCCTGGCCATATGTAAATGGATTCTTGGTCTCAGAAAACCTCTTGAATAAAAGGATCAGCTAATTTTCCCAAAATAGTGCCACTTTTGCCTATGGACTGTGTCTGGTATTGCA
Organism: Bufo gargarizans; assembly: GCF_014858855.1. NCBI lineage: Eukaryota > Metazoa > Chordata > Amphibia > Anura > Bufonidae > Bufo > Bufo gargarizans. Next base: position 654,009,113 of record NC_058080.1, read on the forward strand.
CCTCAGCATGAAACATTAAAGTATATTGCAATACTAGACAAGGCCAATGGACGAGAGAGATGTATCTTTCTAATCTTAGTGCAATCCATGTCAACGCAGTTGTCAAAACCCCGGTCACACATATGATGCTTTATGATGAATAGATGATTTCTAGATATGGGAACAGAGGATACAATCACAAAGCAGTCTTTCTTTTGTTGGCTTATTTTTTTTCTTCACCAGCTTCAGTATTCAAAATACAAGTGGCTCTTTTTCAACCAGACATGGTGACATTCACAAAGTCAGATATACCTGTAAATTGTCAATAGCAAACTGACTGCTGATCCAAGGTCAAGCATAAATTTCATGCTTGGTAGGTCCATCACTTGTGTTGCTGATTTTTTTTTTACCCTGACTGCTGATGCTGAGGACAATTACTGATACTAAAAAGTTTTAACACATCCAGCGATTGTCTGTCAGCTAAAAGCAGTGTTCTAAAACCTAATTTATTTCTTAGCTGCCAAATGGGCAATGGTCCACGCTTTGACTTTTTCAGGTGAATTATAAATCTGTAATACACGTTGTGAAATTAAAAGAAACAAAATGAAGTGCTAAAATATAATAACTTATAGTAACAGAAGTAGTAAGACGACACAAAGGGAACAGAAATAAAACTGATGTGGAATGGGGGGCTGGAGAGTTTCACTACAAAAGAATGAGGATTTAACTGTAAATGAGGGGCGTACATAAAAATCACTGGGCCCCATATCAAGAATCTAAATTGGGCCCCATTTCCCATTCATGGTCCCTCCCACTACCGTTCCTGGACAGTATATATAGCAGTGAACGGATATGTGAGGTATGAGATAAATGACATCTTGTACCTCACATATCAGTACACTGCTGGACATACTATATATCTGTACGCGCTGCATCTATTATACTTTATAATAGGTGCAGTGTGTGTATGTATAAGGTGTGTATGTGTGCGGTACATGAGGGTAACTGTACTATATACTGTATGTGAAAGAGATATGAGTATAAATAGGTAATGGGGGTAAATGAAGAGAAAGGAGGAGGACCTCCTCTTACCACTCCATTCTAGTCTCAGTGGAAAGCTCATCCTGCAGTTCTTCTCCATGCAGTTGGGGGTTAAAGGACCTGTGATGGTGCTTTGCGCAGTTTCTTTACTACAGTAGATGTACAGGACCTGTGATGCTGAATATGTTGTCATCACAGGTCCTGGCAGATGCTCCTATCTAACCTGGGACTACATCATTCTTTGTGCAGTTCCTGTGATGACAGCTTTCTCTACTCCAAGGCCTTTGGTTCACTGCAGGCCCCTTTTCCCCAAGGGCCCCATAGCAGCTCTGTGGTCTGCCTCTATTGGAGGTACACCACTAGTGACTGTAGTAAGGAAATCGATGAATAATCTCATCTGCAGCACTGATGCCAGTAACATGGATTAGACTGTGACAACTACAATGAGAGGGATATGACATATTTCTCTGATCAGTAGAGGACCCTAATCAGCCCTCTTCATTAGAAAGAAGTTACCGTATGTAACAATACCAAAAAGTGTGCCTCATCAGGAGTGGCAGTGTAAGCAGTGAAGCAGTGAGAATACAACCTTAATATAAGCTAAGGCTACATGTACATGACTGTATTTTTGTTCCGCATCTGATAAGCATTTTTTGTGGATCGAATATGGACCCATTCATATCAATGGGGCCTCAAAAAATGCGGACAGCACACCGTGCAGATCGCAAAACACATAGGATCGTGTGCACGAGGTCTAATTCTGAAAAAAAAAAAAACAGTAAACAAGGAAATAACCACAAATTTTCCTTTCAGAAAAATGGTCACGTTTAGATGTCTTAGGGCAGGCATGCTCAACCTGCGGCCCTCCAGCTGTTGTAAAACTACAACTCCCACAATGCCCTGCTGTAGGGTGATAGTTGTAGGATGTTCAGACATGCTGGGAGTTGTAGTTTTAAAAACAGCTGTAGGGCCGCAGGTTGAGCATGCCTGTCTTAGGGCATCCGATCACTGTCCTATATAAACATGTTTGTTTACTGTAGATGTCTTTGGACCCGATGATCCCGATTAGAGATGAGCGACTCAACTTCGGATGAAACATCCGAAGTCGATTCGCATAAAACTTTGTTTGAATACTGTACGTTTGAACCTTTTCCCGAACTCGGGGTCGGTTCCAAGGTACCACTTAGAACTGAACTCGAGTTCAGGGAAAGGTTTTTAACAGTAGAAATTAATTTTTGAAGTTATTACCTGCAAGACTTCGCAAAGTAAAAACTTCGGCTCATCTCAGCGAATACATTCTAATACTGTACGGAGCTCCCGCTCGGTACAGTATTCAAACAGAGTTTTATGCGTATCAACTTCGGATGTAAAAAAATACATTGTAAACAGGGGATGTGCAGCTGAAAATAAGCAAACTATATGGGGACAAAATAATTTCTCAATTTTTCACGCCCCCATACAGTAAAATGAAAGTACAACGACTGCTGCGTGTAAATGCAGGTAACGAGCGCCTATCGGCATGCTATTGTTGATTGGCACTTCTTATCAGGCAGGATATCTGCCCTTGTAAAAGGATGCTTATCAGTTTTTACTGTATACTGTAGCTAGACACCATACTGTAATATTAGTAATCTTTATATAGCACCAACATATTCCGAAGGGTTTTACAATCAGTGGGTTCATGTACAAACAAAATCATACATTACATGGCAACAAACAAGTCAACAATTAAAACAAGAGGAATGAGGGCTCTGCTCACAAGTAGTGATGGCCAGTTCGCAGTGTTCGCCGACGAACACATGCGATCTGCCATCTTTATTCCCAAGCCCGGCGATGCATAGGTAAGTACTTACCTGTGCCTGCGCCGCGAGCCGCTCTGAAACACATGCCGTCACCGGGAGCCTTCATCAGGCTGTTCTTGGAACTGCCCGCTCCCGGTGACCGCATGTGTTTCAGAGCGGCTTGCGGCGCAGGCACAGGTAAGAACTTACCTATGCATCACCGGGCTTGGGAATAAAGATGGCAGATCGCATGTGTTCGTCGGCGAACACTGCGAACTGGCCATCACTGCTCACAAGAGCTTACAATCTAAGAGGAGATGTGGTGACACAAAAGGTAAGTGCTTGTTTTGTACAATGGTCCAGCCATCTTAACAAATAGAGGAGTAGATATAAAGCTGCATGAGCCATCACCAGCTGATATTTGTACTGCTTCTGAGTGCATGGTGTGTGGTGGATAGAGTTGGATGATGGATCAGGCTCTGAAGAATAAGGTTAAAGAGGGGGAGGGGATAAATGGAGAAGAGTAAAATTAGGGGATGTGATGGGCCACCCTAAAAAGATGTGTTTTTAGGTAACGCCTAAAATTATGGGTGCTGAAAATTGACCTAATTGTTTGGGGTAGGGCATTCCAGAAAAATGGTGCAGCTCGGGAGAAGTTTCAGAGACGGGAATGAAAGCCCGGATTATGGTGGATGTTTTAGATCACTTGCAGAGCATAGTGCACAAGTAGCTTGGTAGACGGAGATGAGTGCAGAACTGTGGAGAGCTTTGTGGGCGAGAGAGAAAAGTTTCAATTGACTGGCACAGGGCAGAGGCATCGGAGTAGCGGTTAGACAGATAGATGAGCCTGGCTGCTACATTCAGGGTGGACTGGAGAGGTCGTGTACATTGGCATACTTTTTGTAACTCAACATGTAAACAGCAACATAATCCATAATTTTTCACTGCATGGACCTAATAAGGTAATGCCTTGTTTTTGTAACCTGCATCAGAGAAACAGTGATATATTTTTCTGCCCTAGTTGTGAGCTCGACCGCAAGGGAATTCCATTTCCTGACACACCCCTTATATTCTGTGCTTTCACATTTACTGACCAACAGCTGGATACTTTTGCAAGAGCATGAAAAACGGGTATGCTTTCATCGAGACTGATAAACATGTTTTTCTTGGAGGTTTGAAGCTTGTCCAGTGGAAAGAGTCGGCATACTCCATGTTGTCCTTGCACACTTGTTGTGAATGTGTTACATTGCAGGCTGCTCGCAGGACAAAAAAATTAAAATCAGCCTCATAAAAATTCATTTTTAACAACTTCTGTGGAGCTAATTTAACCGTCATACCGTTCATTCAAAATTTAAAAAAATTAAAAGGTCAACACACTCTTTACCAAAATGGTGGGATTGGTACTGTACTTACTAGGCCAGACTGTTATGTTTGCTTCCTTTCCGGTATTTTAGGCCTCATCCACATTTCCGTTTTTCACTGACGTGTGCTGTCTGCATTTTCCACGGACCATACACTTGCCCTTTATTTAAACGTGTCTGTTGACATTTCAGTATTTTTTTTACTGACCATCAGTAAAAAAATCACAGAGACATGCACAACTTTCATCCGTGATGCGGACCAAGCACGCCCATTGAAGTCTAAACACAACACGAATGGCATCCGTTTTTCACTGAAGACTAATAGGAGATTCTTTGGAAATTAATTTTCAGCTGAGCAACGTCAGTGAATTACGGATGACACGCGAATGGTAAAGAAGGAGACACAGACCAACCACGGGTCCTTCACGGACATCTTCAAGGATTAAACATATATCTTCTTTTACAGAAATGTGGACGAGGCCTTAGTTACTGAAACAGAATGTATCCAGTTTATTAGACGGGTGACTCTAACAAGTGGTGCTACTGCCCCTTTAACACCGCCATTCTGGCTTTCGTTTTCTGTGTCAGCTTCCATTTCTGAGAAGTTGAATTTAATGTAACACAAGAATATGTTCTCATAACTTTCTCGCTACTACTTTCTTGCCAACTGGGTCAACAATCCTAAATATAGAACATCACAACAAACATCTACAAAACAGGCAAAAGGAATAAAACTGGATATTATTTCTGGTTACACTTAAAATTTTCATTCCATGATTTTCTTCCATGTCTTTTATGTTACCTGCACACAGGTGCCGGTCAACATGCAGAAGATCCACATGAATTTCCGGATCCGTTTTTCCGGAACACTTGATACCGGATCCGGCATTAATACATTTCAATGGACTACATATTATGGATCCGGCGTTCTGGCAAGTGTTCCAGAAGGAGAAAATACCGCAGGTAATACCGTAAGAGGGACTGAACTGAAGACATCCTGATGCATACTGAACTGATTACTTTCCATTCAGAATGCATTAGAATAACACTGATCAGTTTTTTTTCCAGTATAAAGCCCCTGTGACGGAACTCAATACTGAAAAACGTTAACGTTAGTGTGAAAGTACCCTTAGCTGGTGACAGACAAGCCATAGCAACGGTCTTTTAAGGGAGCAGTGGAAAGGGACAGGAGACATTAATAAAAGCTGTTATTATAAGGTAATTACAGATCTTTTGACAATTATTGACAGACTAAGGCCTCATGCACACAAACGTATTTTCTTTCCGTGTCCATTTTATTTATTTTTTTTGCGGATAGGATGCAGACCCATTCATTTCAATGGGTCCACAAAAAATGCGGACAGCACACCGTGTGTTGTCCGCATCAGTATGTCCGTTCCGTAGCGCCGCAAAAAAATAGAGCGTGTCCTATTCTTGTCCGTTTTAGGCATTGTTACAATGGATGTGCCCTTGTCAGCTGAATTGCACGGCATGGTGTGAACCGAACACTAGGACTTGATCTATATACGTGGTAGCCACCGCCTGGTGTGAGCTGAACACCAGGACTTGATCTATATACGTGGTAGCCACCGCATGGTGTGAGCTGAACACCAGGACTTGATCTATATACGTGGTAGCCACCGCCTGGTGTGAGCTGAACACCAGGACTTGATCTATATACGTGGTAGCCACCGCATGGTGTGAGCTGAACACCAGGACTTGATCTATATACGTGGTAGCCACTGCCTGGTGTGAGCTGAACACCAGGACTTGATCTATATACGTGGTAGCCACCGCATGGTGTGAGCTGAACACCAGGACTTGATCTATATACGTGGTAGCCACCGCATGGTGTGAGCGGAACACCAGGACTTGATCTATATACGTGGTAGCCACCGCCTGGTGTGAGCTGAACACCAGGACTTGATCTATATACGTGGTAGCCACCGCATGGTGTGAGCTGAACACCAGGACTTGATCTATATACGTGGTAGCCACCGCATGGTGTGAGCTGAACACCAGGACTTGATCTATATACGTGGTAGCCACCGCCTGGTGTGAGCTGAACACCAGGACTTGATCTATATACGTGGTAGCCACCGCATGGTGTGAGCTGAACACCAGGACTTGATCTATATACGTGGTAGCCACCGCATGGTGTGAGCTGAACACCAGGACTTGATCTATATACGTGGTAGCCACCGCCTGGTGTGAGCTGAACACCAGGACTTGATCTATATACGTGGTAGCCACCGCATGGTGTGAGCTGAACACCAGGACTTAAAACAAAGGCAAAGTTGTTTTTTTCTGTTTTGTGATACCTGTCAAGTGTGAATAAACACTGAAGTCTGGTAAAGACTGTTTTTGTACCTCGGTACTGCGTCCGCCCACCCTGCCTACCAGGGAGAATGCCCACACTTGTCACTAATTACATGCATCCTCTGGAAGTGCAGGGGATATCAAGGCCAATGTAGCACACACCGATCTTGATCTTTTGTGACTCTAAGCGTTGAAACAGTAATTAAATTCTGTGATGACGTATGGTATACACTGGATTTCAAAAGAGAAATAGGCTAGGTCTCCACAGTGATATGACATTGACAGAAGAGATGCCGGCTGCGCGAACAAGTGGATTAAGATGAGTTAAATTATTATTATTTTTTTAACCCCTCCAGCCCTATTGTACTATGCATTCTGTATTCAGAATGCTATTATTTTCCCTAATAACCATGTTATAAGGGAAAATAAAACAATCTACACAACCTTGAACCCAAACCTGAACTTCTGTGAAGAAGTTCGGGTCTGGGTACCACATTCAGTTTTTTATCACGCGTGTGCAAAACGCATTGCACCCGCGCGATAAAAACTGACTGCAATTGCGTACCTACTCGTGTGGGTTTTCCGCAATGCATCCGGACGCATCGGGATACGCTCGCCTGAATTAGTGGGGCCTATCTCCTCGTCGCGGAGATCAAAAAATCCGGCGATGGCGGGTAGGTTTTGGTCGGGGGGGGGGGGGGGTTTGGTGGTTTATAGCCAATAGCAGGCCGCAATGGGCACGAGCATCCTTAGAATCCCCCCCCCCCCCCGTCGCCGGATGTTTTGATCTGCGCAACTGGGAGATGCAGCGGCTGCCGTGCGGTCATCAGGAGCGATGCAGGTATCAGGGAACGGAGTATGACCAGTTTGGGGGGACGGGCATTTTGGGGGGCATTATAGGACTGGGCTAGGTCTCCACAGTGAAATGACATTGTTTGGGAGTCTTTGTAAAACTGTTGCAATACTGCAACTATACGGCGACTTTAAAGGGGTTATCCAAAGACTAAAACATGCCCCTTATATAGATTGTACTTACCTCGCTCGACAGCACCAGGGTGATGCTTGGGAGGCTCCCCCTGTCACAGCCTGCTATTGATCCGCGAGATGGAGAGATGCAGCAGTGGTCGTGCGGTGATCAGATGCGACGCGGGTGCCAGGTAGCGGAGTAAGTATGACCTGTATGAGGGGCCCAGGCATTGGGGGGCATGTTTTAGACTTTGGATAACCCATTTAATGAGAAAAAAGCAACCTTGCTACAACTGCTTTTTTTTCAATGCAGCAATTTGTATTCCACAGGCAGGGGTGCACCACCAATGAGGCGAGGTGAGGCAATTTCCTCAGGCAGCACCAGGTAGGGGCAAGAGGGGGGCAGCAGATTGGGGATTATCTGTTTCTGCAGTATAGTAATGAGAAGCATAATGGGCACAGTGTGTGGCACTGTATTACCCTGTATGTTTTGTAGCTCTGTATGTCATGTTTTCCAAGTATGTCTTTAACAGTAGGGCTGGAGGGAGGGGTTAGGTTAAGAAATTGGCATTGGGGGGTTGGGGCGCCGTTTCAGTTTTCGCCTCAGGCAGCAGAAAGGCTAGGTGCACCCCTGTCCACAGGGATACATTACTGTTGCCTCGTGGTAATCCTGTGATTTTACAGTGACTCACACTGCCGGGCACATTGTGTCATGGGGAAACCTACTCCTGATAAAGCCGCTGAGGTGAAACGCGCGTCGAGGTATTGCGCTTAGGGCTTTCTTACCTCTCTTGGGCTAGATCCTGTCTTCAGGTACGTCCCTGGTTAGGTGTGTGGCCCAGTCTAAGCGCTGCACGGGTCCCCGGCTCACATGAGAGCCGCAGCCCTGCTCTAACAGCTCGGACCAGCAGGTGTGCCGATCGAGGCTGTTTAATGCTTTACATGTTAAGTGCTGACAGAGGGAGCGGACACCCTCTATCTCCCATCAGCACCCCGCAAATGCGATTGCGGGGTGCCAATGTGTGTGAAGGCTGGCTGGGGTCTCGTTTAGGACCCTGGCCAGCCTTGAGTAATTTCCAGCAGGCTGCGCCTCTCTGGCACAGCCTGCTGGTCAGTGTCAGAATAGCACTGACATTAAAATGCAATGCACTATAGGGATAATTATTGCATTTTAAAATCAATCAGAATGTTGTCTGTTATAGTCCCCTTGTGGGACTATTAAGTGGTAAAAAAACAACAACATTTATTCAATAAAAAAAAATTTCAATGAAAAAATAGCAAAAAATAATAATCTCCCCCATATGTTTGGTATTGCTGCGTCCGTAACGACCCAGACTACATAAATATTATGTATATTATACCCTACGGTGAATGCCGTAAAAAAGTTTTTTTACAAAAAAAGAGCGAATTGCTAATTTATTCTTAGTTGCCACCGAAAAAAACATAATAACAAGCGATCAAAAAGCGCTATTTACTTCAAAATTATACCAATGAAAAATTTGTCCTGCAAAAATCAAGCCCTCACATAACTCCATAGAAAGAAAAATAAAAAAGTTAGGGGTCTTAAGAAGCAGCAATGCAAAATGGGTTTTTATTGCAAATAAAACTATGTATTCGGTATCACTGTACTTGTAGTGACCCAGAGAATAAAGATATTATGTTATTTATACCGAAAAATGAACACCAAAAAATTGACAGTATTGCTGTTTTTCCCATATCCCCTCCAGAAAGAATTAATAAAAGTTAATCAGAAAGTTATGTGTACCCCAAAATGGCGCCATTAAAAACTACAACTTGTCCTACAAAAACCAAGCTCTTATAAAGCTATATAGACGGAAAAATAAAGTTGTACCTCTTGGAACGCAACGATGAAAAAAGGAAGAAAAACGCTTGGTAAGTAAGGCCCCTTTTACATGGGCAAAAATTCCATGTGGGTGCAATGCGTGAGGTGAACGCATTGCACCCACACTGAGTCCAGACCCACTCCCTTCAATGGGGCTGTGCGTTGCGTGAAAATCGCAGCATGTTCTATATTCTGTGTTTTTCACGCAACGCAGGCCCCATAGAAATGAATGAGTCTTCGTGAAAATCGCAAGCAAGTGTGGATGCGGTGCGATTTTTCGCGCATGGTTGCTAGGAGATAATAGGGATAAAAGCAACCCCTGACCTTATTAAAGTGTATTCACTGTATTATTTTCCCTTATAACCTGGTTATAAGGGAAAATAATAGCATTCTTAATACAGAATGCTTAGTAAAATGAGGATTGAGGGGTTAAAAAATAGAAAAAATTTTACTAAACTTATCCAATTGATCTCGCAGCCTGCATCGTCTTCTTGCTTCTTCTTTCAGGAAATCTTCTATCTTCATTCAGCAGACCCTACGCTGACGTCACCGTGCTCACCATGTGGTGAGTGCAATTACGTCACCAAAGGTCCTTTGCAAGTCCTGAAAGAAGACGATGCCGGCTGCGCAATCAAGTGGATGAGGTGAGTTATTTTTTTTTCTTTTTTAACCCCTCAATCCACATTTTAGTAAGCATTCTGTATTAAGAAAGCTATTATTTTCCTTTATAACCATGTTATAAGAGAAAATAATAAAATGAATAGAACACCTAACCCAAACCTGAACTTCAGTGAAGAAGTTCGGGTACAGGTCTGGGTACCACATTCGGTTTTTTCTCACGCGCGTGCAAAACACATTGCACTCGCGCGGAAAAAACTGAACATCGGAACGCAATTGCAGTCAAAACTGACTGCAATTGCGTGCCTACTCGCACGGTTTTCCCGCAATGCACACGCAATGCACCTGGAGCAAATCTGGGACGCCCGTATGAATCAGGCCTAAGGCCCAAAACAGGCTGGTCACTAAGGGGTTAAGAATATCTATGTACTTTGCTCCATTTAGCTTTCACTCAACTCTGACCATCCTCCCTGTCCCTGTGCCAGATTGATGAGCATATTGAGTGAAGTCTAATCAGGGATTGATTTACAGGCCTTGAACCATGTGATGGCGTGCCTTCTGGCTATGTCAACACGCAGTTACACACAGTAGAATCTTTAGAATGCCGATATCGATGGCATGACTTGTGTAAAATAAGCGAAACTCTACTGGCATCATGTCTCCTCCCATGGTGGGTTTGCATACACACAAATTAAGATTGTAACTTGGAATATAAGGCTGGTTTCACAAGGGCATTGCGGGATAAGATGTGGGTGCGTTGTGGGAACATGCACAATTTTTCACCGCGAGTGCAAAGCGTTTTAATGTGTTTTGCATGCACGTGAGAAAAATCGGCATGTTTGGTACCCAGACCCGAACCCGTTTGGGTTCAGTATTCTTTAAATGTTATTATTTTCCCTTATAACTTGGTTATAAGAGAAAATAATAGCATTCTTTAATACAGAATGCTAAGAAGGTCAATTGAGGGTTAAAAAAATAAAGAAAAATTAACTCACCTCCTCCAATTGTGTCACAAGGGTGTCAAGAGCCACGTCTGACTCCGTTATACCCAGGGTCAGGAAGTCACAGCGGGTGGCTGAGCGCTCTATGTCTAAATATCGCGCTGTTACTCAATGGTAGCTTTCTATATTTGCCTTGCAATCCTTTTTGTCTCACTCAGGAATCCGTAGCTTCTTCTCCTCAGCTGTTTCTTGTCCGGCACTCCCAACCTCTTTATATTTCCCTCTCCCACTTCTCTGGTCGCCAGATATAGAGCTGCCTGCCTCGACTTCTATACTGACCCACTGGAGCTGAGTCGCTGTTATTCCTGGTTGTCGTACTAGAGCATTACCCTCCAGATCACTGTTGGTTGATTGTTGTCGCCCACCTGGGACTATATGTCATTTCATTAATGTCTGTCCTTACATACTCAAAAACAAAAGACCGTCAGAAAACTACTAACCCCAGGCTGTGTGGAGGATGTCAGCCGGGGGGTATACGTATCCTCCATATGAACATCTTAATTTGTGTTGCCAGCGGTTGTTGTTTTTGGTGTTAAGACAGAGACTATTTCTTTCTTTCTAGACAGTGGAGCAGGAGTAAACTTTTTAGATGCCCAGTTTGCCCAGACTATGGGTTTGTCTTTCTGTACGCTACAGAGACTTATTCCCATTTTCGCTATCGACTCTGCTCCTCTGTCTCAGAGAAACCTTACTCATATTGTCCGTAACTTACACCTTCGGGTAGAGGACCACCATAACGATTGTCTTTCATGTTATGTTCTGGAGGACCTTCCCTCTCTTGTGGTATTGGGTCTTCCCTGGTTGGTAGCGCACAATCCAGTGGTGGATTGGCAGGCCAGGGAGATATTGGAGTGGAGTGAGCATGTCAGTGAAAATTGCTTAAATAGCCATTGCTTAGTCGCCTCCATAGCTACTCTACCTACATTTGTTTTGGACTTTGAGGACGTTTTCTCTGAAAAGGGGTGTCAGAAGTTACCACCTCACCGTCCTTATGATTGCCCGGTTAACCTGATTCCTGGTGCAAAATTACCCAAGACCAGGTTATATAATCTTTCGGGTCCCGAGAGACAAGCCATGAAAGATTATATCTCAGAGAGCTTGGCTAAGAGACACATCAGGCCCTCTTCATCACCCGTGGCTGCAGGGTTTTTCTTTGTTAAAAAGAAAGATGGGGGCCTGCGTCCTTGCCTAGATTTCCGCGAACGAAACCAGATAACCATCCGAGACCCATACCCTCTTCCTCTCATTCCTGACCTTTTTATTTAGATCGCGGGTGCTAAGTTGTTCTCCAAACTTGATCTTAGGGGGGCCTACAATCTGATTCCTATCAAGGAAGGGGATGAGTGGAAGACAGCCTTTAAAACCCCGAAGGGGCATTATGAAAATCTAGTAATGCCTTTCGGTCTGACCAATGCTCCCGCTGTCTTCCAACATTTCGTTAATTATATTTTTAGTCATCTTATCGGCAGGTTTGTGGGGATATACCTAGATGATATTTTGATTTACTCGTCTGATCTGAAGACACACAAGGTACATGTCAGACAGGTACTGCAGGTCCTACGGACGAATAAATTATATGCGAAAATTGTAAAGTGTGTTTTCACCATTCAGGAAATACAGTTCCTGGGATATCTATTATCTGATTCTGGTTTCCGTATGGATCCTAGGAAAGTCCAGGCAATTCTAGATTGGTATCTTCCTGAGAACCTTAAAGCACTGCAATGTTTTTTGGGTTTCACAAATTTCTATAGAAAATTCATTAAAAATTATTCTGCACCGGTACTAATCCAACCTTATGTCTCCCAGCCTTTTATTGTTGAAGTAGATGCGTCAGAGGTGGGAGTGGGGGCTGTACTGTCTCATGGTTCGTCTCCTGGCAAATGGCATCCTTGCGCTCCTTTTCAAAAAAAAACTATCTGCAGCGTAGAAGAACTATGATATTGGCAATAGGGAACTATTAGCTATTAAACTAGCATTTGAAGAATGGAATCACTTTTTAGAAGGGGCAATCCACCCCGTCACTGTGATTACGGACCACAAAAACCTTCTGTACCTTGAATCAGCTAAGCGTCTCACCCCTAGACAAGCTAGGTGGTCTCTATTTTTTACCAGGTTTAACTTTTTCATCACCTATCGTCCTGGGGCAAAAAGTACCAAGGCAGATGCATTATCTCGTAGCCCCTGAAGTAGCAGCCAGCTCCCTTAATAATCCCTTACTAATCACTTTATGATATTGAAATTGCTGACATATTGCTGACATAATGCTGACTTTTGCTAAAGTATGGAGTGATAATGTGATACGTTATCATGGGACTTAGTAATGTGACAATTAGATCAAATTAGCCGAGTCATAAAGTTCCCCTTTTTCTGCTATAAAAAATCATGTAATCTGAATAATAAACGGAACATCTAGCATTGACTTCTCTGTGACAGTCTGTGTGTGATCTCTCGTGGCGTACGTATGCCTATCATTTCATACCATTCGGAGCAGTACATCAACCTTCCCTGACTATTGGGGTCAGATCCAGAATCAGAGCCATATCAGTTGGCGCCCAAACGACGTGGGGCCTGAGGATTGGACCTCCTGCTGGCGTACCCCCAGAGACTGGACCCAGAGAGACAAGCCAACGGACACCGGGACCGCGGCCCGTAATAAGAGGTGAGAAAATATATTCATCTTACCTATTCTGTGTCCCTTGGCTTAGTCTATCCATATTTGTTCTAGGGAGGGGTGCACCGACAGTGAGGCATCCTCAGGGGCATGAAAGTAAGAACCCCATTGTATTGATAAGCTTGATGTATTGTGTTTTATTATTTTTTTGTGTATGGTTGGTTTCTCTGGGAGAAAGGAAAGGCATAGACTGACAGAACAATAGAAGTCTCCTAAAGTGCCTACATTGAGGGGTAACCCCGGTGTGTGACCCCAAGAAATAGTAGAAGGGAAGGAGACAGCTTGCTGATAACCCAGTGGTGTGTTAATCTCAAGCTCAAGGTGTTTGTTTGTCAGTGTCTGTGCTAATCCAACTATCAGAGACAGTAAGTAAAGGCTCCAGAACGTGTTGAATGCTCCAGAACGTGGTGTTTTGAAAAAAAATGGGTAACCGAAATAGTGTCCCGAAGGGCTATTGTTCACCTGAACAGTACGTGGCGGACCGGAGAGGAAAAGGTTATGTTAAAGGACTAAGCAAGTTAGAAAAGAGTTATGATATTGCAAAAGGAGGTGTATTGTGTTCTGCTATATGGCAGACATTGTTGACTGAGAAGAGAGGCAAATTGAATGATGATAAGTTGATAGATACAGTTAGGGTATGGCTGGACTGTAGCAAAGAATTTGAACAGACAAAAGGAGAAGCAATGTTTGATGAAAAATCAGGACTCCATTACTATCGGCCTGGCCCAGTCTTAGTACAGGAACAGCCACCGCCCTATAATGGCGCAGCTGAAAGAAAAAGGGGAAGTTGGACTTGTACACATTGTGGTCAGCAGAACCCTGCCCCTCGTGATACGTGCTTAGCCTGTGGTGCTCCACGCCCACATAATCATGCTCTTTTAGCCCCCCAGCACGTCTCACCAGTCCCAGCAATGACGCCATCTTGTCCTCAGCCAACGCCCAAGGCTGGACTTGTAATCTCCCCAAACCCTGCTCTTTCTGTCATGCCACAAGTCACTACTATATACCCACTTGTAAATCCTGACGGCACCTACATGCTACCCAGTCAGCCCATAGCTCCAGCTCATATAATGGTAGGAGGTAGTGGTGCTGTAGATCAGGAAGATGAGGATGGGGAGAAACAAAAGGAAGATGCAGGGGAAGACTCACAGCAGACAGTGGACTATGCACCTGGTGCTGCAGCACAAACCCCGGGATATCGCAGCCCACCGCACCTTGGACGATTTTCTGATATTACCCTAAGTAGCCAGCAGGGTGCAGCAAGAGCAGTGAATGAGTCTTTTCAAAACCAAATTACAGAGCTGCAAAGAGAGATCCATAACATAGGACAAGGAAATCTTGAAGCCTTAAGGGAAATATACTTGAACACTCGCCCAGTCGGGCCACCTAAGTATGTGTCCTTTACCCCCCAGCAGTTGTTCACCATAGTGAACCTCATGCCTGACCCAGATACTCACCCTATGCCCTTTTACAGAAAATTGGCACAAGTATATCAAACCTACGGGTGTACTTGGTCAGACTTGGTGAATTTTCTTCACTTATAATGGATCACATACGCCAACCAGAACTCCCTGGAGCAAATTATGACACTCGTGATTCAGAATCTGGCCGTGATTTCATTCAGCAATTATATAAGTGGGCGAAAGACAGACTAGCAGAGCAGTCCACAACCCTGCAGGACATGGTACAGGATAAAGCAGAGTCAGTA
The DNA here is from genome assembly GCF_014858855.1 of Bufo gargarizans. Taxonomy (NCBI): domain Eukaryota; kingdom Metazoa; phylum Chordata; class Amphibia; order Anura; family Bufonidae; genus Bufo; species Bufo gargarizans. The sequence goes on from NC_058080.1 coordinate 654,024,401, forward strand.
GAAAAGTTTGTACAAAGAGTTAAACAAAACTATAAAGATATGGGATTCAGTCCAAATGAACCTGTGCACCTAAGACTCCTAGCACGGTCATTTGTAGATGGCCTTAGGCCAGATCTGAACAAAGCTCTTGTAACCTGTCGCCCAGAATGGAAATCATTAACATTGGAAATCTTAGAACAAGTTGCAAAAGGGCTGGAGAGTAGTACAAAGAAATCCCGCATATCAGTCATGGCAGTCATGACGGGAGAAGGAAGAGAGGAAAGACCCCCGCCCCGTGTCTGTTATGGGTGCGGCAAACCAGGGCACATTAAGAGAAACTGTCGCTCCAAACATCTGTGGCCAGCAGATCAGAGCCAAAGAGGAACTCCTCCTCCATGGCCAGCTCCATCCCACTAGGACGTTGGCAAACCAGTGTTGCTGGGAGGGGACACCCCGTGTATGGCAGTCTCTGCCCCTCCTGCAGGCCCCGCCCCTCGAATCACCCTCGATGTGGCAGGGAAGGAACTCTCATTCCTTGTAGACACTGGTGCAGCCCGCAGTGTGTTATGTGAGACCGCCATACTCCCTTCCTGGCTCACAGATATGCATTTACCCTGCTCTGGTTTAGAAGGGGTCACCCAGCACAACCCTGTTACTAAGCCTCTCTTGATTACTCCCTCCACTAAGTCCCAAAGCCAATCTCCACAGTTACATCTGCCCACTGGAGTAATGTCACAATTTGTTGTAAGCCAGACATGTCCTTATAACCTATTAGGCTCAGATTTTCTTCAGAAAATACGGGCCAACATCCAGTTCAAGGAAAATGGTACAGTTATTTTAGGTACGGCGTTGAGTCCTGAAGAAACCTGCCTCCTAATGGCATTAAAATCCCAGTCACTTGAATCACATGAACAAGGGGATTCGCTGCAAAGCATTTTGCACCTCATCCCTGATACCCTTTGGACCAAAGGTCCCCAAGACATTGGGCGTCTCAAAGTCCCGCCAGTCACTGTAACCTTGAAGAATCCTAACTTACTGCCATATAAAGCACAATACCCTCTCTCCATTTCCCAGAGAGATGCTATCACCCTCCAGATACAGGCTCTTCTTGCAAATGGAGCTATTAAAATTACCACCTCACCATGTAACACTCCCTTATACCCAATTAAAAAGAAGAGTGTGAAGGGACAGCCTCCTGTATATCGCATGGTACAAGACCTCAGAGCAATTAATGAGGCTACGGTCTTTGAAACCCCCATTGTACCAAATCCCCACACTTTGCTTGCTAGCATTCCTCCTGTGGCTGCTATCTTTACTGTCATTGATCTAGCAAATGCCTTTTTCTCTGTCCCATTACATGAAGACTCCCAATTTCTCTTTGCTTTTACACATGATGGAAAACAATATACCTGGACGGTGTTGCCTCAAGGAGCTCATAATAGTCCTTCCTGCTTTAGCAAAGCAATGGCATCCATCTTACAACCATGGCAAGCAGATCACCCAGAGGTGGAACTCTTACAATATGTCGATGATTTACTCCTCTGTGCTGACTCACACCCCGTCTGCCTGAACTCATCTGCCTCACTTCTTGCCTACCTGGCGGATGCTGGGTGCAGAGTCTCACGTTCTAAATTACAGTTGTGTCTTCCAAAAGTTGTTTTCCTAGGTCACTGCATCTCACAAGGCAGTAAGCATCTTACGGATGCCAGAAAGATAGCAGTCTCAGACATCCCACTGCCAGATACCCCTCACCAACTGCAAACCTTTCTGGGACTAATTTCATACTGTAGACCATGGATCCCTGATGCATCCGTTCTGATGCAGCCACTGTTTGATTGCATACCCCGTATTGCTACTGTCCCTTTCCAAATGACTGCAGAAGCCATAAAAGCATTCCAATCTCTCAAACAAATCATTGTCACTGCCCCAGCTCTTGGCATCCCTAACTATCAGCTTCCCTTTCGCCTTTATGTCATGGAACGTCAGGGCCATGCCACTGGAGTTCTCACCCAGAGCCATGGGGGTCGTAGTAGACCTCTAGGCTACTTCTCAAAACGTCTAGACCCTGTAGCCAGAGCCACCCCTTCCTGTGTCAGGGCCGTTCATGCTGCTAGTTCTCTCCTGAACGCTACCGCTGACATCGTCCTGGGACACCCACTCACCATCATGGCTCCCCATGACATCTCAGCTATCCTGCAACAAACACAACCTAAACACCTCACTGCACAACGCCACCTCAGGCTCCAGTGTAGTCTGCTTCTGCCAGATAATGTCACCATCCAGAGATGCCACATCCTCAATCCTGCTGCACTCCTTCCTCTCCCAAGGGGGGAGTATACTGCAGATGGAGATTCTGAAGATTTTATTGATCTACGTGCTGAAGAAGATCTTCAGGAAGAAGAACTATGGGCCTCAACCGACTCTCTTTACAAAGAACAAGAACATGATTGCATTACAATGATGGAAGCTGAAGTAGGAACTCCACCATCAATACAGGATACTCCTTTGCAAAACCCACACTGGACACTCTTTGTAGACGGTTCAAGGTATGCCGATGACAAAGGGAAATTCCATACAGGCATGGCAGTTACTAGTGAGTATGAAGTACTGTGTGCAAGGCAATTGCGCCCAGACCAGTCAGCACAAGAGGCTGAACTCATAGCCCTTACTGAGGCCTGCCTCATAGCAAAAGACTCCACTGCTAACATCTACACAGACTCCAGATATGCTTTTGGAGTAGTTCATGATTTCGGAATAATATGGAAGGCCAGAGATTACATTACAGCAGCAGGAACCCCAATTAAACATGCTTTAGCAGTGGAGGCTTTGATGACTGCAGTACTCCTGCCCACCAAAGTAGCAGTAATCAAAGTAAAGGCACATACCCGTGCTGACACACCAGAAGCCAAAGGAAATGCATTGGCTGACCAAGCAGCCAAACAGGCAGCAATGGAAGAGGAAAGAGCACAGCCAGATAAAATCATGTTAGCACAACCGGATGTCAAGCAACAAGAAGTATCATGGGATCTACTGAAACAGATGCAGAAGCAAGCCACCCGCTCAGAAAAGGAAACCTGGCTAAAGGAGTCAGCCCTGGAAGAAGAATCCGGACTTTGGACACAAGGGAAGAAAGTGTGCTTGCCTAGAGCACTCTATCCTGTAATAGCCTCTGTAATAGCCTCTGTGGCCCATGGGCCCACTCATCAATCTAAGACAATAATGAAAGAACTCATCGATAAAATATGGGTAGCCCCAGGAATCACTCCTGTACTAGTGAAATATGTCCAGTCATGTTTAATCTGTGCCCAATGCAATCCAGGTAGGACTGAGCCCACGCCCAAAAAATGTCTCCCAAAAGCCTTATACCCCTTCCAGAGGATCCAGATTGATCATATCCAGATGCCAATGTGCCAAGGGTTTCAATACGTGTTAGTAGTGGTAGACATGTTCTCTGGGTGGCCAGAAGCCTACCCCGTCAGGAATCAGACAGCAACAACTACTGCTAAAAAATTGATACAGGAAACTGTCTGTAGATACGGGGTACCTGAGGTCATTGAGAGTGATCAGGGCCCAGCATTCACTGCTAACCTAACCCAAGAGGTCTGGAAGATGGTAGGGTCACACCTGGCATTCCACACCCCTTACAGACCCCAAATTAGCGGCAAAATCGAGAGACTGAATGGGGTATTAAAGTCAAAAATGCTGAAAATGACTAGGGAGACAGGGCTCAATTGGGTTCAGTGTTTACCAATAGCACTCTTTGCAGTCAGACACACTCCCAAACCTCCCCATAAGCTGACTCCACATGAGATATTGTTTGGGTCGGGACCCCGGATGGGCCTGTACTTCCCTCAACAGTTGCAAATGCATTATGAATCTGTTGCAAAGTATGTGATAGCTTTGAGCAAACAGTTGTCTAACATCCATGTACAAGTCTTTTCTTCCATTCCAGATCCTGACTCCCTAGAAGGCAGCCACACTCTGAAACCAGGAGAGTGGGTAGTGGTCAAGAAACACGTCAGAAGTACCCTAGAACCACGCTTCGAGGGGCCTTACCAAGTACTACTGACCACTCCAACTTCTGTAAAGCTCGAAGGGAGATTTTCTTTTATCTGCTAGCACTGGTGACACTCACCAGTGCATACATTCCTCCCCCGGCAGAAATGGATGATGACGGGTGGGACAATAAGTTTGTCAAACATCATCAAGTGTTGTATAAAAGCCTGAAGGAAGGTGATTCTGACACCACCACCTCTTCACTAAAAGATTGTTGGATATGTACACATGGCCCAGTAAATGCTAGAGCTATGCCTTATTTAGCTGTGCCCCTAACCTTCCAAGAGATAAAAGATTTGGCAGGATCAGCTGTTTTCCTTTCTAGCATAAATGAGGTTAATACCAAAAATGGCAACAGAAAAGCTTCCCTAATAGTAGTAGCATGGGATGGGTCCCCATGGCTAATGATAAACAGAACAGGACCCTCAGCTCAGAATAGCAATATGCCCTGGAATGACTATATGTGGAGCAATGTATCCTGCTTCCCAAATTGGACCCACTGTTACTGCCTACAGGTACAAACCCATGGTATGGTTTTCAGTTCCCATAACAGATCAGGCTGTAATGATTCCAACCCAGACAGTCCAGTACAGTGCATTGGTATATATGCTGAAGCAAGTGGTGATCTGGCCTGCGCCCGGCGCAGTGTAAGGGACTTGACAATAGGGATAACTAGTAAAACCACAGAGGGTCAAGGAAAGGGTCAAAAACTAGCAGAAGGTATCATATTAGCCCACTTAATCACTCGTTTGTTCAATAGTACAGTGGTTTCGGTCCCAAAAAATATATAGGCTCCCTTCAGATTTCAAAGGTTTATGTACAATTGCTAGGCTCACACCAGCCACTTTTACACTGCCTCATGGAAAATTAAATGTCAATACTATCCCCAAACACACCTTATATAAAAGAGCCGCAGATAACATTCCTAGACCAAATGGAAAACCCCATCTTGTAGAAATGAGTGGTGCCAACAAGTTCTTTAGTACTCTATTAATCTATCCTATGCTTACACAAACATATGACAAACTAGTAATGGCTACCGACTACTTGGATGATCAGATTTGGGAAATTATGAAACTGATGAATACATCTAATGTTGTCCAGAATCAGCTCATCATAGTCACTAATCAACACACTTTAGTATTAGACTATTTGACTGCAAAGGATGGAGGTATGTGTCAGGTAGTAGGTACTGCATGCTGCCATTATATCGATCCACAAGGTAATCTACAAGTAAAAGCTGGTTTGGAAAAGATGAGTGAGATACGTGATGAATGGCTAGAGGCTCACAGTGCAGATAAGTCAACATGGTGGTCTGACACTTTCTCATTCCTTAATCCCAGTAACTGGTTCAAGGGAATTAGTGGATGGACGATGGGAATAATTCAGGGAATATTACAGATAGCCCTAATATTGATGGTAATCTACATATTTATCAAAGTTGTTGTTTCCTGCATTAACCGCATCACCAACAGAAAGAAGCCTGCTGAGGAAACCATACTACTTCTCTATGAACAAATGGCTAGCACCGCAATAGATGTGGATGTGATCCCTGCATTCCCGACACCCCCGCCTTCTCCAACTCCCGCTGATGAAGCTCCTCTACCCAGGCCTGAAGATCCAAGAGATGATGAGAATTAGGGACAAATGAATCCCAGGGTATTACCAGAAGTCCGCTCAATCGGGAACTTATTCACAAGGGATAAGTTGTCGCCACTGTGGGTGAAGAGGATACGAATGGTATGCCAGGGGATTCGCTAGGTTTAGGGAAAGTCTACAATCAAGTCTACAAGGGGGGACTGTTGTGGAATCATATATCTAGTATCAAATGTATACTTGCTTGTATTATATCTAACAGTTTGCTTAACAAAATGGCCCCTGAAGTAGCAGCCAGCTCCCTTAATAATCCCTTACTAATCACTTTATGATATTGAAATTGCTGACATATTGCTGACATAATGCTGACTTTTGCTAAAGTATGGAGTGATAATGTGATACGTTATCATGGGACTTAGTAATGTGACAATTAGATCAAATTAGCCGAGTCATAAAGTTCCCCTTTTTCTGCTATAAAAAATCATGTAATCTGAATAATAAACGGAACATCTAGCATTGACTTCTCTGTGACAGTCTGTGTGTGATCTCTCGTGGCGTACGTATGCCTATCATTTCATACCATTCGGAGCAGTACATCAACCTTCCCTGACTATTGGGGTCAGATCCAGAATCAGAGCCATATCAGGGTAATGTGGGTGATCCGGTACCCATTCTACAAAGAGGAGTAGTTGTCTCTGCTGTACACTCTGTTCTGGAGGGGAAGGTGTTAGAGGTCCAGGGGGACTCCCCGGTCTCTTGTCCCTCAGAGAAATTGTTTGCACCGTTAAACCTGCGTCTCGAATTATTAAAGGAACATCATAATTCGGCACTTGCTGGGCACCCGGGTAGTAAAGCAACCTTTGAGCTATTGTCTCGTTGTTTTTGGTGGCCAAGGTTGCGTCAGGATGTAATGGATTTTGTGTCTACTTGTTCTGCTTGTGCACGCGCTAAAGTCTCTCATACACGTCCTGCAGGGTCTTTATTGCCACTTGTCATTCCCAATAGGCCATGGACACATCTGTCAATGGATTGCATCACTGACTTACCTTTGTCTGCGGGTAAAAAAGTTATCCTGGTAGTAGTGGACAGGTTTAGCAAAATGGTACACTTTATTGCGTTACCCGCACTACCTAATGCTAAGACGCTTGCTCAGGTATTCATCAGTTAAATCGCAAAGCTTCACGCGGTCGGATCGGGGAACCCAGTTTATTTCTAAGTTTTGGAAAGCTTTTTGTTCCCGTTTGGGGCTACACTTGTCCTTTTCCTCAGTCGAATGGACAGACTGAGCGTACCAACCAAAACCTTGAGACATACCTAAGGTGTTTTGTGTCTAAAAACCAAGAGGTGTGGTCATCATATTTACCGTTAGCCGAGTTTGCTATAAATAATCTCCGTCAGGATTCCACTGGTAAGTCACCATTTCTTGATGCATATGGTTTTCATCCCCAATTCTGTACTTTCAAAGAGGGGGGGGGGGGTTTCTGGGGTTCCTGAAGAAGAACGTTTTTTGTCATCTCTTTCATCTGCATGGCAGAAAGTGCAAGCTACCTTGAAAAATATGGGAGGTAAATATAAATGCATGGCTGATAAGAAACGGGGTCAGGAAGTTGCAGCGGGTGGCTGCGCGCTCTATATCTAAAGATCCAGGTCCGGACCTAGGAGTGAATGACGATGTGTGGTTATCTACTAGGAATATTAAGTTAAAGGTTCCCTCTTGGAAACTGGGTCCTAGGTTCATTCGTCCTTACAAAATAGTAGCAATCATTAACCCTGTGGCTTTTCGCCTGGAGCTACCTCAAACTTTTAAAATCCATAATGTCTTCCATAAGTTGTTACTCAAAAAGTATGTTCCACCTCTAGAACCATCACCGCTGCCACCCCCTCCTGTTATTGTTGATGGTAATCTAGAGTTTCAAATATCCAAAATTGTTAATTCTCATTGGGTCTGCCGCTCTCTTCAATGTCTGGTGCATTGGAGGGGTTACGGTCCCGAGGAAAGAATGTGGGTTCCAGCGTCAGAAGTAAATGCCGACAGGTTAGTTCGGGCTTTTCATGCCTCTCATCCTGAGAGACCTGGTCCTGAGTGTCCGTAGGCCCCTCGTGGAAAGGGGGGTACTGTCACGAGGGTGTCAAGAGCCATGTCTGACTCCGTTATACCAGGGGTCAGGAAGTCGCAGCGGGTGGCTGCGCGCTCTATGTCTAAAGATCGCGCTGTTACTCAATGGTAGCTTTCTGTGTTTGCCTTGCAATCCTTTTTGTCTCACTCAGGGATCCATAGCTTCTTCTCCTCAGCTGTTTCTTGTCCGGCACTCCCAACCTCTTTATATTCCCCTCTCCCCACTTCTCTGGTTGCCAGATATAGAGCTTCCTGCCTGGACTTCTATACTGACCCACTGGAGCTGAGTCGCTGTTATTCCTGGTTGTCGTACCAGAGCATTACCCTCCGGATCCCTGTTGGTTGGTTGTTGTCGCCCACCCGGGACTTTATGTTTTGTCAGTATTGTCTGTCCTCTCCCTGGTGTTTTCCTTTAGTGTTAGTGGTGCGGACTAGTGTTCCCACCACCCTATTCACTACTTAGGGCTCATCTTAAGGAAAGGCAGGGTTTAGGCACGTGATCGGCGTACGGGTGAGAAACCCGTCTAAGACATCAGGGCAGTCAGGTGCCAGCCTCAAGGTGAGTTAGGGGTCACCATCTTTCCCTCTCCCTTGGAAAGGGCCTTCCTTTTCCCTATCTTTGCGTCACGTATGGTCGTGATAAATTAATTGCGTAGCTGCCGGTCTCCTGTTCTCTCTTCAGGACCTATCAAAGAACCTGTGGTGACATCACTGAGCTCATCACATGGTCCATCACCATGGTGATGTATCATGTGATGAGCAAAGTGATGTCACCAGAGGTCCTTTGACAGGTCCTGAAGAAAGAACAGGAGACCGGCATCTACGCAAAACGGACAAGAATAGGACATGCTATATTTTTTTTGCGGGGCCTCGGAACGGAGCAACGGATGCAGACAGAATGCTATTATTTTCCCTTATAACAATGTTAAAGGAGAAATTAATACAGTGCATAGACTTTCATCCTAGCAACCATGAGTGAAAATCTCACTGCATCAGCACTTGCTTGCGATTTTCACGCAGACCCATTCACTTCTATGCAGCCTGCGTTGCGTGAAAAACACACAATATAGAGCTTGCTGCGATTTTCACGCAACGCACAAGTGATGCGTGAAAATCACCGCTCATCAGCACAGCCCCACAGAAATGAATGGGACCGGATTCAGTGCGGGTGCAATAGGTTCAACTCAAGCATTGCACCCGCGTGGAAAACTCGCCCGTGTGAAAGGGGACTAAGGGTTCATTTTATGTATAAACACTTGGGAATCACAGTATGTATAACGAAATGTGATGCATAACCATAGATTTTTAATAAACATCTCTTTATGGATATCGTTACATATAAAGTTGGCTTTTATTAATTAACTTTTTGATGACCAGGCCTAAAAAAGGCCTGAATGTCCAGGAAATTTTTTGTAACTTTGCGCATGTGGTGGTTTAGTGACCCTAACTTTTTTTTTATTAGTTTGACTACCAAAATAATTTTTGTGATGTTTTTTACTTGAGCCTTAGGTCTTTTTTATTAGCATGTTGTGTGTTTGTTTGTTTTTTCCTTTTTTTTAGTTTTATTTGGGGAAAACAACTTAGGGCTCTTTCACACTTGCGTTCTTTTCTTCCGGCATAGAGTTCCGTCGTCGGGGCTCTATGCTGGAAGAATCCTGATCAGGATTATCCCCATGCATTCTGAATGGAGTGAAATCCGTTCAGGATGCATCAGGATGTCTTCAGTTCCGGACCGGAACGTTTTTTGGCCAGAGAAAATACTGCAGCATGCTGCGCTTTTTGCTCCGGCCAAAAATCCTGAACACTTGCCGCAAGGCCGGATCCGGAATGAATGCCCATTGAAAGGCATTGATCCGGATCCGGCCTTAAGCTAAACGTCGTTTCGGCGCATTGCCGGATCCGACGTTTATCTTTTTCTCAATGGTTACCAAGGCTGCCGGGACGCTAAAGTCCTAGCAGCCATGGTAAAGTGTAGCGGGGAGCGGGGGAGCAGCATACTTACCGTCCGTGTGGCTCCCGGGGCGCTCCAGATGACGTCAGGGCGCCCCACGCGCATGGATGACGTGATCGCATGGCACGTCATCCATGCGCATGGGGCGCTCTGACGTCATTCTGGAGAGCCCCGGGAGCCGCACGGTCTGTAAGTATACTTCTCCCCCGCTCCCCACTACTACTATGGCAACCAGGACTTTAATAGCGTCCTGGAAGCCATAGTAACACTGAACGCATTTTGAAGACGGATCCGTCTTCAAATGCTTTCAGTTCACTTGCGTTTTTCCGGATCCGGCGTGTAGTTCCGGCAAGTGGAGTACACGCCGGATCCGGACAACGCAAGTGTGAAAGAGGCCTAATTCTTATTAAGAAGTCTTTTTTTTATTATAGCTTTTTTTTTCTTAAATATTAAAACTGACACAAAAATGAATTATTGCAATGAGTTCCCTATTTTGTGACAATCGTTTTGTTTGATACCTAACATGTATAGGTTTGAGTGAACTATGGTGATGGTTTCCAATAGTGATGGCATTTTTTTTTTTTTGTATATCTAAAGACCTTTGGAGGACACTGACTTTTTTTATTTTTTCTTGCACTGTTTCATCCACAGGAGCCCCAGTTATAGAGGAAAACAGCCCACACGTAGAGCTGATCAGTGTCTCCTTAGACCCTGCAGCTCTGCTCCTGCCCCAGACACCCAGCGGTCACATGACCATCAGGACTATAGGAAGCGGTTCGGTTGCTTCCTGCTCTCCCTCCCTGCGCTCCAATCTCCTGCCGACACTGGAGAAGGCAGAAGTGGTAATAAACCGCTCCTGTCTTCTCCTCAGAGTCCCCGCTGTGTCTCACTACCAGGACCAGACCTGCTCCTGCTAGATAGCAGGAGTTTTAATACCAGCACTGTACAGTGCTGGGATTAAAGGGCTACCTGACTGTTTATATATGTGCTATCTGCATGGGGTATGTGCAGATAGGACGTATATAGTCAGTGGACTGTCGGGAAGGGGTTAATGATTGATGTCACTGCATGGTATATATTTATAATTACGTGATTGTCAGTATGAAATTGTTTGAAAAAGGTCCTGTGACAGGACAGAAGCGTTTCTGTAACATAAATGAATAAAAGATTTTTTTATTTTACTTTTTTCACATTTAAATATATATATTTACAAGTGGATAACTCACTTGATCGACGTTGCTGACCTCAGCAGCTTACGCCACACTGATGCCCCGAAGCACAGGGGCCTGTTTAATCTGTGCACAAGAAAAGCAAAGTAGGACAGTGGAGATTATGAGAGGTTGAACAAATTAGCCTAATTTTTTCATACACATGCGATCTTGACCTTGATGATTAGGTTACATAAGCATTTACAGCAAAGCAGCTAACTAGAATATAAAAACACCATTACATTTACAAGGTCACAGAGGAACAATTCAATGAACAAAATGTATATATGTGCTCTGTCACTATGCTAACCCCCTCTGCTTTCGGGTTTGTGGGTGTACTGCAGGGGAATGCAAGTGAGTAGAAAAGTATAAATTACATATTCTAAGGTTATGCCTTTTGGGTTATCTACTGACTTTAGAGTGACATCCTTTATGTAATGAAGGGCAGCGTCAAATTGGTTATCCTCACCTGATTACAACGCTGCCCTTGGTTTGCCGATCTGCAGTTCCACTGCAAAGAAATGTCTTATTTTTTTTTTTAGCAGTATGCAAATAAGGCTTTAGTGCAACATGGGTGTCATAGTTGGTCTCATTGCACTCCAGCCTGTTCCACTTTCTTGCCAGCCCCTCCCTCGAATTTCTGATTGACAGAGCCAAGCAATAGGGACATAATCTTTTGACTGGCTCTATCAATCAGCAGTCTAAGGCCTCATGCACATAAACGTTTTTTGGGTCCGCATCCGAGCCGCGTTTTTTGCGGCTCAGGTGCGGACCCACTCACTTCAATGGGGCCGCAAAAGATGCGGACAGCACTCCGAGTGTTGTCCGCATCTGTTGCTCCATTCCGAGGCCCCGCAAAAAAAAAAAATAGAATGTCCTATTCTTGTCCGTTTTGGGGACAAGAATAGGCATGTCTACAATGGGCCGCCCGTTCCGTTCCGCAATGTGCAGAAGGCACACGGGCGGATTCCGTCTTTTGCGGATCCGCGGTTTGCGAACCGCAAAAAACGGAAAGGTCGTGTGCATGAGGCCTAAGGGAGGGATCTCCTTGCACTACAGATTTTTTTTGCATTTTGCACAAAAAAATAAAAAAAAAAATATTGAATTTCTTTGCAGGGAAACCATAGATCTAAAAACTAAGGCCTATTTCACACGGGCGTTGCGGGAAAATGTGCGGGTGCGTTGCGGGAACACACGCGATTTTTCCCCACGAGTACAAAACATTGTAATGCGTTTTGCACTCGCGTGAGAAAAATCGCGCATGTTTGGTACCCAAACCCGAACTTCTTCACAGAAGTTCAGGCTTGGGATCGGTGTTCTGTAGATTGTATTATTTTCCCTTATAACATGGTTATAAGGGAAAATAATAGAATTCTGAATACAGAATGCATAGTACAATAGGGCTGGAGGGGTTAAAAAAGGAGGGGTTAAAAAAAAATAAGAAAAAATAATTTAACTCACCCTAATCCACTTGATCGCGCAGCCGGCATCTCCTTCTGTCTTCATCTTAGCTGTGTGCAGTAACAGGACCTGTGGTGACGTCACTCCGGTCATCACATGATCCATCACATGATCTTTTACCATGGTGATGGATCATGTGATGGACCATTTGATGACCGGAGTGACGTCACCACAGGTCCTGTTACTGCACACAGCTAAGATGAAGACAGAAGGAGATGCTGGCTGCGCGATCAAGTGGATTAAGGTGAGTAAAAAAAATATTATTATTTTTTAACCCCTCCAGCGCTATTTTACTATGCATTCTGTATTCAGAATGCTATTATTTTCCCTTATAATGGGGTCTCCATCCCGATCGTCTCCTAGCAACCGTGCATGAAAATCGTACCGCATCCGCACTTGCTTGCGGATGCTTGCGATTTTAACGCAACCCCATTAATTTCTATGGGGCCTGCATTATGTGAAAAACGCAGAATATAGAGCATGCTGGCATTTTCACGCAACGCACAAGTGATGCATGAAAATCACCGCTCATGTGAACAGCCCCATAGAAATGAATGGATCTGGATTCAGTGCGGGTGCAATGCACAGAATACTCGCCCGTGTGAAAGGGGCCTAAGGGTAAAGTTGCAATGAGGAAAGCCGATTTGATGCTGCCCTTGGTTCCATAAATATTTTACTGGTGGCAGACTCACTTTAAAGAGGCCAGCTGTGTATTAAGACTTAGTGGCAATGCTCTATGGGAAATTAATATGCAAATAGATATTTCTCTCAGAGAAAAAGAAACCTCTCACTAGTGCCACCTTCTGTGTGTTGCGCCTATGAGCCAATGTCCACCTTTTTAACAAGTCTTGAAACACGACAAGGTAAATTATCCAAGCCAAATATTGCACTGGTGAGATGGTTCTTTCTCTCGAACTATCCAGCCATTACAGTACCGTAGGAGGGTTCTGTCATGACACATTCTCTTTAGCAATAGTACGAGGAGCACCCAGCAGTCCTGCATACCAACGAGCAGAAAGCAGCTGTCAGATACCCATTTAATAAAAACAAGTAAAAAGTCTGGTTACTGACAAATCTGTTATTCTCAGGAAACATTGGTCAGTGTGAACCATGACGCCATCCCAAAAACTTTCAGAAGAACTCAGAAGTGTTTTACAGAGGCATGAACCTGGAAAAGGCTACAAAAGCATTGCTAAAGACTTGGGAGTAAATCATTCTAGGGTTATATGGAGAAAATTTAGGACTGTCACTACTTTCTCTGGGAGTGGCCATCCTGTTGAGCTCACTCCGATAGAACGGGCAATTCTGACAGAAGTCAGAACAAACCTAAGGCTGCTATCACGAGCGCCTATTTGCAATGCGTATATAGTCCGGATTGAGGCTAGGGCTACACAGCTACATGTGTCGCACGACAATTTTTATAATGATAGTCTATGGTCTTGCGCTGCGACATGCTGCGACTGTGACGCGACAGTCGCAGAAAAATCCATCTTGGATGTATTTTTTGCAACTGTCGTGTCGCAGTGCAACACCATAGACTATCATTATAAAAATGGTCGCGCGACAGTGGTACGACAAGATGTCAAGCGACACATGTCGTCGTGTAGCCCTAGCCTTAATGTCCCAGAATCTGCTGCTAATGTTAATGAATTGAGCTATTCAAATGGGCATATCATTTCCGTCAGTATTTGAAATCCGCAGCATGTCCGAGTTTTGTGCGGATTTGTTTCCAAATACGCACGTTAGTGCAGTGCATAAATAGTGAAGGAAAGAAGACGGATGGAAATCCTGATGAAATCCTGAAGCAATACTGATGGTATATCATCAGGAATCCTGAGCCAGAATACTGAAAGATCAATACGCTTGTGTGAAAGCGGCCCCAAGAATGCACAAGACCACCTGGATGTTCCACTATGTCTCTGGAAAAGCGTTTTAACAGCTGACACAAAAGTGGAACATTTTAGCTCCAAAGCACAGAGCTATGTTTAGAGTAAAATCAATGTAGCACACAAACGCCAAAACAAAGTTGCAGGGTAAAATGGTCCAAAATCCCCCCTTAACGTTGTGCAAATCTTACTTGCAGCTACAGGAAATGTTGGAGGGGGTGGGGGGGGGGGCAAAACGGACAAGAATAGGACATATTTTTTTGCGGAACGGATATACGGAAATGGAATGCACATGGAGTCATTTTGTTTTTTTTACGGAGCCATCGAAGTGAATGGTTCCGCATACGGACCTGTAAAAAATACGGAACGGAAACTAAAAAAAAAAGTTTGTGTGCATGAACCCCAACACTTGTTTATGTCTTATTAGTTTAGATTGTGTTTGTAAATTTTAACTTCAGCCACATTTTATTCATAATCCATGCGGAAATCCAGGTACTTCCAACGGGTTCACTAACTTTTCTTGCAACTGTATAATCAAAAGCAATGAACAGACACATTTATCTTTATGCGCATATACATGTGTGGCGCTTGCCTATAACAGTCTGCAAATAGAAATCGGGGAGCTCTGAAAAATTTAAATGACAAGAAATCATCTTTCTTCTTGTTTGGCATACAGTATATACATGACTATTGTTCTTACATACTACACATGTTTCCCTTTATTCTTAGGCTAGCTTCATATCTGTAGTGGAGATTGCGGCAAGAGCCTCTGCTGCCGATTCCCAAAAAAGAAAAAACAAAACACCTCTGCATGCAGCAGTATTTATCTGGTAAAATGCCAGTGTTCAGGCTGGAAACCCAAAAGGACCCCATTATATTGAACGGAATCCATTCGGCTTCTGGCAGTGTATGGTATTTTGTTTCAAGACTGGAAGCAGAATACTGGAATCATACCGCTGATGTGCACCTAGTCTCAAGCATATAAAACTACTTGATCTACTATGGTGCACTAGTATTTGGGCTTACATGGGTTCTCTGCTTTTTGCATATTGATGACATCCTCAGGATAGGTCAACAATATAAGTTCGGCAGGGATCTGACTCTCAGCACCACCGCTGATCATCTATTTGAAGAGAAAGCAGCGCTCATACGAGCACTGCCTTCTCTTTACTTTTGCCATCGTAATTACAACTTTGTGGTCTACATTCACTTCATAAATTAGAAATTCTCCGGCATTCTGTGTGCATAGACAGAAATCCGCCGTAGACTTCTGGCTCCATTTGCGTAAATGCATCCTTCCTGCCCTTGCCATGCCCATTTCTGAAAAGTGACAAGGATGGTGGAAAAACTAGGAGATGTGAATTTTTAAAAAAAAAGTTGCAAACAAATAGAGGGACATTTACTAAGCATGTTGCGCCATAATTATGCAAAAAGAATGGCATTTTGATTTGCACCAAATATGGTGAAAATTAGCAAAATCCAGAATTTTCTCCATAAAGAATGCATAACACCAGACATGAGTTATAAATGTCAAAGTGGGCAAGGCTATTAAATTGGCAGATATTGCACTTCATTTATCATCCTCTTATCAGCAGAAATGGCTCAAATTGTTGTGGACAGTTAAGCAGCTTACGTGGTGGCATAAAGATGCGACTATTTGTCAAAAAGTCACATTTATGAAAAGAAAAGCCAACTCGTTGTGGGAACAAGTGATTAAGTTAGTATTAAAACAGGGGGCATTTATTTTTATATAATAGATAGTAAATTGAGATTCAACAAAAAACAATAACAAACGTTCCGAGTCTAAGACAAAAGTCATGATTTATCAGTGGAAATGTAGCAAATATGCTTCAAAAGTCACAAATATATTTCAAAAGTTGCAAGTGCGGTTTGGCAAGGTAGGCTGAAATGGCGCATTTAAGTTTAAAAGTAGCATTTTAATGCTATTGGCATTAAAATGATGCAAATTGAGAGAAATAGGGGGGCAATCAAGTTTATATTTACAAAAGTCACATTTTATATTAAAAAAAAAGTCACATTGATATGAGGTGAAACAAATCACCACTTTTGATTTGTAATGTTAGTATTTCTTTGGCGCAAATTATGCCATTATTGATAAATGTCCCCCATAGTTGGCGACTTTCTAACGCCACTTTTCAGGCAGAAAGAAGATGATAAATCTCCGCTATAGAGTTCTAGAAGCATTAGGCCTCATGCACACGACCGTTGTTTGGGTCCACATCTAAGCTGCCGGCTCGGATGCGGACCCATTCACTTCAATGGGGCAGCAAAAGATGCAGACAGCACTCCGTGTGCTGTCCGCATCTGTTGCTCCGTTCTGTGGCCCCACTAAAAAAATATAACATGTCCTATTCTTGTCCACGCTTTTTGCGGACAAGAATAGGCATTTATATTGCCGGCGCCTGTTCCGTTCCGCAAATTGCGGAAGGCAATGCGGACGGCTTCTGCTTTTTGCCGATCCGTGGTTTGCAGACCGCAAAAAACGGCACGGCCGTGTGCATGAGGCCTTATTCAGATGAATGTGACATCTGTTGCATATGTATTTACCTTTTTCTTTTACACTGCTCTTTACTATGTCTTTGTTTTGTCTTAAAAATAATCAAAACTGGACCGTAAGCAGCCTTGGAATTATTATATAGCACGTATATGATGACTCATGGAATTCTGCTCATTCATGTTTCTGTATTATTTGCATTTTTAAAAGGTGCCTATATATTGCTATGATTTAAATGAAATGTTCATATTTTTTTTAATATATTATCATCATGGCATTTTTTTCAATTTGTAGTATGTTCCAGAGGACCCATATTGGTGCTGCTTTTTAGCCCATAGTCGTCAGAGCTGAATATTTGATTTGCATCGTTCACATGTATGTGTCAGTCTATCCATCCTTTTGCATCTGCATTTCAGCAATATTACAGAAACCACAACAAAGTCATTCCTTTAACATAAAATGGGACAAAACCACTGTGTATTTGATCTGAATTTTGACACTAACGTTCGAAAGAACCCTAATTATACAATACTATAACTAAAGAGCCTCTCTCAGCATTAAACCAGGCATACTTGTTGGTAGGGTTGATCATGCCAATTTAAAACAATACATTTTTTGGGGTCTGTATGTTACATAACTGCAGAGATATCTGTATTTTTATTAATATGCAAATGAGCAAGCAACACCCCCTGTGCTCTGCACACTCTCCCCTACTCTTGATTGACAGGGCTAGACATCAACATGCTGAGGGCAGACAGCAGTATCATAGTATGTACAGTGGATATAAAAAGTCTACACACCCCTGTTAAAATGTCAAGTTTCTGTGATGTAAAAATTTTTTGACAAAGATAAATCATTTCAGAACTTTTTCTACCTTTATAATGTGAGCTATAAACTGTACAACTCAATTGAAAAACAAACTGAAATCTTTTAGGTAGAGGGAAGAAAAAATATAAAAATAAAAAAATAATATGGTTGCATAAGTGTGCACACCCTTAAACTAATACTTTTGCTGAAGCACCTTTTTTGACTTGGCAAGATTTGCCCACTCTTCTTTGCAAAAATACTCCAAATCTGTCAGATTGCGAGGGCATCTCCTGTGCACAACCGTCTTCAGATCACCCCACAGATTTTTAATCGGATTCAGGTCTGGGCTCTGGCTGGGCCATCCCAAAACTTCTTCTGGTGAAGCCATTCCTTTGTTGATTTGGATGTATGCTTTGGGTCGTTGTCATGCTGAAAGATGAAGTTCCCCTTCATGTTCAGCTTTCTAGCAGAAGCCTGAAGGTTTTGTGCCAATATTGACTGGTATTTGGAGCTGTTCATAATTCCCTGTTGCTTAACGAAGGCCCCAGTTCCAGCTGAAGAAAAACAGCCCCTTGGCATGATGCTGCCACCACCATGCTTCACTGTGGGGTATGGTGCTCTTTTGGTGATGTGCAGTGTTGTTTTTGCGCCAAACATATCTTTTAGAATTATGGCCAAAAAGTTCAACCTTGGTTTCATCAGACTATAACACCTTTTCCCACATGCTTTTGGGAGACTTCAGATGTGTTTTTGCAAAATATCGCCTGGCTTGGATGTTTTTCTTCGTAAGAAAACTCTTTCGTCTTCCCACTCTACCCTATAGCCCAGACATATGAAGAATATGAGAGATTGTTGTCACAAAAAAACTGAACAATGGATCCGTGAAAAATGGACCGCAAAACACTGTAAAAGCCATACGGTTGTGTGCAGGAGGCCTGATACTACTGCTATTGTGATGTCCACATTTTTGTATACATACATAATTCTATAACGTCTTAATTCTCTAATTTGGGTCAAAAAGCGGTCTAATACTACTGCTTTTGGGGTGTCATTCTATAATGCCTTGATTCTGTAATTGGGGTGAAATAGCGCTGGATTTTTTGTTATTTTGTTTTCCACCTTGTTTTATAGATAAGTAATTCCATTAGGCCTTGATTCTGTTATTGGGTTGAAAAAGTGGGCTAATACTACTACTGTTGGGGTATCCACATTGTGTTATTGATAAGTCATTCTATAATGCCTTGATTCTGTTATTGGGTTGAAATAGTGCTCTATTTTTACAGTTATTTGTTTCTCCACTTTGATTTATAGATTAGTAATTCCATTAGGCCTTGATTCTGTAATTGGAGTGAAAAAGCATTCTAATACTACTGCTATTTAACACTTACTATACAGTATGTTTAACAGACAGCTGCCAGGTCCTTCCAAAATAACAGGCAGCGGCAAAACTGTTTCTGCAGCTGGAAGAAGTAGCAGCAGTCGCAGCAACACGCCATAGATGCCAGTGTCATCCAGGGCCGTCTTTGCCGCAGGGCAAAAGGGGCAGCTGCCCCGGGCCCAGTTGCTCCTGGGGGCCCATGGGAGCTCCATTCCCGACTCCCATTCACTAGTGGGCATTGCTAGGTTAAAACATTCGGGGCCTGGGCCCCGGATGTTTTGTCCCAGGCCCCGAATGTCCTGCCTGCCTGCTAGATACAACTGTATTGCCGTACACAGAACGGCAATACAATTGAATCTAATACACTGGGAAGAGGCGAAGGACCTGTGGTGACATCACAGGTCATGTGATCAGCTAAACAGGCTGTGATAGGATGACCTGGATGATGTCACCATCATGTGACCAGTGCAGGATTGGACCAGAGTGAAGAGGAGGAGCCTAATGCAGGACTGGAGAGGTAAGTGAAGGGAGAGGCAGAGCAATACTGGGAGTTGTAGTTATTTAACTGGGATGTATGTTACGGCTGAAGGGAGGGATGTTATTGACATGGGACTGTATGTTGAAAGTGGATGGTGTGGGGGGAATAATGTTGATGTACATGGGTTTAGGCTACGTTCACACTTGCGTTTGGGGATCCGCTTGTGAGATCCGTTTCAAGGCTCTCACAAGCAGCCCCAAATGCATCAGTTTAACCCCAATGCATTCTGAATGGATGCGGATCCATTCAGAATGCATTCGTTCGGCTCCGTACAGCCCCCCGTTCCGTTTTGGAGACGGACCCCAAAATGCTGCACGCATCGTTTTTGTGTCCGCATGGCCTTGCAGAGCCAAACGGATCCGTCCTGACTTACAATGTAAGTAAATGGGGACGGATCCCTTTGCATTGACACAAAATGGTGCAATTGTAAACGGATCCGTCCCCCCATTGACTTTCAATGTAAGTCAGGACGGATCCGTATTGGGACTTAGAAATTCAAATCTAATACAAACGAATCGGTCCTGAACGGATGCATTCGTTTGTATTATCGGTGCGGATCCGTCCTGTACAAGTACAGGACAGATCCGCACGAACGCAAGTGTGAAAGTAGCCTTAGGAGGTGATGTTTACATGGGATTGTGCGTTGGAGGTGGCTGGGGAGGAGGTGATGTTATTTACATGGGACTGTATGGTGGAGGGAGGATTAGGGTACTTTCACACTAGCGGTTTTCTTTTCCGGCATAGAGTTCCGTTACAGGGGCTCTATACCGGAAAAGAACTGATCAGGCATATCCCCATGCATTCTGAATGGAGAGTAATCCGTTCAGTTTGCATCAGGATGTCTTCAGTTCAGTCGTTTTGACTGATCAGGCAAAAGAGAAAACCGCAGCATGCTACGGTTTTCTCTCCGGCCAAAAAAACTGAAGACATGCCTGAACGCCGGATCCGGCATTTTTCCCCATAGGAATGTATTAGCGCCGGATCCGGCATTCAGAATACCGGAATGCCGGATCCGTCGTTCCGGCATGCGCATGCGCAGATCGGTAAAAATGAGAAAAATGTACAAGACGGATCCGTCGGTCCGCATGACAAGCGGAGAGACGGATCCGTCCATGCAATGCATTTGTGAGACGGATCCGCATCCGGATCCGTCTCACAAATGCTTTCAGGCAGCAGCAGATCGGCGGATCCGGCGGCCAGTTCCGACGACGAAACTGCCCGCCGGATCACACTGCCGCAAGTGTGAAAGTAGCCTTATAACTGCAAGGGGAACTGCAGATCCAGGGGACATTATAGGCATCTTATTACTACTGGGGGCTCTATAGGAGGGTCTTATAGATTCGCCTTATTTCTACTAAGCGCACTATGGGGGCCTTATTACTACTGAGGGGAACAATAGGGGGCCTTATTTCTACTAGGGACTCTGTGAGGGTATTATTAATATGGGAGGGCTCTTCTAATAATGGGGGGCATTGTTGAGGAGCATTATCACGGTTGGGGCAGTGTTACTAATGAGGGCATTCTAGAAGGGAATTACTATTGGTGGGACTATGAGGAGCACTATTACTATGGGGGGCAGTAATGTTTCTTCAGGATAGTATTTGGGGGTATTGGGGGGAGGGGGGGGGGTCGGGGCGTAACTAAAGGCTCATGGGCTCCGGTGCAAGAGTTCATCTTGGGCCCCCCTTCCCTCAGTGCTTTGTGTGTCTTCTTATGCGGCACAAGTGTCTTTGGGCCCCTTCAGGCTCCTGGGCCCGGTAGCAACTGCTAGCTCTGCACTCCCTATAGCTACACCCCTGGGGGGGGGGGGGGGGGGGTTACAGCAAGCAGCAGGATAACACTGTGAGGACTCCAGTTGGGGGATAATGATAGAATGTGAGGAAGCTAAGATGTCTGTGTGTCACTCTCTGCAGAGACAAGGCGGCTGAGAGAAGTTGTCCAGACCGAGTGGAGAAGATCTACAGAGAAGATGATGACAGAGAGGAGACGTCACCTGGAGGCCCTGGATGTGACAGGTAAGTGCTGCTGTATAGCAAGTACAGCAAAGTGCGGGGGGGGGGGGGGGGGGGGGGGCGTTATCCAGGGGGCCCAAGTAAATTCTTGCCCAGGGTCCAATAAATATTAAAGACGGCCCTGGTGTCATCCAGCGGTCGTGTTTTGACCAGCAACCCAGCTGTCCTTGAATGGTTGACTCGTTCTTCAACATCATCTCAAATGACATTAGAAACCCACAGCCAGGAGTCGTGGGTTCCTCTGACACCACACTTAGTTGGCATGGCCCAGCAACAAGCTATGTGCTCCCACCTGTTCTGAACCTGCCTCTTTCTTTTTCTGCTCCTTCTGCTTGGGAAGTATTGTGTGCTGCCGACTCTGCTCCACTTTTCAGCGAGGACAAGCTTATTGAGGACAGGCAGCAGCTACTGCGCAGCCCAGATTTGGAGAAGAGAACCGCTGCTTCCCCCTGTAGACGGGCAAGTAGCGACAATGAGAGTCATGTAGGAGCAGGTGTTGCAAGCGGTCAGGGATGCGGCCATAAGACTGGTGAGGGTGACAACAGTAGACTTCATATACTTCAATGGGTATATTTGATCCACATCACGGACCAAAGTAGTGCTTGTCTCCTTGGTTTTTCCACTGGCCCACAGTCATTGGAAAATCACTGATGTATAATTAAATACATGCAAAATTAATGGGTACATGTGCTGTCCATGGAGAACACAGACAGCACACACCCATGATTCACTGATGTGTGAAAGGGGCCTCATTGTTGATTCTGGGGCTTTGCCAAAACCGAAGCAGCATCAGCACAGGGGAGCCTGAAGATCAGTGAGAGTAAGTAATCCTTGTTTTTAATCTGTAACCAATTCTAGATAAATATAAAAAAAAAACACCCCCAGAAAACCTTTTTAACCCTCAGGATACCAGAGTTTTTTTTCGTTTTCATTTTTCTTCCTTATTTTCCGTGAGCCATAACTTTTTTAATATTTCTTTTCACATAGCTGTATGAGAGCTTATTTTTTTGCGGGACAAGTTTTACTTTTTAATACCACTATTAATTATGGCATAAAATGTAGTGGGAAGTGGGAAAAAAATCCAAATGGGGTGGAATTGGAAAAAAACTGCAATCCCACCACCGTTTTACGGGTTTTGTTCCCACTCCGTTTTGTTTACGCCAAAACTGACCCATGCCCTTCATTCTCTCAGTACAATTACAAATATACCCCATATGTATAGTTTTTTTATGTGTAAATAGTGTAAAAATAAATGTAAACTTTGAGAAAAATTTTTTATTTACATCACCATATTCTGACCCCCATAACTATTTTTTATACTTATGTCTACTGAGCTATTTAGGGGCTTATTTTTTGGGAGACATTTCATAGTTTTTATTGATACAATTTTGGAGTATGCATGACTTTTGGATCGCATTTTATTTCATTTTTATTTTGGATAAGAGAAGCAATGAAAAAAATGGCAAATTGGCCATTTTGACCCTTGTTTTAGATTTTAATATTATGGGCGTTTTTGGTCACAGTGATACCCAGGATGTTTATTTATTGTTATTTAGGTATTTTAATTATACGGAAAGGGGGTTATTTAAACTCTTTTTTATATATACACTCACATAAAGAATTGTTAGGAACACCTGTTCTATTTCTCATTAATGCGATTATCTAGTCAACAAATCACATGGCAGTTGCTTCAATGCATGTAGGGTTGTGGTCCTGGTCAAGACAATCTCCTGAACTCCAAACTGAATGTCAGAATGGGAAAGAAAGGTGATTTAAGCAATTTTGAGCGTGGCATGGTTGTTGGTGCCAGACGGGCCGGTCTGAGTATTTCACAATCTGCTCAGTTACTGCGATTTTTATGCACAACCATTTCTAGGGTTTACAAAGAATGGTGTGAAAAGGGAAAAACATCCAGTATGCGGCAGTCCTGTGGGCGAAAATGCCTTGTTGATGCTAGAGGTCAGAGGAGAATGGGACGACTGATTCAAGCTGATAGAAGAGCAACTTTGACTGAAATAACCACTCGTTACAACCGAGGTATGCAGCAAAGCATTTGTGAAGCCACAACACGGACAACCATGAGGCGGATGGGCTACAACAGCAGAAGACTCCACCGGGTACCACTCATATCCACTACAAATAGGAAAAAGAGGCTACAATTTGCACAAGCTCACCAAAATTGGACTGCTGAAGACTGGAAAAATGGTTTCTTGAACATGACAATGAGTTCACTGTACTAAAATGGCCCCCACAGTCACCAGATCTCAACCCAATAGAGCATCTTTGGGATGTGGTGGAACGGGAGCTTCGTGCCCTGGATGTGCATCCCTCAAATCTCCATCAACTGCAAGATGCTCTCCTATCAATATGGGCCAACATTTCTAAAGAATGCTATCAGCACCTTGTTGAATCAATGCCACGTAGAATTAAGGCAGTTCTGAAGGCAAAATGGGGTCCAACACCGTATTAGTATGGTGTTCCTAATAATTCTTTATATATATATAAAAAACTTTTTTATCATCATTTTAAGGCTCATAAATGATCTTATAAATTATGTTTTTGAATTTTTCATTTAGATCTATAAGCGATAAAAAAAAATGTTGCTCATTTCTTATGTTGGTCTGCCATCGGGTGGCCAAAAAAAGAATTGCAGCATTAATGCTCTGAATTTCTTAGAGATTCAGAGCATTCAGCACATGTGCTGAAGTCCCGATTGGCTGCACAGGGCTTCAGTACTAAACGCTTCCGGGTTTTTGCGCATTCAGGTGCCGTGATCTCACTTGATCACGGCATCTAAAGCATTTAATTACCGCGATTGGCATTATTGCCGGTTGCGATAATTAGCTGCATGATGCGTGAGCGGGCATCATGCTTTCACAGCACTACCAGGGCCGTACATGTACAACGCGGGTAGCGAAAGGGTTAAAGGGAATGTGTCATCCAAAAATGACTTGATTGTTTAAATCATGTTTTTATGTTAAACATATTTTTTATTTTTTTTGGGTGAAATATTATTATTATTTTTTATTTTTTCCATGTCACTATATAAAAAATTGTATATCATCCTGCAATTTTTACACTGACCACTAGGCCTAAAACATGTTAACATTTCCTGTCTTTTGAGAACAGCTGTCTTTTGGCACAGCTAAATGTGCAATTGACATAATGGAAAGGAGATGATTTCATAGACTTCTTCTATAGAAGAGTTCTCTAGGCATGCTCTGTGACCTGTGCAGAGGTCAGGAGGGAGGAGAGAAGCTGTGATAGCACCTATTGTGAATGACGGATCCTGTGTTATCTATGTAAGGGCTCTTTCACACTTGTGTTGTCCGGATCCGTCGTGTACTCCATTTGCTGGAATTACACGCCGGATCCGGAAAAACTCAAGTGAACTGAAAGCATTTGAAGACGGACCCGTCTTCAAAATGCGTTCAGTGTTACTATGGCAGCCAGGACGCTATTAAAGTCCTGGTTGCCATAGTAGTAGTGAGGAGCTGGGGAGCAGTATACTTACCGTCCGTGCGGCTCCCGGGGCGCTCCAGAATGACGTCAGAGCGCCCCATGCGCATGGATGACGTGTCCATGCGATCACGTCATCCATGTGCGTGGGGCGCCCTGACGTCACTCTGGAGCGCCCCGGGAGCCGCACGGA
Organism: Bufo gargarizans; assembly: GCF_014858855.1. Taxonomy (NCBI): domain Eukaryota; kingdom Metazoa; phylum Chordata; class Amphibia; order Anura; family Bufonidae; genus Bufo; species Bufo gargarizans. Next base: position 654,049,556 of record NC_058080.1, read on the forward strand.
CGGTAAGTATGCTGCTCCCCTGCTCCCCACTGCACTTTACCATGGCAAACAGGACTTTAGCGTCCTGGCAGCCATGGTAACCATTCAGAAAAAGCTAAACATCGGATCCGGTAATGCGCCAAAACGTTTCGCTTAACGCCGGATCCGGATTAATGCCTTTCAATGGGCATTAATTCCGGATCCGGCCTTGCGGCAAGTGTTCAGGATTTTTAGCCGAAGCAAAAAGCGCAGCATGCTGCGGTATTTTCTCCGGCCAAAAAACGTTCTGGTCCTGAACTGAAGACATCCTGATGCATCCTGAACGGATTTCTCTCCATTCAGAATGCATTAGGATAAAACTGATCAGGATTCTTCCGGCATAGAGCCCCGACGACGGAACTCTATGCCGGAAGAAAAGAACGCAGATGTGAAAGAGCCCTAATTCCGCCTGTGATGATAACAAGATAGCTACTAAAGTTACCTGTACAGAATAGGAAATCATGACCTGTTATTACGCCTAGTTGCCAGTGTGAAAATTGCAGGATTATACACATTTTTTAAATATAGTGACATGGAAAAATATTTTTAAAAACCTTACCAAAATTTGATATGTTTAACATAAAATGTGATTCAAACAATAGATTATTTTCTAATGACACATTCCCTTATTGGCTATCCTATCACTTTAAAAATGGTAATATTGTCTATACCTCTTGTGAGTCTGTGTCCTGGATCAGGTAGTAAGACTTTAACGTGAATAATTCAGGGTAACCTAAATCTTCTGCCCAGGTTTGCCTGGTGTTGTGCTGGAGAATGCTACCAGTTTAGAATGAGGTTAACTGTATAGTGGACAGATCATTCATCATAATCTGCTACATGGCTTTTATGAAACCCCATAATGAGTGACAAGAGTACTTGCTAATAATTATCCATGATCACTCATTTTAGCAGCATCACATCGTTTTGATGTTACCATAAATAACTTGAGGTTTACCTAAGTGCTGTAAATGTCAATATGTAACCCCTGTCTGAAGAATAATGATCTATTAAGAAGAATAAATGTTGCTGAAACTGACAGCCCAGTATTATGTGGGGGGCGTTACAAATGATTTTTATTGATGGCAAAGTAGGGCATGAGACAGGAATATGGCAAGAATTGTCAGATACATGGTTATGAGTGGTCATGTTTAAGGTGGTTTCACACATACTTTAGCGTTATTGGAAAAAAATTACTTTTTTACTGTTTTTACACAAAAAGATGTAGCTAGATGTTACATGAAAGTCTATAGCTTGGTATGCATTTTTCTGGCACCCTCATACCCTTCATGTTTTCGGCACACAATGCTATAGCCAGAGATCCTCAGCACATCCATCATGTGTGAACATAACCTAATTGTTAACATTTCGTATGGGACTATTTGGCCTCATGCACACAACCGTTGTTTTGTTTCCGCGTCCGTTCCGCCGATTTTAGCGTTTCAGATGTGGACCCATTCATTTCTATGGAGCCGTTGAAAATGCGGATAGTCCACCATTTGTTATCCGCGTCCGTAGTTCTAGTCCGTCAAAAAAATATAACCTGTCCTATTCTTGTCCGCGAAAAACAGTTCGTGGACCCATTCAAGTGAATGGGGCCACTAAAAAATGCGGAGGCACATCAGATTTTCATCTGTGTCCGCATCGGTTTTATTTCTATCATTTGGCATGGCAAAACTGTCTGCCAGAACTTGTGCCAATAAAATAAAAAAATAAAAATATACAGGAAGTTCAAGGTCACAGGTTATGCTAATTGCTAGCCACTTGTGGTGAAATTCTCTAGTGTGGTGTAGAAGTGAGTGCCTTGAGAATTTCTTGTAAGATGCCCCGGTGGAATGTCGAAAAACTCATTTCTTTGGTGCAGGAGAGGCCCGAACTCTGGGACACCCGGTCCAATGCATACCAAGACCGAGTTAGGAAGAAGTCGGCCTGGGAGCAAGTGGCCTGTAGCATGAGGCAGGCCAAATGGACGAAAGCAGATGGCCGAGGCCGTGCAGCTAGCAATGTCGTTGTACTGTCCTTGCCCTGTCTGTCCCTAAATGATGTAGCTATAAATTCCATGAGGTCAGAATACTGTATATTTTGTGGGCCAGCTTCATTTTGCATAGGCCTGTACCTGGTTTTGGGAAGAGTTGTGCATTAAATACCATACCCCATCATTTTTTACTTTAAATGGCTGACCCTCCCTTTGCTACAGCAAATAGTAGTCATGTCTAACCTGTATGTGCACTTTTTTTGGGGTGACACGTGTCCCTTTTGTAATTGAGCGTCCTATAGTTGTCACCATCACATATTATAAAGTATTTTAGTACAAATGGCTTGCACGACTAAGGGCTCTTTCACACCTGCGTTCTTTTCTTCCGGCATAGAGTTCCGTCGTCGGGGCTCTATGCCCGAAGAATCCTGATCAGTTTTATCCTAATGCATTCTGAATGGAGAGAAATCCGTTCAGGATGCATCAGGATGTCTTCAGTTCAGGACCGGAACGTTTTTTGGCCGGAGAAAATACCGCAGCATGCTGCGCTTTTTGCTCCGGACAAAAATCCTGAAGACTTGCCGCAAGGCCGGATCCGGAATTAATGCCCATTGAAAGGCATTGATCCGGATCCGGCCTTAAGCTAAACGTCGTTTCGGCGCATTGCCGGATACGACATTTAGCTTTTTCTGAATGGTTACCATGGCTGCCGGGACGCTAAAGTCCTGGCAGCCATGGTAAAGTGTAGTGGGGAGCGGGGGAGCAGTATACTTACCATCCGTGCGGCTCCCGGGGCGCTCTAGAGTGACGTCAGGGCGCCCCACACGCATGGATGACGTGATCACATCGTACGTCATCCATGCGCATGGGGCGCTCTGACGTCATTCTGAAGCGCCCCGGGAGCCGCACGGACTGTAAGTATACCGCTCCCCCGCTCCCCACTACTACTATGGCAACCAGGACTTTAATATCGTCCTGGCTGCCATAGTAACACTGAACGCATTTTGAAGACGGATCCGTCTTCAAATGCTTTCAGTTCACTTGCGTTTTTCCGGATCCGGCGTGTAATTCCGGCAAGTGGAGTACACGCCGGATCCGGACAACGCAAGTGTGAAAGAGGCCTAATCTCCTCCTTCCTGAACTTATTGTACATTAGTATCCCCACACCTGCAGTACTGTACCATGTGCTGTATAATCTTGCCAATTCAGACATTTATAAGATTTGCCGACTTGATTTAGCTTACAAATTTTCGCTTTGGTATTTGTACTGATATTATTTAATATTTGTTGCTTACATTTCTTTAGAGTAATTGGTATATTTCTTGGTTAGCCATAGTGGTAAAGAATGTAAGGGGTTGTGTGGCGTTGTACTATTGATGACCTATCCTTTGTGTAGGTGATCTAAATCATTTTTGTGGGGGATTAATAACCAGGCACCAACGATGATGAGCCATATGATGAGACGACGAACGTGCAGAGCGCACATTCCGCCTCCTATATCTCTTTTTTTTCCTACTGTATGTGGCACTATTTTCAAGATCAAGTGACATAGATGTCTGCAATCAGAGCAGGAATCAAGAAGGTAGAGGGCCCGTGCGCACGGCACGCATTGTCTCCTCATACAGTTGATCGTCATGGTTGCCGGCTGTTGGTTCCCCGCCAATATGATCTTGTGTACCTATCCTGTGGATAGGTCATAAATATGAAAAGGTTGGACAGACCCTATTGCCTTTTTTTTGGCCCTGAATAGTGTAGTCATTTGCGTATGTTTAGTTTATTTTGGTGGTTTTAAGATTTGGTACCCGTTCTGTACTGTAATTGTAATTTATATAGTTTTGATGTTGGTGTCACGGGAAGGCAAGGTAGAAGGAAGTGCACCCCCTAGACTGCCACCCTCAACCCTGTCCCTGCCTTCTTTCTCCACCCGCCCTAGGTGATGGGGCGCAACTGGGCGACGGTCCCTAACCTCCGTAAGTGCCGGGTAGGTTAGGAAGGAACAGAGAGGATACCGGACAACTAGGCAAAGAACGGTAAGCGAGATGCTAGTAGACAAATGGACAAGGAAGTGGACAAGAGAGAGGTACCCTGTGGATAAGGATAAGGCAAAGGCGGGTCAGCAAGCTGAGGTCAGTCCGGGTTAGAATCCGAGATGTAGCGTCAAAACCAAGGGAGCAGGCAAAGGGAGGTCAGGAAACGGTCAAGGTCAAATTCCAGAGGTCAAATCAATAGAGTAGCTAACAATACACACAGCCTAAGAGACTAAAATCACAGGCAACCTGTAGCCAGCAGGCCGCCTGTATTTATAGTGGGGAGCGAGGGTCATGTGACGTGGCCAGCGTCACATGACCGTCAGACAGACAAGTCGAGCACCGAGTAAACAGCTCGGCGCTCAAGGCAGACCTAGGAGCAGGGAGCATCCCAGCTAGCAAAGCCGCCCTGGGAACGAGGCCAGACACAGATCCTCCCTCCCAAAGCAAAGCAGAAGGTCTGCGGCTGATGGGAGACAGAGTGCGCCTTCGGCGCCCCGTTACAGTTGGCTTACAAACCACAACATGGATTCATAATCCGATTATAATAGGGTATAATGATGCTCCAACTGTGTCCGGCCAGCTGATTTTTAACTACTACTACCACCATGGCCTTGTGATGCCTGGTCCATGTTGTTGTTCTGAAAATGATGTTCTTTTCGGTTTTCATTACATAAGGATGTTTGGATGGTAGAAGCAGGCAGGATACAGACGAGACAGACAGAATATCACCAAATAAAAAAAAAATGTTTATGGGTTGTTTTATTTTGGTAACTTCAAATTAAAGGTGATAATCCAACATTATTAAACAATATGGGATGTATGCATGCTCACCGTATATATAGTACACACACAGCTGTTTTTATTTAGAAAACATTATGTACTTTTGAAATGTAGTAGTCAAATGATGTAATATGTTTTCATGTCATTTTTAAATACAGTCCTGTGGACAGTCTGGATGACCAAGAGGACTCGGAGCCGGGCGAAAGTGACACGCCGGCAGTCTTTTACCCGGCAAGTAGTCCTGCCCCAATGCTGGCTGAGGAGCCTGACCAGCCATCACTGGCCCAGCCCACCCTATCACCGTGGAGCCCAAAAAGAGTCCAGCAGATGCAGCCCAGACATCGCTGCAATGTCCCCCACTCTTCCCCTGGGCAACCGACTCGGGAGATGATCGATGCCCGAGTCATTGAATTCCTTGCCCAGAGGAGGAGTGATGGCATGGAAGAGTCAATGTTGAGGGGCCTTGCTCCTTTATTGAAACAGGTCCCTACCGACAAGCATCATGAATGTGTTGCTTTGTTAGCCCTCGTACTGAAAATGTATGCCTCCCCTTACCAGGGAGACATACACTCGCAAATTAACGATTTGCGAAGGCACATCTGGAACATTCCTCCTCAGCAACATGGACGCAGCCACCCCCAGCCTGCACAGCCACCCCAAAGGCCATCCCCCCCCCCCAACCACCATACCAATGGTCCCAAGACCCTACACCACCTGTTGGTCAGCCAACTTACCAGCACAGTTTGGCAACTGGGGCCACGGATCCTGCCCATATACGGCCATGCTCAACATATGGGCCTGTTTGAGCTTTAATTTAATATGGTCAGAAATGTTATGTTTTGTGTTTTATGTAAATTTTGATTCCAAAATTTCAATTGGCTTGTGGTAATTTTTAAAATACACCAAACATTTACAGTTCTTCTACACATTTTCTGAACACATAGACACGCACACCAGTTCCCCAAAAAACACTTTTTTTATTTTGAGGAACATAATCTGTATGTGGGTAATGTGAACATGAGGTATTAGAAGATTTTTTGGACCATATATGCAAAATACTAACAATGTTAATGTCGTTTACATTTGGTCGCAAACATCATTAGTATTGATATTTACTTTTAACTATGTGATGGCCAAAAAACCTCAGTCCGCAAGCCCACGTCAAGGGTCCTCAATCTCTTGAGAGTCCCCACACTCAACTACCACAATAAATTTACATTATCTATCTGCAAAATAAAATAAAAACGAAAGTGCCCAGAAGATATAAAAAATTACCATGAATAGCGTCCCTCTGCCATGGCAAGGACCCCTCTGGGCTGTAAAAGTAGTCTGCATAGAGTTCCCGAACTGCAATGCCTGCAGTCCCAGGTCGTCTATTCAGGGTCCTTTCCAAACCCAATGACATAGGAAAATCTTCCATGTCAACAGAAGAGGAAGCCTCATTAATCCTGGTGAAGTTGTGTAGAACAACACAAGCTTGAATCACCAGGGTAGCAGTCTCCGGATCCATCTGTATGGATGACAAAAACACCCTCCACTTGCTAGAGAGTATTCCGAAAGCGCACTCAACATACCGACTGGCACAAGTCAACCGGTAGTTGAAAATACGCCTCCTGACATCCAAACCACGCTTTAGGAAGGGCCGCATAACAAGGGTAGTCAATGCAAACCCTTCATCCGCCACGATGACAAATGGAGCTGGCGGACCAGCAGATCCGGGCAGTCTTCTGGACTCGGGCAGGGCAAGCTGGTTGGCACGAAGCCGCTATCCCATTCTAGAAGCACTAAAGATGCGAGCATCTGCTGTGCTTCCATAGGCCCTAATATCAACCATTGTAAACCGGTAGTTACTGTCAGCAACAGCCATAAGCACTACCGAAAAATATTGCTTATAATTGAAGAATCGGTACCCTGAGTGAGGAGGCTTCTTCACACGGATGTGATTGCCATCCATTGCCCCAATGCAGTTGGGAAACTGCGCCGAAAGATTAAATCCCTCAGCGATCCGAACCCAATGGTCTGTCTTGGGCTGTGGCATCACCATCTCTCAGAGTTGATGCCAGATGACATGGCAAGTGTGACGCACAATTCGAGAAATTGTTGAGGTTCCCAAAAGAAACTCAAAATGCAGGGATGCAAAAAAATTCCCATTTGCAAGGAATCTGTAGGAAAAAGAAATGAAAACCATATCAGTAAGCAGCAAATAAAAGGGAACATCCGATACATGATTTGCCTATAATTTTGTATATGAGACGTGTTTAAACAATCTATGTCCATTCACGAATTTCAAAAACTATATAATGTGAATTTGTGTGTATTAACCAAACACTAGCAGCAATTGGGGTTTGGGCAGTACTCCCACAACTAAGTTACAACAACTGTGTTTACGTCATTTCCATGCAGAAGGTATGGGCGACTTAAGGATGATGGGAACACTCTGCATGATGATAACGACGTTAGCTGAACACAAATTGGAAACCTGTTTAAAATAAACGACTACCTTTAATCTTGCCATTTTATGTGTCAGGGATTTAAGCAAAAAAAAAAAGAGAGATTACAATGTTCGCAAAACATTATGGACAAAGAAAGGTTACTTCAGCAAACATTAGCACATGTCTGACACCAGCCATTTCCAGAAACATGTTCCTCCTGACAGAAGCAGTGCACATTACTGTTTAAACTATAAGTAGGATATTGCTTACCTCAACGTGACGATGAGCCTTTCCTCTGGAGAAATGCTGCGCCACATATTGGTGTCTATGAAGGTAAGGACAGTACATAGATACGACAGCAAGCAATCAAATGTAGAAGACTGACATCCGACAGAAGGAAAAAAAACTTCTCTGGATGCTGCCGAAGATCTTGGTATAGGGTATAAAAGTGTCCTTTCCGATAGCATTGTGAAACAATTGGATGGACCTGTTTGCCAGCCTCTTGCCTCAGGATTATGGCCCATATACTAACTTTGAAGGAGAAGACAGACCGGCCACACAGCCTAAATCTGTGGAACTGTTTTGGGCAGGAAAGCTATGCTTATGGTCGGCCAAATGTGACTTCCATGGAATTCGGGAACCCCTGCTCGGATCTGGGCGATTTTTGGATATGTTGTTCACCCAGATCAGAGCTATCAATGGATGTATAAATTATGGGGATATGTGGGGTTTTGAAGTGGTTTCTTCGTGTTGGGGAAAAATGTGTGTTTTCTGCCTGTGATTAAGTTAGCCCATTATGTTTGGTAATTGTATTACAGACAGAGCCCATTGTGTTTTAGTAATTGTATTTTGTTGATTGCGTCAAAGACAATGCCTATTCTGTTATTGAGTGCGTCATAGGCAATGCCATTGTGTTTGTTAATTTAGTCACAGACTATGCTATTGTGTTTGTTGAATGTATAGTTTTTGTGTTTAAACTGTAAAACTGTAAAGGATTGGCTGCTAGGTTATGTCCTCAGTTCCCAACCAGGTCCACGGGGGAGGTACCCTTGTTGGAAAATGTGTATATAAGTCAATGCTTGTGTGTTCAATAAAGAGTTCCTGTTTTACCCTTCATCATGTTGAGGCTGGTGTTTGGGTAACTGATCAACACTGGGGATTGCTATACGCTGAAGATTTGCTATACTCCCCTGGCTATAACTACTAGCTTTTGTAAGAGCTTGTTCATGGTTCCTGCTCTCTGGATTTAGGAGAGGTTCACCCACTGGAAGCTGAAGCCCGGTCTTGGGTCCAGTGTGGGTGGAGGACGGTGAGACCCCAACCAAGCTGTGGCGGTTCGTGGGGTCTGTGGTGGTTATGGTGTCAAGTTGAGTGCTTGGAGCCCTCAGAAAGCACTAGGAGAATCCATCAACGGAGGTACCAAGTCGGGGTGCCAGGAGATCCGTTACAGCTGCCTTCTACTAGGTTACTCATCCAACAAAAGGCAGCGCTGTCCCCATCGCCGAGAAACAAGCCAGTGCAGTACAACCTCTTCCTCTGAGTCATCCACCATGGTGAAATAGCAAAAACAAGCAACCAAACAAACCTCTGTACCCTGTAAAGACTACAGAAAATGGCCACCAGACCAGCATATATATCAGTATCCTGGGTGGAGATATTAAAATTACACTTTTTTTATTTCCTTTTTTTCTGGCGGTCCGCCCAAAAAGAACGGAAGACACACAAACACAACAGAACCAAAAATGGAAACGGATCACGGAAAATCGAAACCTCATTTTGCGGACCGCAAAAAACAATCGTGTGCATGAGCTCTTTGTAAGAGGATTGAAAATTTCCACACCTCTCTAACAAGAAAAAGGTATCCTTTACAAACATGTTTAATTGCTACGGGTTAATGTTGGCTGTTATTGAGGCAATACCATCCATGTTCAACTGTTGGACTGTTATGTGACTAGTTACGTAAAAATATGCTGTTTATGCACCTATTATGAGGTATTTATATGACATGCTATCTCATTTGTATATGATACACACTTAAAGGGGTTGTCTAACTTAGTGGTATGCTAGGGTATGCCACCAATGTCACATAGCTGTGGATCCCACTTCTGGTAATTGCCCCTATCTCTAGAATGGAGCTCCCAAAGTGATGCATGGCCGCCCTTCATTCATTTCTGTAGGAGTGACGAAAATAGCAGAGAGCAGGCTTGGCTATTTCTAGCAGTTCGTTCGATAGAAGTGAATGGAGTGGTGGCCGCACAGTACAGTGCACACTCCATTCAGTTCTGTGGGGCTTACGAAAATAGCGCACCAAGAATCTGCAGTTTTCTTAGTGTAGAAACAGAAAAACTCTCTCATTGTTACCCTGATCCATTCTCCCCTTGATTACTGCATCTCTTTACTAATCAGTCTTCCCCCTAATAAACCCTCCAGTCTATCCTGAATGCAGCAGCCAGGTTAATCTATCTGTCCAACTACTACACCAAAGCCTCCATCCTGTACCAGAATGCACTGGTTACTCATACAATATAGGATTCAATTTAAACTTCTTACTCTCACCCCCAAAACTGTCCACAGTGCTAAACCCCCTACATCTCCTCCTTCATATCTGTCTACCACCCATGCTCTCCATTCTGCTAAAGATCAAATGTAGCTATAAATGGAATTCACTGGGTATAGCTTGCCTTGTTCAGTTTTCCAACTCAACAAGGAGGTTTGGCTCCTTATCAGAAAGGAGCATGGCTTAAAAGGGTTGTCCACTCTTTTACTATTGATGGCATAAACTCAACAGGGGCACCCCGCCATTGAGCTGTTTCAGAGTAGCTCCAGCGCTAGAAGTAAACAGCTCTGTCCATTGAGCAGAGGACGGATCTTGCAACTGAAATGATTCTCCCATTCACTTCAATGAGAGCAGCTCTGCAGAACTAGTTCCATCCACTACAAAATGAACAGGGCTGTTTAGTTCTGGCAATGACGTCCTGCACCTGAGCTACTAAAAACCTGTGGCAAAATTACACTAAAGGACTGGCACAAAATAAGTCAACCAATAGTTGGTGTAAAGTTTGATAAATTTGTTAATGGCTAGACAAATTTGTCTAACAGTGTGATCCATTGTGATAGATTTGGTGCATCTTAAAGGGGTAAATATTACTGTATTATAAATATATTCCCAAATACCTTTCACTAGTTACAATTCATTTTGTCTACAGAGCAATCATTAGGAGAACTAAAATGGCTGCCTTCCTATAAGTACACACAGAACCTGTCCTAATCACACAACAGGATAAGTTACTTCACAACGCTGAGCTAAAGAGCTGCTTCATCATCTGCTCCTACTTGTCAGAGATTAGCTGAATTTCTGTAGGAATGAAGTTAACAAGGAGAAATCCCCACCTCCTCTCTGTACTTAATGTCTCCTCATGAACTCCATTCCTACAGAGTTTCAGCTGAAGATTTTGTCTGAATTCAGGATCATAATCCCTGAAAAGTAGAACAGAGAGGAGAATGAGTCAACTCTTTAGCTCATTGCTATGTGATTAGGACAGGTTTTGTGGGTATACAGTTGCAAGAAAAATTATGTGAACCCTTTGGAATGATATGGATTTCAGCACAAATTGGTCATAAAATGTGATCTGATCTTCATTTAAGTCACAACAATAGACAATCTGTCACGACCGCTATCCCAGCAGCAGGCGTGTCGTACCAGACGGAGGGGAAGGGGGACCCTTATCTATGGATGGGAGATAGAACGGCCACCCCTGACTAACCCTAAGCTGGCACCTGTCTGCCCTGATACCCTAGACGGGGTGTGAACCCGTGCGGCGAGCAGGATGCCTAAACCCTCAGTCACCCTAGCAAGAATAGACTGGGGAAAGGAAGATGGGAGCACTAGTCACCATCACTCATGTCTAGGAGAACAACAGGGGAAGACAGCAACAAACAAACAATCTATAACAGAGAATAGACTTATCCAGTCACGAGCAGAGAAGGTGATCCCAATAACGACAGTCCACGCCAGACAAGAGCTCCACAGCAATACCATCAAACGATCTCCTTCAAAGGTCAGAATAACACTGGAAGTAAGGACTATATCTGGCAATGACTGCAAGTGAAACTGAAACTAATATAGTAGCTGGGAGTGGCAGACAGGACTCACCTGAGAAGGATGCCTACAAACTCCCAGTCAGGACAAAAAGGTTCACAAGGCAAAACCCTGATGACATACCCTGAACCACAGAGCAAACTCACAAGCTATCGCGAGTAGCAAGTCGCTGCGACCTTCTCCTCCCAGACCTGTCTGGATCAGTCACAGTCGTGACAGTACCCCCCTTTCTACGAGGGGCCACCGGACCCTCAAGACCAGGCCTCTCCGGATGGGACCTATGAAAAGCCCGAATGAGTCTGTCCACCTTTATCTCTGATGCTGGCACCCACATTCTCTCCTCGGAACCATAACCTTTCCAGTGCACCAGGTACTGAAGAGAGCGGCGAACATATCGTGAATCAACAATCTTTTCTACCTGAAACTCCAGACTGCCATCAACAACCACCGGTGGAGGCGGTAATGGCAATGGTTCAGGAGGTTCTACATATCTCTTAAGCAGAGATCTGTGGAAGACATTATGGATTCTTAGAGTCTGAGGTAGCTCCAGACGAAAAGCCACCGGGTTAATGATCTTAATTACCCTATAAGGACCAATAAATCTCGGACCTAATTTCCACGAGGGAACCTTCAACTTGATATTTCTGGTAGACAACCACACCAAGTCATTCACCCCAAGGTTCGGACCTTCAGAGCGCTTCTTATCAGCCACACGTTTGTATCTACCACCAATTCTCTTCAAACTTTCTTGCACACTCTGCCACACTGATGAAAGTGAAGACGCAAATCGTTCCTCCTCGGGAATCCCAGACGGCCCCCCCTCACTAAACGTACAAAACTGAGGATGGAAACCATACGCACCAAAAAATGGTGACTTATCGGTGGATTCTTGACGACGATTATTAATGGCAAACTCGGCCAATGGTAAATAAGATGACCACTCCTCCTGATTTTCTGAAACAAAGCATCTCAAATATGTCTCTAGGTTTTGATTGGTACGTTCAGTCTGACCGTTGGACTGTGGATGGAAAGATGAAGAAAACGACAGATGAACCCCTAAACGAGAACAAAAAGCTTTCCAAAATTTAGAAACAAATTGGGTACCACGATCCGAAACAATATCGGAAGGGACCCCGTGAAGCTTCACGATGTGGTCAATAAAAACCTAAGCCAGTGTGTTATCATTAGGCAATGCGGTAAGAGCAATAAAGTGCACCATTTTACTGAACCTGTCAAAAACTACAAGAATAACAGTCTTCCCCGCTTATACTGGTAGATCCGTAATGAAATCCATTGATAGGTGCGTCCAAGGCCTGTTGGGGATGGCCAGAGGTAAAAGACGCCCTGCTGGACGAGTATGATCTACCTTAGAACGAGCACAGGTAGCACATGCAGACACAAAATTCAACACCTCCTGGCGCCACTTAGGCCACCAGAACCGACGAGACACTAATTCAGAGGTTGCCCTACTACCTGGGTGTCCTGCCAGTGTGGAGTTATGGTGTTCTTTTAGTATCTCCAGGCATAAATTTTCTGGCACAAACAGTTTACCCGAGGGGCAGGAGGCCGGGGCGTCCCCCTGAGCTTCCAACACCCTCCCCTCTAAACCTGAGTGTAATGCAGAGACCACCACCCCCTTTTGCAAAATAGGCTCTGGTACATCAACATCACCCCCTCCAGGAAAACTTCGAGACAATGCATCCGCCTTAGTATTTTTTGCCCCCGGGCGATAGGTTATTACAAAATTAAACCTAGTAAAAAATAACGACCACCGAGCCTGTCTAGGGGTGAGACGTTTAGCAGACTCCAGATATAATAAGTTTTTGTGATCAGTAATCACCGTGACGGGATGAACCGCCCCCTCCAAAAAATGACGCCACTCCTCAAAAGCCAACTTAATAGCCAAAAGTTCCCTGTTGCCAATATCATAGTTCCTTTCTGCAGTAGACAATTTCTTCGAAAAGAAAGCACACGGACGCCATTCATCAGGGGACGGGCCCTGAGATAGTACCGCTCCCACCCCCACCTCTGATGCGTCAACCTCTACAATAAAAGGAAGCGAGACATCTGGCTGTACGAGAATAGGGGCTGAGGTGAATCTCTCCTTCAGAGATGTAAAGGCAGTTTTGGCTGCATGTGACCATTTGGAAAAATCGGATCCCTTTCGGGTCATGTCCGTCAGTGGTTTGACCACCAAAGAATAGTTCTTTATAAACTTTCTATAAAAATTGGCAAACCCCAGGAAGCGTTGCAATGCCTTCAGGTTCTCAGGCAGATCCCAGTCCATAATCGCCCGGACTTTCTCTGGATCCATGCGGAAACCTGAATCTGACAACACATACCCCAGAAATGGCAGTTCTTTTACGGCGAACACACATTTCTCTAATTTAGCAAACAATTTGTTGGCCCTTAATATCTGCAGCACTTGTCTCACATGGATCTTATGTGTATCCAGATCTGGAGAATAGACCAGGAAGTCATCAAGATATATCACAACAAATCTCCCGATAAGGTGACTAAAAATATTGTTGACAAAATGTTGGAACACCGCAGGCGCATTAGTAAGACCAAAAGGCATAACCAGATTTTCATAATGCCCTTCTGGAGTATTAAAAGCTGTCTTCCACTCATCCCCCTCTTTGATGCGAACCAGGTTATAGGCTCCTCTGAGATCCATCTTGGAGAACCATTTAGCACCAGCAACCTGATTAAAGAGGTCGGGAATGAGAGGAAGAGGATAGGGATCTCGGATAGTTATCCGGTTTAACTCCCGGAAATCCAGGCAAGGACGCAGGCCCCCATCTTTCTTTTTAACGAAAAAGAACCCTGCAGCCACAGGTGAAGAAGAGGGTCTGATGTGTCCCTTAGCCAAACTCTCCGAGATATAATCTTGCATAGCCTTCCTCTCCGGGCCGGAAAGATTATATAACCGGGTTTTAGGTAGTTTTGCCCCAGGTACTAGGTTAAATGGGCAATCATATGGACGATGAGGTGGTAACCCCTGACAACCCTTCTCAGAGAACACATCCATAAAATCTGACAGAAAGGCAGGCAGAGATGTTACAGAGAGTGTAGAGCACCTACTACTCAAGCAGTTGTCCTTACAATGATCACTCCACTCCACAATCTCCCCGGCCTGCCAATCCACCACTGGATTGTGAGTCACCAGCCAGGGAAGCCCCAATACCATAGGAGCCGGAAGACCATCCAGGACATAACAAGAGATATGCTCTTTATGGAGGTCCCCTACCTGCAGATGGATGTTATGGATGATCTGAGTTAACTCTCTCTGAGTAAGAGGGGAGGAGTCGATGGCAAAAACAGGAATAGTTCTGCGTACCGGTTCTGGAGTAAAACCCAGAGCCTGAGCAAACTGTGAATCCACCAAGTTGACCCCCGCCCCACTGTCCAAAAAGACGGAACAGATCTCAGTCTTATTGCCAGCCTTAACGGTAGCGGACAACAAAAACTGAGACATGCGTATGGAGGAAACGAATACGCCCAGACTGTTATCCTCCGCACAATCTGGGGACTCTAGTTTTCCCGCGGCTCCTTTGTTTGTTCTCTTGGGTTCTGAGGGACATACCTTTACAAAATGACCCCTCCCCCCACAACGAAAACAAACCTCTGACCTATGGCGGACCTTCGGAGGATTCACCCGTCTAGTGACGCCCCCTATTTGCATTGGTTCGACTGGATCATAACAAACCGATCCCTGCCCTATAGAGGCCTCTGTAGAGTTTAATAGTCTCTCCTTGAGTCGTCTGTCAACTCTAATAGACAGAGACATAGCAGCCTCAAGAGACCCAGGGACCTCGTATACCGCCAGCGCGTCTTTTAATTTTTCAGACAACCCCTGGCAGAACTGACTCCTAAGGGCCGAGTCGTTCCATAATGTATCAGTAGCCCACCTACGGAATTCGGAACAATATAGTTCAGCAGACCGGTTCTCTTGCCGAAGTCCACGTAGCTTAGACTCAGCCAGTGAGACCCTGTCCGGGTCATCATATACGAGACCCAGGGCTTCAAAAAACTCCTCCACTGATCATAAGGCTGGAGAGTCTGATGGTAGGGAGAAAGCCCAAGCCTGCGGATCTCCTTGCAGGAGAGAAATTACAATGCCCACCCGTTGTTCCTCGCTGCCAGAGGATCTAGGGCATAACCTGAAGAACAATTTACAAGCTTCTCTGAAGGTTACAAATTGGTCTCTCCCTCCTGAGAACCTATCAGGTAAAACCACTTTTGGCTCAGGAGTACCTTGGTTTCCCGTAGCAACGGTGGAACCCAAGGATTGCTGCTGCTGCTGCAGCACTGTTGCTTTTAATCCTGCCACTTCAAGGGATAACCCCTGTAATTATTTTGCCAAAACCGTAACCGGATCCATAGTGGAACAGCAAAATACAAAGCAAAACAGCAAGCAATAAAAAAAATTTAAATGGCCAGATATACTGTCACGACCGCTATCCCAGCAGCAGGCGTGTCGTACCAGACGGAGGGGAAGGGGGACCCTTATCTATGGATGGGAGATAGAACGGCCACCCCTGACTAACCCTAAGCTGGCACCTGTCTGCCCTGATACCCTAGACGGGGTGTGAACCCGTGCGGCGAGCAGGATGCCTAAACCCTCAGTCACCCTAGCAAGACTAGACTGGGGAAAGGCAGATGGGAGCACTAGTCACCATCACTCATGTCTAGGAGAACAACAGGGGAAGACAGCAACAAACAAACAATCTATAACAGAGAATAGACTTATCCAGTCACGAGCAGAGAAGGTGATCCCAATAACGACAGTCCACGCCAGACAAGAGCTCCACAGCAATACCATCAAACGATCTCCTTCAAAGGTCAGAATAACACTGGAAGTAAGGACTATATCTGGCAATGACTGCAAGTGAAACTGAAACTAATATAGTAGCTGGGAGTGGCAGACAGGACTCACCTGAGAAGGATGCCTACAAACTCCCAGTCAGGACAAAAAGGTTCACAAGGCAAAACCCTGATGACATACCCTGAACCACAGAGCAAACTCACAAGCTATCGCGAGTAGCAAGTCGCTGCGACCTTCTCCTCCCAGACCTGTCTGGATCAGTCACAGTCGTGACACAATCACAGTCTGCTTAAACTAATAACACTCAAAGAATTAAATGTTACCATGTTTTTATTGAACACAATGTAAACATTCACAGTGAAGGTGGATAAAGTATGTGAACCCCTAGACTAATGACATCTTCAAGAGCTAATTGGAGTGAGGTGTCAGCCAAATTGAGTCCAATCAATGAGATGAGATTGGAGATGTTGGTTACAGCTGCCCTGCCCGATAAAAAACACATACCAGTTCTGGGTTTGCTTTTCACAAGAAGCATTGCCTGATGTGAATGATACCTCGCACAAAAGAGCTCTCAGAAGACCTATGATTAAGAATTGTTGACTTGCATAAAGATGGAAAGGGTTATAAAAGTATCTCCAAAAGCCTTGCTGTTCATCAGTCCACGGTAAGATAAATTGTGTATAAATGAGAAAGTTCAGCACTGCTGCTACTCTCCCTAGGAGTGGCCGTCATGTAAAGATGACTGCAAGAGCACAGCGCAGACTGCTCAATGAGGTGAATAAGAATCCTAGAGTGTCAGCTAAAGACTTACAAAAGTCTCTGGCATATACTAATATCCCTGATAGCGAATCTACGATACGTAAAACACTAAACAAGAATGTATTTCATGGGAGCATACCACAGAGGAAGCCACTGCTGTCCAAAAAAAACATTGCTGCACGTTTACAGTTTGCACAAGAGCACCTGGATGTTCCACAGCAGTAATGGCAAATTTTTCTGTGGACAGTTGAAACCAAAGTTGAGTTTTTTGGAAGAAACACACAACACTCTGTGTGGAGAAAAAGAGGCACAGCACACCAACATCAAAACCTCATCCCAACTGTGAAGTATGGTGGTGGGGGCATCATGGTTTGGGGCTGCTTTGCTGAGTCAGGACCTGGACGGATTGCTATCATCGAAGGAAAAATGAATTCCCAAGTTTTTTCAAGACATTTTGCAGGAGAACTTAAGGCCATCTGTCCACCAGCTGAAGCTCAACAGAAGATGGGTGTTGCAACAGGACAACGACCCAAATCATAGGAGTAAATCAACAACAGAATGGCTTAAACAGAAGGAAATAGAGTCCTGACCTCAACCCGATTGAGATTCTGTGGCATGACCTCAAGAAAGCGATTCACACAGACATCCCAAGAATATTGCTGAACTGAAACAGTTCTGTAAAGAGGAATGGTCAAGAATTACCCCTGACCGTTGTGCACGTCTGATCTGCAACTACAGGAAACGTTTGGTTAAAGTTATTTCTGCTAAAGGAGGTTCAAAAAAATTATTAAATCCAAGGTTCACATACTTTTTCCACCTGCACTGTGAATGTTTACATGGTGTGTCCAATAAAAACATGGTAACAAATAATTATTTGTGTGTTATTAGTTTAAGCAGACTGTGATTGTCTATCGTTGTGACTTAGATGAAGATTAGATCACATTTTATGACCAATTTGTCACATTTTATGACCAATTTGTGCAGAAATCCATATCATTCCAAAGGTTTCACATAATTTTTCTTGCAACTGTATATAGGACGGTGGCCATTTTATTTCTCTGAAGTTTGCTCCTCAGACAAAACAAGCCATTATAACTAATGAATATTTATAATAAAGTAATATTTAAGTATTTTTAGTAATTGTATTTTCTTAATTCCGTGAGAACCCCTTTAAGACTGCAGTCTATTTATTAAACAGACTAGTAAATCTGTTGTATTGTTTTCAATTGGCCTTAATTCAGACATTAATACGAGCTGATTATCAGGAAAATTTGTGCAGTGTAATAGGGCCTTTAGGTTCCTGTATTTAATATTTAATATTTCATATTCCAGATGAAACATGTCGGACTCCTTGCGATTTTACTGAACTAAACTTACGCCACCATAGGTTCAGTATGTTTGCATGCAGGCTTGTGAGCGTAGATGGAAAAAGAGGTAGATCATATCCATGCAGTTCAAGGAAAAGAAAAGTATTATTGGAGGAATGCGCTCCCGCTAACAGTATACTACTATGGTGCTGTGCATTTTGGAAAGCCTAATATCACAGACCAGAAACTTTATTATTGAACATTGTGTTCCTCTGTGACAATTCCATTTTATAGGTGTTTTTTTTGTAATACTGACTGTGCATAGTCATACAGACTGTAGAAATTAAAAACAAGTGAAGAAGTCTGCAAATGGCTTTCTGAGGAGATCTGACAAGTAGAACTAAGGTTAGTTTTACACTTGCGCTAAAGCTATCTGTCAGAGGAACAGCCATCCAGAACCCATTTATCACCCCAGACCCCATTGACTATACTGGGATCTGGCCAAATCCCCACCGGATCCCATTATAGTCAATGGGCTCTGGTGGTGCACAGCTCTCCCTAGCCTTAGGTACCATTCCATTTTATCAGTAGGACCTTCATTACCCATACCCCCACCAATCAAAATATTAAGATCCCAGAGCCACAACTGTATTCAAATGCATAGTTGACTACAAAAACATGTTTAGGGAAATGTATTCTTTTAAAGTGGTTGTACAGGCAACCTAATCTAAAATTATATCTGCCTGCAGTATACCTTCCTGGGCCTTGTTTGAAGCATCATTGGCCTTGGGCAGGTAAACTGTGTAGGGGCAAAAGGAATATATATGCAGAAGATTTAGACAGGTGTGAATAAAAATAACAAAATGCTAAATGAATGAACAAAAGATTCTAAACTAAATCAATATTTGGCATAACCACTCTTTGCCTTCAAAACAGTATCAATTATTCTAGGTACACTTGCACAAAGTCAGGGATTTTGTAGGATTATAGTCATGTATGATTAACCAGTTATGCCAAACAGATGATGATCTTCATCCTGATATGTAAGTTGAAACACAGTCATTAACTGAAACAGCTTGTAGGAGGCTTAAAACTGGGTGAGGA
Organism: Bufo gargarizans; assembly: GCF_014858855.1. NCBI lineage: Eukaryota > Metazoa > Chordata > Amphibia > Anura > Bufonidae > Bufo > Bufo gargarizans. Next base: position 654,068,885 of record NC_058080.1, read on the forward strand.
ACTAAGTGCAGCAGATGAAAGACACATCATGCTTACTTCCCTTCGAAATCGGAAAATGTCCATCAGTACTATCAGCTCAGAACTGGCAGAAACAAGCGGGACCTAGGTACACTCATCTACTCTTCAGAGAAGTCTAGCCAGAAGTAGTCTTCATAGAAGTGGTCAAAAAGTCATACTTTCAACATGGAATCAAGGCCAAGCAACTCAAATATCAATAAAAACATAGGAGCTGGGGTGCAGAAAATGGCAGTAGGTGCTCTGGAATGATAAGAAGTCAGTTAGTTCATCGAAAGGCTGGAGAGCGGTACAGTAATAAGTGTCTGCAGGCAACAGTAAAGCATGGTGGTGGTTCTTTGGAAGTTTGGGGACGTAGATAGTTGGGGATTTCGTCAGGATTAATGGTATCCTCAATGCTGAGAAATACAGGTAGACACATATCCATAACATCAGAGAGGTGTCTGATTCGCTCCAAGTTTATTCTGAAGCAGGACAGTGACCCCTAACATACAGCCAATATCATTAAAGGATAACTGTTTATTAGAGCCAGGGATGTATACCTGAGTTAGTCTGTCAATGATTGCCAAAAGATCAGTAATTACCTTATAATTACAGATTTCATTAATGTATCTTGTCCCTTTCCACTGCTCTCTTAACTACTTCAGCCCCGCTAGGTGAAACCCCCTTCATGACCAGAGCACTTTTTACACTTCGGCACTACACTCCTTTCACCGTTTATCGCTCGGTCATGCAACTTACCACCCAAATGAATTTTACCTCCTTTTCTTCTCACTAATGGAGCTTTCATTTGGTGGTATTTCATTGCTGCTGACATTTTTACTTTTTTTGTTATTAATCAAAATGTAACGATTTTTTTGCAAAAAAATGACATTTTTCACTTTCAGCTGTAAAATTTTGCAAAAAAAACGACATCCATATATAAATTTTTTGCCAAATTTATTGTTCTACATGTCTTTGATAAAAAAAAAATGTTTGGGCAAAAAAAAAAATGGTTTGGGTAAAAGTTATAGCATTTACAAACTATGGTACAAAAATGTGAATTTCCGCTTTTTGAAACAGCTCTGACTTTCTGAGCACCTGTCATGATTCCTGAGGTTCTACAATGCCCAAACAGTAGAAAACCCCCACAAATGACCCCATTTCGGAAAGTAGACACCCTAAGGTATTCGCTGATGGGCATAGTGAGTTCATAGAACTTTTTATTTTTTGTCACAAGTTAGCGGAAAATGATGATGATTTTATTTTTTTATTTTTTTCTTACAAAGTCTCATATTCCACTAACTTGCGACAAAAAATAAAAAATTCTAGGAACTCGCCATGCCCCTTACGGAATACCTTGGGGTGTCTTCTTTCCAAAATGGGGTCACTTGTGGCGTAGTTATACTGCCCTGGCAATTTAGGGGCCCAAATGTGTGAGAAGAACTTTGCAATCAAAATGTGTAAAAAATGACCGGTGAAATCCAAAAGGTGCACTTTGGAATATGTGCCCCTTTGCCCACCTTGGCAGCAAAAAAGTGTCACACATCTGGTATCGCCGTACTCAGGAGAAGTTGGGGAATGTGTTTTGGCGTGTCATTTTACATATACCCATGCTGGGTGAGAAAAATATCTTGGTCAAATGCCAACTTTGTATAAAAAAATGGGAAAAGTTGTCTTTTGCCAAGATATTTCTCTCATCCAGCATGGGTATATGTAAAATGACACCCCAAAACACATTCCCCAACTTCTCCTGAGTACGGCGATACCAGATGTGTCACACTTTTTTGCTGTCAAGGTGGGCAAAGGGGCACATATTCCAAAGTGCACCTTTCAGATTTTGCAGGCCATTTTTTACACATTTTGATTGCAAGGTACTTCTCACACATTTGGGCCCCTAAATTGCCAGGGCAGTATAACTACGCCACAAGTGACCCCATTTTGGAAAGAAGACACCCCAAGGTATTCCGTGAGGGGCATGGCGAGTTCCTAGAATCTTTTATTTTTTGTCACAAGTTAGCGGAAAATGATGATTTTTTTTTTTCTCTTTTTTCCTTACAAAGTCTCATATTCCACTAACTTGCGACAAAAAATAAAAAATTCTAGGAACTCGCCATGCCCCTCACGGAATACCTTGGGGTGTCTTCTTTCCAAAATGGGGTCACTTGTGGCGTAGTTATACTGCCCTGGCAATTTAGGGGCCCAAATGTGTGAGAAGTACCTTGCAATCAAAATGTGTAAAAAATGGCCTGCAAAATCTGAAAGGTGCACTTTGGAATATGTGCCCCTTTGCCCACCTTGGCAGCAAAAAAAGTGTGACACATCTGGTATCGTCGTACTCAGGAGAAGTTGGGGAATGTGTTTTGGGGTGCCATTTTACATATAACCATGCTGGGTGAGAGAAATATCTTGGCAAAAGACAACTTTTCCTATTTTTTTATACAAAGTTGGCATTTGACCAAGATATTTTTCTCACCCAGCATGGGTATATGTAAAATGACACCCCAAAACACATTCCCCAACTTCTCCTGAGTACGGCGATACCACATGTGTGACACTTTTTTGCAGACTAGATGCGCAAAGCGGCCCAAATTCCTTTTAGGAGGGCATTTTTAGACATTTGGATCCCAGACTTCTTCTCACACTTTCGGGGCCCTAAAAAGCCAGGGCAGTATAAATACCCCACATGTGACCCCACTTTGGAAAGAAGACACCCCAAGGTATTCAATGAGGGGCCTGGCGAGTTCCTAGAAATTTTTTATTTTTTGCATAAGTTAGCGGAAATTGATTTTTTTGGTTTTTTTCTCACAAAGTCTCACTTTCCGCTAACTTAGGACAAAAATACCTTGGGGTGTCTTCTTTCCGAAATGGGGTCACATGTGGGGTATTTATACTGCCCTGGCTTTTTAGGGGCCCTAAAGCGTGAGAAGAAGTCTGGAATATAAATGTCTAAAAATGTTTACGCATTTGGATTCCGTGAGGGGTATGGTGCGTCCATGTGAGATTTTATTTTTTGACACAAGTTAGTAGAATATGAGACTTAGTAAGAAAAAACAAAAACAAAAACAAACAAAAAATTTCCGCTAACTTGTGCCAAAAAAAATGTCTGAATGGAGCCTTACGGGGGGGGGGGGGGGTGATCAATGACAGGGGGGTGATCAATGACAGGGGGGTAATCACCCATATAGACTCCCGGATCACCCCCCTGTCACTGATCACCCCCCCTGTAAGGCTCCATTCAGACATCCGCATGATTTTTTACGGATCCATGGATACATGGATCAGATCCACAAAACACATGCGGACGTCTGAATGGAGCCTTACAGGGGGGTTATCAATGACAGGGGGTGATCAGGGTGATCACCCCCCTGTCACTGATCACCCCCCCCTGTAAGGCTCCATTCAGACATCCGCATGATTTTTTACGGATCCATGGATACATGGATCGGATCCACAAAACACATGCGGACGTCTGAATGGAGCCTTACAGGGGGGTTATCAATGACAGGGGGTGATCAGGGTGATCACCCCCCTGTCACTGATCACCCCCCCTGTAAGGATCCATTCAGACATCCGCATGATTTTTTACGGATCCATGGATCGGATCCACAAAACACATGCGGACGTCTGAATGGTGCCTTACAGGGGGGTTATCAATGACAGGGGGTGATCAATGACAGGGGGTGATCAGGGAGTGTATATGGGTGATCACCCGCCTGTCATTGATCACCCCCCTGTAAGGCTCCATTTAGACGTCCGTATGCGTTTTGCGGATCCGATCCATGTATCCGTGGATCCGTAAAAATCATACGGACGTCTGAACGGAGCCTGACAGGGGGGTGATCAATGACAGGGGGGTGATCAATGACAGGGCGGTGATCAATGACAGGGCGGTGATCAGGGAGTTTATATGGGGTGATCATGGGTGATCAGGGGTTTATAAGGGGTTAATAAGTGACGGGGGGGGGGTGTAGTGTAGTGTGGTGTTTGGTGCGACTGTACTGACCTACCTGAGTCCTCTGGTGGTCGATCCTAACAAAAGGGACCACCAGAGGACCAGGTAGGAGGTATATTAGACGCTGTTATGAAAACAGCGTCTAATATACCTGTTAGGGGTTAAAAAATTCGGATCTCCAGCCTGCCAGCGAGCGATCGCCGCTGGCAGGCTGGAGATCCACTCGCTTACCTTCCGTTCCTGTGAGCGCGCGCGCCTGTGTGCGCGCGTTCACAGGAAATCTCGCGTCTCGCGAGATGACGCATATATGCGTGACTGTGCGCAGGGCTGCCACCTCCGGACCGCACATCTGCGTTAGTGATCAAAAAAAAATTTTTTTTTTGTCACTGCGGTGGGGCGGGTGTGGGCGAACACACGTGTGGGCGACCGATCAGGCCTGATCGGGCAAACACTGCGTTTTGGGTGGAGGGCGAACTAAAGTGACACTAATACAATTATAGATCTGACCGTGATCAGTTTTGATCACTTCCAGATACTATAAAAGTACAAATGCTGATTAGCGATACGCTAATCAGCGAATAACGGACTGCGGTGCGGTGGGCTGGGCGCTAACTGATCGCTAACTACCTAACCAAGGGACCTAAACTATACCTAAAACCTAACGGTCAATAACAGTGAAAAAAATAAGTGACAGTTTGCACTGATCACTTTTTTCTTTTCACTTGTGATTGACAGGGGTGATCAAAGGGTTAATTGGGGTTCAGGGGGGGTGATCAGGGGCTATAGTGTAGTGTTTGGTGTACTCACTGTGAAGCCTGCTCCTCTGCTGGATCCAACCGACGAAAAGAACCAGCAGAGGAGCAGGCAGCCATATAACAGATCATATTTACTAATATGATCTGCTATCTGGCACTTTGATTGGATTTTTTAAAAATCAGCAACTTGCCAGCCGCGATCGTTGGCTGGCAGGTTGCTGACGAAATACCTCTGTGCGAAATCCCGGCGCGAACTGCGCATGCGCGCGCGCATAGTCGCGCCATCTCGCGTCTCGCGAGATGACGCGTATAAGCGTGACTGTGCGCAGCGCTGCCACCTCCGGAACGCACATGTGCGTTAGGCGGTCCGGAGGTGGTTAAAGACAGTTGCTTTGGCTTGTCTGTCTCCGACTAGGAAGACAGAGGGGCGGTCCTTCACACTGCATGCCTGCATTAGCCTTCAGAGTGAGGAGGCGTGTCTCTCAGTAATCCAATCTGATTGGCTGGCAGAAAGCTGCTGGCTACAGCAAGTTTGTATGTGACCTGAGGGAATGCAGTTTTGGCCTCAGAGAACTGGCAGAGGAGCCATCTTGAGAAGATCTTCATAATGTAGGAGTCAAAAACAGCCGTAACTAAGGGGAAAACTCAAAGAAAACTGTGGTAAGTGAAGAGAGTAAACATTGCTTTATGCATAATGCTGCTGCAGCAGTAACATATGCTAAAATTGATTTTTTGATGAAAATATGACAGTTATCCTTTAAGAACTATCTTCAGTGTAAAGAAGAACAAGGAGTCCTGGAAGTGATGATATGGCCCCTGATATCATCTCAACATTAAAGAGTCTGTCTGGAATTACATGAAGAGACAGAAGGATTTGAGCAAGCCTACATAGATAGACCTGTGGTTAGTACTCCAAGATGTTTTGAACAACCTCCCTGGTGGGTTCCTTCAGAACTGTGTGTAAGTGTGCCTAGAAGAATTTATACTGAAGAGGGAAGAACAAATATTAATATTGAGATTTTTCTTTTGTTCATTTACTTAGCATTTTAACTGATAAAAATAAACTATTAACACATCTATTTTTGAAAGCATTCTTACTCTGCCACATTTTCCACACCTGCCTATAACCTTTTCAAAGTACTAATATATAGTCATGTACCTGTAAAGGATTCACCTGTGGAGCTGCCACCCCACTAGGTCCTGGCCCCCTGACAGCACAGACCTGTGGTAGTTTCATCAATGGTCAGGACGACTAGGCACCTACACTCCATATATCCGGCCAGGGACCATGATAGTATGGTAGTTCCTCCAGTGATATAATATTACTTATTTCTGTACCCCTAATCCTGTTCATATTCTATTACCCTTGTCCAAAAACTGTCCTAAAACAAAAGAGCAACATACAAGAGAAGTATAAAACAGGACGCTATTACACAGTGGCAATTTACCTCTAATTGATGGCTGCACCTGGACTTGCCAGAATTTTTGCCTCCCCATGGAAACCCAGGCTTAGGCCTCTTTCACACGGGTGTCCTGTTTTTGGCCCGGATAAGATGCGGGTGCGTTGCCGGAAAATGAGCGATTTTTCCACGCGAGTGCAAAACATTGTAATGCGTTTTGCACGCGCGTGAGAAAAATCGGCATGTTTCGTACCCAAACCCGAACTTCTTCACAGAAGTTCGGGTTTGGGTTAGGTGTTGTTTAGATTTTATTATTTTTCCTTATAACATGGTTATTCCAGCGTGGCATGGGTTCCTACCACTAGACTTCCATACATATAAAGAAAAATCACTAAAATAAAGTGGCCTAAATGGGAGGAAATGCTCAAAAACTCCAAACACTGTAGAGTGTTTATAACACATTATTCCATCTTGTGTAGGATGCCATTGTGGTGCATGTAGTCCGCTGCCAACATCCTCCATTGTATGCATTTTTGCTGGGGATTACCGCTGGCAACGGATCACATGCGCAGGAATTGCTCCCCCGGTTATAAACACGCCACAGTGTTTGGGGGTTTTGAGCATTTCCTCCTATTTAGGCCACTTTATTTTAGTGATTTTGACAATGGGGCCTGTATCCGTATTTTGCGGACTACAAAATACATACGGTCGTGTGCATGAGGACTTAAATTGAGGCTGCTCTGCGATTCGAGCACTTAAAACTGCATAAAAATACTTTTATAAAACTGCTTGGGTTTTTTCTGTAGTTTTCGATACAGCTGTGGTTTTAACAGGTAAAATTTATTTATTTAACTTCTTCCCCCCTTTATGCATTTTAGGGTTTAGTGACCAAGCATATTTATTTTATTTATTTTTCATTTAAAGAGCTATAACTTTTTAAAAATGTTTCTGTCGATGCAGCTGTATGAGGGCTTGTTTTTTTGTGGGACAAGTTGTAGTTTCTTATTGGCACCATTTTGGTGTACACATAACTTACAGATTAACTTTTATTAACGCTTATGGGGAAGATTAGAAAAGACAGCAATACAGCCACTTTATTTTATAAATTTTGTGGCATTAATAACAGAATAACTTTGATCTCTGGCTCTGTACGATTACAATGATACCAAATACATATAGGGGGTCATTTATTAAACAGAAATACTCCTATATAAGGCATATCTCTGGTGCAGATTGCAGTGCATGCACCGCAATCTGTGACTTCCCGCTCACGCCAGGTCTAAAAAAGTGGGCATGGCGTGAGAGGGGGAGATGATGAACGGCAGGGCGGCATTTACCATACCATGTTTCAGGCGTAGAAAATGGTCCAAATGTAAGACAGCTCGGAAGCTGTCTTAGATTTAGAACTGGCGCTGGATGAGCTCATGTTATGTGGAGGCTGATGCCTCTACATAACTTCAGCGGATCCACCGCTAGTGAAGGGCTTTATTAAGACTGGTGTCTAAAACAACAGCCTTAATAAATGTGCCCTACAGATTTTTGTTTTGCCTTAAGACCAAATATACGCCACTTTTGCCATGGTGCAGCAGAATCCGCGACTTCTTCCCCACTGACTCCAAGTCTAATAAAGTGGGTGTGGCGCGGGAAGGGGACGGGCCGTCTCGCTCATCGTTTTCTATGCCTGGTTTAAGATGTCTTACATTTAGAAGCAGCGGTGGAGGTAGAGGTCGACGTCTGTACATAACTTTTGGTTTTTCTACTTTTGCAGAATCTTTCTTGATTTTGTTTTTTTTGCATCTACACTCACCAATAATATTTTTTGTTAGAGCTGTATGAGGGTTTTGTGTGTCTTTTGCATGTTTAGTGAAAATTTTGATTGGTGCTCTTATGGGGGACTTTTTGATCACTTTTTATTGGGAGTTGAAATAAAAAATAAAAAATAAAAAACAGCAATTGTGCCTTTTTTTTTTCCTTTAAACAGTTCACCATATGGGATAAAAAGGTGATCATTTAACGCTGGGTTCAGACCTGAGCGTTCGGAAACGAGCGCTCTGTATGCGCGATTGTACGGGCGTTTACAATCGCGCATACAGAGATTGGCGTTCACACATTGTCGCGCGTTCCCGAATTTCTATGTGCGGGAACGCGCGACAAACGCCCAAACAAAAGCGTACGCGCTGTAAAACGCCCAGGTGAGAACCATTCCCATAGGGAATCATTGGTTCTTGCCTGTTGTGCGTTTTACAGCGCGTAGGAACGCGCTGTAAAACGCTCAGGTGTGAACCCAGCGCTATTGTATGCGTCAGTACAGATGTGATGCCACCAACTACGGTATGTATATTTTTCTTTTATTTGCATATTTTCACTTAAACATACATATTCACTGGTGAAAAAAATGTAGTGTTTTGGTTTTTAAGTTACTTACTTTATACTTATTTTTGTTTTAGGGAAATTGAACATGCAATGGTCTGATCGCTCATACAATACACTGGAATACTTCAGTATAGTATTATGTCAGATTCTGTAAAGACTGACATAATGGCAGGATCCTGAACTATGAGAAGGGATCCACATGGGATTTTAGCCATCCATTGTGAATTCCCTAATGTTTTGGCAGGGATTTTTCCAGTATTAAGGGCTTGTTCACACGACCGTGCCATCTTTTGCGGTCCGCAAATTGCAGATCTGCAAAAAACTGATGCCGCCCATGTGCCTTCCGCAAATTGCGGAACGGAACAGGAGGTCCATTATAGAAATGCCTATTCTTGTCTGCCAAACGGGGCCACGGGACAGAGCAACGGATGCGGACAGCACATAGAGTGCTGTCCGCATCTTTTGTGGACCCATTGAAATGAATGGTTCCGTATATGGATCGTATGCGGAACTCAGAAAACAGCCCATATACGGAACGCAAAATTCGTTTGTGTGAACGAGCCCTTAGGCCTCTTTCACACGGGCGTCATGTTTTTTGCCCGGATAAGAGGCGGGTGCGTTGCGGGAAAATGCGCGATTTTTCCGCGCGAGTGCAAAACATTGTCATGCGTTTTGCACTTGCGTGAGAAAAATCGCGCATGTTTGGTACCCAGACCCGAACTTCTTCACAGAAGTTCGGGCTTGGGATTGATGTTCTGAAGATTGTATTATTTTCCCTTATAACATGGTTATAAGGGAAAATAATAGCATTCTGACTACAGAATGCTTAGTATAATAGTGCTGGAAGGGTTAAAAATAATAAAAAAGTTAACTCACCTTCTCCTCTTGTTCGCGCAGATTCCACTCTGTTCTTTAGCTGTGGACTGAATGACCTGAGGTGACGTCAGATCACATGCTCCAATCACATGGTCCATCACCATGGTGATGGAGCATGTGATCTGACGTCATCAAAGGTCCTTTAGCCCACAGATAAAGAACAGACCGGCATCTGCGCTAACAAGAGGAGAAGGTGAGTTAACTTTTTTATTATTTTTAACCCCTCCAGCACTATTATACAAAGCATTCTGTATTCAGAATGCTATTATTTTCCCTTATAACCATGTTATAAGGGAAAATAATACAGTGAATAGACTGTCACCTAGAACCCATGCGTGAAAATCACACCGCATCCGCACTTGCTTGCGGATGCATGCGATTTTCACGCAACCCCATTCATTTCTATAGGGCCTGCGTTACGTGAAAAACGCACAAAGAGGAGCATGCTGCGATTTTCACGCAACGCACAAGTGATGCGTGAAAATCACCGCTCGTGTGCACAGCCCCATAGAAATGAATGGGTCAGGATTCAGTGCGGGTGCAATGCGTTCACCGCACGCATCGCACCCGCACGGAAAACTCGCCCGTGTGAAAGGGGCCTTAAAGTGGTTACCATCTCTGGCCAGATTTGTCTAGTGTGGTAACAATCCATGGACTAGTTGACGTTTTGTTTCCATCACTAAGCAGATCTGCTCAGGCAATTCGATCTGATTAGACCAATAATCTAGCCAATCTGTAACTGGGGCAGAAGGAAGATTTCCCCCCTGCCCCAGTGAGAGGTAGTTTTTTGGGGACAAGGTGGTCCCTTATGTGACCAGGATAAGTTGTATGAAAATAGGGCCATCCAGGCTTATAGGGGTTGTCTGACCTCTGCAAATGGCATTTAGCATGTAGAGAAAGTTAATACAAGGCACTTACTAATGTATTGTGATTGTCCATATTGCCTCCTTTCCTGGTTTGATTCATTTTTTTATCACATTATACACTGCTCATATCCAGGGGTAACGACCACCCTGCAATCCAGCAGCGGTGGCCGTGCTTGCACAATATAGGAAAAAGCTCCAGCCTATGTGCGCTTCTGCAGTCCCAGCCACCAGAGAGGCCGATGCTTTTTCCTACAGTGTGCGAGCACGACCACCACAGATGGATTTCAGGGTGGTCGTAACCCCTAGAAACAAGCAGTGTATAATCTGATGGAAAAATGAAACAAGTCAGCAAAGGAGGCAATATGGATAGTAACAATACATTAGTAAGTGCCTTGTATTAATTTTCCTTACATGATAAATGCCAGTTCCTAAAGTGAGACAACCCCTTTAAGTGACTCAACTACTGATTATCTCAAGATTGTGGACAGACTGCCCTCCCAATTCCATTTTTCTATACTTTCTACTGTCACTGCCTTGTTTTAGGGCTCATGCACACTAAGGCCTCTTTCAGATGGGCGTTGCGAGAAAAGGTGCGGATGCGTTGCGGGAACATGCACGATTTTTCTGCGCGAGTGCAAAACATTGTAATGCGTTTTGCACGCACGTGAGAAAAATCAGAATGTTTGGTACCCAGATCGGTGTTCTGTAGATTGTATTATTTTCCCTTATAACCATGTTATAAGGGAAAATAATAGCATTCTGAATACAGAATGCATAGTACAATAGCGCTGGAGGGGTTAAAAAAAATAATAATTAAACTCACCTTAATCCACTTGATCGCGCAGCCGGCTTCTCTTCTGTCTTATTTTTTGCTGTGTGCAGGAAAAGGACCTGTGGTGACGTCACTCCGATCATCACATGGGCCATCACATGATCCATCATTCTGTATTCAGAATGCTATTATTTTCCCTTATAACCATGTTATAAGAGAAAATAATAATGATCGGGTCTCCATCCCGTTCATCTCCTAGCAACCGTGCGTGAAAATCGCACCGCATCCGCACTTGCTTGCGGATGCTTGCGATTTTCACGCAACCCCATTCACTTCTATGGGGCCTGTGTTGCGTGAAAAACGCAGAATATGGAACATGCTGCGATTTTCACACAACGCACAAGTGATGCGTGAAAATCACTGCTCGTGTGCACAGCCCCATAGAAATGAATGGGTCAGGATTCAGTGCGGGTGCAATGTGTTCAACTCACGCATCGCATCCACGCAGAATACTCGTCCGTGTGAAAGGGGCCTAACATATTTTCTTTCCGTATCCATTCAGGGGTTTTTCCGGACCATATGTTGAACCATTTATATCTTATGGGTCCACAAAAAACCCAGAAGTTACTCTGTGTGCATTCCACCTCCGTATGTCCATTCCGCAAAAAAATTGAACATGTCCTATTATTGTCCGCATTACAGACAAGGATAGTACCATTCTATTAGGGGCCATCTGTTCCGTTCCGCAAAATACGGAAGGCACACCGACGTCATCCATATTTTTTTCGGATCCGTTTTTGCGGACCGCAAAAAACATGCGGTCATGTGCATGAAGCCTTAGCGTGGGGTAAAATTGCTTTATAATGAGTGAATTTTTGTAGTTGAGCTCAAGCTTATGGCTGAGCTTATTGCTGCTTTGATAAATTATCATTGAAAGATATGGTTATTAATTTATCAATGGTAAAGGTTAACTAATAAAGGCAATGGACAGTTATTTTCCACTCTGAAGTTGTGTGTTATTTATTAATTTGTATTTTTTATGGAATTAAGTGTGATTTATAATCCCATGGAATTGTTATGCCATAGCAAACCCCTCGGCACCCTGCAATACATCATGGGGAGGCTGATGGTATGAGAGATCGAACCCTTTTACCCACTTATATGTGAGGATCAGTATTAACCCTGGCATCCAAGAAGTAAAATTGCCGGGATTAGATCCCAGCAGTGACAACAGCATGTCGGCTGTATAAGGGCTCATGCACATGAACGGGTGCCGCACGTTCTGTGCGTTTTGCACAGGCACTATCCGTGTGGTTGGCACAGATGGATGCAGTCCCATTCAACTTGAATGGGTCTGTGATCAGTCCGCACTGCAAAAATATAGAACAAGTTCTATTTTTTTGCGGTGCAGAGGCACGGACAGAAAACCCACGGAAGCACTCCATAGTGCTTCCATTCCGCACCATAGCACTCCATAGTGCTTCCATTCCACACCATAGCACTCCATAGTGCTTTTTATTCCGCACCATAGCACTCAATATTGTTTTTTATTCCGCACCATAGCACTCAATAGTGCTTTTTATTCCGCACCATAGCACTCCATAGTGCTTTCATTCCGTACCATAGCACTCTATAGTGCTTCCATTCCGCACCATAGCACCCCATATTGCTTCCATTCCGCACCATAGCACTCCATAGTGCTTCCATTCCGCACCATAGCACTCCATAGTGCTTCCATTCCGCACCATAGCACTCCATAGTGCTTGCATTTCGCACCATAGCACTCCATAGTGCTTCCATTCCGCACCATAGCACTCCATAGTGCTTGCATTTCGCACCATAGCACTCCATAGTGCTTCCATTCCGCACCATAGCACTCCATAGTGCTTCCATTCCGCACCATAGCACTCCATAGTGCTTCCATTCCGCACCATAGCACTCCATAGTGCTTCCATTTCGCACCATAGCACTCTATAGTGCTTCCATTCCGCACCATAGCACTCCATATTGCTTCCATTCCGCACCATAGCACTCTATAGTGCTTCCATTCCGCACCATAGCACTCCATAGTGCTTCCATTTCGCACCATAGCACTCCATAGTGCTTCCATTCTGCACCATAGCACTCCATAGTGCTTCCATTTCGCACCATAGCACTCCATAGTGCTTCCATTCTGCACCATAGCACTCCATAGTGCTTCCATTCTGCACCATAGCACTCCATAGTGCTTCCATTCCGCACCATTGCACTCCATAGTGCTTCCATTCCGCACCATAGCACTCCATAGTGCTTCCATTCCGCACCATAGCACTCCATAGTGCTTTTTAATTCGCACCATAGCACTCCATAGTGCTTCCATTCCACACCATAGCACTCCATAATGCTTCCATTCCACACCATAGCACTCCATAGTGCTTCCATTTCGCACCATAGCACTCCATAGTGCTTCCATTCCTCACCATAGCACTCCACAGTGCTTCCATTCCGCACCATAGCACTCTAAAGTGCTTCCATTCTGCACCATAGCACTCCATAGTGCTTTTTAATTCGCACCATAGCACTCCATAGTGCTTCCATTCCACACCATAGCACTCCATAATGCTTCCATTCCGCACCATAGCACTCCATAGTGCTTCCATTTCGCACCATAGCACTCCATAGTGCTTCCATTCCTCACCATAGCACTCCACAGTGATTCCATTCCGCACCATAGCACTCTAAAGTGCTTCCATTCTGCACCATAGCACTCCATAGTGCTTCCATTCCGCACCATAGCACTCTATAGTGCTTCCATTCCGCACCATAGCACTCCATAGTGCTTCCATTCCGCACCATAGCACTCTATAGTGCTTCCATTCCGCACCATAGCACTCCATAGTGCTTTCATTTCGCACCATAGCACTCCATAGTGCTTCCATTCTGCACCATAGCACTCCATAGTGCTTCCATTTCGCACCATAGCACTCCATAGTGCTTCCATTCTGCACCATAGCACTCCATAGTGCTTCCATTCTGCACCATAGCACTCCATGGTGCTTCCATTCTGCACCATAGCACTCCATAGTGCTTCCATTTCGCACCATAGCACTCCATAGTGCTTCCATTCTGCACCATAGCACTCCATAGTGCTTCCATTCCGCACCATAGCACTCCATAGTGCTTTTTAATTCGCACCATAGCACTCCATAGTGCTTCCATTCCACACCATAGCACTCCATAATGCTTCCATTCCGCACCATAGCACTCCATAGTGCTTCCATTCCACACCATAGTGCTTCCATTCCGCACCATTGCACTCCATAGTGCTTCCATTCCGCACCATAGCACTCCATAGTGCTTCCATTCCGCACCATAGCACTCCATAGTGCTTTTTAATTCGCACCATAGCACTCCATAGTGCTTCCATTCCACACCATAGCACTCCATAATGCTTCCATTCCGCACCATAGCACTCCATAGTGCTTCCATTTCGCACCATAGCACTCCATAGTGCTTCCATTCCTCACCATAGCACTCCACAGTGATTCCATTCCGCACCATAGCACTCTAAAGTGCTTCCATTCTGCACCATAGCACTCCATAGTGCTTCCATTCCGCACCATAGCACTCTATAGTGCTTCCATTCCGCACCATAGCACTCCATAGTGCTTCCATTCCACACCATAGCACTCCATAGTGCTTCCATTCTGCACCATAGCACTCCATAGTGCTTCCATTCCACACCATAGCACTCCATAGTGCTTCCATTTCGCACCATAGCACTCCATAGTGCTTCCATTCCGCACCATAGCACTCCATAGTGCTTCCATTCTGCACCATAGCACTCCATAGTGCTTCCATTCCGCACAATAGCACTCCATAGTGCTTTTTAATTCGCACCATAGCACTCCATAGTGCTTCCATTCCACACCATAGCACTCCATAATGCTTCCATTCCGCACCATAGCACTCCATAGTGCTTCCATTCCACACCATAGTGCTTCCATTCCACACCATAGCACTCCATAGTGCTTCTATTCCACACCATAGCACTCCATAGTGCTTCTATTCTGCACCATAGCACTCCATAGTGCTTTCATTCCGCACCATAGCACTCTATAGTGCTTCCATTCCGCACCATAGCACTCCATAGTGCTTCCATTTCGCACCATAGCACTCTATAGTGCTTCCATTTCGCACTATAGCACTCCATAGTGCTTCCATTCCGCACCATAGCACTCCATAGTGCTTCCATTCCACACCATAGCACTCCAAAGTGCTTCCATTCCGCACCATAGCACTCCATAGTGCTTTTTATTCCGCACCATAGCACTCCATAGTGCTTTTTATTCCGCACCATAGCACTCCATAGTGCTTCCATTCCGCACCATAGCACTACATAGTGCTTCCATTTCGCACCATAGCACTCCACAGTGCTTCCATTCCGCACCATAGCACTCCATAGTGCTTCCATTTCGCACCATAGCACTCTATAGTGCTTCCATTTCGCACTATAGCACTCCATAGTGCTTCCATTCCGCACCATAGCACTCCATAGTGCTTCCATTCCACACCATAGCACTCCATAGTGCTTCCATTCCGCACCATAGCACTCCATAGTGCTTTTTATTCCGCACCATAGCACTCCATAGTGCTTTTTATTCCGCACCATAGCACTCCATAGTGCTTCCATTCCGCACCATAGCACTACATAGTGCTTCCATTTCGCACCATAGCACTCCACAGTGCTTCCATTCCTCACCATAGCACTCCATAGTGCTTCCATTCCGCACCATAGCACTCCATGGTGCTTCCATTCCGCACCATAGCACTCCATAGTGCTTCCATTTCGCACCATAGCACTCCATAGTGCTTCCATTCCGCACCATAGCACTCCATAGTGCTTCCATTCCGCACCATAGCACTCCATACTGCTTTTTATTCCGCACCATATCACTCCATAGTGCTTTTTATTCCGCACCATAGCACTCCATAGTGCTTCCATTCCGCACCATAGCACTCCATAGTGCTTCCATTCCTCACCATAGCACTCCATAGTGCTTGCATTTTGCACTATAGCACTCCATAGTGCTTCCATTTCGCACCATAGCACTCCATAGTGCTTCCATTCCGCACCATAGCACTCCATAGTGCTTCCATTTCGCACTATAGCACTCCATAGTGCTTCCATTTCGCACCATAGCACTCCATAGTGCTTCTATTCCGCACCATAGCACTCCATAGTGCTTCCATTTCGCACCATAGCACTCCATAGTGCTTGCATTTCGCACTATAGCACTCCATAGTGCTTGCGTTTCGCACCATAGCACTCCATAGTGCTTGCATTTCGCACTATAGCACTCCATAGTGCTTGCATTTCGCACTATAGCACTCCATAGAGCTTCCATTCCGCACCATAGCACTCCATAGTGCTTCCATTCCGCACCATAGCACTCCATAGTGCTTCCATTCCGCACCATAGCACTCCATAGTGCTTCCATTTCGCACCATAGCACTCCATAGTGCTTGCATTTCGCACTATAGCACTCCATAGTGCTTGCGTTTCGCACCATAGCACTCCATAGTGCTTGCATTTCGCACTATAGCACTCCATAGTGCTTGCATTTCGCACTATAGCACTCCATAGAGCTTCCATTCCGCACCATAGCACTCCATAGTGCTTCCATTCCGCACCATAGCACTCCATAGTGCTTCCATTCCGCACCATAGCACTCCATAGTGCTTCCATTTCGCACTGCACCTTCCAGATTGTGGACCCTTTCAAGTGAATAGGCCGCATCCGTGATGCAGTGCACAAATGGCTGGTGCCCATACTGTATATTGCAGACCCGCTGTTTGCGGACTACAATACAGGCCCTGCCGACACACAGCCCTAATACAGCTGACATCAGCAAGTGATGGCATGGGCACAGCCCCTGAGCCTGCACCCTCCCAGTGCCATATATGTTCAGTGCTGTATGCTAACAACCTACCTGCAGGGGTTCAAGGCTATAGATCGAATTTAATTTTTATTGAATTGCATGTATCAGGGACTAAAAATTATTTGTCTCAATTAGGGCTCATTCACATGATCATATGAATGGGTCCACATCCATTCTGCAATTTTGCGGAACGGGTGCAGACCCATTCATTTGAAAGATGCGACCCTGCAAAAATATAAAGCATGGCCTATTCTTGTCCGCAGACAAGAATAGTAATTTTCTATATAGCACCGGCTCTGCGCTTTCCGCAAAATGCAGAACGCACATGGCCGGTATTTGCGTTTTGCGGACAGCAAAACACGGCATGGTCGTCTGAATGAGCCCTTAGAATCATTTGGATTGTGCAGCTTGTATTACAGTGCCTAGTAGGCGGCTTGATTTCCAGTCCCAACTTTGATTTAATTGTAGTTAAACTTACAGGATAATTCAGGAGAACACAGGAGGGGCTTGAGACAGATTTCTCAGAAAGCACAGAATGGCATTCTGCAGCTGCTATGTATAGTAAAACGGATAAGTTGCAGAAGTAAAAAATCATTGATCTGTGGAGGTCTGACACCCCAGACCTCCGCTGTGCCTTCAACCATGTTCACTAAGCACAGTGCTTGGTATCACGCTCAGCCCCATTCACTTCAATGGTACTGAGCCGCGTCTAGGCCATGAGACCGATGAACGTGTTATCACTGGCTGAGGGAAAGCTTTGCGAAGGCCCCCACGCTATTGCGAGCACCGCTGCCTTCTCAAACAGCTGATCAGTGGGGGTCATTATATGTTTTACCTACTGTTTATACACATTTCCTACTACAAACAACTAATCATACCTGTACACGCAGACTCACTAAGTAAAGTAGGACGGTATCTGTTCAGGTACTTGGGTAAATAAACACCATCGCTGAGAGATCTCCCCAGTGGCCATTATTTAGGGTTTAATCAACAGTCTGGTTCTATAAATGGCTGTCGCTGATGGTTACGGAGCGTCGCACGTCCTGTCAGTCATGTACAATTCTCTAGCTGCTTGTTAAAAAGTAGGTCACTTGTAAACTATAATATCACAGTGTGACAAAGGCGAGATACTCGCCATACCTTCACTAACAAAGGTTACATGGGCTGTGTGCTCAGAACTGCATATACAAATCCTAAACTGCTTTACATAATGGAAGTACATGTAGCGCTCAACTTGTCCCCTGCTTTTTCCAATAAAGATTAAATGGGTGAATTATTTGTTGTAAAATCAACATACCTAAAAATGAGCTCTATGCCACTTAAAAAAATAAACTCTTTCTTCCCCGCCGTAGCTCTAGTGACATGCAGGTATAAGGCATGTGACCACTGCAGCCAATCACTGTCCTGCCTGGCTGCAGCAGCCATACACTGCATACCTGCCCATCACTACTGAAGCCTTGTATACAAACAGCAGAAGTAAGACCAGAGCTGCAGTACAGAAAACGGCAGAGGAGAAAGAGGTATGGGATGTATTTTGGGGCCCCTTTTTTAGGTAACTTGGACAACTCCTTTAAGGTTCTGCTCACAATTGCATTGCAGCCTCCGTTTACAGCGGCAGCCAAAAAGCGGCACCTGAAGGACTCCCGTCACAATGTACACCTATATAAAATGCTGCGTTATTTTCCCCATCAAATCTGATGGAATCAGCAAGGAAATATCCCAACAAGGTTTGTCAGGTGCTGTTAGTATCCACCGTACAACGTATATGGCAGAGCATTGAGGCCTCTGTTATAAAGTGAAACCAGATGCCTCACAAGAGAACGCCACTTAAAGAGGATGTCCAGCCTTTAAAGGGGTTGTGTCACTTCAGCAAATAGCATTTATCATGTAGAGAAAGTTAATACAAGGCACTTACTAATGTATTGTGATTGTCCATATTGCTTCCTTCGCTGGCTGGATTCATTTTCCATCACATTATACACTGCTTGTTTCCATGGTTATGATCACCCTGCAATCCATCAGCAGTGGCCGTGCTTGCACACTATAGGTAAAAAGTATTAGTCTATGTGAACTCCCACAGTCCCGGCCACCAGAAAGGCCAGCACTCTATCCTATAGTACAGGCATGACCAACCTGCGGCTCTCCAGCTGTTGTAAAACTACAACTCCCACCAGGCCCTGCTGTAGGTAGTCTGGACAATCGCATTAGTAGGTGCCTTGTATTAAAGGGTTTCTACCACTTAGGTGTCACATATTTAGCTGTCAGACACTAGCAATCCGCTAGTGTCTGCTCTGGCCAACCATCCTAATATAATTGCTTTTGGGGCGGTGGTTTGGCTAAAAAAACTACTTTTATTAATATGCTAATGAGCCTCTAGGTGCTATGGGGGCATCATTAGCACCTAGAGGCTCCGTCTACCTTCAGAAACTGCCGCCGCCCAGCGCGTCCCTCCAGCCCGCCCATCTCCTGCTGAATGCGATCCTCCTTGTGAGCGCCTGTATTCGGCGCATGCGCAGTAAATGTCTGACAGCTTCCCTGCTCAGACATCTCCACTGCGCCTGTTCCTCGGAGCACTATGGCGTCATCGCGCCGGCGCAGTGGAGATGTCTGAGCAAGGAAGCGGTCAGACATTCACTGCGCATGCGCAGAATACATACGCTCACAAGGAGGATCGCATTCAGGAGGAGATGGGCGGGCTGGAGGGACGCGCTCGGCGGCGGCAGTTTCTGAAGGTAGACGGAGCCTCTAGGTGCTAATGACGCCCCCATAGCACCTAGAGGCTCATTAGCATATTAATAAAAGTAGTTTTTTTTTGCCAAACCACCGCCCCAAAAGCAATTATATTAGGATGGTTGGCCAGAGCAGACACTAGCGGATCGCTAGTGTCTGACAGCTAAATATGTGACACCGAAGTGGTAGAAACCCTTTAACTTCCTCTACATGATAAATGCCACTTGCTAAGTGACAGAACCCCTTTACTATGTGATGGCCTATCGTCAGGATAGGCTATCATTCTCCAAACCCACGTTAGGGTCCATACTAGGGCTGCACGATAAATCGAAAAAATAATCGAATCGCGATAATCGGCAAATGCGATATGGCGATTTGGCCGACCCGAAAATGCAGCGATTATATATAAAGGGGCCGCGCGCACATAACTGTCTTTAAAAAGTATTTTACTAGTGTGTGAAACAAGCTCTCTCCTATTGATAACAGGTCCGGCCTCTGTACTCACTATGAATGCAATGCACTGCAGCGAGCGGCAGCGAGCGGGCCGGCCTGCACATGACTGACGTCACTTAGTAACGCTACTGCTTCCTGAAGTGGGAGAAGCGTTACTTAGTGACGTCAGTCACGCGCCGGCCGGCCAGCTCGCTACAGTGCATTGCATTCATAGTGACAGTGAGTACAGAGGCCGGACCTGTTATCAATAGGAGAGAGATTGTTTCACACAGGAGTAACATACTTTACACACAAAGACAGTTATGTGCGCAGTTTAGGACACATGAGGGGACACATAGGGCCATGAGAGGGACCAGCATAAGATGCTATATGTCTTATGCTGGCCCCCCTCATGGCCCTATGTGTCATAGCACACATCCCCTATAACAGCGTACTCCACAGATCCACCCCATAACACTGTCCTCCACAGATCCCCCATAACAGCGTCCTCCACAGATCCCCCATAACAGCGTCCTCCACCGATCCCCCATAACAGCGTCCTCCACCGATCCCCCATAACAGCGTCCTCCACAGATCCCCCATAACAGCATCCTCCACAGATCCCCCATAACAGCGTCCTCCACAGATCCCCCATAACAGCGCTCTCCACAGAAAGCTCCATAACAGCGTCCTCCACAGATCCCCCATATAACAGCGTTCTCCACAGATCCCCCATAACACTGTCCTCCGCAGATCCCCCATAACAGCGTCCTCCACAGATCCCCCATAACAGCGTCCTCCACAGATCCCCCATAACAGCGTCCTCCACAGATACCCCATAACAGCGCCCTCCACAGAAACCCCCATAACAGCGTCCTCCACAGATCCCCCATAACAGCGTCCTCCACAGATCCCCCATATAACAGCGTCCTCCACAGATCCCCCATATAACAGCGTCCTCCACAGATCCCCCATATAACAGCATCCTCCACAGATCCCCCACAACACAGCGCCATCCACAGATCCCCCACAACACAGCGCCATCCACAGATCCCCCACGACACAGCGCCATCCACAGATCCCCCACGACACAGCGCCATCCACAGATCCCCCACAACACAGCGCCCTCCACAGATCCCCCATGACACAGCGCCATCCACAGATCCCCCACGACACAGCGCCATCCACAGATCCCCCACAACACAGCGCCATCCACAGATCCCCCACAACACAGTGCCCTCCACAGATCCCCCACAACACAGCGCCATCCACAGATCCCCCACAACACAGCGCCATCCACAGATCCCCCACAAACCAGTGTCATCCACAGATCCCCCATAACAGTGCATCAGCCACAGATCCCCCATAACTATGTCATACCATACCCAGCCGCGTCAGCGGCTCATATGGGAAAATCCAAGCAAATAGACCTCTAGCACAATTCCCTTAAAATATCGCATCGCATATCGTTATCGCAATTTTTAGGGCCCTAATCGCAATCGCACAAAATTCCCATATCGTGCAGCCCTAGTTCATACACACGTCCGCAATTCTGTTCCTCATTTTGAGGAACGGAATTGCGGACCCATTCATTTCTATGGGGCCGCACGATGTGCTGCCAGGATCCGGAATTGCGGATCCGCACTTCCGGGTCCGCAATTCCGCTCCCGAAAAAAATAGAACATGCCCTATTCTTGCCTAAAATTGCAGGCCGGTGATGTGCAGTCCACAAAATGTGGAACACACATTGCCGGTGTCCGTATTTAGCGGATCCGCAAAACACACATGGATATGTGAATGGACCCTTAATCAGCTGTTCGGTGTAGCTCCATCACCGAAGGCCATCAATTACTTTAAATTTTCACTTAAGGGTACTTTCACACTTGCGTTAGAGGATCCGGAGATCCGTATGCAAACGGATAGCATTTGTTTCCGGATCCAGCTGACAAATGCATTGAAATACCGGATCCGTCTCTCCGGTGTCATCTGGACAAACGGATCCGGTATTTATTTTTTTCGCATTTTTAAAGGTCTGCACATGTGCAGACCGGGAAACCGGATCCGTTTTTCCGGAACACTTGGTACCAGATCCGGCATTAATACATTTCAATGGATCCGGCATTCTGGCAAGTGTTCCAGAATTTTGGCCGGCAAAATACCGTAAAGAGGGACTGAACTGAAGACATCCTGATGCATACTGAACGGATTACTTCAGAATGCATTAGGATAAAACTGAAGCATTTTTTTCTGGTATTGAGCCCCTTTTATATTTTTTATAGGTAATTTATTTTTTGCATTGAAGTGTCTTCCTAGGAATTAAAAATATCCCTGCATTTTGGATCAAAATGTATAAATTACTAAAAAACTAAAATACCTTACCAATTTCACAATGGACCCCACCACCATACCTTGTGTTCCCATCCGCTTCAGGTGCGTGACATAAAAGGGTAAAACTTCAGGTGACAATCACTGATGCAATGATGACACTGCAGCCGACAACTGGTAGCTGCGGTCACCTTACCTCTCACTAAGGACAGGATATGAATGGGTCCACGGAAGTTTACTGTAGTTATTTTATTTATTTATTTTAAACCTCAATCAGGGGCATAACTATCATTTAAAGGGCCCCACAGAAAAATAAGATGAGGCCCCCACCATCTAGTGTAAGAAAATTAAAACAGCAACATAAGTAGTGATAATTATAGTAACATAGTTTATAAGGCTGAAAAAAGACATCTGTCCACCCAGTTCAGCCTGATATACTGCAAAGTTGATCCAGAGGAAGGCAAAAAACTCTCCTCTTATTTTAGGGGGAAAAAAATCCTACCTGACTCCAATCAGTCGGAATAACCCCCCGGATCAGCAACCCCTCTCCAGAAATCTAATAACTATCATCAGAAAACCCACATTACAGCAAAAAGCCAACATATTGTTATTTCCCACAAAAAAGTACAATGCTCTTGTACCTGACTGGGCTTCCCAAACTCTGGGCCCCATATGGTTGCTATGGCTACAGTTACACCCCTGGCCTCAATGCAGAGATGTATAGATTTCAGAAAAACATGCACAGACAGATGTACAAATTTTCCCCCTTCTTAAAAAAAAAAAAAAAATGCCATAATAAGCTCATATAAGCAATGTATGCAGTTATAAGTTACTTTTTTTTAAATTGTATATACAGTGTATGTACGTGTTGTGAAGGTGTTGTATATAGTGCATGTATGAGTTGTGTAGTTGTTGTATATAGTGCAGGTACATGTTGTGTAGGTGTAGTGTATACAGTATATGTACGTGTGGTATATAGTGCATGTACGTGTTGTGTAGGTGTAGTGTATACAGTATATGTGGTATATAGTGCATGTACGTGTTGTGTAGGTGTAGTGTATACAGTATATGTGGTATATAGTGCATGTACGTGTTGTGTAGGTGTAGTGTATACAGTATATGTACGTGTGGTAGATAGTGCATGTACGTGTTGTGTAGGTGTAGTGTATACAGTATATGTATGTGTTGTATATAGTGCATGTACGTGTTGTGTAGGTGTAGTGTATACAGTATATGTATGTGTTGTATATAGTGCATGTACGTGTTGTATATCGTGCATGTACGTGTTGTGTAGGTGTAGTGTATACAGTATATGCATGTGTTGTATATAGTGCATGTACGTGTTGTGTAGGTGTAGTGTATACAGTATATGTATGTGTTGTATATAGTGCATGTACGTGTTGTATATCGTGCATGTACGTGTTGTGTAGGTGTAGTGTATACAGTATATGTATGTGTTGTATATAGTGCATGTACGTGTTGTGTAGGTGTAGTGTATACAGTATATGTATGTGTTGTATATAGTGCATGTACGTGTTGTATATCGTGCATGTACGTGTTGTGTAGGTGTAGTGTATACAGTATATGTATGTGTTGTATATAGTGCATGTACGTGTTGTATATAGTGCATGTACGTGTTGTGTAGGTGTAGTGTATACAGTATATGTATGTGTTGTATATAGTGCATGTGCGTGTTGTGTAGGTGTAGTGTATACAGTATATGTGGTATATAGTGCATGTACGTGTTGTGTAGGTGTAGTGTATACAGTGTATGTACGTGTTGTATATAGTGCATGTACGTGTTGTGTAGGTGTAGTGTATACAGTATATGTATGTGTTGTATATAGTGCATGTACGTGTTGTATATAGTGCATGTGCGTGTTGTGTAGGTGTAGTGTATACAGTATATGTGGTATATAGTGCATGTACGTGTTGTGTAGGTGTAGTGTATACAGTGTATGTACGTGTTGTATATAGTGCATGTACGTGTTGTGTAGGTGTAGTGTATACAGTATATGTATGTGTTGTATATAGTGCATGTACGTGTTGTATATAGTGCATGTACGTGTTGTATATTGTGCATGTACGTGTTGTATATTGTGCATGTACGTGTTGTGTAGGTGTAGTGTATACAGTATATGTATGTGTTGTATATAGTGCATGTACGTGTTGTATATCGTGCATGTACGTGTTGTGTAGGTGTAGTGTATACAGTATATGTATGTGTTGTATATAGTGCATGTACGTGTTGTATATAGTGCATGTACGTGTTGTGTAGGTGTAGTGTATACAGTATATGTGGTATATAGTGCATGTACGTGTTGTGTAGGTGTAGTGTATACAGTATATGTATGTGTTGTATATAGTGCATGTACGTGTTGTATATAGTGCATGTGCGTGTTGTGTAGGTGTAGTGTATACAGTATATGTGGTATATAGTGCATGTACGTGTTGTGTAGGTGTAGTGTATACAGTGTATGTACGTGTTGTATATAGTGCATGTACGTGTTGTGTAGGTGTAGTGTATACAGTATATGTATGTGTTGTATATAGTGCATGTACGTGTTGTATATAGTGCATGTACGTGTTGTATATTGTGCATGTACGTGTTGTATATTGTGCATGTACGTGTTGTGTAGGTGTAGTGTATACAGTATATGTATGTGTTTTATATAGTGCATGTGCGTGTTGTATACAGTGCATGCACGTGTTGTGTAGGTGTTGTATATAGTGCATGTACATGTTGTGTAGGTTTAGTGTATACAGTATATGTATGTGTTGTATATAGTGCATGTACGTGTTGTGTAGGTGGTGCATGTATGTTTTGTGTAGGTGTTGTAGATAGTGCATGTATGTGTTGTGTAGGGGTAGTGTATACAGTATGTGTTGTATATAGTGCATGTATGTGTTATATATACAGTGTATGTACATGTTTATATATGTATGTTATATATAGTGTATGTACATGTTTAGATGTACGTGTTGTATCTACAGTGTAGGTACGTTATATATAGTGTATATTTGTGTTGTATATACAGTATATGTACATGTTGTGTAGCTGTGTTATATATATACACAGTATATACGTGTTGTATATACACGGTATGTACGTGTTGTATATACAGTATATGTAGTAGCTGTGTTGTATTTACATTGTATGCACGTGTTGTGTAGCTGTGTTGTATATACACTGTATTTACATGTTGTATATACATGGTATGTACATGTTGTGTAGCTGTACATGTTGTATATACAGTGTATGTACGTGTTGTGTAGCTGTACGTGTTGTATATACAGTATATGTACATGTTGTGTAGCTGTGTTATATATACACAGTATATACGTGTTGTATATACACGGTATGTACGTGTTGTATATACAGTATATGTAGTAGCTGTGTTGTATTTACATTGTATGCACGTGTTGTGTAGCTGTGCTGTATATACACTGTATTTACATGTTGTATATGCATGGTATGTATATGTTGTGTAGCTGTACGTGTTGTATATAGTGTATGTATGTGTTGTGTAGCTGTACGTGTTGTATATACAGTGTATGTACTTGTTGTATAGCTGTACATGTTCTATATACAGTGTATGTACGTGTTGTGTAGCATGTTCGTGTTGTATATACAGTGTATGTACGTGTTGTATATACAGCGTATGTATGTGTTGTGTAGCTGTACGTGTTGTATATACAGTATATATAAGTGTTGTGTAATTGTATATAGTGTGTGTACATGTTGTTTAAGTGTTGTATATACAGTGTATGAAGATATTGTGTAGCTGTGTTGTATATTCAGTTTATGTACATCTTGTGTAGCAGTATGTGTTGTATATACAGTATATGTAAGTGTTGTGTAGCAGTATTGTATATACAGTGTATGTACGTGTTGTGTAGCAGTATGTGTTGTATATACAGTGTATGTACATGTTGTGTAGCTGTATGTGTTGTATATACAGTGTATGTATATGTTGTGTAGAAGTATGTGATGTATATACAGTGTATGTACGTGTTGCGTAGCATATATATACATGTTGTGTAATTGTATATAGTGTGTACATGTTTTTTATATACAGTGTATGAAGATGTTGTGTAGCTGTTTTGTATATACATTATGTATGTGTTGTGTAGCAGTATGTTATATATACAGTGTATGTACGTGTTGTGTAGCTGTATGTGTTGTATATACAGTATATGTACGTCTTGTGTAGCAGTATGTGTTGTATATACAGTGTATGTACGTGTTGTGTAGCAGTATTGTATATACAGTGTATGTACGTGTTGTGTAGCAGTATGTTGTATATACAGTGTATGTACGTGTTGTGTAGCAGTATGTTGTATATACAGTGTATGTACATGTTGTGTAGCAGTATTGTATATACAGTGTATGTATGTGTTGTGTAGCAGTATGTGTTGTATATACAGTGTATGTACGTGTTGTGTAGCAGTATGTGATGTATATACAGTGTATGTACGTGTTGTGTAGCAGTATGTTGCATATACAGTGTATGTACGTCATGTATAGCTGTATGTGTTGTATATCCAGTGTATGTATGTGTTGTGTAGCAGTATTGTATATACAGTGTATGTACGTGTTGTGTAGCTGTACGTGTTGTATATACAGTATATATGCGTGTTGTGTAATTGTATATAGTGTGCACATGCTTAAGTGTTGTATATACAGTGTATGAAGATGTTGTGTAGCTATGTTGTATATACAGTATATGTACGTCTTGTGTAGCAGTATGTGTTGTATATACAGTGTATGTACGTGTTGTGTAGCAGTATGTGATGTATATACAGTGTATGTACGTGTTGTGTAGCAGTATGTGTTGTATATACAGTGTATGTACATGTTGTGTAGCTGTATGTGTTGTATATACAGTATATGTACGTCTTGTGTAGCAGTATGTGTTGTATATACAGTGTATGTACGTGTTGTGTAGCAGTATGTGTATATACAGTGTATGTACGTGTTGTGTAGCAGTATGTGTTGTATATACAGTGTATGTACGTGTTGTGTAGCTGCATGTGTTGTATATACAGTATATGTACATCTTGTGTAGCAGTATGTGTTGTATATACAGTGTATGTACGTGTTGTGTAGCAGTATGTATTGTAAATAGTGTATGTACGTGTTGTTTAGCAGTATGTGTTGTATATACAGTGTATGTACATGTTGTGTAGCAGTATGTGTTGTATATACAGTGTATGTACATGTTGTGTAGCTGTATGTGTTGTATATACAGTATATGTACGTCTTGTGTAGCAGTAAGTGTTGTATATACAGTGTATGAAGATGTTGTGTAGCTATGTTGTATATACAGTGTATGTACGTCTTGTGTAGCAGTATGTGTTGTAAATACAGTGTATGTACGTGTTGTGTAGCAGTATGTGACGTATATACAGTGTATGTACGTGTTGTGTAGCAGTATGTTGTATATCCAGTGTATGTACGTGTTGTGTAGCAGTATGTGACGTATATACAGTGTATGTACGTGTTGTGTAGCAGTATGTTGTATATCCAGTGTATGTACGTGTTGTGTAGCAGTATATTGTATATCCAGTGTATGTACATGTTGTGTAGCAGTATGTGCTGTATATCCAGTGTATGTACATGTTGTGTAGCAGTATGTGTTGTATATACAGTGTATGTACGTGTTGTGTAGCAGTATGTGTTGTATATACAGTGTATGTACATGTTGTGTAGCAGTATGTGTTGTATATACAGTGTATGTACATGTTGTGTAGCTGTATGTGTTGTATATACAGTATATGTACGTCTTGTGTAGCAGTAAGTGTTGTATATACAGTGTATGAAGATGTTGTGTAGCTATGTTGTATATACAGTGTATGTACGTCTTGTGTAGCAGTATGTGTTGTAAATACAGTGTATGTACGTGTTGTGTAGCAGTATGTGACGTATATACAGTGTATGTACGTGTTGTGGAGCAGTATGTTGTATATCCAGTGTATGTACGTGTTGTGTAGCAGTATATTGTATATCCAGTGTATGTACATGTTGTGTAGCAGTATGTGTTGTAAATACAGTGTATGTACGTGTTGTGTAGCAGTATGTGACGTATATACAGTGTATGTACGTGTTGTGTAGCAGTATGTTGTATATCCAGTGTATGTACGTGTTGTGTAGCAGTATATTGTATATCCAGTGTATGTACATGTTGTGTAGCAGTATGTGCTGTATATCCAGTGTATGTACATGTTGTGTAGCAGTATGTGTTGTATATACAGTGTATGTACATGTTGTGTAGCAGTATGTGTTGTATATACAGTGTATGTACATGTTGTGTAGCAGTATGTGCTGTATATACAGTGTATGTACATGTTGTGTAGCAGTATGTGCTGTATATACAGTGTATGTACATGTTGTGTAGCAGTATGTGCTGTATATCCAGTGTATGTACGTGTTGTGTATACATGCTCTATGAGCCAGCACTGCAGAGCACGCCTGTGAGCTGGGGGCTCCGGTCACATACGTGTGTACATCATGTGGCCACATGTAAGCATGTACACACAGGGCAGCTTTACATGTGGCACTCCTGTGTGAGCCTGGGACACAGCAGCGCCGGCAGCAGCACTTCCGGGATCAGCCGCGCTCCCAGGGGCTGCGGAGGGAGGGGCGCATGCACAGAACAGCAAATGCTATTCAGCCCGAGCAGTTTCAAGCCGCCCTTGCTGGGGAATTACTGTAGTCTGTAGCTACGGCGCTTACCACCAGTGCTGGAGCTCGGCGTGCAGGAGGGGAGGGGGAGCTACAGGGAAACCAAGCCAAGTGGGAAGCTTGAAAGTTACTGTTCTGCAGACTCCACGCTGAGGAGAAGAGACGTGCCTGCCAGAGAGGCATCTCACATACCTCATACCTCTGTACTGGGGCAGTACGTCCTATACCCACTGTACTGGGGGCAGTATGTGGCATACCTCCTGTACTGGGGGCAGTACATCATATACCTCATACCTCCTGTACTGGGGGTAGTACATCATATACCTCATACCTTCTGTACTGGGGGCAGTACATCATATACCTCCTATACTGGGGGCAGTACGTTGTATACCTCATACCTCCTGTACTGGGGGCAGTATGTCCTATACTCATACCTCCTGTACTGGGGGCAGTACGTCGTATACCTCATACCTCCTGTACTGGGGGCAGTATGTCCTATACTCATACCTCCTGTACTGGGTGCAGTGCGTCGTATACCTCATACCTCCTGTACTTGGGGCAGTACGTTGTATACCTCATACCTCCTGTACTGGGGGCAGTACGTTGTATACCCCATACCTTCTGTACTAGGGGCAGTACGTTGTATACCTCATACCTCCTGTACTAGGGACAGTACATTGTATACCTCATACCTCCTGTACTGGGGGCAGTATATGTTATACCTCATACATCCTGTACTGGGGGCAGTATGTCTTATACCTCCTGTACTGGGGGCAGTATGTCCTATACTCATACCTCCTGTACTGGGGGCAGTATGTCCTATACTCATACCTCCTGTACTGGGGGCAGTGCGTGGTATACCTCATACCTCCTGTACTGGGGGAAGTATGTCCTATACTCATACCTCCTGTACTGGGGGGCAGTGCGTGGTATATCTCATACCTCCTGTACTGGGGGCAGTATGTCGTATACCTCATACCTCCTGTACTGGGGCAGTATGTCTTGTACCTCATACCTCCTGTACTGGGGCAGTATGTCTTGTACCTCATACCTCCTGTACAAGGGGCAGTATGTGGTATATCTCCTGTACTGGGGGCAGTATGTCTTGTACCTCTTACCTCCTGTACAAGGGGCAGTACGTGGTATACCTCATACCTCCTGTACAAGGGGCAGTACATGGTATACCTCATGCCTCTTGTACAAGGGGCAGTATGTGGTATATCTCATACCTCCTGTACTGTGGGCAGTATGTCTTGTACCTCATACCTCCTGTACAAGGGGCAGTATGTGGTATATCTCATACCTCCTGTACTGTGGGCAGTATGTCTTGTACCTCATACCTCCTGTACAAGGGGCAGTATGTGGTATATCTCATACCTCCTGTACTGTGGGCAGTATGTCTTGTACCTCATACCTCCTGTACTGGGGGCAGTACGTGGTATTCCTCATATTTTCTGTTCTGGGGGCAGTATGTCCTATCATATCACAGAATATTGTGGCCTAACTGGAGGAAAAGCTCAAACCCCAAATACTGTAGCGTATTTATAACCGGGGGAGCAGATCCTCCACATGTGATCCGCAGAATGGAGGATACAATGGAGGATGCCGGCAGTGGACCACATGTACCACAAAAACATCCTACACAAGATGAGATAATGTGTAGATGAAAATATAAGAGTAAATAGATCACTGCAAATGGTGCACCACAATAGTATGCAACTGACAATACAAGGCTAAACCCTCACACTGATGTTAAAAAATTTGATTTTAGCCAATATATTCCTGTCAGGAACATGTCGGAGCCCGTGCACCCCGCCAAGGTATCTCAGTGTAGTGTAGGACCTACCGCTAACCTAACGCTAATAGTGTGTGAACACTGTCCGATAGGTGCCAAGGTGCGACTCACAGCCAAACTCCCACATACCTCCAAAGTAAGATCACTAATACAATGGGAGGAGGCTGCGAGCCCCCCCTATAGCAGGCCATGTGACACAGGCTACCAGGTGCACAGAATGTTACCAAAGATAAGAGTCCGCACATTCAATACATATCAAGAAAAAGCACAGAATAGAGTGGCCTATACCTCATACCTCCTGTACTGGGGCAGTTTGTCCTATACCTCATACCTCCTGTACTGGGGGCAGTATGTGGCACACGACACAGACGGGAAGACTCTGGAGTCTCTTGCTCTACCTCATACTGTAGTATGGTGCCCTGTATATCAGCCATGAAACTTTCCTGCAACTTTTTTTTTGCCCAAAAGATTTGCGGCAGATATTTCTTTGTTCCTTTCCTATAAATGGAGTTTGCAGAAAAACATGTTCAGTAATAAATACCTACGTAAGAGGCCATCAGGCTGCACAGAAGTTGCACTTCACTTTTCAGTATGTCATTACGGCATTGGTGCCTATCGCATATTCGCCAGTTTTCTCAGTACGTCCAGTAGGGGTTGGCAGATCTCCGGGGTGGTGCAGGTGACACCCAAAAACAGCATTGTATGTTTCTTGTTTGTGGTGCCAGAATGCTGCATCACTAGACTCAGCCCTGGAATCTAAAATGCTCACTCGGGGGAAAGCCTCAGCACAAAAGGGGAGTGGCCTGTGAAAAGAGATGTGGGGGGAGTGGCCTGTGAAAAGGGATGTGGGGGAGTGGCCTGTGAAAAGAGATGTGGGGGAGTGGCCTGTGAAAAGGCGCCAGTGCAGCGCAGAACAGGCAGCACATTGAATGCAGGCTATTATAGCTACATGATAAAGTACATGGAAGATACACTATATTGGGCTGTAGTGTTCAGGTCAACTTGCTGTGTTGGCACTTTGCGATAAATAAAAAGCGGTTTTGGGTTGCAGTTTGTGCACTCAGTCTCTAAAAGGTTCTCCATCACTGGTCTAGTCAGCTGTATTCACTGACATTGACGTAGATCTACGGTATGCACTAAGCGCTAGACTTCTAAAACCATATTAACTGCTCCCCACCCCCACCCCAACATGTTTCTCTAGTAACCTGGCTTCATCAGGGGTATGGGCCGAATTCAGGTGAATTACCGAAAACGGACCTCTCAAAGTTGATTGACAGGTAACATGTTGTGTCAGTGCACGTGACGTCCTTTAGACGAACATGTACTGGCTGAGCCTTGCCAATCGGAAAGCATGGTAGAGCGCCAGCTGTTGTCACGGCTGAGGATGGGGAAAATCCTCAGCCGTGCGATGCCAGAAGATGTTAATGGCTGCTCGGCCAGGACGAGAGAATTAGGGAGCTGGTCACCTCCTAATACATCCCTAATCTGTCCCTAACTCCTAGCTGCATGGGCCGACCTTGAAGGTAGGAGGGCCCATGCTCAGGAACCTCGGATCCCTACTCACCCTCCGACCGGTCCCTGAATTAGGAGTAGGGTAAGACGACCTGTTCCTTCTGGACACGGAGGAACAGGAGTCTCACTGGCCAAGCTGCAAGGAATGGGGGAACACATACAACATACAGATATGACAGGCGAACTAAAGTAGTTCCAAACGTACCTGTCACAGCCATGCTGACTGGAACCCATGCATGACAACTAATGTCCACAAAACACTCAGGGACACAGCACAGATATCACACAGGTAACCAGGACATCCATAGTTGCAATAACAGATAAGAAAGGAAAACATCAGGTGAACATCAGTATAAAACCTATGGCCACAAGGGTGGCCCCCACTGGCAGGTGGAATACACAGGAGGCTGCTCCAGCTAACCATGGCTGAAGTAACCCTCAGACACGTGCTAAACACTGAGGCTTTATAGGCCCAAGTAGCCACACCCAACAAACACACCCAGTGTTCACACACACAGAAGGGAATTAACCCTTCAAACACAGGGCAAGGGAAGACGGCCACTTAAAGGGGAATACACACATAAACTACACACTACACCTGTTGCCGCGGGCAACGGCATGTGTGACAATCATGTCCTGGGGATCAGCCATAGGGCTGGGACACTGCCACCACACGTTGCCACGGACAACCAAATGCAGGAAAGTGTCACACAACATACCATAGGCCGTGACAGCAGTTCTCTCATGACGTGCGCAGAAAAAGATGCGCTACAACGGATTGCCGAGCGCTCAGCAGACAGAGGCTGTGCAACAACTTAGATGAAAAACCGCGCATGTACTGTGCATGCGTGCAGGCTCTGTGACTACATGCAGGTGGCAGAATGGATTAAAGAAAACAAATAAATGAATTAAACAGAAACAGATCATGTTTGCATAAAACTTGAAAAAAGGAACCAATACAAATATATAATAAGGAAATTATAAATTAATCACAATTGTCGAGGCTGATTTCAGCCTGTTATTGTAGGAGGGGCAGAGGCTTTATAAGCTCCTCTTCCACAGACTCTCAGCGCTGGAGTCCTCTCCTGCATAACATAAACGGGATGGATCCGTTATGCAGCCCATAGACTTCTATTATGACGGAATGAATAACGGAATGCCTCTAAAAGCATTCCGTTATGCATTCCGTCATGGAATTGTGTTATGGTCCGTGGTAACGGAATCCATAACGCAATTCAGCATATACACCAACCTGAACACAAACTTCAAAATATGAAGTTCGCTCATCCCTAGTCGTAATCATGGAAACGAGCAGTGTATAATGTGATGGAAAAATGAATCAAGTCAACAAAGGAGGCAATATGGACAGTCACAATACATTAGTAAGTGCCTTGTATTAACTTTGTCTACATGATGAAAGCCATTTGCTAAAGCGAGACAACCCCTTTAAAATTGTCATTTTGAATCAAATTTGAAAAAACAAATTTTTGGTGCCTTCCTCTGAATCAACTTGCAGTATAACAGGCTGAACTGGACCAATTGATGTCTTTTTTCAACCTTTTAAACTATGTTACTATGTTACTTTAGTTGTATTGATATATTTAAATAGTTTTTGTTCGATTGGTTTAACTCCTTCACCCTGCCATTTTTCACCTTAAGGACCAGGACATTTCTATGTGATAATAACTTTAAAATTCTTTTACTTATCCAGGCCATTCTGAGAATAGAAACCACCCATAAATCACCCCATTTTAGAAAGTACACCTCTCAAGCTATTTAAAACTGATTTTACAAACTTTGTTAATTCTTTAGGTGCCCCACGAGAATTAAAGGAAAATGGGAATGAAATTACAAAATTTCACTTTTCTTTTGCAGATTTTAAATTTGAATCTACACTGAACAAAAATATAAATGCAACACTTTCGGTTTTGCTCCCATTTTGCATGAGCTGAACTCAAAGATCTGAAACATTTTCTACATACACAAAAGACCCATTACTCTCAAATATTGTTCACAAATCTGTCTAAATCTGTGTTAGTGAGCACTTCTCCTTTGCAGCGATAATCCATCCCACCTCACAGGTGTGGCATATCAAGGTGCTGATTAGACAGCATGAATATTGCACAGGTGTGTCTTAGACTGCCCACAATAAAAGACCACTCTCAAATGTGCAGTTTGATCCTACAGCACAATGCCACAGATGTCGCAACATTTGAGGGAGCGTGCAGTTGGCATGCTGACTGCAGGAATGTCTACCAGATCTGTTGCCCGTGCAATGAATGTTCATTTCTCTACCTTAAGCTGTCTCCAAAGGCGTTCAGAGAATCTGGCAGTACATCCAACTGGCCTCACAACCGCAGACCACATGTAAACACACCAGCCCAGGACCTCCACATCCAGCATGTTCACCTCCATGATCATCTGAGACCAGCCACCCGGACAGCTGCAGCAACAATCGGTTTGCATAACCAAAGAATTTCTGCACAAACTGTCAGAAACCGTCTCAGGGAAGCTCATCTGCATGCTCTTCGTCCTCATCGGGGTCTGGACCTGACTGCAGTTCGTCGTCGTAACCGACTTGAGTGCGCAAATGCTCACATTCAATTGTGTCTGGCACGTTGGGGAAGTGTCCTGTTCACGGATGAGTCCCGGTTTTCACTGTTCAGGGCAGATGGCAGACAGCGTGTGTGGCGTTGTGTGGGTGAGCGGTTTGCTGATGTCAACGTTGTGGATTGAGTGGACCATGGTGGTTGTGGGGTTATAGTATGGGCAGGTGCATGTTATGGGCAACGAACACAGGTACATTTTATTGATGGCATTTTGAATGCACAGAGATACCGTGACGAGATCCTGAGGCCCATTGTTGTGCCATTCATCCACAGCCATCACCTCATGTTAATGCACGGCCCCATATTGCAAGGATCTGTACACAATTCCTGGAAGCTGAAAACATCCCAGTTCTTGCATGGCCAGCATACACACCGGACATGTCACCCATTGAGCATGTTTGGGATGCTCTGGATCGGCATAGAAGACAGCAGATGTTCCAGTTCCTGACAATATTCTACAACTTCTCACAGCTATTGAAGAGGAGTGGACCAACATTCCACAGGCCACAATCAACAACCAGATCAAGTCTATTCGACGGAGATGTGTTGCACTGCACTGAGGCAAATGGTGGCCACACCAGATACTGACTGGTTTTCTGACCCCCCCCCCCCCCCAGGGGGCAGTCTAAGGCACACCTGTGCAATATTCATGATGTCTAATCAGCACCTTGATATGCCACACCTGTGAGGTGGAATGGATTATCTCGGCAAAGGAGAAGTGCTCACTAACACAGATTTAAACAGATTTGTGGACAATATTTGAGAGTAATGGGTCTTTTGCATATGTACAAAATGTTTCAGATGTTTGACTTCAACTCATGCAAAATGGGAGCAAAACAGAAAGTGATGAGTTTATATTTTTGTTCAGTGTATTTTTTATGCAACACATCAGGGGTTAGCCAAACAAAACTCAAAATCTATTACCCTGAATCTGGAGTTTATAGAAACACCCCATATGTGCTCAAAAACTGATGTATGGGCACACAGCAGGCTTCAGAGTGGAAGGAACACGATATGGCTTTTGGAGAGCGGATTTAGCTGGAATGGTAATTGGGAGTTATGTCGCATATGAAGACACTCTAAGGTGGCCCTACAGTGAAAACCCCCCAAAAAGAGCACCCCCGTATGAACATTTTAAGTGTGGAAAGGGTACTTTTCAGCAAACAGGTGTCTCACAGAAGGCAGAAACACAAGGATTTCAAAGCACATATTTGTTAAAATATTACTAGCAGACCACAATTTTTCTCTTTCACAAGGGGTTAAAAGAGAAAATGCACCATAGTATGTGTTCCCCATTTTCTCCCTATTCAGAAAACACCCCATTTGTGCTTGTAGCCTGCTGTATGGGTGCACAACAGGCAAACAGCAAAATATGGATTTTGCTGGCAGGCCTAACTTGGCAGACATGGATTTTAGGTGCCATGTCATAGTAACATAGTTTATAAGGCTGAAAAAACACATCTGTCCATCAAGTTCAGCCTGTTATCCTGCAAGTTGATCCAGAGGAAGGCAAAAAAAACTGAGGTAGAAGCCAATTTTTCCCACTTAAGGGTAAAAAAAATCCTTCCCGACTCCAATCAGGCAATCAGAATAACTCCCTGGATCAACGACCCCTCTCTAGTAGCTATAGCCTGTAATATTATTACACTCCAGAAATACATCCAGGCCCCTCTTGAACTCTTTTAGTGAACTCACCATCACCACCTCCTCAGGCAGAGAGTTCCATAGTCTCACTGCTCTTACTGTAAAGAATTCTCTTTGTTTGTGTACAAACCTTCTTTCCTCCAGACGCAGAGGATGTCCCCTCGTCACAGTCACAGTCCTGGGGATAAAAAGATGATGGGAGAGATCTCTGTACTGACCCCTGATATATTTATACATAGTAATTAGATCTCCCCTCAGTCGTCCGTTTTCTAAAGTGAATAACCCTAATGTTGATAATCTTTCAGGGTATTGTAGTTGCCCCATTTCAGTTATTACTTTAGTTGCCCTCCTCTGCTTTGCTGTATCTGCCTTGTTCACAGGAGCCCAGAACTGTACACAGTA
The DNA here is from genome assembly GCF_014858855.1 of Bufo gargarizans. Lineage (NCBI taxonomy): Eukaryota > Metazoa > Chordata > Amphibia > Anura > Bufonidae > Bufo > Bufo gargarizans. The sequence continues at coordinate 654,105,931 of NC_058080.1, forward strand.
CTCCATGTGTGGTCTGACTAGTGATGTGTAAAGTGGCAGGACTATGTTCTCATCACGGGCATCTATGCCCCTTTTTATGCAACTATTATCTTATTGGCCTTGGCAGCAGCTGCCTGACACTGGTTTCTACAGTTTAGTTTTCGGTTCACTAAAATTACTAGGTCCTTTTCCATGTCAGGGTTACCGAGTGTTTTACCATTTACTATGTACTGGTGACTTGCATTATTCCTTCCCATGTGCATAACTTTACATTTGTCAGTGTTAAACCTCATCTGCCACTTATCTGCCCAAGCTTCCAATCTATCCAGATCCCTCTGTAGTATACTGTCCTCTTCCACGTTAATTACATTACACAGTTTAGTGTCATCTGCAAAAATTGATATTTTACTGTGCAAGCCTTCTATAAGATTGTTAATAAATATATTGAAGAGAATAGAGCCCAATACTGACCCCTGAGGTACTCCACTAGTGACAGTGACCCAATCTGAGTGTGTAATAATTAATAACCACCCTCTGTTTTCTATCGAGCCAGTTACTTACCCACATACAGACATTTTCTCCCAGTCCGAGCATTCTCATTTTTTGCGGTACAGTGTCTAATGCTTTAGGGAAGTCCAGATATATTACATCCATTGATTCGCCGCTGTCAAGTCTAGAACTTACAAACTGAAAAAATGGCATGGTGTTAAACAGGCAGGAAGTGCTCAAACCCAAATGCAGTTGTGCATGTATATACAGGGGAGCGAATCCTGCACTTTTGGCCCGTTGCTAATGGCGATTCCCCAGCAAAAATGCATAAAGTGGAGGATGCCTGCAGCGAACCACAAGTACCACAATAAACATCCTACACAAGATAGCAATTATGTGGATGTGATAACCAATATAACAATATAATAATATTTGCAAAGACAGGTGCACTCTGCGGTCTTACTTAACCCTCAAACTGATATTAAAATTGAGATATTAGCCAACATGTCCTACTATGGAGACCATGTCTGAGCCCGAGCACCGCGCATTAACACATGTCACGGTGGTGTCACGGTCTCGGTGTGGTGCACTGTGGCACATTGATGGTGGTGCGAATGGTGGTCAGTACAAGGACGTCCCTCTTGTCCTTGTACTTAACCACAAGCATGTTCTAATGGAGGAGAGCCCTACTTTCACCCACTCTCAGTGGTTGCACTACCAGGGATCTAGGGAGACCTCTCTGATTTTTGCGCACTATGCCGCAAGCCACAGCACCTCTGTCAGTTAGGGACATGAATAGGGGTATGCTGGTAACTCTTATCCAGCAGTGGGTGCAGTAAGTACTACACAATCTTTTTACTAACTCCTAGGATGGGGGGGCATTCTGGGGGTTCTATCTGGGAATATTTCCCTTCGTAAATGCTGAACTTGTAGGTGTACCGAGAGCTACTCTCACAAAGTTTGTATATCTTTATGCCATACCTTGCCCGTTTGCTAGGCAGGTACTGTCGGAATCTAATCCTCCCTTTGAAAAGTAATAGGGACTCATCTACACAGACATGTTTATCAGGGGTGTACACCTCAGCAAACTTGGTGTTAAAGTGGTCAATGACAGGCCTAACCTTGAACAGACGGTGAAATGTTGGGTCGTTTTGGGGTGGGCACTGTGCATTGTTGTAGTAGTGTAGGAATTTCCTAATTGACTCAAATCGTTTACGGGTCATGGTCTTACTGTAAATTGGAGTCTGGTAGAAAATGTCTGAACTCCAATATTATCTAATGCCCATATGCAGCACGAGTCCCCAAAACTTCATCATCTCTGCTGCACCTACTGGGGTCCAACCTAGGGGTCTAGCGTATGCCGATGTAGGGTTCTGAGCAATGAATTGTTGGGCGTATAAATTGGTTTGGGCCACCATTAAATTTAAAAAATCTTCAGAGAAGATTTTGAAAAAATGTTGTTCAGTGAAGCCCGCACTATCTATCTATATTCTAGACCTGCCCTCAAAATCCGGAATTTGGGGCTGATAATCATAAGGGTGTGGTTTCCATAAGGATTCACTCTGGGGGGCTGCCTCCGCTGCTAACCTGGAGCGCCTTCTAGACGGTCTATTATCAGCGGATGATGATGATGAGGAGGGGGTAGAGGAGTAGAAGAAAGTGGCATCCTCTTCTCCCTCACTGGCAGAATCGGTATCGGAGGCATACTTCAGCTGAGTACACTCGTTGGGATGAACGGGTCATTTTTATTTTATTGGGGTGTGACGTGTAAAATGTGTAAACCTTTATTTAGTGTGAGGTGTGTATGTTGTGTTTTCACACGTGAAGGGGCTTGTAATAAATTAGAAATTACATTTAGAAGAAAAAATAAAAATAGGTAAAAAAAAGTATTTTCTGCAAAAAATATATTTTCTGCACAAAATAAAAACTTGCAGTGCAAATTGAGCAGACGCAATCAGCAATGAACACTACTAATTGGTGCTCAGTGGTTGCAAAATGCACGTACGCAGATGGTGCGTTTGAGCAGAATTCTAAGCTGACACTAACTGAAATAGTGGTATATATATATATATATATATATATATATATAAAAAGAAGAATGACACCGCAGCACTCCGTTTAGTGAAAAAAGTGGGACCCTTTATTCACCTATGCGACGTTTCGGTCCACTTGCTGGGACCATTATCAAGCAATACAACATTGTGAAGACTGTGGATATTTATGCAGTCGTGGCTAATTGTCTTGCATAAGTGACAATTATTAAAACATTCAAAAAACAAAATATACAGTACATATCATCAGAAAAAAATGTGACTTGTCTGGAGGGTAACAAAAAGTGAAACCGTAATCGGTATATACAAAACCCCCAGATTTACATATTCATAGTTATTACAATCAAAATACATAAGTGACAATAAACTGTGAATCATCATCACCTGTGAGTGTAAAAAGTTAACAGGACCAGGCGTGGAATCAGGCGTGCTCAATCCTGGGAGGATACAATGTAGCGAGTTGCGTCGCATGGATCCGGCGTCCCGGAACTGCAGATGCGCATGACCGTGACGTCACTATGGGTGATTCACGTGATCACTCAGCGGAACGTCACATAGTAACAAACATAACACATCGCTGTCATAGAAACTAGTATACATGCTAGGGACCTTACAGGAAAATCATACAGTAGTTAGAGGATAAAACACCCAGGTTATATGGGCGGATGACGTGCAATTATACAAAAGCACCATCGCTTGGCATCTGCATACAGAAAACAGGGGGAGGGGAGGGCATCAGTCGTAATCCTCCCACTATGTTCGTCACAGTTTAACCCCTTGTCGGGTGGAAATCCTCCACAGTAATTATATAAATGCGCGTACGACAGTAATAATTGTGTAATGTAATCAGCAGTAATCCAGGGACAGGCCGTACATGACCAGAATGAGCATCTCGCCTCCCTTTGAGCAAAGCCCTTCCAACCGCAGGTCCTGAAAGTGAAATAGTAAAAGAAATATATTAACCAAATATATTCATTAAAAACAACAATTTTTTTCAACACATACATCGGCAGGAAACAGGACTAGAGGGAATCATATGAAAAGCCAAGGCCTATATTCTACGTTCAAACCCATCGGTCGAATGGTTTGTAACTTAAAAATCCATTCGGACTCACGTTTTTTGAGCATCCTTATGTGGTCACCTCCAGTCCGCGGTAACGGAACATGATCGAGGATCATAAACTTAAGATCTCCTTCAACATGTTCCATATCCGCGAAGTGGTGTGAAACAGGCAGATCCATACGTTTTTTCCGTATAGAGAACCGGTGTTGGTTAAACCGGGATTTAAAGTCACATGTGGTTTCACCCACATATAATAACTTACAGGGGCACCATAAAACATAAATCACAAAACACGAGTCGCAGGTCAGATAAAATTTAAGGGGGTAAGAAATCCCAGTTTGTGGATGAGTAAATACCCGTCCCTTCACCATGTATTTGCAATTTACACAGTGGAGGCACGGGTAGCTGCCATTATTTTTCGGGGCCAAGAGTAATTGACGTGTGCTTTTTTGTGAGCCTATATCGTTTTTGACTAATTTGTCTTTTATATTACGGGCTCTCTTATAAGAAATGAGCGGTCTACTGCAGAATTCAGGGATATTTTTATGTTCCGTTTTGAGAATTGACCAGTGTTTATTTAGTATCTTATTGACATGTGGACTTGCTTCACAAAAAGTAGAAACAAAAGGTATTCGCTGGAACTGTTTTCGTGGAGTACCTTGAAACAGTTCACTTCTTTCTTTTTGATTAATACGTTTAAGTTGCTGCTGCAAAACAGAAGCAGGGTACCGTCTTTGTCTAAAGTTCTGTGTCATGGTATCCAAAGTTGCATTTAATGTCGAGGTGTCACTGACTATGCGTTTCACCCTGATAAATTGGCTATAAGGTAACGACCGCACCATCGTCCGGGGATGAGCACTGTCAAACCTCAGGATGGTATTGCGGTCAGTAGGTTTGGTGTAAACCTCAGTGCTCAACGCGTTGCCAGTGTACCTTACATTAACATCTAAAAAATGTAATGTATTGGTAGAAAACTCCAAAGTAAATTGTATGTCAGGAATCAAACTTTTTAAAAAGTTGTGAAACAGGTGTAACTCCGAGGCAGTACCTGTCCAAATAACAAAAATATTGTCTATGTATCTCCACCACCTCAGCACATGGCTGAAGTGGTGGGACACATAGACGTATTGTTCCTCCAAATGGGAGACGACCATGTTGGCGTAAGTGGGGGCCACATTCGTCCCCATGGCCGTCCCTCTGATTTGCATGTAATAATCATCCCCAAAGAGGAAATAATTATTATGTAAAATCATGCGTAACAAAGCCAAGAAAAAAGTTTTTGCCTCAATCGTATAGTCAGAATTGGCTAAAGCGGATTCCACAAATGTCATCCCTAAATCATGCTGTATAGAAGTATACAGACTGACGATGTCGAAGGAGGCCAAAATGGCGTCCTCCGGCATCGTCACGTCTGCTAACTTAGACAAAAAATCTGTGGTGTCGCTCAGATAAGATCTTGAGTTAATTACGTACGTCTGTAGAATCTTGTCTAAAAAAATTGAAGCGTTGCTGAGTAGAGAGCCACCGCCAGAAACAATAGGTCGGCCGGGTGGACACTGTAAGTTCTTATGAATTTTTGGTAATAAATAAAATAAAGGGGTGACTGGATGTTCATGGGATTATAGATCATACAAACCCGCATCCAAAGCACTTACCAAATACAACTGAAATAAATAAATAAGACACGTGGACACAATATATGGTGGAAGATTTTGGCCACGACCAGCTTTATTAAAGAACAGCTTAAACCAAATAAACATTAAACCAATGTACCAATATAACCTTTATAACCATGTAACGGCCCAGCCATAAGCTCGGACCAACCAGCTTAATACCCTAGATTAGACCAGCCATAAGCTCGGCCTAAATACCCGAATAACTCGTCCGCTCACCATTTCAGTGAGCGACTTTACCCACCGGACCAGACCGACTAAGCAGGAGGCATGGCCCCCCCCCCCCCCCACCCATAGCTTCTTCTATCATAGCCTGAAAGCCCAAATTAAATATATCAAGACCAATGGAAGACAGATGAACACCATCAGAAAAATACAGGCCGGGCAAACCTCCCTCCAAGTCCACGTGTCGATAGGAGAAACCCCAAACCAAGGGCATAAATTTCGCCATGACTCTGTTGATGCGAATCCTAATCTTATCCAGGTATTTCAGATTCGCACAAGATAGCCATACCAGCCGCGGAACCATCTCTGAATAAACCAAACGTGACACAGGAAACAATCTCCGCAACCGGACCAAAGCACGCTTCATGCTGAAGGCTAACTCCATGGTCCCAAGCTTCCCCACGTTATTGCCACCAGCATGAAGAATAATAATATCAGGGTCCGGATACAACGAACACATTTCTAAAATCACATCAATAATACCCTCCCAGCGTAGTCCTCTGACACCATTCCAATGGACCCTAACATTGTCCATAGACCATGACAGGTTATCACCGTACGATCTTCCTGCAGCTCTCCGCTGGGCCCAATGAACGAAGGAATGGCCAACGATCCATACGGTGATGCCTTGGAAACCTGAGAAGACAAACAACATTAGAGGGCATCAGGAAAGGGACGAACATACAACTTAAAGCGATTGGAGGACCATCTCCCAATCCCCTTATTATTGAAGAGCCCAAACCAAATTGAGCTGCTGTGGATGCAGCCCCGATCCTGAAGGAGTGTGATGTAAACCGAAAGTCCTCCAAACCCAATACACTAAGACATTTACACAACACCCTCCGAAACTGATACTGTGTTAAAGGGGAAAAATCCTGATGAACAAAAAACAGAGAACCACCGACAGGTCTGCACTTCCAGAAACGCGATAGCATACTCACCGGGCAGAGGTCACCTGACCTGACCCTGCCCACCCGAATCCAAGAACCTTGTCCAGCCTGATCCGTCTTAGTAGTAGGAAGAAAAAACAAACATAGTTAGCATGAATGTGCACATTAGCTAACAATAGCCCTAAGCCAGACCTGCTGCTTTTCGGCAACAGCTCGCTTATCCTGAAAGCCCCCAAAAACATGCACAAAAATACGGTAGAAAAAAGCAGAGACTCATAATCACTGATGCAAAGCACAGCTGTAGCTTCACACAAAGCAACCAATAAATCAGGGGAGATAGGACACCTGCTGTCAGAAGCACAGTTACCTCTCTTATAACCCTTCAACATCTGTTTTACCATAAAATATTCCATAAAGGAAGGAACCCCCAAAATCCTAAGAAAGAATGAAACACCGGACAAGATCCTAACTACCGTGGCATGAGCTAACCTCATCTTAAAAAGAGACAGACAAAAAGCTAACGCCGAAACCTCATTACTCACAAAGGGAGACCCACCTCTACCTTCCACAAAACGACACCAACGACTCCACGAACGGACATAGTCTGACCACGTCGCTGGGGCTACTGACGACTGAAGATACGACATTCCTAGGACCAGATCAGACTCCACAGATGTGGAGGGCACATTTCCCCTTCCAAATCGGCACCCGCTGCCAACGAGCAAAATTTCTGAAACTGAAACCGAGACAAAGCATCAGCAATAGAATTATCTATACCTGGAATATGGCGCGCCTTTATCCAAATATTCAGCTGCAAACAGAGCAAAACTAAATGGCGTAACAGCTTTACAACTAATGGACACTTTGAGGACAAGCAATTAACCGCAAATAACACCCCCTTATTATCTGTGTGTAGAAAGATCCTTTTATTAGCAAAAAACCTACCCCATAAAACCAGAGCCACAATAACAGGGAACAATTCTAAAACCACTATATTCTTTGTTACACCATTATCCACCCAAGAAGAATGCCACGCAGCCGCACACCAGTGTCCATTCCAGAAAGCCCCGAAACCAGACGCCCCTGCTGCATCCGTGAACAGCTTTAAAGAGGGGGCAAACACAAACTGATCCTGCCAAAAGGAACGACCATTATAATTCCTAAAAAATTCCAACCAAATCACTAAATCTTCCTTACTATCCCTACACAACCGAACATGAAAACCGGATTCCTAATACCAGCAATTAAGGCCGCCAGCCGACGACAAAAAACCCGACCCATTGGCATAACTCTAGATGCAAAAGCCAAAAGACCCAGCAATGACTGAATCTCCTTAACCATAGCTTTCCTCCTACCCAACAGATCTGAAATCACAGAACAAATTTTAATTACCTTCTCCTGAGGAAGACGGAACTCCCCCTTTACTGAATCAATAGTAATACCTAAATACTCCAAACAATTAACAGGATAAACAGTCTTCTCAGCAGACAACGGAACACCAAACTCGGAACAAACCTGGAAAAACGAATCCAACAAAGCAGAACAAACTGGGGAACCAACTGGACCAATAAACAAAAAATCATCTAAATAATGCGTCACTGCGCCTTTCATGCACCGAACAGACACAACCCATTCAATAAAAGAGGAAAAAGCTTCAAAATAAAAACAGGATACAGAACAACCCATAGGTAAACATCTGTCAAAATAAAACAACCCTTGAAACTGAAAACCCAGAGAATTAAAACAAGACGGGTGAACCGGCAATAAGCGAAAAGCCGACTGAATGTCGGCCTTTGCCATTAAAGCACCCTGACCAAACGAGCGAACCATGTCCACTGCAGCGTCAAAGGTAGCATATTTAACAGAACATAATGCCTTATCAATCTCATCATTTAAAGATGCCCCATAAGGGAAAGATAAATGATGAATCAAACGAAAGGCATTAGGTTCCCTCTTAGGTACAATACCCAATGGTGAGAGACGGAAATTGACAAACGGAGGGGAAGAGAAAGGACCAGAAATCCTATCCGCCTCCAACTCCTTCATCAACTTCGCAAGCACCACGGATGGGAATTGGTTAACTGAAGACAGATTATTAACCCATTCACAACCAGAACCTGAAAATGAAGGCAAAATAAAACCCACAGAAAAACCTTTAAGTAGTAATTCCGCCATCTTGCGATTTGGATACTGCTCTAACCATGGACCCATGCTCGCTACCCTTACTGGAGTCCAGGCTCTTTGAAACATACTCCCTTGCGGATGGCTGAGAGGGCAGATTTGCTTTCTTGAAGCAACGCACCATGGGGTGGCTGCCTCCGCAAAAGGTACACTCATGCCGATATCTACATGAGGAAGGCCATCGACACTGCGACTCATTGAACGCAAAGCAGGTGCCCTTCCTCAAAGCAGATGGCTGAGAAACTGTTGGAGGCGGCTGCTGCCTAGGGGCGGAAAAGGAGGTACGATGCGGCACCAACAAATTGAGCCACAAACCCACATCCTTTGCCCCCCAACGCATACCAGGGTATACAGACAATTTTTGCCTCACACCTTCATCATAAGAGAACCACCCCACACCACCAAAATTTTTATAGGCTTCCAAAACATTATCTAAATGCTGGAATAACCCAGAACACTTTTGAGGAAATTTCTCACCCATGACACTACAAAAAATACAATACGCCTGCAACCAATTGTTGAAAGACCGAGGAATCGGACGTCGCCGATCCTCCTCGGTCTTCTCATCACGCTTGTCTAATTTAATTACAAAATCCTTAGACGCAGGCAGAAGAGATAAAATATCGACAAATTCATTACGCCAAATTTTTTCTTTAACAGAAACAGGCAAATGAAAACCTAAGGGAGAGCCTCCTTGTAACAAGTCTCCGCTACCCCCTTCCGCTTACAAAATAACGGAAGAGGGAGGGAACCTTCGCTGTCAGAATTCTGCTCATCCCTCTGCCCGACCGACCGCCATGCGGACGTAACATCATCCGCAACGGCAGACGGCACAGCAGATAGCGGGACAGCGGGAATCATAGCTTGAAGCGAGGAGAGGACAGAGGACAAGGAGGTAAGTACCGGAGCTAAGCCACTAAGGCACTCACCATCAGACGAAGCCTCAGTCCTGTGAGGAGGGGAAAGTGACGACGCTCCTGGTGGCAAAGAGGTATCTTCTTGGCACGCATACGCCCGCAGCTCAACACCGGAGTGGAGCCGCACAGCTGGACGCTGCCCCTGATGACCGCGGGTCCTGGACCTCTTCCCACTTCTGCGGCGAAAAGAAGTTCCTTGACTGTCCACCAGAGGGCGCCCGGGAAACAAAGGACCACCGGAACCATCAGCTACATCGAAGTTCCTGGGGGACACAATAGGCTGCTGCACCACCGGAAGTGACATCACGCCTGCACAGCTACTTCCGGGTCCGGACTCCGATGCCTGCCGCTTCTCTGGACGCCGCCGCTCAGCAGAGGACCTGGAGGGAGAAGGGGAAAAACGGGTGCGCTGCCTCCTCTCACGCTGAGAAGAGCGCAGCGCAGGCAAGGCAGCAACAGGAATCGCAGGCTCCGGTCCATCACCACAGAGGGCTCCCACAGCTACAGGCAACTCCCGAACAGCAGGCGACAGGTCGGACAGGCAAGCCTCCAGCCAGGCAGACGCTCCCTCCTCCTCAGCACGGCTCCGCAGGGCAGCGACGAAATCCTCCATCAGGTACGGCCACAGCAACGGCAGACAGCAGGCGAATCCTCACAGGGGGCAGACAGGCAGAGTGCAGCTCTAATCTTGCGGTTTTTGCTGACAGCTGTATCACTGACAGCCACCGCAATATATACATGGATAGACCCCAACCCCACAAATCATCAGCCAATGCCCTAACTGTTGCTGGGCATCAACAATTAATCTGCCCAGCAACCTTCCCCTATAGGTGCCCTAACTAGCCAATCCCCAACCCTTGACCTCCCCTCAGCAACAATGGATAAATTTAGCCACACTGACCACCACTTTCGGTGGGAAAATTTTCCCGCCAAAACCTCACCTAATGACCTAGTCATGATCATAATCCCATGCGGATCCTTCCATATTAGGTTCCAGGATCCTAACAATCTGCAGGAACTCGCTCAGTTGTTCATCAATGAGGCCAGTTTGTGTGTAGGTGTTGACTAATGACTTAAATTCACGCTGTATATCAAATCTGGGATCCCTTTGGAGTTTGACATAAACTGCGGAATCTGATAATTGACGGACTGCCTCTGTCAAGTACATAGCAGTATCCATGACCACCACCGCACCACCCTTGTCAGCAGACTTGATGGTGAGGGAGTGGTCATGGATCAACTGCTCAAGTGCATGTAATTCCTGTTTAGAAATATTGGGGTGTTGGATGCGATCCAAGAGCCCAGATTGTTTTAGCTCCTGTATATCACCCAACACCGCGTCTGAAAACACGTCAAAAGCCTTAGATGAAATTTGGGGGGAAAAAATCCCTCCTAACCCGCAGTCCCCAATCAGACAGGCGTAATTCATGCATAGGCTGAGTAGTAAGACTGTGTACATCCTGAAAATGGATTTTTAGTTTAATTAGTCTAAAAAAATACAACAAATCGGCTTCCAATTCATACCAATTAATGACACTGGCTGGACAAAAACTTAGACCCTTTTCAAGTAACTGTGTTTGTACAGGTGTCAATATGTGGGAAGATATATTTACCACCGTCAAGCATTGGTCTTTCTCAGCGTCTTTTGGCTTCTTGTCTTTACGGTACCGATTTCTATTTCGACCGCCCCTTCTTGTGGCTTTTTTCCAAGATTTGGTGGAGGCCCTAAAAAAGCAGCTGAATTACCAGTATTGGAGTCGTCACGCTTTTTGGTTCTTTTCTGGCTCGGATTTGGATTGGATCGATTACTATCATTCCAATTGTAAACGTGTCCCGTAGTATAATCAGTTGTGTCTCTTTGCCATTTTCCTCGCTTAGTTTCTTGGATGTCACTTTTGAGTTTGTTAAGATGGGGTTGAAATTTGTTGTAGTAGTCGTCAAAGTCCTGTGAGGACATGGTTGCCCTCAGTGCAGCTTCAAGGGGTTAAACTGTGACGAACATAGTAGGAGGATTACGACTGATGCCGTCCCCTCCCCCTGTTTTCTGTATGCAGATGCCGAGCGACGGTGCTTTTGTATAATTGCACGTCATCCGCCCATATAACCTGGGTGTTTTATCCTCTAACTACTGTATGATTTTCCTGTAAGGTACCCTTGCATGTATACTAGTTTCTATGACAGCGATGTGTTATGTTTGTTACTATGTGACGTTCCGCTGAGTGATCACGTGAATCACCCATAGTGACGTCACGGTCATGCGCATCTGCAGTTCCGGGACGCCGGATCCATGCGACGCAACTCGCTACATTGTATCCTCCCAGGATTGAGCACGCCTGATTCCACGCCTGGTCCTGTTAACTTTTTACACTTACAGGTGATGATGATTCACAGTTTATTGTCACTTATGTATTTTGATTGTAATAACTATGAATATGTATATCTGGGGGTTTTGTATATACCGATTACGGTTTCACTTTTTGTTACCCTCCAGACAAGTCACATTTTTTTCTGATGATATGTACTGTATATTTTGTTTTTTGAATGTTTTAATAATTGTCACTTATGCAAGACAATTAGCCACGACTGCATAAATATCCACAGTCTTCACAATGTTGTATTGCTTGATAATGGTCCCAGCAAGCGGACCGAAACGTCGCATAGGTGAATAAAGGGTCCCACCTTTTTCACTAAACGGAGTGCTGCGGTGTCATTCTTCTTTCTATTTGATACACCTTGGTGAGGTGACTCCACCGCTGGCACCCATACCATCTACTACCAGGAGTGCTGCCTTGAATTATATATATAGAATGTGTCGGCAGATAAGAACCATTTGGCCCATCTAGTCTGCCCAACATAACTACCACTAACTGCAGGTCTTTTTTCACACAAAAAAAAAATTAAAAATACATTATTATATATAAATAGAAATATAGAACTCTCTATATATATTTATATAAAGCCCTAACTACAATTTGTTATTTTTGAGCCCAAAAAAAACGAATAACACAGATGTGAAAAAAAAAAAAAAAGCTCAAAGAATAATCCCCAGATGCTAATCAGGAAGGTATGCACTGAACAGCACTTGGCGGTCACAGCTTGCATGCCGAAAAAGTGGTGCAGAACTGGAAAATTGTAAAAAAAAAACTAAAATGACCAAAAAAAGCGCATGGACCAAACTGCGTCCATAAAAAAAGGACGGGGGAGCTGGGAAGGGACAAGGATGGAGGGTGGTTTAGGGATCTGGAACATCTGCAAATCAAAAAAAAAAAAAATCAGTGCAGCAATTCCAGTTCTTCTTTTCTTCTGAAAAAGTTTAAACAGCAGTGAACCACAAGTCAACAGCAGCACAGAAAAGCACAGTACCTCTCTGCACGCATTAACCAGCTAGAATGGCTGGATGCAGGGAGGTTCAGCCCTTTCCTGTGCATCTATAGTTCTGCCATTGGCTAGAGCGGTGTTCCAGCCAATTGCAGCACCGGCAGGGTACGCCAAACACTGGTGTCCCCTGTCTTCATTGAGCGGCCAATCGCAGCATGGAGCTGCAGGGGAGCGGTGCTGCACCATACTGCCCTTACCCGGCATGGATGCCTGCCGGTAAGAGCATCCATTGTGCCCCAATTCCCCCGCGATTCCCTCCCAGCCTCCCAGCGGTGGAGCTTGTGCAGTACATGTACGTCACTGGTCCTTAAGTCACGTCCAGATGTGACGTACATGTACGGCAAGAGTCATTAAGGGGTTAACTGCAAACAGCTGAAAGTTTGTACAGTTGACAAATATACCTAATTTGCAATAGGGTTTAATAATTTTGATTGCAACTCTATATCATATAGCTCATTTGCAACGTACAATAAATTTCACAATAATCCTCACCACTGTGGTCCAGAGGGAAGAACCCCTTCCCCCCCATTATTTTATAACCCAAACGCTTATTTCTTAGAGAATTTATCAATTTCATTTCTAGTAAGAAAAAAAATTCATATTCAATATTTTTCTTCACCTAATTATACCAGTTTTCCAAAACCAAGCATATCATAAAGGTTATCTTTAAATAATTTGTATTATAAAATAAGTGAACTGGTTTAGAGTCTAATGGGAAAACAACTGTGGCATGAGGAGTTCACCAAAGCATATAAAACCATACAGTTGAAGCATACAGTAATTTTGTGGTTTTTCGTGTACCTTTTTTGTGTTTCTCTTTTTAGATTGACACAAAAAAAAAAAATTGGGACAGATGGTAGCCATACGTTTGGATCCTTCTGCTCATTGACTTCTTTTGTAAACCATAAAAAGCTATTCAGGACACTCCAGCAGGACACGTCTGACATATTTTGAAACTTGTGAATGTACTAGTAGAAGTGTTATTGTGGTGGTGGCAATGTATACTTTTATATACAGTACATATAAAGGTGCATATCAGGCATTCTGGCCAAATGTGATTGAAATGTAAGGAATATTACAACCTGTAACTTAGTGCAACTTTTTAAACTTAAGTTAACTACTAAAATAAGCTAGTAGGGATGAGCGAACCTAAACCTGACCGGGTTTGGGTTCAGGGACTGAAGGAATTCCATTATGGATTCCGTTATAACGGAATTAGTGATGGAATGCCTTTAAGAGGCATTCCCGTTTTGATCCGTAATAATAGAAATGTATGGCCAAGCATAAAGGAACCGTCTAGTTTCCGTTATGCAGTACTTTGATGCAATACCATGTAGCAGCGTAAGCAAAATTCAAATACAGCATCACTTTTAGCCTCTGTATTGGTGAAATGACTGTGTCTTTCTATTAGTCGGACGTCCATTAACCCTCCTCAAAAACCATCAGACTTTCCCACCAAGACACCAAGAAGACCAGAGCAGCAGTGACTGGTAGGACAGACTGCAAAAGAGCCTAGAGGTAATTTTATATATATATATATATATATATATATACACACAGTACAGACCAAAAGTTTGGACACACCTTCTCATTCAAAGAGTTTTCTTTATTTTCATGACTATGAAAATTGTAGATTCACACTGAAGGCATCAAAACGATGAATTAACACATGTGGAATTATATACATAACAAAAAAGTGTGAAACAACTGAAAATATGTCATATTCTAGGTTCTTCAAAGTAGCCACCCTTTGCTATGATTACTGCTTTGCACACTCTTGGCATTCTCTTGATGAGCTTCAAGAGGTAGTCACCTGAAATGGTTTTCCAACAGTCTTGAAGGAGTTCCCAGAGATGCTTAGCACTTGTTGGCCCTTTTGCCTTCACTCTGCGGTCCAGCTCACCCCAAACCATCTGGATTGGGTTCAGGTCCGGTGACTGTGGAGGACAGGTCATCTGGTGCAGCACCCCATCACTCTCCTTCATAGTCAAATAGCCCTTACACAGCCTGGAGGTGTGTTTGGGGTCATTGTCCTGTTGAAAAATAAATGATGGTCCAACTAAATGCAAATCGGATGGAATGGCATGCCGCTGCAAGATGCTGTGGTAGCCATGCTGGTTCAGTATGCCTTCAATTTTGAATAAATCCCCAACAGTGTCACCAGCAAAGCACCCCCACACCATCACACCTCCTCCTCCATGCTTCACAGTGGGAACCAGGCATGTAGAGTCCATCCGTTCACCTTTTCTGCGTCGCACAAAGATCTCAAATTTGGACTCATCAGACCAAAGCACAGATTTCCACTGGTCTAATGTCCATTCCTTGTGTTCTTTAGCCCAAACAAGTCTCTTCTGCGTGTTGCCTGTCCTTAGCAGTGGTTTCCTAGCAGATATTCTACCATGAAGGCCTGATTCACACAGTCTCCTCTTAACAGTTGTTCTAGAGATGTGTCTGCTGCTAGAACTCTGTGTGGCATTGACCTGGTCTCTAATCTGAGCTGCTGTTAACCTGCGATTTCTGATGCTGGTGACTCGGATGAACTTATCTTCCGCAGCAGAGGTGACTCTTGGTCTTCCTTTCCTGGGGCGGTCCGCATGTGAGCCAGTTTCTTTGTAGCGCTTGATGGTTTTTGTGACTGCACTTGGAGACAGTTTCAAAGTTTTCCCAATTTTTCGGACTGACTGACTGATCTTAAAGTAATGATGGCCACTAGTTTTTCTTTACTTAGCTGCTTTTTTCTTGCCATAATACAAATTCTAACAGTCTATTCAGTAGGACTATCAGCTGTGTATCCACCTGACTTCTCCACAACGCAACTGATGGTCCCAACCCCATTTATAAGGCAAGAAATCCCACTTATTAAACCTGACAGGGCACACCTGTGAAGTGAAAACCATTTCAGGTGACTACCTCTTGAAGCTCATCAATAGTGATGAGCGGCAGGGGTCATATTCGAATTCGCGATATTTCGCGAGTATTTTGTCGCAAATTCGAATATTCGTTATATTCTACGATTTTTTTTACTCAAGAAATCGGCAAGGTAATGATTGTGTAATATGGGAATTTTCGTAATTCGTATTTTCGGATTCGAATTTTTTGTTGCGAATTTTTCAACTTACAACTATTAGACAAAGAAGATTATAGCACTATATTAGCTAAATTGCTCTGTATTCGATTTTTTTTCGAATATTCACTATAATGCTATAACTTTGTTTTTTCGAAATATTCGTACAAACCGGATTCCCAAAAAGTTGGGATACTATACAAATCGTGAATAAAAACTGAATGCAATGATGTGGAGGTGCCAACTTCTAATATTTTATTCAGAATAGAACATAAATCACGGAACAAAAGTTTAAACTGAGAAAATGTACCATTTTAAGGGAAAAATATGTTGAATCAGAATTTCATGGTATCAACAAATCCCCAAAAAGTTGGGACAAGGCCATTTTCACCACTGTGTGGCATCTCCCCTTCTTCTTACAACACTCAACAGACGTCTGGGGACCGAGGAGACCAGTTTCTCAATTTTAGAAATTGGAATGCTCTCCCATTCTTGTCTAATACAGGCCTCTAACTGTTCAATCGTCTTGGGCCTTCTTTGTTGCACCTTCCTCTTTATGATGCACCAAATGTTCTCTATAGGTGAAAGATCTGGACTGCAGACTGGCCATTTCAGTACCCGGATCCTTCTCCTACGCAGCCATGATGTTGTGATTGATGCAGAATGTGGTCTGGCATTATCTTGTCGAAAAATGCAGGGTCTTCCCTGAAAGAGATGACGTCTGGATGGGAGCATATGTTGTTCTAGAACCTGAATATATTTTTCTGCATTGATGGTGCCTTTCCAGACATGCAAGCTGCCCATGCCACACGCACTCATGCAACCCCATACCATCAGAGATGCAGGCTTCTGAACTGAGCGTTGATAACAACTTGGGTTGTCCTTGTTCTCTTTGGTCCGGATGACATGGCGTCCCAGATTTCCAAAAAGAACTTTGAATCGTGACTCGTCTGACCACAGAACAGTCTTCCATTTTGCCACACTCCATTTTAAATGATCCCTGGCCCAATGAAAACGCCTGAGCTTGTGGATCTTGCTTAGAAATGGCTTCGTCTTTGCACTGTAGAGTTTCAGCTGGCAACGGCGGATGGCACGGTGGATTGTGTTCACTGACAATGGTTTCTGGAAGTATTCCTGAGCCCATTCTGTGATTTCCTTTACAGAGATCACGGGCATCCAGTATGGTTTTACGGCCTTGACCCTTACGCACAGAGATTGTTCCAGATTCTCTGAATCTTCGGATGATGTTATGCACAGTTGCTGATGATAGATGCAAAGTCTTTGCAATTTTTCGCTGGGTAACACCTTTCTGATATTGCTCCACTATCTTTCTGCGCAACATTGTGGGAATTGGTGATCCTCTACCCATCTTGGCTTCTGAGAGACACTGCCACTATGAGAAGCTCTTTTTATACCCAATCATGTTGACCTAATTAGTGTTAATTGGTCTTCCAGCTCTTCGTTATGCTCAAATTTACTTTTTCCAGCCTCTTATTGCTACTTGTCCCAACTTTTTGGGGATTTGTTGACACCGTGAAAATTTGAATCAACGTATTTTTCCTTTAAAATGATACAGTTACTCGGATTAAACGTTTGATCTGTCATCTACGTTCTATTACAAATAAAATATTGACATTTGCCATCTCCACATAATTGCATTCAGTTTTTATTCACAATTTGTTTAGTGTCCCAACTTTTTTGGAATCCGGTTTGTAATATTTTAAAACAAGGATATATAGCAATATAGCGAATATCAAAAAAAAAAAAACGAATACAGAGCAATTTAGCTAATATAGTGCTATTTTTTTTTATAGTTGGCATTTTTTTCCAATCTGAACTTCAGATGAGAAAAAATTACAACTATTAGACAAAGAAGATTATAGCACTATATTAGCTAAATTGCTCTATATTAGTTTTTTTCAAATATTCGCTATATTGATATAACTTCATTTTTTCGAATATTCGTAATATTCTAAAACAAGAATATATAGCAATATAGCGAATATTCAAAAAAAACGAATATAGAGCAAAATTCGCAAACACTACTACTCCTAAAGTCAAGTATATTGCAGCCTTCTTATTGGCCCAGAGGGATCATGTGTACTGATTAAAAATAAAAAAAGGGAAAAAAAGGGAAATTTTTTTTTTTACTATATTCGAAATATTCGTGAATTTTCGAAGTAACTATATTCGCGATAAAAATTCAAAATTCAAATATTCGTGATCACCACTACTCATCAAGAGAATGCCAAGAGTGTGCAAAGCAGTAATCAAAGCAAAAGGTGGCTACTTTGAAGAACCTAGAATATGACATATTTGCAGTTGTTTTTTACACTTTTTTGTTATGTATATAATTCCACATGTGTTAATTCATAGTTTTGATGCCTTCAGTGTGAATCTACAATTTTCATAGTCATGAAAATAAAGAAAACTCTTTGAATGAGAAGGTGTGTCCAAACTTTTGGTATGTACTGTATATATATATATATGTAAAATATAGATTATGATATATTGGTGTGAAAGTGCACATCCCTGTTGTCGACTTTAAAGGAGTATTCTCATCTCAGATCTTGAGATCTCAGATCTACACTGAACAAAAATATAAACGCAACACTTGGTTTTGCTCCCATTTTGGCTGAACTAAAAGATCTGAAACACAAATCTGTCTAAATCTGTGTTAGTGAGCACTTCTCCTTTGCCAAGATAATCCATCAAGGTGCTGATTAGACAGCATGGATTTTGCACCGGTGTACCTTAGACTGCCTACAATAAAAGACCATTCTGAAATGTGCACAGTTTTGCCTTACTGGGGGGGGGGGGGGGGGTGGGGGGGCACCATTTGCCTCACGCAGTGCAACACATCTCTGTTACATAGAGTAGATCCGGTTGTTGATTGTGGCCTGTGGAATGTTGGTCCACTCCTTTTCAATAGTTGTGCGAAGTTGCAGAATATTGGCAGGAACTGGAACACGCTGTCGTATACGCCGATCCAGAGCATCCCAAACATGCTCAATGGGTGACATGTTCGGTGAGTATGCTGGCCATGCAAGAACTGGGATGTTTTCAGCTTCTAGGAATTGTGTACAGATCCTTGCAATATGGGGCCGTGCATTATCATGCTGCAACATAAGGTGATGGTCGTGGATGAATGGCACAACAATGGACCTCAGGATCTCGTCACGGTATCTCTGTGCATTCAAAATGCCATCAATATAATGCACCTGTGTTCATTGACCAGAACATACGCCTGCCCATACCATAACCCCACTGCCACCATGGGCCACTTGATCCACAACTTTGGATGTCAGCAAACCGCTCACCCACACAATGCCACACACGCCGTCTGCCATCTGCCCTGAACAGTGAAAACCGGGACACATCCGTGAACAGAACGCCTCTCCAACGTGCGAGACGCTATCGAATGTGAGCATTTTCCCACTCAAGTCGGTTACGATGACAAACTGCAGTCATGTCCAGAACCTGATGAGGACGACAAGCATGCAGATGAGCTTCCCATAGACGGTTTCTGACAGTTTGCGCAGAAATTCTTTAGTTATGCAAACCGATTGTTGCTGCATCTGTCCGGGTGGCTGGTCTCAGACGATCATGGAGGTTAACATGCTAGATGTGGTCCTAGGCTGGTGTAGTTACACGTGGTCTGCGGTTGTGTGGTCGGTTGGATGTACTGCCAAATTCTTTTAAATGTCTTTGGAGAGAAATGAACATTCATTGCACAGGCAACAGCAATCAGCATGCCAATTGCACGTTCCCTCAAACGTTGCGACATCTGTGGCATTGTGCTGTGTTATCAAACTGCACATTTCAGAGTGGACTTTTATTGTGGGCTGTCTAAGGCACACTTGTGCAATATTCATGCTGTCTAGGTGTGAGGTGGGATGGATTATCTTGGCAAAGTAGAAGTGCTCACTAACACAGATTTAGACAGATTTGTGAACATTATTTGAGAGTAATGGGTCTTTTGTTTATGTAGAAAATGTTTTAGATCTTTGAGTTCAGCTCATGCAAAATGGGAGCAAAACGGAAAGTGTTGCGTTTATATTTTCATTCAGTGTATATACAAATGTCCGATAGATGCTGGTTCCACCTTTGGGTCCCACACCTGTCTCTAGGATGGGGTCTCTCACCTGTCTTGTCTCACCCCATCCTGCTGACTGCTATATCAAGATTGCGAGTGATGGCTGAGTAAATGGAAGCAGTCAAGTGCACTGGTCCAGATTTACTATTGTGTCTGAGCCACGAATTTGGTGCAAAATGTGGCACAATTTGGAGTAAAAAGTTTCATCCAGTGTTGCACAAGGGGTGCAGGTTAGTAGGAATGGAGGAATGGCCTAAAATGCAATTTTGGCACCAAAATGCCCAAAGTCAAGCTTTTAGACAGGCAGTGTATAGTTGCATCATATTTATGCTGTTTCTGTAACTACAACGTAATACAGTAAGTTTTGCTGTTGACTTAAACCCAGCCATCTCTTGCAGTCTCGGTGTGGCACTTTGGCATGGCCTAATAGGCATACAGCTTTTGTTAGGACCCCCACCAGCCATTGCCACCGATGTCCCCAGCATGTTTTGCCAGGACCAATGGGGACAGATGGATCTTCCCCTCTATCTAATCACTTAAATTCCATGGTCTCTATTGACCTTGGCTTCTAGGGGGTACAGTGAGAGCCCTGCTGTCAGTCAGTAACTATGTCAAGGAGGCTTCATGGAAGTCTATCCATTACATACACTAACATCATAGAGGCTTAAAGGGTTAATACAACTCACCTGATGTGTTTTGTTGCATGTGTATTTTTTTTTTTTTTTTTTATTATTTTTTTTTTTTTTTTTTTTGCAAATACAAAATCTGTCTTTATTGAAATAATTAAAATCATTTTATGTCCCAATAAATAATTATGAGGATAAGATCAAACATGGAGACAATACTCATAGAGACAATGCTGTACCAAGAACATCACCACTTGACAACACAAACAATCCTCCAATAAAGTAGAGCAACATGTACCCAAAACCAGTATTCACTTTTCCTGAATCTGCACATATTTATCCATCCTTGTCCTCCAGCCATAACAGGTCATAAAAACCATATCAGGTGTTCAGAGTGTTCTGTCCCTTAAATTGACGGTCTACTTTTGAATAACTTTCTGGATTGTTTGTTTATCTAACTAGGTAAAAAATTCTCTGCTAATCAATTTCTTAATATACAATATCTAGTGCTAAAAAAAAACTCTTTACCGGCATAGATTTAGCTATACGAGAGGAGCTGGCAGTAATGCACTTTTTTTTTTTTTTTTTTTTTTTAAAGTTTATTGGGAAAATTACAAAACATTAACAGCAAAATTTTTTACAACCCCTCAATTATTAATGACCCAACCAAATGTAGATAAATATAAATATAGTTAGTTCATCTTTTAGTTGCATTTATAAAAAACCCTCCCCTCCCTCCCCCCTAGTCTGTGGTGCGTCAAGGTAGGACCCCCATAAACAAACCAACATGACCTCAGTTAGTCAATCTTCCAGCCACCCCATATCCTATTCCACTGGTCCTCAACTTCCCTCCGTTTATATATGATTTTCTCGTAATTTTTTACCTTATCAGTTAAATTTATCCATATATTTATGTCTGGAGTGGATCGGGCAAACCAGGTCCGACTAATCAGAACTCTAGCCAACATCAATATTCTGCTCAGAAAGATCTTTTGATACTTGTGATTTTTTAATTTGGAAAAGTCGTTAAGCACGAATACATGAGGTTCAAAAGGAATTCGAATTTTTAGTTTATGGATAATACAATTATTAATACTATTCCAGTATTTTACAAGTTCTGGACAAGTCCAAACCATGTGGAGGAAGTCTGCTCCTACAATATCACATTTGGGGCAGTTAGATGTGGCTCTCAACCCGCATTTATTCATCCATAGGGGAGTAATGTATAGTCTATGGGAAATGTAAAATTGTATTAGGACATGGTTAAAGTTCTGGGATACTGAAGTCAGATTCCCAAAAATATTCTCCCACCCTTCTACTCGCAAGTGCGGGCAGTCCGCTTCCCATGCTTTTTGTCCTGGTGATTGTATATCGCTAAACCGTGCCTTAATTAATAACTTATATATATTGGAAATCTTTATTCTAGAAGGTGTACCCCCTACCCAATCATTCAAAAAAGATAAATTATCTATTTCCAGCAGACGTTTATCGTCCAAACTGGATAGTACAGATCGCAATTGAAAATACCTAAACCATGAGAGATTTCTTATATTATGTGTCATTTCTCTAAAGGATTTAATTTCTCTATCTTTAACTACCTGTGAAATATATAATATTTTATTCTTCTGCCAAAAAGTGTCAGCTGCAATATCATCTAACCTATGTAAATAGAAATTATGCCAAAGAGGCGTAAATGTGAGTGAACCCCTAACCTTCAACCATGTCCTAGTTATACCCCACACTTTCAGAAGTAGATTTATAGTCTCTTTATAGCCTTGCTCATAGCTCTTCAAAAGCCCGGATTCCAACAAGGTAAAAATATTGTTATGAGCGTGGCTAGTTACCAGCTTCCCCAGGAGTGCACTATCCTCTGATTCATAGCACCTCAATAGCTGGGCTGCAATAAAATACCCTTTAAAGTAGGGGAGATTTAACCCCCCACACTCCACTGATTTATACAAATATTCCAGCTTAATTCGCACTCGCTTTCTTCCCCATATTAAATCATTAATTATTCTTTCCATGAGTTTAAAATGTTTGTCTTGTATCCAAATAGGTGTATTCCTGAGCACGTAAAGAAATTGTGGTAGTATCACCATTTTAACTAGTGAAACTCGATCAGCTCTGGATAGGGGAAGTTTCAGCCAGATTCCTATTTTAGCTCTGATCTTTACCATTATGGGGATCAGATTGAGTTGTACAAAATTTTCAACCCGAGGCGATATAGTCAAACCCAAGTATTGAATAGTATCAACAATATCCAACTGTGTAGCAGGAACCTCCTTTTGTGGCAGGGGATCTATTGGGAGCAGACTAGTTTTTGCCCAGTTTATTCGGAGACCAGATACCTCACCAAATGCGTTAACCATTTGAATAATCCTAGGAAGAATGATTTCCGTATGATCTATAAAAAACAGGATGTCATCTGCATATAGTGAGATGCGGTCCTGTGTTCCTAGGGTACCAAATCCTTTAATCTGGTCATCCTGCCTAATGGCCAACGCAAGGGGCTCGATATAAATATCGAATAACAGGGGAGATAATGGGCAACCCTGTCGGGTGCCTCTGTTTAGATCAATACTACTACTCAGAATTCCATTGAGACTCAGTTTTGCCCTTGGGGATCTATACAACAGCCTAAGAGTACGTATAAATTTTTCCCCAAAGCCCATCTTAGCAAGAACCTTCCAGAGGAAGCGCCACTCCACCCTGTCAAAGGCCTTAGAAGCATCCAATGACAGGATGGAGCGGGCAGTCCCCCCCGGGGCCTGGATATTAGAGAAGAGTCGGTGTAAATTATGGTGTGTATTTTTAACGCATATTATATTTTTACTGATGAGTATTCTGTAGATCTGATGTTCCTTTTTACACCATCTTTTATACACTGTGAGTCGCATTCAACTTTGAGTGGTGGTTGAGAGCCACTTTAAATAAAAATAAAAAAGCGAGAACTCGTAAAAACAAGGAGAAATAAATTCTGAAATTCCAAACATTAGCAGATAATACTGGCTGGTAGTATACTATATTATACCATCCAAACTGGCACTGATAAGGGTTACGGATATGTATACAATATTGTCTATGTGTATAACTGAGTTTTTCCATGGTGAGCCACACAGTAAATGTTGCAGGGCCACATGTGGCTCCCAAGCCTCTGGTTGGGGACTACTGCTCTAGATAAAGCTTTTTATGAAATTATTTTCTCTCATAAATTACAGTAATAACAGCCTAATAAAAGATAGAATTGCAGAGTTTGTTATGTTCTTTGGTGTATTTTTGCAATAGATTTTTATACATTGCGGTTTAGAAACGTATTACAAAGCCTTGTGTGAACAAGATCTTAAACAGTTTCCATTTTAAAATACGGTTGTATATAAGTGCAGGCTTGGTGTCATGTGAATAGCTTTATTGATGCTTTGTATTCAAGACCTTTTTAATATAGAACTTGACTATTTTCTTGAATTCCATATCATTGCTTCTCAGATAAAAAAGTGGACTAAGTTACTATTGATGCTGTCATTCAGAAAGCACCAGTATATAATTTTCATGTGTTCAAATTCATTTTTATGTACCTTAAAAGATATTCACACGTAGCAGAATTGTTGCAGAAATTTCTGTTTACAGAAATCCGAGCACATGCAGCAGAACAACCCCAGTCCGATGCATGGAATGAATTTTCAGGTGTAGAAATTTCTGCATCAAGTCTGCCATGTGTGAATACATCCTTCTCTTGTCACAGAACTATTAGTGGATACAAAAACTGAACTTATTCTATTGGCTAAAACTCTGACACTGAAGGTAATGCCCCATGTTTATGACTATATTTTCAGTCTGCATCCAATCTGCAGTTTTTGCGGATCTGATGCCGACCTATTAATTTCACTGGTGTGCTGTCCGCATCCGTATGTCCGTTCCGCGGCCTCACATAAGAAAAAAACTATAGAACATGTTCTATTTTTGTCCTTTTTGCAGAATAGGCATTTGTAACATAGTGAGGGACCAAAGGAAGGAGACATGCAGGATGCACACACCCAGTATATGTGTTTTGCGGATCCACAATTTGCAGACTGCAAAAACGTATGCGGTCATATGCATGGGGCCTTAAAACGTGTATGGAGGGCCAAAAGTACATTCATTTGGTATTTCTGTATATCTTGAATGCCACAGGATTTTATTGATACCCTGTTGGGACATATTTGTGAAATCTGGGTGTATTATATAAATTATGAATCGTCCTGAGGTCCCTCTGGGTGTATCAGGACAGTGTTTTCATGCTTAGAAAAATACTGGATCCACTGCCAGCTTAGGGGTTTATTTAGACTGGTGTCTAAAACGCTGCTCTTAATAAATGTGCCCCTAAGTGTTTATCCTGAGACGGGGAGCCCTACCATCTGCACCATCTTTCTAACAGGTTTCCTCCAACATGGGTTCATCAATGGATTGACTAATTCATTTAGCAGGTAAATAAGAGCAATAGAATATCATTGGTATGCCTGCGTACGGCCTAGCTCTCTGACCTATAGTGTGGTCAAGTGCCACTAATGCTCCTTTTTATCCCCCTTCAAACTCTCCCTCCTAAACATTGTGAACAGCAAAATACAGTCATCTGCTGCCACATCACAGAGGACGGTTGTAAGTTGGCGCCAGCTGCCACTAATCACAGAGTGGAGACCACCAGGATAGGCCCCTAGATGGTACAGTGGTTGGTTAAACGGCTAATTCCTCCCCCATCAGGCAGACCAGCTAAAATATACTGCCAGACAGACAGCAGAACATGATTGAAGTTACACTTCTGTGAAAAAAATATCTTAAATATACTCATACAAATGTGCAAATAGGGATAACACTGAACACTGAGTCATTTAACCCCTTGATGCTTCTGTCAGTAGAGACTGAAAGAGGAAGCTCCCTCTGTAGCTCCATCACTCCCCACAATGCAACAGCACACATTACCAACAGTTGCTGTAGCGGTTTGCGGCTTAAGAGTTCCCCACAGGTCTTCCGTGTACACATGCCGGATGCAGTGTCTAACAGGATGCCTGTCAGTATAGCATCTAAAAATATAATTTAAAAAAAGTTGCCACCTGAATTTACTAAGCAAATAGTTCTGAGCCTCCTATTGGATAATTACTGCACGGGTGATTATCTTTTAGCTGGCAATAAGTTATTTAACCCCAACTGGTGCAATGAGTTGCTTCTCATTTCTTAAACAACCATGTCGAAAGACACATCCTGTGGTCGTGGAAAAGATGTTAGTCTGTTTGAGAAGGGTCTAATCATTGGCATGCATCAAGCACAGAAAACATCTAAGGAGATTGCAGAAACTACTAAAATTGGGTTAACTGGAAGTATAGTGGGGAAGGACCCATTGTATTCGAGGAAGAAATGTGGCGGGAAGAAAATCCTGAATGATCGTGATCGGTGATCACTTAAACGTTTGGTGAAATCAAATCGAAGAAAAACAGTAGAACTCAGGGCTATGCTTAATAGTGAAAGTAAGAGCATTTCCACACGCACAATGTGAAGGGAACTCAAGGGATTTGGACTGAACAGCTGTGTAGCCGTAAGAAAACCACTAATCAGTGAGGCAAACCAGAAAAAAAAGGCTTTAATTTGCTAGGGAGCATAAAGATTGGACTCTGGAGCAATGGAAGAAGGTCATGTGGTCTGATGAGTATAGATTTACCCTGTTCCAGAGTGATGGGCGCATCAGGGTAAGAACAGAGGCAGATGAAGGGATGCACCCATCATGCCTAGTGCCTACTGTACAGTGCTATGATCTGGGGTTGCTGCAGTTGGTCAGGTCTAGGTTCAGCAACAGTATGTGCTCCAAGAATGAGGTCAGCTGACTACTTGAACATACTGAATAACCAGGTTATTCCATCAATGGATTTGTTCTTCCCTGATGGCACGGGCATATTCCAAGATGACAATGCTAGGATTCATCGGGCTCAAATTGTGAAAGAGTGGTTCAGGGAGCATGAGACATCATTTTCACACATGGATTGGCCACCACAGAGTTCAGACCTTAACCCTATTGAGAATCTTTGGGATGTGTTGGAGAAGGCTTTGTGCAGCAGTCAGAATCTACCATCATCAATGCAAGATCATGGTGAAAAATGAATGCAACACTGGATAGAAATAAATCTTGTGACATTGCAGAAGCTTATCAAAACAATGCCACAGCGAATGCGTGCCGTAATCAAAGCTAAAGGTGGTCCAACAAAATATTTTGGTGGCGACTTTTTTTTTGGACGGGCAGTGTATATACTTATATATACCCCAAAATGGTGCCATTGAAAAACACATCTCACCCTGCAAAAAAACAAGCCCTCATACAGCTACTGTATATCAACAGACCTCAACAATGCAAAAAGATCTGGACGCCCACGGAAGACATCAGTGGTGGATGATCGCAGAATAATTACCATGGTGAAGAGAAACCCCTTCACAACAGCCAACTAAGTGAACAACACTCTCCAGGATATAGATGCATCAATATCCAAACCTACCATAAAGAGAAGACTGCATGAAAGTAAATACAGAGCCACTCATAAGCCTCAAGAATAAGAAGGCTAGATTGGACTTTGCTAAAAAAAAACATCTTAAACAAATAGCACACTTCTGGAAGAACATTCTTTGGACAGATGAAACCAAGATCAACCTCACCCAGAATGATGGAAAGAAAAAAGTATGGCAAAGGCATGGTACAGCTCATGATCCAAAGCATACCACATCTGTAAAACACGGCGGAGGCAGTGTGATGGCTTGGGCATGCAGTGCCATTGGGTTTTTATTGATGATGTGACACAGGACAGAAGCAGCCGGATTAATTCTGGGGTTTTCAGAGACACCCTGTGTGCTCAAATCCAGCCAAACTGATTGGTCGGCGTTTCATAACACAGATGGACAATGACCCAAAACATAAAGCCAAAGCAACCCAGGAGTTTATTAAAGCAAAGAAGTGGAATATTCTTGAATGGCCAAGTCAGTCACCTGATCTGAACCGAATAGAGCATTTCACTTAACCCGCACCTACTGTGTCCTTCTCCCATACCATGTAGATTGTAAGCCCTCACGGGCAGGGCCCTCTCTCCTTCTGTACCAGTTTGTAACTCATTTTGTTTATGATTAGTGCAATTGTCTGTATTATGTATGTGCACCCCTTATCATATGTACAGTATGTAAATGTAATACAAAAGCACAATAGGTACTTTCCACAAGGTGCTGTAAGGACAGTTAGATCCTAACCAGACTGTCCTCACTACTTCTCTCTCCCAGCATGTACTTCCGGGCTATCGCAATGAGAAAATTGCGTGATGTATCTTCAGGCTTCCTTCAGAGCTTTTTTAACAGCAACTGAAAACCACTGCAGTAAAGGCCTGGCAGAGCATTAAAAAGTAGGAAACACAGCGTCTGGGGATGTCCATGAGTTCAAGACTTCAGGCAGTCATTGGCAACAAACTGTAAATAACTGTAAACATTTTATTTACAGTTATTTTATTTGTCCAATTACTTTTGAGCCCCCAAAATGAAGGGATTGAATTTTAAAAATGCTTTAATTCCTTATATTTTTATACAATCATTTTGTTCAACCTACTGAATTAAAGCAGACAGTCTGAACTTCAACTGCATCTGAATTGTTTTGTTAAAAACCCATTGTGGTAATGTACAGAACAAAAATTAGAAAAAGGTTTTCTCTGTCCAAATATATATGGACCTAACTGTAGCTTATTAAAGTACATTATGTCTACATTATTTCCAGGACATCTGCTCTAATGTAGATATTTTTGAATCAAAAGAAGGAATAGATCTGGAGACAATGGAGAGGGAATCATTCCACAATATTTCTTTAGGCAGAATTGTCATCTTATCTTCTGTCCAGGGCCAAACCATTATTTAACCAAAAAAAGACAGTTTACTGAGTGGCTCGCCCCAGTGGGATGTATACGGACTTTAGATTTTTGGGCTCTAGTTTAGGTCAAATACTTTGCTCTCTGTGAAGCCCAATGATGCTCCTTGCAGCCTCATACATCACAAAACACTCAGCTCTATGCTCAGAGCAAAATAAATCATTATGTAGATCTGTACATTATCATGTTTGGCTGGTTGATATGCTGGGATAATTGAAAAGCTACATAAAACACCAAATACACAGTATTGTAGACAATAAATGCATTAAATATAATTGATGAAAGCATTCAGTTTGGTTTTCAGAGTGAATAAAATATAGCATAGAATTAATACAAAGGAAATTGGATATTAACCGGCTTCAGTTATAACATCAATATGTTTTGACATTGAAAAACAAACGTGGCATTTTTTTCAGGTGATTGCATTAAAGAGGATTCAATAGATAAAAAAAAAAAATTATTCAATTTCATTTTTCATGCTTCACAAGCTTAAAAATGACAGAAGAGCATACAGTGATGTACGCACACACTGGAACTAAGTGTTCCTATTTTAGGATTCTTCTCACCCCTTGACTCTTTGCAAATTACTTCTGTGCTTATTTGTTTCACTTAGTTTCAGACTGCTCTCAAAAGCTTCAAGGTTTAAAAAATAAATAGTATTGTGTCCAGACCATGTAACCATCCACAACATTATCTATCTATCTATCCATCTATCTATCTATCTATCTATCTATCTATCTATCTATCTATCTATCTATCAAATCTACCTGTCCGTCTAATAGATAATGCTAGTTTATGGCCACAAAAAACTGTATGAAAAATTAAAGAAAAGGTCTGTTTCATGATCTCATTTGTGGTCTCCCATTCTTTTCCAAAGGGGAAGATGTCTTTTTAGGTTTCGTTCTGTGGAGGTTCATTCAAAGATATTGCTTCTTACTAAAAGAAATATATACCGCCAATGGGTGAAAACACAAAAATCGTTTACATAACAGAAGAATAAAGTGGGAGAGTTGGGGGGGTTTAGGGAGAGGTAATGAGAAGGCGATCAGAAAAAAACAGAGACAAGAGGAAGAAAAAATAGGTGGTGGTGGGGGGGTTGCGATCTATTGCTATCAACAGTATATGCCATAAACATCCACTAGCTGTGGGTTCCACCTCTGGGACCTGCACCTCTTATGGCCACAGTTAATAGATGAGGTGACCACGCATGTGCGGCTATCTTCATTAACTTCTATAGGTGTTCTGAAGTAAGCTTACATGGTTATTTTTGGAACTCTCTAATGGACTTTCTATTTCCACTCTTCAGGGTTGTGTAGAGTTATGTTTGTTATCAGTGAATAAAAACATTCTTGGAAAGCAGGACTTTATGAGTTGGGACAGCATTGTACATCTACCATTCTATATTGTTCTGCACTTGAGAGGCACTTATCAGATCTGCTGTATAGGGTGTTTAAACAATCAGCATTTCCAGCTGAAAAAATACTCCCAACATGTACTGTACACAAAACATAACCACAGGCTGCTGTGTAACAAACCTTTTACTAAAAAAGTGTACTGTTAGTATACATATGGGCGGTTTGCATTGGCATACCTTTTTTCAACAGTATTAGCACTGCAGTCCTATGCTGTTTCTGCAGCTCCCATTCACTTCTATGAGGTGTTTCTGTAACCCTGAGCACCCCTTGCCATCACATAGGATGGCTATTCCAATCTCAGCCATGAGGGCCCCACCTGCCGGACCGCCACTGT
Source organism: Bufo gargarizans (assembly GCF_014858855.1). Taxonomy (NCBI): domain Eukaryota; kingdom Metazoa; phylum Chordata; class Amphibia; order Anura; family Bufonidae; genus Bufo; species Bufo gargarizans. Next base: position 654,136,225 of record NC_058080.1, read on the forward strand.
TCAGCAAAATGAAGGATCAGCCACATGTGACTGTGCCTGGTGGTCAGCGCATTTAAATGAACTGGGCGTTAACCCTTCCATGACCAAAGGTCATTGATGCCCTTGTGTCCAGGTCAAAATGTACAGTTCTGGTATGCACTTTTTAAATAATAATATCTTTACAAGTGCTTTGCATATTGTAACGGATCACCTGGCACCCCAACTGGGTACCTACGTTGATGGATGCTCCTATTGCTTCCCGAGGGCTCCAAGCACTCTGCTCGACACCGTAACCACCACTGGAACCAGGAACAGGAACAGCTCTTACAAGAGCTAGGGGTTATAGCCAGGGGAGTATACAGCGTATAGCAATCCCCACACACATGAGACGAGGCTCTATGTTGAATGCAAAATAGAAACTCTCTTTATGGAAGACCAACTCAATATATATATATATATATATATATATATATACAAACCGGATTCCAAAAAATTTGGGACACTATACAAATTGTGAATAAAAACTGAATGCAATGATGTGGAGGTGCCAACTTCTAATATTTTATTCAGAATAGAACATAAATCACGGAACAAAAGTTTAAACTGAGAAAATGTACCATTTTAAGGGAAAAATATGTTGAGTCAGAATTTCATGGTGTCAACAAATCCCCAAAAAGTTGTGACAAGGCCATTTTCACCACTGTGTAGCATCTCCCCTTCTTACAACACTCAACAGATGTCTGGGGACCGAGGAGACCAGTTTCTCAAGTTTAGAAATAGGAATGCTCTCCCATTCTTATCTAATACAGGCCTCTAACTGTTCAATCGTCTTGGGCCTTCTTTGTTGCACCTTCCTCTTTATGATGCGCCAAATGTTCTCTATAGGTAAAAGATCTGGACTGCAGACTGGCTATTTCAGTACCCGGATCCTTCTCCTACGCAGCCATTATGTTGTGATTGATGCAGAATGTGGTCTGGCATTATCTTGTTGAAAAATTCAGGGTCTTCCCTGAAAGAGATGACGTCCGGATGGGAGCATATGTTGTTCTAGAACCTGAATATATATTTTTCTGCAATGATGGTGCCTTTCCAGACATGCAAGCTGCCCATGCCACACGCACTCATGCAACCCCATACCATCAGAGATGCAGGCTTCTGAACTGATCGTTGATAACAACTTGGGTTGTCCTTGTCCTCTTTGGTCCGGATGACATGGCGTCCCAGATTTCCAAAAAGAACTTTGAATCGTGACTCGTCTGACCACAGAACAGTCTTCCATTTTGCCACACTCCATTTTAAATGATCCCTGGCCCAGTGAAAACGCCTGAGCTTGTGGATCTTGCTTAGAAATGGCTTCTTCTTTGCACTGTAGAGTTTCAGCTGGCAACGGCGGATGGCACGGTGGATTGTGTTCACTGACAATGGTTTCTGGAAGTATTCCTGAGCCCATTTTGTGATTTCCTTTACAGTAGCATTCCTGTTTGTGGTGCAGTGTCGTTTAAGGGCCCGGAGATCACAGGCATCCAGTATGGTTTTACGGCCTTGACCATTACGCACAGAGATTGTTCCAGATTCTCTGAATCTTCGGATGATGTTATGCACAGTTGATGATGATAGATGCAAAGTCTTTGCAATTTTTCGCTGGGTAACACCTTTCTGATATTGCTCCACTATCTTTCTGCGCAACATTGTGGGAATTGGTGATCCTCTACCCATCGTGGCTTCTGAGAGACACTGCCACTCTGAGAAGCTCTTTTTATACCCAATCATGTTGGCAATTGACCTAATTAGTGTTAATTGTTCTTCCACCTCTTCGTTATGCTTAAATTTACTTTTTCCAGCCTCTTATTGCTACTTGTCCCAACTTTTTTGGGATTTGTTGACACCGTGAAAATTTGAATCAACGTATTCTTCCTTTAAAATGATACATTTAATCGGATTAAACGTTTGATCTGTCATCTACGTTCTATTACAAATAAAATATTGACATTTGCCATCTCCACATCATTGCATTCAGTTTTTATTCACAATTTGTTTAGTGTCCCAACTTTTTGGGAATCCGGTTTGTATATATATATATATACAGTACAGACCAAAAGTTTGGACTCCTTCTTATTCAAAGAGTTTTCTTTATTTTCGTGACTATGAAAATTGTAGATTCACACTGAAGGCATCAAAACTTTGTGGAACACATGTGGAATTATATACTTATCAAAAAACGTATGAAACAACAGAAAATATGTCATATTCTAGGGTCTTCAAAGTAGCCACCTTTTGCTTTGATTACTGCTTTGCACACTCTTGATGAGCCTCAAGAGGTAGTCACCTGAAATGGTCTTCCAACAGGCTTGAAGGAGTTCCCAGAGATGCTTAGCACTTGTTGGCCCTTTTGCCTTCACTCTGCGGTCCAGCTCACCCCAAACTATCTCGAATGGGTTCAGGTCCGGTGACTGTGGAGGCCAGGTCATCTGGCGCAGCACCCCATCACTCTCCTTCATGGTCAAATAGCCCTTACACAGCCTGGAGGTGTGTTTGGGGTCATTGTCCTGTTGAAAAATAAATGATGGTCCAACTAAACGCAAACCGGATGAAATAGCATGCCGCTGCAAGATGCTGTGGTAGCCATGCTGGTTCAGTATGCCTTCGATTTTGAATAAATCCCCAACAGTGTCACCAGCAAAGCACCCCCACACCATCACACCTCCTCCATGCTTCACGGTGGGAACCAGGCACGTAGAGTCCATCCGTTCACCTTTTCTGCGTCGCAAAAAGACACGGTAGTTGGAACCAAAGATCTCAAATTTGGACTCATCAGACCAAAGCACATATTTCCACCGGTCTAATGTCCATTCCTTGTGTTCTTTAGCCCAAACAAGTCTCTTCTGCTTGTTGCCTGTCCTTAGCAGTGGTTTCCTAGCAGATATTCTACCATAAAGGCCTGATTCACACAGTCTCCTCTTAACAGTTGTTCTAGAGATGTGTCTGCTGCTAGAACTCTGTGTGGCATTGACCTGGTCTCTAATCTGAGCTGCTGTTAACCTGCGATTTCTGAGGCTGGTGACTCGGATGAACTTGTCCTCCGCAGCAGAGGTGACTCTTGGTCTTCCTTTCCTGGGGCGGTCTGCAAGTGAGCCAGTTTCTTTGTAACGCTTGATGGTTTTTGTGACTGCACTTGGGGACACTTTCAAAGTTTTCCCAATTTTTCGGACTGACTGACCTTAATTTCTTAAAGTAATGATGGCCACTCGTTTTTCTTTACTTAGCTGCTTTTTTCTTGCCATAATACAAATTCTAACAGTCTATTCAGTAGGACTATCAGCTGTGTATCCTCCTGACTTCTCCACAACGCAACTGATGGTCCTAAACCCATTTATAAGGCAAAAAAATCCCACTTATTAAACCTGACAGGGCACACCTGTGAAGTAAAAACCATTTCAGGTGACTACCTCTTGAACGTCATCAAGAGAATGCCAAGAGTGTGCAAAGCAGTAATCAAAGCAAAAGGTGGCTACTTTGAAGAACCTAGAATATGACATATTTTCATTTGTTTCATACTTTTTTTGCTAAGTATATATTTCCACATGTGTTAATTCATAGTTTTGATTTCTTCAGTGTGAATCTACAATTTTCATAGTCATGAAAATAAAGAAAACTCTTTGAATGAGAAGGTGTGTCCAAACTGGTCTGTATTGTATATAAAGTTCAAGAAGTCTAACAACATAACGCAACCAACCATGAACAACATGCAAACTGACATCCCCTCCAACTCCATAATGAATGAATAGGGAGAGAGGAAACACATGTGATGGGATTATCTCCTGAGTGTATCATAGGGTTATCTACTCATCTAGGAGTCGGCTATCTTAATCCCATCACTAACACAATCAGTGGGAGTCTCAGTGCAGAGTTAACCCCTTTTTGTGTTGCTGAATTCACACCCTGCACCTTTAATGGGCAATAGGAAATATGTGTTTTTATAAATTCCACACATAAATCAGGGTTCATCGTTCCTTGTAACCCCAAAAGGTCTGAGGGGGTCTCCATAGTTCTGGGTCCATAGTCCGTAGGAAGGAGGCTAGCCTCAGGCTTCTCCAGCAGCCCCAGTGATGGTTCAGTCTATCACACATATCATAACTGTTTTGACTTTATTCTTTCCAAAACACATAGGGTATTTATTTTCTTGACGTATTTCATAAATGACAGTGTTTTATATATTATTATGAGCAGAGAAATAGCGAAGAAAGTTCTTTTTTAAAAACTTTTTTTGTTAATTTGGCCACTACGCTCTTTTGATTAGTAGTACAAATGTAGATATTGATACCAAAATATATTACCTTACTGATCTGGGCATATAGAATATCTGAATTGTGTACGTCACCCACTCCCAGGGCACTTTATGGTGCCCAGAAGTAAAGGCATACCTTTCAGCTTTAAAGTGCCATTTTTTTTCATAGGCCATTAGATAGCATGTTGTCTTTGCAGTGGCCCAAGGCAGCCAAAACATTTAAAAAAATCACCTAAAAAGGACACTACTGAGTAAAATAGACATCCCAAAGTATTCAACAAGGGGTATATTGAAAAATTGCCATTTTCCATTTTTTTTCCACTTTTCGTTGGAAGATAGAACAAAACATTTTAAATAATGTCATTTATTTTTTACTTTGCTGCTAATTTAGCCCAAATTACTGCAAACATGCTGCAAGCTATCAAGAAAAAGCACCCCAATATTAATGCGGGAAACACTCCTGCAAAAAAGACACCCCAATTGTGTACGTCGCCCACTTTCAATGCATTTTATGGTGCCCAGAATTAAAGGCATACCTTTCCTCTTAGATACCAGCATGCTGTCTTTGCAGTAGCTATATGCAGCAGAAATGTTAAAAATCACCTAAAAAGGACACTACTAAGTACAATAGACAATGCAACATATTCAACAAGGGGTTTATTGTAAAATTGAAATTTTCAATTTTTTTACACCTCTTGTTGGAAGATGTAACAACACATAACAAAATGCATTTTTTCACTATGCTGCTGATTTAGCTCAAACTTTTGTGTACCAAAATACAAAAACAGCGATATTATACATATTTTCTTCAGCAAGAAAAAGTAAAAGCATGACTGTGTATGGTACACTTTAAAACAGTTTCCAATGCATAGTGGTGGCAGAGAGGGGCAGTCAGGGCAAAAGTATCTTGTGTCTTGTCTGGTGCCTCGTTTTGTGAAGACACGGCACCTCCTTTGTGGATGTCTTTGGTTTAGTGTTGGCGGGGTATATTGTAGCTGCAATAAACTTATCTCCTTATTTCTTCTGCTTCAAGTGGTAGGGTGGGACCTCTAATGGGGTACATTCATTTCTCAATAATTATTTTTTGATACCAAATAAATGTTTGTGTTCCCCCAGACTTTTTTTGCACAGCACATAGGAGTTGTACATTGCCATCTGTAGCAAATAGATGGATAACATTTTATACCAGACATAGGACTTGCGCATTACCTCATATGGTTTAAGTACCTGATCAGACAGGTCAGTGCCCCCCATGTATTTATTGTAATCTAGTATACAAGTCAGTTTTTGTTTATCGGTGGTTGACCCCCTTTTTCTTACTGGCACTGTGGCTTCTGTGTGAATCATACTTAGCATAAGTACATCTTTTCTGTCCTTGTAGCATAGTGCCAGCAGGTTGCCACTACAAAGGGCATCAGATTCTCCTCTAGTTTTTTTACCAGCAGGGATAGTGGAAAACCTCTGCGATTTCTCCTAAATGTGCCACATGCTCCCGTATTTGATTCTTGCAGGCTCTGGAAAAAACGTAATTAGACTTATCGGTAATTCTGTTTCCTTGAGTCCACCATGACGGCCCTACTATGAGATTGACACCTTGACCTCTGTAGGGGCAGGAACACAGAGAGTTTAAAAGGCCACCACCCACTCTCACACTTAGTGCTTTCCAAATTACCAAGTGGGAGCAGCCTTAATTTAGGCAAAAATAAATAAATATATATATATATATTTATTTTTTTGTATTAATTCATACTCAACCCCCTCCTTAATTCTCGGGGGGGGGGGGGGGGGATATCTGGGCCGTCATGGTGGACTCAAGGAAACAGAATTACCGGTAAGTCTAATTACGTTTTTTCCATTTCGTCCACCATGACGGCTCTACTATGAGAGCTACCAGATTACTAATTAGGGTGGGCAACTGCTTGCAGAACCTTCTGACCGAAGACCAAGTCAGCAGAAGCCGAAACATTAATGCGGTAATGTTTAATAAAGGTATTTATACTTGACCAGGTGGCTGCCCACGAAGAAGCCATAGCTCTTGTAGAGTGGGCTTTTATATTTGTGGGGCTGTTTAGACCTGACTTTTGATAGCAACAGGCAATGGTAGATTTAATCCATCGTCCAATGGAGGCTTTGGATGCCTTTTTTCCCCTGTTTGGACCTGTGTATTGAACAAGAAGATTATCATCCTTTCTAAATTCCTTTGTTGCAGCTAGATACTGTATGATAGTATCCCGAACATCCAGGAGCTGAAAATGATCGTGTGATGGACCATCCCTGGGAAAAGATGGAAGGACAATTTCCTGATATCTGTGAAAGTCCGATACGACCTTCGGCAAGAAACCAGGATCCAAACGTAATACTATTCTGTCTGGAAAGATAGTGAGGTATGGTTCCGGGCAGAAAATTGTGATTTTGTAAGTCCTCTCAGGACCAAGTTCAAGTACCATTGAAGCGTCCTAGAGGTTAAGGATGGTCTTAACCTCGAGGCGGCTCTTTAAACCTCTTTATCCACCTATGACTCGCTAAGTCTGTATCATAGCAAGAACCCAAGGCTGAGACCTGCACTTTAAGTGTACTTGGTCTCAGGGCCAAATCTAATCCCTTTTGAAGAAAATGAAGTATTTTCTCAATGTTTGGGGCAGAATCTACATGAGGGTTCTGGCCTAGCCAGCTACAATACTTCTTACAGATTTTAAGATAGATCGCAGAGGTGACTTATTTTCTGCTGGATTTGAGGGTATTTATAACCTTTTCAGACAACCCTCTGCTTTTTAGGACCTCGCACTCAGGATCCAGGCTGATAACTTGAATAGTCCTGGATTCTGATGAAAGATTGGACCCTGAGAAAGGATGTTCCCCTGTGGGGGAATTCTCCAGGGTTCTTCCAGAGCTAATTTTCTCAGTACTGGGAACCAATTTCTTTTTGTCCAGTATGGAACAACCAGAATTACCGTTACTGGGTCCGATCTTATTTTCTGCAGTACTCGTAGTATTAGCGCCCAAGGGGGAAAAGTATAGGCTAGACCCCAAGTCCACCTGATTGAGAATGCATCCACTGCCCAAGGGTTGTCCCTGGGATTTAGGGAGCAGAAAGGATGGACTTTTATGTTTTTTCCTGACGCAAACAGGTCTATCTAGGGGGTCCCCCATCTCCTGGTGATCTGATGGAATACCTCTGAGTTTAGGGCCGATTATCCTGGATCCATGGTCTTACTGTTGAGGAAGTCCACCTGTATATTTTCTGTACCCTTTAAATGGATAGCTGTGATGGAGGGAACATTTCTTTCTGCCCAGAAGAATATTTTTTCCACCAGATTTTTTAAGCTTGGGGATCTTGTGCCCCCTGATGCTTCAAATATGCGACTGCTGTTACATTGTCTGAAATAATTTTCAGGTGTCTTCCGGATACTTTGTCCAGTGACGCCTTCAGAACCTTCCAGATCGCCCTCAGTTCTCTGTGGCTTGATGACTTTATTCTTATGATCTTTGCTCCCCATCCTGTGCCACTTGCATCCATATATATTTGTATTTCTGGATTCTTTATCTAGGGTACACCTCTTAGCAAGTTTTTGTTCTCCGTCCACCAGTTTAAATCTGATTTTACGCGATTTGGGATGGAGATTCTTTTTTCTAGAGAGCACTGCCTCTTGTCCCAATTCTTCATTATCCACGACTGGACTTTCCTGGTATGAGCTTGGGACCAAGATACTGCCGTTATACAGGAGGTCATCATTCCCAAGAGGCTCATGGCACTGCGGATGGAGTACTGAGACTGACGTTGGAACTTTCTTGTTTTGTCTATAAAGGATTTTATTTTCTCCTGAGGGAGGGATGTAATCTGGGAAACTGAGTCCAGGATCACTCCCAAAAATTTAATTTTGGTTGATGGAATTGTGCACGATTTCTTTAGGTTTATTATCCAGCCTAGGTCTGAGAACCTGCGTGTTAGGTAGTTGGTAAGGCTGGTTGTCTCCAGTTCTGAGGACCCTAGAACTAGGAAATCGTCTAGGTACGGAAATACTTTTATTACTTCTGCTCTGAGGGGGGATATCATTTCACTTGGAGCAGAGGAAATTCCAAAGGGTAACGCGGTGAACTGAAAGTATTTTACTTCTCCCGAGTTGTCTACTAGGGCAAATCTGAGGTATTTCTGAGATGTTTTGTTTATGGGGACTTAATAGTAAGCATTCTTTAAGTCTATGGACGTCATGAAATCTCCGGCTTTGATCAAAGGAATGATGGATGTTATGGATTCCATCTTGAATTTTCTGTATGTGATAGCTTTGTTTAGTCCCTTTAGATTTATAATAGTGCGGAAGGAACAGTCTGGTTTCTGAACCAGGAATAAATTGGAATAATAACCTCTTCCTCTTTCCACGCTGGGGACTTCTGCCACCACTCCTGAATCTATAAGTTGAAGGACCCCCTGCCAGATTTTTTCTAGAGTCTTTTGGCTGTGAGATGTTATTCTGAACTTTTTGGGAGGGACTGAGGAAAATTCTATCCGGTAGCCATTCCGTAAGATGTCTAAGGCTCACAGATTTTTGGTGACAGTTTCCCAACGGGACAGAAAATTCCTCAGTCTCCCCCTACTCTGGCGTCATTGTTTATTTGATTGCTTATTCTGGGGGTTGAGAAGGAATCCTCTGCCTTTCCTCCGTTTCTGGTAACTCCACCTGCCCAACTTCCCTTTGCCCTATAGGATCTAGTCTGGGAATTAAAGGAACGAAAGTGCTTCTTTTTACTTCCTCCGGAAAACCTTTCTTTTTGTCTGCTGCTTTCTCAAGGATGGAGTCTAGCACAGGTCCAAAAATGTATTCCCCAGAAAAAGCTATAGAACATAGCTTGGCTTTTGAGGTTCTATCCCCTCCCCATGCTTTCATCCACAATGCCCTTCTAGCTGAATTGGAGAGAGCAGCATCCTTGGCGGCAAACCTCACAGACTCAGCTGAGGCATCCGCCAAGAATGCGGTGGCTGATCTAAGGAGTGGGATAGAATTTAATATTTCCTCTCTTGTGGTTTTATTTTTAATATGGTTTTCCAACTCATTGAGCCAGAAACACATGGACCTAGCTACCAACGTCGCAGCTATGTTTGTTTTTATACCAAACATGGACGCCTCCCAGGATTTTTTTTAGAAGTGAGTCGACCTTCCTCTCCATAGGGTCTGGCAATTGTGACGAGTCCTCAAATGGGAGGGAGGTCTTTTTGACTACCTTAGCCACCTGAACGTAAATTTTGGGGTCTCATTAAACAATTTAACATCAGCCGGATCGAATAATAGCCTATTCCCTGGATACCCCCAGTCTTCTCTCAGGATCCGTCCATTTATCCAGGATCATACCTTTTTATGTTTTTCGTTCACCGGAAATACTTTGTTTTTTGGCTCTGAGTCCCCCAAACATCTCATCCAGGACAGATCGTGTTTTTTTCACCTCCTCAATGCCCATGGTTGCTCTAACAGCGCCCAATAATTCCTCCATGTCCTCAGATGAGACTTACTATCCTCCACAATTTCTCCCTCAGATAAAGCGTCAATGTCAATGTTCTGTCTAGAGGTGGAGGCCTCCTCGTCCATGTCCCCTGAATCAGAGGAGGATGGAACAGACACCCTAGGTTTTTTCGTCGGTGGTGTAGGAGGGACAGATCTGAGAGAGGCCAGGGAGGACTTTATTTCGCTCTGAATCAAGGATTTTACCTCTATCAGTATGGATGGTTGCTCCTCTTTTACAAGATCATTGATGCAAACTTGGCAGAGTTTCTTTTTGTGATTTTCTGGAAGTCTCTTGCTACAAGTCCCACACTTATGAATTTTAGTTTTGGTTCTGGGCTCTTTTACTCCCTATTAGAGAGGAGTAACCAGGTATCAGTAGACATAAGTATAGCAGGTCGATATGATACATCATTTCTTTCTCCCCACAGGGGAACTCACGGTGGGAGAAGCCGAGGGGGCTTCAGAAGATTCCATCTGGACTTCAGGGGCGTCAGGGACAGACATCTGTAGCTTGGAGCACTAAGAGGAAGACCAGGTTGTATTCCACCGCATATTTAAAATTGCCACTTCTAAATATCCAGAGCGGCGCCTGACGTCATCGCGGTGCGCGCATGCGTCCGTGTCCGGTCCAAGCTCCGCCCCTTCAGCCTCCTGCCGGTCCGTAGCAGAGTGCAGCCCTGAGGCTATTCAACCAGGAGTCAGCGTGTCTCTGCGGCGTGCGGTCAGCTTCCTCAATGTAGGGAAGGGGGACCGACGCTGTGAGGAGAGTTGCAGGCGCCTGCTGACAGGAACGAAATCAGCTCCATTGATATCCTCTGCCCAGCTTTGGACTCAACCGCAGGAGGGCAGAGGTAAGGGACACAGATCCCAAAGGTATTTAAAATAATGAAAGTCTTCACCTCCATCAGGAGGCCTCTCTGTGAGGTGCCCCCGTAGGGACAGGAAACACTTAGGGTGAGAGTCGGTGGTGGCCTTTTAAACTCTGTGTTCCTGCCCAAACAGAGGTCAAGGGGTCAATCTCATAGTAGAGCCGTCATGGTGGAAGAAATGAAAAAGGGGAATGCTTATGTAGTAATTGTCTTTAAATAATTTGTACCCCTTTTTGTAACAATGGATCCATTAGATCCCAGATGACTTTTGCATTTGTTCCTAAACTAGCTGGGCATCCTTGGGGGTTTAGTATGCTGTCCCTCCCTTGGTACACTCGAAATGCAGAAGTGTCACATGTTGTGCTTTCACACAATTTGTAAAGTTTGATGCCATATCTGGCCCACTTGGATGGAAGGAATTGCTTAATGTAACCTTCCTTTAAATTTAACGACTGATACATTTTCAGAGGGATATAAACAGTTAAGCATTTTTCAGACAGATAATTTAGAAGTGGCCTGACTGTTGTCATTGAAATTAAAGAATTTGAGGAGAATTTCATATCGGTATCTGGACATAACAGTTGCAAAACTTGGGGTGCTATGGATGGGACTTGCCTCCCAATTGTCCTTTTTTTACGATACCCATAGCTAATGTTAAGGCCCAAAACATTTTTATTTCACCCACATTCATCTGTGTTGTGTTTTATGATTTATGCCTTAAGCAAATCAACTGCTTCTAGTTCTTCTCTTTTTGTTTCTTGTATAAAGGTCAAGCCAGTATCAAAACTTAGCTCACCGGGCATCTTCTTACGTCTTCCAACTCTTCTCTCTGTAGAAATATTGTACATTTGGCATATCTGGAGAGCTTTCTCAGTTGCCTCTAACACTACACACTCTCATTTTTCCTGGCAAAATAGAACTGCTTTGAGCTTTTGCACACATTGTTCAAATGCAGGTCCTTTTTGCTGCAGGTAGATCTGAGCATCGTTCTGGCCTATCTCGCAACACTTCCAAAGCATCTATTATTTTCTCATTGTGTTTAGCAAGTACACATACAGTTTCATGCTTTGAACTCCATCTTGTGTCACATGATCCCTTTAAGTGAAATGGTACATGTTCCTTAAGTTGGGTGGAGCTTGAGAAGAAAGTATATATAATTTGTCTACAGTGCTAAAGAAAGTCATAGACGTTGTTCCAACACCAACTGCATGCACACCAGCAAGATTGTGCGAGTGATTGTTACATGGCACAAACACTGCTTTGGGATTGATATCAAAAATGCGTTTCTGTACACCACTAATATGTCCAGCCATAGTTGCTGTGTTGTGGTATGCTTAGCCATAGCAGTGCTCCAGCGTAAGGCCCTCTTCTTGTAACTTGTCACAAATGTGTTTTGTAATGATATTAGCTGATTTCCCATATAACTGAATAAAATCAATGAAATATTCCACCACGTTGACCTCAGTATCTTCAATGTGAAAATATCGAATCACTTGCGACATTTGGTCAGTGTGAGAAATAGCTGGAGTGCTATCAAACATGGTGGCAAAAATACTTGGCCTTTGTAATTCTTTGAAAGATGGCTGTTCTAACATGATCACCAAGCAAGCTGATGAACTCATTCTTGCTCTGTGGAGAGAAGTAGGACACGGAGTACTTATGTGCCTGCTGAACTTTGTGAAGATGCTGATTTGCTAGTAACTTGAAAATTACCTTGAGTTATCATCAGTGCTTAGATTTTTTGAGTGACCACGTAAGGGTAAAGATTGCCTTGCTAGATATATCACACAGTCAACTATTCTGGCTAGGATTGTCTTCCACTTTTCAAATTACCTCTGTTGTCCAAGCTGGTCAGCAGCATCAATAGTCTCTTGTTTTTGTGGCCGCATTTCAAATTCTTTTCACATTGTAAATGCACAAAGGTGGTAAGAACTGCACTCATGTTCTAGCAACCTGGGGTTTAGTTTTCTCCATGAATTAAATCCATTTGACTTTCCAAAATAACTTTTCCATTTTGGCCTTCTGGAAAAGTATACAAGGAAAACAATATGCAGCACATTATATAGGTGAAAACACTAACCATGTCCTTAACATAGTCTCGCCATTCTCCAAATTCATGTAGAACCAGTCCTTAGAAAATGCCATTACTATCTTTTGGAAACAATGCATCCTTATTCTGCAGTTCCACTGTTCCTCTCTTGACAAGTTCAGTTTTCAAAGTTTCATCCACAGTTTCAGGCCAATAGCCAATATCGGTGAAGACTTTGAGGTCAATTCTCTCTGGCATAAATTTGGCTGAGCAGAAGTAGGAGCATCGTCACACAAAGCTGTCTCTTCTCTTTCTAAAGTAACAAAAGGAATGTCAACAGGCACTTGTTAGAGTTCGTGAGGCTCTCGTGGTGCTACTGGTGATCCTAATGTACTTTCAGCTGTGTTCACAAGAAACCTCTCAAGGATTCTAGCTAGTTTATCTTGCTGCTTCTACAATATCTTCCTCTTCTTTCTGCCTTGTGCACCTGATTCTTTTTTGTTTGGCATTATGGCTAACAGCAGAGGTGTAGTCTTCTGCCAACATTTTTTTTAAAAATAAATCTTACCAAAATATTTATTCATGGTCACTCAATGGGGCAGCATACACATGACAAGATCATGGTCAGGCATTTGTGTCCATGCATTCACTTACCTTGTGTCTTTGTGATGATGTTAAGAAAGTCCTTCTTTCTCCTGGTAGCAGTGATGTTATAGTTAAGTTAGGTAAGGAGTTTCTCCTTATTGTTCACCACGTTGGTCTCCAAATTGCAAGAGCTAGAATGACACAGGAAGGCATCTATCAAATTCAGCCACACTCACTATCAACCAAGCATTTGTGTCCATGCATTCAATTACTTAGCATTTGTATTGAGCTGCAGAATAAGGACTTCAGGTTATTTTTAGTGCACAGTGAACTCCATGATGTCAAACCCCCAAAAACCTAGGTAGTAGTTATATGAACGGAGAAATAAAAGGTCATGGTTATTAGAATGCAGGTGTCATGTTCTAACGAGGAACCACAGCCGCTAGAACATATCTAAGCAAACACACAGGCAAGCAGAGACATGACAGTAAGCAGAAACTGGAACAGCAGGTAAGGGATCAGTGGCAAGAAATACCACTGGTTTTAGTTGGGGCAAAACCCAGAGGGCAGAGACATAGTTAGCCAGTTCTTCACAGAGCCCCAGATGGTATGGATGAACTTAGCCGAGGCTCGCAGGTTGCACCTCCAGGACAGTCCCGGTGCACCAGCAGTCAACACAAACAGGACTGGAACCCAAGCAAGCTACTGGAACCCAGACAAACGCATAGGACCAGTAAGACAAGACAAAACAAACAAGTTCCAGCAAACAAGCAGCTGCCTGGACCCCATGTAGATTGACACATGGTGGTCACAGGCAGAGCTGCACACAGACTCGATGTCCTCCCTCCAGAGAACCCAGGAGCCTTCTCACGAAGGCATAGACAGGATAAGCAGATGCCTGTTCCCCATGCACCGTTAGTCCCATGGGCGAACAGATAGATCTGCACACAAGGCACAGAAAAATAAGACAGGAACAGAAGCAAATGTCTGGACTACATGCAGAACAAAACTAAGAAGACATAGAACTAGGCTAGGAGACCTAGCACACAGACACAGAAACAACTCAGATAACCAGGCAAGGCAGGAAGACCAAGTGAACTCGATGACATAGTAGGTGGTCACACAAACAGGGCAGATGGCATAACCCAGGTAAGGTGCTTGATTCCTGCACGCAGCAAGGCTGGAGACAGACTTACCCAAAAACCCAGGCACACAGGAATATAAAGAGCACCTAGTGACCACACCCTGATCAAGACCATTAACCCCATCAGAAACAAACAGGGAGGGGAGCCTGCATCAACACGGAAGTAAAAACACAGGCTGCAGTATTGGACGTTTTCCCTGGCAACCAGCATACATGGAATCCACTACGCCAGAGCACAAACAACCCGTGTCACAGTGACCACACTGTGACACTACCAGCACCGAGACAACAAAGAAAAAAAAAGGGGGTTGGTCAGCACATCCCAATGCACATGTGCACGTTGCTATGGCTGAAAACACAACATAGAACAAAACATATAATGCAACAGCACTCTGCAAACCAAATAAAGTACAAAAACGTATTGTAATGTGTTGAGGAAGGGTGGCACGTATGCATATATGTATGTATATGTATTGGCGGTGCATAATGTTCCCCTCAGAGGGCGATGTGCGCAGATGTGCCCAGCACCTCATCCATGCCCCTGTGGGAATTCATATAATGTGCCCCGTGAATGCATATACATATATGTATATATCTGCCCCTTAATATATATATGCCCCCTGAATTAATGTGCCCCCTTATCATATGATGCCCCCTGAATTATGTCCCATAGAATGCCCCCTTATCACACATAGCCCCTTATCATATAAACCCCCCTACATGGACCCAGATGCATCAATGTGAATGTGCCCCAAGCATTCACATTGATGTATTCTGAGTGAAGGCGCCAGGATGACCGGATAAGGTCCGGTCATTCTGGTGACCTCAAAGGATTCAAATTCTAATGAATTTGAATCCTTTTGTTCTAATTATCTGCAGCCCGGCTGGAGATAATTAAGCATAATAGAGAGAGAGGAGACACCTCCGCTCCCTCTATGTGCATTCCGGCATCGCAATTACCATTGCGATGTCTGGAATGCCGAGAGCTACAGACGGGAGATCAAAGGATCTCCCGCCTGTCAGCAAGTACACGCGGCCCTGCGGCGCGCGTGCAGGGATGCACGGGCAGGCGCGGTGACGTCATCTCACCGCGCCGGCCCACGTGTCCTTCACAGTGGTGCGCGCTCGCGCGCCGCTGTGTGGGCGGCACGGAGTGCGGGCGGCTGGACATATAAGTCCGGCGGGCCCGACACTAAGCAGAAGAGAGCCGGCCGCCCACCCTCCCTGAAGGATCATCCCCAGGACGACGAGCATCCCCTAGGCAACGAGCAAAGAGACCATAAGTATCACCCCCCCATACCACCAACGATCCTATACACCCTCCTATCTACCCTATACCACCAACGATCCTATACACCCTCCTATCTACCCTATACCACCAACGACCCTATATACCCTCCTATCTACACCCTCCTATCTACCCTATAATATACCCTACACCCATATCACCCTCCTATCCATCTTACCCTATATCTTACCTTCCCCTGTTGTATACCCTCACCCCCTGTGTCCATTTACTCCTGATTTACCCTAGTCCCTGCCCTGATACCCCTACTGTACTTACCACCCCCGATTGACCCTTATATTGTAGTATCCCTGATTAACCCTGTTGTGACCTCACCCCTATTACAGTTTGTGGGCTGCTTACACCCCTGTAAGACCAACGTTTACCCTCGTCGTACCCCATAGGGATAGTATAGAACCAGGTGGGTGGGCTGTTAATATTACTTGTATATGTGAATTGTCTAGTTAGTTTATGGGTGGAATTGGGAATGTGTAGTGTAGTTTAGGAGTGTATATTTAGTGCTGTATCGTTAGTATATTGAGTGCGTAGTGTAAGTAATAAATACCGTTATATTTGTACCCTTTTGTGTAGTGTGTAATTGTTAGCGGTAGTGAGTAAGGCGCATGCAGCTAGTGTAGCGATCAGTGTAAAGCATAGCGAAGGTATTGTGTTATTGTTATATAAAGGTATAAATAGGTGGAGTCATCAATAGACGGTTCCTCCTATTTATGAATATTAATTACCGATAGCCGCATAATATTGGTGATTAATATTCCCCCTTTACATTGGCGAGCCAGGCCCACTGCGTGGATTTTGCATTTATTTTTGGTCTTAAGGTTGAGGGTCGCTAGTACTGTGAATTAGCGGGCAGGAGAGACGCGGTCAGCGGAGTGTCTGAGCGTCTAGGACCCGATAATTCGGACAGGAGAAGCGATACTTCCCTTAGAGTACCAGAAATAGAACAAAATCTTTTGCAGAGAATCTATAATTATTCTGTGTACTAATATTTTTGTATTTGCTTTACACGGTCACCGTCGCTGGGGTGTGACGAAGGATACGTCACGGAAAGAGATCCATCTCCGTTGGAGGTACATAAAAGTCCGGCTGGTCGGGAAGAAGCGTTCCGGAAGAAAAGGACTTCTTTCAAGCAGCTGCAAGGGACGGGAAAGTACAGCACCAACAAGAAGATGGAGGCTCAGAAAAATGTGAGTATGAACTTCTCCACACTCCAACACTTAGCCAAAAACAGCACTTTTAATCCCATTGTTCCTACTACATACAAATCCGCTGAGCTGATGTGGTCCGCTTTACTGGACCAGGTGTACACTCATGACCAGGTTTGTATTAGTAGGAGTGTCTTTAACAAGACCACCAAACGCCTCCAAATGCTAGCCAAATTGGTTCTTTCCTATGAGGATAGGCGGAACACACAGAGACACTTGCCAGCACAAGAAAGGCAGGGGAGGTTGCGGACAAAGCAAACTTCCACTGTAATTGTTGTGTTGATAACTTTAGAAGAATTCACACACTAGAGGCTCAATTACAAGACGAAGCCCAGTGTACAGTCGAGAGGGGCAGAGAAATCTGTGTGTTAGAGTCGAGACTCTCGGATAAGGACAGTCTCTACTCTGACATGGACAGAGAGCTAATCCGGCTGTACACTGAGATTAATCACTATAGGAACAATACGGTATCTACGGATGCCCTGATTGTTCAGATGAGGGAGGACTTGGCTGCAAAGACGCAAACCATTGCAGACTTTCAGCGGGCAAGCTCCAATTTGTCCAGGCCTAGTACCAACGGTATGGTGCCCACGAAACATACATCCGCAGTGGTAGACACTAGGGGACATGTGGAGCGGTCTCTACGATTCACCCCGTCACCCGGGGAGAATAGGAGTAGCAACCGTTACCAGGAACAGGACAACGGTTGGGGAGAGGAAAGTGGAGGGGTATATTCCGCTTCCAATCCGCCAACACGTCCGGAGAAACAGGAACAGGTGTATCCTAACCATTCCAGTATGGAAAGGATAAACTTCCTGTTACGGATTTGCAAGGAGATCCCGAAATATGATCCCCATGTAGATCCGTTCGCTTCATGCAATATTTTCGAAGGTCACTGTAACAAATATTCAGTGGCTCCGGAATATCGCATGGAGCTGTTCAGATTATGGTTACCAACACACCTTAATCAAAGGTATGAGGTAACGGGGAGGATGCAACCCACGAATGGCCAGTTTCATGATAAGGAGGAGCGCCTCTCCATACTCACGAGACTGGCCACGGGTCATTGGGATGTCACTCCAGAGGTCCTGTCAAAGTTCAAGCCTACTATACATGATGAACCCTTGTCATTATGTAGTCGGTTTGAAGCAATGTAAAGGAGGGTTACCAAAGATCAGGGTATTGGGATTCCACAAGGCATGGTGCGCATGTTTGTGGAAAAATTCCCATATCTTGATACTGCAATCCGCCAACACGTCCGGAGAAACAGGAACAGGTGTATCCTAACCATTCCAGTATGGAAAGGATAAACTTCCTGTTACGGATTTGCAAGGAGATCCCGAAATATGATCCCCATGTAGATCCGTTCGCTTCATGCGATATTTTCAAAGGTCACTGTAACAAATATTCAGTGGCTCCGGAATATCGCATGGAGCTGTTCAGATTATGGTTACCAACACACCTTAATCAAAGGTATGAGGTAACGGGGAGGATGCAACCCACGAATGGCCAGTTTCATGATAAGGAGGGAGCCATCCCTCACAGACGCAGCCATGATTATTGAGCAGTGTAGACAAGACATACTGCTCAGTAAGAAGTCTGTGAAAGTGAGGGAGCGTGTGCCTGTATACGGTAGGTCGCAAGACGAACGGGTACAACACACGAGGTATGCATCCACTGTTCGCCCCACGGCCCCACCGTTGGAAAGGGCAGGAAACTTTCATTGTTTCCTGTGCTTACAAGAGGGGCACATAAAAAGAAATTGTCCACAGTGGTTAAAGATTAACCGGACAAATTCGGAGAGAAATGGCAATAATAACGGTTTCAGGATGAAACCTAATTTTGCCAGGCCTGTGGGGGAACAGGTTGATATGAATCTGGGACATTCATCAGGTCAAGCACCAAAATGCTTGGCGGTCATGAATGTCCCAGGGGGTGTGGAATCAAGAGATTCCACACCTAAGGATCAGGAACAGAGCGCAAGAGTGGCAGTATGTACCACACAAATACCTACTGGGAGTCTGGTGGATATCGTCTGAGGGTTAGGGGTCCCTGAAGAATTGGCACCAGTATGTCCAATCATACTGGATCCTTCAGGGAGACCCCATATAAAAGCCACGATAAAAGATAAAGAAACGGAAATCATGCTTGATACTGGGGCGGAAATTTCCATTACCAATATCAAACATGATCTACTCCCCAACAGCCCTCAGTGTGTGGTGATCGGATTTGATCACCAACAAGGGGGGGTGAAGGCCCACAGAATTGATGAGGTAATCGTTGAGATTACCAGGTGCACTACCCTCAGGATACCCATGTGGTATTACCCCGGTTCTGATAACATTATTGTAATGGATCCTGGATCTGGCAAATTGCATTGTGTGGAAGGGTCCCAGACGAGCCAAGGTGTTTGTCATTCAACGCCAGTGTCTGGGACCACCTTTGCCAGCAGTAGATAACTCTACTGATGTGCTGGAACACAAGTGGCCTGAGGTCTCACACAATCCAGACCTTGAGCCTATTGTGTACAAGCACCCTGATCTGTGGGCCCAAAGTAAGAATGACTGTGGCAGATTGATTGGCGTTTTGGTAGACATACAGGGTCCTGACCCTCCACCTCAACGCCAATATCGATTTCCACCAGAAGCCACCCATTCAATTATGGACACAATCCTTGAATTGAAGACTAGGGGTGTGGTCATTGAGGGCAACTCAAAGTGCAACAATGCCCTCTGGCCAGTTAAGAAAAAGGACACGAACGCATGGAGGCTGACCATAGACCTCCGTGTCCTTAACAAATACACCCCAATGTCAGCACCAGTGGTGGCCCAAACTCCCGACATCATGGCCAGAATAAGTGGCAAAAGCCGCGTATTCTTGACCATCGATGTTGCCAACGGGTTCTTCTCCATCGAACTCACGGAGTCGTGTCGGTACAAATTTGCTTTCATGGTGGGGGACAAACAGTACATGTTTGCTGTACTGCCCCAGGGGTTCCATAGCAGCCCCACGTATTTCCATCAGGCATTGGCGGCTGTGCTGAGTGTATTCTCACGGCCGGAATGCCTCCTACAATACGTGGATGACTTGCTTTTGCATACAGAAACCATGGAGGAACACTTGGTTCTGTTGAAAGAGCTACTGGGACTCCTGGCAAAGTCAGGACTCAAACTGAGTCCCCATAAGGCAAATTTGGCTAAAGCGGAGGTAACTTTCCTTGGGGTCCAAATTTCCTGTGGAACCAAAGGAATCATGACGGCCCGTGTGGAAGCCATGGTAAAGTTACCCAGGCCTGGCACCCTTCAGGATTTGAGAAAATTCCTGGGGGTTGCCAACTTCATGAGGGAGTTCATAGAGGATTTCGCGGCCAAAGCGAAACCTCTCTACGAACTCCTTCGAGGAGAGGAACCCTCAATCAAAGGGTGGTCCGATGCGAAGGAGAAGGCCTTTTCAACCCTGAAAAGGGACCTCTCCTCGGCGCCTGTGTTGGCCACTCCACATTCAGATGGGGAAATGGCCATACAGGCGCATGCAGGGATCGAGTCTATCTCAGCGGTCCTTGTACAGAAAGTAGGTTACGAGACCAGACCGCTGGGATATTTTTCCAGGCTGCTTTCGCCCGTCGAACGAGGGTTCGATGAATGCGCCAAGCAATTGGCAGCCATACACTATGCTGTTAAGACCACAGAGCATATTGTTGGCTTCCGGCCCCTCACTTTGCAGACTCCACATTCACCGTTGACCCTTTTGCTCCGTGATACTCTCCCTGGAGTCTCCCAACAGAGATTCGGGAGATGGATCATGGATCTCAGAGGCCGGAATCTGCAGGTGGACCACAAGGCCAAGTATGTTCTGTCCCAGTTGCTGAACCTGACTGGAACTGAACATGACTGTGGCCAACCGGTAATGGACGACTCTCCACAGATGTTCAGGACTGACAAGCATCCAGATGACAGAGTCATCTTTGTTGATGGCTCTCGGTTCTATCTGGATGGGGAATATGTCACAGGTTTTGCTGTGCTGGATGAGACCACTGGTACCCAGAGTCTTGTCCGATTACCAGGTCACATGTCAGCACAGCGGGCAGAGCTGGAGGCTGTTAAAGAGGCTCTGCTTCTTCACCCTCTAGGGAAACGAACTATATATAGCGACAGCTCATATGTAGTTCGCTCCCTCACATTACACCTGGACGTTTGGAAGAGAAGAGGATTTGTGGACAGCCAAAACAAACCTCTGGCTCATGTGTCAGTCCTGAAGGAGCTGTGGGAGTGGGGTATGGCACACGTGGCGGAAGCAGCCATCATAAAAATCCTGGCGCATCAAAAAGGGGATGAACCTTTGACAGCAGGTAACAACCAGGCAGACGAACTGGCAAAACTAGCAGCAGTGTCTGGGACCTTTAGGGAACCAGGCACTGAGCCACTGCCCGCATACCGGATTGCAGCGCATACCCATCTGAGTGACAGCCCGACGTCATTCGAGAAGGAACAAGCTAAGGATCCTCTTCTAATGACACACATCCAAGTACCACAGCATCCCTGGTCCTTACAACAGGGGATCCTGTGTTACGACACCGGTACACAGTCGCTTCCTCTCCCGGTGGTTCCACAGCATCTGCAAGCAGAGCTGACACGGTTGAACCACCAAATGTTTGGACATCTTGGCCGGAATAAGCTCTTGCCTCTCCTGAGAGACAAATTGTACTGGCCCGGAATGTCCAACACAGTAGAGGAGGTTACGCAACAGTGCCTGGTGTGT
The DNA here is from genome assembly GCF_014858855.1 of Bufo gargarizans. Taxonomy (NCBI): domain Eukaryota; kingdom Metazoa; phylum Chordata; class Amphibia; order Anura; family Bufonidae; genus Bufo; species Bufo gargarizans. The sequence goes on from NC_058080.1 coordinate 654,157,877, forward strand.
GCTCAGGTTAACCCAAGGGCGTCTGCCTTGAAGCCAGTGTTACAGCGGGTTCCTCCTGCTGATGGTCCATGGTCCGCTATCCAAATTGATTTCATCGGACCTTTGCCAACTGGGAGTCGTAACTGTCGTTACGCCCTGGTGGTAGTGGATGTCTTCTCGAAGTGGGTAGAAGCCATCCCTACGGTCAATGATTCGGCCTCCACCACTGCCCGTGTTCTCTGGGAACAAGTTCTGTCACGGCGGGGGATCCCCAGATTGATAGAATCCGACAGAGGGACCCATTTCACGGGTAAGGTCATGAAAGCGCTTTGTGGTCTCCTAGACATAAAGCAAAGGTTTCATGTCCCTTATCACCCTCAGTCAGCGGGCATCGTGGAGCGGATGAACCGGACCATCAAAACCCGGCTTTCCAAGGCACTGCTGGAGAAAGGTTCCTCTTGGGTAACCTTCCTTCCAGCTGTGCTAATGGGTATCCGAGCCACAGAGGCCTCTAGTACCGGTATCTCCCCATTTGAACTCATGACCGGACGTAAGATGCCCCTATGTCTACCAAACTAACCCCAAGTGTCGGAGCCCACGAAGAATGCCATCGCCAGGGACTTGTTTCTTCAACAGGTTCAGCAGAACCTGAAGGAGTTACTGCCTCATGCAGCTATACGGTTACACAAACCGTATCTACAGGGGGAAACACCTATGCCCTCTGTAGGAGAAATGGTAATGGTGAAAGTCTTTCGTCGGGCCGGCCCCTGGGACGCAAACTGGGAAGGACCATACAAGGTCCTTGAAGTGATGGGGGACACCATGCTGAAGGTACAAAGGACTATCACGAGCAAGAAGAAATCCCGTAGACGCCAGGAAGTTTTTTGGATTCACATCGACCAGGCCAAAGCCACCCGAGCCTCCCCAACTCAATAACGAATACCGTTTCGAGTTGGGTGGGGGGGGAGAGCTTGGTGGATCGAATGTGAATCCAATACACTTAACACATTCCATCTCATTGCGGAACACAAGAGGGAGACACTCCATGGGACCACACTGCCAGGGAAGAGCTAGGCATCCTCTGAATGGGATACATATCCAGCTTGTGACACTGGTGGTAAGCATGTTGATGGCGGGCTCAGCCTCTTCAGGGGAGGACCTGGGGACTATTATTGGTATGGCCAGCATATCACTTGATGGACCCGGCCTTTTAATGGTGGAATGTTTGGATGGCAAAATCCTGGAACCATACAAGAACGTTACCTTTACACCAGGTCAATGATATCTGTATGGTTTCCAGAGAGAGGGTTTTGCCAACTGTTTAATTCAGCATTATACCCCGGTGGAGAATGTGTCTGCCATACAACATGACTTGCACGCCCTCTGTCTCAAGGAATACAGGCATTTTCAGGACTTGGACCCTGTACCTATCAAATCCTTAAGATGGGTGTCTAGGAATCCACACCTGCACCCTTACCAGCAAGTGAGAGCCAACACTACCACAGTGTTGTGTACAAAGGGGGGTTTGCTGAGTCCTGAAGATGTCACTGGGGCAGAGTACAGCGGTTGGTATATCCTGAAAGCTACCTTCCTAGGGAAGGATAGCAGAAACAGGTTGAGGGTTAGGACATATTTCGATAGGCCCATTCCGGTAAAAGGCACCCTGAAGGCTTATTGTATGTTGAGGGATTCCCAGATGATTATCACCAGGGAATCCAGTTATGTACAGGGACATGTATCCACAGATTACTTGCGAACCAGCATAATGATGTTAAATTGCAGTGACTCTGATCAGGCCATCTGGAATGATCAGAGTGGTCCGGTAAAACTGGAGCCACAGTTTTAAAGGTACGGACCGATGCCAAGGACCCAAGGTATACGCAGTTAAAGGGGTCTCCATCCATACGGTCTTTCATGATTACGATCATGAGAGACAACTGCGTTCCTGAGGTGACGGGATACTATTTCGTCACCTATGCCCACTGGGAACAGGATACCCAGATGGTGATGTTGGACACTAATCCCTGGAGGTGGGATTTAGTGTGCAATGGGGTGGACACCCCTACAGTGGATGTATGGATGGATGGTACCCCTATGACTGAGGAATACCGGGGTAGGTATGTGTCTTCCGATTGGACAGACCCCAGGGGCAGGGACATTAACTTTGACATCAATATAGATGGTTCATTCAAGTGGCCTTTTTGCGAGGCAGCCGACGAAGGGTGCTGGACCTTTACTCAATGGGTCTATCTGTCTCAAACCAAACCCGTAGGGAAACTAGTGTTACAGGCTGGAGAAGACGAACAATGGTATCCATTCAAAGGACGGGGACAGGTCTGTGTTACGGTAGTAAGGGTCCCCTACGAAACAGAAGGTCTCCAACCAGTAAGACCACATTCGGACTCTTGCACCACCCCTATCCATCAATTGGCAGACCCTGTAGCTCCTCAACTGTCATCCCCCTGGAAGATCATCACGGATGCAAAAATCATCCTGTTTACCTGGAGAATTTCCGTAGATGACTTCAGAGTTGATCACTGGGATCACAGGTGTGAGGAGTTCGTTAGGAACCAAATTGACATGGTAAGAGGTTGGATAGAGGCGGGGCAAGAGGTCAGGAAAGACGACTCTCGACTCAGGAAGAACAGGGGGAGGAGAGACCTGGTGGCTATGGGACTTGGCGGAGGTGCTTTGGGAGTGGGTGCCCTGAACACTATGGATATGGAAGTCCTGAGAAGTAAGCTTGGGGAGGTTGCGCGACACGCCGGGGAAGGATTCAAGACCCAGATTGATGTAGACCACGTCTTAGAGGGTTTACAACACTCGCACATTGATGCCACTACCTCTCTATCTTCTGCTATACATGAGAAGTTTAGGAGGTTAGTTGTGGGTCTTTTGGAGGAACAGGATCGGGCTCAGCTTGCTCTGGCGTGTACGCAGGTCCAAAGTGAACTCTCGGACAACCTTAAACATATTGTCACGGCACTTCATAACGGCCACTTCCCATTCAACCTCCGTCAGCGAATAAGTCCACTGATTTCTCCTTTTGCCATTAATCACACCAACTGGTGGGTGGTTCAGTGGCATGGATGTCAAAATTTAACCTGCACTGCTTCGTCCCTGGCACCTGTATCCGGTCGCATCAGACAAGGATACAGTGTCATCAATCTAGGAACGGTGATTAACAACCAGACGGTGCTTCATCCCCAGCTCCCCTCAGGCGTTCTAACCTACGAGGAGGGCCATCCCTCTTTGTTTGATACAGAGGGATGTCGGATAAGGGAGAATGCCATCCTCTGTCAGGGTAGTCAGGAGCGGATGCTCAGACACCAGTGTTGGAACACCGAGGGGTCCTGTGAGATGAAGGCCGACCCAATGCCCTCATCCTCTTTGAAATATTTGGGGCAGGGGTATTGGTGTTGGTACCAAGGGAGTGATCCATCGTATGCAATTTTTGGACTTAACTGCACCGAACGAGGAACACTTCGCCCCGGAGCATACTGCACCCTTAGTCCCGTTTTAGGTTTGAACGTCGCAGAGCAGCAGGGAAGAACCCTGATTACCCCAGAGAAAAGACTTGACATCTGCCCCGATGTTCCTGTAAGACTTCAGAAGATTCTTCTTGGCTTCGGCAAAGAACTTAGACATCTCCTGATGGATTTTAGCCAAGAGGAAGAGATCATACAATGTCTTCGGGAGACGGAGAAGCAAGCCACCATTCAACTCACCCATGACCGAACAAAGATTATCGCGGTTGCCACAGCTTTGGACAAGGACTGAAAGGTTTCGTGGAGGGAGAGTCTTTTCGGATATAGTCCTAAGGCAACGTCATTTTTCAATTTATTGATACACCCGGTGATAGTGCTTCTGGTTCTGGTTGGACTCATGTACCTTGGACTATGGTGGATGTATCGGAGAGTCAAGAGACTAACGGACCAACTAAACCAGAACCAGACGGCACTTCACGAAGTCAACCGCCGAAGGCTCAGGACTTGACTCCACAAGAAGTCCTGAGGCCTAATCACCCAAAGGACAGGACAATTGGACTGAACTCTTGGGTTTAGGGGGGTTGGGGGTTATTGTGTAAATAGGTGGTGTGAATGGGGATAAGAATAGGGCACGATAGGGACAGGCCCCCTCTGGTTGCCATTTGCCACTTTGACCCCTGAACGGTAAGGATCATAAGGGAAAACCTGGATGTGTAGTGTAACGGAGGTATTCCCGTTGTTAGAATTTAGGTACCATGACATCACCTCTATTGAAGAAAAAAAAAAATAATATCTGACCTGCCTTGTAAAGACCGATTCAGCTGTCCATGGGAGAACCGCACCCATCCTTCGATCAAGATGGAACAAGACATGCTTAAGGAGAGTTGGCGCAGAATGGAGACTGAGACTGCAAGGGTGGACCCACTCCAGATTCTTTGGGCATGGACGACACCTGAAGATCGGCAGCAATGCCGAGAGACGGCGAGGGTGTGGTCATTCTAAACTTATCAGGAGTGACCGACACTGGAAGAGTGAGAGAAAGACCAGTCAAAGACTGCGAGGTTCAAGCCACTCCGGAAGTCCAGAAAGAGATGACAGTAGGAGGGGCTGACACCGTAACAATCAAGGCAGAAGAGAGTTCCTGGGAAAAGAAGACGACGGTGTATCCTGTGGATGGGGGAGTCGGTTACGGTGAAGGGCAGGTCGGAGGAAGTCGTTGGGTTAGATGATGTCTAGGTACCTAAGAGACAGGGTGCACTCCGGTTTTCCTGGACCATCACCAAGGATGGGGTTGAGGGGGGCAAAGATGCCTCCACCCTTCCCCCCAAGATATTGTCGTATTTCCGACAACAGGGGGATTGTTGAGGAAGGGTGGCACGTATGCATATATGTATGTATATGTATTGGCGGTGCATAATGTTCCCCTCAGAGGGCGATGTGCGCAGATGTGCCCAGCACCTGCGCCCATCCGCCTCTGATATTCCCCAGGGGCTCATCCATGCCCCTGTGGGAATTCATATAATGTGCCCCGTGAATGCATATACATATATGTATATATCTGCCCCTTAATATATATATGCCCCCTGAATTAATGTGCCCCCTTATCATATGATACCCCCTGAATTATGTCCCATAGAATGCCCCCTTATCACACATAGCCCCTTATCATATAAACCCCCCTACATGGACCCAGATGCATCAATGTGAATGTGCCCCAAGCATTCACATTGATGTATTCTGAGTGAAGGCGACAGGATGACCGGATAAGGTCCGGTCATACTGGTGACCTCAAAGGATTCAAATTCTAATGAATTTGAATCCTTTTGTTCTAATTATCTGCAGCCCGGCTGGAGATAATTAAGCATAATAGAGAGAGAGGAGACACCTCCGCTCCCTCTATTAGGTGCATTCCGGCATCGCAATTACCATTGCGATGTCCGGAATGCCGAGAGCTACAGACGGGAGATCAAAGGATCTCCCGCCTGTCAAGCAAGTACACGCGGCCCTGCGGCGCGCGTGCAGGGATGCGCGGGCAGGCGCGGTGATGTCATCTCACCGCGCCGGCCCACGTGTCCTTCACAGTGGTGCGCGCTCGCGCGCTGCTGTGTGGGCGGCACGGAGTGCGGGCGGCTGGACATATAAGTCCGGCGGGCCCGACACTAAGCAGAAGAGAGCCGGCCGCCCACCCTCCCTGAAGGATCATCCCCAGGACGACGAACATCCCCTAGGCAACGAGCAAAGAGACCATAAGTATCTCCCCCCCCCCTATACCACCAACGATCCTATACACCCTCCTATCTACCCTATACCACCAACGATCCTATACACCCTCCTATCTACCCTATACCACCAACGACCCTATATACCCTCCTATCTACACCCTCCTATCTACCCTATAATATACCCTACACCCATATTACCCTCCTATCCATCTTACCCTATATCTTACCTTCCCCTGTTGTATACCCTCACCCCCTGTGCCCATTTACTCCTGATTTACCCTAGTCCCTGCCCTGATACCCCTACTGTGCTAACCACCCCCGATTGACCCTTATATTGTAGTATCCCTGATTAACCCTGTTGTGACCTCACCCCTATTACAGTTTGTGGGCTGCTTACACCCCTGTAAGACCAACGTTTACCCTCGTCGTACCCCATAGGGATAGTATAGAACCAGGTGGGTGGGCTGTTAATATTACTTGTATATGTGAATTGTCTAGTTAGTTTATGGGTGGAATTGGGAATGTGTAGTGTAGTTTAGGATTGTATATTTAGTGCTGTATCGTTAGTATATTGCGTGCGTAGTGTAAGTAATAAATACCGTTATATTTGTACCCTTTGTGTAGTGCGTAATTGTTAGCGGTAGTGAGTAAGGCGCATGCAGCTAGTGTAGCGATCAGTGTAAAGCATAGCGAAGGTATTGTGTTATTGTTATATAAAGGTATAAATAGGTGGAGTCATCAATAGACAGTTCCTCCTATTTATGAATATTAATTACCGATAGCCGCTTAATATTGGTGATTAATATTCCCCCTTTACATAATGCTAATGCTAAGCTTATAAACTAGAGATGTTTGGCAGATACATTTTGTAGAAAATTTTAGCCCATCTGCCATACGTCAAGGCGATCTCTGTAAGACGGGAACCTAACACTAAGTTCAACCTGTTAAGTGCCATGACAGCGACCATGAAGTTCAGGGGGTGTAGGTTCCACATGCATGCTGGGCCCCTTTTGGTTTTTATCTTTTAGGTGCCAAAATGGCCTCCATTGAATCCAGGAAATGCAAGTACCAACATGCATGCCAAGTCCACTCCCTACTCCATTCCTCTCCCGGTGTCAGGGGCTTCCAGTGAGTGGGGGAGAGCAGGTTAAGCTTTATACTCATGATAATTAAAATCAGCCTATGAGGCAAACAGGCTGGTCAGGAGTGCATGACCAAATGGAGTCAGCCACACCTCCAGTACAAACTGCAAAGAAAAAAAGGGGGTCAGTCAGCACATCCCAATGCGCAGGTGCACGGTGCTATGGCTGCTACCAGAAACGAGACAGGGAGGGAGGGGAGCAAGCATACACTAGGAGTAGTATACACACAGGCTGCCGTAACTACACGTAGGCCATAGCAACCAGCCTACACGGTATCCTGTGTCACAGAGTGCAGGAAACATCTAAAATGCTAAAATTTAAATAGGCCCTGTCTTATGGGTTGTCTCACATCAGCAAATAGCATTTATCATGTAGAGGAAGTTACTACAAGGCACTTACTAATGTATTGTAATTGTTTATATTGCTTCTTTTGATGGCTGGATCAATTCTTCTATCACATTCTACACAGCCTGTATCCATGGTTACGACCACAATGCAATCCAGCAGTGGTGGTCATGCTTGCATGCTATAGCGAAAAGAGCCAACTTTTCTGGTGGCTGGGACTGTGGGGGCAGACATAGGCTGGCACCTTTTCCACTATAGTATACAGCTACGAACACCACTGATTGATTGCAGGTGGTTGTAACCATGAAAACCGTGTATAATGTGATGGCGAAATGAATCCATCTATCAAAGGAGGTAATATGGCGACAATACATTTGTAAGTCTCTTGTATTACCTTTCTATACATGATAAATGCTATTTGCTGAAGTGAGAGAACCCATTTATCATTTTTGTGTGAGCTGTGTGAGTGTTGTTTTTTGTGGGGTCTCTGTGGATTTTTTTTTTTATTTCGGTGGACATAATTTTTTGCTAAATTTTTTGGGAGGGCTAAAAATGTTGAATCACACATTTTTCTTTCATTTTTTTTCGTTATAGCATTCAGCAAGCACGAAAAACATTTTTTATTTAAACCGGATATTTTCACATGTGGCACAACAAAACCTGTCTAACTGCTCAGATGCTGTAGTTGCTATTGTTGACCACAGCTTCTGAGGGGTTAAATGACCGTTGGGTTGCTGGCGTGGCTATATTTCACTATTACGTCAGCAGGCCCTGTCAGGGGTGCAAGGGGATTAATTAATCCATTGCTAATTCCTATTTTGGCTCCATGCATGCCTCAACCTAACCAGCACTACTGAAAGTAATACAATTAAATTGCCCTCTGAGATTCTCAGTGAGGCCTAGCCGGGGCATGGGGCCTAAATGAGAACTAACAATGGATTAATACAAAGGATTATTACTGTGGGGGCCTAAGTGGAATCTGCTGCACAATAGGCCTATGGGAAAGAATATTACTAGTACTACTCACTGTGCATATTCCACCTAAGCCCCCACAATAATAATCCTCCATTATTAATCTTGGTCCAGTAATGATTCCTCCTGAGGCTGGGCTGAGACACATTTTCCCCACAAAAATTACCCCCCTGGGCTGCAAGCAGTCGTTAAACTAAAGAAATACACCTACTGCTGCCCTCACTCCCTAACTGGTCTGAGTGGTGCAGCAAGCCAGGCACTGTTTACTTTATTCAAATTGTGCCTCAGCTCAGTCTCTCAGGCTGAGACTCAGGGGGACTTAAACTTGGTCAGTGACTCATGTCAGTGTTACTCACACATTCAGGCTGCCGCTGCACACTGGAGTCCTGAAGCGGCAGCCATGTTCTTCTTCTTGCTCCGCAGTGTCTTTCCCATCTGGAAGATAGGCGGAGCCTATCAGTGAATACTAGAACAGCACTACAGAGTGCTGCCATGCGCGCCCTGGTGATTCATCAAGGCGCGCGCTCCTTCTCTGTGCAGTGCAGCAGAGCAAAGAGAAAAACTCAAGTCAGTTCACAGATTTTGCGCCAGCGGGCAGCTCCCCCTTGCAGTCTGGCACCCGGGGAAACGCCCCCCCCCCCCCCCCCCCCATGCTACGCCACTGTCTCTTCCCGTCATTCAGGTACCATTCGAAATAATTGCTATGGATTTGGTGGGTCCCATTGTCAAGTCGACTAGGGGACACCAATAGATTTAGGTCGTATATGACTATGCCACCCGGTACCCAGAAGCAGTTCCTCTACGAAATATGGCATCCAGAAATATTGCCAGCGAGTTTTTTTTTATGTTCTCCTTTTAGGGATCCCTAAGGAAATTCTCGCACACCAGGGTACACCCTTTATGTCAAAGGTCATAAAAGAATTATGCAAATTGTTTAAAATCACCCAAATATGTATATCTATGTACCACCCCCAAACGGAGGGGTTAGTTGAGAGATTCAACAAAACCCTGAAGCAAATGTTAAGAAAAGTGGTAGAAAAAGAATGGCCGTGACTGGGACTGCCTGCTACACTACCTCAGAGAGGTACCCCAGGCTTCTACAGGGTTTTCACCGTTTGAGTTGGTATATGGCCGTCACCCAAGGGGTTTACTAGATGTGGCCAAGGAGACTTGGGAGACCGAGGCTAGCCCATATAAAAGTCTTATCGAACATGTGGTTCAAATGCAAGACCGGATAGCGACCGTGATGCCCATAGTTAAAGAGCATCTGCAAAGAGCTCACGAGGCTCAAAGCAGAATAGCAGGGTAAGGGACTACTGATTTTAGTCCCCATTGTAGAAAGTAAGTTTATGGCAAAGTGGCAGGGTCCCTACGAGATTGTGGAAAAAGTGGGCGAGGTGAACTATAAGGTGCACCAACCATGAAGGAGAAAACCCTTCCAGATTTACCACGTAAATCTGATTAAGCCGTGGAAAGATTTGGAATCCTTGGTGGTCACACAGATCATGATTGAGGAGGTGTCGCAACCAATTCCCCCAGTAAAAATGAGTGAGGCACTGTCAGTGCACCAGAAACAAGTAGTAAAGGAGTTTCTGCTGAAAAATAGAAGGACCTACCAGGCTGTACCCACCTGATAAAACATCACATGAGAACTGAGCCCCACAGTAAGATTAATCTGAAGCCATACAGGATACCAGAAGCACACAGAAAAGCGGTATCCTCTGAGGTCAGGCGCATGCTTAAATTAGGGGTCATTGAGAAATCTATCAGTGAGTGGTTGAGCCCTATTGTACTAATCCCAGAGCCCAATGGGACTTGGAGGTTCTGTAATGATTTTCGGAAGCTAAATGAGGTGTCTAAATTTGACGCGTACCCCATGCACGGAGTAGATGAACTGATTGAGAGGCTTGGGAAAGCAAGGTACATCACGACCCATGACCTTACAAAGGGTTATTGGCAGATAACATTGTCAGATGAGGCTAAAGAAAAGATGGCATTCTACACTCCAGAGGGGCTGTTCCAGTACACAGTGATGCCGTTCGGGTTACATGGAGCCCCTGCTACATTTCAGAGGTTGATGGACCTAATCTTGAGGCCACATCGTGACTACGCTGCCGCTTACCTTGATGATGTGGTCATTATTTCACCTGATTGGAAGTCACCTCTGGAAAGTACAGGCCGTGATAGACTCCATTAGTGATGCTGGCCTAACCATAAACCCTGAGAAGTGTGCAGTAGGTCTAGAAGAAGCAAAATACCTGTGCTACATTATTGGTAAAGGGCTGGTTAAACCTGAGGTCAATAAAGTAGAGGCAATACAAAACTGGACTAAGCCCTTAACAAAAAACAAGTCAGGGCCTTCCTTGGCATAACTGGGTACTACCGCCGATTCATACCGAATTTTGCCTCGATTGCAGCACCATTGACTGACTTAACAAAAGGCCCTAAGTCAGTATTGGTGAAGTGGACCCCAGAGGCAGAAAGGCTTTTCAGAGCCTAAAGTCTGCCCTTTGTCAACAACCAGTGCTCTTTTCCCTGGATTTTGGAAAAGAGTTTCTGGTCCAGACTGATGAAGCTGGGTGCCTTACTCGCTAAGTGAAGCCTGATTCCCCACGTGTGACCTGCGCTCAATTGGTGAGCTAGAAACAAATTTGTACTAGCTAGAGCCAACACGGGCAAGAGTTTATTTTGTTTTATTTATGTTTTGGTGATGCTAGAACCTCATCTTACCCAGTGAGTTATAACTGGGTTCACCTGTAATTGCTGAAGTGCCATAAAATAAAGCATAGTTTGGACTTTAATCCTGTTGTCTGCGAAGAAATCTGTCATTGCCGCCCTGCTTGAGAGAGCAATCCCTTACAATATATACTGTGGGGATTTGCTCTGGTAGGCAGGCTAGTGGACGCAGTGGCAACCACAAAGTCTTTAACTTAAACAGTTCAGTGTTTTCACACATAAGGAAAAACAAAAGTGACATTTTGCAGTCTAGGTGTTTGTTCACACCATGAAAAGTCCACACTACAAAAACCTTCACCTGGTTTGTAGTTTCTCTACCTGTGGTCCACAGCAGGCTTTATTGGCCCGTTTCTCAGCATGCAGCTCCGAGCCCTTTTGCACGGCACAAGTTTTCAGATCCAAAACACCCAGGGACTGACAGCGCTCCACTGTCAGAGAGGTGTAATCCACACCCAGCTGAGACTAGTGGCTGGGTTTGATATAAGCCAGTAAAGACCTAGCCTGGAGCTTGGGGAGGAGCCACCCACCCAGCACTTTGGCTACTCCTAGTAAGAGCCGGCGCAGATAAGCTTACAGCCATACCTAAATAGCAATGTGTCAACCAACACTAGCTGCCGCTGACACTTGAAAATACCGGCTCTTACTTCACCGAGGCCAGGAACCTCGGTGACACATACCTTCCGTCAACAGCGGACCCTTGCACCTTCCTACATACCTCCCCCTTTGTTCAACCCTGAGGGGGTGAACACTTGCCAGACAGTGTACCCGGGACAGGGCATCCGCATTTCCCTGTAAGCAGCATGCCCTGTGTTCCACTGAGAACTTGAAGTTCTGTAATGACAAGAACCATCTGGTGATCCGAGCATTCCTCTCTTTGGCTTGGCTCATTCACTTGAGAGGGGAGGGGTCGGTCACCAGACGGAACTTTCTCCCCAACAGATAATAGCGGAAAGACTCGAGTGCCCACTTGATGGCCAGGCACTCTCTCTGCACTATACTGTACCTAGTCTCGGCTGGGGTAAGTTTGCGGCTCAGGAAAACAACGGGATGTTCCTCCCCATTGATTTCCTGTGAGAGTACAGCTCCGAGGCCTACTTAAGAGGCATCGGTCTGTACCACAAACTCCCTCTTGAAGTCGGGCATCAGGAAAACCGGTGACCCGCACAGGACCGACTTCACTGCGAAAAAAGCCTCTTCTGCCTTGTCATTCCAGCAGACCATCACAGACTTCCATCCCTTCAGGAGCCCTGTCAACGGAGCTGCTAAAGTGGCAAAATGGGGAACGAACCTCATATAATAGATCACCATTCCCAGGAACGACTTTATTTGCAGTACCAAAGGGTAACACCTTATATTGGTATAGCTCTTCTGGTGTGATGAAGGCAGTTTTCTCTTTGGCAGCCACCGTTAAGGGTACCTGGCAATACCCTTTGGTGAGGTCAAAAAAAGAAAAATACCGAGCTTGGCCTAACCTCTCAATAAGCTCATCCACTCGAGGCATGGGATATGCATCAAACTTAGAGACTTTGTTTAGTTTGCGTTAATTGTTACAGAACCCTAATGTCCCGTCCAGCTTGGGTATTAAGACTATCGGACTGGCCTATTCACTTTTAGACTCCTCAATGACGTCTAGCTGCAGCATTAGCTGCACTTCCTCCGCAATGGCTTGTCGCCGAGCTTTGGATACCTGGTATGGTTTTAACCAGACTTTTGCCTGAGGCTCAGTGATAATGTTATGCCGGATTATGAAAGTGCGTGCAGGGAGGTCTGAGAACACATCCGTGTTCCAACTAATGAACTCCCTGTCTTCCTGAGCCTGTTTAGAGGAGAGTCTGTCAGCAATTTTCACTGTGGCAGCCGCTTCCCTTGCTTCAGACAGGGGGCCGAAACCGCTTTCCCTAGATACCCTGGTTACAGGTTTCCCTACCTTTCCATGGTTTGAGCAAATTCACATTGTACACCTGCTCCAGCTTTGGCCTCCCTGGCTGGTGTACCTTGTAATCTACCACTCCAATTTTTTTTTAAGTACCTTGTAGGGCCCCTGCCTCCTAGCTAGCTCTACAGTTGGTACCAGAACCAATACCCGATCACCCGGGTTAAAGTTCCGGACCCGAGCCTGCCGATTATAGACCCTACTCTGGGCTCGCTGCGCTGCCTCCATATGCTCCCTAACTAGAAGTAACACTGTTTCTATCCGTCATTGCATCTGGGTGACATACTCAACAACACTTTTGTGCAGTGTGGGTTGTTGTTCCCACGCCTCTTTGGCCACGTATAACAGAATGAGAGGGTGTCTGTCGTATAGCAGTTCGAAAGGCGAAAACCCAGTAGAGGCCTGGGGCACATCTCGCACTGCGAAGATGAGATAGGGCAGGAGAAGGCCCCAATCCCTCCCATCCTTAGACACCACTCTTTTAAGTATATTTTTTAAATGTTTGATTAAACCTCTCTACCAGGCCATCCGTTTGCGGATGATACACGGATGTCCGTAGCTGTTTTATGTGGAGCAACTTAGAGTTCCCTCATGACCTTGGACATAAACGGAGTCCCTTGGTCATTTAGAACCTCCTTATACAGACCCACTCGAGAAAACATCTCCATTAACTCCTTAGCTATGAGTTTGGCTGATGTATGACGCAGTGGCACTGCCTCTGGGTACCGAGTGGCGTAGTCGAGGTAGACTAAGATGTGTTGGTGCCCTCTAGTGGATTTCGGAACCGGGCCTGCGAGATCCATAGCGATTCGCTCGAACGGGACCTTGATAATCTGGAGGGGTACCAGGGGACTACAGAAATGTGGCTGTGGGTAGGTTGGGCAAGACTTACAATATATTCTTCTACCTCTCTGAACACATTGGGCCAGTAAAACCGTTGTAGCATCCGGTCCGGTGTTTTCTGCATACCCAGATGACTCCCAAGAACATGCTGGTGGGCTAACTCTAACACGAGTTTGCGATAAGTCTGGGGCACCACCAACTGTTCAATGGATTCACCTCGCAGCTAGTTTACCCGATACAACATATCTTGATGAATCACAAAACAGAAAAACACCGACTCTGCACCCAGTTGTTGTGGTTCCCCATCTATTATTAATACATTTTCCCAGGCTTGGGATAGGGATGGATCCCTGTGTTGTGCAGAACCAAAATTATCCCTGGAGACATTGAGGTCTGCTAGCTCAGGACTCGGCGGCAAGTCCTCCATGTCTCCCACCATCACACTTAGCGGGTTGTCTCCCCCTCTTCCACCGAAGTGGCGGTCGCCCCTACCGCTGGCCTTTTGGACTCAGGTTCCCAGGCGTCTGGTCTCCCCCCCTGAGCTGGGCCACTTTGCTAGAGTTACATCTGTCTCACGGGTATTGGTAACTTTCGTATCCGGCCATAGTGCCAGGAAACAGGGGAAGTCTCTCCCAATTATTAGTTCATGCTGTAATTTTGTGGCGACGGCCACCTCATAAGTCCACCTGCCGGCCACCGTTGACAGAGAGACCAGGGCGGTGGGATAGTCCTTTAAGTATGCTCGGTGTGCCGCACCAGGCCAGCTCTTACCAGGGATACCAGGCTCCCTGAATCCAGCAGTGCCCCTGCCAGAGTGCCCCCCATTTCCATCTGGCACAGGTGGCTATTGTCTATAGTCTCAGAGGTACCTGTGGCACACAGCTTCCTGGCATACGAGTGGCAGTAGCCATAGTTGGTATCCATGGGTTCGCCCTGATGGGGACAGTCGGCCCTTATGTGTCCAAGCTCCTGACACCGCCAGCAAACCACCAGGGCTGGGTCTGCAGGGGGTACGTCCCGAGTGGGTTTTGCTAGCACCAGCCACCGGGTCTGGGGTGGAGATTTCTGGGGTTTGATAGGCCCCCTCCCCCCAAAAAAACCCTGTAGTTTTCTGGTGGCTTCGTAGCACTCCATCAGGTAGACCATCTCTAAGGCATTACCAGGAGACACCTGGTCGATCCAGTGCTGGAGAGGGTATGGAAAAGCCTTCCAGAACACATCCACCAACAGATAGTCCAGCATAGCAGTGGGAGTCAACACGTCAGGCTGCAGCCATTTTTGCAACCGATGTAGCAGGTAATAATATTGTGGTCTGGCGGGTTCAGCCGGGTTAAATTCCCACTGATGCACCCGCTGAGCTCGGACCAATACATTCACCCCCAGTCTGCCGCCTGATCATCCAGTAGATCAAAAAACGCTTGCTGGGGTCCAGACACCAGGAACAGAATGACGACCTCAGCCCACTGGTCTCGGGGTAACCTCTCCCCCACGGCCACCTTTTCGAACACCGCCAGAAAGGTCTCGTCGTCATCCGAGGGGGTCATCTTAGGGATTGCCACATGGACAGCTTTCCGGGCATCGTGGACGTTCTGGGACGCTCCTGCCTCTTTCAACGCCATCACATGTTGTAATAGCAGCTGGTTAGTTTCCTGCTGCTGCTTGTTAGCCTCCTGCTACTGCAAGTTAGCCTCCACAAGGGCTTTCACGACCGCCTCCATTTTGTCAGGGGACATGGGTCGTCATCTTGCCGGCTTAACATAGGACATACACTCGTGCCCGGAAAAAACTAATTTATTTCGGCCTTTACGCTTGCCTCACTACGTTTCCCGCATCCGACACTAATTGTGTTGATTTTCTCTGGTAAACAGGCTAGCGGCAACCACAAAGTCTTTATCTTAAACACAGTGTTTTACTCACACATAAGGAAAAACAAAAAGTGACATTTTGCAGTCTAGGTGTTTGTTCACACCATGAAAAGTCCACAGAACATAAACCTTCACCTGGTTTGCAGTTTCTCCACCTGTGGTCCACAGCAGGCTTTATGGGCCCGTTTATCAGCATGCAGCTCACAGACCTTTTGCACGGCACAAGGTTTCAGATACAAAACACCCAGGGACTGACAGCGCTCCACTGTCAGAGAGGAGTAATCCACACCCAGCTGAGACTGCTGGCTAGGTTTGATATAGGCCAGTAAAGACCCGGCCTGGAGCTTGGGGAGAAGCCACCTACCCAGCACTTTAGCTACTCCCAGTAAGAGCCGACCCGGATCAGTTACGTTACAGCCATACTACTATAGCAACGTGTCAACCAGCACTAGCTGCCGCTGACACTTGAAAATACTGACTCTTACTTCACCGAGGCCAGGAACCTCGGTGACACATACATTCCGTCAACGACGGACCCTTGCTCCTTCCTACAATACACTATATATATATATATATATATATATATATATATATGAAAGAAGCAGCATCACATCCAGATAAAGTAAAAAAAAATGCTTCCTTTATTCACCCAAGTAACAACATTTCAGTATATAAATATGTATACACTTATGGAAATATCTTTTCATTTTTTCTTTTTTTTCCCACTACCTGACTAATCTGGTTGGGGCAAATGAGATTATATTGAAGATGATATAAATCTATATACTATATGTAAGGGATCGCTCTCTCTCAGGGGGTCGCAATCACAGAAGTCTCATCAGACAACAGATTTAAAGTCCAAATTATGCTTTATTTTGGCACCAGCACAAACATAAACATAATGAAATAAAATCCTGCATGTCTGGGCTCTAACTAACACAAAGCTATTTTCCCTGACTTACCTCTAAGCACAGCTTATACACAGGGTCTCAGGCTCCAACCCTTAGCAGGTCCGCTCACCAAACATAAATCCAGACAGGGAAGAGATCCGGAATCACACAACCTCGTGGCCCCTCAGCCCCCCTGGCTAAGACCACACAGAGCCTCTGCAGGCTTCTGTTTCCAAGTCCTCTCTTCTCAGACTGACACACAGGGGGTTGGTTTTATCCCTCCTTGATTACAGCAGGCCTCGCCTGCGATGACCTCAGGTTAGGGGAAAACATGCCCTGGAATGGGAGTGGACTGGGAAACCAAACCTACCTTCCCAGTCCAAATAAAATCCAGCCCTGTTCCTTTTTTTTTTACAGTAGATAGCACATTACCTATATTACCTTTAACCCTTTAATCCTTATGTCCCCCCTCCCCCCCATCCCACTCTTCCCAAACCCATATCCCCCCACCCTATATCCGCCGGGAAGGGGGAGGAGGGGGAGGACAAAAAAACAAAAAAACAAAAAAATTATATATACATATATATATATAAATCCGGAAAAAGGACGGCACTCCGGTCTGATGAAGGTGAAGTTATTCTTTAATCAACCATACGGTGCCATACGGATATATAAATATATCTATATCTATCTATTTATATATTTTGACCACTGAGCCCAAATTTTCTCATGTCTATAACCTATGTTACTCTTAATGTATCCTACTCTTTCTATTATACAATTAGAGCTCATCAAGTTTTCCCATTCTTTTATTGTTGGTACCTCGGGGCGCATCCATCTTCTTGCTATCAATAAGCGAGCTATAAAACATGATTTGTATAACATTATTTCATTCTCCTTTGATAGCTCATGGGAAGTTTCACCCAAAATACATACAGAAGGCGTCCATTGGATTTTAAAATTAAAAATATCCCCGATTAATTCAATCAGACTGCACCAAAATGGTTGAATCTTTGGGCACCTCGACCACATATGGATAATGTCCGCTTTATCATTCATACATCTAGGACATAGTCCTGGCATTTTAGCTGAAACTTTCTTGAGCCATTTTGGTGTTATATATAAACGGTGTAATATCATAAACTGAGTTACCCTGTGAGAGGGGTTCCTCAGGTAAGGTTTAAAACACCAAAATTTTCCCCACTGATCGTCTGTTATTATCCCTATATCATTCTCCCATTTTGATTTACTATTACAAATAAATCCCTCACTTCTAGTTTCTCGTATCTTTTTATACAAGCTTGACACCAATTTGTGCTTTCCTTTCCAACCTACTATATAATTAATCACCTCATGTGGTTTTGTCACTATATCCTCCTTTTTTATAACCGTTTTGACGATATCCACCAACTGAATATATCTAAAATAACTTTGTCTATCTTCCCTTACATTCATTAATAATGTTCCCTATCCTTCAGTGTTTCATTTTGAAAATATTGTGAAATATGCCATAAATCCCTATCAGTCCAATATTTGGCCTCTTTCAAGAAGGTAGCATTACCTAACCTCCTATTATACCACAATGGTGTGACTTTAATCTGCCCCTCTAAACGGGATAAATCCGTTTTGGTCCTCATGGATCAGATGTACTATGACCTTCCTCGACCTTTTCGCCAAAATCCTGGCCAGAATTTTACAATCATTATTCATGAGTGAAATTGGACGGCACGATATGGGATCCAATCAGTCCTTATCTTTTTTTGGTATTAGAATAATCGTCGCGTCTCCCATAGACTCTGGGAGACATCCTGTAGCTTTTGAGTATTCAAATACTTCCATAAGTCTATTTGCCCAGAATTCTTTATCTCTTTTATATAATTCATTTGGAATACCGTCCGGGCCTGGTGTTTTACCAGATGGTGCTTCATTTATTGCTACTTTATATCTCCTTTACGGATATAGGCCGGTCTAATACTATCTGTTGATCATCATTGAGTTTTGGGGTTCCTATTTCTCGCACATATTTTATCATCTCTTCTCCATGTATCTGGGTTTTTACTGAGTACAGTTCTTTATAAAAGGTCTTGAATATATCCTGATTTTTTTCCTGATCATTATATAGTAGGCCATCTTTTCCTCTAATTGCGGCGATATTCTCAACCGTATCCATGTTCTTGATTATCTTGGATAGAACTTTACCCGGTTTACCTCCTTCCCAGTAATTCCTAGTTTTGACAAATAATTATTTATTCTGCGCCCTTTCCTTGATGTAATTATCATAATTATTAACCGCTTTTATCCACTCATCTTTGGTTTCCTGTGTTTTTTCCCTTATCATCTGTGCCTCCTTATTTATCACCTTAGTTTTTAAATCTTCCTCTTTTTTATTATATCCTTTTTTAAGCTCAATAAACTTTTTATTTATCAATCCTCTTATATAGGTCTTAGCAGTGTCCCAAACCACATTCACTCCAGCTGTATCCTTATTAATTTGAAAAAAGAAAGTAAAATCCTTTAATATTTGATCTTCTTTACCTATTAAATTGAACCATATGGGATTTATCATGTAGTTTTTACGCTTCCCTTTCAGATTCTCGACTTTCAAACCCACCTTTACCAATACTGGAGAGTGATCTGAGATACATCTCGGTTCATACAAGACCTTTATATTTTTTTGTAATGTTAACTGATTACCAAATATCAAGTCTATTCTTGACAAAGAATCGTAGCTCTTACTATAACATGAGTACTGTTTTGCTTCTGGATTCTGAATCCTTCATATGTCCCCCCACCCAAATTCTCGCATTAATTTTTTCAGCGGAGTAACTACAGTTCTTTTTAGGGTTTTCACTTTTTGTTACTCGATCTAAGTCATTATTCATTGTGCAGTTGAAATCACCCATTAATATTAATAAAGAGTCACCTTTGTCTAGTAGAAACTCATATAGTTTTAAGAGCACCTCATGTCTATAAGGTGGGGGAATGTATACCCCAGCCAGTACACATTTTACATTTTCAAAATATCCGTATAAAAATATATACCGACCCTCCACATCAATGTTCGTCGAGATTATAGAGCAATTAATATCCTTATGAATAATAATGCTAACCCCCCTGCTATACCCATTGAACACAGAGTGGAATTAGTGAGCTATCCATTTTCTTTTAAACAAGTTTAGTCTGTCTCTAACCATATGAGTCTCCACCAGACAAACAAGCGCTGGAAGATATCTCCCAATGATATAAAATACTGCAAAAAAATTTAATTTCTCCCCAAGGCCTCTCACATTCCAACATAAAAGTTTAGTATAGATCATGTTTTTTTACTTCTCATAGTATCTATCCAAGGGCCAGTGGGAAAAAAAAAAAAAAATTTGATATTCTTTGTCCTCCCCTATCCCCCCCCCCCCCCAACCCACATATGATGCCCTCGACCCAAAAGGGGCTTGAACATCCTACCCAACTGGAGTATACTCTGTATCCCCTCCCCCCCTCCCTCTCCCCCCAACCACCATCAACAAATTACTTTTGTGTTATATTGTTATACTAAGCCCATAGTTTCCAACCATTTCTGTACCTCTTGTGGAGAAAAGAAAAAACTAACTTTATCATTGTACACCACTCTAAGTTTTGCCGGGTACAGAAGGGAGTATTTAATCTCAGCCTGACGTAGTCTTTTTTTCACTTCTATAAATTTTCCTCGTTCTTTTTGCGTTGTTACAGAGTAATCTGGGCATATTGAAACCCTTGAGCCATTAATTTCAACCGATTCTAATGCTCTTATTCTCCTCATAACCATTTCTTTATTCTTGGATGGGAACATTTTTGCAATAATATTTCTAGGTAGGTTTCCTGGTATATTTTTCCCTGGGATTCTATGTGCTCTCTCAATTGTGAATGGACTGGACAAGTTTTTCCTTCCTACCACTTCAGTAATCCAGTTCTGGATATATTGTACACAGTTTGTACCTTCCTCTTTCTCTGGTATACCAGCCCTTTTACTTTAACAAACAAATAGCTCCAGCAACTATTTTTGCTGAAGCCAGCACCATCTTCTTGGATTTTACATTTCTCACCCAGTTGAGGAACCTGGGTGAGATATACACCCCTTCCAGGACTTTACCGTTCAGATTACCACATATCCCCCCCTCCCACTTCTCCAGACCGGAGGTCTGGGCATTTCTCCACATCATACCCTCTGAAAGATGTGGCCAGTGTCACATTTTTTCCTTTATTCTGCCACACCCAGGCCAGCAGAGCTCTGTTTGTCACAAACACCAACTTTCTACCTAGTATATAATACCTAAGGGACTCCGGTGCCCATCTAATGGCCAGATACTCTCTTTCAGGAGCGATGATGATGCACTTTCGCACTCTTTGATCTCGCTCTCTTTGTCTCTCTATTTCATCAAAAGATTGCATCTTTCTTTTTTCTTTACTCTTAGCATTTCAATCTTGGCTTTTGATACCAACGACAGGCTCTACCTTTAATTTATCCATAATGACAGTTCTTTCAGCATCTCTGCTTTCAGATTTGCTAGTTCTAGAACGATCAGAAGTTCAATTTTCATGCTCTTCCTTCTCTTCAGCAGTGGTTTCCTCAGGTTTGGCGGGAGTTTCAGAGTCCTCTGCCTCTGCAGTGTCTTTTTCCACTTCGGCAGACTCTCCTTTAGCCTCTTCTTTGGGCTCTGCAGAATCTGAGGATTTCTCCCATTCCAACTCATCGGCCTTCTCATCCTTTTCGGACATGGCATCATATACCTGCACTCTTAATTCCTCCTTTTCTTTCTCATCGAGTTTGGAGGCACTGGGGATATTGGAGTCCTTATGAGACTCTTTGTCTTCCTCTTCTGGCATTTGCTCCAGAGGGTCACCCAGGACATTGTTCTCCATTCGAGCAAGCTCCAGGAGAGCCATCCCATAGTAGTAGACAGCATCTGCATATTGGTCTTCCATCCCACTGTATTTCATCCCCAAAAGGCTGCTGACTTCCTGGAAGGCATTCACAGCGGAGGGAATGTCTTTCATGACCAGGTCCCGATTACTCCATGCCATGAGTCTCCTGGCCTCTGCATCCACATCAGCCCTTTCAACTTGTTCAGCAGAAACTTCTTTCATCTTCTCTGTCTTGGCCGGCACCGCAGTGGCATCATCTCCAGACCCATTCTCAACAGGTCATGGCTTGGACTTCTTGGCCTCTTTCAGAGGACTCTCCTCCTTAGGTTTCCCATTTGCTTTCTTCCATAATAGATGAGAGATATCTGATACACAGTTGGTTCCCCGTACAATGCAGTGGTAGAAATACCACCGTTCTCTTTTGGAAACTCTGAGGGAATTCCACCCAGGGTCTTTTTAAGCACTCAGTCTGTGTCTACTACAGTTTTCTGTGCTTCTTTGAAACCTTTAATCTTCTCCTTGATATCAGGCAGTAGACCCTTCAGTTCATTCATCTATTTCTGGGTCTCCTCCTTTGACTCTTCTGAAGCCTTCTCCAGTTGCTCTGTGAGGACAGCTAGTCCCTTCTTTACCGTATCTAGGGACTGTGTGGAGAGAGAAAAAGCATCCTCACGTTTGCAGCTTTATGGATATGCCAGGCCCAGCTGGAAGTGAGTCTCTGCCAGAAGTCGGTCATTCTCTTCTACATGCTCTTTCGGGATGGTCAAAGTCTCCCACTGCCTGGGTATAGTTCTCAGACACTATGCTGACTTCTCCCCACTTAATCAGGTTCACGTCCTGAACCCGCTCAGGCTCTCTTTCATGTGCCTGGTTCACATTGTATGTCACAACATTTTCATCAACCGTGCACCTGAGCTTACTAACCATAGAACACAGTGGAGACTGCTTATACGCACCTGATAAGTGTGGTACACCCTCTAACACTGTCACACTTTCCTGCACATTTCCCACAGTGGGTTCCCCCAGCTGGTTGCTCTTAACATTAATCAGCATTTCTAAATCACATATATCTTTACCAGCATGGGGAGCTTCTTCCTTGACCACAACCTGCAAAGGAAAGGGGGTGTCATCTACATCATCATCATATGGCCCCACATTTTCATTAGGCATTTCAGTTAACTTGACATGTTCACTTTGCACCTTATCGGCACCATTGTTTTCAATGGTCATTTCACTTAAACCATTGTGTTCAATGTGCATCTCTCTCACACCTTCATTTAAAGGGATAGGCACAAGTTCTGCAGAAGTTTCGTCACTTTCTACAGAAGTGTCTCCATTTACCCACAACTCCCAGAACAAGGGGACATCACGGCCCAACAGTACATCATACATGAGCGTATTTGCAACTCCAAGTTCATAAGTCCCAGTTCCCACTGGAATCTGACACTCAGTGAGAGCCACAGGATAGTTCTTGCTATCCCCATGAATATCCAGTACACTTAGCATTTTGCCCAAGCTAGCAGGTACCAGGCTCTCCTGGCTCCCTGCATCTAACAATGCTTGGACTGGACTGCCATCTACCACAATGTCACACATTTTTGTAGCAGTCTCGTGTCCCGGTGTCTTAACACCTACCGGCTCGGCCGATAGCAACTGCTGCCGACTCACACCACAGTTCAGGGCTTCTGAAGTAAGAGGGCAATGGGCAGCAATGTGTCCCCACTCATGGCACCTCCAGTACTGGAGCATCCCCGGTCTCGTTGGTGGGAAGACCTCACCGGTACCAGACTGCCCATGGGACTCAGTCTTTAGTCCACTCCCAAACTCTAGAGCCTTTCTCACTGTCACTTTGTCTACTACACAAGCAATAACAGGAACTGTCACTTTGTCTGCTACACAAGCAATAACAGAAATGCTCTTCCCATTGACGTCCCGGATTCATCAGTCCCGGGAGATGAGGATATTCCAGGAACATCTCCACCAAGGCCATCATCCTTTTCTTGGATCTTGGAAACCTTCTGCCTTTGGTTCCTGGTGCCACTATCACATGCAGACTCCTCAAGGTAGTAGTTGCCATGGGAAACGCCTTGGCATTGAATCTTTTTTCGTCAGTCTTTTTCCAGACGGTGAGTCACACACTCTGAAGACTTTTCCTTGGATTCTCCAGCCGCACAATTTGAAGCACTTTCTCTGCTCCATAGCTGCCAAAACAATGGAAAGTCTTTTCCCAGCGCAAATTCCACTTCCAGGGTCTCACATTTCAAGAGCTCCCATTGCACAGAGCCATAGTCCATTACAAAGGACAGAGACACAGTTGCATCTGTCTCTGGCCCCCTCTTCAGAAAGTCCAGAACTTTGGGCATGACCCGAGACACTTGGCGGGAATCTAGAGTGACCCACAGCAGGATTCCCCCAATCACCAACTCGCGAGATCTGTCAAATCTCCTGATCAAACAATCATCCATTTCCCAATCCGGCTGCAGGTGGGTCTGTATCAGCTGGTTTATAAAGTGCATAATGTTATAAAGTGCATAATGGCACAGACATCATAGTGACCACCACCCAAAAATGTTTTGTTTTTTTGGCAGGTCAGTCTCTTTCACTGTGGTTTCTGGCCCTTTATGCTCCACACAGCAATTCCTTGCAAACACAGCAAAAGTGTCCAGAATAGCAAGAGCAGCAGCTTCACCAGACAAACAGGCTTCCGGCCGTTTAACTCCAACACGGTATGAAAGCAGAATTCAGCAGCACCTGCTCTTTCTGTCATGTTGTTGCCCCTGGCAACACTTTTCCTTTTCCCTTTCTGTTGCCCCTAGCAACAACATTGTGCCCTTTTTGCATGGACAACATGCACGCATCCTCCACCAATTATAAGGGATCACACCCTCTCAGGGGGTCGCAACCACAGACGTCTTGTCAGACAACGGATTTAAAGACCAAATAATGTTTTATTTTGGCACCAGCACAAACATAAACATAATTAAATAAACTCCTGCCTGTCTGGGCTCTAACTAACAGAAAGTTATTTTCCCTGACTCACCTCTAAGCACAGCTTATACACAGGGTCTCAGGCTTCAACCCTTAGCAGATCCGCTCACCAAACACAAGTCCAGACAGGGAAGAGATCCATCTTCACACAGCTTCGTGGCCCCTCAGCCCTCCTGGCTAGACCACACAGAGCCTACGCAGGCCTCTGTTTCCAAGTCCTCTCTTCTCAGACTGACACACAGAGGGTTGGTTTTATCCCTTCCTTGATTACAGCAGGCCTCACCTGCGATGACCTCAGGTTAGGGGAAAACACCCTGGATTGGGGGTGGGCTGGGAAGGTCTCACTACTAAACCTACCTTCCCAGTCCAAATAAAATCCAGCCCTTGTACTTTAACAAACAAATAACTCCAGCAACCATGTTTGCTAAAGCCAGCCCATCTTCCTGGATTTTACTTCATCTAACCCAGTTGAGGAACCTGGGTGAGATATACACCCCTTACAGGACTTTACCATACACATTACCACATATGTATATAGATATATAGAGAAATGTTTCACTGTGTGTTCTTCACTCTCTCCTTCACTGGACCGCGCTGTGAAGGGAAGGAAGAGGAGGCTGAAACAAGGTTGGGGAGTGCTGGATCATGTAAGCATATGACCACCATGATTGGACAATCATGGTGGTCAACAGATACTATTCTGCTGAGAAAACGATGCTATAGGCTCGGTTATCGCTGGGCAGAAGAAGGAAGCTGGGTACATCTCTGGGAAGCTCTGCAGAGATCATTGAAGTAGCACTCCCTCTCTTTCAGGCTGCCAACGTTTATACACGTGCTAACTGCACGGGGCATGTGTAGTTAGCACGTATATAGTGGTATGGCAGTCGGGTAGGGGTTGAGCTGCAGTACCAGACACAGCTACATTCATGTGGAACCAGCTGTACTGAGTGCTACGATGAAGAGGTCCTGGCCCTCTAGTGAATACAGTCATTTCATGACTGATGGGATTTACATCCCCTGGACCCCTGAGATTAGCCTATCCACTAATATTGATGGATTGGCCATCACTATTAGTCATAGCACTCCAGTGAATTCCATTCCAGTATGACCTGCTGATCTCAGGGTTCCAGGGAGTGGAACCCCCCACCTGTCATGAAACAATGGGAGCTTATAGCACTGATATCTTCAAAAAAGAAAGCACAGTTCCAAAATACATCTGGTTACCTTCCATCATTTCATATAACACATGCATATTATTTTTCAGTGCACGTTGTATAGCAGAAAAATAGGGAAAACCCCATATACAGTATTTAGCAAATAAACGCCAACAGGATTCAGACAAGCACAACAGGCAGAGAATGGCCCCCTCTGTAGTGTAGACCCCCCCCCCCCCGCCGTCTGCCACCCCTCAGTAATGTCAGTATACATGCATCAAAAAAATAATTAAAAATGCTCATCTGTGTCGCTGTCTGTGATGCGATCTGGCCTGAGTTTCCTCATCCCGATGCAGGCAGATGTGATGACCTCACCATACCCTGATGATGTGACATCACGTAATCCTATGAGGCCACAGTAAGATAATTGCGATCTCCATGCGCCGTTCTATTTCCTCATAGGCTTCAGGCCCTGTGGCCTGAGGCTTATGAGGCTGAATGGCGGGGACGGAACCATAGGCTCCCATGCCCCACTGTAAAATGCCACTTCCTTAAGAGGCAGCCAGGCAGTTTGCCTGGGCCCCCCAACCTCACAGGCCCCTAGTGACTGAATGGTCTGCCTCTATTGGCGGTATGCCACTAACGACAGGAATGTATAAATTACTAACTATTTATGTGTATATTTAACAGTCATCACAGAATTTCATTATGAATGAGATCTAGTTTTAGCAGAGCTCCGGTCCTTTAAGTTCATGTGAGCGCCACGTGCCTGTATTCGGGATTTTACCTCTGACGTGACCTACAATTTTAGAATGCATTGACTCGAAAAACGTCAGATTGCATAATACCCAGTTCCATTCTTCTTCATAAATTCCTGTAATACGCATCTTGCTGGCTGCAAACTCTAGTTGAGGGGACATGAACCCCAACCTTAATTGTTCATGAAATATTCAGCGCTTCCTCCCATTTACAGGACAGTCACCAGAACAACATCCCTTGGCTTACAAGTCAGGATGCAGCAACGCTATTGTTTTTCTTGTGAAAGGTTTGACCCTGTATTTTAGGCAAAGGCTGCTTAGACTGTCACAGGAATTATACGCTAAAGAAAATAGTTTTTTAGTGCATTTTTTTAAGCCTTGCATTAGTGGAAAAAAAAGCACTTCTAGCATTTCTATGTATTATACATATATAAAAGCTTTCATTCCATTTATTGTAATTAGAGATGAGCGAATTTCATATTTTGAAATTCGTTCACGTTTCGTTTGGTGGTAAAAGCAGAATTGCGTTATGGATTCGGTTACCACGGACCATAATGCAATTCTATGACGTAGAATGCATAACGGGATGCCTTCAGAGGCATTCCGTTATTCATTCCGTCATAATAGAAGTCTATGGGCTGCAAAACAGATCAGTTCCCTTTCCGTTATACAGGAGAGGACTCCCCTGCATAATGGAAACGGGACAGATCTGTTATGCAGCCCATAGACTTCTATTATGACGGAATGAATAACGGAATGCCTCTAAAGGCATTCCGTTATGCATTCCATCATAGAATTGCGTTATGGTCTATGGTAATGGAATCCATAACGCATTTCTGCTTTTACCACCAAACGAAGCGTGAACGAATTTCATAACATGAAATTCGCTCATCTCTAATTGTTATATAAAATTCTGCCTTATCTGGCACATTAACAATCATCCTCCTATGGTATGGATTGGACCTGATGTCAAAGTGAGCATCAAATGGTCAGGAAACTAGTTATGATTTACCCAGAAGAAAGTACATATAAACTGGTCTGCCTATTTAACCTCCACTTTTTACCGCTTTCCCGGTAGCTTCTCGGTTCCCTGTTGGCCCCATTATTTGTAAGTGTGTTGGTTGTCGTAGTTCATTTTTTGGATAGCATATACAGAAACCAGGCTGCGAAAAGTGTAAGAGCTGATGGTTGCTGGTAGTAACAAGGGCTTATCGGGTTCTTCAATGGCTTATCCTTAGTACAGACGAATTGGTGAAAACCAGATGATCCTTTTCTGTGGGCGCTGCCAAGGATCACATCAAGATATGGCGTATGGTTCCAATAACTTTATTGTCGACATGTTTCAGGGGTGAATGTTTGGTTGTATTTTGGCGCCCAAAAACGGGGGTATAAACGGGTGGATCATATGCAGAGTAACAGCACCATTTTTTTCCCTTTTAAACTACTGATGTCTTAGCGCTCTGGAAGGCAGGGGGCATGGCAACCAGCTCAGCTTATAGGACGCGCTCACTTCGCTGTGGTAGGCACACCCCTGTCATCAGATAGATCGACACATCGTGCTGGGCTCAAAGGGGCTGGGGGGGGCCTATCGGTCCGGCCCCTCATGTTAGGCCTCATGATAGGCCGAGCTTCTTTCTGAGCGACCGGAGTCAGCCTGCCCCTGTTGGAACTTCAGCACACACTGTGCTGGTAAGCAGAGCGGGCTGATAGGAGGAGAATGTGCGCAGGCAGGCACTGGAGCACATTATGAAAGTGCTCATCAGGGTAGCAGAAAAAACTAAAGTGCCAATCAAAGTATCAGGGACACTAGGGCGCAATGGAGAGGTGCTCATCAGGTGGCAGGGACACCCGAGCGCAATGTAGAAGCGCTTATTACAGGGGCAGGAAATCTCGAGCGCGATGTAGGAGCGCTAACCAGAGTGTCAGGCATTGTATTATGTTCATTAGGCCTCATGCACACGACCGTTGTTGTGTTCTGTGTCCGTTGTTCCGTTTTCCGTGATATTCTGTGGACCCATTGACTTTCAATGGGTCCGTTGAAAACTCGGATAATGCACCGTTTGTCATCCGCGTCCGTGATCCGCGTTTTCAGTCCGTCAAAAAAATATGACCTGTCCTATTCTGTTTGCAGACCCATTCAAGTCAATGGGTCCGTGAAAAAACACGGATGCACACAAGATTGTCATCCGCGTCCGTGATCCGTGTCCGTTTTTTTCCTATCATTTGCAAGGCAAACTTGACTTAGATTTTTTTTTTCACTTTCCTTCATGTCTGGTGATCCTCCAAAAATCAAGGAAGACACACACAAACAAAAACGGAAACGGATCAGAGAACAGCGGAACCCCGCTTTGCGGACCGTGAAAAAATACTGTTGTGTGCATGAGGCCTTATTCACATTATAAAAAAATTGATAACAGTCAACAATCTATATTGGCATATTCTACAGTGGTATGCGCCTTAGCGAGTGCTATTTTCTCATAGCCGGATAGGAATTGGGGCAGTATTATTATAAACGACCTCATAGTTCATATTGATCCATAGTATTGGATAAAATAATTAGTCGAGAGCTATAATCTCATTATAGATAACCTATAGAGAGAGACACATTGTTGGAGTTAAAATGTATAAAAACTGTATTCTAGAATAATAACTTATGTCATGGTATCATATGGCTTGAAGCCAAAGAACAAGGTTAAAAGAAAAAATATTTATAATAAAAAGAGTGGTTAAAAACGGATAATACACCTAGGGGACTCTCATGCCATCTGGCATATCAACTAAGATGGTATTTTTCTTGTAGGGGTGGTCACCATAAATATAGAGTAAAGGTGTATATAATAATAGTAACAATGCCACATGTCCGTATGATGGCTCAGAGAGTAGTGTCAATCATATACGAACATGTTGCAGAAAAATATAATTCTCTTGAGCATTCAGTGACCATATAGGTATTGACCATATGAAAGTTTTATTGATTTGTCCAAACTTGCAGATACAATCCAGTACTGTATGCTGCAACATGTCCGTATATGATTGACACCATTCTCTGGGGAAGGGGGAAAAAAAAGTGCAGATCAGAACCATTGATCCCCCCCCACCCCCCCGTTGTTGGGCGCCAAAATACAGCCAACACCCTATATATGTTGCTGTTAACTGTTGTATATGCATGTATCACTGTCTTGAGGAAGGGAGTCTTTCACCCCTGAAACGTGTCGACAATAAAGTTATTATTGGAACCATACGCCATATCTTGATGTGATCCTTGGCAGCGCCCACAGAAGAGGTTTTACCATTTAGTCTGAACTCAACTCCAGCACCCATCTTTTGGGCACAGGCAGGAACCCAGGCTGCAGCCAAGACCCCGTATTCTGGACGGAATATATATACCAGCGAGGTCTTCAAAGTTGTTGTGACTTCCTCTCAACACGCTCTGGTAAGCGAACTACAAATCTATATACGATATTATTATTTGCAACACCACACATGAGGCGCTGTCCTCTCTCTCCTCTTTTTCTTTTTCTTTATCCTTAGTACAGGCCATCAGCATTAGATATGTCAGGATCCAACTTTCGCCATCCCCACTAATCAACTATTTGAAAGGGCTGCAGCATCCTAGCAATCATCATGTCCCTTTCATTGTTCGCCATTGGCAGTTCCAAACGTTGTTCACTTGATTTGGATCAATCTTTAGCAAACCATTTATAATAAATTCCCTATGAAATACAAATGCTGGAATATCTTTTCCCAGATTTCTGTAATTTCTCCTTGAAATCTATGCATAAATTGACATGGGGTGCTACCAGTTGTCAGTATATCCCTACATACAGTGTCGGACTGGGGTGCCTAGGTCCCACCTGTAAAAGTTATTTTGGGGGCCCACCATATGGATACATTCAAATATTACCTGCTTACACAGCAGCAAGATGCTATCAGATGATTGAATATGGTGGTCCCTGCAGTGACCTTGAGAAGGTAGGTCTCGGTGAAAAGAAGATACTGGCTAGCTTTCCTCTATACCAAGAAGTCATCTCAGCTATCTGGTTGTGTCTATAATAATAAGCTGGGGAGTTTCTGCAATAATCTACCATGTTTTTATATGAACATAGGCTGGTTGAGGTGCTGTATATTGAATATATGTATGTAGCGCAGGAAGTCTACTGTGTTATGCGCCATGTGTGCAGGGGGTGGGAGACTATGGGCCCACCTTGCTCAGGGGCCCACTGGGGGATTCACTTGAACTCTTGAGGGCGAGTCCAAGCCTGCCTACAGACTGTTTGATTTATTTAACAAACAAAGGATCCCTCAGGAGGTTGCGACGCTATATTTAATATACTATGAAGTTAAATGGTCACTCGGACCTTAGCGTGACTTTTGCAGCCTCTCTGACTAGTAATTATAAAATTATATCTTTATTAATCACTCTTTTAAAAAACATATACTTCTTGGGAACTGACTTAAAATTCCTCAGGGAAATCAGGGTTTGGGATCTGTCTCCTGTTTATTGTATGATGTATATTCTGCATGTCATCCCCTGAAGACGCCGAGTACACGGCGAAACATGTAGGGATGCAGGAATAGATTTTAGTTCAGGGATTTAGAGGTAAGGACCCCATAGTGGGAAATTGTATCTAGATAGTGTTAGACAAAGTGAATTTGTAGAGTCTGGAGACTCGAGAGGTGGTCTGCTATTCCGCCCTGAGAAGTCCAAACAGAATATACATCATACAATAAACAGGAGACAGATCCCGAACCCTGATTTCCCTGAGGAATTTTAAGTCAGTTCCCAAGAAGTATGTGTTTTTTAAAAGAGTGAATAATAAAGATATAATTTTATAATTACTAGTCAGAGAGGCTGCAAAAGTCACGGTCCGAGTGACCATTTAACTTCATTGCCTACAGACTGTGACACTGTCCGATCACTGCTGCCATTGTCAGACTTTGTATAATTTTACATCCCCAATTTCAAAAAAGTTGGGACTCTGTGTAAAATGTAAAGAAATATAAATAAAAGCAGAATGCAATGATTTGCTAATTATATAGACCCATATTTTCTTTACAATAGATCACAGAACACGTGAGGACCTTTTAACAATTCATGAAAAAACTAACTCCTTTAGAACTTGATGGCAGCAATTTCAAAAAAGTTGTGACAGGGCCATGTCTACCTCTGTGTAGCATTCCCTCTTCTTTTCACAACAGTCTGTAAAGGTCTGGAAAGTGAGGAGACCAATTGCTGGAGTTTTGGGAGATGAATGTTGTCCCATTCTTGTCTGATGTAGAATTCTAGCTGTTCAACAGTCCTGGGTCTTCTTTACCAGATTTTTCATTTTATGATGCAGCAAAAATGTTTTCTATTGGTGAAAGGTCTGAACTGCAAGCAGGTCAGTTCAGTACCCAGACTCTGCTGTTGTGATGGATGCACTATGTGGTTTAGCATTGTCTTGCTCAAATATGCAAGACCTTCCCTGAAATAGATGTCTGGATGGGAGCATATGTTGTTTTAAAAACTCTGTATACTATTCAGCATGGCTAGTGCCTTTCCAAATCTGTAATCTGCCCACGCCATAGGCACTAATGCAACCCCATACCAACAGAGGTGCAGGGTTTTGAACTGTGCGCTGATTACAAGTTAGATGGTCCTTCTGTGTTCTTTTGAGTGCACGGAACACAGCATCCATGGTTTCCAAAAAGGAGTTTATATTTTGATTCATCTGACCACAAAACAGTTTTCCATTTTGCATCTATTTTAGATTATCTTTGGCCCATAGAAGACACCAGTATTTCTGGATAGTGTTGACATATGGCTCCTTCTTTGCATGATACAACTTTATCTTGCATTTATGGATTGCATAGTTAACAGACAATAATTTCTGTAAGTGAGTGCATGCAGTGATTTCTAGTCAATGCTGCCTGAGCATTCAATCTTGACTGTCAGCCTTGTCCCTTGTGCACATTAATTTCTCCAGATTCTCATCATCTTTTGATGATATTATGTACTGTAGATGGTGAGATAATCAAAGTCTCCGTAATTTTACATTGAGGAACATTTTTCTGGAATTCTTCCACCATTTTTAGACAGTTTTTATTTGATTGGCAAACCTCTGTCCATCTTTGCTTCTGAGAGACTCTGCCTAACATGCTTATTATACCCAGTCATGTGACCTAGTTGCAAATTGCTCCTCCAGCTGTTTTTTATTATTACCACTTCTTTTTCCAGCCTTTTGTTGCCTCTGTCCCAATTTTTATTTGAGTGTCGCTGCCATTAAGGTATTTTAAAAAGGTAATTTTTTCATGAAATTATAAAATGTATCACTTTCAACATCTGGTATGTGTTCTATGATCTATTGTGAATAAAATATGGGTCTATGAAATGTTCATATCATTGCATTCTGCTTTTATTTACATTTATTTACATTTTACACAGTGTCCTAACGTTTTTGGAATTGGGGTTGTAATAAAAATAATAATAATAACAATAATATTTATTTATATAGCACCAACATATTCTGCAGAGCTTTACAATCAGTGGGTTCATGTACAAACAAAATCAGACATTACATAGCTACAAACAAGTCAACTATTAAAACAAGAGGAATGAGGGCTCTTTTCACAAGAGCTTACAAACTATAAGGAGATAAGGATGAGACAAAAGAAAAAAAGTGCTTGTTTTGTACAATGGTTCTGCCATCTTAACAAAATAGGGGAATAGATATAAAGCTGCTTGAGCTATCACCAGCCGATATCCGTAGTGCATTTCAGTGCATGGGGTGTGTTGGTATTGTTGGATCATGGATCATGTTCTGAAGAATGAGGCTGAAGTTGGGGGTTCTGGAGAATAGATTAGGGGATGTGATAGGCCATCTAAAAGTATGGACACCTCTTGTTGACAAAGGAGATAGGTAGCACCCAGATGTAAACTTGTTCATACATATCCAGGATAAATAGGAGAGAGGAACAATATAATGCATATTTTAGGCACAAAGGTCACTGTCTGGACCACAGCCAGTGAACCCCAAAATGGCTACCAGCATGTCAAAATCACTCAGGGTAGTATGAAGCTAGAGTTACCCCTAGTTAGGTTCATCACCAGAGCCTGCCGAATGGACTGTGCTTATAGGGACCTAGGTTACGGAGCTGATAACAGAAAGCTGGTGCAGGGCACACTAGTGGCAGACCTTCTAGAATGACCAGGGAGGAATAAAGGAGGAACAAAGGGGAGTAAGCATGCAGAGTCAAAACCAGGAAAGACAGATACAGTAAATGCAGCACACGAGAGGTTAAACCAGAGACAAGCCAAGGTCAATTACCAGGAGATTCAATATAAGCAGGAACAGCAGCTATAGGGTAAATCCACAAACAAGCCAGAAGTCAGTCCACAGAAAATAAGTAGAAAGTTGCACAGTATAGAGCCCTGATACAAAACGATATCACATGCAAGTTAATCAAGAATCAGCAGTCTTAAATCTCCCACCTAGCTTTGGGGTGGGACACAGAGTCAGAAACCTGGTTGACTTGGTTTCCAGTCTAGCTGGCATATCCAGCAGCTGGGTCTTGGCCGGCAACCCTCTGAGCACAGCCCTGCACAGTGGTTTCACTAAGTGAATTCCTGACAGCATAGTTCTAAGAAGATGCTCCAGCATTGTTATTTCATAGATAATATGGCTATTTATTAAAACAGACAAGTAAAGGGAGCAGACAGGTGGTCTTTAATATAAGAAAAATGCTTGCAAACAAGTAAAATCCTAAACCTAAATGCCTTTTAAACAGTATATGGTGTGCTAACCATCACCTGCTCGTAGTGTTAACCCGGTGATATTCAGATTGCACCATAAACCATGCCCCGCAATCAAATTTCAAACTGAGCAGTCTCTTAAATGAACCTATGCAGAGAATGGGATCTCATGACCTTTCTGTAACTCCCATAAACCTTAGTGGAAAGAGATGCACACTAACGCAGAGAACTATCCCAATGTCCCCTTCATTTGCAGCTCCCTGTGTGTATACCATAAATGTAAATAGAATATCCCTTTCATTTTTGTGTGCAGCATGGTAGCTCAGTGCTTACCTAAAAGCCCTAAGGTCCAGGTCTGCATGGAGTTTGCATGCTCATTTTATATTGGGTTTCCTTTAGGTTTTCTGCTTTTGTTCCCCTCTCCAAAAACTCACTTCCTATGAAATTGACCTTAGCATGTATGTAGCATGTATGAGCTGCAAAATTAGATTTTGAACCCCACTGGGAACAGAGACTGATGTGATTGATGACAATCTTTGTACAGCGCTGCAGAATATGTTGACACACTTTATATGTAATGGGAAATAAAAGAAATCGACGATAATGTCGATCACACACATTTAAGCCCTCAGATGCTGTGGTCACATTTGAAGGAAGGTTAAAAACCCGCTCCAAGCCGTGCTCCGCTCCTCCTGGCGAGGATCGGGAGAGCTACAGTGTGTGTGTGGCAGCCTCTGCCCTCCTGAGTGACAAGAGGCTGCCGCACATTAGTTCCTATGGAGTGCCTCTACATAACTTAGCCCCTTTCCGGCAGCTGTGCGACTTGCTTAAATCTATGCCATCTTCTATTCTGGCGTAGATTTAAGTCCTTTTTCACTGCATAATGAATCATTAGGCTTGCCAGCCTGCCCCTTCCACTCCATGCCTCCTTTTTCCGCCACCAGGGAAAAGTCGCAGATTCGGCTGCAAATTTCCCTTTAAACCAAATCTGCGACAAATTATACTTCCTATAAAAATGATCCCCATAGTGTATTCTGGGTCTACCGCTTTATTCACTGCGCTTCAGTCCCCGCATGCAAACTTCTGGCACAGACAGGGGTCACGTGCACTGCTGCAGCCAATGACTAGCTGCAGTGGACATGTGTCCCACGAGATTCACCCATGCACGTGACCACAGTCCATGCTGGAGGTTTACATGTAGGGATCAAAGCACAGTGAAGTTAGTGTTGGAACCAGAACCAAATTTCAGGGAGCAGGTAAGTATGCTTCTCTCGACAGGTCTTGCTGGATGGGGGAGGGGGGTATTTTTATTCATGTATTACTTGTTTATATAAAAACAGAAGCACTAGTTGCTGCGCTCACCTGGAAGGACCCCACGGACTAGAACTGGAAACGGCAGCTCCCCAGCAGTAACATGAAAGAATTTAGAAAAAGGTCCAGTTTCTCTAAAAAATTACAATCTTTATTAAATATTACATGGTGCAGATAAAATCCATAATCCAAAAAAACAGCGATTACGCGTTTCGGACCTCTCTGGTTAGGTCCTTATTCATGACTAAGGACATCATGAATAAGGACCTAAACAGAGAGGTCCAAAATGCGTAGACGCTGTTCTTTTGGATTATGGATTTTTTCTGCACCATGTAATATTTAATAAAGATGGTCACTTTTTGGAGAAGCTGAACCTTTTCATCATTTTTTTAAGTTTACTTATTTATATAGTACCCAACATATTGTGCTTGACATGTATATTGTCCCCAGTGGGACTCCCAATCTACAGGGTGGGCCATTTATATGGATACAGCTTAATAAAATGGGAATTGTTGGTGATATTAACTTCCTGTTTGTGGCACATTAGTATATGTGAGGGGGGAAACTTTTCAAGATGGGTGGTGACCATAGCGGCCATTTTGAAGTCGGCCATTTTGAATACAACTTTTGTTTTTTTAATAGGAAGAGGGTCATCAAACTTATTGGGAATTTCACAAGAAAAACAATGGTGTGCTTGGTTTTAACGTAACTTTATTCTTTCATGAGTTATTTACAAGTTTCTGACCACTTATAAAATGTGTTCAATGTGCTGCCCATTGTGTTGGATTGTCAATGCAACCCTCTTCTCCCACTCTTCACACACTGATAGCAACACCGCAGGAGAAATGCTAGCACAGGCTTCTAGTATCCATAGTTTCAGGTGCTGCACATCTCGTATCTTCACAGCATAGACAATTGCCTTCAGATGACCCCAAAGATAAAAGTCTAAGGAGGTCAAATCGGGAGACCTTGGGGGCCATTCAACTGGCCCACGACGACCAATCCACTTTCCAGGAAACTGTTCATCTAGGAATGCTCGGACCTGACACCCATAATGTGGTGGTGCACCATCTTGCTGGAAAAACTCAGGGAACATGCCAGCTTCAGTGCATAAAGAGGGAAACACATCATCATGTAGCAATTTCGCATATCCAGTGGCCTTGAGGTTTCCAGTGATAAAGAATGGCCCCACTATCTTTGTACCCCATATAGCACACCATACCAGAAATTTTTTGGTTACAACAGTCTTAGAGGGATCTATCCAATGTGGGTTAGTGTCATACCAATAGCGGTGGTTTTGTTTGTTAACTTCACCATTCACATAAAAGTTTGCCTCATCACTGAACAAAATCTTCTGCGTAAACTGAGGGTCCTGTTCCAATTTTTGTTTTGCCCATTCTGCAAATTCAGTGCGCCGATCTGGGTCATCCTCGTTGAGATGCTGCAGTAGCTGGAGTTTGTAAGGATGCCATTTGTGAGTAGCTAATATCCGCCGAAGGGATGTTCGACTAATGCCACTCTCCAGTGACATGCGTCGAGTGCTACGCTGTGGGCTTTTGCTGAATGAAGCTAGGACAGCCACTGATGTTTCTTCATTAGTGACAGATTTCATGCGTCCACATTTTGGCAAATCCAACACTGAACCAGTTTCACGAAACTTAGCAAGCAGTTTGCTATCCGTAGCATGGGAGATGGGTGGTCTGCTGCAATGACCCGGTTACTGCATTCACCAGACATCAACACAATTTCTATCCGCTCCGCATGTGTTAACCTCGGCGACATGTCAATGGCTGTAAACAAAGAGAAAATTGTACATAACTCATGAAATAATAAAGTTACGTTAAAACCAAGCACACCATTGTTTTTCTTGTGAAAATCCCAATAAGTTTGATTTGTCACATGACCCTCTTGCTATTGAAAAAACAAAAGTTGGATTCAAAATGTCCGACATCAAAATGGCCGCCATGGTCACCACCCATCTTTAAAAGTTTCCCCCCTCACATATACTAATGTGCCACAAACAGGAAGTTAATATCACCAACCATTCCCATTTTATTAAGGTGTATCCATATAAATGGCCCACCCTGTAGATTCCCCATCAATATGTCTTTGGAGTGTGGGAGGAAAGCCACACAAACACAAGGAGAAAATACAAACTCCATGAAGATATTGTTCTTGGCTGGATTCGAACCTAAGACCTAGCCACTAAGCCATTATTTAAAAATGATCTGAAGTTGGACAACCCCTTTAAGTTTGATCCATTGCAGAAAACCTTTAGCTGTCTTCTAAATAGTTCCTTCAAATCTCTCTAGGAGAAAAATGTTGAAGAGGCTGTCTAGGTTCAATTAACACTCTTCCAGCCACAGTAAATGTGCTAAAATAAAAAAAAAAGTGATTCTCCCCATTTCTCTCCCTGTCGCCTCCGGTATCATGCTCCGGTTCTGCAGTGCTGACTGCAGCAATAACGCCCCATACACACCACGTCACCAAGAAGCCATTCACTGACCTCCACATTATACGTCACATGACTACTGTGGCAGCTTAAGCAGCAGAAAAGTGGTGACTATGAATTATTTTATTTTAGCGTATTTAAAGTAAGTGCAAATTAGGTGTTTTTTTCCACGCAGACTTTTGTGCAGAAAAAAAAAGCTGAGTATTACAGTACCAGCAAAGTGAATGAGATTTACCAAATCAAATGTACACTTTTCAGATTTTTTATGTGCGGAAATTTACCTCCCGTGCAAATCTTTAAATCTGCAGCATGTGATTTGTTTCTGCTGAATATTAGGCTACTGCCACATGGTTAGGTTTCCTGGCAAACAAACAAAAACTCCCTCCAGCAGTCCAGATATAAGTCTCTATGCACGAGACGCGTTACTGCACGTGGATAATTACAATTATTGTGTACTCAGGTAAACTACATGTTCACAAATACCATTGTGTTCACGGTCAACGCGTTTCAATCAGCAAAAGCATATATTCAGACTAAGCAATGTCAAAGTTCAATCAGATCTGGGAGTTCATTAGGAAACAGGTGATATACAACATCATGGATGGGTTGATTTTCACCCGTGACCATCATCGCTTAGAAACTTAAAAACTAAACACTGATTAAGCATCATGTGTGATAAAATAAATGTAGGTAAAGGCATATGTTTATTTCTCTAACCTTAATCACTTTTCAATTCCACAAACAATCAGAAACAATAAGTCCTGTCAGGGACAGGACTCATCTCAGGTTAATTTGCATATGTATCAAATCGGTTTTTTTACACAATAAAAGCACACAGAGCTATGGGGACTGGGTATTGCGGATGTGGCTAGTGGCCATCTAGCAACCCATGTCCTCAGCTCTATACACAAAATCCCGGTGACAGGTCCCTTTTAAGGACTAAATTAGGTGCTTTTGTGTATATTATCTTTGGTATTAGCGTCAGGGTGGGGCCTATGTATATATTTTGTCTTCTAATAAATGGTGCCAATGGTTTTTGATTACTTTTTCTATTCTTTTGTCGTAGCTATTAAAGGGGAGGATGATACGTAAGAAGTCATCTGTGTTCTTTCCTTCTGTCTCTTTTAATAGTTCTAACCTTTTTAAGTGACATCTCTATTATTTCTGAGGGGTATTGTTTAGTTAGAAATTGTTTACTCAATTGGTGTGTTTCTTCTTCGAATTGGTCTTCGTTTGTACAGTTCCTTTTTAGACATCTAAATAAACTCGTAGGTATGTTTATAGGCCACCTAGGTAGGTGACAACTGGAAAACAATATATAGCTATTTTTTGCGACTGACTTTTGATATGTGTTACAAATTAGATTATGGTCATGTCTTTTAATCGTTATATCTAGAAAATCAATTTTTTCTTTACTTATATTAGTAGTGAAACTAAAATTTGTATCGTTTGTGTTTATCTCATATATAAACTTATTCAAATACTCTTCTGATTTAGACCAAATGAGCATAATGTCATCTATGTACCTTCGCCATAGCACCAGGCTCTCCTCCAGCATTTGCAAAATAACCTCACTCTCCCGCCAACGATTGGCGTAGCTGGGGGCGAACCTGGTTCCCATTGCGGTCCCTTTTGTTTGTAGATAACAATCTGAACCATAATAGAAGTAATTGTGTAAAAGTATATATTCCACACCTTCTACTAAAAAGTCTATTTGTTCTGTATGAATATTATCATTTTGTTGTAATCTATTTTTTTGAGCATTAATTCCTTGTATATGATCTATTACTGTGTATAGTGAATTCACATCCATTGTTCCTAAAATCCAGTTTTCTTCTAAGTGTATTTTGTCTAATGTTTCTATATCTGTAGTATCTTTGTTGTATGAAAATGTATTTGTTACTATCGGTTGAAGAATCCTGCATACATATTGGGACAGGTTTGATGAATTAGACCCAATTCCATAGATGATTGGTCTTCCCCGTGGGATTGTCGGATTTTTTGTGGATTTTTGGTAATCTTTGTTCAGTCTTCATGATGAATGAGTGTTTCTGTTCTTTTAATATACCTTGGTCAAGACCTTTTTTACAATATTGAGCACATTCCCTCGGAAAATCTTGTGTTGGATCTTTTTTTAGGATTTTGTATGTATCAGTGTCGGATAATTGTCTCATGCATTCTTGATCATAATCTTTTAAGTCTAGGATAACAATGACCCCCCCTTTATCGGCCAGTCTAATTATTATCTCTTTTGATTTTTGGAGTTGTTTTATGGCCTCTCTTTCCCGTTTGGATAGATTATTTTGCGTTGTCCTAACTTTTAATTTCCTAATGTCTGATTCTATGCATTTCCGAAATGTCGCTATTTCTTGGCTAACTTCTTGTCTTTTTTTAGATCTCTGTTTTAACTCTATGTGAATGTATCTCGAGTGGTCAACATCGGTCTCAATTATAGGATTTTTCATATTGTATTTTGAATTTGTCTTGACCCACTGTGGGTGAAAATTTTTATCATTTATTTAGTGATTTCATTTGTGATTCTGTAAGTGATGTTTTACTTAAATTGATAATTATATCATCATCTAAGGACGTGTTCGGTGTCTTCTGAGTGTTCTCATGCGCCGCCCCTCTGGGATATTTAAGATGGCACCCGCACCGTCTC
The DNA here is from genome assembly GCF_014858855.1 of Bufo gargarizans. Classification (NCBI taxonomy): domain Eukaryota; kingdom Metazoa; phylum Chordata; class Amphibia; order Anura; family Bufonidae; genus Bufo; species Bufo gargarizans. The sequence continues at coordinate 654,198,245 of NC_058080.1, forward strand.
ATGTCTCATGCCAGCTTCCATGCTTATGCTCCTCATACCGGGATAATTTTCTATGACCAATGTTGTTGTCCTACTGTACCCACGTTCAGCGGTTGCATTGCGCTGTCTCTAGCTAGACAGTCCATTACTCCCTAATTTTTTGTCTCTTTACTTCCCTTCCTTTGTTTTTTTACTAGCCACCCCCAGGTCTATTTGGTGGCACTTTCTTATGTATGAATTTATGTATTGAGCGGTTTTTTGACCCCATGATCGCATTGTCACTTGTAGTCACATTACCATATGCTTAGCATTTAGCTTATGTAGTTATGTATTCAGCTTATGTATTCAGCCAGTATGAGACATGATGTATATATGGGGTTTCATGTATAGCTTCACCTGTCATTTTAGGATTTCTTGTATTTCTATAATATAAGATAAACCGAAAAAGTAGAACCACACATGTAGTACAAAAAAAAATCTTTATTACACATAATTGTTACACAAAAATAATACAATACAATATAAAATTTGCGGGTAAGGGCTACAGGGCAAGAATCATCCCTCCCCCCACACAGATAACAATGGGTCTATTTAAACTATACAGATGATATATACACATCAATAAATGGTACCTAAAAAGTGCTTCAACTATAAATTACAGTTTAGTCATCCATGGCCAGTACAACACTAAAAAGGAATCTATACCTCATCACCTATGGCCAGAACACATCCGGATTCCTCCCTAGATATGGTCCAAACTCAGTGGCTCCAACTCAGGGAACTCCCGGTAAGTGTAACTGGCGACCATTAAAAAAGTGTAAACAACTGCTGACCAACACAGACAAACAATATACTGACCCTGAATATCCATGGAGAAGGAGGAAAGAGACGACTCTCTGATGTACGTTTCGCCTTAGCTTTGTCCAAGGGAATAGAGACACTGAGTTGCTACCTCCAATATAAACCCAGTATCCAGCTTATTATAAGATATATGCTGTCCCGCTATCTCGTAAAACATATATCACATCGCTTTTTGGGGTCTCCTTTTTATTAAGAAAACCCCTAGTGACTGTAATCTCTTTCTGAGATATTTGGTACAGCATAATATCATTATTTCTCAGGTCCGTATTGTTATTGATTTAGTATGTCTGAGAATTAAAGGTACCCTGGATTATCATAAATGATAACCAATTCCCTTGGCATGATTTGTACATTATGTTATATTATGGAGACCTATATTGTATACTATCATGAATTATTCCCTTTCTTGTTTGCTAGACTGATGAAGGGCTACATATAGCCGAAACGTGGACCCTGTAAAAACCAGTGATAGATGATTTCTGTGATCATTTGAATCTTAACACTAAATGTATCTCGAGGGGTCAACATCGGTCTCAATTATAGGATTTTTCATATACTGTAGTATTTTTTCAGACAAATTTTTCTAATGAATTTTCTATTTATACATAAATATTTTACATTTGGAGACATATTACACAATGTAAGTGTTGAATTTGTCTAGACCCACTATGGGTGAAAATTTTAATCATTCATTTAATAATTTCTTTTGTTATTCTGTAAGTGATGTTTTACTTAAATTGATAATTATATCATCATCTAAGGATGTGTTCGGTGTCTTCTGAGTGTTCTTATTTATCCCTCTTCTGCGTATCTTTTTTCCGCTGTCGTGTAAATGCGATGGTTTGTGATACTGATTTGTGTCTCTCAAATGAGTCTGCTCCCGATAATATTGTGTCGATGGTGAATGTGTTGGTCTGTGTGTCCGTATTGATGATGTGGTTTTTACATAATTTTGTTCGTTGTACCTGTGTCTTAAATTGTATCCATGTGTTGGAGATTGATGTTTTTTTTTGTGGTCTCCTCTCTTTCTGTGGGTATTGTGTCGACCAACTTCGTGTTTGATGGTGAGGTGGGGTTATGTCTAAAAAATGCTACCCATTGAGTGTTTCAAATCGGTTGGTTACTGGAATATTATAATAAGTATTTGTCTGATTGTTATTTTTACCTTTATCTTTCTCATGGTTTAGATCTGATCCCTCTCCTTCTCATCAGCTCCTTCTCCACAGCTCCTACTTCTCAACAGTTCCTACCTTAGAAAAGATCTAAAGACAAAAAATAAAATAAAACAAAAAAAAGGGAAATCTAGAAAAAAGAATCCTTAATATCTTGCCCATAAATTCGACCTAGGGTATAAAGGACATAATAAGACACAATACATTTCATATTGTTATTATCTCTGAACCAACATTATAATTACCCTAAATTCAATTGTACAACTGTAGAAACACCTATATGAGTTCAATAAGCCATAAAGCCTTCTCATTCAAAGAGTTTTCTTTATTTTCATGACTATGAAAATTATAGATTCACACTGAAGGCATCAAAACTATGAATTAACACATGTGGAATTATATACATAACAAACAAGTGTGAAACAACTGAAAATATGTCATATTCTAGGTTCTTCAAAGTAGCCACCTTTTGCTTTGATTACTGCTTTAAACACTCTTGGCATTCTCTTGATGAGCTTCAAGAGGTAGTCCCCTGAAATGGTTTTCACTTCACAGGTGTGCCCTGTCAGGTTTAATAAGTGGGATTTCTTGCGTTATATATGGGGTTGGGACCATCAGTGGCATTGAGGAGAAGTCAGGTGGATACACAGCTGATAGTACTACTGAATAGACTGTTAGAATTTGTATTATGGCAAGAAAAAAGCAGCTAAGTAAAGAAAAACGAGTGGCCATCATTACTTTAAGAAATGAAGGTCAGTCAGTCAGCCGAAAAATTTGGAAAACTTTGAAAGTAAGGGCTATTTGACCATGAAGGAGAGTGATGGGGTGCTGCGCCAGATGACCTGGCCTCCACAGTCACCGGACCTGAACCCAATCAAGATGGTTTAGGGTGAGCTGGACCGCAGAGTGAAGGCAAAAGGGCCAACAAGTGCTAAGCATCTCTGAAAAATCCTTCAAGACTGTTGGAAGACCATTTCAGGTGACTACCTCTTGAAGCTCATCAAGAGAACGCCACAAGTGTGCAAGGCAGTAATCAAAGCAAAAGGTGGCTACTTTGAAGAACCTAGAATATGACATATTTTCTGTTGTTTCACACTTGTTTGTTATGTATATAAGAAGGAGGTTGTCACTCAAAATCTCACAATAAATGGCCCCATTCATCCTCTCCTTAATACAGTGCAGTCGTCCTGTCCCCTTCACAGAAAAGCACCCCAAAGCATGATGTTACCACCCCCATGCTTCACAGTAGTGATGGTGTTCTTAGGATGCAACTTATCCTTCTTTTTCCTCCAAAAACGATGTTTAGACCAAAAATTTCTACTTTGGTCTCATCTAACCACATGACTTTCTTCCATGCCTCGTCTGGATCATCCAGATGGTCATTGGCAAACTTCAGACGGGCCTGGACATGTGATGACTTGAGCAGGGGAACCTTCCTTGCAATGCATGATTTGAAACCATGACGGTGTAGTGTTCTACTGAGTGACCTTTGAAACTGTGGTCCCAGCTCTCTTCATATCATTGACCAGCTCCTCCCTTGTAGTTCTGGGCTGATTCCTCACCTTTCTTATCATCAGTTATACCCCACAAGGTGAGATCTTGCATGGAGCCCCAGTCCGAGGGAGACTGACAGTCATCTTTAGCCTCTTCCATTTTCTAACAATTGCTCCAACAGTTGATCTATTTTCACCAAGCTGCTTGGCAATTGCCCCGTAGCCCTTTCCAGCCTTGTGGAGGTCCACAATTTTGTCTCTGCTGTCTTTTGACAGCTCTTTGGTCTTGCCCATGGTAGTAGTTGGTGTCTGACTGACTGTGGGGTGGAAAGGTGTCTTTAAAGAGCTCATACAGGTGCTACTAAGTTAGATTAATGAGTGGAGTACAGGTGGACTTTTTAAAGGCACAGTAACAGGCCTTTGAGAGCCAGAATTCTTGCTGTTTCTCAGGGGTTCAACTACTTATGTTCAGCAGTGCAAGACAAATAAATTCTTTAAAAATCATACAATATTATTTCCTAAAAATGTTTTTTTAATTCTGTCTCTCAGAGTGGAATGCACCTACAATGTGAATTTCAGAACCCTCCATGATTTCTAAGTGGGAGAACTTGCAAAATTGCAGGGTGTTCAAATACTTCTGTATTGTCGAGCGACAATTTTTATAATGATAGTCTATGGTGTTGCACTGTGACATGCTGCGACTGCAATGCGACAGTCACAGAAAAATCTATCTTGAATGGATTTTTTTCAACTGTCGTGTCGCAGTCGCATCATGTCACATGCCGCAGTGCGACACCATAGCCTATTATTATAAAAATTGTTGAGACAAAATGTTGCACGACACATGTCGTCCTGTAGCCCTAGCAATAAAGGGGCAGGGCGCTGTGGAGGTCACTGTTAAAAGGGCGGGAACTGTGGAGGTCACTGTTAAAGACACGTTCACTGTGTATGTTACTGTTAAGGGGGCAGGCCGCTGTGGAGGTCACTGTTAAAGGGGTGGACACTGTGGATGTCACTGTTAAGGGGGCAGGGGGCACTATTAAAGGGGCAACTGCTGTGAAGGTCACTGTTAAGGCATCAGGGTATTGTGAGGTCACTGTTAAGGCAGCAGGGTACTGTGGAGGTCACTGTTAAAGGGGTGGGCCCCTGAGGAGGTCACTGTAAGTGGAGTGGTGTGCTGTGAAGGTCAAAGTTAAGGGGATGGGCTGCTGTGGATGTCTAATTTTAAAGTGGCGGGGCACTGTAGGGGGGTCAGTGTTAAGGGGTGGGGGACTGTGGAGTTCACTGTTAAAGGGGCGGGGTGCTATAGAGGTCACTGTTATGGGAGATAATGTCAATATCTTTTAACGACACACACAAACATTAAATGAAATAGATAAAATATACCGGTGCGAAGCCGGGTCCTTCCGCTCGTACATAATAAAGCTTGAAGATTTTACTTTCATGCCAGACACTTTCTCTTAATCAGGTTTCCCGTTGCAGTTTTGGAAGCCAAAATGAGGAGTGGATCAAAAAAGGAGAGATATGACTTCTCTTTTATTTTATTTTATTTACTCTTCATAAGATCAGGGCAAATCTGCATAAAAATCCAGACAAAAATCTGCAAGTAACACATTCAGATACTGGTGTGGCTTTGGTGCAGAAACGCAGAGAAATCTGTGCAGAAAATCTTTTTGTAAACCCTCATACGTGTGCTGGTAGCCTTGCTGTGGCTGAGACTGTTTTGATTGAACTTTGACAACCCCTTTAAGTTTAAAATAGCAGAATTTAAGAATTGGGTGCTTTGTGTGTAGTTTATTTTTCATATTTTATTAAGACTTTCCTTTTTTTAGGTTAACGTAGGAGGAGTAAAACCCAGGCACGATGCTATATTAGTAATGAGAAATGAGTAATTGTGGCTTCTCATACTAAATTCTCAGATAGCTTTCCAGTTACTAGCATGACACAGTAAAGATAGTATGACACAGTAAAGATAGCTCTTGGTAAATATTCTATAAGAAACTAATATGATGAGGAATGTTCCCAGCAAATATTAGTCAGAGCTTATAAAAGTCTTGTCACAATAGTGAAAGTCAATTTTAAAGTAATGTTAAGGCTCCACAGCACATTGATGAGTGTGATCATGTGATGGCATAGACATAGGTGCGTCACGCCCTCTCCCTCCCCTCCTGCTCCACTCCACCGCTCCATCGCTTCTCCTGCTCTCCTTCCTGCCCGGGGTTGAGCTTCTCCTGAACTTCATTGCTGGGGCCTGTTTTGAACTATACCCGCTGAATTCAATACCGGTTGAGTTGCTGTTCCGTTTTCCACCGCTCTGCTTGCTGCCGCGTGGACCCCTTTGTCGGCGTCCCCCCCGGGACTCGTATCCCTTATAACTAAGAACTTATAATTACTTATAACAAATTAACAAGCTAGTTCACAAGTGCTCTGTTTCTATGTTTCTATGTTTGGTTTGACCGTTTGTCCGCTATGCTTTGCCTTTTTCTCTACTGGTTGTCTTGCCTTGAGTTTTTTTTTTCTTTGGACAGTTTCTCCCTACGTTGGTCTTTTTTCCTGGATACAACTGATTAATTAACTGATATAAACAACTTATCTAGGGGGGGACAAGAAAAGAAAGAAGGAAGAGAAGGGAGGGAAGAAAGTGGGAAAAAAACGGAAAAGGAAAGAAAAAAAATTGAGTAAAGAGAAAACAGCAAAGAGGGGAAAAAAAGAGAAAGGAAAAAAAAAAGAGAACAAAAGAAGAAGGGAAGGAAGGCAGGGGGAAAAAAGGATATGGGTTCTAAGTAAAATAAACGCTCAGAGGACTATACTGGGCAAAAAACAGCCACCAGATCCTTGAAAGGGGCAAAAATAGACCAGTTCCTGAAGTCTCCAAAGGTCACTACGAGAGCAGGACAAAAAGGGCCTCCGGACATTAGTTCTAAAATAAATGATCATTTTGAGGCTACGGAGGAGGAAGTATTAAAAGAATCTGCTCAATCCCAAGGGATATAGAGAGTGGAGGAAGAAGAATTATCTAAGGCTAACTCCTCCCCGTTAAAAGAAATATTGCTGGTAGTAAAGCAAAATGGGGATCTAATACAGGACATTTCAATCCAGCTTGGATCAATTCAGAATGATGTAGTGAGATCTCTACCTCAAAGATGGATCTTAATACCCTCAGAAAAGTGGGTGGACCTAGAGGACAGGTCAAGTAGATGCAATGTGAGAATCTTGGGGTTAACCCGAGTGGGCTGAGGATAAGAATCTTACTCCATTTCTACAAATGCTGATTTTGGAGACTTTTGGAAAAGAACATCGGGTCCCAGGAGGTAAATCAATCCCTGGGAGACAGCCACGGACACTTCTTGCTAAGATATTTGTCTCGTGGAACAGAGATATGGTATTAAGAAGGGCGAGGGATTGTCCTCCTGTTGTATATGATGGGAATAGATTGGCTTTTTTTCAAGACTTTTCTAAGGAGAACCAAGAAAGGAGACGCTCTTTTATTGCGGTTTAAAAGTGCTTACAGGAAAAGGATATTAAGTACTAACTTGTTTATCCAGCTAAATTTTGGATCATCTTCAAGGATGGAGATTATTTTTTTGATATGTCAGACATGGCTATGGATTGGCTTGAACGGAATAATATCTGACTGAGCTGTCATAAAATCTAATTAACCTGGATTAATATTTGATTAAGTTCTTTATTTTTCTTGTTTAGTAGTAATGGTGGGGTCGGACAGTAGCAGGGCCGGACTGGGACAAAAAATAGGCCCGGGCATTTTTGACTGAGCAGCCCAATCACATGACACCCAACAAGCCCCACCCCCTTGCAGTCTAGGGGTGGAGCCAAAACCGGAAGCACAATTGACTTTGTTTTCCGACTTGCATAACAGGAACCAGATGGATCTGTTTTGATTCCCATAGACTTTTATGAGGACGGAGAGCAAACTGAAAGCCTCTTGCAGAGTCTGCACTGTACAAGAGAGAGAGATAGCAGTGGCTGTGAAGGGAAAAGTTCCAGAGCACAATGACAGCCCCAGAGCCTTTCTGCTGCCTGACCAACCGTATGCTGCCACAGCACCAGCCTGCAGGACATCAGAGAGGCCTGGGGTCCACATTATAGCACCACTACATTTACTTACTACATTTATAATAAAACAATTTACTTACAAAAGAAGCTATTAAGTTGTCTGCTTTGCCGTCCTCTGCTTGCTTCCACTGATTATTTGCCCTCCTTTCTGTCTCTCCTCGCAGGCGCACTGTTATGGGGGACCTGTGGATGACACACTGTTATGGGCATCAGTGGATGACGCACTGTTATGGACATCAGTGGATGACGCACTGTTATGGGCATCTGTGGATGACGCACTGTTATGGGGGCATCAGTGGATGACGCACTGTTATGGGGGCATCAGTGGATGACGCACTGTTATGGGGGCATCAGTGGATGACGCACTGTTATGGGGGCATCAGTGGATGACGCACTGTTATGGGGGCATCAGTGGATGACGCACTGTTATGGGGGCATCAGTGGATGACGCACTGTTATGGGGGCATCAGTGGATGACGCACTGTTATGGGCATCAGTGGATGACGCACTGTTATGGGCATCAGTGGATGACGCACTGTTATGGGCATCAGTGGATGACGCACTGTTATGGGGCATCTGTGGATGACACTGTTTCTGTGGATGACACTGTTATGGGGACATCTGTGGATGACGCACTGTTATGGGGGATCTGTGGATGACACACTGGTATGGGCATCTGTGGATGACACTGTTATGGGTGGCCGGGGGGATCTGTGGATGACACACATATATGGCAGCGCAAGCATCTTGTGCTATATAAATGTGTCATCATCCACATATCACATCTCCCCCCCCCCCATAACAGTGTCCCTCCCTATTGTAAGACGTCTGTTCCTTATGTAAGTGAGCTATTGAGCTTGTAAATAAACTTGTGCAAAGTATATGAGTAGTTAGTAACTAAACTACTCATATACTTTGCAGTCTGCACAAGTTTATTTACAAGCTCAATAGCTCTCTCACTTACATAAAGTTACTATCTAATATAATCTATCACTATCATGAGTCATCACTAACTTACCATTACCAAAGCCAGTTGGGCACTAGTACTGGGGCAGGCGGGCAGGCAGAAGCTGGTGCGGTGGTGGCTCCAGTCCAGTCCCGCTCTTCAACATTCAAACTAGGCGGCCGCGTAGCGTAACGTGCCGTCACTCACTACGTCACGTCGCACGCTCCTCCCTCTTTATTAATGAAGGCGGAGCAGGCGCGTGACGTCTGAGTGACGTTACGCTGCCGGCCGCCGGAAGATGGAGTCACAGAGGCCGGGCACAGGAGGCGGAGCAGAGGGTGGACTCACACAGTCAGTAAGTATGAGTGTGCGGCCGGGGCTGGAAGGAGGCGGAGCACAGGGAGGGGTGTGATTAGGCCATACCGGCACACCCACTCGAGCCCTGAGGCGGCCCGGCCCTGATCAGACAGATTATTAAGATGTGCGGCCGGGGCTGGCAGGAGGCGGAGCACAGACAGACAGGGGTGTGATTAGGCACACCCACTCGAGCCCTGAGGCGGCCCGGCCCACCGGGCAAATGCCCGGTCTGCCCTATGGCCAGTCCGGCCCTGGACAGTAGTGAGAGTGGGAGGGATGGTGATAGTTAAAAGATCTTTTGCAGAATGTGGCGGATCATTTGGATTCGGGGGTTAGGGGTGGGTTGTAATCCGTCTTGTAGAACAGGGGAAGGAAGAATGGTCTGTTAAAAGTCTCTAGGGAGTTTTATTTTTTGATTTAATGTCAGTTAGAATTTTTCATTGGAATGTTTGGGGGTTGGGGGATAGACTAAAGAGACAAGCAGTCTTTGATATTGTGCGGAGACATCTACAAGCGATTGTTTGTTTGGTGGAGACTCATCTTTCTAAGGATACTTCCCTGCGAATCACCAGGGGATGGGCTGCGTAGACATATCACTCTACTTTCACTAGTCATTCTAGAGGAGTGACAGTCTTTATTCACAGGGTGATCAATTTCGTCTGTGAGGCATCCTCTGTTAATGAGTCGGGGAGATTTGTTTTCCTATATTGTAAACCTGTGTAAAAATTATGTATTTTAATTTTTGTTTATATTCCACCTCCGTTTTCCTTTTTTGTTTGTTTAATTCCCTGCTATCTTTTATGGATCAATGGCTTGAATGTCCTTCATTAGTTATTGGGTATTTTAATTGTGTCATCAATCCTACTATAGACAGGGTTTCCATGGGGGGTGATGGTTATACTTCTGTCCAAGGGTCTCCCTTGGCACGTTTTATTCAGGAAGCTGGTTTTGTGGGGACGTTTAGGGTATGGGAGAAGAGTATTCTTATGCATAAGTAAATCTGGTAAATCTTTGTCTAGGATAGATCTATAAGAGTTATGTAAAACGGATGAAATATGAGACAAGCTCTCTTTCGGACCATGTGCCTTTGTCCCTTGAACTTTGCTCGCTAGGAATACAGGGAGACACCCATTTAGATTAAATCCCTATTGGTTGTCAGTAATGGAGACTCACGAAATAATACAACAGGAGATTGACAGTTTCTGGGATATTAACTAAAATTCAGGTAGTGTGGGTTACTTTTAAGGTTTTTATGAGTGGAATCTTAGTTATATTTCTAATCTGAGGAAGGGGTATGGTATTAGTGAGAAAAACTTAAAAGAGCTAGCGGCATCAGCTACACAATCCTTCTATAGGAATAAGACAAAAGAAAATAGGAAAGTTATGCAGAAGACTACTCAAGTCTATTCTAATTTTTTGTTGGCGAAGGCTCAACAGAGGCTATTCTTTAAGGTCAAAAATATTTCACAGAGTAAGGGCGTCCTGGAAAACTGCTATCCAGAGTGATTTCTAATCAAGACCAAAACAATGTATAGATAATATTTGTTTAACTAATGTTAAAATAGTTAATGGACAGGATCTTATAGAGAGAACCTTTTTAGATCCTTTTTCAGATTTATTTAAAGCAGACAGTAATATTACAGATTAAATGATGGATTCCTATTTGGATGCCATCTCCTTTCCAGTTATTACTGTCTCTCAAAAGGAAGCGCTTGAGGTGGATTTCTATATGCAGGAATTGGAAGGGGCAATTAAAGCATGTTCCGGTAAATCCTCCCCCGGATCAGACGTATTCCATATGAATTTTATTGTAAATATAGGGAAAATATTTTTCCTAGGCTTTTGAGGGTTTTCCCTAAGTCGTTGGAGGATGGGAATCTACCAGAATCAATGACAGAAGCTGTAATAATATTAATTGCGAAAAAAGTTAAGGATCCCTCAGATTTGGGATCATATAGACCCATATCATTATTAAATACGAATGTGAAGCTTCTCTCAAGAATTCTGGCTACAAGGCTTTCCAAGGTCATCCCCTCTATTATTCATCTAGACCAGAATGATTTTATTCCAAATAAGGGTACTCATTATTATCTCCATCGGCTGGAGGATGACAGGATGGAGCGAGGGGCCTCTCGCTCCATCCTGTCATTGGACGCCTCTAAGGTCTTTGACAGGGTGGAGTAGAGATTCCTCTGGAAGGTTTTGGCTAGGATGGGTTTTGGAGATAGATTCATTAATATGATTAAACTATTATATAGATCTCCTTCGACGAGGCTGAATGTTAATGGGATCTTGACATCTAGCTTTGATTTGAATAGGGGCACTTGGCAAGGTTGCCCACTATCTCCATTGTTATTTGACATTTTTATATCGAGCCTTTGGCCGTTAGAATGATAAAATCAAAGGGTTTGGAATATTAGGAATGGAAGATCGTATTTCCCTATATGCGGATAATGTCTTATTTTTTTTATAGATTATACAGAAACAACTCTCCCAAGACTCATCTAAATGGTTAACTCTTTTGGCAGGGTTTCTGGTTTAAAAGACTGGTCAAAAACCACTCTTCTGCCATTGGCCTCTGTACCCCTCAATGAGGCTTTGCTGACTAAGCTGAATGTTTCTGACACCTTTCATTATTTGGGTATGACTATATCCCCTAAGATAGAAGATGTTTTACAGCTTAAATTTATTCCACTGATAATGAAATTAAGGTAAAAATTGGGATATGGCTGCGACTTCCTTTATCTAGGCTGATCGAGTATCCCTGTTTAAGATGGTGATTCTGCACCAACTCCTTTATATTCTTAGGAATTCACCCATATGGATAGAGGACACATTTTTTAAACCTATGGAGAGGATCATTAATGACCTATTTTGGGGAAGGAAACGAGTAAGGCTCAAATTGGAATATTTGTATAAACCACTAGAGCAGTGGGGTTTGAATCTCCCCTACTTCAAGGGATACTTTATTGCTGGACAGCTATAGTTGTTTCATGAATGGCAGAAAAGTGCATTCCAATCGACTTTGGTGAGGAGATCCCATAACTATAACAAAGGTACCATAACTATTTAGGTGTTTACAATGATTTGGAAAACATTGTGGTGAAAATGCAATAAAACCATGATAAAAAAACAGCACTTGTGAATGGGGCCTTCAGCACTGAAGATTTCAGATTCAGTTGTTCTGACCATAATTATCAACGTAAGATGATAGTATAGCTTGTGTTCACTGTTAAAACAAATTTTATTTATCCACATTAAAACCACATATCCAACACATGTAGAAAAAATGCTGCCTACTAACGCGTTTCAGACTGTGCCCTAAATTATAGTTTTGGCTAAGAAAAAAAAAAGTCTGATTCTTTCAGTTAGAAAGAATAAATATGACTACTATAGAATGTGCCACACATGGTATTTCATTGGTCATTTGCTGCCTCAGATAGCAATACTGTATAATATCTTGATGAATCCTTATATTAATCTTACATACAATATAACTACCCATGTTCTGTAACCGACCATGATCGATTAAGTAACAAACAGAGTAATATAAGAAAAAATCTGTTGACTGGAGACTACTCTGTTCTTAGATGTGCTGTACTACAGCATTGACATATTCCAGCTAAATCTTCTGAACAGAAACCATTTTGTTTCGGCTGCATTTGGCTATTTCAGCCTTATAGACCACAAGGTTGGCTCTGAACAGATTGGCAGATTGATTAGTAAAAGGGAGTTTTGCCCAGTACATGTAAGGAAAAAAATTACTTCAAGTTCTCTGCATGTGTAAGTGAATAAGAATGGAAATTGCCAAGCGTTGATGTACGGAAAGAGCCAAAGACCTAGATGTTCCTAACGGTCGGCAGCCACCATTAAGTCATGATTTAGAAATAATTTTGCACAGGTACTGTATATCTTGGCCTGCGCTTGTGTTACTGACAAAAAACTATTCATTGTATTTCACATTTTCAAAGTCTTGGGGAATCATTTATTAAGACTGGCTTTTATGACACTAGACTTAATAAAGCCCCACAGCTGGTGGTGGATCCGCTGGAGTTATGAACAGGCGCAGGCTGGCTTACAGTTAGACCATGTTGTATGCCTAGACCAGGCGTAGAAAATGATGAATGATACGGGCGTACCGGTCCATCCCCTTTCCCGCCCACACCACTCCACAATTTTAGACCTTGCGTGAGCAGGCAATAGTCGCAGATTGCGGCGCAACTAACTGTTGCACCGCCATCTGTGCCTGAAATACGCCTAATATAGTTGTGCCTAGTCTGTGTAAGGCGGAGATACAGATTTTCTTATACCGTCTTTTGTATAAATGAAACATTACATTAAGATGTACTGAAACACTGGTGTTGGTTTGGTGAAGTGTTGCAGTGCATCTTAAAGGATTGGTTGGCATTGTAGTTCACTTTTCATTTGTGAATTGGCATATTGTACTTAATATGCTTGGTATTCACCATTTAGATCCATTTTTTTATTTTACACATTTTTGGACAGCAATAGCTTGCTGCTATTTTTTTTTTATTGTTTTTAAAAGTAATTTAAACATGTTATTGTCCTGCCTTTAATTTTTCCCATAGACTCCCATGTTACATCTGAAGCTGGCATTTTGGTATCTTAAAATATGGGCAGCTTGGTGGCTCAGTGGTGCCTTGCAATGCTGGGGTCCTAGGTTCAAATCTGACAAGGACAACATCTGCATGGAGATTCCCTGGTTGCACAAATAACAATCTACATGATAAATGTAAGATTGCTGGGGGCAGCACAGGTGACTAGAACAGAGATCCCAAGACCGCCATTCCCCCTCACTGCACAAATACTTAAAAAGGACCTGTAACATCTTCTTACATTTCTGGAGCATATTGTATGTTTGGGCTTCCTCTGGGTACTCTGGTTTCCTCCCACACTACACTCCACAGACTGATAGGGTACTTACATTGTGAGCCCCATTAGGGATAGTGTGATGCTAATGTCTGTAAAGTGCTGCAGAATATGTCAGCAACAAGTGCGTAACATAAATAAATAAGAATACATCATAAACACCACAAAAAAATGCTGCAAAACACCCCAAAAACCTATGTGTGACACCAACCAAGTTTCAACTTGTAGAGATCACTTTTTGCCTTTTGTTGTGTACACTGGCTGCAAAAGTCAATGCAATATTGTCTTTGGGCAACAAAACTTAAACCCTCAACTATAGATGTGAAAGCAGATAACACAAAATTCACCATTCTCAGTTCCTACTCTGTCCTCCTTCCTCTCTACACATATCACAGATACAAATACAAAACTCTGAACAAGTAAACAAATAGTAAACAAATTACAACAGTTTAACCTGTAGGATACCAGCGTCGTACATGTACAGCGCTGGAAAGTGGGACCGAAATCCCAGCGTCGTACATGTACAGGGGTCCAGCAGTCACTGATAGCCAGACCCCTGCTGTATGCGCCGGCATGCCAATGCATGCGGTATCCTACCGGGTGCAGGGTAGCCATCGGTTCCCCGCACTGCTGTGACGGGGACCCGATGGCAGGGAAGGCAGCTCAATGCCTTCCTTAGGCATTGTGGCTGCCTTCCATGACTGCCTGTGAAATAAAATAAAAACTGTGCTAAAAAAAAAATTGTCACCTTATATGACTAAAAGTGCAACACCATGCGATCAAAAAGGCGTGTGCCCCCCAAAATAGTACCAATCTAACCGTCAGCTCATCCCACAAAAAATGAGCCCCTGCCTAAGACAATCGCCCTAAAAAAAACAACTATGGCTCTCAGAATATGGAGACACTAAAACATGATTTTTTTTGTTTCAAAAATGCTTTTATTGTGTTAATAAATGTAAAAAAAAAGTAGACATATTAGGTATCAACGAATCCGTAACGTCCTGCTCTGTAAAAATATCACATGATCTAACCCCTCAGGTGAACACTGTAAAAAAAAAAAAAAAAAAAAGTTGTCAAAAAAAACATTTTTTGTCAACTTACATCACAAAGGTGTAATACCAAGCGATCAAAAAGTCATATGGACAAAATCATAACAATCAAACCATCATCTCATCCCCCAAAAAATGAGACCCTACCTAAGACACTCGCCCAGAAAATAAAAAACTATGGTTGTCTGAATATGGAGACACTAAAACATGATTTTTTTTGTAGAAAAAATGCTTATTGTGTAAAACTTAAATAAATTAAAAAAGTATACATATTAGGTATCGTCACGTCCGTAAGAACCTGCTCTATAAAAATATCACATGACCTAACCCCTCAGGTGAACACCATAAAAAAAAGTGTCAGACATTTTTTGTCACCTTACATCACAAAAAGTGTAATAGCATACAATCAAAAAGTCATATGCACCCTAAAATCGTACCAATCAAACCATCATCTCATACCGAAAAAAATGAGCCCCTACATAATACAGGCTCCAAAAAAATCTAAAAAACAATCGCTTTCAGAATATGGAGACACAAAAAAAAATTTTTTTCAAAAATGCTTTATTATGTAAAACTGAAACAAACAACCAAAAAGTTGTTATATTTGGTATTTTCGCGTCCGTAACAACCTGCTCTATAAAAATACCACATGATTTAACCTTTCAGATGAACATTATAAATAACAAAAAATAAAAATGGTGCCACAACAGTTATTTTTTGTTACCTTGCCTCACAAAAAGTATAATATAGAGCAACCAGAAATCATATGTACCCTAAAACAGTACCAACAAAACTGCCACCTTATCCCGTAGTATCCAAAATGGGGTAATTATTTTTTTTCTACTATAGGGGTGCATCAGGGGGTCTTCAAATGTGACATGGCAACTTAAAATTATCCCAGTGAAATCTGCCCTCCAAAAACCATATGGTGTTTCTTTCCTTATGCTCCCTGCCGTGTGCTCGTACAGCAGTTTACATCACAAATGGGGTGTTTCTGTAAACTACAGAATCAGGGCAATACATATTGAGTTTTGTTTGGCTGTTATCTCTTGCTTTGTTACTGGAAAACTACATTTTCCTTTAATTCTTGTGGAACAGCTAAAGGGTTAACAAAGTTAGTAAAATCAGTTTTGAATACCTTGAGGGGTGTAATTTAAAAAATGGGGTCTTTTTTGGGTGGTTTCTATTATGTAAGCTTCAAAGTGACTTCAGACCTGAACTGGTCCTTAAAAAGTGAGTTTTGGAAATTTTCTGAACAATTTCAAGATTTCAAGATTTGCATTCACAAAATGATCCAAACATAAAGTAGGAAGAAATCCACAGCACATCCAAGGCGTAAAATAAGAGCGACTTTTATTCACCAGACTGCTGTCTGGTAAATAAAAGTCGCTCTTATTGTACGCCTTGGATGTGCCGTGGATTTCTTCCTACTAGACGTCTTGAAGGGGGACCGCCTATACTATTTTTTGCAGTGCGGCTCCTATTTCGCTTTTTTTTGCCAAACATAAAGTAGACATATGGGAAATGTAAATTACTATTATATGAGGCATCACTATCTGTTTTAAAAGCAGAGAAATTGAAATTTGGAAAGTTGAGTATTTTTTAAAATTTTTGGGAATTTTTTTTAAATTAAAATATTGACAGAAATTTACCACTATCATGAAGTACAATGTGCCATTTTTCTTTCTATGGAGGACTTGATTTTTGTGGGTTGACTTATACATAACACTTTTTTATAACTTTTTATTCAATTGGTGTCGAATAAACAAAAAAAACAGCAATTTTGTATAGTTTTTTTTTATGGTGCTCCCCATGCAGAATACATTTTATGATAATTGTGTAGTGCGGGTCATTACAGACACGGTGATACCAAATATGATGAGGCGATTTTATTTTTGCTATTGTGGAAAAGCATTTTTTATTTAATAAAACTGTAACTTTTTTGCCATTTATGAGTGGATAAGGGGATTTTTACAGGCGATCTTTTGATCATCTCTATAATATACTGCACTGCTTATGTAGTACGGTGTATTATACTGTCAATGCTATACTGAGGTGTAGCCTGATGGGCATACACTGATGGCAGGCCTGGGGCCTTCATTAGGCCCCTGGCTGCCATGCTAAGACATCGGTACCCTGCAGTCTCATTCACGGGGGTGCCAATGCTTCACAGAGGGAGCTTCCTCTCTGTAAAATACCTACATGCCACAGTTAATAAAGTCTAAATGGTTAAATGGCCAGGATCAGCGCTTCTGCCATCCAGGCCCAACTGTCATGTGAGATCCGCGTCCCTAACTGCGATGCTCAGGAGACCCATGCAGTTCTTAGACTAGGCTGCCATAAAAAGGTGGCATCCAAGCCTAAGGCCCGTTAGTGACCACCGTAAAAAGGCATATTGGCTATCATTAACAGTCTAATAATATGTTATATTCATATTTATTTATTTTTTATCTCCTTTCAGTACATTGGCCTCTAAAGATGCAACTAAATATTCAGCTCTGTAACTACTGTGACTGGCTTACCAAGAGTCATGTGCTACATATGTACAGAGATTGTGAGGCTCATACGGTAAGCTGGGGATTCTCTGCAGAAGGCAACAAAGCCTTTGCATTAGGAACAGCCTGTCACTAACACACTGTTGATTTGTAGTGACTTATCCATTCATTTGGGACACAAAAATGTTGCAAATCTCCTAGCATCTGTCTTAATGTTCTGCTAGTTTGATGGCCTCTGGGAATATTCTAAATTATGTCCCAGGGACATTGTTACTTGAAATATATATGTTTTTAAAAAAAATCTAAATTAGTTCTGTTTCTGAGGTGTACAGACATCTGTCTCTTATTGTCTGCCATGTCTGTTTACAGATTTCCTCTGCATTTCAGGCTACTTTATGAAATGCTTATTCACTGGGTTTATTTAGTCAAATATGGTACTATTGTTATTTTTGTGTGAAATTCAATGACTTACCTGTGTATAGGGAAACACTGATTAGAAGTATTGTTTATTTTGGAAACTTTTATAAATGACAAAATTATTAAACCTCAAAAATCTAGCTTTAGATTTATATTTATAGCGCCACCATATTCCACAGCGCTTTACAATTCAGAGGGTTCATGTACAAAACAAAAGACATCACAACGTATCTGGGTAATATACAACTGAAACACTGGGAGCGAGGGCCCTACTCGCAAGAGCTTACAATTAGGGATGAGCGAACTCGAACTGTATAGTTCGGGTTCGTACCGAATTTTGGGGTGTCCGTGACACGGACCCGAACCCGGACATTTTCGTAAAAGTCCGGGTTCGGGTTCGGTGTTCGTCGCTTTCTTCGCGCTTTTGTGACGCTTTCTTGGCGCTTTTTGAAAGGCTGCAAAGCAGCCAATCAACAAGCGTCATACTACTTGCCCCAAGAGGCCATCACAGCCATGCCTACTATTGGCATGGCTGTGATTGGCCAGAGCACCATGTGACCCAGCCTCTATTTAAGCTGGAGTCACATAGCGCCGCCCGTCACTCTGCTCTGATTAGCGTAGGGAGAGGTTGCGGCTGCGACAGTAGGGCGAGATTAGGCAGATTAACTCCTCCAAAGGACTTGATTAACTGATCGATCTGCAGCTGTGGATCATTGAGCTGCTGATCCTCAATTGCTCACTGTTTTTAGGCTGCACAGACCGTTTGTCAGTCTCATTTTTCTGGGGTGATCGGCGGCCATTTTGTGTCTTGTGGTGCGCCAGCACAAGCTGCGACCAAGTGCATTTAACCCTCAATGGTGTGGTTGTTTTTTGGCTAAAGCCTACATCAGGGTGAAGCTGTCACACCAAGTGCATTTAACCAGCAATAGTCTGTTCATTTTTTGGCCATATACAAAATCAGGGGCAAGCTGCGCCTGTCACCAAGTGCATTTAACCCTCAATGGTGTGGTTGTTTTTTGGCTAAAGCCTACATCAGGGTGAAGCTGTCACACCAAGTGCATTTAACCAGCAATAGTCTGTTCATTTTTTGGCCATATACAAAATCAGGGGCAAGCTGCGCCTGTCACCAAGTGCATTTAACCCTCAATGGTGTGGTTGTTTTTTGGCTAAAGCCTACATCAGGGTGAAGCTGTCACACCAAGTGCATTTAACCAGCAATAGTCTGTTCATTTTTTGGCCATATACAAAATCAGGGGCAAGCTGCGCCTGTCACCAAGTGCATTTAACCCTCAATGGTGTGGTTGTTTTTTGGCTAAAGCCTACATCAGGGTGAAGCTGTCACACCAAGTGCATTTAACCAGCAATAGTCTGTTCATTTTTTGGCCATATCCCAGTCTAATTCTGTCACTAAATCCATACCGGTCACCCAGCGCCTAAATACTAGGCCTCAAATTTATATCCAGCTAAATCTGTCCCTAGTGCTGTAGCTGGGCGAGTTATTTAGTGTCCGTTCAAGCACATTTCTTGTTCTGGGTTGAAATACAATTCCCAATTTAGCAATTTCATAATTTAGTGGTTCCTGCTATATCAGAGCTCTTTGAAATCTATCCCAAAAAGGGTATATAATATTGAAGGTGCACATAGGGTCATTCAGAGTAACTTCACACACACCCGCTACTGTGTATTTCCAAGTCTAATTCTGTCACTAAATCCATACCGGTGACCCAGCGCCTAAATACTAGGCCTCAAATTTAATTCCCTCTAAATCTCTCGTTACCCACCGCTGTACTGTTGTTGCTGGGCAAGATATTTAGTGTCCGTCAAAGCACATTTTTTGTTCTGGGTTGAAGTACAATTCCCAATTTAGCAATTTCATAATTTAGTGGTTTCTGCTATATCAGAGCTATTTGAAATCTATCCCAAAAAGGGTATATAATATTGAAGGTGCACATAGGGTCATTCAGAATAACTTCACACACACCCGCTACTGTGTATTTCCAAGTCTAATTCTGTCACTAAACCCATACCTGTCACCCAGCGCCTAAATACTAGGCCTCAAATTTAAATCCCTCTAAATCTCTCGTTACCGTTGTCCTGTTGTAGCTGGGAAAGTTATTTAGTGCCCGTCAAAGCACATTTTTTGTTCTGGGTTGAAGTACAATTCCCAATTTAGCAATTTCATAATTTAGTGGTTCCTGCTATATCAGAGCTATTTGAAATCTATCCCAAAAAGGGTATATAATATTGAAGGTGCACATAGGGTCATTCAGAATAACTTCACACACACCCGCTACTGTGTATTTCCAAGTCTAATTCTGTCACTAAATCCATACCGGTGACCCAGCGCCTAAATACTAGGCCTCAAATTTAATTCCCTCTAAATCTCTCGTTACCCACCGCTGTACTGTTGTTGCTGGGCAAGATATTTAGTGTCCGTCAAAGCACATTTTTTGTTCTGGGTTGAAGTACAATTCCCAATTTAGCAATTTCATAATTTAGTGGTTTCTGCTATATCAGAGCTATTTGAAATCTATCCCTAAAAGGGTATATAATATTGAAGGTGCACATAGGGTCATTCAGAATAACTTCACACACACCCGCTACTGTGTATTTCCAAGTCTAATTCTGTCACTAAACCCATACCTGTCACCCAGCGCCTAAATACTAGGCCTCAAATTTATATCCAGCTAAATCTGTCCCTAGTGCTGTAGCTGGGCGAGTTATTTAGTGTCCGTTCAAGCACATTTCTTGTTCTGGGTTGAAATACAATTCTCAATTTAGCAATTTCATAATTTAGTGGTTCCTGCTATATCAGAGCTCTTTGAAATCTATCCCAAAAAGGGTATATAATATTGAAGGTGCACATAGGGTCATTCAGAGTAACTTCACACACACCCGCTACTGTGTATTTCCAAGTCTAATTCTGTCACTAAATCCATACCGGTGACCCAGCGCCTAAATACTAGGCCTCAAATTTAATTCCCTCTAAATCTCTCGTTACCCACCGCTGTACTGTTGTTGCTGGGCAAGATATTTAGTGTCCGTCAAAGCACATTTTTTGTTCTGGGTTGAAGTACAATTCCCAATTTAGCAATTTCATAATTTAGTGGTTTCTGCTATATCAGAGCTATTTGAAATCTATCCCAAAAAGGGTATATAATATTGAAGGTGCACATAGGGTCATTCAGAATAACTTCACACACACCCGCTACTGTGTATTTCCAAGTCTAATTCTGTCACTAAACCCATACCTGTCACCCAGCGCCTAAATACTAGGCCTCAAATTTAAATCCCTCTAAATCTCTCGTTACCGTTGTCCTGTTGTAGCTGGGAAAGTTATTTAGTGCCCGTCAAAGCACATTTTTTGTTCTGGGTTGAAGTACAATTCCCAATTTAGCAATTTCATAATTTAGTGGTTCCTGCTATATCAGAGCTATTTGAAATCTATCCCAAAAAGGGTATATAATATTGAAGGTGCACATAGGGTCATTCAGAATAACTTCACACACACCCGCTACTGTGTATTTCCAAGTCTAATTCTGTCACTAAATCCATACCGGTGACCCAGCGCCTAAATACTAGGCCTCAAATTTAATTCCCTCTAAATCTCTCGTTACCCACCGGTGTACTGTTGTTGCTGGGCAAGATATTTAGTGTCCGTCAAAGCACATTTTTTGTTCTGGGTTGAAGTACAATTCCCAATTTAGCAATTTCATAATTTAGTGGTTTCTGCTATATCAGAGCTATTTGAAATCTATCCCTAAAAGGGTATATAATATTGAAGGTGCACATAGGGTCATTCAGAATAACTTCACACACACGCTTCTGTGCATTTCCAAGTCTAATTCTGTCACTAAATCCATACCGGTGACCCAGCGCCTAAATACTAGGCCTCAAATTTAAATCCCTCTAAATCTCTCGTTACCCACCACTGTACTGTTGTTGCTGGGCAAGATATTTAGTGTCCGTCAAAGCACATTTTTTGTTCTGGGTTGAAGTACAATTCCCAATTTAGCAATTTCATAATTTAGTGGTTTCTGCTATATCAGAGCTATTTGAAATCTATCCCTAAAAGGGTATATAATATTGAAGGTGCACATAGGGTCATTCAGAATAACTTCACACACACGCTTCTGTGCATTTCCAAGTCTAATTCTGTCACTAAATCCATACCGGTGACCCAGCGCCTAAATACTAGGCCTCAAATTTAAATCCCTCTAAATCTCTCGTTACCCACCGCTGTACTGTTGTTGCTGGGCAAGATATTTAGTGTCCGTCAAAGCACATTTTTTGTTCTGGGTTGAAGTACAATTCCCAATTTAGCAATTTCATAATTTAGTGGTTTCTGCTATATCAGAGCTATTTGAAATCTATCCCTAAAAGGGTATATAATATTGAAGGTGCACATAGGGTCATTCAGAATAACTTCACACACACGCTTCTGTGCATTTCCAAGTCTAATTCTGTCACTAAATCCATACCGGTGACCCAGCGCCTAAATACTAGGCCTCAAATTTAAATCCCTCTAAATCTCTCGTTACCCACCGCTGTACTGTTGTTGCTGGGCAAGATATTTAGTGTCCGTCAAAGCACATTTTTTGTTCTGGGTTGAAGTACAATTCCCAATTTAGCAATTTCATAATTTAGTGGTTCCTGCTATATCAGAGCTATTTGAAATCTATCCCAAAAAGGGTATATAATATTGAAGGTGCACATTGGGTCATTCAGAATAACTTCACACACACCCGCTACTGTGTATTTTCAAGTCTAATTCTGTCACTAAACCCATACCTGTCACCCAGCGCCTAAATACTAGGCCTCAAATTTAAATCCCTCTAAATCTCTCGTTACCCACCGCTGTACTGTTGTTGCTGGGCAAGATATTTAGTGTCCGTCAAAGCACATTTTTTGTTCTGGGTTGAAGTACAATTCCCAATTTAGCAATTTCATAATTTAGTGGTTTCTGCTATATCAGAGCTATTTGAAATCTATCCCTAAAAGGGTATATAATATTGAAGGTGCACATAGGGTCATTCAGAATAACTTCACACACACGCTTCTGTGCATTTCCAAGTCTAATTCTGTCACTAAATCCATACCGGTGACCCAGCGCCTAAATACTAGGCCTCAAATTTAAATCCCTCTAAATCTCTCGTTACCCACCGCTGTACTGTTGTTGCTGGGCAAGATATTTAGTGTCCGTCAAAGCACATTTTTTGTTCTGGGTTGAAGTACAATTCCCAATTTAGCAATTTCATAATTTAGTGGTTTCTGCTATATCAGAGCTATTTGAAATCTATCCCTAAAAGGGTATATAATATTGAAGGTGCACATAGGGTCATTCAGAATAACTTCACACACACGCTTCTGTGCATTTCCAAGTCTAATTCTGTCACTAAATCCATACCGGTCACCCAGCGCCTAAATACTAGGCCTCAAATTTATATCCCGCTGAATTTGAATACAATACATTGGGCCAAATAATATATTTGTTGTTGTGGTGAACCATAACAATGAGAAAAACATCTAGTAAGGGACGCGGACGTGGACATGGTCGTGGTGGTGTTAGTGGACCCTCTGGTGCTGGGAGAGGACGTGGCCGTTCTGCCACATCCACACGTCCTAGTGTACCAACTACCTCAGGTCCCAGTAGCCGCCAGAATTTACAGCGATATATGGTGGGGCCCAATGCCGTTCTAAGGATGGTAAGGCCTGAGCAGGTACAGGCATTAGTCAATTGGGTGGCCGACAGTGGATCCAGCACGTTCACATTATCTCCCACCCAGTCTTCTGCAGAAAGCGCACAGATGGCGCCTGAAAACCAACCCCATCAGTCTGTCACATCACCCCCATGCATACCAGGGAAACTGTCTCAGCCTCAAGTTATGCAGCAGTCTCTTATGCTGTTTGAAGACTCCGCTGGCAGGGTTTCCCAAGGGCATCCACCTAGCCCTTCCCCAGCGGTGAAAGACATAGAATGCACTGACGCACAACCACTTATGTTTCCTGATGATGAGGACATGGGAATACCACCTCAGCATGTCTCTGATGATGACGAAACACAGGTGCCAACTGCTGCGTCTTTCTGCAGTGTGCAGACTGAACAGGAGGTCAGGGATCAAGACTGGGTGGAAGACGATGCAGGGGACGATGAGGTCCTAGACCCCACATGGAATGAAGGTCGTGCCACTGACTTTCACAGTTCGGAGGAAGAGGCAGTGGTGAGACCGAGCCAACAGCGTAGCAAAAGAGGGAGCAGTGGGCAAAAGCAGAACACCCGCCGCCAAGAGACTCCGCCTGCTACTGACCGCCGCCATCTGGGACCGAGCACCCCAAAGGCAGCTTCAAGGAGTTCCCTGGCATGGCACTTCTTCAAACAATGTGCTGACGACAAGACCCGAGTGGTTTGCACGCTGTGCCATCAGAGCCTGAAGCGAGGCATTAACGTTCTGAACCTGAGCACAACCTGCATGACCAGGCACCTGCATGCAAAGCATGAACTGCAGTGGAGTAAACACCTTAAAACCAAGGAAGTCACTCAGGCTCCCCCTGCTACCTCTTCTGCTGCTGCCGCCTCGGCCTATTCTGCTGCTGCCGCCTCGGCCTCTTCCTCCGCCTCTGGAGGAACGTTGGCACCTGCCGCCCAGCAAACAGGGGATGTACCACCAACACCACCACCACCACCTCCGTCACCAAGCGTCTCAACCATGTCACACGCCAGCGTTCAGCTCTCCATCTCACAAACATTTGATAGAAAGCGTAAATTCCCACCTAGCCACCCTCGATCCCTGGCCCTGAATGCCAGCATTTCTAAACTACTGGCCTATGAAATGCTGTCATTTAGGCTGGTGGACACAGACAGCTTCAAACAGCTCATGTCGCTTGCTGTCCCACAGTATGTTGTTCCCAGCCGGCACTACTTCTCCAAGAGAGCCGTGCCTTCCCTGCACAACCAAGTATCCCATAAAATCAAGTGTGCACTGCGCAACGCCATCTGTAGCAAGGTCCACCTAACCACAGATACGTGGACCAGTAAGCACGGCCAGGGACGCTATATCTCCCTAACTGCACACTGGGTAAATGTAGTGGCAGCTGGGCCCCAGGCGGAGAGCTGTTTGGCGCACGTCCTGCCACCGCCAAGGATCGCAGGGCAACATTCTTTGCCTCCTGTTGCCACCTCCTCCTTCTCGGCTTCCTCCTCCTCTTCTTCCACCTGCTCATCCAGTCAGCCACACACCTTCACCACCAACTTCAGCACAGCCCGGGGTAAACGTCAGCAGGCCATTCTGAAACTCATATGTTTGGGGGACAGGCCCCACACCGCACAGGAGTTGTGGCGGGGTATTGAACAACAGACCGACGAGTGGTTGCTGCCGGTGAGCCTCAAGCCCGGCCTGGTGGTGTGTGATAATGGGCGAAATCTCGTTGCAGCTCTGGGACTAGCCAATTTGACGCACATCCCTTGCTTGGCGCATGTGCTGAATTTGGTGGTGCAGAAGTTCATTCACAACTACCCCGACATGTCAGAGCTGCTGCATAAAGTGCGGGCCGTCTGTTCGCGCTTCCGGCGTTCACATCCTGCCGCTGCTCGCCTGTCTGCGCTACAGCGTAACTTCGGCCTTCCCGCTCACCGCCTCATATGCGACGTGCCCACCAGGTGGAACTCCACCTTGCACATGCTGGACAGACTGTGCGAGCAGCAGCAGGCCATAGTGGAGTTTCAGCTGCAGCACGCACGGGTCAGTCGCACTACAGAACAGCACCACTTCACCACCAATGACTGGGCCTCCATGCGAGACCTGTGTGCCCTGTTGCGCTGTTTCGAGTACTCCACCAACATGGCCAGTGGCGATGACACCGTTATCAGCGTTACAATACCACTTCTATGTCTCCTTGAGAAAACACTTAGGGCGATGATGGAACAGGAGGTGGCCCAGGAGGAGGAGGAGGAGGATGAGGAAGAGGGGTCATTTTTAGCACTTTCAGGCCAGTCTCTTCGAAGTGACTCAGAGGGAGGTTTTTTGCAACAGCAGAGGCCAGGTACAAATGTGGCCAGCCAGGGCCCACTACTGGAGGATGAGGAGGACGAGGATGAGGAGGAGGTGGAGGAGGATGAGGATGAAGCATGGTCACAGCGGGGTGGCACCCAACGCAGCTCGGGTCCATCACTGGTGCGTGGCTGGGGGGAAAGGCAGGACGATGACGATACGCCTCCCACAGAGGACAGCTTGTCCTTACCCCTGGGCAGCCTGGCACACATGAGCGACTACATGCTGCAGTGCCTGCGCAACGACAGCAGAGTTGCCCACATTTTAACCTGTGCGGACTACTGGGTTGCCACCCTGCTGGATCCACGCTACAAAGACAATGTGCCCACCTTACTTCCTGCACTGGAGCGTGATAGGAAGATGCGCGAGTACAAGCGCACGTTGGTAGACGCGCTACTGAGAGCATTCCCAAATGTCACAGGGGAACAAGTGGAAGCCCAAGGCCAAGGCAGAGGAGGAGCAAGAGGTCGCCAAGGCAGCTGTGTCACGGCCAGCTCCTCTGAGGGCAGGGTTAGCATGGCAGAGATGTGGAAAACTTTTGTCAACACGCCACAGCTAACTGCACCACCACCTGATACGCAACGTGTTAGCAGGAGGCAACATTTCACTAACATGGTGGAACAGTACGTGTGCACACCCCTCCACGTACTGACTGATGGTTCGGCCCCATTCAACTTCTGGGTCTCTAAATTGTCCACGTGGCCAGAGCTAGCCTTTTATGCCTTGGAGGTGCTGGCCTGCCCGGCAGCCAGCGTTTTGTCTGAACGTGTATTCAGCACGGCAGGGGGCGTCATTACAGACAAACGCAGCCGCCTGTCTACAGCCAATGTGGACAAGCTGACGTTCATAAAAATGAACCAGGCATGGATCCCACAGGACCTGTCCGTCCCTTGTCCAGATTAGACATTAACTACCTCCCCATAACCATATATTATTGGACTCCAGGGCACTTCCTCATTCAATCCTATTTTTATTTTCATTTTACCATTATATTGCGATGCTACCCAAAGTTGAATGAACCTCTCCTCTGCCTGTGTGCTAGGCCTAAATATATGCCAATGGACTGTTGCAGTGGTGGGTGACGTGAAGCCTCATTCTCTGCTATGACATGCAGACTGATTCTCTGCTGACATGAAGCCAGATTGTCTGTTACGGGACCTCTCTGCTCTGCCTGTGTGCTAGGCCTAAATATATGCCAATGGACTGTTGCAGTGGTGGGTGACGTGAAGCCTCATTCTCTGCTATGACATGCAGACTGATTCTCTGCTGACATGAAGCCAGATTCTCTGTTACGGGACCTCTCTCCTCTGCCTGTGTGTGTGCTGGGCCTAAATATATGCCAATGGACTGTTGCAGTGGTGGCTGACGTGAAGCC
Organism: Bufo gargarizans; assembly: GCF_014858855.1. Lineage (NCBI taxonomy): Eukaryota > Metazoa > Chordata > Amphibia > Anura > Bufonidae > Bufo > Bufo gargarizans. The sequence continues at coordinate 654,225,401 of NC_058080.1, forward strand.
TCATTCTCTGCTATGACATGCAGACTAATTCTCTGCTGACATGAAGACAGATTCTCTGTTACGGGACCTCCCTCCTCTGCCTGGGTGCTGGGCCTAAATATATGCCAATGGACTGTTGCAGTGGTGGCTGACGTGAAGCCTCATTCTCTGCTATGACATGCAGACTGATTCTCTGCTGACATGAAGCCAGATTCTCTGTTACGGGACCTCTCTCCTCTGCCTGTGTGTGTGCTGGGCCTAAATATATGCCAATGGACTGTTGCAGTGGTGGCTGACGTGAAGCCTCATTCTCTGCTATGACATGCAGACTGATTCTCTGCTGACATGAAGCCAGATTCTCTGTTACGGGACCTCTCTCCTCTGCCTGTGTGTGTGCTGGGCCTAAATATATGCCAATGGACTGTTGCAGTGGTGGCTGACGTGAAGCCTCATTCTCTGCTATGACATGCAGACTAATTCTCTGCTGTCATGAAGCCAGATTGTCTGTTACGGGACCTCTCTCCTCTGCCTGGGTGCTGGGTAGTGTTGAGCGCGAATATTCGAAAAGCAAATTTTTTTCGCGAATATCGCAACTTCGCGATTTCGCGAATATTTCGAATATAGTGCTATATATTCGTAAAAACGAATATTCGTTTTTTGTTTTTTTCCCCCCCCCCACAAAATTACAGTACACATATAATTGATTGTTTCCCAAAGGTCCAACAGCTCAGATCTTACTCACATTGCCTAGAAAGTGATTGAGGCGCGAATCTTCGTAAGGCGATTTTATTAGCGCACATGCGAATATCGGCACGTCCCAGAACAGAGGCAAAGGGCTTTGCATTCATACATTAGTGAATTGAGTTGCGAATCTTCGTAAGGCGATTTTATTAGCGCACATGCGAATATCTACACTTGTCCCAGAACAGAGGCAAAGGGCTTTGCATTCATACATTAGTGATTGAATTGAGCTGCGAATCTTCGTAAGGCGATTTTATTAACGCAAATGCAAATATCTACACTTGTCCCCAGAACAGAGAGGCAAAGGCCTGTGCATTCATATAGTATAGCACCATATTCGCGAATACGTAGAACTTCGTAAAATTCGATTTACGAATATTCGTATTTTTTATTTTACTTTCCACCTTACAGATTACATTGATCTGTACTCTGTCAACTACTGTCATCACCCCCCACTGTATCTCGATTGATTCCCAAAAGTCTTACATTCCCTAGAAAGTGATTGAGGTGCGAATCTTCGTAAGGCGATTTTATTAGCGCACATGCGAATATCTACACTTGTCCCAGAACAGAGGCAAAGGCCATTGCATTCATACATTAGTGATTGAATTGAGTTGCGAATCTTCGTAAGGCGATTTCATTAGCGCACATGTGAATTTTGCATAGCATATGTATTATGCGATGCGAAAATTCGAATTATCGCATATGCGAAATAATAACGAATTTGAATAATGGCGAATATTTTACGAATATTCTTTCGAATATTCACAAAATTTCGCGAATTCGAATATGGGACATGCCGCTCAACACTAGTGCTGGGCCTAAATTTATGACAATGGACTGTTGCAGTGGTGGGTGACGTGAAGCCTCATTCTCTGCTATGACATGCAGACTGATTCTCTGCTGACATGAAGACAGATTCTCTGTTACGGGACCTCCCTCCTCTGCCTGGGTGCTGGGCCTAAATATATGCCAATGGACTGTTACAGTGGTGGCTGACGTGAAGCCTCATTCTCTGCTATGACATGCAGACTGATTCTCTGCTGACATGAAGCCAGATTCTCTGTTACGGGACCTCTCTCCTCTGCCTGTGTGTGTGCTGGGCCTAAATATATGCCAATGGACTGTTGCAGTGGTGGCTGACGTGAAGCCTCATTCTCTGCTATGACATGCAGACTGATTCTCTGCTGACATGAAGCCAGATTCTCTGTTACGGGACCTCTCTCCTCTGCCTGTGTGTGTGCTGGGCCTAAATATATGCCAATGGACTGTTGCAGTGGTGGCTGACGTGAAGCCTCATTCTCTGCTATGACATGCAGACTAATTCTCTGCTGACATGAAGACAGATTCTCTGTTACGGGACCTCCCTCCTCTGCCTGGGTGCTGGGCCTAAATATATGCCAATGGACTGTTGCAGTGGTGGCTGACGTGAAGCCTCATTCTCTGCTATGACATGCAGACTAATTCTCTGCTGACATGAAGACAGATTCTCTGTTACGGGACCTCTCTCCTCTGCCTGGGTGCCGGGGCCTAAATATCTGAGAATGGACTGTTCCAGTGGTGGGTGACGGGAAGCCAGATTCTCTGCTATGGAACCTCTCTCCAATTGATTTTGGTTAATTTTTATTTATTTAATTTTTATTTTAATTCATTTCCCTATCCACATTTGTTTGCAGGGGATTTACCTACATGTTGCTGCCTTTTGCAGCCCTCTAGCTCTTTCCTGGGCTGTTTTACAGCCTTTTTAGTGCCGAAAAGTTCGGGTCCCCATTGACTTCAATGGGGTTCGGGTTCGGGACGAAGTTCGGATCGGGTTCGGATCCCGAACCCGAACATTTCCGGGATGTTCGGCCGAACTTCTCGAACCCGAACATCCAGGTGTTCGCTCAACTCTACTTACAATCTATGAGGAAATGGGGGTGACACAAAAGGTAGTTGATTGTGATTTGTAGTAATTGAGCCATTTTTGTACTGAAAGCAGTGGTGTAGGCCGATCTGCTGCGGGCGTGTGGTCTGTTAGAAGATCAAATTCAGGTCTGAGGAGTAGGTGGGTGGGGAGGGGTTACTCAAGGAACAGTCAGTATAGGAAGCTTGATAAGCCTGCCTGAAAAGATGTATTAAGGCATGTTTGAAGGTAGGGAAGTTGTGAAATAACCTGATATTCCAGGCAGAGAATTCCAGAGAGTAGGTGCAGCTCGAGAAATGTCTTGAAGACGGGAGTGAGTGGTACAAATTATGGAGGATTTTAATCTTAGATCACTAACAGAACGGAGATCGTGAGTTGGGTAGTGGATGGAAATGAGGGAGGAGATGTATGGAGGTGCAGCACTGTGGAGAGCTTTGTGGGTGAGGGTGAGAAGTTTGAACTGTATTATGTGGTGCATTGGCAACCAGGAACAAAGGAAACAAAAGAACAAAGGAAAGATCGGAGTCAAACATGACCCCAAGTCAGCGGGCATGCTGCCCAGGAGTTATGATGGTGCCGCAGACCAAAATTTAAATATCAAGTTTAGGTAGGTTAGTAGATGGGAGAAACACAAGAAGTTCAGTTTTTGAGAGATTCAGTTTTAGATACAGAGAGGACATGATGTTAGAGACAGCTGCCAGACAATTACTGGTGTTTTGTAGTAAAGCAGGGGTGATGTCAGAGCATGAAGTGTTTAGTTTAGTGTCATCAGCAGAGAGATGGTACTGAAAGTCAAATCTTCTGATAGTCTGTCCGATGAGGGCTGTGTAGAGAGAGAAGAGTAGAAGACCTAGACAGAAGGAGAAGAAGTAGAGCCAGCGAATGATACACTAATAGAGAAGTCAGACAGATAGGAAGAGAACCAGCAGTGTCCTTAAGGCCAATTAAGTGGAGCATAGTAAGGAGGAGTTTGTAGTCTACCATATCAAATGCTTCAGAGGGATCCAGAAGAATGAGTAGAGAGTAGTTGCCATTCCTTTTTGCTGTCAGGAGATCGTTAGACACTTTAGTAAGGGCAGTTTATGTACTGTGGAGAGGGCGAACAGCAAATTGTAATGGGTCAAGAAGAGAGTTAGCAGAGAGATAGCTTATTAAATGAGAGTAGACAAGATGTTTCAGGAGTTTAGAGATGAAGGGGTGGTCACAAACAGGTCGGGTCAAGGGATTTTTTTTAGGGGTTATAATAGAATGTTTGAGAGATGATGGGAAGATACCAGAAGAGAGAGAGAGAAGTTAAATATTGTAGTAAGGTGAGTGATAGCTGGGGAGAGGGACTGAATAAGGTGTACTTGCAGCTGAATTTTAATACCAGATGCTGCCTATAGATGCTAGAGCTTGTCTCTGGCATTCTCGCACTGTTAAATATTTAATTCATCTGTCAGATTGCACAAAATATAATTTTTTTCAAATAAAATAAATTGAAAGTTGTTATGGTGCCCCCTGCTGTTCTGTTCAATGCATTTTGTATAATGCACTGTTTCTGACCAGGTCAGCTATTGAGCAGTTGTTAACTTCAGCTCTGATATATGGGTTCACATCACATTTCTATCATCTGCTTGGCAGTTCCATTTAATAGATACCAAAAAAAATTGATGCAAATGGATGCCAACTGAAAGGTAACTACTGTATACTATACACTTGTTTGTGGCACCATAAGACACATGTATGTCTTTAGGTCACAGAGCTGTAGGTTACTGCCTATTTGTCATTGTTATTCAAGCAGATGTGGACCCGCTGTGCCACTGACTGGCTATACTCTGGAGGGGCGTGACTAAGTGACTACCTGGTCTTCCCTAGAACCTCTGATGGTGAAGATAGACTTGTGCCATTAGGGTAGTCACCAGGTACCATTCCAGAGCAGTCCCCGGATCAGTGGCAGCAGACCTGGGGGTCAGAGATACCGGTGCAAGCACCAAGGGGAAGGACGTGGTCAGGAAATCAAAAGTCATGGCAGGCAGCGATCAAGCAAAGTCCGTAAACAAAGTCCAAGGTCATAAGGTCGGAGGCAGGTGGCAAACAAGCAAAATCCGTTAAATCCAAAAGCAGGGTCCGGTACACAGAATAGCAGAAAATCAAAAAACGCCTTCACGCTAGGAAGTAGACAAACTAGTGACCAAGATTGCTCAGGCGCCTTCCTGGGGCAGGAAGTGCCCTTAAATACTTCCTGCAACTCAGCCATAGGCTGGGGAGATAGAGGGCGTGTACACGCTGCCTCACAAGGATGGAGAGACATGCCCGCGCACACCCTATCAACAGTACAAGACTAAAGCAGGAAGTAAACTCTGGCATGGTGCACAGATACAACAGTTAGGCTATCTGCTGCCTACGCTTGTCAGCACGGCGGATGGCAACAGGAGGGAAAGAGGGAGCCCGGCATCTGTGCCCGTGGATGGGCGCAGCAGCGAAGACACGAACCGCTGGGCTAACAGTCATGAAGCTGTCTGTCAGGTTTTGCTTGGGCAAGGAAGTTCACTGTCAGTTCTAGCCCTAAATCTCTGTAAAATGGTGGTTGCTAGAATCAGTTCCAATACCAACTGTTGACACTTGAGGACATGTTCGTTCAGAAATATCAAAGAGTCCTATAGATTCCCTGGTTGCACAAATAACAATCTACATGATAAATGTAAGATTGCTGGGGGCAGCACAGATGACTAGAACAGAGATCCCAAGACCGCCATTCCCCCTCACTGCACAAATACTTAAAAAGGACCTGTGACATCTTCTTACATTTCTGGAGCATATTTTTATAACTTTATGTTGTACCACTTCTCTATTATTCCTGCTAGAAGTTAAGGTAATAAGCATATAATTAGGTATTACCAGTTGTGGGGGTGTCCCTGCACAGTCTACCACCTACATCAATGATTGGACCATGTCACAACGTGACACTCTCCCTACTGGTAACATCAAGCAGGAAAAGTAGAGGAATGACACAACATAGAGTCAGAAGAATAAATGCTCCAGGATTATCATTCATGTGGTATACATTTTTTGACTAAACAGACATGTCAGAAGTGGTGTCAGGTTCTCTGTAAATGGAGCGTTGGTCAAGCGGTGGTCAAGTACTTGTCTATGGAACAAATGGAGATAGCTGAGATCCAGTGTTGTCTTTTCAATCAATCAGCTCACTATAAAGTTGAAGGGTCAGTGGTTTATATGGATTAAAACCAGTATATACTTATATATCTATAACTATGATCATAATTAGTGATGAGAAAAGTATTCAAAAATTTGATTCGGCTATTTCACATAATTTTACAAAAAAATTCGCTTTGTGACTAATTACTTTATCACGAAGCACATTTCTTTGTAAGTAGTGGGTGCAAGGACAGGAAGCGGCAATTGCGCAGCTCCCCATAATTGTACCCCTCAGATGCGATGTTCATAGCTGATCGTGGCATCTGACAGCAATAATATGGTGTAAAATAAAAAAAATAAAAAAAATCATACTTGCCCTCATCCATTTAATTGTGAAGAGCTAGCCACCACCATCTTGATTGAAGATCTAGCGCAAAATCTTGCGTGGTCCATGATGATGTTATCACATCACCGCACACGGGATTTTGTGCAAGATTTCAATCAAGATGGGGGGCGGCTCTTCGAGCCCAAACGGATGAGTAAGTATGATTTTTTTACTTTTTATTGCCGTTCAGGGAAAATCGATTCGCTACAATGAAGCACGGGGAAATTCGGCTTCACGGCAATTCAAATTTTCCCTGTAATTCGGATCAAATTCCACTTCGTGGAGTTCGATTTGCCCACCACTAATCATAATTTACAGCCTGGAATTTGGGGGACGCAGTGACGCCTGTGGCACAAGGGTCACAAGGTCAGAGACGGGAGAACTGCTGGACCACAATCCCCCTAAAGGGACTTGCATTTGCTACAACCTGGATGCTGTTGGACTATTGAGCTGAGACAGTGTGTGAGCTGTGCTATGCTATGTCAGGGAGACACATTAAATATATTAGTGCACAGACAGGCAGGCTTTCATTTTGTATTGTTTATGTTTTTGCTTGTGCCACAATAAAGCACAGTTTGGACATGAAAAATCCATTGTCTGTAAAGATATCTGTGAGTGTGATCCGTGAAAGAGAGCTACCCCTCACAATTGGTGGAGGATGCGCGCAGCATCCATGCTGAAAGGATACAAAAGAAAGTAAAAGGCAAAGTGGTTGCTAGGGGCAACAACATCACAGAAACGAGCAGGTGCTGCTGAATGCTGCTGTGTTACTGGGTTGGACATTTAAACGGCCGGAAGCCTGTTTGTCCGGTGAAGCTGCTGCTCATGCTATTCTGGACACTTGTGCTGTGTTTGCAAAGAATTGCTGTGTAGAGCTTAAAAGGTCATAAACCCCAGTGAAAGAAACTGCCCTGTGGAGAAAATGTTGTTGGGGTCGCTTATGTGGGGGGGGGGGGGGGGGTTCAGTCCACACAACCCTATGCAGGTGCACAGATACAAACGAAAAAACAGAAATGCAATCGCACTCTAAGAAATACGCTTATGCATGAGGGAATGTTGGGCCGTGATTTCCCATTGTTCTGTGAGTTATGGGGAAGTGGAACTTCTGCAGTTAGTGACGAACCTCCTGCAGAACTTGTACCAACCCCTTTAAGTGAAATTGAAAACAGTGGTACCAATAAGGTGCAAAGTGATAGTGCCAAGTTTGCGGAAATGCATAATGAAAATGTGATGTCATGCTGGCACGAATCAATGTGGAGAATGTGCAGTCTCTCCAGTGTTCTATGTTTAATAAGGAAATTTCCAAGGTGGGGATTAGCTTACAAGTAGCCAGCAGCTTGCTGGGGAAGAAATACGAGGAGGTGGACGACCAGTAAGCGGTTCCTGTCTACTACGATGGGCTGGCTCTCCTGAATCCTGCCCGAAAGAAGAACAATATCCTAGGTGAGCCTATGGCGAAAATACCTGAAGACTACAAGTCTGGTGAAGTCCCTGCAGCCTCCTACCTCAGTGAGGAAGAGGAGGAGGAATTAAGAGGGCAAGTATATGATGCCATGCCCAAGAAGACTGAGAAGGCTAACAAAAAGAATGGGAACTCAAAAAAGACAAAGGTCAAAGAAACTAAGGCCGGTATGTTGGAGGACATAAAGTCCCCAGGTGCTGCAGAGACCAAAGTTACAACTAAAGGAGCATCTGCTGAAGTGGTAAAAGCCACTGAAGATCCAGAAGACTCTGAATCTGCCCCCAAACCCGAAGAAACCCCTGCTGAAAAGAAGGAAAAGGTGGCCGAGAGGCGTGGAAAAGGGAGTCGAGTCGTGAGAAGCATGCTCTGCTGAAGACGCTGTGTAAGACATAGGGAGAGCGAGGTCAAAGAATAGAAAGAGAGGGTCTGCCTGTCACATTGACACTGGAGTCTCTTAGACAATATCTATTAGGCATGATAAATCAAACTCTGCTGGCATGGGGAGAAAAATAAAGGGAAAGGTGTGCAGAGGGTGCCCTCTCGCAAGCATCCGGGTATTATATGTGTTCACCCCCACAGGTGTGAACAGAGGGTAGAGGATATGTAATAAGGTGGACAGTACAGGAAGGTGTGTATATCCCACTCAGATACCTCAGCTGGGTGGGATAGCTAAAATCCAGGATGCAATAGTCTCAGCAGCATGTAGGTTGCTGAGACAAGGTTGTTTTTGTTATATTCTGGGCTGGATTTTAGTTGGATTGGCAGATAGGACTGGAAGTGGGATCTGCCAATCCAACCTTCCAGGACGGGTGTTTCCTTGGTCCAGAGAGGATCACAGGTGAGGTCTGCGATAATCAGACTGGGATAAAGCACCTCCCAGGGTGTCAGTCTGGGGGAGTGTGTTATCCGGAAACAGAGGCCTGTTGAGGCTCTGTGTGTGTGGTCTCAGCCGGGCTAGCCTGGAATTTGGGGGACGCAGTGACGCCTGCAGCACAAGGTCAGAGTCGGGAGGACTGCTGGACCACAATCCCCCAAAGGGACTTGCATTTGTTACAGCCTGGAGGCTGCTGGACTATTGGGCTGAGACAGTGTGTGAACTGTGCTATGTAGGTGAGTCAGGGAGACATGTTATATGTATTAGTTAGTGCTCAGATGGGCAGGCTTTCATTTTCTATTGTTTATGTTTGTGCTTATGCCGCAATAAAGCACAGTTTGGACATGAAAAATCCATTGTCTGTGAAGATATCTGGGAGCGTGATCCCTGAAAGAGAGCTACCCCTCACAGTACGTATATTACAGCAATTACAAGAGTCCTGAAACTCAAAATTAGATGCATTCTTAAGGGGTGAAGCTTTCACGGCACAGCAGATCGGACAGCGCCATGGCAAATAAATATGTTTATATGGAGGAACACTTTTATGGCTAAATGTTCCATTTAAGATTCATGAATAATGGCTTTTCTTCAGGTGTCTTTTTCTCATTGTATTAAACCTGGAGGCAAATGTTCATACCGTTCTCCTCAGCCAGGAAGTCAGAAAATACGCTGATTATTGTATTTCATCAGAAACATGACTCACAGGAAAGAATGAAGAAAAGTTTGAAATGTCAACTAATAGTCTTGCGAGTGCCAATGAGTAATGCACTTTAAGAAATGAATGCAAACATCTCCAACATTACTTGTGTAACAGTTTTGCCAAAACTTGAAAGACAGCTTGCAATGACCATGTAAGGACTGAAAGATCGATCATGATCATGTTGTGTAATAGGGGGTTTGGAGAAAAGACAGATCGGGCATATTGGATTTACATATTACCCCATCATTTGCTGCTTTGGGAATAGTACTAAATTATTGCCTATCCCCCTTCCTTATTGAAATAAAAGTGCACAATTGGCTTGTCTGAAATTTTCACCCGCTGCATGTTAAAAACCCCAATCATCCTAGAACTGTCAAATAAGCTTTAACTTTGTATAACCTACCTGTATTTTACAAATCCTTGACTGATTTTTTTAAAGAAATCTTACTCATCTTACTCATAGGCATAAATATTAGTGTTGATCACGAATATTCGAATTTCAAATTTTTATCGCAAATATAGGTACTTCGAAAATTTGCGAATATTTCGAATATAGTGATATATATTCGTAATTTCGAATATTTTTTTTTTTTTTTTTTTTTGAATCAGTACACATGATCCCTCCCTGCTTCTAGCTTGTGGGCCAATGAGAAGGCTGCAGTATATTTGACTTTAGGAGTAGTGTTTGGGAATTTTCATAATGTGAATTTTCGTAATGCGGATTTTTATTTGTAAATTTTTCAACTTGCAACTGTTAGACAAAGAAGATTATAGCACTATATTAGCTAAATTGCTCTATATTAGTTTTTTTTTTTTCCGAATATTCGCTATATTGCTATAACTTCGTTTTTCTATCCGCCCTAACAAACGCTTCATCCAGCATTTTCAAAGGGTATTCCCTCTTCACTAAACGTATGGATGCAATGGGTCCCTTAGGCCTTAAAGGGAGTCTTTCACCTAAAATGACCATTACACAACACAAACATCATGATAACCATTACATTCCCCATATTATAATCTTACCTTTCATATTGCTGTCCGTCGCCTATTCTCTCTTAAAAACGCTTTTAATCCATATGCTAATTAGGTTCTGAAGGTGCCCAGGGGCGGCGTTTATGCGGCCGGTGCCCAGGCTCCACGGCGCTGTTCAAATCAAACCCCTCCTCTTTAACCCCTCTGGCACGCCCTCGGTTCTTGAGATACCATCCTCCAGTCAATGACAGATCCGGCGCCTGCGCACTCCATTACCCACTAGGGCAGAGGCAGCAGAGCGTTTAATCCGCATGCGCCGGCCCGTACATCCCGATCTAGCCAGCGGAAGTAAACTGCCAAAATATCGGGATATACGGGCCGGCGCATGCGCATTAAACGCTCTGCTGCCTCTGCCCTAGTGGGTAATGGAGTGCGCAGGCGCCGGATCTGTCATTGACTGGAGGATGGTATCTGACGAACCACCGAGGGCGGGCCAGAGGGGTGAAAGGGGAGGGGTTTGATTTGAACAGCACCGTGGAGCCTGGGCACCGGCCGCATAAACGCCGCCCCAGGGCACCTTCAGAACCTGATTAGCATATGGATTAAAAGCGTTTTTAAGAGAGAATAGGTGACGGACAGCAATATGAAAGGTAAGATTATAATATGGGGAATGTAATGGTTATCATGATGTTTGTGTTGTGTAATGGTCATTTTAGGTGAAAGACTCCCTTTAACTATCGCAATGATCTTAGTGTGTTTGTTTGAAACATATATGTTGTTACTTATGATGTAATTTGATTGCTGTGTTGAATGATTTGTAACACGCATACAGGTGATGTCCTCTGCGGATTTAGAGCTATGCCCTTTCAGGGTTAACCTCACGCCCCTCCTTAAAAAGGCTGGCACCCCTGTCTGTGTCTTACAGGTAGCCGGAATAAGCACATTCGTGCGAAACGGCCGTTGCTGCCCCTCGCCGCTCAGGCGGCTTTTGTTTGTTGTGAAGGCTCGTCCGCCTCTGCCCTATTATGTCTGCATGTTTTTTGCTACTGCAATATAGAAAGAAATTAAGACACCCTGCAGCTGGTGAGTGCCGCTGATTTTTCTATTTTCCTCTTCTGGTGGATTGCATTCTGTCGAAAGTATACTTAAGTAGGCACCACCGCAAGCTTGCATATTATCCCGGTGTACTATTTATGTGCTTATTAGCGATTTATTTGGTGTAGTGCCACCTGAATCTTTCTTCAGTTTTGGCAAATTATATGGACTTGTACTTCTGCGGGCAGAGCACACACCTTTATTCGCCACAGCTGTGTATTTTCATTCATGATGTCTGAAGACGCGGTTCCGGGTTTGAATGAGGGCAGAGAAGGGGCGGACGCCTTCTTTACGGAGTGTAACTCCAAAGATAATCTACAGGCAATCAGTACTAAGACCTTGAAAATGAAGATTTCCCAATTAGCCAACAAAAAGGTTGTTTTGGTTGGTTAATTCACTGAGATCGTACAAAGATAGCAGGAGAGTACCGCGCGGTCTACGCATATATAAGGAGCTAGCGCAATATGAAGATGATATGTCATTCAATCTGGAATGGAAAAAAACTACACATGGACTTTTCTATGCAAATCTTAAACATGGCTCTACGTAGAAACGAACAGGAGTATGAAACAGATAATGACGCCTTATTAAAGGCAAAGGAGGAATTACGTACACGCCTAACGGAAAACCAAATACAAACCTTTGATAAAAAGATGAACAGAAGGTTGGTCATTACACAAACAGAAATAAAGGAGAACAAAAAAGATACATTTCTGCGGGATAAAAATGACTATGAGACTGGGAGAGTATTTGATTGGGGAAAAAGGAGACAGCGTAGGAGACGTCCACAAAGAAGAAACAGAACAGACTTTTGGACAACTGATTCTGACTCCAGCGCATCGGATGACCCCAATACATCAACTGATAAAGTACAAAAAAACTCTGCAAGAGGAGAAGAAGGAGAGGTGGATGGAGAAGGAACAAACAGAGTTCGAAAATCTATGAGAAGCAGGAAACAAGTGTCCTGGAAACAACAGTAGAGACTGATATAGTGGAAAATAAAGATTTAATCATTAATTTGTCTGGCATCGAATTGCCCCCGGACTGCACCTCAGCCCTTAATAAAGGACTGGGGTTCAGCCTGGTGTAGCAATTCGACCAGGCAACTTTTGAGATTGAGTTGTACAAATCCATAAGAAAAATGTATCTTCAGAAGGTTTTTCATGACACCCCTACTGCTTTCACTTCCCTGAGACAGGACGAGATCCCTGTTGCGGCTGGGCATGAAAGCGAGATGTTCACTATGAATTTCAATGAGTCAGAAGTGGCCTGTTTAGAAATCCTGTTGGATAAAAAGTTTATTGAATGTGAAGAAAGGGATAGCGGACGGAAAGATTCACTGGGGGTATAAAATCAACATACTGCCCACCCCATGCCTGCAGGTAGTGGCATCTATACCTTCTATAAAAGAATACTTTGTGATGTAAAAGCATTGGTCTATCCTCGGACTCCATTTAATGTTAGTCCAGGGGAATTTAAAGCCATATGGTGGCTACGCAACCACCCTGGTATTGTGGTAAAACCTGCAGACAAGGGGGGAAACATTGTGTTGATGTCCCTTGAATATTATAGATCGGAAGTATTGAGGCAGCTAGAAGATATAGGGACGTATCAAAAATACCCAGTGACCCCACTTCCATCTTACAATTACAATTAAAAGAGTTGCTACAAAAATACATAGATATTGGCTTTCTTGCTGGCACTATTATTGAAAAATTGGTACCAGCATATCCCAAAAAGTCTTCGTTGTATTTTTTGCCAAAGGTGCATAAGTCACCCACCCGACACCCCGGCCGGCCTATTGTGGCGGGGATCGGGTCGGTGACAGAGCCTTTGTCGAAGTACCTTGATTGGCTATTGAGACCGGCCCTGAAAAAATCTGTCACTTATCTAAAGGACAACAAGGATTTTCTCCTGGCACTGGAGGGTTTCCAGTGGCAGAGTGATTGGAACCTGGTGTCATTAGACGTAGAAAGTCTATATACCCGCATTCCCCAGCATGCGGGAGTGGAGGCGGTCGTGGATATGCTCAATTCTACTGATAAGGACAAAGTCTATGTCCAATTTGTGGAAGAAGCACTAATTTTTGTATTGGGCAACAATACTTTCAGGTTTGGACAACAATGGTATCGGAAGGTACACGGCACGGCGATGGGGACGCCAGTGTCGTGTACCTTTGCCAACATATACCTCAATAACCTTGAGAGCAGATATGTATTTAATATTAAAAAATCCCTTTTTGATCAACATACAAATGTTTTTGCGATACGTGGATGATGTCTTCCTGGTGTGGAAGGGAACTCGAGCTCTATGCGAGAAGTTTGTTTCCTATTTAAATCACGAGAATGACATGAACATGCGCTTCACCTTAAACTTTGGAGGGGAGATGTTAGATTTTCTTGATGTTCGTGTCATTATACGTGATGGGGAAATAATAACAGATGGTTATCGAAAACCCACTGCCTCTAATTCCCTTCTACACCATGGAAGCTTCCATCCACGTAGTTTAAAATAGGCTATACCCTATGGACAATTTACACAGTTAAGACGTATCAACAGCAGGAGGGAAGGCTACTTAAGACAGGCCACTGAACTTAAGAATTGTTTAGTGAAGAGGGAATACCCTTTGAAAATGCTGGATGAAGCGTTTTGTTAGGTCGGATAGAAACACACAGTACGAATTACTACATCAAAGTAAAAAAAATGGAGGAAGAGGATCGCTTTGTGTTTGTAATTAAATATAGCCCCATGGCCGATTCATTAAAAAAAATTATCCACGATAATTGTAATCTAAAAAAAAAAAGATGGAAAAAAATGATAAATGTAACGCACAAGAGTAACTACAGCCCCAAGAGCACTCAGTCGGGTGGACTCACCCTGTCCACTCCCAGAGGCAGTAAAAATTGAATAAAATTAACTGGGCACTCTCAGGATATCTGAACCAATTGAAATTTATTAGCATATATTACAATAGCACTATGCAACAGTATATATTGGCGGTAATGGTAAACACTAAATGTCAATATATATAAAACACACAACATGCAGTTAAATCATGTAAAACACCTGGAAAATAGAGATCTAAAAATATAATAAAATTTGAGGAATAAAATTGGAATATTCGATAGTAGAATGTTCGTATAAATATTCAGCCGAATATTTGTATGGAAAAGTCACCTCAGATAATGGTGGCAATAAACAGTGTCCTCTGATATTGTCCTATTCGATTTAATCACAGGGGTATCCAAAACTACAGTCCCAATACGCGGTCCACTGAACCAACTTTAAGCGGCGTCCCGCTTATAACATCCACCAGCAGCGTCCCACTGGACTAAGGCCTCTTTCACACTTGCGTTGTCCGGATCCGGCGTGTACTCCACTTGCCGGAATTACACGCCGGATCCGGAAAAGCGCAAGTGTACTGAAAGCATTTGAAGACGGATCCGTCTTCAAAATGCTTTCAGTGTTACTATGGCAGCCAGGACGCTATTAAAGTCCTGGTTGCCATAGTAGGAGCGGGGAGCGGGGGAGCGGTATACTTACAGTCCGCGCGGCTCCCGGGGCGCTCCAGAATGACGTCAGAGCGCCCCATGCGCATGGATGACGTGCCATGCGATCACGTGATCCATGCGCTTGGGGCGCCCTGACGTCACTCTGGAGCGCCCCGGGAGCCGCACGGACGGTAAGTATGCTGCTCCCCCGCTCCCCACTACACTTTACCATGGCTGCCAGGACTTTAGCGTCCCGGCAGCCATGGTAACCATTCAGAAAAAGCTAAACGTCGGATCTAAAAGCTAAACAGATGTTTTATATATATTGACATTTAGTGTTTACTATTACCGCCAATATATACTGTTGCATAGTGCTATTGTAATATATGCTAGTAAATTTCAATTGGTTCAGATATCCTGAGAGTGCCCAGTTAATTTTATTCGATAATTGGGATCTGTTAAAGAACGAGAGTAGTCTAGATAAATTTACAGACAAAAAAACTCTCATAGCTTTCCGAAAAACCCATACTCTGAGGGATCAGTTAGTTAGTAGCCGCATGTGAACAGAATCCAGATCAGTGGCTAGGCGTGAAAAAACCTGCAGGCAATCATGGTTTCGGTAATTGCTCCTTCTGTGGATATATCCTCCGAGACAAGATCCTATATATAGGAGGCATAGCACACAAAATGCGACAATTCTGCACGTGTAAGACCACGTACGTTGTCTATGTAGTTAAATGTGAGTGCAGACATTCTATATAGGCAAGACAATTAGGCCCATGTTAGAAAGATTCCGGGAACACCTCAATTCCATAAGAACGAGTAAAGGCTGCCCCCGCCTTATAGATCATGTATGGCAAAAACAATGGGGGGGGATAAAAAATGTTTGGGTTTTGCAGGAATTGAGGTGGTTCCAGTAATGACACAAGGAGGTGATAGGCATCGCCTCCTATTACAAAAAGAAGCACGATGGATCATCCGTACGGATGCAATGGGTCTCTTAGGCCTTAACGATTACAATGATCTTAGTGTGTTTGTTTGAAACATATATGTTGTTACTTATGATGTAATTTGATTGCTGTGTTGATTGATTTGTAACACGCACACAGGTGATGTCCTCTGCGGATTTAGAGCTATGCCCTTTCAGGGTTAACCTCACGCCCCTCCTTAAAAAGGCTGGCACACCTGTCTGCATCATACAGGTAGCCGGAAGAAGCACAATCGTGCGAAACGGCCGTTGCTGCCCCTCGCCGCTCAGGCGGCTTTTGTTTGTTGTGAAGGCTCGTCCGCCTCAGCCCTGTTATGTTTGCATGTTTTTTGCTACTGCAATAAAGAAAGAAATGAAGACACCCTGCAGCTGGTGAGTACCGCTGATTTTTTTATTTTCCTCTTCTGGTGGATTGCATTCTGTCGAAAGTATACTTAAGTAGGCACCACCGCAAGCTCGCATATTATCCCGGTGTACACAGAGGACTATTTATGTGCTTATTAGCGATTTATTTGGTGTAGTGCCGCCTGAATCTTTCTTCTGTTTTGGCGAATAAATTCAAGAAAGGCCTCTCTGGAGCTGGTCCATAGGACAAAAATGTCATCTATGAAGCGGCCCCAGAAGGTGATGTAGGGGGTCCACCACTGGTCGTCAGCAAACACTATGGTTTCCTCCCACCAGCCCAGGAATAAATTAGCATAGGTAGGCGCACAGGGACTACCCATTGCGGTACCCCTGAGCTGATGGAAGAACTTAGGGCCAAACAGAAAAGAATTATGCCTCGGGACAAAATCAAGGATATTAATCACAAAATCATTATGTGGTATACAGTGAGTGTCATGTGATTTCAGAAAATGTTGAACTTCTATAAGTCCTTTATCATGGGGGATATTACTATATAAGGCCTCAACGTCTATGGAGGCAAGGAAGGTGTTACTCTCTACCACCAGGCCTTCTAATCTGTTGAGCAGATCCATTGTATCCCTAATATAAGAGGGAAGGGCCACAACAAAGTCTCTATGAGTACATTATCAATATATATCCCTACCCTATGAGATAAATTATCTATTCCTGCTACTATAAGACGTCCTTTCAATGGGGTAAGTCCTTCATGGATCTTAGGTAGTGTGTAGGTATCTTAGGTTTATTGTTGAACATGTACTTCATTTCTTCCTGAGATATAAGTTGGGCCTCAAGTGCTGTAATAAGAATCGTTTCTAGTCTAAGCTGGAATACAGGAGAAGGGTCTTGTCTCAACTGAGTATAGGAAGATGTATCCTTCAATATGTTGTTACATATCTCCTGATACTGTGAGTGGCTAAGGATAACAAAATGACCACCTTTTTTGAAGTGGAGACGGGACACCGTTGTCACCGCCAGGTCTGTGAGAAGGTCTGCTAGACGTTCTTCTCTACCTCTTGCATGACGTTCTTTGTTTTGGTTTCACTTTGTCATCTTCTTTTCTTCTCCCAGCTGTCACCTATTTACACTAATTGTCTCCCTTTATATTCCCTCCCACACTGCCTCACTTTTCTGTTTATACTTCTTCCTGGATGAGTTGTTCACTGCTGGAGACTGCTTCTGCTGATTCCTCAGATAAGTCTGTTTTCTTTATTTGTGTTTCCTTGCTAGCTTGATTCTAGGTGACCCTGACTCCGTCCGTATTAAGTGCAGGGAGCCGGTGGTCGTGTCCCCTAACTATTATAGGGTTTTCAGGTGTCACATAGTATTAGGTACGTGGTCATGCAATCGCCTACCATAAAGACCTTTGCATGGGCATAGCAGTCAGGGAGAGCTCTAGGGGTTTTATACGGCTCACCCATATGCTCCTTAGTTTCTGATCAAGCCAGTCAGATGTTTATTTATAAGTTCTAGCTTTCTGCAACACCATCCGTGACAACCATATGGACATATCCTCCTCATAGGCTCATTTGCCATTGGAACATTTTCTTTAGGCAGGGATTTTAATTCCAGGGCACAGATATTTATAAGTGGGACCGCCCCCTTAGGGAGCGCTGCTCTGCTTGCAGATCACCATTTTGGATGTGATATCATTCACCGGGAGAACCTGCAGTGACCTCATTGGTTATTTGTCATCACTACCGTTATTCCATCAACAGTATCGTGAGTAACCACGTTGCGGTAACCTTTTCCCATGTGCTTCTTCCCATGTGCCTAAGTCCAATTTGGTTATATGTCCCCCACCCAATTTTTTTATCAAATATCTTTATTTGTTTGTATGTTTGTGGGTATACTTTTTAAATGCAATATTAAAAGTGACGTTTTAAGGGTATTTAAACTAGCTTCAGTGATATTTATTCTATACTTACACTTTATTATCTATAAGTTCAGTGATTTTCCTCATAGGCTTCCAAAACTCCAGTTCCTTTTAGCAACACTGGTTTGGATACTGGTGGAGCTGTGCAGCTTCACATTTTGGAGTCTCCTACAGATGTGATCCTTTTATCATGGAGAAAACTCCATGATGAGTAGAGATGAATGAATCAATTCTAAACTAATAAGATTCAACACGATTTTTGTAAAAATTCAAGTTACATCAGAAGCTGAACTATGGTGATTCGATTCGGATAAATTTTAAGAACGAGAGCGAGACCAAGAGTGAGAATAAAGTGGAAGACTAGAGAGAAAAAATAGGAGTATAATGCCCCCTGTATTGCCCCCAATACTTATATTGTCCCCTTGTAGCTATGATGCCCCTACACATAGTGCCCCAGCACTATTTTTCCCCAAAGTGAGGAAAAATACCAACTGTCTCCCTCTTCTCTCAGCGATCTGTGATGCCGGCAACTGCCCTCTTCTGGCTTGCGGCCTGAATTGCTGGCTTCTTGGCTCAGGAAGTGGTGATAAAGTCAACATGCTGCCTGGGTCTTGGTACAAGCACTCCCAAAGATGTCATCAAGCCACCTGAGACCTAACACAGGCAGTCGCAATTATGTCTTTGCTTCACAACTAACTGAGCTGTCCTACTGCCTCATAGGCCTCAGGCCTAGTGGCCTATGAACTATGATATTGAATGGTGGGACAGGGAGGCAGCGGTTTGTATGTCCCTCTCCAGTAATTGAACTGTATCTCCATCCTTAGGACGGTGTTGTATGATCCGCGGCCACGACATTCGAGGCCCTGGACAAAACATGTCCCAACAAGGCCCAAGCCCCAAATGTTTTGACCAAATGTTTGCTCTTGAATTCTTTATTACACTATTTAATTAATTTTTGGTATTTATATGTTAGACTGTTGGTTGGTAGGTAAAAGCTATGTTTTAGACTTTATCATCTGCCTACAGTTATATTTTCTAATTTTCCTCAACAATGAGAGAGGAATAAGCTGTTTCGACAAATTTGTAGAATCATCCATGAGAACAAAATAATTAGGTATGTTCATATTCAACAGCCCGATCCATCTTTCTCCTGATATCTGCTGCTGGGGGACATTAGATGGTTATATAGTCTTCACAGGATTGGCTGACATTAGTATTTATACCCACTTTGTTTTATAAACCTGTAGGCATTCTGCGTGCCATTTTAGAAGCAATGTTCCTAAGGCAGACTACCTTGGTAAAACAGCATGTGATAAATGACTTCGGATGAATCTGTGACAACAAAAAATGTATTCATACCTCTGTATGAAATCATAGGCACATTGAGGTACAGTATGAGCCCATAGGTCCGTACAACATAGACCTGTAATATAATTCTGTGCATAAAAAAAGAAAAAACTTGCCGTGAAACTAGCATGTAAGTTATCTACCCGAGAATGGGAGAGTGGCTGTGGGCATTTTTGTTTCGTACTACCACATTCATATGTATGTAAAGTGTGAACTCAGCCCGAAAGTCATTTTTAGCCTATTGTATATTGTCTTAGCACAGAAATGGTAACTTCTGGTAGGATATTGCAGTGTGTACACAGGTCGACAGCATTTGCGGTTTCATGAACATTTACACAAACTCTATGAATTCCAGTTGTACATTTTTTGGTCCATGGAACCCTGCAGCGCTAGTTACTAATCAAGTCCAGACTCTGCCAGATATAAACAGAGCCAGGAAGGACATTGGGTTGTTAGGCAGATTTAGACATACGGAACATACCTAAGTTATATTTTGGCCGTGTGCTAGACATAATGATAAAATTAATATTTTCCTGGAGTATTCTTACAGTTATGTAACTGGTCTCAAGTCACACAGTTTCATTATAACCTCCTTCAGACAAAGTCCTTTTCTTTCTGTGAGACACACTGAGCTGGATAAAAAAAAATAACAAGAAATAATTGTTCGGCATTGACTTTTTTTTTTCCCGTAACATGTCGCTGAGGATAATTCTGAACGAAGCACAGTAATTATGGAAAAGGTTATTGCTCAGAGCGTTGCTTTTCAATCTCTCATGCTTAGTGATACCCTTAGATGATTTTTTAAATACATTCAACACCCTCATGCCTAAATGCCATGCAATTTAATATCAGTCCTGTCTTAATTAGTGCTGGCACTGGATTTTATTTTATTTTTATTTAACTGCTACGAAGCTGCAAACATGAAGGAAATTGCATTTTTAAGCCTTATATCTTAGGTTTTATATTTGGTAAATGGGGAAATATATCAAGATTATGCTAATGAACTGCCATGAAATTATAGATATAGAGAAGAGCATCATAAAACCTGTCAATCTGGCGCTGGTTACTTCACAATGCTCCCCAATATGGTATGCAAACATAATTGTACAAATTATTAATTAATAATTGAATTTTTAATATGGGATTTTATCATAGAATAAAATATGACCTCACAAATGTCAAAATAGCCTTTCTATACCAGGATTACCAGAGAATTTAGAGTAATTACAGAACGAGGCATGGAGCAGTATGAAAGGGGAGGGTGCAATAAAGGTGGTTTTACACACACAGGTTTTTGTGGCCAAAGAAAGATGTGGGTTGGAAGGGAATGAAAAATATAAAGAAAAGACTTAGGGTAAGACCTCAACGTACAGCTGGGCTGCAAGTGGTCAAACCATGTCCACCCCCGTGGGTGGTTGTGGCTTGGCTGCATGTGGCCAGCAGCAGCGTGGGGCTGTACCCTCATTTTTCTTTCTGCTGGATCCACTTATGACTTTGGCTAAAAAAAAATGCTACAAACACCTATGTGTGAACCCACACTAATGGAGCTAAGAATAGGACCTGCCGGAGGAACAGAAGAGACATGAACCAGTGGGGTATAGAGCAGTCACTTGTGAGGATGTGGAGGGTCTCTATGTCAGCAACATAAGTTATCAGCAAGACAAAACACCTGGTGGAATTTTTTTTAGATATAAAGATACTAGGACAGAGCAGATGGCAAATACAGTCAAAACAGAAGGTCTTAATGGTGAAGTCTCTGGCTGGCACTGATATCTAAAATGAAAGGGCTCTATAGAGTGCTCAAAGGGTAATGACAACAGCTGCTATAATAAACACAAGCCAGATGGTGGAGCGGCCCCTAAAAATGACACCTAAAATTGTACCCTTTATATACTGTATATATGAGGCAGTCTTCTCAGCTAACAAAGAGCAACCATTTACGATTAGCAGTATTTATGGCACCTTAGTTGCAATTATTGTCTTTTTTTTCTGGCCTCCAGAAACAGAATTATGGTACTGCTCAAGTGGGAGGCACAGAATTAGTAAAGTGGATCTAGCCAGACTAAATGAGGAAGCTTTGCTAATAAAAATGCACCAGAACTCTATCACTATTTGCACAAAAAAACTGGCATATATGCTTTGCAAAACATTTATATATTTTAGACATTTTCTTGGGTTTTTAGACAAGGGGGTGTGACTTAACAAAATTCGCAGTTTTCCAGAAAGGGGCACATCTTACAATACACACATGTGAGCCAAAATTGCAATAAAACTGTGGTCCAGAATTCTGGGACATTGTAAGCCAACATGTAGGTGGTATAAACTTAGACTAGATGGTCTAAAGGTGCTCCAGATTTATCATCAAACATCAGCCACAGTGGTAAAAGCTGGCACATCTTTAGACTTATATTATCTAAATATTAAGTTTAGTAAATCTGTCTCATTAGAACTGCTGAGCTCCTCTCTGCTCTACTTGTCAGGGATTATGATCCTGAATACAGATAAGATCTTCAGCTGAAACTCTATGGGAATAGAGCTCATGAGGAGACATGAAGTACAGAGAGGACGGAAATGACAGGCTGTGGTAATGTGGGGCTGTGGTAATGGAGACTGCATACAAGTGCTGCTGCTCATTAGCCACATCCTCACCTCCTCTCTGTCCTTCATGTCTTCTCACGAACTTCATTCCTGCAGAGATTCAGCTGAAGATCTAATCAGCTGTATTTTTGTAATCTCTGACAAGTAGAGTACAGTGGATGAGGCAGCTCTTCAGCCCACTGTTCTGAATTAACTTTTGCTGGTGTGTGGTTAGGACAAGTTTTGTGTGTACTAATAGGACAGTGGCCATTTTATTTCTCCTAATGATTGCTCCCCAAACAAAACGGGCCATTATAACTACTGAAGGTATTTGGGAATATACCTGTATTTCTAAGGCTTTACTTTCACACTCGTGTTTGGTTCAGTTCCATCATGGATCTGCGCAAATGCTTCCGTTCAGATAATACAACCGCATGCATCCGTTCAGAACGGATCCGTTTGTATTATCTGTAACATAGCCAAAACGGATCCATCTTGAACACCATTGAAAGTCAATGGGGGACGAATCCGTTTTCCATTGTGCCATGTTGTGTCAGTGAAAATGGATCCAACCCCATTGACTTACATTGTGTGTCAGGATGGATCCGTTTGCCTCCTCATCGTTCAGGCAGACACCAAAACGTTAAAGAGCGGAATGGAGGCGAAATGGAGGCAAACTGATGCGTCCTGAACGGATCTTTATCCATTCAGAATGCATTAGGGCAAAACTGATCTGTTTTGGACCGCTTGTGAGATCCCTGAAACGGATCTCACAAACGGAAACCAAAACGCCAGCCTAATAAAGTAACATTTAAGTATTTACATTTTCTTGTTTCTAGGAGAAGCCCTTTAACCCCTTCTACCCCGGGCCAGTTTTCCCAAATTTACCAAAAATTTAGAAAAATGTGCAATTTTCAAAATTTCAATTTCTTTTCTTTTAAAACAGAAAGTGATACCTCATAAAATATTTACTACATAACATTTCCCATATGTCTACTTTATGTTGGCATCATTTTGTAAATGTAATTATATTTTTTTAGGATTTTAGAAGGCTTTGAATTTTAAAAGCAATCCTTAAAATTTTGAATAAAATTTCAAAAACCCACTTTGTGGGGCTTACATAGTAGAAACCCCCCATAAATGACCCGATTGTAGAAACTAGACCCCTCAAGTTACTCATAACTGATTTTACAAACTTTGTTAACCCTTTAGGTTTTCCACAAACTTCTAAATTTCACTTTTTGGGCACATTTTCCATTTAATCAATTTTCTTCTTTAACACATTGAGGGTTAACAGCCAAACAAAACGCAATATGTATTACCTTGATTCTGTGGTTTACAAAAACACCCAAATTGTGGTTGTAAACTGTAAGGACACACGGCAGGGCGTAGAAGAAAAGGAGCGCCGTATGGTTTTTGGAAGGTAGATTTTGCTGGACTGGTTTTTAGACACCATGTCCTATTTGAAGCCTCCCTGATGCACCCCTACAGTATAAACTCCCACAAAGTGACCCCATTTTGGAAACTAGGAGTTAAGGTGAGTTTTATGGGTACTATTTTGGGGTACATATGATTTTTAGTCGCTCTATATTACGTTTTTTGCAAGGAAAGGTAACCCAAATTTTTTTGTTTTGGCACAGTTTTTATTTTTTGTTTTTTACAACGTTCATCTGACAAGTTAGATCATGTGCTATTTTTATAGGGCAGGTTGTTACAGATGTAATTATATCAAATATGTCTACTTTCTTTGTTTCTGTTTTACATAATAAAGCATTTTTAAAAAACAATTGTTTTTGTGTGTCACGAGTGTGTCAAGAGCCACGTCTGACTCCGTTATACCCGGGGTCAGGAATTCGCAGCGGGAGGCTGCGCGCTCTATGTCTAAAGATCCCGCTGTTACTTAATGGTAGCTTTCTGTGTTTGTCTTGCAATCCTTTTTGTCTAACTCGGGGATATGTAGCTTCTTCTCCTCAGCTGTTTCTTGTCCGGCACTCCCAACCTCTTTATATTCCCCTCTCCTACTTCTCTGGTTGCCAGATGCCAGACACATCTGTCAAAGGATTTTATTACTGACTTACCTTTGTCTGCGCCAAGGCAGATGCATTATCTCGTAGTTTCCCTGGAGGGGGTAATGTGGGTGATCCGGTACCCATTCTACAAAGAGGAGTAGTTGTCTCTGCTGTACACTCTGTTCTGGAGAGGAAGTTGTTAGAGGTCCAGGGGGACGCCCCGGTCTCTTGTCCCTCAGAGAAATTATTTGTACTGTTAAACCTGTGTCTCGAATTATTAAAAGAACATCATAATTATTAAATAATAATAGATTTTGTGTCTACTTGTTCTACTTGTGCACGTGCTAAAGTCTCTCATACACGTCCTGCAGGGTCTTTATTGCCACTTGTCATTCCCAATAGGCCATGGACACATCTGTCAATGGATTTCATCATTGACTTACCTTTGTCTGCGGGTAAAACAGTTATCTTGGTAGTAGTGGACAGGTTTAGCAAAATGGTACACTTTATTGCGTTACCTGCACTTCCTAATGCTACGACTCTTGCTCAGGTATTCATCAGTGAAATCGTGAAGCTTCACAGGGTCCCTTCCTTTGTTGTTTTGGATCGGGGAACCCAGTTAATTTCTAAGTTTTGGAAAGCTTTTTGTTCCCGTTTGGGGGTACACTTGTCCTTTTCCTCAGCTTTCTATTCTCAGTCGAATGGACAGACTGAGCGTACCAACCAAAACCTTGAGACATACCTAAGGTGTTTTGTGCCTGAAAACCAAGAGGTGTGGTCATATTTACCGTTAGCTGAGTTTGCTATAAATAATCACCGTCAGGAATCCACTGGCAAGTCACCATTTCTTTGTGCATATGGTTTTCATCCCCAATTCTGTACTTTCAAAGAGGGAATTCTTCTGGGGTTCCCGAAGAGGAACGGTTTTCGTCATCTCTTTCATCTGTATGGCAGAAAGTGCAAGCTAACTTGAAAAATATGGGAGGTAAATATAAATGCATAACTGATAAGAAACGGTCACCAGGTCCGGACCTAGGAGTGAATGACTATGTGTGGTTATCTACTAGGAATATTAAGTTAAAGGTTCCCTCTTGGAAACTACGTCCTAGGTTCATTGGTCCTTACAAAATAGTAGCCATCAATAACCCCGTGGCTTTTCGCCTGGAGCTATCTCAAACTCTTAAAATCCATAACGTCTTCCATAAGTCGTTACTCAAAAAGTATCTTCCACCTCTAGAACCGTCACTGCTGCCACCCCCTCCTGTTATTGTTGATGGTAATCTGGAGTTTCAAATATCCAAAATTGTTGATTCTCGTCGGGTCCGCTGCTCTCTTCAATATCTAGTGCATTGGAGGGGTAACGGTCCCGAGGAAAGAATGTGGGTTCCAGCGTCAGAGGTAAACGCCAACAGGTTAGTTCGGGCTTTTCATGCCTCTCATACTGGGAGACCTTGTCCTGAGTGTCCGGAGGGGCCTTGCGGAAAGGGGGGTACTGTCACGAGGGTGTCAAGAGCCACGTCTGACTCCGTTATACCCGGGGTCAGGAAGTCGCAGCGGGTGGCTGCGTGCTCTATGTCTATAGATCACGCTGTTACTTAATGGTAGCTTTCTGTGTTTGCCTTGCAATCCTTTTTGTCTCACTCAGGGATCCGTAGCTTCTTCTCCTCAGCTGTTTCTTGTCCGGCACTCCCAACCTCTTTATATTCCCCTCTCCCACTTCTCTGGTTGCCAGATATAGAGCTTCCTGCCTGGACTTATGTACTGACCCACTGGAGCTGGGTAGCTGTTGTTCCTGGTTGTCGTACCAGATCATTACCCTCTGGATTCCTGTTGGTCTTTAGTTGTCCGCTGTTGTCGCCCACCTGGGATTATATGTTTCTTCAGTATTGTCTGTCGTCTCCCTGGTGTTTTCCTTTAGTGTTAGTGGTGCGGACTAGTGTTCCCACCACCCTATTCACTACTTAGGGCTCATCTTAAGGAAAGCCAGGGTTTAGGCACGTGATCGGCGTACGGGTGAAAAACCCGTCTAGGGACGTCAGGGCAGTCAGGTGCCAGCCTCAAGGTGAGTTAGGGGTGACCATCTTTCCCTCTCCCTTGGACAGGGCCTTCCCTTCTCCCTCCCTTTGCGTCACGTATGTGATCGGCACGCCGGTCGTGATATTATATCTGGCCCTAATTTTGTGTAGAGAAAAAAAAAATGCCTTTTTTTTTTCTGCCTATTTAGAATCCATCATGGATCCTATTGCCGCTTTGACAAAGCAACTTCAAGGCCTGTCTTTGGAGGTGGCAGGATTGAAGGCGTCGGTCCTCCAGCAATAGCAGCAATTGCAGCAGACCGCAAGTCCAGCAGTTGCTATGGGTAACCAGGTTTCTCCGGAACCCAAGATTGTTCTTCCTGACAGATTTTCTGGGGGCAGGGACCATTTTGTGACGTTCCGTGAGGCCTGTAAGTTATATTTTAGGCTGCGCCTCTACTTCTCTGGTAATGAAGAACAGCGGGTGGGGATTGTTATTTCCCTGCTTCAGGGGGACCTGCAATCCTGGGCGTTCTCTTTACCCACCGATTCTCCAGTCTGTGGAGGAATTTTTTTGGGCCTTGGGTCTCATATATGATGACCCTGACCGAGTCGCCCTGGCTGAGTCGAAGTTACGGAGACTCCTACAGGGAGATCGACCAGCAGAGGAGTATTGCTCAGAGTTCCGTAGGTGGGCTACGGATACCCAGTGGAACGATCTGGCTCTAAGGAGTCAGTTTTTCTCTGGGTTATCCGAAAGGGTTAAAGATGCGCTGGTGCTGTATTAAACCCCCCTTTCCCTTAATGCTGTTATGTCCCTTTCTATCACAATAGATAGACATCTTAGGGACAGATTGAAATATCCTGAGCAATTAGTAACCCCTTCCAAGCCTAGACGAGCCTATGCAGCTAGGTGGAACTACTCGTCAGGTCTGTCCTCCTGTGGGTCGCCGTAGGCGTGGGGTTTGTTTTTTCTGTGGGGAGAGGGGTCATTTCATTAATGTCCATCCTTCCATACTCAAAAACAAAAGACCGTTGGAAAACTACTAACCCCAGGCTGTGTGGAGGATGTCAGCCGGGGGGTATACGTTTCCTCCATACGAACATCTCAATTTGTGTTGCCAGCGGTTGTTGTTTTTGGTGTTAAGACGGAGACTATTTCTTTCTTCCTAAACAGTGGAGCAGGAGTAAATTTGATAGATGCCCAGTTTGCCCAGACTATGAGTTTGTCTTTCTGTACGCTACAGAGACCTATTCCCATTTTCGCTATTGACTCTGCTCCTCTGTCTCAGAGAAACCTTACTCACATTGTCCATAACTTACACCGTTGGGTAGGGGACCACCATAACGAGTGTCTTTCATGTTATGTTCTAGAGGGCCTTCCCTCTCCTTTGGTATTGGGTCTTCCCTGGTTGGTAGCGCACAATCCAGTGGTGGATTGGCAGGCCAGGGAGATATTGGAGTGGAGTGAGCATTGCAGTGAAAATTGCTTAAATAGCAATTGCTTAGTCGCCTCCATAGCTACTCTACCTACATTTGTTTTGGACTTTGAGGACTTTTTCTCTAAAAAGCGGTGTCAGAAGTTACCACCTCACCGTCCTTATGATTGCCCGGTTAACCTGATTCCCGGTGCAAAATTACCCAAGACCAGGTTATATAATCTTTCGGGTCCTTGGCTAAGCTTGGCTAAGGGACACATCAGACCCTCTTCATCACCCATGGCTGCAGGGTTTTTCTTTGTTAAAAAGAAAGATGGGCGCCTGCGTCCTTGCCTAGATTTCCACGAACTAAACCGGATAACCATCCGAGACCCATACCCTCTTCCTCTCATTCCTGACCTGTTTAATCAGATTGCGGGTGCTAGGTGGTTCTCCAAACTTGATCTTAGGAGGGCCTACAATCTGATTCGTATCAAGGAAGGGGATGAGTGGAAGACAGCCTTTAACACCCCGGAGGGGCATTATGAAAATCTAGTCATGCCTTTCAGTCTGACCAATGCTCCTGCTGTCTTCCAACATTTCGTTAATTATATTTTTAGGCATCTTATCGGCAGGTTTGTGTTGATATACCTAGATGATATTTTAATTTACTAGTCTGATCTGAAGACATATGAGGTACATGTCAGACAGGTACTGCAGGTCCTACAGACGAATAAATGATATGCAAAAATTGAAAAGTGTGTTTTCGCCGTTCAGGAAACACAGTTCCTGGGATATCTATTATCTGCTTCACGTTTCTGTATGGATCCTAGGAAAGTCCAGGCAATTTTAGATTGGGATCTTCCTGAGAACCTTAAAGAACTGCAACGGTTCTTGGGTTTTGCTAATTTCTATAGAAAATTCATTAAAAATTATTCTGTGATTGTCAAACCCCTTACTGACATGACTAGGAAGGGGACAGATTTTTCTATATGGTCTGACGCCGCCAAAATGGCATTTTCCTCTCTAAAAGAGAGGTTTACCTCAGCACCTGTACTAATCCAACCTGATGTCTCCCAGCCTTTTATTGTTCAAGTAGATGTGTCAGAGGTGGGAGTGGAGGCTGTACTGTATCAGGGTCTGTCTCCTGGAAAATGGCGTCCTTGCACTTTCTTTTCTCAAAAACTATCTGCAGCTGAGAAAAACTATGATATTGGCAATATGGAACTATTAGCTATTAAATTAGCGTTTGAAGAATGGCGTCACTTTTTAGAGGGGGCAATCCACAAAAACCTTCTGTACCTCGAATCAGCTAAGCGTCTCACCCCTAGACAAGCTAGGTGGTCTCTATTTTTTACCAGGTTTAACTTTTTCATCACCTATCGTCCTCGGGCAAAAAATACCAAAAAATACCAAGGCAGATGCATTATCTCGTAGTAAAACACTTCATCCAGCTCACATTCCTGATCAAATACATTCACCCGACTCCTGAAACCTTTGGGGTGTGTCCCCTTTGCAATCAGCAGAAAAACTTGAAACAGGAATGGTTCCGGATTCAATAGAGATCCTCTTTAAAACTTCTTCTTTATTAAACATTCATTAACAGCAGACAGCCACATGGTGCACAAGACATGTTGACGCGTTTCGGGTACTGGACCCTTAGTCGTAACAATACAGCACAGAGAAACACAAAATTTTAAATGGATATTGAGCCCTCTGGGGAGGAGGGCACCTTTTCATTGGTTGTTTCAATGCAGTGAACACCCATCATCTAGACTACTAATCACTGAGTAGATGTCCTTCACATTGTGCTGAAACTCTCAAACTCATTACCCCCGTGTGGGGTATGCCTAGATGTATTTGGCTAGACAATGAGAAGGAGAAAAAAAAAAAAACCTGCACAGTGTAAATGATGTACACACTGTGCTGAAGCTCTCAAACTTGGATTTATTTGGCTAGACCAGTGATAGGCAAACTGCGGCTCTCCAGCTGTTGCAGAACTACAATTCCCAGCATGCAAAACAATGAGAAGAAAAGAAAAGAAAAAAAAAGGCACAATGTGAATGATGTACTACATATAAAAACATATGATAACATTACTAAAATAACCTAACTCATGCCAGGAGATTTTCAACGTCAACATGTCTTGTTACGACTAAGGGTCCAGTACCCAAAACGCGTCAACATGTCTTGTGCACCATGTGGCTGTCTGCTGTTAATGAATGTTTAATAAAGAAGAAGTTTTAAAGAGGATCTCTATTGAATCCGGAACCATTCCTGTTTCAAGTTTTTCTGCAGATGCATTATCTCGTAGTTTCCCTGGAGGGGGTAATGTGGGTGATCCGGTACCCATTCTACAAAGAGGAGTAGTTGTCTCTGTTGTACACTCTGTTCTGGAGGGGAAGGTGTCTCTTGTCCCTCAGAGAAATTGTTTGTACCGTTAAACCTGTGTCTCGAATTATTAAAGGAACATCATAATTATTAAATAATAATAGATTTTGTGTCTACTTGTTCTACTTGTGCACGCGCTAAAGTCTCTCATACACGTCCTGCAGGGTCTTTATTGCCACTTGTCATTCCCAATAGGCCATGGACACATCTGTCAATGGATTTCATCACTGACTTACCTTTGTCTGCGGGTAAAACAGTTATCTTGGTAGTAGTGGACAGGTTTAGCAAAATGGTACACTTTATTGCGTTACCCTCGCTTCCTAATGCTTACTCTTGCTCGGGTATTCATCAGTGAAATCGTGAAGCTTCACAGGTCCCTTCCGATGTTGTTTTGGATCGGGGAACCCAGTTTATTTCTAAGTTTTGGAAAGCTTTTTGCTCCTGTTTGGTGGTACACTTGTCCTTTTCCTCAGCTTTCCATCCTCAGTCGAATGGACAGACTGAGCGTACCAACCAAAACCTTGAGACATACCTAAGGTGTTTTGTGTCTGAAAACCAAGAGGTGTTGTCATCATATTTACCGTTAGCTGAGTTTGCTATAAATAATCACCGTCGGGAATCCACTAGCAAGTCACCATTTCTTGGTGCATATGGTTTTCATCCCCAATTCTGTACTTTCAAAGAGGGGGGGTCTCCTGCGGTTCCCGAAGAGGAACGGTTTTCGTCATCTCTTTCATCTGTATGGCAGAAAGTGCAAGCTAACTTGAAAAATATGGGAGGTAAATATAAATGCATGGCTGATAAGAAACGGTCGCCAGGTCCGGACCTAGGAGTGAATGACTATGTGTGGTTATCTACTATGAATATTAAGTTATCATATACCCAAACAGCAGTTTATGACCACAAATGGGGTGTTACTCTCCTGTTATCCCTTGTGAAAAATAAAGTTTTGGCCTAAAGCACAATTTTCTTGTTAAAAAAACCCCGTAATTTTTCATTTTCACAGCCAAGAGTTATAAATTTTATTAAAGGACTGTTGGTTCAAAGTGCTTACTACACCCCTTAAACATTCCTTGGGTGGTATACTTTCCAAAATGTGGTCACTTTTTGGGTGTTTCCACTCTTCAAATGCAACATTGTGCCCAAAAACCATTCCTGCAAAATCCGCCATCCAAAAAACATATGGCTATCCTTGCCTTCCCATACAGCAGTTTACGACTATATGTGGGGTATTTATGTAAACTGCAGAATTAGAGTAATGAATATTGAGGTTTGTTGTGTTGTTAACCCTTGATGTGTTACAGGAAAATAATAGATTCAAATGGAAAATCAGCAAAAATGTTGATTTAATTTTTGTGAAATACCTAAAGGGTTAACAATATTTCTAAAATTAGTTTTGAATAGTTTGAGGGGTGTAGTTTTTAAAATGGGGTAATTTATCAGTGTTTCTAATATGTCAGCTCCTCAAAGTGACTTCAGAACTTAATTGGTCTATAACAAAGTTGATTTCCTCCTAACATCCTAAAAAAAAAAAAATAACGTTACTTGAATGATGCCAATTAAAGTAGACATATGGTAAATAGGGATGAGCGAACCCGAACTGTATAGTTCGGGTTCGTACCGAATTTTTGGATGTTTGTGACACGGACCCGAACCCGAACATTTACGTAAAAATTTGGGTTCGGGTTAGTTGTTCGGCAATTTATATGGCGCATTTTGAAAGCCTGCAAAGCAGCCAATCAACAAGCCTCAAACTACTTGCCCCAAGAGGCAAGTAGTTTGAGGCTTGTTTCTACTATTGGCATGGCTGTGATTGGCCAGTGCAGCATGTGACTCAGCCTCTATTTAATCTGGAGTCACGTAGCGCCGCACATCACTCTGCTCTGATTAGTGTAGGGAGAGGATGCAGCTTCTGTTAGGGCGAGATTAGGCAGGGATTAACTCAGCAAAAACACTTAATGAAGTGATTGAGCTACAGCTGTGAATCATTTAACTTCTGCTAGTTAATTGCTCACTGTTTTTAGGCTGCCCAGAGCGTTTTCCTGTCACTTTTTTCTGGGGTGATCAGGGGCCATTTTGTGTCTTGTGGTGCGCCAGCACAAGCTGCCACCAAGTCCATTAATCCATCAATAGTATTTTTATTTTTTTTGCTATATCCTACATCAGGGGCTTGGCTGTGCTTATTGTCACCCCTAGAAACTCAGGATAGAATTTTCTATATTTTATTGAGGGTTGAAATTCACTTGCAAAAATAGCAATCCCCTAAATCTGGTGTTCCCGCTGTGGCTAGCCAAGTGTAATACTGTCTGCTGTCTGGCAAAGGATATTTTTTTTCTGGGGTGAAATTCAATTGCCAAAATAGCAATACCCTAAATCTGGTGTTCCAGCTGTGGCTGGACAAGTTTCATAGTGTCCGTCAAAGGATAGCTTTTGTTCTGGGTTGAAATTTAATTGCCAAAATAACAATACCGTAAATCTGGTATTCCAGCTGTGGCTGGACAAGTTTCATAGTGTCCGTCAAAGGATAGCTTTTGTTCTGGGTTGAAATTCAATTGCCAAAATAGCAATACCGTAAATCTGGTATTCCAGCTGTGGCTGGACAAGTTTCATAGTGTCCGTCAAAGGATAGCTTTTGTTCTGGGGTGAAATTCAATTGCCAAAATAGCAATATCCTAAATCGGTGGTTTCTGCTGTTGCAGGCCAAATGTAAATCTGTCCGTAAAAGGGTATATTACACTCAGCGTGCATCTCCAAGTGTATTTCTTTCCGTAAAAGGGTATATTACACAAAGTGTTAAATTACATTTGCTGAAAGCATAATCCTTTAAATTTGCACGCACTATTGTGTATCTCATAGTGTATTTCTGTCCGTAAAAAGGGTATATTACACTCAAGGTGTAAATACAAGTGCTGAAAGGGTCATCCTCAATAACTTCACACGCTACCGTGCATCTCCAAGTGTATTTCTTTCTGTTAAAGGGTATATTACACTGTTAAAATACAAGTGCTCAAAGCATAATTCTATATATTTTTTCACACGCTACTGTGCATCTCCAAGTGTAATTCTGTCCGTAAAAGGATACCTTTCATCCAGGGCCTAAATACTAGGCCTACAATTGATATTCCCCTAAATCTGTGGTTACAGCTGTGCCTGTATTAGTGTAATATGGTACCTAAATAGATAGCCAGATAGTGTTAGGTGCCTGTAAAAAAAGGTCTGAATTTGAATTCAATACATTGGGCCAAATAATTTTTTTCTTATTGTGGTGAACGGTAACAATGAGGAAAACATCTAGTAAGGGACGCGGACATGGTCGTGGTGGTGTTAGTGCACCCTCTGATGCTGTGAGAGGAGGTGGCCGTTCTGCCACAGCCACATGTCCTAGTGAACCAACTACCTCAGGTCCCAGTACCCGCCAGAATTTACAGCGATATTTGGTGGGGCCCAATGCCGTTCTAAGGATGGTAAGGCCTGAGCAGGTACAGGCATTAGTCAATTGGGTGGCCGACAGTGGCTCCAGCACGTTCACAACATTATCTCCCACCCAGTCTTCTGCAGAAAGCGCACAGATGGCGCCTGAAAACCAAGCCCATCAGTCTGTCACATCACCCCCATGCATGTCAGGGAAACTGTCTGAGCCTCAAGTTATGCAGCAGTCTCTTATGCTGTTTGAAGACTCTGTTGGCAGGGTTTCCCAAGGGCATCCACCTAGCCCTTCCCCAGCGGTGGAAGACATAGAATGCACTGACGCACAACCACTTATGTTTCCTGATGATGAGGACATAGGAATACCACCTCATCAGAGTCAGCAAGTCTATGATGATGACGAAACACAGGTGCCAACTGCTGCGTCTTTCTACAGTGTGCAGACTGAACAGGAGGTCAGAGAGGAAGAATGGGTGGAAGACGATGCAGGGGACGATGAGGTCATAGACCCCACATAGAATGAAGGTCGTGCCACTGACTTTCAGAGTTCGGAGGAAAAGGCACTGGTGAGACCGAGCCAACAGCGTAGCAAAAGAGGGAGCAGGGGGCAAAAGCAGAACACCCGCCGTCAAGAGAGTTCGCCTGCTACTGGCCACCGCCACCTGCGACCGAGCACCCCAAAGGCAGCTTCAAGGAGTTCCCTGGCATGGCAGTTCTTCAAACAATGTGCTGACGACAAGACCCGAGTGGTTTGCACGCTGAACCTTAGCACAACCTGCATGACAAGGCATCTGCATGCAAAGCATGAACTGCAGTGGAGTAAACAACTTAAAAACAAGGAACTCACTCAGGCTCCCCCTGCTACCTCTTTTGCTGCTGCCTTGGCCTCTTCCTCCGCCTCAGGAGGAACGTTGGCACCTGCCGCCCAGCAAACAGAGGATGTACCACCAACACCACCACCTCCGTCACCAAGCATCTCCACCATGTCACACAGCAGCGTTCAGCTCTCCATCTCACAAACATTGGAGAGAAAGCGTAAATTCCCACCTAGCCACCCTCGATCCCTGGCCCTGAATGCCAGCATTTCTAAACTACTGGCCTATGAAATGCTGTCATTCAGGCTGGTGAACACAGACAGCTTCAAACAGCTGATGGCGATGGCTGTCCCACAGTATGTTGTTCCCAGCCGCCACTACTTCTCCAAGAGAGCCGTGCCTTCCCTGCACAACCAAGTATCCGATAAAAATCAAGTGTGCACTGCGCAACGCCATCTGTGGCAAGGTCCACCTAACCACAGATATGTGGACCAGTAAGCACGGCCAGGGACGCTATATCTCCCTAACTGCACACTGGGTAAATGTAGTGGCGGCTGGGCCCCAGGCGGAGAGTTCTTTGGTGCACGTCCTTCCGCCGCCAAGGATCACAGGGCAACATTCTTTGCCTCCTGTAGCCTCCTCCTCCTACTCGGCTTCCTCCTCCTCTTCTTCTACCTGCTCATCCAGTCAGCCACACACCTTCACCACCAACTTCAGCACAGCCCGGGATAAACGTCAGCAGGCCATTCTGAAACTCATATGTTTGGGGGACAGGCCCCACACCACGCAGGAGTTGTGGCGGGGTATTGAACAACAGACCGACGAGTGGTTGCTGCCGGTGAGCCTCAAGCCCGGCCTGGTGGTGTGCGATAATGGGCGAAATCTCGTCGCAGCTCTGGGACTAGCCGGTTTGACGCACATCCCTTGCCTGGCACATGTGCCGAATTTGGTGGTGCAGAAGTTCATTCACAACTACCCCGACATGTCAGAGCTGCTGCATAAAGTGCGGGCCATCTGTGCGTGCTACCGGCGTTCACATCCTGCTGCTGCTCGCCTGTCTGCGCTACAGCGTAACTTCAGCCTTCCAGCTCACCGCCTCATATGCGACGTGCCCACCAGGTGGAACTCCACTTTACATATGCTGGACAGATTGTGCGAGCAGCAGCAGGCCATAGTGGAGTTTCAGCTGCAGCACACACGGGTCAGTCGCACTGCGGAACAGCACCACTTCACCACCAATGACTGGGCCTCCATGCGAGACCTGTGTGCCCTGTTGCGCTGTTTCGAGTACTCCACCGACATGGCCAGTGGCTGACGCCGTTATCAGCGTTACACTACCACTTCTATGTCTCCTTGAGAAAACATTTAGGGCGATGATGGAAGAGGAGGTGGCCCAGGAGGAGGAGGAAGAGGGGTCATTTTTAGCACTTTCAGGCCAGTCTCTTAGAAGTGACTTAGAGGGAGTTTTTTTGCAACAGCAGAGGCAAGGTACAAATGTAGCCAGCCAGGGCCCACTACTGGAGGACGAGGATGAGGAGGAGGTGGATGAGTATGAAGCATGTTCACAGCGGGGTGGCACCCAACGCAGCTCGGGCCTATCACTGGTGCGTGGCTGGGGGGAAATGGAGGACGATGACGATACGCCTCCCACATAGGACAGCTTGTCCTTACCTCTGGGCAGCCTGGCACACATGAGTGACTACATGCTGCAGTGCCTGCGCAACGACAGCAGAGTTGCCCACATTTCAACGTGTGCGGACTACTGGGTTGCCACCCTGCTGGATCCCCGGTACAAAGACAATGTGCCCACCTTACTTCCTGCACTGGAGCGTGATAGGAAGATGCGCGAGTACAAGCACACATTAGTAGACGCGCTACTGAGAGCATTCCCAAATGTCACAGGGGAAAAAGTGGAAGCTTAAGGCGAAGGCAGAGGAAGAGCAAGAGGTAGCCAACGCAGCTGTGTCACGGCCAGCTCCTCTGATGGCAGGGTTAGCATGGCAGAGATGTGGAAAAGTTTTGTCACCACGCCACAGCTAACTGCACCACCACCTGATACGAAACGTGTTAGCAGGAGGCAGCATTTCACTAACATGGTGGAACAGTACGTGTGCACACCCCTCCACGTACTGACTGATGGTTCGGCCTCATTCAACTTCTGGGTCTCCAAATTGTCCACGTGGCCAGAGCTAGCCTTTTATGCCTTGGCGGTGCTGGCCTGCCCAGTGGCCAGCGTTTTGTCTGAACGTGTATTCAGCACAGCAGGGGGGCGTCATTACAGACAAACGCCGCCGTCTGTCCACAGCCAATGTGGACAAGCTGACGCTCATAAAATTGAACCAGGCATGGATCCCACAGGACCTGTCCATCCCTTGTGCAGATTAGACATTTATAACTACCTCCCCTTAACCATATATTCTTGTACTCCAGGGCACTTCTTCATTCAATCCTCTTTTTTTTATTTTTTCCATTATATTGCGGGGAAACCCAAAGTTGAATGAACCTCTCCTCTGTCTGGGTGCCAGGGGCCTAAATATCTGAAAGTGGCCTGTTCCAGTGGTGGGTGACATGAAGCCTGATTCTCTGCTATGCGACCTCTCTCCTCTGTCTGGGTGTCAGGGGCCTAAATAAGTAAAAGTGGCCTTCTCCATCGGTGGGTGACATGAAGCCTGATTCTCTGCTATGCGACCTCTCTCCTCTGTCTGGGTGTCAGGGGCCTAAATAAGTAAAAGTGGCCTTCTCCATCGGTGAGTGACATGAAGCCTGATTCTCTGCTATGCGACCTCTCTCCTCTGTCTGGGTGCCGGGGCCTAAATATCTGAAAGTAGCCTTATCCAGTGGTGGGTGACATGAAGCCTGATTCTCTGCTATGCGACCGCTCTCCTCTGTCTGGGTGCTGGGGCCTAAATATCTGAGAGTGGCCTGTTCCAGTGGTGGGTGACATGAAGCCTGATTCTCTGCTATGCGACCTCTCTCCTCTGTCTGGGTGTCAGGGGCCTAAATAAGTAAAAGTGGCCTTCTCCATCGGTGTGTGATATGAAGCCTGATTCTCTGCTATGGAACCTATCTCCTCTGTCTGGGTGCTGGGGCCTGAATAAGTAAAAGTGGCCTTCTCCATCGGTGTGTGACATTAAGCCTGATTCTCCGCTGTGCGACCTCTCTCCTCTGTCTGGGTTCTGGGGCCTAAATAAGTAAAAGTGACCTTCTCCATTGGTGGGTGACATGAAGCCTGATTCTCTGCTATGGGACCTCTCTCCTCTGTCTGGGTGTGAGGGGCCTAAATATCTGAAAGTGGCCTGTTCCAGTGGTGGGTGACATGAAGCCTGATTCTCTGCTATGCAACCTCTCTCCTCTGTCTGGGTGCAGGGGCCTAAATTAATAAAAGTGTCCTTCTCCATCGGTGTGTGACATGAAGCCTGATTCTCTGCTATGCGACCTCTCTCCTCTGTATGAGTGTCGGGGCCTAAATATCTGAAAGTGGCCTTCTCCATTGGTGGGTGACATGAAGCCTGATTCTCTGCTATGGGTCCTCTCTCCTCTGTCTGGGTGCTGGGGCCTAAACAAGTAAAAGTGGCCTTCTCCATTGGTGGGTGACATGAAGCCTCTGCTATGGGACCAGTCTCCAATTGATATTGGTTAATTTTTATTTATTTTATTTTATTTTAATTTATTTCCCTATCCACATTTATTTGCAGAGGATTTACCTACATTTTGCTGCCTTTTGCAGCCCTCTAGCCCTTTCCTGGGCTATTTTACTTCCTTTTTAGTGCCGAACTTCAGTGGGGTTCGGGGTGAAGTTCGGGTCGAGTTCGGATCCCGAACCCGAACATTTTCGGGAAGTTCGGCCGAACTTCTCGAACCCGAACATCCAGGTGTTCGCTCAACTCTAATGGTGAATGTCAATAACTATTTTATCAGCTATCACTATCTGTCTTAAAAGCAGAGAAATTCAAATTTCAGTAAATTTGGGATTTTATTTAATGAATAAAGGTAAAACATATTGACTCAAATTTACCATTAACATGACATGCAATGTCAAGAAAAAATAATCTCAAAATGGCTTGGATAAGTAAAAGTGTTCCAAAGTTATTACCACATTGTGACACATGTCAGATTTGCAAAATTAGGCCTGTTCAGGATGGGGGCAAATGGCCCTGTCTGGAAGTGGTTAATTGAACAGAAATAACGTTTTTTTAGTTTTTCTGTATTTTTTTGGGATTACTTTGCTTTGATTTATACTTTAGTAATTTCCAGTGACGTAAAAAAAAAAAAAAGAAAACTTTAGATGGCAAGCTTTTATGGGTAGTCTCATGGGCGGATTGGCCATGGGCCATATAGGGAAATTTACTGGTGGGCTAATGCCCAGGGGCCACTTAATCCTCCTCATGGCTGTCAGCAAGGTACATAAAGATTAGATCTGCCCTCCTGAATTTCAATAATATTGCCGTCCTCAGGACGATGATACAGCTTCATCCTGTGGGGCAGGCGTAAGCATTTTATGCTGCACTTTGGTATTTGGTTTTGCTGATGCAATATTTAGTGCTGCACTGAGGTATCTTGCTCTGCTGGGGTGGTATTTTGTCCTGCGCTACGGTATTGCTGGCCCAGCCAACTGGTCCTGCTTTCTGTTAGTTTTGACCCATCTACAATATCAGGCCATTTTTAGTTGCTGTTTTTTTTCCAGGGCCACTTTAAGTTCTCAGTCCACCCCTGGGTAGCATCCTTTTTCCTTTACTTAGTTTTCATTATCTAGCATCTTATATATATTATTTTGTCATGATGTTGGTGACATAAATAAAGAATGTTATTATTAGAATTGGAAACTAAAAAAATAAAAATAAAAATTGCAAGAGTTTGCACACCAATAAATTCATCTGGAATGTGGCTCCTCTTAAAGGGATTCTGTCAGCCTGATTTTCGATACTGAGATTTTGGTATCATCATATTAGTCTCCATTATCTCATAAAAAATATACTAGTTTTATCCCCACCTGTCATTTTTTATAAAAATAGGTTTTATCTTTTATGTATATGGTAATTACCTTATTAACGTGCCCAAGGGGCTGTCCCTTCGGCCGTTTGTGCCCAGGCGCGCCCCTGATCTCTGAGCCTTGCTGTTAATTTATTCACTCCTCTCTTTTTTTCTCAGTGCGCCATAATCCTGCGCATGCGCCGATGTCACACATGTCCCGACAGCCCCTTGGGCACGTTAAAAAGGAAATTACCATATACATAAAACCTATTTTTAACAAAAATTACAGGTGGGGGTAAAACTAGTATATTTTTTATGCGATAATAGAGACTAATATGATGATACCAAAATCTCAGGATCGAAAATCGGGCTGATAATTCCTTTAAAGGAATAACAAGAAACCTTCAGTTGAAATTTATTCCTGTCTAGTAAATTGCATGTGTATTGGAAACTGATGGGCAGGCAAGCTCTAATTTCCTGACATTTACTTTAATTATTATTTTGGTAGATCCCCCTCATTTAACACTGACTGCCTGGAGGAATGGAAATTGATTTCGTCATGTTGGCAGGTGAAGATCTAGTAGATGCCAATCTAGCTCTTGGAAGCAACATTTTCTAGTGGTGTCAGAAACATTATGAAGCGCAGGCTGTATTATGACAATCAACCCACAGCATTGTATAGTGTGGTGCCAACCTTCTCCTGGCACTTTTTGTTGGTGGAGGCTGTTGAATGTCACATGTTCCGTCAAGCTGGTATTTTTAAATGGCACCAATTCATATGTATTTAAAGGACAGATTAATACTAATTGCCGATAAATTAAGTGGGAGTGCAGAAGTAGTTAACTTGACCCATTTTTCTACCTGTATATTTGGAAATGTTAGCATGCTCTTGTGTTACATTGTATTTCTGTTTACGCTCACAAAGATTCAGTTTTAGCGTTTTCATGTTGCAAAATGTCACAGAGGTATTTTTACTGAAAGATTTATTCCAGAATTAAATAAATGAGTCCTGCTTATATACATTAGCATTTAATCCCACACATTTCTAATGACTGCTGTGATGCATTGAGAAGGTGTCTCAGCGGGTGTAACTGGAACACATAATAATGTAGATATTTTTTGTAAGTAGAAGGACTTCGTTAACTGATTATTAAGGGCTACAGATCACTAAGTATAGAGTAGGATTTATTAGGACATGGCTGAAACGACACATCAAGTCAAAGAGATCAGCCAGTGTAAAACATACACAATATGATAGGACCTTGTATTACTTTTCTGGTCTGAGGGCCACCATGTCAAATCATATCCTTCTCAAGGGCTGCAATGAAACTTATAGCGTATTTCCAATCAAGACCTTTAAGGAGTATGCACAGTATATTCAGTCAGAGGGCGCTCACTAGAGATGAACTAATGCTTCATTTTGTGTCCCAAATCATAGAATTTTTTTTAAGATTTTTTTTTTATCCAAATCATTACTATATAAATTAAATATGCCCCAATTGGCCTAAAAATTAGTATACAACACTTAAAGTTCTTTAAGGACTGAGATTTTTTTTATATTTTGTCATTCTCTCTTTTAATTATGTTTAATGAAATTAGAATTTTTCTATTCCACCACTTTAAGCTCTTGTACGCAATAACATATATAGCTATGGGTAAACACAAGGTTAATGGTGTTAAAAAACAGCTGTGGCTTGTTAGGGCAAAGAGTCAAAAAATTATGCCTCAATGGGAAAGATCCCTGCCCCTGTTTTTACACAAATATTAATGTCAGAAGAAACAGTGGCCTGTTCTGCATAAGTATCTAAAATTATGCCTTAACGGGGCAGAATGCCTGCCCATATTTATACACACACAAGTTTTAATGGTCAGAAGAAACAGTGGCTTGTATTGAACGAGCCTGGAAAAATTCTCCCTTTAAGTAGGAGCAGCAGCAGTACAGTGTGGATGTAAATGGGTAGGGTAATAGCGACATGTGGCTACAATAGTAGCGGCTTCAGTAGCAGAACAGCATGGAACAGACAAGGCAGTAGATGTGTGTGACATGTGTGTGGCTATGTTGGAGTAGTCGTAGCAGTATTGGCAGCTATGTACTAGTAATAGTAGTGGCAGTAGTGAAAATGGCAGTAGATGGATTAGCAGCAGGGAGTAGCAGCTTCAGCAGTGGCAGCAGCAGCCATATAGTACAGAACATGATGGTAGGCAGGCCGACAGCAGCAGTGACATGATGGGGCACCGTAAGCAATGGCAAATCTATTCATCGGCCTCAGCTGGAGGTGTGTGAAAATCCGGACCCTTGCCTGATTTATTTTGACAATAGTGATGTTTTGTAATCTGGAGGAGGACAAGTTTGTCCGTTTGTATGTGACACCTCCCACTGGGCTGAAAACTCTCTCTGAGATGGCACTAGAGGCTGGACAAGACAATATAGAGAAAGCAAACTGGGCCAGTTCTGGCCACTGTTCCAATCTGTCTCCTCAGAAGTCCATATGACACAGTCATTTAGAAAACGCAACTATTTTAAACAATTTAAAAAAAAATTACAGCCAGGCAAAAGTCTGAATATCATACAGCAGAATAATATTTTGGGGAAGGCACAGAACTGCACCACTACGGATACCAGGCCAAGAGTCTGACAAGATATGAAAAACACTGCGGCTGATGACATAGCAAAGAATTACATTTTAGAAAAGGACTCCGTTTTTAAGAAAGTTGCGGAGCTGAGCCAATATGGCCACCTGGCCAAAGGTCCAACTGATGGAATATGACAAAAACTGTGGTTGATGAAATACAGAAGAATTACATTTTACAGAAGAATAAAGTTTTGGGGAAGGTATAGAACTGTGCCACAACGATACTGCAGCAACTGCACTACCAGCAGCTTGGGAGTTCAGCTTCCACACAAGCTAATCGCTGGTTGTGAATAGTTTTTTTCATGGACAAACATCCTGTTATGGATGTCTCATGATGGATCAGAGAAAAAGGAAGAGAAGGAGCATGAGCAGGCGAGAAAGCAGCTAATTGTGATGACAACAACACTGTACTGCTTGGAGATTCACGATGGCTGCCACAAAGAAGACCCGGAGAAGGAGGTCAGAGTTGTTCTGATTTGGACTATGGAATGGGATGCAGTAATGTCACCTCATGTGCTGGAGTAGAGCCCTGGTACCCATGTTTGTGTTTGAATGCCCAT
The DNA here is from genome assembly GCF_014858855.1 of Bufo gargarizans. NCBI lineage: Eukaryota > Metazoa > Chordata > Amphibia > Anura > Bufonidae > Bufo > Bufo gargarizans. The sequence goes on from NC_058080.1 coordinate 654,267,572, forward strand.
GGCATATTTTAATGTTGCAGATTTTGCACACGGCTGTGGTTTTGTGTGCTGGCCTTGTGGCCAAAAAACGCCATACAGGAGTTGCTTGCACAGAGCTATAGGCAGCCAAGCTTGGCCTATGTCTGGCATGGTTTTATCCTGCGCCCACAGTATCAGCATCACCAGTTCCCAAACTGACCAAATTAGAAGGAGATCTGGCTGCCCATTTTTTTGGGTGGTTTGGGCGAAAAGTCTCTGCCCATGGCCACTGCCCCCCATCATCCAATATCACCGTTTCAGCACCCAATTCGGCCTCCCAGGTCCTGTCCAACACACCATCATCATCATAGTCCTCACCTTCCCTGACACTTTTATCAGATTGTGAAATGTTGTTGTGGGCTTTTTGGCCCCCTTCCCAATTCCCTGCTCTATATTTGCCCAGAGTGCACTTTTTCTACCAGTGGCTACAAGTGTCACTACTACAAATACTGGTCATATGGCTGGTGCTGCTACTGCTGCTACTGCCTACATTCAAATGACAAGGCCTAGGTCTTTCATTTTCCAGACATTTTATTATAAGGCCTACAAATAAAAAGTATTGGGTTTCCTATGAATGAAAAGTCACAGGCTTGGCAGACAGATTATTTAACGGCACTAGTAAAATTGCAAGTGTCAACAGGACTTTGTTTTCCGTTCTCCAGACGGATCCGTTATGTTTGCACATATACTTCTAATATGACGGATCAAAACGGAATGCCTCTAAAGGTATCTGTTTTGCATTTCGTCCATAAATTCCGTTATATTCCATTATAACTCTGTTATAACAGTACCTATAACGGAATACCCTAACGCAAGTTTGAACCTGCCCTCACATGGGTATAGCAGTTAGTGATGAGCGAAGCGAGCTTTGGATGTTACGTCCGAAGTCGCTTTATTCAAAACCTTGGATTAATACTATATGGCTATCCGTCTCTGTACAGTATTAAAATATGAGTATATTAACCCTTAGGAAACTGGGACAGAAATTTCAGCGCCGTAGCTGCGCCTGCACGATCAGCTGAAGGGGTCCGATAGTCACTGATAGCCGGGCCCCTGCTGTATGCGCCGTCATGGGTGAAAACACCAATGCTGGCGCATTAACCCTTGCACTGCTGCGGTCTGCGCTGTCTGCGGCACGTGCGGTATCCTGCCCAGTGCGGGGTGCCCATAGGGTCCCCGCACTGCTGTGACGGGAACCCAATGGCAGGGAAGGCAGCCCGATTCCTGGCTTCCTTCCCTGTGAGCTTCTGAGATCCAGGCCCCTGGATCTTACAGGCAGGAAGCTGTAAGTGTATTACACACTTACAGCCAATGCATTACAATACAGTACTATAATGCATTGTTAAGGAGATCAGACCCCCAAAAGTTGAAGTCACAGAGTGGGACAAAAAAAAATGAGAAATAAGAAGTAAAAAAATTAAAGTTTTACAAAAAAATTTAAAGTTTCAAGCAAAAGAAAAAGTGTCCTTTTCCCTAAATAAAGTAAAACATTTTTCAAAAATAAGGAAAAAAAAAAGAAATGTACACATATTAGGTATTGCCACGTCCGAATCGACCGGCTTTATAAAAATATCACATGATCCACCCATGAACGGTGTAAAAAATTTAATAAAAGCAACAATGCCAACAGTGTCAACAATGCCATTTTCTGGTCACCTTGCCTCACAAAAAGTGTAATATCAAGCAATAAAAAGGGCGTATTTAGCCCAAAATTGTACTAATCAAACCGTCATCTTGTCCCGCAAAAATTGAGCCCTAATCTAAGACAATTGCTTAAAATATAAAAAGAATAAGGCTCTCAGAAAATGGCAACACAAAAAAGATTTTATTCTGTTCAACCATGCTTTCACTGTGTAAAACTTAACAAAAATAAAATGCTAGACATCTTAGGTATTGCCGCATCCATAACAACCTGCTCCATAACAATATAACATTATATGCCCCCTCAGGTGAATGTTGTAAAAAATAAAAATATTAGTGTTGAGCAAGCACCAGTGTTGAGCTCGTGTGCTCGGGTGCTCTGGCCAAACACATCGGTATGCTCGTGTGTTCTAACGAGCACAATGGAAGTCAATGGGAGAACCCGAGGCACCCCCTGCTCGGAAGAGAAGAGTGTGTCTGGTCCATAAAAAAAGGCTAGAAATTGATGGAAACCCCATCAAAATGGTTTGTAAACAGCATTAAAAGGATAGCTGGATGCATCTTAGAATCCTATTATGTACAACATACAATTGACAACCACACAAAGGTTATATGCCAAAAGCCAGGTATGTGCAAGCCGTCAATCTATCCATGAAACAGATAACAGCCAGCATACCTTACAATGGCAGCCTTGTACACTATGAGATATTCCAAACCAGCTCTCATCTGACTGAGAACCAGTAAACCTCAAAGTTATTTTGCATATTCTAATCACGAATGTTTTTTGTGAATTTTCCATGCAAAAGGCTACACTTATAAGCTTGTCATAAGACTCATAGTCTAATATTCTTGTCAGAAGACTATGAAACCAATAGATGGCGCTATTGGGTTATTAACAGCGCCATCTATTGGTTTCATAGTTTTCTGACAAAACTATTTGTCTGTTGTCATAAGACTGTGAAACCAATAGATGGTGCTGTTCATAACTCAATCGCGTCATCTATTGGTTTTCATAGTCTTATGACAGCTGGAAAGCAAGGCAAATTCTGCTCATTTGCATGTCTTTCCCATAAGCCCATGTTTATGCAAATAAGTTTTTACATGCCAAAACTGTATAGAAAGGTCATTGAATATTATGTTAGGACAATCGGAAAACTTTTTGTCTCCCTAATGATATTGATCTAGGTGAGCAGGTCCACCCAAGCCATCAAACAGATGTGAAGTAACTTTGAGGTTTACTGGTTTTCAGTCAGAGGAGAGCTGGTTTGGAATGTCTCATAGTGCACAAGGCTGCCATTGTAAGGTATGCTGACTAAGCCTGTCATCTGTCTCATGGATAGATTGATGGCTTGCATATACCTGGCTTTTGGCATATAGCCATTGTGTGGTTGTCTATTGTATGTTGTAGATAATGGGAGTCCAAGATGCATCCAGCCATCCTCTTAATGCTGTTTCCAAATCATTTTAATGGGGTTTCCATCAATTTCTAACCTTTTTTTTGTGAACCAGACACTCTCTCTTCTTCAGAGCAGGGGGTGCCTGGTTTGATGTGTGGGTCTCCCATTGACTTTTGTTGTATTAAATTGGCTGAACACTCGGATCTGCTGAACATAGCGATGCTTGAGCCGAGCAGCAGTTCGGCCGAGCATGCTCGCTCATCACTAAATGCTATGCCAAAACAGCAATTTTTTTCAACTTGCCTCACAAAAAGTGTAATACCAAGCGATCAAAAAGTTTTATGTACCCCAAAATGGTACCAATCAAACTTTCATCTCATCCTGTAAAAAATTAGCCCCTACCTAAGACAATCACCCAAAAAATAAAAAAAATAGGGCTCTCAGAAAACGGCAACACAAAAACAAGATTTTATTCTGTTTACCAATGCTTTCACTGTGTAAAACTTAACAAAAATAAAAATGATAGACATATTAGGTATCGCCGCATCTATAACAACCTGCTCTAGAAAAATATCACATTATATGCCCCCTCAGGTGAATAATGTAAAAAACAATTTTTAAAACAATGCCAAAACAGCCAATTTGTTAGGTGAACAAATTGGCTGTTTTGGCATTGTTGAAAAAAATTTTTTTTACATTATTCACCTGAGGGGGCATATACTGTGATATTTTTCTAGAGCAGGTTGTTATAGATGCGGAGATATCTAATATGTCTATCATTTTTATTTTTGTGAGGCAAGGTGTGCCTCACAAAAAGTTTAAACCAAGCGATCAAAAAGTGTTATGTACCCCAAAATTGTACCAATCTAACCGTCACATCATCCCACAAAAAATGAGCCCCCACATAAGATAATCACTTAAAAAATAAAAACCAATGGCACCCGTAAACAAATCCATCAAAATCTGTGCTGCAAAAGCCATATGGCGCTCGGTCCATTCTGAATCCTGACATGTTCCCCCACAGCAGTTTACCACCACATATGGGGTGTTGCCATATTCAGGAGAAAATGGGTAACAAACTATGGGTGCTTTTTCTCCTGTTACCCCTTGTGAAAATGAAAAATGTGGGGCTTAAGCAACACATTATTGGAAGAAACGAAACTTTTCATTTTCACAGCCAAGTGTTTCCAACTTCCGAAAAAAAAAATAGGGGGGTCAAATTGGTCAGTACCCCCTTTAAAATATTCTTTGAAGGGTGTAGTTTTCAAAATGGGATCACTTTTTCAGGGTTTCCACTGTAGGGGTACATCAGGGTCTCTTCAAATACAGACTCGTGCCCAAAATCCATATGGCTCCCCTTTCCTTCTGACCACTGCCACATGCCCATAGAGCACTTTACTGCCACATATGGGGTATTTCTGTAAACTGCAGAATCAGAGTAATGTATATTGAGGCTTATTTTGCTGTTAACCCTTGCTGTGTTGAAAGAAAATCTGATTAACATAAAAAATCTACCAAAAAAGTGAAATTTGGAAATTTCACCTCCATTTTCCTTTAATTCTTCAAAGTTTGTAACATCAGTTTTAAATAATTTAAGGGGTGTAGTTTCTAAAATGGGGTTATTTATAGTTGGTTTACATTACTTAAGCCCCTCAAAATTACATTATATCTGAATTGGTGCTTAAAAAAATGGTTTTGGAAACTTTGTTGAAAATTTGAAAAGTAGCTTCTAAATTTCTAAACGTCCTAAAAAAATAAAATGACATTTACAAAATGAGGCCAACATAAGGCAGACATATGGGGAATGTTGATTGATAACCATTTTATCAGGTACTGTATTACTATTTGTCTTAAAAGAAGAGAAATTCAAATTTAGAAAACTGAGAATTTTTCAATTTTTTTGTAAATGTTGGATTATTTTATAAGTAAAAGTGAAATATATCAACTCAAATTTACCACTGTCATGAAGTGATTGCCCTAAAATGCTTTTGCTATGATGCATCGAGTTTAATAACACTGATATAACAATGCCATTATTGAATGCTGCAAAATAACAAAAATAAACTTCAAATAAACTGCTGTAAATAAAAAAATAAACATATCAGGAATCATCACATTTGAAAATGTCTGCACTATTAAAGTATTAAAAAAAAAAATCCTGGCCGGTGAGGTCAACGGAAAAACACGATTTGCCATTTTTTTTGTCACTTTGTCCCCTCAAAAAAGTTGAGTAAGGCCTCTTGTACACGAACGTATTTTCATTCCGTGTCCATTCTGTTTTTATGGAACAGAATGCACATGGAGTACCTTCAGTTTTTTTGCGGACCCATTGAAATGAATAGTTGCGTATACGGTCTGCAAAAAAAACCGGAGGTACTCCATGTGCATTACGTTTCCATATTTCCGTTCCACAAAAAAATAGAACATGTCCTATTCATTATCATGAATTAAACATGCAACTGGGTGACCAGTCCCTTACTCCCTTAACCACTTCCCATCTGGGCCATTTGCCCCCTTCCTGACCAGGCCTAATTTTGCAAAACTGACATATCTCACTTCATGTGGTAATAACTTTGGAACACCTTTATTTTTCCAAGTCATTCAGAGACTGTTTTCTCGTGACACATTGTACTTCATGATAGTCATAAATTTGAGTCAAAATATTTCACCTTTATTTATGAAAACATCCCAAATTTACCCAAAAATTTGAAAAATTCGCAATTTTCTAAATTTCAATTTCTCTGCTTTTAAAACAGAAAGTGATACCTCATAAAATATTTATTATTTAACATTCCCCATATGTCTACTTTATGTTGGCATCATTTTGGAAATGTCATTTTATTTTTTTAGGACGTTAGAAGGCTTAGAAGTTTAGAAGAAATTCTTCAAATTTTTAAGAAAATTGCCAAGACCCACTTTATAAGGACCAGTTCAGGTCTGAAGTCACTTTGTGGGGCCTACATAGTGGATACCCCCATAAATGACCCCATTGTAGAAACTACACCCCTCAAGTTACTCAAAACTGATTTTACAAACTTTGTTAACCCTTTATGCGTTCCACAAGAATTAAAGGAAAATGGAGATCAAATTTTTAAATTTCACTTTTTGGGCAGATTTTCCATTTTAATCCAATTTTTTCTTTAACACGTCGATGGTTAACAGCCATACAAAACTCAATATTTATTACCCAGATTCTGCGGTTTACAGAAACACCCCACATGTGGTCATAAACTGCTGTATGGGCACACGGCAGGGCGCAGAAGAAAAGGAACTCCACATGGTTTTTAGATGCCATGTCCCATTTGAAGCCCCCTGATGCACCCTTACAGTAGAAACTCCCAAGAAGTGACCCCATTTTGGAAATTAGGGGATAAGGTGCCAGTTTTATTAGTACTATTTTTGGGTACATATGATTTTTTTGATCATTCATTATAACACTTTATGGGGCAGGGTTTTAGCACAGTTTCTATTTATTTATTTTTACAGCGTTCACCTGAGGGGTTCAGTCAAGTGACATTTTTATAGAGCAGATTGTTACAGACGTGGCGATACCTAATATGTATACTTTTTCTCATTTATTAAAGTTTTACACAATAATAGCATTTTTGAAACAAAAAAATTATGTTTTAATGTGTCCATGTTCTGATAGCTATAGTTTTTTTATTTTTTGAGAGATTTTCTTATGTAGGGGCTCATTTTTTGCGGGATGAGGTGACGGTTTTATTGGTACCATTTTGTGGGACATACGCGTTTTTGATCACTTGGTGTTGCACCTTTTGTGATGCAAGGTGACAAAAATTGCTTGTTTTGACACAGTTTTTTTTTTTTTTTTTTTTTACGGTGTTCATCTGAGGGGTTAGCTCATGTGATATTTTTATAGAGCTGGTTTTTACGGACGCGGCAATACCTAATATGTATACTTTTTTTTATTTGTTTCACTTTAACACAATAATAGCATTTTTGAAACCAAAAAATGATGTTTTAGTGTCTCCATGTTCTAAGAGCTATAGTTTTTTTTATTTTTTGAGAGATTTTCTTATGTAGGGGCTCATTTTTTGCGGGATGAGGTGACGGTTTTATTGGTACCATTTTGTGGGACATATGCATTTTTGATCACTTGGTGTTGCACCTTTTGTGATGCAAGGTGACAAAAATTGCTTGTTTTGACACAGTTTTTTTTTTTTTTTTTTTTACGGTGTTCACCCGAGGGGTTAGCTCATGTGATATTTTTATAGAGCTGGTTTTTACGGATGTGGCAATACCAAATATGTCTATTTTATTTTATTTTTTCTATTTTAAATTTTTTTTTTTTTATTCCTTACTTGGGGACCTTTTTTTTTTTACATGTGAAACTTTTTTTTTTTTTTTAACCCTTTATTTTTTTTTTACACTTTTTGTCCCCCATAAGGTCATACAAGACCTCTGGGGGACATTTGCTTCACTTTTTCTTTCTTTTTTCACTGTTGATTTCTCCTGTAACTGGGGCTGACATAGTAGCCCCAGTTACAGAAGAAATGCACCCCCCAGAGAGGCTGTACAGCGAGATTCTGCGCTGTACAGCCTCAGAGCAGGGCTGATCAAGGTCTCTGTAAGACCTCACAGCTCCTGCACGCTCCGGTCCCGGCGGTCACATGACCGCCGGGCCGGAACAGGAAGCGCACAGCTCGGCGAGCGCTGTGTCTGCAGCGATCCGGAAGGCAGGGACACCTGGGCACTGTCCCTGCCTTCTCTCTGGGTTGCCCTGCTGTCACTGACAGCGGGCAACCCGATCAGCAGCTGCACGATTAGCGTGCAGCTGCTATTTCTGAAAGGACGTTTTAAAACGTGCTTTCAGAAATAGAGGTCCACCCATAGGACGTTTATATCCTATGGGCGGACTTAAAGCGGTTAAAGCTTTTCCTGATAAATTCCCTAAAATCCACCCAATTATATATCCCTATTCTCTCCCTATATTCTTATCAGACCACATTATTGGCTTGTGTCTGTATAGCTTTTTGTCAGACACTGCCAAATGACATCCATTCAGTGACGTTCTTAGTAAAGAATCTTCCTGAAATCTGCTCCTGATTGGCTGATCAGGCTGTCTGTCAGTCTTTGAACCAATGAGGGCAATCCCTCCCCCTAACTTCTTCCCAGTGTTATGTGAACCTCAACCTTCTTCCTCCCTTATGGTTTTCCCCGCCAATATTCACAGTAAAATTATGCTGGGAGCTAGTTTTATGAGATTCATCCAAAACTAGTCAAAAATCTTTGGATTTGTTTGCCAGACAAATGTTTGTAAAATTCATAATGAATAGTCTTTTAAGCCAGAAGTCTTAAATCCATCCATCCTTAGTACAATGATCTCCAACCTGTAGCACTACATACTGTATGTTACAGAGCGAGCTACAGCTCCCAGCATGGCATGAGAGCAAGAACAAAAAAATGTGCACTGGAATACTGTATGCTAGAGACTGGGACACCAAAATACTGGCCAAACACATTGTAAAAATAAGGGTTTGCTTAAATCTAACTTAGGGAATAAAGGATGCAAAAGTGTAGTGCAGCAAAAAAAAAACGTGTATGTTAAATGGATATATTTTTTTTACAATGGAACCCTATGGTGACTGCATCCATTTGGAAGCATCCCTTTAAAGTATATGTCATGTTTAAATAATTAAAGTCGGACAACAACCGTGTTGTGAACACACCCTAAAATGACAGTCCAGAGGATGCAGATACTATTACTATAGTAATATTTACAGCATATAAACACTAGTAGACAGTACATGATAGGTGCTATATACTGCAGCCCATTGCTTACTGCTCATAAATATACAGGTTACAAACAGGGCCAGCGCCAGGTGTATGTATGCCCTTCGGTGTCTACCCCACCCTTGCATTGATAAAGTTTAAGTATGCTTTCCCACATTATAATGGTCTCATCAAGCCTAGTAGTTATTGGCATCTGTCCAGGTTCGCCTAGTGCTAACGGCAGCTCTGGTTATGAAGAATCCAGGGGATATAATCCTACACAGGCAACCAGAGGAATGTGTCACATATCCTAGATAGATATAGATCCTCTCACGATCAGAATAGAAGTACACCGAGAACAATTGGAAAATTGCAGCACTTTGTCATATTTTAGAATAAGCCATATCGCATCTGGATCTCAAAGTATCAACATTAAGAAGTCTTTGTTTGACAGAAGGAAAACTAACTTCCCATTTAACATGACTTAGTGTCTTGAAATATTTTAGTGTTAACATTTCTTCTCAGCTCCGTCTATTCTAGAATCATAGGTTTCCGGACAAGCTAAAAGCTAAAACCAAAGACTAAAGGAAGTAAAATAACATCTCTCTATGAAACATGGGAAGAAACAAATGCTATAACATTTATGTCATTCAATTTGTTCTAACATCCATTCTCTATTTTTGGCTACTTGATATTTATTCATAATCAGCCCTGAATTATCTGTGGGAAAATAATCATAAAATGCTTTTAACCTCTTCATGACTAGACATTGCCCTCCTAATGACCAGAACAAATTTTAACCTTTCAAGGCTGCTTTCTCAACTGTAATTTTAGTAATGGCAAAGTTGACAGCCTGGTGGTCGGTATGCTATGATCAAACTACTAAATGTGCCTACAGCACCCCCTAATGCTAATGTCAGTGCATAGACCTCCACTGGTATTGAGTCTGTTATTATTAAATGTATTGGAATTCAATATAAACAATTTGGTGGTGTTCTAACTTTTTCCATTATTTGAGCTCCATAATTTACTTACTAGCTTTCGCTTGATAGCTCCCCCATCCATGGGACTTTTTCCTATTATCCTTGAGTCTTCATTTGCTAAAACATGCTTCAACATGTATGGGTCGTTCAAGTTAATAATTATATTGAGGATGAAGTTGATGATACTGAGAGAACAGGTGTCTTTTTCTGCCCTTGGACAACACTGATTCAGTTCAAGGATGATAGTGATCTTTCCTATTGGTTTCATCCTAAGTTGTGGTCATCATCATACAACATTACAACTTCTTCCTCTTCATTGTTCTTTTACTCCCTCTCTCCCTGTAGGCGTTTATTTTTCTATTCCCTCTCTCTTTCTCCTATTTATTTTCTTCGTAATTCTTTTCCTAAGTGTCTTTTACTTTCTTTATTCTCTAGTCTATCATACTATTGATTACTGTAATGGTTTTACACTTGTGGCACTACAGATTTTGTGCCCATTAGTGGGCTGTTTTATACATTATATTTGTATACTTATTCTTTTCACTTGAATTTAGAATGAGCAAATTAATTGTAAATGATTTAATTTAATAAAAAAAATGAAAAAAACTCTAGTCTCTAATTTTTGGGGATTTGCCCATTACAAACTGGTAGCCACTAGTTTACAGTTCAGAAGACAGAGAAGAAAGCTTCTTCCACTAGAAAGGGATACATTTTGGACAGTTTTTTAACTGCAGTGTGTTATTAAACGCGGTACTTGTTACCACCAGCTACTGTCTGTTTACCCATAGTCATATAAGTCTCTCTCCCTTCGTGATTACTAATGTTGTCTTTAGGTGTTAAAAAGCTTGAAAGGGTTTGGATACAATCTTAGGAGACCTCAGAGTGTCATACACAAGTTTTCAGAGTTTTCATGGCACAATTAATTCGGACCGAGTTTCTACAGAGACAACATAGAAGCTGAACAAAAACAAATTTGAGGAAATTTGTTCAACTCTGCTTGTATTTTTAATGTTCATAAACATTAAAATAATAGAATAAACTAATTGATGTGTTTATTGTCATTCTTTAGTTGGTAAAACTGATAAAACGTTCTATAACCTATAACCAGATTATGTAATGTATTATACTATGTCCAAGGTCTTGTTAGCTGTAAGCTTTTATTTGCATTTACATTGGAGGCCCTGTAGGCAATACATGCAGCACTTTTCTTGCCATTTGAATGACAGAAGCCTGGGATCTGTTGGGCCCCATTGGGATCAGTGATATGAAGTTATCCATGATCTGGCATCCAACGGTGATCCGGCACAGCAGCATGACTTCCATTATGAACATAATGCACAGTGCATATGTGAACAGAGTCTAAAGCCTATGACTAATAAGATACTTGTGTTAGCATTTATTGCATCTCTTTCATTTTAAAGGATCTGCTGACTTTGGAAGGCTGATGACACCATCTGCTTTTTCCTGTCTTGTTTAGTTAACTGATAATGCCTATTACTAACATTACATTATATTCGATGCATTAGAGACACATATTATGTGTCTCTTTTAGGGCTGTTTCACACGAGCGGATGCCGTGCGTGACATCTGCTGCGTGAATGACAGCCAAGACCCAATGCAGACTGCAGAGGCACGGAGCATTAACATGACTGATAATGCTCCGTGCCTCTCTGTGATCTCTTTACTACGAAATCACAGTGACAACTTTATCTCACTGTGATTTCGTAGTAAAGAGATCACAGAGAGGCACGGAGCATTATCAATCATGTTAATGCTCCGTGCTTCTGCTGTCCGCATTGGGTCTTGGCTGTCATTCACGCAGCGGATGTCATGCACAGCATCCGCTCGTGTGAAACAGCTCTTATACTTTTTCCTCCTGCATTGATATAGGAGTTCTTTATGGTGTTAGTTTTCCACATCAATATGTGACCATTTAACTTAACTTACTGCATTAGTTCAGTTTGCTTTTACATTTTGAAACCCATCAATTTTACAGCTGGTTTCAGTATAGAAGACTACCCAATGATCCTACTGAAAATACAATTTGGGATTTTCTGAGAAACTCCTCCTTAGAAATAAAGGATGTATGTGAAAGATAGCATAACATCTAATTTGATACAAGTTATCGAGAACAATTTGGAGTCAGTTTGGGTTACCTTGCAGCTTGATAATCATAAGGTAACTCGTGTAGGTGTGATATATAGACCACCTAGCCAAGTCAAAAAATTAGATGATCTACTAGTTGAGGAAATAGCTAAAATGACATTGAAGGGGGAAGTTATCATTATGGGAGACTTTAATCTTCCAGATGTAAACTGGAAAACCAAAATAGCTAGTTCTGCCAGGAGTACAGATATTCTAAATTCCCTACTGGGATTATCTCTACAGCAAGTAGTGGAGGAGCCAACCCGGAAGGAGGCCATTTTAGATTTAGTATTCACAAATGGGAATTTGGTATCTGATATTACTGTAGGGGAAAGCTTGGGATCTAGTGATCACCAGTCAGTGTGGTTTACTATAAGTACAGTGACTGAGTCACACCACACAAAAGCAAAAGTTTTAGATTTTAGAAAAACTGACTTTTCTAAAATTAGATTAGTGGTACACGAGTCCCTATCAGACTGGAACAGTTTCATTGGAGTCCAGGAGAAATGGGACTACTTAAAAGTGGCACTATTGAAGGCAACAGAAAATTGCATTAGGCTTGTCAGTAAAAGCAAAAAAAGGAAGAGACCACTGTGGTACTCAGCAGAAGTGGCCAAAATCATTAAAAACAAAAAGATAGCATTTAGGAATTATAAAAATAAACAAAATGAGGATGACAGACAAATTTATAAGATTAGGCAGAGAGAGGCCAAACAAGTTATAAGAGCTTCTAAAGCACAGGCAGAAGAGAAATTCGGGGAAAAAAGGCGATAAGGCATTCTTCAGATACATAAATGAAAAAAGGAAACTAAAACAAGGAATTACCAAATTAAAAACTAAAGAAGGAAGGTATATGGAAGAAGATAAAGAACTAGCTGACTGCCTCAATGAATACTTCTGTTCAGTTTTTACAAAGGAAAATGAAGGAGAAGGACCTCAGTTAGGAAAGAAGACTAATGAATCTTTTGACGCATGTGTCTTTACAGAGGAAGAGGTTCTAAGTCAACTGTCTAAAATTAATACAAATAAGTCACAGGGGCCTGATGGTATACACCCAAAGCTATTAAAAGAGCTCAGCGGTGAACTAGCAAAACCATTAACAGATTTATTTAACCAATCACTGGCAACAGGAGTCGTCCCAGAAGATTGGAAATTAGCAAATGTTGTGCCCATTCACAAGAAAGGTAGTAAGGAGGAATCGGGCAACTATAGGCCAGTAAGCCTGACATCAATAGTGGGGAAATTAATGGAAACCATACTTAAGGAGAGGATTGTGGACCATCTAAAATCCCATGGATTGAAAGATGAAAAACAGCATGGGTTTACTTCAGGGAGATCATGTCAAACTAATCTTATTGATTTTTTTGATTGGGTGACTAAAATAATAGATGGAGGAGGTGCAGTAGACATCGCTTATCTAGACTTTAGTAAGGCTTTTGATACTGTCCCACATAGAAGGCTTATCAATAAAGTGCAGTCATTGGGCTTGGACTCCCATATTGTTGAATGGATTAGGCAGTGGCTGAGGGACAGACAACAGAGGGTTGTAGTCAATGGAGTATATTCAGACCAAGGTCTTGTTACCAGTGGGGTACCTCAGGGATCTGTTCTGGGACCCATATTGTTTAATATCTTTATCAGCGAAATTGCAGAAGGCCTCAATGGTAAGGTGTGTCTTTTTGCTGATGATACAAAGATTTGTAACAGGGTTGATGTTCCTGAACGAATACACCAAATGGAAAAGGACTTAGGAAAACTAGAGGAATGGTCAAAAATCTGGCAACTAAAATTTAATGTTGATAAGTGCAAGATAATGCACCTGGGACGTAAAAACCCAAGAGCAGAATATAAAATCAGTGATACAGTCCTAACCTCAGTATCTGAGGAAAGGGATTTAGGGATCATTATTTCAGAAGACTTAAAGGTAGGCAGACAATGTCACAGAGCAGCAGGAAATGCTAGCAGAATGCTTGGGTGTATAGCAAGAGGAATTACCAGTAGAAAGAGGGAGGTGCTCATGCCGCTCTACAGAGCACTAGTGAGACCTCATTTGGAGTATTGTGCTCAGTACTGGAGACCATATCTCCAGAAGGATATTGATACTTTGGAGAGAGTTCAGAGAAGAGCTACTAAACTGGTACATGGATTGCAGGATAAAACTTACCAGGAAAGATTAAAGGAACTTAACATGTATAGCTTGGAAGAAAGACGAGACAGAGGGGATATGATAGAAACTTTTAAATAAGTAAAGGAAATCAACAAGGTAAAAGAGGAAATAATATTTAAAAGAAGAAAAACTGCTACAAGAGGACATAGTTTTAAATTAGAGGGGTAAAGGTTTAAAAGTAATATCAGGAAGTATTACTTTACTGAGAGAGTAGTGGATGCATGGAATAGCCTTCCTGCAGAGGTGGCAGCTGCAAATACAGTGAAGGAGTTTAAGCATGCATGGGATAGGCATAAGGCCATCCTTCATATAAGATAGGGCCAGGGGCTATCCATAGTATTTAGTATATTGGGCAGACTAGATGGGCCAAATGGTTCTTATCTGCCGACACATTCTATGTTTCTATGTTAAGAATATTGTGATAATTTACAATAGCACTTTTAAAATGGCTAATTTGGCTATACACAGTAAAATGTGCATGTCTAAAGAAACCTTCTACTATTATATTTTCTACAATGTTTATATAATAATTGCTATAGAACATTTTTTTAAATTGTTAATGTGTTAAATAGTTATTATTAAAGAAGTTTTCCTATTTGAAGGGGGCAGCGTTAGCAAGCTTTTCCGGCAGGCTGTTGCGGCAGGGGAACAGCCTGCCGGATCCATACTACTGTTTGCACACATGTGTTGCCGGAAGTCCACCTGTCCCCATTCACTATAAAGGGGACCAGCTGAAGATCCGGCCGCAGCATGACAAACATGCCAAGAGGGGTCCTGACAAAAGACGCTGCTGTTATAGTGCATGGGGCCAGGTGGCCTTCCGGCAGCACACGTGTGCAAACAGTAGTATGGATCGGGCAGGCTGTTCCCCTGCCAGAACAGACTGCCAGAAAAGCTTACCGCAAGGTTGGAAGTAGCCTTACCTGAGGGCTAAGGATAAACGAACAAGTTCAGACCAGAATCAGTTCGGTCTGAACTTTGCTATTTTTTAGATGGCAGACAAACCTGAATCGTAGCACCATTTTAGTGCATACAGGTGACACTCGAAAAATTTGAATATCGTGCAAAAGTCATTTATTTCAGTAATGCAAATTAAGAGGAATTGCATTAATGCGGCTTAAAATTAGAATTTTGTGAAAAGGTTCAATATTCTAGGCTCAAAGTGTCACACTATAGTCAGCATATTAATCCATACCCCCTGAGCAAAGGGTACCTCAAAATTGTGACTTTGGGGTTTCATAAGCTGTAAGCCATAATCATCCAAATTATAACAAATAAATGCTTAAAATATCTCGCTTTGCATGTAATGAGTCTATCTCATATGTTAGTTTCACCTTTTAAGTTGCATTACTGAAATAAATGAACTTTGCACAATATTCAAATTTTTCGACTTTCACCTGTATGTCGGCAGGAAAAAAAGCACTAGGAAGAAAAGGGTTCTCACATGATCAGTGCTGCAGCAAGCAGGAAGGTGCCCTAGCAGAACAAGCAGAATGTTAGCATCCCGGAAATCCAATATGGAGGGATCCACATGGGATTATAATCACTATACAGAATGAAGTATGGTTGGTTTTGGCTGGAAATCTCCCGCCAAAATTGGTGGCTAAGTTGTCTAAAAATAGTTGAGTTGCTGGGCTAATAGGGCAGGTTTTAGGGGATTGATCCGGGGAAGGGTCCTATAGTATGTTTGTTGCTAGGGCTAAAAGGTGTAGGGGACCCAACAACAGTTAGGGCATTGGTTGCATGGTTATGGGGTGGGATGCCCAAGGGGATTATTAAGTCGGTGATGAGCGACTTCTGGCTGTTTGCCAAACTGCGTGGAAGGAGCTGTGGCCTGCCCACCGTCTCCTGTTTAATTAATTTGTCATGGTCACTTTATTAGAAGGAGGGGAAAAGTCACTCGATGAGAAATGGCGAGGGGACTAGATGATATGGTATTTAGACCGAGCTTATGGCTGGTCTAATGTGTGGTTTAAATAAGTTTTATGGTTGTGATATATTATTTTAAGTTATTCTTTAATAAAGTTGGCCGTGGCCTAATTCGTTCCACTTATATTTTGTGTCCATGTGTTGTATTCATTTATTATTGTTTTAATCTGTTGGGTTTCCTTATGTATTTATAATCCCATGTCATTCTGTGCTGGGCTGTAAATGAGGGTGGTTAGGTGTTAGTGTCTGCCAGGGACAGTCAGAAATCAATCAAGCTTATAGCCAGGGACAGTGAAGGGAAAGTCTAGGATTCTAAAGAAGAATTGTGTGTGCTGTGTGCAATAGAGAGAAGCAAGGCAGCTGACAGACAGGACCGGTGGTTATGCCTGCTATCAGAAGTGCAGGTGCACCTCAAAAGCAGTTACCTGCAAGCAAATTCTTTCTTTTTGTTTCCTAATTTTCAATTAAATCCTTTTTTGTGGGGATCAATATTATATATGTGATTGTGGCAGCAATCTACCTGCGTGCATAAAAAATTTAACCAGTCATCTGTTTCCGTATTTTCAGTTTCATGTTTTCAGTGCCGCAAGGGGCATGGTAACACCCAAACATCACTTGTCCTCCACCAGTGTCCAAAACATCACTTTTGTCAAAATGAACCAAGTCTGGATTTAGGAGGATTTTCACCCTCTTCCGGCTGATTCCGATGTATAGACCTCGCCCACCTCCCCTTGCTGGCGGTGCCCCATCTTGCCGCTGTTGCTGTCTATCTGCAATCTGTCTGCCTATTATCACATTCTGTACGGCTACTGCTGCCGGCATCATACTACTAATACCGTACCTATCGATCATCGGTTTATGTGTATTCAGTTTCACACGTTTGAAATTTTTTAACTATGTATGTCATTGGTTACAGATAAATAAAAAAATACATTTTGGGGCGTGCGGGATAACATTTCTTTGATCGCATCATAAATGTATGTGATTACTGTGTCAATACAGGCATTTTATCACAGTCAAGGCAATGCTGGGGCCTGCATCATGCCACTAATGCCTGAGGATCTGTTTCCGTATGCTTACTTT
Organism: Bufo gargarizans; assembly: GCF_014858855.1. NCBI lineage: Eukaryota > Metazoa > Chordata > Amphibia > Anura > Bufonidae > Bufo > Bufo gargarizans. The sequence goes on from NC_058080.1 coordinate 654,284,668, forward strand.
CCACACGGTTGAAATGTATACTTTTTTTTTTAGGGGGGGGGGTTAAACTTCTTTAAGGTGCAGCATATATGTACGTGATTACTGTCTGAATATCGCTATATTCTCACAGTCAAGGCAATGCTGGGGCCTGTATCATGCCACTAATGTCTGAGGGTCAGTTTCCGTGCACTCACTTTCCACACAGTTAAAATGTCAAAATTATTTATTTTGGGGGAACTTAAAGGGGTTCTGCACCTTCATTTAACTGATGATCTATCCTCTGGATAGATCATCAGCTTCTGATCGGCGGGGGTCCGACACCTGGGACCCCCGCCGATCAGCTGTTTGAGAAGGCAGCGGAGCTCCAGCAGCGCCGCGGCCTTCTCACTGTTTACCGCCGGGCCGCCTGCCCACTGACGTCACGACTTGTATCAACTAGAGTGGGCACGGCTAAGCTCCATTCAAGTGAACAGAGCTTAGCCGCGCCCACTCTAGTTGATACAAGTCGTGACGTCAGTGGGTGGGCGGCCCGGCGGTAAATAGTGAGAAGGCAGCGGCGCTGCTGGAGCGCCGCTGCCTTCTCAAACAGCTGATCGGCGGGGGTCCCGGGTGTCGGACCCCCGCCGATCAGAAGCTGATGATCTATCCAGAGGATAGATCATCAGTTAAATGAAGGTGCAGAACCCCTTTAAGGACTGAGCCGATTTTCATTTTTGCATTTGTAATTTTTCCTCCCAGCATTCCAATAGCAATAACTTTTTTTATTTTTCCGTTCACATAGCCATATGAGTGCTTATTTTTTGGGGGTATTTTTAATGGCTACAATTTAATATACCATGGATTGGAAAAGGCAAAAAAAATTCTTTGTGGGGTAAAAATTGAAAAATAACCACATTTCTGCCAAGGTTTTATGGGTTCTGACATTACAGCTTTCTATGTGTGCTAAAAATGACATGATATCCTTATTCTGCAGATCAATATAATCATGGTAACACCAAACTTGTAATGTTTTATTTTGTTTTACAAAAAAATAAAAACCTTTCAAATAAAAAAATAAAAAAATCGGTATTAAAGCTGTATTTTTGTGGGACGAACTGTAGTTGTTATTGGTACCATTAATTATATTCAGTTTTTTTCAGTGGATAAGGTGACAAAAAAATTGCAAATCTTGTGTTTTTATTGTTTTTTTCCCTTATGGCATTAACCACGCAGGAAACTTTTTTTGTTTTTTTTTAATAGTTCAGACATTTTCAAATGCGGCAATAACCGATTTTTTTATTTTTTTGTATTTATTACATATTTTTAAATGAAAAATTGGTAAAGGGTGGTGATTTAAACGTTTAATTTTTTTTATTTTTTATTTTTCTTAACTATTAGCCCCCTTAAAGGGAACATGTCACCAGTTTTATGGTGTCCTAACTAAGGGCAACATAAATAAGTGACTGATTCTCTTCAAAATGCTGGGTCACTTTCTTTAATTGACCCAGTCAATCTGCCAACATCTTGTATTGAAAAGCTCCAGCTGATAATGATGAGTCCTGAATAATTATGAGCTCCTGACTCTTCCCGCCCACCTGCTGCTGAATGACAGTTATTTTCCATGTAAATCAGCAGCAGGTGGGCAGGGGAGTGGCTATAGCTCTGAATTAAATATACGCTGGACTCAAAGGATCCTATGCATAACTGATGCAACAGGATCCGTTTTTTTACAGGATACAGTTTTTTCTTCTCTCTCTTCTTCTGATTGATCAGGAGAACGGAAAGCTGCACAGTGATGTAAACTCAGCCTAGAACCTGGGATCTTTTGATCCATTGTCCCATTCACCCTAATAAAGATCTATTAGGGTAAATGACATTTTGACTTTCTGCCTGCTGCGTTGTGCCTCATGCCATGCATAGCAGGCATTTTACCATGGCAGGCCTGGGATCCTCCAGCAGGCCCCTGGCTGTCATGGTAACGGATCAGATCCCCATGATTTTACTGCAGCGGCTTCGATCGGAAGGCAAAGGGCGCTGCATCCCTCTGCCTAACCTCAAAGATGCCACTATCTCTGTTGAATCTGGCATCTGAGGTGTTAATTGACCAGTTTCTGCATCATCGCTGATGCTAGTCATTGCAGTCGAGTGCCTGCTGTATTATGCAACTGTCACCTGCCGCATATGGGGCAAGCTCAGCTCAGCAGCTTGCTCCATATAATTCCCTGCTAGAGATGGACTTGCGGTTCGCCTGGAGGTCGTTTTGCAGCGAACTTTGCTCGTTCGAGGTTCGCCGAACAGGCGAACATATGGCCATATCTGCCGGCGCCATATTCTTAGCATTGTGAAGAACTTTGATCCATGACACATCCATCAGGTGGGACAGGACAGCCAATTGAGACATTTCAGCACATAGACACACTCTCTACCCTATAAATAAACCCGATCTGGCAGCCATTGTACATTCTGTTTTTCACCAGTGTAGGGAGAAATTGCTGTGTGGAGCAGAGATAGACTTTTAGGGTCACCAAACGCTAGCTAATAGGGCCACAAAAGTCCTTTTAAGGACTGGTATAGGTGTGCTATCGATAGGTGTGACATACAGAGAGGTGTGATATACTTATAATATACTTTCTAACATAGAAAGTAGATTATAGTGCATATGTATTGTGCAGCAGTTGTGTGCGGTTCTGCTGCGATACTGCAGCTAGATAGAGGGACAAATGCTATTCGAATAACTAGCTGCTACTGGTGTGATATACCTGTTGCCCCCCCAAAAAAACTGATTGTGGGGTGTGATATACCTATAATATACCTTCTAACATAGAAAGTATATTATAGTGCATTTGTATTGTGCAGCAGTTGTGTGCGGTTCTGCCGAGATACCACAGCTAGATAGAGGGACAAACGCTATTGGAATAACTGATTGCAACTGGTGTTATATACCTGTTGCTTCCCCCCAAAAATCTGATTGAGGGGTATAATATACCTATAATATACCTTCTAACATAGAAAGTATATTATAATGCATTTGTATTGTGCAGCAGTTGTGTGCGGTTCTGCTGAGATACCGCAGCTATATAGAGGGACAAATGTTATTCAAATAACTAATTGCAACTGGTGTGATATACCTGCTGCCCCCCAAAAAAACTGATTAAGGAGGTGCGATATACCTGCTTCCCCAAAATACTGATTGAGGGGTGTGATACACTGGCTTCCACCAAATATAGATTGAGGCCTGCGATACACCAGCTTCCACCAAATATTGATTAAGGGGTTTGATTTGCTGACTTCCAGCAAATACTCATTATTGGGTTCTATATACCCGTTTCCACAAAATACTGATACAGGGTATTGATATACCGACTTCCACCAAATATTAATTGAGGCCTGCGATACACCAGCTTCCACCAAATATAGATTAAGGGGTTTGATTTGCTGACTTCCAGAAAATACTCATTGGGTTCTATATACCTGTTTCTACAAAATACTGATACAGGGTATTGATATACTGGCTTCCACCAAATATTGATTGAGGCCTTCGATACACCAGCTTCCACCAAATATAGATTATGGGGTTTGATTTACCAGCTTCCAGAAAATACTCATTATTGGGTTCTATATACCTGTTTCCACAAAATATTGATACAGGGTATTGATATACCGGCTTCCACAAAATATTGATTGAGGCCTGCGATACACCAGCTTCCACCAAATATCAATTAAGGGGTTTGATTTACCGACTTCCAGCAAGTACTCATTATTGGGTTCTATATACCTGTTTCTACAAAATACTGATACAGGGTATTGATATACCGGCTTCCACCAAATATTGATTGAGGCCTGCGATACACCAGCTTCCACCAAATATTTATTAAGGGGTTTGATTTGCCGGCTTCCAGCAAATACTCATTATTGGGTTCTATATACCTTTTTTCCACAAAATACTGATAGAGTGGATTGATATACCGGCATCCACAAAATATTGATTGAGGCCTGCGATATACCTGCTTCCACAAATACTGCTCTTCTATAGGGACTTTGTCACAGGGTCATTTTGAAAATGACAGGCAGAAGAAGAGGCAGGCCATTCTGCAGGGGTGGTAGGGGTCGGGCAGGTGAATCAGGCTGGAGCCTAAGTGGTAAGTTAGTTGAGTGGCTCACTCAGCCTTCCGCTTCTGCACCATCTTCATCCTCTGTATCAGCACCCTCCTCACTCTCTGCTGTGTGCACCCCAAAGACTCCACAACCACCATAGCCTCTCCACTCTAGTCAGATACATTATTTTTCCATCCACTCCCAGGCCTTACCGATGCGCATCCATTCTTGGCATCGGATTAGGAAGAGGAGGTATCAACGGCCGCCACCCAGCGGTCCCACGACAGTACCAAGATCAGCCCAAGGAGGGTGGTCCCCGCTGTTGCTACCTACTCTGAGATCTCTAATGTCAGTGGTGGTGAAGGTGACGATGATGACGTGTCGATGGACGTCTCGTGGGTGCCCACAAGAGAGGAAGAGGAGGGGAGTTCAGAGGGAGAGCTAGAGAGGCAGATAGGGAGGAGAAGCAGGCAGAACTCGCAGTGCACAGGAGGCAAAAAGCAGACTGCTAATGTATCTGGAGCGAGCCATCCACCATGCACGGTCACATCTGGCACTCCCAGGATGCCAACACATGGCTCCGCAGTGTGGGCTTTTTTTAACGTGTCCGCTGCTGACAATAGTGTTGCCATCTGCAGCCTGTGCTGTCAACGCATAAGTTGCGATAAGCCAACACTCACCTAGGGACGACCACCTTAAGAAGGCACCTGGCCTCCCATCACAGAGTCCAGTGGGTGCAACACCGTCAGAACCCACAAAGCCACACTCCCGGTGCTCCACGTCCTGCCTCTTCTCCTTCTCCTCTCTCCTCCCATTTGTCCAACACTCCACCTTCCACCATGCCATTGTCGTGTTCATCTGGCAAAAGGCAGGCTTCCGTTGCCCAAATGTTCGAACGTAAAAAGTTGATGACGCCGGATAACCCTCTTGCCCAAAGGCAGACCGCCGGCTTGTCGGAACTGCTAGCCCGCCAACTACTGCCATATAAACTGGTGGACTCGGAGGCCTTTAGAAAATTTGTGGCCATTGGCACACCACAATGGAAGGTCCCCGGAGGGAAATATTTCTCCCAGAAGGGCATCCCAGAGCCAAATGGCCATGTTCAGCAGCAAGTGAATGTATCTCTGGCACACAGTGTCGGTGCCAAGATACATCTGACCACAGACACGTGGTCTAGCAAACACGGGCAGGGCAGGTTCATAACTTTTACTGCCCACTGGGTGAACCTTCTGACGGCTATGAAACATGCAACCCGTGGCACCAGTGTACATTTGGTGTTACCGCCACGGATTGCATACAGGCCTGCCTCTTCTCCTCCTCTTCCTTCTCCATCCTCCGTCTCCTCCTCAGCTGACTCCTCCTTTTCCACTGCTACCACCTCTTCCGCTGCACCCCCCAGCTCCCCAGAACCTATTCGACATGCCAGGTGAGACGTTGCCATGCTGTGCTGCGACTGTTGTGCCTGGAAGCCAAGAGCCACACCAGTCCTGCACTACTTTCAGCTCTATGGTCACAGGCCAATCAGTGACTAATCCTGCTCAATTTGACAGTTGGTAAAGTGGTGTGCAACAACAGTGCCAATCTGCTGAACACGCTGAAGCAGGGCAAAATGACACACGTGCTGTGCATGGAACACGTCCTGAACTTAGTCGTGCAGCGATTTGTTGCCAAATACCCCGGGTCCAGGATGTCTTGCGGATGTCTTGCCAAATACCCCGGGATCCAGGAAAATCTCTGCCCCTTTTCGAAGATCTTACACAGCCATGGCTCGTCTTGCTGATGTTCAGAGGCGACACAACCTGCCCCTCAGACGTCTGATTTGTGACTGCCCAATGCGCTGGAACTCCACCTTGTATATACTTGATAGGCTGCTCCAGCAGAAACGTGCCGTTAATAACTACCTGTATGAACTCTGCGGCAGGACAGGTTCTGGGGAGATTGGGTTTTTTTTCACCACGCCAGTGGCTGCTCATGAGCGACGCATGCAGACTTCTGCGCCCATTTGATGTCACAGTCAGGGCGCCATCAGTGACATCGTACCTTACGCTCTCTTCCTGGAGCGTGCATTGTGTCATGTCATTGATCAAGCCGTTGAGCAGCAGGATCAGGAAGATGAGGAAGACGCAATGCTGAATGAATTCCCAGGGGGAGCTACTCCATCTGAGACAAGTCAGCAGGAAACTGAAGAGGAGTCAGAGGATGATGGTGCCTGGGGGAGAAGGAGGAGGAGCAAGAAGAGCAGGCTTTAAACTTTTCTGGGATCCCTGGTGTTGTCCGTGGATGGGGGGGGAGGAGACCGAGGACGACATTCTCCTGGTCGATGAGCTGGAGCCTGGACTCTCCACCGCTTCCAATTTAGTGCAAATGGGGGCCTTCATGCTCCAGTGTTTGAAGAGGGACCCCCATATAAAAAGCTTAAAGGGCAAAGACCAGTACTGGGTGGCAACGTACTTAGACACCTGGTACAAACACAAAATGGTGGACATGTTACCAGCATCACAGATGGCTGTCAGAATGCAGCATTTTCAGGCCTTGCTTTGAGAAATGCTGCATTCTGCTGTTGCAGGTGATGGCAGAGGAATTTCCACCCACAGAGAAACAGTTGCGGGTACCAATCCTACAGTACATGCAAGAAGAGGGCAGTTTGAAGATGTGTTGGTCACTTCTAATATGAGATCATTCTTGCAGCCAACCCATCGACAGCCTCTCTCCAGATCCAGCTGGATCCAGATCCAGGGAACGCCTAGACGGACAGGTGTCCGACTTCATCGGGTTAACGGCCGATGTGGACGCACTGAGAAGCAAAGAACCCCTTGACTACTAGGTGTGCAGGTTTGACCTGTTGCCAGAGGTGGCACAATTTGCCATGGAACTCTTGCCTTACCCCACATCGAGTGTCCTGTTTGAAAGGACGTTGAGCGCAGCAGGGGGGATCGTGACCGATAAGCGCACTTGCCTAGCTCACGACAGTGGGGACTATCTCACATTTCTAAAAATGAATGAGGCATGGATCTCGGAGGAATTCAACACCCGTGACGACCACGTTTAATTGAATTTCCTCATGCCAGCCGACACATATCCGCCACAATCCAGAACAAATAATGGTTCCTGTCTTATGTAAATACAGCGGCATAAAAGGCCTTTTCTGTCCGGTGAATGCCTAATATTTGGGGCCTTGAGGAATTCAACACCTGTGACAAACATGTGTTATCGAATTTCAACTATTATCATTTGGGGTTTTTTCAAGAGGGGAGATTTTGTTAGCCATGTTTTTAATCCAATTTTGTATTTTTTTGTTCTTTTAAACATATGTATTTGACATTTATTTGTACTGGCCTGCAGTAAAATTGATATCCAATGACCGTCTAATATACCTCCAGCCACATAATCACTTGATCTTTTATGTATGTTGAATGCATAACTTTTGGGGCCTGTATTATGACTGGCCAACAGAATAATTATTATACGGTGACTGCCTAATGTACCTCCAGCTACATAATCACTTGATGTTTTCTGTCCGGTGAATGCCTAATGTTTGGGGCCTGTACTCCATTGACCTGCAGTAAAATTGATATCCAATGACTGTCTAATATACCTCCAGCCACATAATCACTTTATGTTTTCTGTCCGGTGAATTAATATTTTTTGGGGCCTGTAGTCCACTGGCCTGCAGTAAAATTGATATCCATCAACCGTCTAATATACCTCCAGCCACATAATAACTTGATCTTTTCTGTACAGTGAATGCATAATTTTTGGGGCCTGTAATCTAACTGGCCAACAGTAAAATTTTTATATGGTGACCGCCTAATGTACCTCCAGCCACATTATCAATTGTACTTTTCTGTATGGTGAATGCATAATTTTTGGGGCCTGTAGTCCACTGGCCTGCAGTAAAATTGATATCCATTGACCGTCTAATATACAGCCACATAATCACTTGATGTTTTTTGTCCGGTGAATGCCTAATGTTTGGGGCCTGTACTCCCCTGGTCTAAAATAAAAAATTTCTAGGCTCCAGCAGGGCACATTTTTGACAGTTTCCCTTTAAGATGCATAAAAATGGTCCCTGATTAAAATACATATTTTTTGTGGGAATTTTTGCCATTGATCCCCCTCTGGTATGTCACTGTCCATGTTGTGGGATGATTTGTGCACTTCTAGTAAGTATTTGGTGGCTGCAAATATGACCTGAAGTTTCACCTGCCATTAAAGTGAATAGGGCCCGCCGTGAACTTGTGGTTTGCAAAAATGTTATCGCGTTCGCAACATCGCGTTCACGACATCGCGTTCACGAATCGTCCCGGCCGATCACTATTCCCTGCATGTAATGCCTTGCATGTGTGGCATTATGTGTTAAGGGGTTAAATACTAGATACTACAGTCTGCTTTGTTATTGCTTTCCATGACATAACTGTTATAACACATGGTCTGCTTAAATGGGAAAAAAAAATACATTTATATTGGTAAATTATAACTGAACAATGTCTGAGCAATAATCCCTGCATTGAGCTCAAAATGTCTTTTAGATTTTGGAACAGTAAAGGAATATCTTTTTACACTCTTAATTAGGGTTTCCAACCAGTGGCTCAGAGCCACATATGGCACTAGATCTCCCTGATTGTGGCTACACAACTTTTTCAATTGCTGCTACTGTTGTGCTTGTTCATATCTCAAACCATCATAGACTTTTTTACTTTTAATATTCAGTTGGGCTAAACACCATAAAATTTAAAATGGCTTGTGATCTACAAAATATTAGGGGTCTCTGATCTCAATAACCCTTCACCTCAGGTTCCTGGTTGAGTAGTGGAAGAGGGGGTAGAAGGAGGGGTGAGGTATGGAGTGTTTTCAACTCTCAATGTGAAATGAAATTGTCAATATAATGTGGCAACACTTAAAAAACTTTAAGAGACTATAGTCTCTAGCACCACATTGGTGTCAGTGTGCATCATGTAAAATATACACAAAGAAAGCTTTTAATGCGTTGATTGACGGATGTAATTGAACTTTCTTCTAAATTTCCCTGGATTAAGTATCTGTTTTTCTTTAATTTGTGTAACCCTCGAAATCATAACAAATCTCGAAAAATAAGTTCCAAGCTGTAGCTTAGTTCTATGAGTAAGCCAAGTGAATAAAGCATGGCAGCATAATAAGCCTTTCAGGAGCCCTAAGCTATGGCACTTACCATCTAAGCGCTAGATTTCAGCATGCATGTACTTTTTGGCTTCAGTGCACTGCTCCAGTTCACCTGAGAGGCTTCTTAAAAGCTGTGATAATTACATCTATCATGAACACTTGTTAGTCTGTTAGAATCCCACAACAAGAAAATACATAGAAAGTATATTACCTTTCCTACAACACAAGCTTATTCTGCTTTTATCTACACTGCCAACATCTCAGCACTGAATGAAGCAATAGTGGATGCAAGAAGGCGATAAACGCTAGGCACTGCAGATGGCACCAACGGGGCAAGAAGCCAAATTAAGGAAAAATATGATATGTTTTCCAAAGATGGTGGCTTTCACATTTTCAAAATCTTTTTAAATAATTTTAACTGAAATCAAAATCCGTTGTTACAGAGGGTTAAATTGTTCTGGTGAAATGCTCTTTAGAAGAAAACATCTTTATAAATGGACTCAAAGTTAATTATGAATATAGGAATTGGCAAAAGATAAGAGCTTCAGCATTCCAGAGGTGGGGGCCTTAAAGTGCCTGAAGACCTAGGAAGAGAGGAGCTATTTTAAAGAAGTAATACAGGATGGGGTCATTAAGTTCATTTCTAAATTATATTTATTTTTCTAATAACAATTTAGAACAGGCATGGCCAACCTGCGGCTCTTCAGCTGTTGTAAAACTACAACTCCCACCATGCACTGCTATAGGCTGATAGCTGTAGGTAGTCTCGGCATGCTGGGTGTTGTAGTTTTGCAAAAGCTGGAGAGCCTCAGGTTGGCCATCCCTGATTTAGAAGAATAGACTGTATGTATCTTTTACAAAGCTAAATGTGCCAGAATTGACTAGAATTGCACCAAAAAACTGCACATTTCTACACATTTTATGCCTTTCTGGACAGTTTTTTTTAAGTGTCTATAGAATGAGGCATGACTACGAAGAGTTGTAAAATGCGTCAGATTTAATAATGCCGTACACAATTTAATACATTTCAAGTAAGCCAAGAGGTGCTGTAAGGAAGAGATAAGAGACTAATATGTCTATTAAACTGTGCCAAATGTATGCTACAGTGTGCCCCATTCTGATATTTGGAATGTTTTGGTGCCGCAGTATGGCCGCGTCCATGACACCTTAATCATTTATATTTTTGTAGAACCCTGTTATTCTGTTTTGCAGCCCATTTTGTTGCAGATTTAACCCACTGCATTTCAGTAAGTGAAATCTAATAACAAAATAGTAAGCCTTAAAATACACACCATTTTTTTCTACAGGGTTTGAACATGTGTGTTAAAAGGTTATTTTTAGTAATTTTTTCCTTTCCCTTTAATGATTACCTTTTTACTGTAGTGTAGTGGCTAACTAGATGGTATTAAGGATAGATACATGACACTGAGCTTTAAGCTCCAAGGAAGATGTCTGTAAGGCCTCATGCACACGACCGTTGTGTGCATCCGTGGCCGTTGTGCCGTTTTCAGGTTTTTTTTCGCGGACCCATTGACTTTCAATGGGTCCGTGGAAAAATCGGAAAATGCTCCGTCTTGCAGCCGAGACCGTGATCCGTGTATCCTGTCCGTCAAAAAAATATGACCTGTCCTATTTTTTTGACGGACAACGGTTCACGGACCCATTCAAGTCAATGGGTCCGTGAAAGAACACGGATGCACACAAGATTGGCATCCGTGTCCGTGATCCGTGGCCGTAGGTTACTTTCATACAGACGGATCCGAAGATCCGTCTGCATAAAAACTTTTTCATAGCTGAGTTTTCACTTCGTGAAAACTCAGATCCGACAGTATATTCTAACACAGAGGCGTTCCCATGGTGATGGGGACGCTTCTAGTTAGAATATACAACGAACTGTGTACATGACTGCCCCCTGCTGCCTGGCAGCACCCGATCTCTTACAGGGGGCCGTGATCCGTACAATTAACCCCTCAGGTGCTGCACCTGAAGGGGTTAATTGTGCTATCATAGCCCCCTGTAAGAGATCCGGGCTGACAGGCAGCAGGGGGCAGACCCCCCTCCCTCCCCAGTTTAAATTTCATTGGTGGCCAGTTTAAATTTCATTGGTGGCCAGTGCGCCCCCCCTCCCTCCCTCTATTGTAATAATAGCATTGGTGGCACAGTGTGCGGCCCCCCCTCCCTCCCTCTATTGCATTAACATTGGTAGCAGTGTGCAGGCGGACACCAAAACGACTTTTTTTTCATGTCCTCCAAAAATCAAGGACCCACGGACGAAAAAACAGTCACGGATCATGGACCTACGGACCCGTTTTTGCGGACCGTGAAAAAAAACTGTCGTGTGCATGAGGCCTAAGAAAGATTTCTGTGACTACCTCTCTCTTGTATTCAAAATTGGGTGTTGGCCGGCAAGGAGCCTACACTTTGATTACAAGTTTTGTGATTATTTTTTTTAACTCTGTATGTGACATGTCTGTATATGTATTTTATCACTGTTCAGTGAAACCTATTTTATTCTTGTATTGAAGAATTCACAGTAAAACTACATGGGTTTGAAAAAATCTATCCACTTGAATTGTACTGTGCTTTACTGCGGATATTTGATGCACAGTCAGCACTGAAAATCCACCAGGTCTCCACCACATTTGGATGTTGCCTAACACCTTTGACAGGATTAGTATAGCTTATTTACTATTCTATGTGATCATGTAACTATGGCAATTTATAGGGCATTGCATGCGCCCAAATCAAGGCATTTTCTGCACCCATATTAATAACTAACCACATTAGGGGGGTATGCCCCTTTTTATATGTCATGGTACACTTTGTATCTGCAGTGAAGCAGAACGCCAATATACATGGTCTGAGTATAGATCAGGCTATAAATCTTTATTGTATACAAATGATCTTTTGCTATATATCTTACAACTTTGCATTTCTATTAACTCACAGGTGAAACTCGAAAAATTTGAATATCGTCCAAAAGTCCATTTATTTCAGTATTGCAAATTAAAAGGAATTGCATTAATGCAGCTTAAAATTAGAATTTTGTGAAAAGATTCCATATTCTAGGCTCAAAGTGTCACACTCTGGTCATCTAATTAACCCATACCCCCTGAGCAAAGGGTACCTCAAAATTGTGACTTTGGGGTTTCATAAGCTGTAAGCCATAATCATCCAAATTATAACAAATAAAGGCTTGAACTATCTCGCTTTGCTTGTAATGAGTCTATCTCATATGTTAGTTTCACCTTTTAAGTTGCATTACTGAAATAAATGAACTTTGCACGATATTCTAATTTTTCGAGTTCACCTGTATAGAAGAATTTGAGACATTTGGGAGATTAACAAACCTTATGGTTAATTATACTAAAACTGAGGTCTTTAATATTTATCTTACCCCAGAAGAGGTATAGCACATGCAACTGATAATTTTCTATTTAAATGGCAATCTGTTACCATTAAATATTTGGACGTCCATATTCCTTCTGACTTTTCCAAATTGTATTTGCTCAGTTACCTACTCCTTATGTGAATGCACCTTTGCAGGGGGTATTCCAGCTTTTAGATACTGATGATCTAATCTTGTTATTCTCGAGTTAATGGCAGCTGAGCTGCAGTAAGCCAGTACTGGCACTAACCAATGGATGGGACTTCTGCTTCCAGCTTCGTCCACTGTTTAGTTTCGGGTGACAGCGGCTTCTGTAAATAATGTGTATTAGGTACTGCGCAACATATACCCCCTCTATTTTCCCTGCCTGTTGGCACTTGAAAGGTCCGCAGTGTGTAAATACAGCAACTTACAGATTTTAGAATACCTTATCCTGGGTGTTCATCTGCGAGGGCTGTTTCTCCTGCATCTTTCTGGATTTTTGGGATTTTCCTTTTTTCTTAAGTTCTGTTCGGGATGAGGAAAGGTGTAGGGGGCTGGATCAGGGCTTCTGTAAATAGCTGATAGATATGTTTGCTGGGTGTCGGGCCCCCAACAATCTGACAAGGAGTACTAAGCTGGAATACAACTTTAGAGATCCTTGAAGGCATCCAAATTAGTACACCTGCAAGGAGATTTGAACCAGGCATCCAACTTTTCCTGTTTGGACTATAGCTCACATATAAACTCCTGCAGGGAGCAGTCCTCTCTCCAGTTACTCCCTACACCATTCAAGGGACTTTCCTGTTGGAGTCTCTGCCTATGCACATGACTGCCCTGATATACAACCTTCTAGTAACAAACCTGGGTAGAGAGGTTCCTTAACCTCTTATGGACACAGGGCATACAGGTACGCCCTGCTGTCCCGGTACTTAAGGACACAGGGCGTACCTGTACACCCTGTGTATTTGCCAATCACCGCCGCGCGGCGGGCGGTGATTGGAACTGGGGGCCTGCTGAAATCAATCAGCAGGCACCCTGGGTCAATGCCGAGGGGGGTCCTGTGATCCCCCTGTATCGGCGATTGCTGCGGATTAACCCCTTCTATGCCGCTACCACAGCATAGAAGGGGTTTGTGTTTGAGGGAGCGCATCGTGTCCCCGCACTGCTGTGGCGGGGACTTGATGTCTCAGAAGGCAGCCCGATGCTGTGCAGAGGCTGCCCAATGCCTTGCACGGCCGCGGGAACTGCCTTCTACAGGAGCCGAGGAAATCCAGCCTCAGGCTGGGTCTCCTAGGCAACCTTGTTAGTGTAATACACTAACAGGCAATGCATTACAATACATATGTATTGTAATGCATTGCAGAGGGGATCAGACCCCCAAAAGTGAATGTCAGAAATAAAGTAAAGTAACAAAAAGTTTAAAAAAAAAAGTGTTTTTTATAAAATTAAAAAAGTAATAAAATTAATAAAATATAAAAAGAAAAAAAAAATACGTACAGCAGTTTACGACCACATATGGGGTGTTTCTGTAAACTACAGAATCCAGGCCATAAATATTGAGTTTTGTTTGGCTGTTAACCTTTGCTTTGTAACTGGAAAAAATGGATTCAAATGGAAAATCTGCCCAAAATTTGAAATTATGACTTTTATCTCTATTTTTTATAAATTTTTGTGGAACACCTAAAGGGTTAACAAAGTTTGTAAAATCAGTTTTGAATACCTTGAGGGGTGTAGTTTGTAAAATGGGGTCATTTTTGGGTGGTTTCTATTATGTAAGCCTCACAAAGTGACTTCAGCCCTCAACTGGTCCTGAAAAAGTGGGTTTTAGAAATTTTCTGAAAAATTTCAAGATTTACTTCTAATTTTCTAAGCCTTGTAATGTCCCCAAAAATAAAATGGTATTCCCAAAATGATCTAAACATGAAGTAGACATATGGGAATGTAAAATAATAACTATTTTTGGAGGTATTACTATTTATTATAAAAGTAGAGAAATTGAAATTTGTTAATTTGTTAATTTTCTAAATGTTTGGTAAATTTGGTATTTTTTTATAAATAAAAATGAATTTTTTTGACTCCATTTTACCAGTGTCATGAAGTACAATATGTGACGAAAAACAATCTCAGAATGGCCTGGATAAGTAAAAGCGTTTAAAAGTTATTACCCCATAAAGTGACACTGGTCAAATGATGGCCTGGTCCTTAAGGTGAAATATGGCCGTGTCCTTAAGGGGTTAAACCATACTCCTGAGAACAGGAGTTAGATATAGCAATTTCCACTTTAGACAAGCGTAAAATATTTATCTTATGCATGAGATTAACAAAGTTTGCTCCACCCAGGAAAGAACTATAAAATATTGACCCAGTGGTACTGAGTCCTGCAGTGTATGCACAAGATATACTCCTCTGTCCTGCTGGCACTATGGTACATGGAGAGGTACCATGCACTATGTATGGTGGGGTTGTGCTGAGATAAGACTGGTCTGGGATGGGATTTTATTTCCACCTTATGTCATATTACTGGGAAGAGAGTCAATAGCTTCCCACAAATAGTGTTATTGTCATTACTCCTAGGGTCCATTGGTACAAAAAAAAGAGATCCACTTAAATTTTTCCGCAGCACAATATGTGTTACCACGCCATCGAGGTATGACTCATATTCCCTCTCTACCAGAATAACAACTAGGGATGTCCCACCTATTCTGGATTGAGGAACTGTCTGCAGAGACTTCAGGTAACAATGAAACATTCCTACAAAAATTCACTGGACCTCCCAACCTTATTTTCCCAAGGATATAATTAATTTTCATTGTATTTTTCTCTCCAAGTCAATATTGGACTATTACCCTTATCTTTAATATCTCTCTATTCCTCTATTTCCATTCCCTGTCCCCTTTTTTCTTCTTCTCTCTTTTTTCTGCATTTCTTCTCCTCTTTTAGTCTTGCTGTTTTCTCTTAGTTGTTTAATTGTTAGATCTCCCCCTGTCCACTCTATCTAAAGAGTGACCCATAAAATATGAGAAATGTTGTGGCCATGATACCCCCTTTTTGCACCCATAGACCACTGATGACCATGTAATAATGGGTGATTGATGACTTTTGCGATACTCTGTCTAGGAATAATTGAGGGACTTGTGGTGGCGAGGGAGGCTGTGTCTTGTTATGCCCTGTATTGTAATAGTTTTTTTTTTGTTCCATTAAGATTTGTCCTGCAAGGCCTCATGTTTTGCACTTTTCTTTTATGAAAATTAATAAAAAGCGATTGAACATAAAATAAGGTATATTAACTCATTTCAAATATCCATCTAGAACACTTGTAGAAAAACAGCATATGTTTTCCAACATGACTCATTGCATCCACTATTCAGCAACCTGCATCTGGTCTTCTGACTTATTTTTCAGTTGCAGTCCAGCAATTATTTAAAGTGACCCTCAGGGGAAAAAATAATCACCTTTGGGTGCAGTTTAATAATTATAGAAATATAACCATCTCCCAGTGTAGTCGTCCCAGGATCAGTACATAAAATTGCAAAGCAAGTAATATACCAAACCCTTGATAGTTATCTATGTTATGTAGCAGCTGCAGATCACCACAAGTTGACACCCATGAAACCATATCTCCTACACCATGTAGAGATAAACAGTTTCATTTGTTAATGCCATCTAAAGAAATGCCTTTATATGATACATAAATGGAAATGCATTGTCTCTCAGATAGATAGATAGATAGATAGATAGATAGATAGATAGATACAATTTAGCCATCAAATTCTAATGGGTCAGCATAAATTAGATCCAAATAAAAAGTGACCCAATTGCCTGAAAAGTCGTGTATGACACTCTGGGGTCTCCTATGACTGTATCCAACCCCCTTCAAGCTCTTTAATGCCAAGACAGCATAAGGGTCCATTCAGACGTCCATTGAATGGGTCCAGATCTGTTCCGCAATTATGCGCACAGTGTGCTGTCCGCATCCGCATTTCCGGTCTGCGACCCCGAACCATAGAGCATTTCCTATTCTTGTCCGCAGGTGCAGACAATAATAGGAATGATCTATTAAGTTGCCGGTGATGTGCGGCGCCACTATGAACGTCTGAATGGACCCTAAGTAATGGGAAAGTATTTATAAACACATGGTTCCAGAAGAAGCAATGGCTTATTGTTTTTAATAAGCAGTCCAAAAAGTTTCCCTTTTTGGGGAGTAGCAACAGGTTTAGTGTTATTTTAAAGAACATTATCACTGGTAAGTGAAAATGCAGTGGCTTTTTTTTTTTTAAGTCATAGGCAGTTCTATTAGGAAAACGAGGCATGCACATGGCTGTAATCCGTGTTTTTTTGATCCGCAGTTTATGGACCACAAAATACACACGGCCATTTGCATGAGACCCAAGGTAGTAAAATAACATCTTTATCAGTGCTCTCAATGTCAAATGAAAAGGAAATGGGATTATATTTATTCAAATAAAATGTCTCACAATTATGATGCATTTTGGGTTTCTCCCATTCCCCATATAAATTACACGCAGAGGAAAGTGGAGAACCCTTAATTATTGTGAGACATTTATTTTAATAAATATAATCCAAGATATGAAGATCGCTAGTCCTTTGAAGATGACAGCATTTTTGTTACTGCCTTATCCTGGATGACTTTATAAAAGTCTCAGGGTTCTTTCAATTTAATTAAAAGTTGTAGGCACCAATCCCTTTTAGAATATATTATATTGATTATCTCCCCCACCCACTGATTTTCAGGGTGGTACAATCATTAGGTAAGACAAGGCAGATCTGGGACATTTTATTCAATCTAAAACCAAACAAAAGGGCAAAAAATGTCTAAGGTACAATTAACTTGAAACAACATGGCTACTGATTAATCTGACCTCTACAGGTACAATAGTATTTTGTGATAATCACTAAAAACCAAATATAGCGACCACAGCATGTGAAAATGTACCAAATTGTATGTTCGCATATACAAATATAAAAAAGTACAATAGTGTACCCTATATGGGCTCATCAAACAGAAACTCTATTAGAAAGCACCATGGATGCCATCATTAATAATCAAACCAAACCTTGTGTGAGATTATGTTGGTGCTTTCTATGTCCGTTTACTGACTGTACTCACGCTATGTGTAAGGAGGCAAACTGTGTCCGAAATGTGTAATGTCCGTGGACATTTTAACATGCATAAAGAAAAAGCTTTAAATTTTTCTTCCTGGCATTGGATTGTTTGTACTTATCCACGATGGACTGGAGCAGGGTCTGAACTGCCGGGGTTTTGGAGTGTCATGGAGCTGGTTTACTTACTACTCGTTCTCATAACATTAATTCCTAAAAAGCCATTAAAGGGAACCTGTCACCTCCAAAAACCATCCCAAGCCGACAGCAGTACCTGACCGTAGACAGCAGCGAGTTTCCGACGATAATCTTCTTCCTGAAGGCCGATGCGGCTAAAGCTCAGAGAAGGTTCTTTTATCCCCTGCCGGCGCGCTTCTCTAGTCATGCTTGAAATCAAGGGGGCAGCGGCCTCCTTGCGTCAAGTCAAGATAACCACGCCCCCTTCCTGCCCCTTCGCTGTGACTGACAGCGCTTATGCAGAGAGTTCGGCAAAGCCAGTCAAACTGCCGGGTGTCAGTCACAGCGAAGGGATAGGGAAGGTGGTGTGGTTATTTTGACTTGAGGCAAGGAGGCCGCTGCCCCTTGACTTCAAGCATGACTAGAGAAGCGCGCCGGCAGGGGATAAAATAATGTTTTCTGAGCTTTAGCTGCATCTGCCTTTAGTAAGAAAATTATCATCGGAAACACACTGCCGGCTACTGTCAGGTACTGCTGGCGGCCTGGGATGGTGTTTGGAGGTGACAGGTTCCCTTTAAACCTACTGTCAGTCACAGTGGGACACCACAGACTGCAAATCGTAGTGTACTCCCATGCAGTGCCAGCTACAATGCGTCCCCTGTACAGCTTGACACAGTTTGCCTCTACATAGTGCAACTAAGAGTATGTCCCCCAATTAGTGCCAGTCCCATACATTTCCCGCCAGTGTGTGCCCACATACAGGTGAAACAAAAAAAAATTGAATATCGTGAAAAGTTAATTTATTTTTGCACGATATTCAAATTTTTTTTAGTTTCACCTGTACAGTTGCATACACAGTGTGCCCATAAAACCTAGCCAAAATACCTCCCATTTCCAGCTATAATGCCCCCATATTACTAGCTAGTCACAGTCTGCTACAATAAACAGCCCCTCTGCCTACCCCTCCTGGCAGAGGTTACTCCAGGAGAGATCAGCGGTGCCTGGGAGATGCTGCTCATCTATGTATAGAGGGCACACATTAATACTAATTACACAGATATATAAATGTAAATCAACTACGGAGGTCACAGGAACCCCATTCTCACAATAGTGAAGGGTTCCCTAGATGAGACTGTGGATATGCCATACATGTGTTAGATGAGAATACCCCTTTAATAGTCATTGATATGCATTATAAATTGCAATGTAATAACATATTATGGTATCTTTCATTTACATGACACCTACACAGAAAAAAAAGGAACGTACTTTCGCCATCTAAACCAACACGTTGTACCAGTGAAACCGGAGGAGAATTTTTATTAGTGAGCAGTGTAACTACTTTAATGATTTATTTTGCTTGTTCAGCTCCTGTGTGATAATAATTAGTGGTACATTTACGATCAGATTACGCCCAAATGCAGTCGCCTCCCATCGCATTGACGTGGTGATACACTAATCATTTTCCAGCGCAGCATACAGGTTTGCGATCTAGGTCAAGGAAACAAGCTAAGCCACTCCAGGATGCAAATGAGGACAAGTGACAGCTCTGCCCTGCACTTTCTCCAAGTCAGAGTGTACTGCGGAGAATCCTGGCTGCTCATTTCCACACAAGTACATTGCTACAAAGCCAGCAGAAATAGATTACACAGTTTATGTGAACTCTTTAGCCTTTTATCAGCCGCATTAATTACTAACATAAGAATGCTGAATGAAGGAAACATATAGCTGAACAGATAACAAAAGGTAACTCTCGAACCCGTCCTTAGACTAGGGAGTACAGACTATTCATCCCATTTATTTACCATCTGCGGAAAAAGTCATGTCTTAAAGGGAAATCACAAGACTCCATGGATAGAGACTACTGCCACTAAGGGTAAAAAGGGAGAGCAACAAGAGACTTTTATCAGCTTTCAATCAATACTACAATGAGATATGGTGCAACTGCATGGTACTACTTCTGGCAGAACACCGGTATTCATGGCGCTAGTGTAACCTCAGGCAGATTACTTAAAGCGGCCTTCCAGTTCAAGAAAAACTAGTTCACACTAACTGGGGAATGAACAGAACTAGAGATGAGTGAATCGAAGCTGACTGTGGCAGACCTCTCTGCCTTTGGATTACTATATAAAACTGGATTCATCTCTTTGTTCAGCGGTTGCTGGTTGTTCGCCCAGATCAGAGCTATCCAGGGATGTGTAGTTTATGGGGATATGTGGGGTTTTGGGGGTTTTCTGTGTTTTGGGAAAGGTTTTTCTGCCTGTGAGTGATAAAGTTAGCTGATTGTGTTTGTTAATTATATCACATGCAGAGCCCATTGTGTTTGCTAATTGTGTCACTGGCAGAGGGGGGGTGGGGTCTGTGTACATTTGTTGGAAGACCTGCATAAAAGGCTGACATGTAACCCGTTAAACAGTTCCTGCTTGACCCTCAATACAGAGCCTCCTCTCGTACTTGGCGGGGAGGGGGGGGCGATCATTCGTATGATTCTGCAATGTTTGGTAGCCGACTTCATATTAGGGGAAAAGAACAGCTTTGGCAGCATTAACCCCTTTACCTACTCAGGGTGCCGTAACAACCCCAGAAGGACAGCTACAAGCTGACCTAAGAAAATGGAGGCACCGTATGAGCAACTAAAGTTATCTACCCTCAAGGATTTGCTGGAGAACTGGGGTCGACCAGCTAGTAACCGCAAAAAGAGGGATATTATTTCAGAATTACTAGAGATGGATCGAGCCAAAAGGATTGTCGAACCAGAGAGGACACCCGAAGAGGTGAGTTTTGACCAGGCCGTTCAGATAAGATTGGCACACTATGGACCAAATCCACCAATGGATATAATAAGACAAGTCATAGAGGCCGTGGATGCTAACTAGGGTTGAGCGAACCCGAACTGTAAAGTTCGGATTCATACTGAACTTTAGGATTTTTGGACCCCGGACCCGAACATTTCAGTAAAAGTTCAGGTTCGGGGTCGGTGTTTGGCGAGTTAATGGCGATTTTTGAAAGGCTGCAGAGCAGCCAATCAACAGGCATTTAACTCTGTGCCCTTAGAAGCCATCACAGCCATGCCTACTAATGGCATGGCTGTGATTGGCCAGTGCAACATGTGACCCAGCCTCTATATAATCTGGAGTCACGTAGCGCTGCACGTCACTCTGCTGTGTAGGGATAGGATGCTGCTGCTGTGAGGGAAAGAATAGGAAAGAAACTTTAATCAGAACTGCAATTGAACTCAGCGATCTACAAAGATTTAGTTGTGTGGGTGCAGTGCACAATCTTTTTACCCTGCCCTGAGCCCAGTGACAGAGAAAAATAACTTTTATCCGTCTGTTAGTTAGGTGGGCAGCGGCGGCCATTTTATGCAAGCTCAGTACACCAGCACTGCAAATGTGCTTTTGTGACATTCAAATCCATGCTTGAAATTCTGCAATAATCTGGGTTTTAAAAAACACAAATTTTTGGCAATAACCTCCATCTTGGAGGTTATTGCCGCATTAGTCAGTGTGCAATTTAAGCTAGAAATACAGCTATAATTTTCTGGGTTTTAAAAAAACACCCTTTTTGGGCAAAATACAAAATTTTACTGTCACGAACCGGCAGGACAGGTAGTGGATCCTCTGGACCAGAGAGGCGATGGCGCGGGTTGTACTAAAGGACCGGTTCTAAGCAGTTACTGGTCTTCACCAGAGCCCGCCGCAAGGCGGGATGGATTTGCTGCGGCGGTAACTACCAGGTCGTGTCCCCTAGTAACAACTCGACCTCTCTGGCAGCTGATAAGGCGTGGTACACAGGGAGAAGGCAAGAGGGTAGTCGGACGTAGCAGAGGTCAGGGCAGGCGGCAAAGATTCTAAGGCGAGTAGACGGTAGCAACGGGTTCGGCAACAGGCAAGGCAAACAAACACTGTGGAACGCTTTCTCTGAGGCACAAGGCACAAAGATCCGGCAGGAAGCTGTGGGAGGAGAAGGTATAAATGGGCAGTGCACAGGTGCAGCCTAATTAAGTCAGCACTGCCTCTCACAAACCTTAACCCTTAATATCCCTTTTGGACCAGGCACCAATCACTGGTGCACTGGCCCTTTGAATCTAAGAGTCCCGGCGCACGCGCGCCCTAGAGAGCGAGGACGCACACGCCGAGACACTGGAGTGCTGCCTGGGGGCATACGCTGTGAGCGCTCCGCGGCCAGCAGGGGACCCGGAGCGCTCAGCGTAACATTTACAGCCCTTGCTGCATCTGTACGTGTGAAATTCAAGCGTTATATACTGCTGTCATATTCTGTTATTAAAAAAACTCTCTTTTTGGGCAACGTACTTAATATTGCAGTCTTTGCTGCATCTTGTAATGCAAGGCACCAACGAAACAAACCAGTGAGGATGAAGTAAAAGGGGTTTATTAACAAAATAAACAAAGTCCAGGTAAACCTTACTGGGCAAACGTCAGGCAAACAAAAAACAAAGGAAAGCCAGGAGTAGTCCCGATCCATGCATAAGTCTCTGTGCAACTTGACAGGTAAACGGATGCGTCATGGAAAGTCCCAGGTCTTGGGTCCCACTGGAACGGACAGGGTCCCAGCAAACTTCAGTCAGTGGCTAGCAGTACTGACCTGCACCTGGATAAGGAAGGATAACGGTGGGCACTGACCGACCTGGGAGGCCACCTTTTATGTGCCTGCTAACAAATCCCAGGGCGCCAAGTGTCCACTCCCCATAGGTCATGATCCTGCCCTACACCTGTGTACAAGGCTTTGGTCGGTCATTAGTCAATTAGACCAATGCCAGCCCCCTAATCTGCTTTGAACTTGCGGCCAGGTGCTATTCCCTTCGCTGGCCGGCAAAGCGCATAAGAAGCGCGTACGTGCGACCGCGTATCCCCTTGTGAACCCGTTTTAGAACGTAAATGCGGATGCACGACAGGCTCTGCGAGAGTGCGCGAGCGCGTCGACATGGACACTGGAATGGAATTCGCAATAGGTATCGGGGACAAGCTTGGCCGCAGCGTACTGCCACTAGCCCGGCCAAGCTGTCCCCGAAAGCCATGCGTTCTTCCCCTCCGACGCACATGCGAACACATCCCCGCGTTGGTTCGCGAAGGAGTTGGAGCTGGTGTATAAATGGAGACACACGTAACCTGTCCCGCAGCTCCACGAGGACCCTTTTTGGCCACACCGGAGTGCGAGACAGGTGAGGATCTTACACATCTGTTATTGTTAAAACAAGCTTAAAATACTTCAATACATTGCTACAAAGCCAGCAGAAATATATTACACAGTTTACGTCAACTCTTTAGCCTTTTATCAGCCGCATTAATTACTAACATAAGAATGCTGAATGAAGGAAACATATAGCTGAACAGATAACAAAAGGTAACTCTCGAACCCATCCTTAGACTAGGGAGTACATACTATTCATCCCATTTATTTACCATCTGTGGAAAAAGTCATGTCTTAAAGGGAAATCATAAGACTCCATGGATAGAGACTACTGCCACTAAGGGTAAAAAGGGAGAGCAACAAGAGACTTTTATCAGCTTTCAATCAATACTACAATGAGATATGGTGCAACTGCATGGTACTACTTCTGGCAGAACACCGGTATTCATGGGGCTAGTGTAACCTCAGGCAGATTACTTAAAGTGGCCTTCCAGTTCAAGAAAACTAGTTCACACTAACTGCGGAATGAACAGAACTAGAGATGAGTGAATCGAAGCTGACTGTGGCAGACCTCTCTGCCTTTGGATTACTATATAAAACTGGATTTGTCTCTTTGTTCAGCAGTTGCTGGTTGTTCGCCCAGATCAGAGCTATCCAGGGATGTGTAGTTTATGGAGATATGTGGGGTTTTGGGGGTTTTCTGTGTTTTGGGAAAGGTTTTTCTGCCTGTGAGTGATTAAGTTAGCTGATTGTGTTTGTTAATTATATCACATGCAGAGCCCATTGTGTTTGATAATTGTGTCACTGGCAGAGGGGGGGGGGGGGGGGGGGGTTTGTGTACATTTGTTGGAAGACCTGCATAAAAGGCTGACATGTCACCCGTTAAACAGTTCCTGCTTGACCCTCAATACAGAGCCACCTCTCGTAATTTTCTGGCTTTGAAAAAACACAAATTTTTGGTAATACCCTCCATCTGGGGCCTCTGCTGCATTAGTCAGTGTGCAATTTAAGCTAGAAATACAGCTATAATTTTCTGGGTTTTAAAAAACACCCATTTAGGGCAAAATACTTAATTTGCGGCCTTGTCTGCATCTGTCAGTGTGAGAAACACGCTATAGATACTGCTGTGCTATTCTGGTATTAGAAAAACACCCATTTTGGGCAAAATACTTAATTTGCGGCCTTGTCTGCGTCTGTACGTGTGAAATTCAAGCGTTATATACTGCTGTCATATTCTGGTATTAAAAAAAAACACATTTAGGGCAAAAATCTTAATTTTGCAGCCTTGTCTGCATCTGTACGTGAGAGATACACCCTTTAGATACTGTTGTTCTATTCTGCTATTAAAAAACACCCATTTAGGGCACAAAACTAAATTTTGCAGCCTTTGCTGCATATGTCATTGTGAGATACACCCTTTAGACACTGTTGTTCTATTCTACTATTAAATAAACACCCATTTAGGGCAAAACTCTTAATTTTGCAGCCTTTCCTGCATCTGTCATTGTGATATACACCCTTTACATACTGCTGTGCTATTCTGCTATAAAAAATAAAATAAAAATTGGTAAAAAATCTTAATTTGCGGCCTTGTCTGCATCTCTTTGTGTGAGATACACCCTTTAGATAATGCTGTGCTATTCTGGTATTTAAAAAAAACATACATACTGCTGTGCTATTCTGGTATTAAATAAACACCCATTTTGGGCAAAAATCTTAATTTGCGGCCTTGTCTGCATCTGTACGTGTGAGATACACGCTTTAGATACTGATGTGCTATTCTGGTATTAAAAAAACACCCATTTAGGGCAAAAATCTAAATTTTGCAGCCTTTGCGGCATATGTCATTGTGAGATATACCCTTTAGATACTGTTGTTCTATTCAAAACATTCATTTAGGGCAAAAAACTAAATTTTGCAGCCTTTGCTGCATATGTCATTGTGAGATACACCCTTCAGATACCGTTGTTCTATTCTGCTATTAAAAAAACACTGCTAGGAAATTTAAGTTTCATGATTATCAATAGTCACAGCTAGAAGAAATGTTGTGATTAAGATAAAACTTAAATAGTTTATTAGATATACACTAAAACTAGGGAGAAGTGTGTGAGTCCCTAAATCTACAAACAAACAAAAATTATATACTATTGTAGTGTCCCACTAGGTAGGGGTGGGCACTACACAAGGGTCAATTGGTGTGCGCGTTACTCCTACTCACAAGGAACAGAAGTGTCATATTTAATTGTGCATTTAATGTATGTTTTAATGTGTTGTTATATGCAATGTTCCCCTGTATGATGCAGCAGCAGGCCTAGTTGGGTGTAGTTAGACATCCCAGACACTAGAGGGGGATAGGGAGCCCCTAGTATAAATGTCCAGGCCCAGACAGGGAGAGTTAGTGCAGAGTCAGGAGTCTGAGAAGACAGAGGTTAAAAAGCCTGCTCCTGACATGCAGCTGGATAGCCCTGGCTGCTAGTGATGTCCAGGAGGCTAGTGAGAAGCTCCAGCCTGCCTGAGAACAAGAGAGCCTTAGTTAGCTCTGAAGACACCCCAGTCGCAGGACCCAACCTCCTGGGAGAAATCCACAGTTATCCACCTTACAGGGGAAGGCGATCCAGGGTAAGCTACGTAACCCTGATGGGCAGATTACACTAGAAAGTGCAGCAAGAATATAATACCTGAGGAAGAAAGTAACCAAGGATTTAAGCCACCCTTTTAGGCATCCGGGCCTTGGGAGATAAAAGCCAGAGCAGGAGTTCTAGAAAGGACAGTGTACATTGATTCTGAGGAAAGGTACAACCTGCTGCTGAGTGCTTGGGAATTTACCCTCTGCGTATCTTGCATGAATATTGCCTGCCATTTTGTGAATAAGCCTCCTTGTGGAACTGTGTTTTGAAAGACTGTACTCCTACCTGCTGTACAAAGTTGGATTGTTCAGTAAAGTTACGTTTGGTTCACTATATACTTGTGTACTTCCATCATTCCAACCACCAACCGGCGTGCCACCGTCCAAAGGCACTGGCGTCACGAATACAACAGGGACCTTGCCCCAGGCACACAAAATACCTGTAACATCCAGGGCACCTCATCCACCATCAGGCCTGGTCCCTATCTACAGAGCGTGCCCCAGAGGAACCGTGTCTACCTCTCCTTCACTGCCACGCGCCTGCCCAGGGTTCTTCAAATATAGTGAGTACCCTCGATTGCCCATAACCGTGACCTCACTTCGTCATACCCTGCAGGTCTGGCGTGTTGCATAAATTGGCGTCACGAACGGGATCCGAATATTCCTGCGCCATAGCGGATTTAAAAACTGTGTGCTGAAAATTGTCTTAAAGTGACATGCCCCAATTGTTTGGGCCAAAGTGAACTGTAATGATTGCGGTGTGAAAATAGCATTGTGTGGACTGTTTTCTACTTATTTAAGCCACCGCTAGCTGTCAATGAATAGACAGCTATTTTGCTCAAAGATGGCCGCTTAGCTTGATTGAAATTGTTTGCTGCGTCATCTTCATCCTAAATTGGCGGTAAAAATTGGCGCCTTCTGCTAAAAGTGCGGGAAGGCTGTATGCTGGCGCCACCGCCCTGTCTGGACATTTGCATGTCTGCTGTAATGGACTCCGCCTCCCCCATACTGGAGTACCTGGGGGGCGGCCTCCCAGTGCAATGGGAGGCTCTGTCTGAACTTGTTGGCGCCACCCTGTCGCTCTCCAGAGAAGGATCGAGAATGTTGAGGAGTGAGGACTATTCTGCTGAGATGTCCGCGCCTGATTTGTTAACCATGAATGTCACTGGTGTAGAGCAAGAGGACGCTCCACCGGCCTACTCTCCGGGACCGGAGAGACCCGCCTGCCCGCCACCGAGGATGCAACCGGAGACCTATTATGGCTCCTGGAGAGACTTCTTCCAGCCCTCGTTCAAGTGGTCAGCGTTGATGGCAGAGATTAGGGAGGCCGCAATAAAGAAGACAACTAAAACCAAAATATACTATGAAGAACTGGCAAAGACCGTTCACGAGTGCCACACTGACACACAACCCCGCCTGGAAAGGAGGATGGGGTTGGTTGTGGCCTTTGACAAGGACCGAGGCTTCGGTTTTATAAAGGACTATCTCACTGGAAGAGACTTGTATGTCGATTGGAGGTCCGTCAAGCGGAGCTACCTCCCAGAACGTTTACATAACCTCCGCGAGGGAGAGGAGGTTGAATTTACCCCTGCTGAGGGCCTGCGAGGCCCCTACGCCACTGCCGTGTCCCGTCCGAAAAAGAAATCGGAGGACTGGGACCTTGATGAGGACTACTCTGGCTGCGAGCGCAAACCTGTGTGCTCTCCAGAGGACAACCCTGGCTGAGAGCGCGAATCTGGGTGCTCTCCAGGACCGGCCCATCATGCCTTCCAGGACCGGGGCTCTTTCATTGGCCCAAATGTATTCTGGCAACCAACAGTGGTGGAGAAGAGGGTTAGCCCATGGCCCTCACCTGAGTTTCCTCGCAGGGAGAAAACTGTCCGTGAGCTTCAGGATGCCGAGAGATTCCGAGCTACCCTGGAAAGTATCCGCAGAGGGAGGAAAGCGGACGCCTCACCTGAGCCTGCAGCGGCTGCGCAGGACGAACCACCCACCTTCCAAGTGCCGACGGCGACAGCGGAGACCAGCGATCCCGACTCTGACAGCCTGGACGACCAGATTGTGCGGCTGGAGTTAAAGTTACGGGAGCTACGCCAGATTGCCTCCGCCAGGATCCGGACTCCACCTGACCTACAAGAAAGAGGACGTAAGGACTCGGACGTCTCCGGGTCTAAGGTGAGAGTACCTGTCCCTGCCAGTCGTCCCTCCTTAGTACCGGCACCTGCAGTGGGATCCTCTTACGCTGTGCACCGGCGCACAGAGCCAGTCGTCCCAGAACCCACCGGACCGCTTGCAGCAGCGGTACCCAGGCCAGTGCAGCAACCCACGATTGTTATGCCTGCTCCGGTGAGGTCAGCGACTTTGATAACCCCTAGGCCTATGGGGCCTATACCTATTAGGGGTCCGTTTATGTTACAGTTTCCCCCCAATACTGTGTTGTGGGCACATCCATCTGTTGAATCTCAATACAGGCCCAACATACAAATGGAGCCAGGGAGCACCACTGAAATGCAAAGTGGATATGACTTGCCCCTGTGAATTGGCCTGCTAGGCCCTTGATGTTTGCTTTATTTACCAAGGGATCCTAAAGAAGTCTTAACCCTTTCAGGACAGGAGTCCTTCGTTGTTTTGGCCCTCTGTTGCTGCTGCCAGTTACCCACGGCTCAGTGGAGGCGGCAAGCCACTGAAATACCACATGCAGCAAGGCCATCTTGTTTACAGGATCTCCTGCCTGCTTTCTCAGAATGAAAACCCAGTTGTGCCTGTTTTCATAAGTGCACCTTTAACCCTTTAACCCCCTTTTCAGGTTGATTACGGGTATTACAGCACTTGTTTTATATATGCCATTTGAATAATGTGGACTATTTTATGTGCTGCTATTTTATTATGCAACTTAAATTTCAAGAATTGGGCCCAGGGATAGACTCAAATGCACATGAGCCTCTGAGATTTTGCTACTATTTTAAAGTATTGTGCCCAGAGATGGACTCCACCTCGTGCGAGCCTCTGTGATTCTATCTGCCTCTCTAGTTTCATCTGCGATATCTTTACTTGGCTGTGGATTAAACAAAAAGAAAAGAACCTGGGTACGGACTCATTTTATATGCTTTGAGCCTCCAAGAATTGTTATTTAATTGTTTTTACATTTTCCATGGACTACAACTGTTCTATTATGGACAATTTGCACTTGAAAGTATTATTATGGACTATCCTGGTATTTACTGTTACGCTGTGCCAGGTCAGCGCCCCTGTTCCCATTGTGCTATCCTTAGAGAAGAGAACGACGCCCCTATTCACCATTACTTGCTCTTAATCCAGTGGAACTGCCTGATGTATACATGTAATGTATCTTTGCAAATGTAGATGTGTTTTCCTGCTTTGCTTTATCTTCCCCATTACAGGTGCAGTATCCAGCTGTGCAGAGACCCTCCATGTTGCGCCGAGGACGGGCAACGTTATAGCGTGGGGGTATGCAGTGTCCCACTAGGTAGGGGTGGGCACTACACAAGGGTCAATTGGTGTGCGCGTTACTCCTACTCACAAGGAACAGAAGTGTCATATTTAATTGTGCATTTAATGTATGTTTTAATGTGTTGTTATATGCAATGTTCCCCTGTATGATGCAGCAGCAGGCCTAGTTGGGTGTAGTTAGACATCCCAGACACTAGAGGGGGATAGGGAGCCCCTAGTATAAATGTCCAGGCCCAGACAGGGAGAGTTAGTGCAGAGTCAGGAGTCTGAGAAGACAGAGGTTAAAAAGCCTGCTCCTGACATGCAGCTGGATAGCCCTGGCTGCTAGTGATGTCCAGGAGGCTAGTGAGAAGCTCCAGCCTGCCTGAGAACAAGAGAGCCTTAGTTAGCTCTGAAGACACCCCAGTCGCAGGACCCAACCTCCTGGGAGAAATCCACAGTTATCCACCTTACAGGGGAAGGCGATCCAGGGTAAGCTACGTAACCCTGATGGGCAGATTACACTAGAAAGTGCAGCAAGAATATAATACCTGAGGAAGAAAGTAACCAAGGATTTAAGCCACCCTTTTAGGCATCCGGGCCTTGGGAGATAAAAGCCAGAGCAGGAGTTCTAGAAAGGACAGTGTACATTGATTCTGAGGAAAGGTACAACCTGCTGCTGAGTGCTTGTGAATTTACCCTCTGCGTATCTTGCATGAATATTGCCTGCCATTTTGTGAATAAGCCTCCTTGTGGAACTATGTTTTGAAAGACTGTACTCCTACCTGCTGTACAAAGTTGGATTGTTCAGTAAAGTTACGTTTGGTTCACTATATACTTGCGTACCGCCATCATTCCAACCACCAACCGGCGCGCCACCGTCCAAAGGCACTGGCGTCACGAATACAACAGGGACCTTGCCCCAGGCACACAAAATACCTGTAACATCCAGGGCACCTCATCCACCATCAGGCCTGGTCCCTATCTACAGAGCGTGCCCCAGAGGAACCGTGTCTACCTCTCCTTCACTGCCACGCGCCTGCCCAGGGTTCTTCAAATATAGTGAGTACCCTCGATTGCCCATAACCGTGACCTCACTTCGTCATACCCTGCAGGTCTGGCGTGTTGCACTATATGTTGACACTAGACGCTTGTGAGATGCGTTTAGATCCCACCAGTACATGTGGCTGTACAAGAGGTGCGGAGCCACTACTGCATCAGCTAGTGACACAACATATGTATAGATGCTGGATAAACAGTGGTAACCTAACCCGATGATAGCATCTGTGAAAGAACTACTGTGGCGTGCTCAAATCACAGGTTATCATATGCTATATCATCAAGTAAAAGGTTACCAAGTCTAGGACTGAATATTGCCAGGGGCGAGGAAAGTAACCACCTTTGAGTAGGTGACCCTCATTTAATGAACACAAGGTGAAAAAATCCTCCCTACATGCCCATCCATGCAACAAACATTCAGAGTCCTAACTAATCCAGCAGGGGTCTGTCTGCCCTAAATAGCATGTGGATGCGCTATTTCCGTACCCTAAACCTAATATTGCAGCTCAACGTTTCGCCTTGTGGAGGCTCATGAGGAGCTAGGTTATGTATTGGACAAAGAAACACGTAGGTGCCGTCCGCCTCTGGTGGTGAGGCGACAGCTCCGGCGCTATGATGGTTTAGTTAGGACTCTGAATGTTTGCTGCATGCATGGGCATGTAGGGAGGATTTTTTCACCTGGTGTTCATTAAATGAGGGTCACCTACTCAAAGGTGGTTACTTCCCTCGCCCCTGGCAATATTCAGTCCTAGACTTGGTAACCTTTTACTTGATGATATAGCATATGATAACCTGTGATTTGAGCACGCCACAGTAGTTCTTTCACAGATGCTATCATCGGGTTAGGTTACCATTGTTTATCCAGCATCTATACATATGTTGTGTCACTAGTAGTGTTGATCACGAATATTCGAATTTCGAATTTTTATCGCGAATATAGGCACTTCGAAAATTCGCGAATATTTCGAATATAGTTATATATATTCGCAATTTCGAATATTCGAAAGTAGTGATGAGCGGCAGGGGTCATATTCAAAAATGCACGATTTTTTTTTCTTGAAAAAATCGGCAAGGTAATGATTGTGTAATATGCGAATTTTCGTAATTAGAATTTTCGGATTGGAATTTTTATTGCAAATTTTTCAACTTTTAGACAAAGAAGATTATAGCACTATATTAGCTAAATTGCTCTATATTCGTTTTTTCGAATATTAGCTATATTGCTATATATTCTTGTTTTAGAATATTACAAATATTCGAAAAAACGAAGTTATAGCAATATAGCGAATATTCGGAAAAAAAAGCGAATATAGAGCAATTTAGCTAATATAGTGCTATAATCTTCTTTGTCTAATAGTTGTAATTTTTTCTCATCTGAAGTTCGGATTGGAAAAAAATTACAACTATAAAAAAAAAGATTATAGCACTATATTAGCTAAATTTCTCTATATTTGTTTTTTTCGAATATTCGCTATATTGCTATATATTACGAATATTCGAAAAAACTGTTATAGCAATATAGCGAATATTCAAAAAATCGAATATAGAGCAATTTAGCTAATATAGTGCTATAATCTTCTTTGTCTAATAGTTGTACGTTGAAAAATTCGCAATAAAAATTCGAATCCGAAAATTCGAATTACGAAAATTCGCATATTACACAATCATTACCTTGCCGATTTTTTTCAAGAAAAAAAATCGCGAATTTTCGAATATTCGACGAATATTCTAAAAATATTCACGAAATATCGCGAATTCGAATATGACCCCTGCCGCTCATCACTAGTCACTAGCTGATGAAGTAGTGGCTCCGCACCTCTTGTACAGCCACATGTACTGGTGGGATCTAAACGCATCTCACAAGCGTCTAGTGTCAACATATAGTATATAATTTTTGTTTGTTTGTAGATTTAGGGACTCACACACTTCTCCCTAGTTTTAGTGTATATCTAATCTTAATCACAACGTTTCTTCTAGCTGTAATTCTATACAAAAAACACCTATTTAGGGCAAAAAAAATTATTTTGCAGCCTTTGCTGCATCTGTCATTGAAAGATACACGCGTTAGATACTGTTGTTCTATTCTGTTATTAAAAAAACACCCATTTTGGGCAAGATCCTAAATTTGAGAAATATGAGGAGAGTGTCAAATAAGGGACGTGGCCCCGGTCGTGGTGCTGCTGGTGGAGCTCCTGTTGCAGGGAGAGGATGTGGTCGATCTGTGTCAGCTACAAGCACAAGTGAAACACCTTCCTCAGGTGTGAGTAGGCGACAGAACCTTCAGCGGTATTTGGTTGGGCCTAATGCGGCTCTACAAATGGTGAGGCCAGAATAAGTACAGGTGATAGTAGATTGGGTTGCTGACAGTGCCTCCAATTCCTTCACATTGTCTCCCACCCAGTCTCCTGCTGAAAGATCAGAGTTGGCACCTGCAGCCGATGTCCATCAGTCTTTCACCTCACCTCCTTGCAAATCTGCCAAGCAGTCTGAGCCACAAGTCATGCAGCAGTCTCTTCTGCTTTTTGATGACTCTGTTAGCAGTGTTTTCCAGGGCCATCCACCTAGCCCTGCCCCAGAAGTGGAAGAGATTGAGTGCACCGATGCCCAACCACTTATTTTTCAAGATGAGTACATGGGAGGTCCATAGCAGCATGTCTCGGATGATGATGAAACACAGGTGCCAACTGCTGGGGCTTTCGAAAGTGTGCAGACTGACAAGGAGGGCAGGGGTGAAGACTGGGTGTAAGATGATGTTGAGGACGATGAGGTCCTCGACCCCACATGGAATCAAGGTCATGCGAGTGACCTGTGTAGTTTTGGAATTGGCAATGGTCGCACAGAGCCACCAGCACAGCAGAAGAGGGAGCAGAGGGCCGTCCCCTAGACCAGACCAGACATTAGGGGCAGGCATGTGGGGCAGACATATGGCTGACATTGGGGGGGCTTATGGCTGACATTGGGGAGCTTATGGCTGACATTGGGGTGCTTATGGCTGACATTGGTGGGGGTTTATGGCTGACATTGGGGGCTGATAGATGACTAAAGGTTTGGGAGTGGATCTGAGCCATTGGGGGTCTGATCTGAGGTCTTATAGTGCATCTTATAGGGCGAAAAATATGCAGCAGAGACCAGTGAAGCAGAGACCAGTGCAGCAGAGACCATAGTCAGTTTATATAGTCGTTATATAGTGTTATATATTTTAATATGTACCTTGTGTTTTGTTATGTGCGTGAATCAGTCAGCCCAGCCCACCCCTAAGCCCCGCACCAGACCAATGTCCCACAGAATCATTCAGCTCTCCATCTTCCAAACACTGGAGCGGAAGAGGAAGTACCCCCCTACCCACCCGCGATCCCTGGCCCTGAATGCAAGCATTTCAAAATTACTGGCCTTTGAAATGCTGTCATTCCGTCTGGTGGAGACGGAGAGTTTTAAAAGCCTTATGGCGGTAGCTGTCCCACAGTACGTCGTGTCCAGCCAATAACTACTTTTCCAGGCGTTCCATCCCTTCCCTGCACAACCAAGTGGGGGACAAAATCAGGTGTGCACTGCGCAATGACATCTGTGGCAAGGTGCACCTCACTATGGATACGTGGACCAGTAAGCACGGTCAGGGACGTTATATCTCCATAACAGCACACTGGGTAAATGCAGTGGCGGCTGAGCCTGAGGCAGATAGCAGTTTGGCGCATGTCCTTCCACCACCGAGGATTGCAGGGCACTTTAGTTTGCCTCCTGTTGCTTCCTCCTACTACTCCGCTTTCTCATCCTCTACCGGCTCCTCATCCAGTCAGCGTAACACCTTCACCACCAACTTCAGTACAGCCAGGGGTAAACAACAGCAGACAGTTTTAAAACTTATCTGTTTAGGGACAAACCCCACACCGCGCAGGAGCTGTGGACGGGCCTTGAACAACAGACCGATGAGTGGTTTGTGCCAGTGAGCCTCAAGCCCGGCCGGGTGGTGTGCGATAATGGGAGAAATCTCGTAGCAGCTCTGACTAGCCGGTTTGACGCACATCCCTTGCCGCTGCATAAAGTGCGGGCCGTCTGTGCGCACTTTTGGTGTTCTCACCCTGCTGCTGCTCGCCTGTCAACACTGAAGCGTAACTTCAGCCTTCCCGCTCACCGCCTCATATGCGACGTGCCCACAAGGTGGAACTCCACCTTGCACATGCTGTCCAGACTGTGCGAGCAGCAGCAGGCGATAGTGGAGATTCAGCTGCAGCACGCATGGGTGAGTCGCCCCACGCGACAGCACCACTTCACCACCAATGACTGGGCCTACATGCGAGACCTGTGTTCCTTGTTGCGCTGTTTCGAGTACTCCACCAACATGGCCAGTGCCGATAACGCAGTTCTCAGAGTTACTATCCCACTTCTATGCCTCCTTGAAAAAACGCTGCTGGCGATGATGAAAGAGGATGTGGCACAGGAGGAGGAGGAGGAAGAGGGATCCTTTCATAGGGTTTCTGGCCAGTCATTCACAAGTGGCTCCGAGGGTGGGTTCCTGCACCCACAAACCCAAGGTACACAATTGTCCATGGCCATCCCTGGTGCGTGGCTGGGGGGATACAGAGGACACAGACGATACACCTCCCACAGAAGACAGCTTTTCGTTGCCTCTGGGCAGCCTGGCACACATGAGCGATTACATGAGCGATTACATGCTGCAGTGTCTCCGCAACGACCGCCGAGTTGCCCACATTCTAACTTGTGCTGATTACTGGGTGGCCACTCTGCTGGATCCCCATTACAAGGACAACATACCGTCCCTAATTCCGCCACTGGAGCGTGATCGTAAGATGCGCGAGTACCAGCGCACGCTGGTAGACGCGCTGCTGGTGGCATTCCCACCTGACAGCGGGGGCACAGTGGAAGCACAAGGCGAAGGCAGAGGAGGAGAAAGAGGTCGCCAACGCAGCTGGGGCACCGCCAGCACCTCAGAAGGCAGGGTTAGCATGGATGAAATGTGGAAAAGCTTTGTCAGCACGCCACGACAACCAGCACCACCAGCTGATATGGAATGTCTTAGCAGGAGGCAGCATTTCAGCAACATGGTGGAGCAGTATGTGAATGACTGGTCTGCCCCCTTTAACTTCTGGGTCTCCAAATTGGGCACATAGCCTGAGCTTGCCCTTTACGCCTTGGAGGTGCTGGCCTGCCCTGCAGCCAGTGTATTATCTGAACATGTGTTTAGCACGGCATGGGGCGTTATCACAGACAAACGCAGCCGCCTGTCAGTGAATGTGGACAAGTTAACGTTCATTAAAATGAACCAGGCATGGATCCCACAGGACTTGTCCGTACCTTGTGCAGAATAGACATGTATATCGGCCTTAACCAGCCATTGTTACACTACAGCGTAATTGCTCATTCTTGTATTTTGGATATTTCACACTCTTTTGGAGTGTACCCTAATTAAAAAAAAAAAATTAAAAAAAAAAAATTAAAACCAAAAACCAGTGTTGGAAACCTCGTCCTCCTCCACCGCTACCTCCACCGCCTCCTCAAACTCCTACTCCATATGGACCTCCACCTCATAAATCATTTTTTTTTTATTTGTACGTATTTTATTTTATGTAATTTCACTAATTTGTCTGTTAAATTTTCGGGTGAAATTCAACAATTTTTGGGTGTGATATACCACTGCTATACCTAGTAGACAGGTGAAAAAAATTCACTAATTTGTCTGTTACATTTTCGGGTGAAATTCACCAATTTTTCGGTGTGATATACCACCACTCTACCTAGTAGACAGGTAAAAAAAAATCACTAATTTGTCTGTTAGATTTTCGAGTGACATTCAACAATTTTTGGCTGTGATAGACCTCTGCTATACCTAGTAGACAGGTTAATCAATTTCACAAATTTTTCTGTTACATTCTTGGGTTAACATTTTACAATTTTTGCCGTGAATAAACCCCTGCTCTGCATAGGCGACAGGGACCGAATTTTTTTAAAATAATCTGTTCCATTGGTGGGTGACATTAACCCATTTCCGGTGATGAAAAACCCCTGCTCTGCATAGGTGACAGGGACTTAAATTTCTATAATTCGTCTTTAATTGGCCCTTTCATTCGATCCTTCTGCTTTAATAACTTGTCCCACATTTCCGCTTCATCCCATTGCAGCCATTGACCTCCCTTGGATGAGGTCCTCCTTTCTCAAGCTCCCTCTCCGGCGTGGAACCCTGATTCGCCGATAACCATGATCATCATGGCAGGCTCAGAAAAGAACTTCGAAAGTTGATAGAGAAGATATCCAAATTGATCGTGGACGCCACAGGGATGTGTGATCAGGCAGAAGTTATCTAGAGTCAACAAAGCGGCAGCCGGGCCTCTCCTGGCTAACGTTTCCAAATCCAAAATACCCCAGTGACATTCCCTATAATTTTTTATTAATCATTCCAATAACAGGGCATCTTAAGAGTCCTGTATTGTTATTTATCATCACTACCTCCCCGAGTCAGGAGTGGGTAATTGCAGTGCGCCCCCTCCTTAAATTGGAAGCTTATGCTTCAATACTTTGTCCCACATTTCCGCTCAATTACATTTAAATTTATCCA
This sequence comes from Bufo gargarizans, assembly GCF_014858855.1. Classification (NCBI taxonomy): domain Eukaryota; kingdom Metazoa; phylum Chordata; class Amphibia; order Anura; family Bufonidae; genus Bufo; species Bufo gargarizans. Next base: position 654,321,382 of record NC_058080.1, read on the forward strand.
TTGATCTCCCTTGGATGTGGTATCCCTTTCTCAGGCTCCCTCTCCGGCCTGAAACCCTGATTCCTCGCCACACATGATCACCATGGTAGGCGCAGAAAAGAACATTGAAAGTTGATAGAGCAGATATCCAATAGGATCGTGGACATCATGGGGACGTGCGACATGGTGGAGCAGTATGTGTGCATACGTCTACACGTACTGACTGATGGGTCTGCCCCCTTCAACTTCTGGGTCTCCACATTGGGCACATGGCCTGAGCTTGCCCTTTACCTCTTGGAGGTGCTGGCCTGCCCTGCAGCCAGTGTATTGTCTGAACGTGTGTTTAGCACGACTGGAGGGGGTTATCACAGGTTATATTTCCCAATGTTTTGGGGTGTACCCTAATTAAAAAAAATTAAAAAAAATTTAAACCAAAAATCAGTGTAGGCTACCTTCTCCACCGCCGCTTCCACCTACACCGCCACATCCATTGCCTCCTCAACCTCCTACTCCATATGGACCTCGTCCTCCTAGATCAAGATTATAATTTTGTATTTTTACGTATTTTATGTTATTTAAAGTCATTTCCCTATCCACATTTGTTTGCAGATCACTTGCCATGCTATTAACCAAATTTTGCTGGCATTTTCAGCCCTCTAGCCCTTTCCATGACATTTTTACAGCCATTTTAGTGCTCAAAAGTTCGGGTCCCCATTGACTTCAATGGGGTTTGGGTTCGCGGTCAAGTTCGGGTCCTGAACTCAAACTTTTTTGTGAAGTTCGGCTGAACCGGTCGAACCTGAACATCCTGTCTCAACTCTAATGTTAAGCATCGCCAGACTCAGCAAAGAGGTGCTGCAGCAGCAGGGGTAACAGCAGATCTAGTCGAAAAAAGAAAAGTGCACCTTGCAGCTTTAAAAAATTTTGTGGAAGCTGACGGAGAAATTGACGGGTACCTTGCCAATTTTGAATGTCAATGTGCCCTACACAGAGTACCTGTGGACGAATGGGTCCAAATGTTGTCCAGAAAACTGTCCGGCCGTGCCAGTGAAGCCTTCTGGGCTATTCCTGATGAGGATATCAAGGATTATGGGCTGGCAAAGGAAGCACTATTGGCTAGGTACGCTGTAACGCCTGAGGCATACCGGAGGGACAATACCAAGCAAAGTGGGGACTCTTACACAGAGTGGGCATGCCGCCTACATCGCACGGCATCCCACTGGGTCAATGGATGTCAGGCGGTATCCGGGGAAGAGGTGCTGCAGTTTTTCCTGCTGGAGCACTTTTACGAAAAGCTGAGTCCTTTGATTTGAGAGTGAATCAAAGACAGGAGACCTCTCACTCTACCTGAAGCAGCTTGCCTGGTGGACGAATATACTGATGCCCGCAAGATACCCCTGTGATCAAAGCCACTCCATGACCGGATTACCGACTTATGGCACCACCTCCACCTACCACCTACCAAAATCAGCCCAGGTATGCCCAGTACAACAATCCACAACCACCAAAATGTTTTCAGTGTGACTAAGTCAGACATAAAAACTAGACTGCCCTTTTGAATCCTTCCCTGCCATCTCTGTCCTGGAGGAAGGTGGGAGGAGGGAACCCTCATGCACCAATGCCTGCTGCCCACTGCATCGAAGTGGGGAACACAGCAGAAGAGCACTGGAAAACCTTACATGAGGCTGACCCTGTCCATGCAGCTGCCTGGGATAATCGGCAGCAACACAGACAGACTGTCCTGGTCAATGGGAAAACAGCCAGTGGGCTACGAGATACCAAAGCTACTTTGACCCTGCTACAGCGCAATGTGGTCCAGGAAAGTGAACACACAGGGCACACTGTAGCCATTAGCTGGAACCATCTACCGGTTACCCACTGCCCGGGTTCACTTAGATTGGGGAGTTGGTACGGGACACGTGAATGTGGGCATCATGAAGGAGTTACCAGCTAATATCTTACTGGGGAATGATTTGGCCCCCTTGTTTCTGCATATGCCCCGCTGGGCCCCACAGAGGCTAACCCTATGACTACCCGTGCCCAGACCTGTGCTGCTGGAACCGGCCCACCAGCTTAAGAGACCAAGGTAAGGACACCTACCCCGACAATTACCTTAAAACAGGCCCGCTTAGGCTGGGATACCCCAGAGGCATTTGGGAAAGAGACCCGGAAAGATCCGAACCTTAAGAAGTATAAGGCCAAGGCAGACACCCAGGAAAGGGGAGCAGATGGGGAACTCCATGAGAAGGTGGGGGATAGGCTATATAGGATCCCCAAGAAATCCACGACGAGTAAGACCCCTTCCAGAAGAGACAGCTGGTAGTACCTAAGAAATACCAGTTGGAGATTCTGCGAATCGGGCATGATGTCCCCCTAGCAGGACATCTACAGCCCCGCCGCACAGCCCATAGGATTACTCCGAATTTCTTCTGGCCCGGTTTCAATAGGGACGTGCGACAATATTGTAGGACACGTGTCAACGGGTAAGAAAGCAGGGGGACCACCCTAAGGCGAGACTCATGTCAATGCCTATTATTGGGGAACCCTTCTATCGCATAGCTGTTGACATTGTGGGTCCTTTAGCCAGACCTAGTCCATCTGGGAAGAAATACAATGCCACACATTACCCAGAAGCAGTAGCTATATCCAACATCGAGGAAGAGACAGTAGCCGATGCCCTGGTTAAAATATTCACCCGAGTGGGGTTCCCTAAGGAGATTCTATCAGACGAGGGGACCCAGTTCACTGCTTTTCTCACCCAGCAGTTGTGGAAGGTGTGCAACATTAAGCCCCTGTTGAGTTCACCTTACCACCCCCAGACTGACGGTCTCTGCAAGCGCTTTAATGGGACCCTCAAGCAAATGCTGAAGACCTTAACTGACGCCTGCAGAGACTGGGAGATATTCCTACCTCACCTGTTGTTCATACAGGGAGGTACCTCAGGAATCTACAAGGTTTCTCTCCCTTCGAGTTGCTCTATGGGAGAAGGGTCTGCAGGCCCATAGATCTCATTAGCGGACACTGGGAGGGAGAGACAGAACAGGAGGGGGCCCCCATAGTGCCGTACGTGCTGGAACTCCGGGACCGCATGGAGCAGCTGTCTCTGATGGTAAGAAAGAATCTCCAGGAGGCCCAGGGGAGACAGAAAAGATGGTATGATCAGGGTGCCAGGCAGCGCACTTTCCAGGTTGAGCAAAAGGTCTTAGTGCTCCAACCTGTGCAAACAGACAAGCTGCAGGCATCTTCGCAGGGCCCGTATAACCTACTTTATTTCCAGCTGTGAAGTTGAAAGGATCCAGCGATCCTTTCATGTGAACATGCTGAAGGAGTATCAGGAAAGGCAGGAAGATATCGCTGCAGAAGAACCGGGCTACACGACCCTGGCCGTACATAAGGTAGAGACCCTCGGACAAGCACCCATCAGACAGCCGCCCTACCGTATCCCTGAAGCAGTCCGGGAAGGAATGTGGAAGGAGATACAGATGACTCGGTTAGGAGTCATTGAGAACTCTGACAGTCCCTGGGCCTCGCCTGTAGTCCTTGTAGCCAAGAAGGATGGAATCACCAGGTTTTGCATGGATTACAGGCGACTCAATAAAAAGACTACCACTGACGCCTACCCGATGCCCAGGGTAGATGAACTTCTTGATCGTATAGCCAGGGGACGTTATCTAACTTCAATAGACCTGTGTAAAAATATATTCGCTGCTCAGTGTTGCACTTATCTGTTGAAAAGCCTTTTGTGTTGTGTAAAAGTAGAAAAAAAATTGGGCCTAATTGCCATTCAGCAGTGCAGTGATATATTCTAAAGTCCAGTTTGCTGTGTATTAGTATATTGGATCTAACATTTGATTATTTGATCTAACAGTATGTCAGACAGAGAAGTACCAGGCCCTGCACAGGGGAGTGACAGAGGCCTAAATGTTTCTGGTGCAGGCACGGGTCGCAGCAGAGTAAGGGGGCGTGGCAGAAGTGACATCAAACACCCCCAGCCAAGAGTTGGTGGGTTCCTCTGACAAGACACTTAGTTGGCATGGCCTGGGAGCAGGCCCCATGCCTCCACCTGTCCTGAACCTTTCTCTGTCATTGTCAGTTCCCTCAGCACAAGAAGTATTATATGCCGTAGGCTCGGCTCCACTTTTCAGCGAGGATGAGCTACTAGAGGACAGTTAGCAGCTACTGCCCAGCAAAGATCTGGAGGAGACATTCGCCACTAGAGATGGCCTTGCGGCTCACCCGGTGGTCATTTCTTAGCTCGTTCGCGGTTCGCCGAACATGCAAACATATGGCGATGCCGGTGCCATATTATTTTGCATTGTGCCAAACTTTGACCCATGACACATCCATCAGGGGGGACAGGACAGCTAATTGAGACGTTTACGCACATGGACACACATCCTACCCTATAAATAAACCCAATCTGGCTGCCATTTTACATTAAGTCTTTTGCCAGTGTAGGGAGAGGTTGCTGTGTGAAGCAGAGACAGACTGTTAGAGATACCAAATGCTACCTAATAGAGCCACAAAAGTTCTTTTAAGGACTAGAATAGGTGTACTATCGTGGGGTGTGATATACTTATAATATACTTTTTAAACATAGATAAGTATATTATAGTGCATTTGTATTGTGCAGCAGTTGTGTGCGGTTCTGCTAACATACTGCAGCTATACGGAGGGACAAACGCTATTGGAACAACTAATTGCAACTGGTGTGATATACCAGTTGCCCTTCAAAATAACTGATTGAGGCAGGGGTGTGATATGCCTATAATATACCGTATTTATCAGCGTATAACACGCACTTTTTCCCCCCGAAAATAGGGGGCAAATGATGTATGCGTGTTATACGCCGATATAATGTTAAGAAGCCATGTTTTTACATACCGGAGGTATAACATTAAGACGGCGCAGCGCCTGCCGCAGCTCCCTCCTCATGCGCCGCCTGTCCCAGCTCCCTCTGTCATGCGGCGCCTGCCCCAGCTCACTCTGTCATGCGCCGCCTGCCTGTTCATTCATAAAGTGAGATAAGCAGGCAGGCGGCGCATAAGGAGGGAGCTGGGGCAGGCGGCGCATGAGGAGGGAGCTGGGGCAGGCGGCGCATCAGGAGGGAGCTGAGACAGGCGGAGCATGACCGAGGGAGATGCCGGTCTGCGCTGTCTTAATATTATACCTCCGGTACTACAGTAAGTACCGTACAGCGCGTCTACAATTAGATATAGAGATCAGATTGAATGTTTAACAGTTGCGGGGCCCGGTGTATTAGAGTAGAGTCACTGCACCAGGCCCCGCCATGAGTGTCCCTGCCTCCTCTCTCCACACTGATCCATCTGATGGGGGATCTGTAGATGACACTTATGGGGATCTGTGGATGACATAAGTGTCATCCACAGAGCCCCATAAGTGTCATCCTTTTACATTATTTACCTTATAAGTGGTAATAATATTAATAAAAAAAAGTTCTGAGCTACCCTTATTTTGCTTCAAAGTTCTTTATTTGAAATTTAATTTTTTTTCCTGAAATTTCCCTCTTAAAATGAAGGTGCGTGTTATACGCCTGTGCGTGTTATACGCCGATAAATACAGTAATTTCTATATAGTGCATTTGTATTGTGCAGCATTTGTGTGTGGTTCTGCTAAGATACCGTAGCTATACAGAGGGACAAACGCTATTGGAACAACTAATTGCAACTGGTGTGATATACCAGGAGAAGGAGGAGAAGCAGGCAGAACTCGCAGTGCACAGGAGTAAAAAAGCAGACTGCAAATGTATCTGGAGTGATCCATCCACCATGCACGGTCACATCTGGCGCTCCCAGGATGCCGGCACATGGCTTTGCAGCGTGGGCTTTTTTTAACGTGTCAGCTGCTGACAATAGTATTGCCATTAGTGATGAGTGGCAGGGGCAATATTCGAATTTGCAATATTTCGTGAATATTTTGTAGAATATTCGTCATATATTTGAGAATTCGAGAATTCAAGATTATATTCTTGATTGCGGAAATCGGCAATGTATTATTCACGTAATGCGCGTGAGATACCGGCGTGGGTCACTTATGCTACATTTTGAAAGCTGGTATAAGTTTCCTGAGACTGGAGAAAATGGTTGGCACGGCAGAGCATTATAATAGCTTTATATGCAGATAGAGTGCACCAATATATTTGAGCTTGCGAATTTTCGTCAATTACTGATGCACATATTTTTTTGCAATACGTGCAACTTGTGACATCACAGCACTATGTCTGTAGCATGTTTGTATGGACAGCAGAACAGCTACACTACAGATCAATCTAACCTACACTCTCCTCCCTCCTCCCATTTGTCCTCCGCTCCACCTTCCACTGTGCCATCGTCACGTTCATTTGGCAAAAGGCAGGTTTCCGTGGCCCAAATGTTCGAACGTAAAAAGTTGATGACGCCGGATAACCCTCTTGCCCAACTGCTGACCGCTGGCTTTTCAGAACTGCTAGCCTGCCAACTACTGACATATAAACTGGTGGACTCAAAGGCCTTTAGAAAATTTGTGGCCATTGGCACACCGCAATGGAAGGTCCCCAGAAGGAAATATTTCTCCCAGAAGGCATCCCAGAGCTATATGGCCATGTTCATGTACAAACCGGATTCTAAAAAAGTTGGGACACTATACAAATCGGGAATAAAAACTGAATGCAATGATGTGGAGGTGCCAACTTCTAATATTTTATTCAGAATAGAACATAAATCACGGAACAAAAGTTTAAACTGAGAAAATGTACCATTTTAGGGAAAAATATGTTGAATCAGAATTTCATGGTGTCAACAAATCCCCAAAAAGTTGGGACAAGGCCATTTTCACCACTGTGTGGCATCTCCCCTTCTTCTTACAACACTCAACAGATGTCTGGGGACCAAGGAGACCAGTTTCTCAAGTTTAGAAATAGGAATGCTCTCCCATTCTTGTCTAATACAGGCCTCTAACTGTTCAATCGTCTTGGGCCTTTGTTGCACCTTTCTTTTTATGATGCGCCAAATGCTCTCTATAGGTGAAAGATCTGGACTGCAGACTGGCCATTTCAGTACCCGGATCCTTCTCCTACGCAGCCATGATGTTGTGATTGATGCAGAATGTAGTCTGGCATTATCTTGTTGAAAAATGCAGGGTCTTCCCTGAAAGAGATGACGTCTGGATGGGAGCATATGTTGTTCTAGAACCTGAATATATTTTTCTGCATTGATGGTGCCTTTCCAGACATGCAAGCTGCCCATGCGACACGCACTCATGCAACCCCATACAATCAGAGATGCAGGCTTCTGAACTGAGCATTGATAACAACTTGGGTTGTCCTTGTCCTCTTTGGTCCGGATGACATGGCGTCCCAGATTTCCAAAAAGAACTTCGAATTGTGACTCGTCTGACCACAGAACAGTCTTCCATTTTGCCACACTCCATTTTAAATGATCCCTGGCCCAGTGAAAACGCCTGAGCTTGTGGATCTTGCTTAGAAATGGCTTCTTCTTTGCACTGTAGAGTTTCAGCTGGCAACGGCGGATGGCACGGTGGATTGTGTTCACTGACAATGGTTTCTGGAAGTATTCCTGAGCCCATTCTGTGATTTCCTTTACAGTAGCATTCCTGTTTGTGGTGCAGTGTTGTTTATGGGCCCGGAGATCACGGGCATCCAGTATGGTTTTACGGCCTTGACCCTTACGCACAGAGATTGCTCCAGATTCTCTGAATCTTCGGATGATGTTATGCACAGTTGATGATGATAGATGCAAAGTCTTTGCAATTTTTCGCTGGGTAACACCTTTCTGATATTGCTCCACTATCTTTCTGCTTAACATTGTGGGAATTGGTGATCCTCTACCCATCTTGGCTTCTGAGAGACACTGCCACTCTGAGAAGCTCTTTTTATACCCAATCATGTTGCCAATTGACCTAATTAGTGTTAATTGGTCTTCCAGCTCTTCGTTATGCTCAAATTCCCTTTTTCCAGCCTCTTATTGCTACTTGTCCCAACTTTTGGGGGATTTGTTGACACCGTGAAAATTTTAATCAACGTATTTTTCCTTTAAAATGATACATTTACTCGGATTAAACGTTTGATCTGTCATCTACGTTCTATTACAAATAAAATGTTGACATTTGCCATCTCCACATCATTGCATTCAGTTTTTATTCACAATTTGTTTAGTGTCCCAACTTTTTGGGAATCCGGTTTGTATATCTGGCACACAGTGTTGGTGCCAAGATACATCTGAACACAGACACGAGGTCTGGAAAACACGGGCAGGGAAGGTAAATAACTTTTACTGCCCACTGGGTGAACCTTCTGACGGCTGTCAAGCATGCAACCCGGGGCACCCATGTGGATTTGGTGTTACTGCCACGGATTACATGCAGGCCTGCCTCTTCTTCTCCTCCTCCTACTCCATCCTCCGTCTTCTCCTCGGCTGACTCCTCCTTTTCCACTGCTACCGCCTCTTCTGCTGCACCCCCCCAGCTCCCCAGGACCTATTCGACGTGCAATTACACCTCAGGTCAGACCAGCAATCAGACCCCAATGTTAATCAGACCTCAGCTCAGACCCCCAATGTTAATCAGACCTCAGATTAGACCCCAAATGCCTCAGATCAGCCCCCCATGTCAGCCATCATGCCTATGTCAGCCATCATGCCCCCATGTCACCCATTAGCACCTTATCTCAGCCATCATCCCCCCATGTCAGCCATCAGCCCCCCACCACCAGCACTCTCTTTCTTCTTCTTGGTTCTCGGCTGTCAGCTGTGAAGGCTGCGCACAGTGAGGTCACCTGGTGCGCAGCCCTGCACAACAGAAAGCCGAGCGGAGGACCAGGAAGCGGTGAGTACAGATCCTTCACCATTTCACGGTCCTCCGGTACTAATGAAGCGCTTCCACTTTCTGCGTCTTATAAGGCGAAAAATACGGTAATCACTTGTTCTTTTCTGTACATTGAATAATAAATTTTGGGGCCTGTGCTCCACTGGTCTGAAGTAACATTGTTATCCAATGACCGTCTAATGCACCTCCAGCCACATAATCACTTGATGTTTTCTGTCCGGTGAATGCCTAATTTTTGGGGCCTGTACTCCTGTAGGCTCGAGCAAACCACATTTTTGACAATTTCCATTTAAGAACCATAAAAATGGCCCCTGATTAAAATACATATATTTTGTGGGAATTTTTGCCATTGATCCCCCTCTGGTATGTCACTGTCTATGTTGTGGAACGATTTGTGCACTTCTTGTAAGTATTTGGTGGCTGCAATAATTACCTGAAGGTTTTTCAGGTTCACCTGCCATTAAAGTGAATGGGGCCCGCAGCGAACTTGCGGATCACGAACATTTGATCGCGTTCGTGCATTGTCCCAGCCGATGTTCGTCCATCACTATCCGCCACTTCCTCCAGTAGGCGGACAAGTATTGATGAGAAGAGTGGGGTGGGAGCTGGTGTTGCAAGGGGTCAGGCTCCTGACCCAAAGACAGTTGAAGCGTGGCCAGGGTGCCAATGCGTCAACATATGCAGCATCACCATAAAGTGGCCTGGGAAAACCGTGGCATCACCCAGTGGCACACACACAGTTTCAGGCAGTCAAGGCTCCACCACCTCAGCTGAAGGGAGCTGTCTGTCCTTCCCATCATCTGCTGGTCCTGATGCTCCGGCTCCTCGCCCTCCTACTCTTCATCAGTCATTTCGTCAGCAATCGATCACTGAAGTGGTTGCCAAGAGACAACAGTATGCGAGCACTTATCCAATGGCGCAGAAGCTGAATGTGCTCCTGTCTAAGTTGCTGGTGCTGAAGTTCCTCCCTTTCCAAGTGGTGGACTCTGCACCTTTCAGAGAACTGATGGCTTGTGCTGAGCCAAGGTGGAGAGTCCCAAGTCGTCATTTCTTTGCCCAAAAGGCAGTACCAGCCCTGCACACACATGTAGAATAGAAGGTGGGGCAGTCCTTGAGCATGTCGGTGTCTGCCAAAGTGCAAGGCAGCGCCGACATGTGAAGCTGTAACTACGGTCAGGGACAATACATGTCCTTTACGACCCACTGGGTGAATATAGTTCCTGCACAGCCACACCAGCAACTTAGCCAGGTGATGCCACTTCCGCCTCCACATTGCCCTGCCGTTGGTTCTGCGACAATGTCCGCCCATGCCTCCTCATCCTCCACCGTCTCCTTAGCTTCCACTGCAGGGACAATTCACAGTGCCCCTCCAGCATACCACATGTGCAGGGCACGGCAGTGTCACGCAGTTTTTCACCTCGTTTGCCTGGGTGAACGGAGTCACACAGGGGAGGAAATGCTCCATGTCCTTCATCATAAAAACGAATCCTGGCTTTCCTTGCTACAACTGAAAATCAGAAACATGGTGACCGACAACAGGAAGAACATGCTGTCAGTGCTGCGTCAAGGAGGGTTGAGCCATACGCCCTGCATGGCCCACGTGTTTAATTTGGTTGTCAAGCGGCTCCTGAAGTCTTCCACCCATCTGCAAGATATCCTAAAAATGGCTAGGAAAATTGCATGCACTTCAGCCACTCGTACACCGCAAAGCACATCATCCTTGAGTTGCAGCGGCAGAACAGCATTCCCCAACATATGCTGATATGCAACGTTTCCACCCATTGGAATTCCACCCTCCATATGTTGGACCAACTGTACGAACAGAGAAAGGCCATAAACAATTTTACCAAGCGGATAGGAGTACACTCCTGTGTAACTTCGATGTCAGCCAGAGGCAGCTCATGCGTGACACCTGCCGTTCAAGTCCTCGAACAGATGCTGGTAAATATGGCTGCTCAGGGGACTGGAGATATGGCGCCTAGATCTCACAGCCACATGAGCCCTGTAGGGGCTGAACTGGAGGAGGAGGACATTGGAGCACAAGTAATGTGTAGCGAAATGGGTGATTTTTCTCAAAAGGTGAAAGGAGAGGAGGAGCAGGGCCAGCCAGAGGAGCTACAGGGCGATGAAGAAGATGAGGCAGAGGACCCAGACACACTGTGGCAGTATGCAGTGGAGATGGAGGCAGGAAGTCCCTCCGAGTCACTTGCACAAATGGCCCAATGCATGCTCACTTGCTTGCGTAGTGACAGCCAAATTGTCACCATTTGGCAGAGGTATGACTTCTGGCTCTCCACCTTGTTGGACCCTTGCTACCAGTCCAAAATGGGGGCCTTTTTCACTCACGCTGAGAGGGAGGACAAACTGAACTACTGTAAAGAGTGACAGTTGGCCGCTGTCTATCTGTTCCATCATCCATCCTCTCCCAGTTCTGACTGGGGGGGCCCTCTGTGCTCACGTTCTACTGCCATGGCTTCTGGGGAGGGGTGGGGTGGTAAGAGCAGTACCAGCATCATCAGCAGCAGCCTGAGGCTAGAGTCACTGATGAGCAGCTTTCTTCACCCGCATAGTGAAGAAACTACTCACCAGCAGCTAGACGTAGAGCAGAACCAGCAGGTGGTGGCATACTTGGAGTGCACCCTGCCAGCTGTCATTGAAGATCTGCTGGACTACTGGGCAGCTAAAATGGTTTTGTGGCCGCAACTGGCCGAGTTTGCCCTGGAAAAGCTGTTCTGCCCGGCCAGTAGTGTGGCATCAGAGCGGATGTTTAGTGTGGCGGGGGCCATAGTTACCCCAAGATGAAGTCGCCTGTCCACCCAAAATGTAGAGAGACTGACCTTTGTCAAAATGAATCAGGCTTGGATCAGCCAGGATTTCCACCCACCAATGCCTGATGCATCAGACTAGAATATCCAACACTTTGACAAAAGATAAACACAAAATGCAATCGCACTCTGCAACCAGCACTCTGCCCTGCCTTTATGCTGGATGTTGAATAAGGCATTGGTGTACATTTTGGCCAAAGCGTAATAAGCCACTCACCACGTCAAGGTCACTTTAATGAGTGGTCCATAACACTAGTTCCTACCTTTTATGGGCCATGACAGCCACACAAAGTCCAGGGAGCGCAGGTACAGCATGCACGCCAAGCACACTCTGCTTTTAACCCAGTCCGGTGCCATTACAGCTTTCATCAGATCCAGGGATGGAGAGTGCGATTGCATTTTGTGTTTATGCGTTTGTATCTGTATTTCGCCATAGCAATCTGCACCTGCTAGGGGTTGTGCTGGGCTGAATCCCCCATATTTTTACTTTGACAAAAGAGACAGGTTTCTTCTGGCTTCGTGCCTCAGCTACTATTCTGATGCTGCCACATGTCTGATGCCAAGTGCTCCTTCTTTCACCCACCATCTTCAGCTGGTACTCGTATTGCCACCCACCTCCACACTATGTCATCTTGCCATTCTGTGGCCTCCTGATGTCGCTACCATCTCCACACTGTGTCACCTTGTCACTCTGTGGTCTCCTCATGCTGATTCTATCTCCACAACATGTCACCTTACCACTCTGTGGTCTCCTCATGCTGCTGCTATCTCCACACTGTGTCACCTTGCCACTCTGTGGTCTCCTCATGCTGCTGCTATCTCCACACTGTGTCACCTTGCCACTCTGTGGTCTCCTCATGCTGCTGCTATCTCCACAATGTGTCACCTTGCCAATCTGTGGTCTCCTCGTGCTTCTGCCACCTCCACACTATGTCACATTGCCACTCTGTCGTCTCATGCTGCTGCCATCTCCACACTGTGTAACCTTGCCACACTGTGGCTTCCTTATGCTGCTGCCATCTCCATACTATGTCACCTTGCCACTCTGGCCTCCTAATGCTGCTGTCATCTCCACATTCTGTCACTTGCCACTCTGTGATCTCCTCATGTTGCTTCTACCTCCACACTATGTAATTTTGCCACTCTGTGGTCTCCTCATGCTGCTGCCACCGCCACACTATGTCACCTTGCCACTCTGTTGTCTCCTCATGCTGCTGCCATCTCCACACTGTGTCACCTTGCTACTCTGTGGTCACCTCATGCTGCTGCCACCTCCACACTATGTCACCTTGCCATTCTGTGGCCTCCTCATGCTGCTTCCACCTCCACGCTATGTCACCTTGCCACTCTGTGGTCTCCTGATGATATTGCCACCTCCACACTATGTCACCTTGACACTCTGTGGTCTCCTCATGCCATCTCCACACTCCACACTTTGTCACCTTGACACTCTATGGTCTACTCATGCTGCTGCCACCTCCACACTATGTTACCTTGCCACTATCTGGTCTCCTGATGCTGCTGCCACCTCCACACTATGTCACCTTGCCACACTGTGGTCTCCTCATGCTGCTGCCATCTCTACACTGTGTCACCTTGCCACTCTGTGGTGTCCTCATGCTGCTGCCATCTCCACACAGTGTCACCTTGCCATTCTGTGGTCTCCTCATGCTACTGCCACCTCCACACTATGTCACCTTGCCCCTCTGTGGCCCCCTCATGCTGCTGCCATGTCCACCCTATGTCACCTTGCCACTCTGTGGTATCCCGATGCTGCTGCTATCTCCACACTGTGTCACCTGGCCACAGTGTAGTCTCCTCATGCTGCTGCCATCTACACACTATGTCACCTTGCCACTCTGTGGTCTCCTCATGCTGCTGCCACCTCCACACTATGTCACCTTGCCACTCTGTGGTCTCCTCATTCTGCTGCCTCCTCCACACTATGTCACCTTGCCACTCTGTGGTCTCATGCTGCTGCTAGCTCCACACTATGTCACCTTGCCACTCTGTGGTCTCATGCTGCTGCTAGCTCCACACTATGTCACCTTGCCACTCTGTGGTCTCCTGATGCTGCTGCCGTCTCCACACTGTCATTGTGCCATTCTGGGCCTCCTGATGCTGCCACCACCTCAACAATGTCATTTTGCCACTCTGTGGCCTCATCCTGATGCTGCCGCCACCTCCAGACTCTGTAATTGGGCCACTCTGTGGTCTCCTCATGCTGCTTCCACCACACAACTATGTCATAGGGCCACTCTGTGGACTTCTCATGCTGTTCCCACCCTCCCCACTTCATGACTTGGCCACTATTTTGCTTTTTTGTCCTGGTTGAAATCATCATTTATTTGACTATTCTTCTGATCTGTCAGAAGGAGGGAAAAATGAGACTCAAAACGGATCAGGTCTGTGTAGCAGCTGTAAGGCCTGTATGGTCCCATCAGAATTAGCTTGTGATTTGGTAGCCAAAAGCAGGAGTGGGTACAATACACAGAAGACATGCAAATATTCTATTCACGTGTCAACTGTGTTTTGGATCCACTCCAGTTTTTTTGGGCATTAGCAATACTGATGGATTACTGACCAAATGCTGACCGAGTGAAGGCGGATGCTCCACATAAAGGATCCGTTTTCTGTGGGTTATTGTTCTGACGATTCAGAGAAAGGGCAAAATAATCAGTGACGTCAACACAAACTTACTGCTGACACCATCTCCACCTGTCGGGTGCTCTACTTGTATAAGCGTCTAATAGAACAGGTTCTGTAGACATCTATGTGGAATGAGCTGACGACGGTGTAAAAGGAATGCGCTTCTTCTTGGCGCTAACATCATAGTTATTTGGTCAGTTTTGGCCCCGTGACTGCCAAAATAAGGGAAGTGTGCAATGATTCTAAGAGCGACGCCTGTCATCTGCATGTCAGAGAGACTCACAGTATTATTTCACTACCAAAGCAGACTCCCTATGCTTGGTTCTGCAAGGCACAGTGTTCTACACCACTACGAAGGCTCTCTGCAACCAGGAAATAGCCGTTTAACCAAATTCACTACGAATATATTCGGATTGAGCCAAATTATTCCCAAAAAAATTTGACGGAACGGCGAATCGATTTTATTTTATTTTATTTGCTCATCTTTAAACAGAACACTTACATGATGACCTCCTTTTTATCTTTTTAGTTGCAGATCCACCAATTCTTGAGCTCCTTTTAAGTTATCCAGCTAGCAAATGAGGTAATATGGACAATCACAATACATTAGTAAGTGCCTCATATTAACTTCCTCTACTATTTGTTCGTGATCAGAGTTCTCTCTAACCATATACCCTGCCTGCAGGTGCCAGCTGTATAGCAAAGCCTACACTCACCTGAGCCGAAACTGCATTAAAAATCCTGACATCTGCAGTACAAATATAGCAGATTTCAGGAAGGGGTTAAATAATAATGAATGCCTTCTTTTCATGCAATTCATGTCTTGCATCTTGTTCCATTAATGCTTCCTTTAATAATATTTAGTACGATTAAATATTGTAAGACCTGAAGTAAAATACTAAAAGCTAAAAGTTGGACAGCAATCTTCCACATGTTCCATGTGTTCCTAGAGGATCTCAACTTAAAGCAATATATTTATTTTTTATTTGTAACGTATTCATGGTGCACTCAAAGGAGGCATATAAATCAGAATCATACATTTTTATCTTAAAGGGGTTGTCTGAGTTTCTTTTTTAGTGATATGGGAGCTGGTAAAATTAAGCACTGCTGCTCTGCCACATTCCCTGCAGCCAGTGATGTATGGTTTGGCTACAATGACTATATTCCATATTCGGCTGCTGAGGCCAGTGATTGGCTGCAGCAATGAATGGAACTTCACTACAGCAAACACTACATGAATGGCTGCAGCTTGGGAAGATGACAAAGTAGTAGCACTTGAATGGGGCAGGAGCAGGAAGGCACTTTTTTACAAACCGGATTCCCAAAAAGTTGGGACACTAAACAAATTGTGAATACAAATTGAATGCAATGATGTGGAGATGGCAAATGTCAATATTTTATTTGTAATAGAACGTAGATGACAGATCAAACGTTTAATCCGAGTAAATGTATCATTTTAAAGGAAAAATACGTTGATTCAAATTTTCACGGTGTCAACAAATCCCCAAAAAGGTGGGACAAGTAGCAATAAGAGGCTGGAAAAAGTAGATTTGAGCATAACGAAGAGCTGGAAGACCAATTAACACTAATTAGGTCAATTGGCAACATGATTGAGTATAAAAAGAGCTTCTCACAGTGGCCGTGTCTCTCAGAAGCCAAGATGGGTAGAGGATCACCAATTCCCACAATGTTAAGCAGAAAGATAGTGGAGCAATATCAGAAAGGTGTTACCCAGCGAAAAATTGCAAAGACTTTGCATCTATCATCATCCACTGTGCATAACATCATTCGAAGATTCAGAGAATCTGGAACAATCTCTGTGCGTAAGGGTCAAGGCCGTAAAACCATACTGGATGCCCGTGATCTCCGGGCCCTTAAACGACACTGCACCACAAACAGGAATGCTACTGTAAAGGAAATCACAGAATGGGCTCAGGAATACTTCCAGAAACCATTGTCAGTGAACACAATCCACCGTGCCATCCGCCGTTGCTAGCTGAAACTCTACAGTGCAAAGAAGAAGCCATTTCTAAGCAAGATCCACAAGCTCAGGCGTTTTCACTGGGCCAGGGATCATTTAAAATGGAGTGTGGCAAAATGGAAGACTGTTCTGTGGTCAGACGAGTCACGATTCGAAGTTCTTTTTGGAAATCTGGGACGCCATGTCATCCGGACCAAAGAGGACAAGGACAACCCAAGTTGTTATCAACGCTCAGTTCAGAAGCCTGCATCTCTGATGGTATGGGGTTGCATGAGTGTGTGTCGCATGGGCAGCTTGCATGTCTGGAAAGGCACCATCAATGCAGAAAAATATATTCAGGTTCTAGAACAACATATGCTCCCATCCAGACGTCATCTCTTTGAGGGAAGACCCTGCATTTTTCAACAAGATAATGCCAGACCACATTCTGCATCAATCACAACATCATGGCTGCGTAGGAGAAGGATCCGGGTACTGAAATGGCCAGTCTGCAGTCCAGATCTTTCACCTATAGAGAACATTTGGCACATCATAAAGAGGAAGGTGCAACAAAGAAGGCCCAAGACGATTGAACAGTTAGAGGCCTGTATTAGACAAGAATGGGAGAGCATTCCAATTTCTAAACTTGAGAAACTGGTCTCCTCGGTCCCCAGATGTCTTTTGAGTGCTGTAAGAAGAAGAGGAGATGCCACACAGTGGTGAAAATGGCCATGTCCCAACTTTTTGGGGATTTGTTGACACCATGAAATTCTGATTCAACATATTTTTCCCTTAAAATGGTACATTTTCTCAGTTGAAACTTTTGTTCCGTGATTTATGTTCTATTCTGAATAAAATATTAGAAGTTGGCACCTCCACACCATTGCATTCAGTTTTTATTCACGATTTGTATAGTGTCCCAACTTTTTGGGAATCCGGTTTGTATTATTCTACCACGATCCCCATCACTTTGGTAAAAAAATATATATAGTATAAGCAGAGGCGTACACTAATTTGTCATTGACCTCCCCTAAAATATACAACACTGGATGTCACTTGAAATCTGTAAAAAGGCATGGGGAAGGATGGCAGCATGGATCAGCACCTCACACAACTGGTAGTTTCAGAACGTCAAGTTGCCTCTTGGGTTAGCGAAGTTATTACACTGGTCCTGGGCAGTGTTAAGATGTCCGTACAGCTTACAGAAAGATTGGCTAAACCCACCAATTTCAGTGGAATACCCTGGCCATCTAATGTGTACGAGATGTGTCCCAATTCTCTTTGATGGCAGATGTCGGGGGAAAAAAGTCTGAAAAAACAGCTGTCGGCTGGACAAGCATTCGACCGGCATCTAACTTTGAATACGATACGCCAGTCAAAACCTGGATAGACCACTTTATGCAACTCACTACAAAGCACAGATAGCTAAGGTCCCTTTACAAGGGACGGCGATCTAACAGATTGTCGGGAAGGAAGCGTTCCTTCCCGAAAATCTGCTGATCACTAGCGGAGGATCGCTAATGCCATTGCTCTTCCATATACCGGCTCGTTGTTTCTTGGCAGCAGATCATCTTTACACAGAACCATCTGCCACTGGGAAATGATGATCTTTTGAGCTGCACAAAAGATACAATTACCCGATTAACAAGCGCTTTGCTCATTCATCAGGTAATTGGTGGCCAGATCACCGCTAACCAGCGTTACTAGTGCAGTGTCGCACTACATGACTGAGGGCACCGCAAACTTGTTTTATTGTGTTTTAATGTCTTATATTATGCCTGTATGCAGTATTTCATCTCATGTCATATTCTCCCATGTCACAATGTGATTCTTCATGTAAGATCCTTTACACAGGCCTAGTTAGGGTGCACTACACTAGTTTCTCCACAAGATGGGGCAGTGTTATAGTGTATATCTAGCTTAGCTCAGGCCCAAGTTAGGCAGAGTAGAGTTAGTTTCTAGTCAGAGAGCAGCCATGAAGTAGCTGCTTGCTGGAGGGAGGCCTCCTACCGCTCTGCTCTCTCCCTGTTGGCTCCACAGCCCAGGGTTAAAGCCACAAGATTCCACCCAGAGGTGAGAAGTCCACTTCTACAGCTCACTCTTCCGGGGTGACCAGTGTCCAGCTACTAAAGCAAGTATTCAAGGGGATTGTTATATTGTCTTAAAGTCAAAGGATAGTACACGGCCATACTTAAACGCTTCCCAGGCACCTTTGCAAGCAGGTGTAGGACACAACTTCCGGCATCCACACCTCCAGTTTAAACCCTGAGGACAGATAGGCCATCTGTCAGAAAACACTGGAAAATAGAAGTTCAAGGATTCAGAAAACCACCTTCAAGTCTGGTTAGAATCAGGCAAGAGTTTTTACCAGCCAAAGACTTTAAGTACTTCAAAGCCTAGCCTGAAGCAATAGCTTTCTTACATACAGGTCCTTCTCAGAAAATTAGCATATTGTGATAAAGTTCATTATTTTCTGTAATGTACTGATAAACATTAGACTTTCATATATTTTAGATTCATTACACACCAACTGAAGTAGTTCAAGCCTTTTATTGTTTTAATATTGATGATTTTGGCATACAGCTCATGAAAACCCCAAATTCCTATCTAAAAAAATTAGCATATCATGAAAAGGTTCTCTAAACGAGCTATTAACCTAATCATCTGAATCAACTAATTAACTCTAGACACCTGCAAAAGATTCCTGAGGCTTTTAAAAACTCCCAGCCTGGTTCATTACTCAAAACCGCAATCATGGGTAAGACTGCCGACCTGACTGCTGTCCAGAAGGCCATCATTGACACCCTCAAGCAAGAGGGTAAGACACAGAAAGAAATTTCTGAACGAATAGGCTGTTCCCAGAGTGCTGTATCAAGGCACCTCAGTGGGAAGTCTGTGGGAAGGAAAAAGTATGGCATAAAACGCTGCACAACGAGAAGAGGTGACCGGACCCTGAGGAAGATTGTGGAGAAGGACCGATTCCAGACCTTGGGGGACCTGCGGAAGCAGTGGACTGAGTCTGGAGTAGAAACATCCAGAGCCACCGTGTACAGGCGTGTGCAGGAAATGGGCTACAGGTGCCGCATTCCCCAGGTCAAGCCACTTTTGAACCAGAAACAGCGGCAGAAGCGCCTGACCTGGATTACAGAGAAGCAGCACTGGACTGTTGCATGTCATTAGGAAATCAAGGTGCCAGAGTCTGGAGGAAGACTGGGGAGAGGGAAATGCCAAAATGCCTGAAGTCCAGTGTCAAGTACCCACAGTCAGTGATGGTCTGGGGTGCCATGTCAGCTGCTGGTGTTGGTCCACTGTGTTTTATCAAGGGCAGGGTCAATGCAGCTAGCTATCAGGAGATTTTGGAGCACTTCATGCTTCCATCTGCTGAAAAGCTTTATGGAGATGAAGATTTCATTTTTCAGCACAACCTGGCACCTGCTCACAGTGCCAAAACCACTGGTAAATGGTTTACTGACCATGGTATTACTGTGCTCAATTGGCCTGCCAACTCTCCTGACCTGAACCCCATAGAGAATCTGTGGGATATTGGGAAGAGAAAGTTGAGAGACGCAAGACCCAACACTCTGGATGAGCTTAAGGCCGCTATCAAAGCATCCTGGGCCTCCATAACACCTCAGCAGTGCCACAGGCTGATTGCCTCTATGCCACGCCGCATTGAAGCAGTCATTTCTGCAAAAGGATTCCCGACCAAGTATTGAGTGCATAACTGAACATAATTATTTGAAGGTTGACTTTTTTTGTATTAAAAACACTTTTCTTTTATTGGTCGGATGAAATATGCTAATTTTTTGAGATAGGAAATTTGGGTTTTCATGAGCTGTATGCCAAAATCATCAATATTAAAACAATAAAAGGCTTGAACTACTTCAGTTGGTGTGTAATGAATCTAAAATATATGAAAGTCTAATGTTTATCAGTACATTACAGAAAATAATGAACTTAATCACAATATGCTAATTTTTTTAGAAGGACCTGTATATATAGGACTAAGAGCCTGTTTCTTCTGAGGACTTACATTACCCTACCCCTGTATGCATGAGACTGTATTTTATACTTGGATGTACCAACGGACTGTTTATTACTTGGATGTAATGTTACCAGGAGCAACGTTCAGTAAATGTTATGAGTTGGATTGTATCATCCTTGCCTCAGTCTCCAATTCCTCAATCAACACTACAGTAAATGGTTGTACCACCACAAAAGGTACTGGCGTTATGACTACAAGGGACCTTGCCATAGACACATTAATACAGACCATCAAGGGCACCCCAAACCACCATCTGGCCTGTGTCCCTTACACCAGAGTGTGCCCCAGAGAATTCTTGTGCCGTTCTCCTCTTCACTTATGCGAGCCTGCCCAGGGACGACGTAACCGCGAGTAACCAGAACTGTATTTACCTCGGCCCACCCAATGCTCACACTGTGACCTCACATGTAATTCCCTGTTGGTCTGCCATACTGCACTAGTAACTCTGGTTAGCGATTTTGTTGTTTCAATTGTTTAAATTGTTAGAGATATTGTCTGTATAGGAACACACCGACCTGTTCTGCTATAAACAGACCAAGAAGCTCTGGGTGGTGGAAAGCTGTGGATTGATAGGTCAACATGTTTAATATCTAGAAGGAAAAAGTATCCTTTCCTTTGATCTAGCCTAAATGCGCTGGTATGTATGTACCCTTGCCCATCTGTGTGTCTGGATACATAGACACATGCATATTGATGTGGCTGAAGATGCAGATTTAATTGGCACACACTGACACATGAATATGGGAAACAGTCATATGAATATGCTAAATGACAGCACAGGGAAATGAGCCTAAGCTCTCAATTTGCATATTTTACCAGCAGACTTTTTAACAAAATGCAAAGCTTAACATATTTTTTTTTTCTCACAGAAATAAAAAGCTGCAGTGTAAAGATTCAACACTATAATGCTGAGCCCTAGGGCAGCGTAATGTAAATGGTGGGTAAATACACGAAATCATTCTGTACTGGACGCGGTAAATCTCACAGAACACAGGTAACAAAGACCTAGTCTGGTTAACGGGGGCGGAGGATGGCGGCGCTGGTCTATTATAATCAGACCATCATGGCTGAAGACGTCTTCAGTCTACAGTTGTCATATATCTCGATCACATTATGTAGTTCTGGCGTTATTTAATTTTATATCACTGTGCTTTTAAAAGTCATGTCCCCGGTGTAATAAGATCATTAAAAAATCATTTTTGCTTTATAGATGGAATTCACAAGCTAATCATAAAGAGCAGGTTCACCTTCAGTGACCCTGTGCTCGTAGCCAACAGCACTGCATGTACAGCAATTCCCTAATATTTTTCTAGTACCAGTATTGCTTCTTTCTGAGCATCAGTAATTAGCATAGTGGAATAGGGCAGAAAATTTGCCATTTTGATTATGAGATAGTAGTCATAAAACAGCCTATATATGCAGAGAAGCTGCTGGAATTGTCTGTACTTGCAGTAGCGGAGGACCTGCAGTGATCATGTCGCCGCAAAACCAACCCATTTAGGTTGATTTGCTGTTTTACAGTTGCTTCACCTTCCCAAAAAAATGAATAAAAAGTGATCAAAAAGTCATACAGACTCCAAATCAGACAGATCAAACTGCAAAAAATTAGCCCTCACACAGCTCTGTAGATGTAAATATAAAAAAAAGTTATAGGGGTCAGAATATGGCAAAGTTTTAATTTTAAGTATTAAAACACTAGGAAAACTATATATTGGTAAATGTGGTATCGCTGTAATCATACTGAGCCGGAGACTAAAGGCAACAGCACAGTTTTACCACAAACAAAAAACTTACAAACAAAAATCCTTAAAACTAAAAAAAATTGTCAATTTTCCCGTATAAAAAAAAGCCCTCATATGGCTATGTGAATGGAAGAATCAAAAAGTAATGGCTCCAGAAAGACAGGGAGTAAAAAATTAAAACGCGCAAACGGAAGATTGCTTCGTCCTTGAGGGGTTAAATCAAAAATTTGCCTTGTACCATTATATTCTGGCACCCATAACTTTTTTATTTTTCCATTGATAGTGCTGTGTGAGGGTCACTGTAGGTGTAATAGTTGTTTGGTTCTGCGTCCGTTCCTTTTTTTTTGAGGATAGGATGCGGACCCATTCATTTCTATGGAGCCTATAAAAATGCGGATAGTCAACCGATTGTTTTCCGCGTCTGTTGTCCATGGTTCCATTCCACAAAAAAAGTAAGGCATGTCCTATTCTTGTCTGCAATAAACGATTTGGGGACCCATTCAAGTCAATGGGTCTGCAAAAAATGCAGATGACAAACGGAAGCCATCCGTATGTCATCCGCATGGTTGCTATGAAACCCCTGTCCAAGGCCTGTGAACTTGTACAGGAAGTTTAAACTGGTTTTGGCCAGAGTTTGGACATTATACTATACTGCAGAGTGTTTGCCAAGAGCTCTTGGAAAAACACCCCGTTGGGATGTGGAAAAGCGTATTACGCTTGTCCAAGAACGCCCAGAGCTCTGGGACACCAGGGCCAATGTCTACCACGACAGAATAAAAAAAAGATGGGTCCTGGGAGAAAGTGGCATGATGGATGAAGCCTTGAGAATGGGACAGAGCAGACAGCAGAGGTCATGCAGATTTAGGTTAGTGCAAGCTATGTGGTTTTGTGTCCTTGACAATGTGTCATTGTCCTTGTGTCCTGCCCCTGTGTTCTCCATAATTTATTTTGCAAGTACTCACATGAGGTAATATTCCTGTCCTTTTTGTGGACATGCTTCTGGTTTGGCCTGTGCATGTTTGTCATTCATTATGTGTTTTCAAATGTGTGAAGACAAACATGTTTTAATGCATGTCCTGACCTTTTGTATCCAGACACAGTAGTGATGTCTACACAGAGTGCGACCTTTACAGTTTTGTACACATGTTGACCTGTTAGAATTGATATGGTGACATCTGTCCCCTTTCTAAACATATTATATTGTTAAAAGTCACAATATTCACCTCCTTAATCCATTTATTTTACACATTAGTATCCATTGCTCAAGATCAGCATAACAATGTACTGTCCGACATTGCCCGGGTGTATTTTTCCATAGGCATTTGATTTTCATGTACGTTTTCAAACGCTGCTGTTAGCCAGACCTGGGCCGACATGTTGGAAAGGACATTGTTTTGCTGCTGTGGAGTTTCGCTTGGTCAGGTGACAGTGTAAGCGGCGACCATAGTAATTCCTGCTAAACAATGTAGAAATGCATTAGCTGTGTATACAGAGCTAACTCAGACTGGGACATGCCTGGGCCGTGTAGTTACAGTGGGCGGCCCATGGACATCTGTAACTGATATGTAGGCTGCGGCCTGCTGGTGAGCTATGCCCTACTGTACTACTGTGGTGTTTATTATCCCTTTTTAGCATATTTTTGAAGCTATTTTCGTTTAGGGTCATCATTTGATGTTACTTTAAATGTGTATTTTTATTTTTAGTCAGAACTTATATAATGTATTGTTCGAAAAGTTTTATGTTCCCACAGTCAAAAAAACTAAAACGCGATGGAACAGTTGCAGAGACCAGTTCCGTCGGGAACTAACAGAAAAGGGGCGCAGTGGTGAAGGTGGATACCGCAAAAGGCAGTACATGTATACCAAACAGTTACGGTTCCTTAAACCAGTTATGGATTTTAATCCGTAAGTTTTGTTTTGTTCATAAATCTTAAAGCATGTTTGTAACTGTATGTCATGGCCCACTATTTGTATTTTTGAAGACCTTTCATCCAGATTTGGTCTGAAATATATGGTGGCTGTGGCCTACCGATCTGATTATATATTTTTTTAATAGAGGATGGACAGTTTGGTTTTGTGCTGACTTCTAGTTGATGTTCGCCAGTTATTTTCATGTTGGCTTCCAACCTGCTACAATCCCCCAAATCACTGTTTAGCAAAGTATGCCAAGCAATGTTTTTTGCCGTATCACTTTATATATACAGACTGACCGAATTTCCACACTTGGTTATGTCAGGAATATGTTGACATTTTTTAAACTCGGACAGCTCTAAAGACCCATGAACCTACATAATGTTCTTAGGAATTTTAGAACAATATTCAAAGCAACAGTCCACCAATGGTTTGATTACGTAATGTGCCAACAAATGTTTAGGGCGAACATTTGTAACCCTTGTTGGTTCTGTGCCGGTTTCCCTTATATTTAGGACATGCAGCACTATTTTGCTAAGAATTGCATTATATTCAGAATGTTTTTTGTGGCTAATGTCCTATATATTTATTATCTGATTTGCCCTACAGTCCTGTGGACAGCCTGGATGATCTGAAGGCAAAGGAATCTCAGCTGTCCGATCTTGGAGGTGCTGAAACTCCAGCTGTCTTCTAGCCAGTGTACACTACAACCCAGACTCCGGCTGAAGATCCACAACCCCAACCAGGGGAAATGTCAAGGCCTGCAGAAGGAAGCCCTGCACCAGCCCAACGACCACAGATGAGGCAAAGGAGGGGTGGCACTCAGCCTTCTTCTGGGCTAGCTATTCGGTAAAAAATAGATTCCCAATTTATTGACTACCTAGCCCGGAAGATGGATGATGTTCAGGAGGATATGATGATGAGGGGGATGGCACCATTGCTGCGGCGTGTACCTCCTGAGAGGCAAAGTAGCTGCATGTCATAGTAACATAGTATATAAGGCCAAAAAAAGACATTTATCCATCGGCCTGTTATCCTGCAAGTTGATCCAGAGGAAGGCAAAAAAAAAAACTAAACTGTGAGGTAGAAGCCAATTTTCCCCACTTAAGGGGGGAAAATTCCTTCCCGAATCCATTCAGGCAATCAGAATAACTCCCCAGATCAACGACCCCTCTCTAATAGCTATAGCCTGTAATATTATTACACTCCAGAAATTCATCCAAGCCCCTCTTGAATTCTTTTATTGTACTCACCATCACCACCTCCTCCGGCAGAGAGTTCCATAGTCTCACTGCTCTTACCGTAAAGAATCATTTTCTATGTTTGTGTACAAACCTTCTTTCCTCCTCGTCACAGTCACAGTCCTGGGGATAAATAGATGATGGGAGAGATCTCTGTACTGACCCCTGCAGTGGCACACCTACAGGGGTGGTCCAGCGGGTCTGGACCCCCCCTAGAACAACCGACAATACATTTTTTTTTTATCCTTCAGGGCCGCACCGCCAATCACCACAGGCGGCGCGGCCCTGGATGTAATTTCGGAAGCGGTGGGGGGTACTGGGGGGGCAGTAGGAGAAGAGCGCTTCCATTGTGGAAGTGCTTATCTCCATATACATATGTATCGCCGTCCTCAAGACAGCGATGCAGATAGCTGTGCTGTGCTGCAGCAGGAGAGGCAGAGGTGTGTCCCTTCCCTGTTCTTCTGATAGGCCACAGGCACTAATGCCTGCAGCCTATCAGAGGCCGGCTCAGGCGGCACGATTACGTCATCATCATGCCAAATGAGCCGGGCAGCACACAGCAGGGACACAGGCCGGAAGAAGTATCTTTTTTTTTTTTTTTTTGGGAGGGGAGGGAGCTGGCATCTGACAATTCTTACAGCCCCATTTTTTTGGGGGGTGGCACTTCTTACTGGCACATTATGGGGGGGGCACCATGGGGAAGAGGAGCACTATGGGGTCTCTAAAGGGTATTTTTGTTTTTACACACTATGGGGGGCACTATAGGGGAGAACTGCACTATGGGGCATCTGGTGGCACTATAGGGGCATTATTTGGGGGGCACCATGGGGGAGAGGAGCCCTATGGGGGCCTTTTTTTCTTATTGGCACATGGGGGCATTATGGCATCTGGTGGCACTAAGGGGGCATTTTTTACTGGCCCATTATGGGAGGCACTATAGGGGAGAGCGGCACTATGGAGGAGTGGAGCACTATTGGGGCATATGGTGGCACTTCAAAGGGGCATTTTTTACTGGCACATTATGGGAGGCACTATAGGGGAGAGTGGCACTATGGGGCATTATTTGGGGGCACTATGGGGGAGAGGAGTACTATTGGGGCATATGGTGGCACTTAA
Source organism: Bufo gargarizans (assembly GCF_014858855.1). Lineage (NCBI taxonomy): Eukaryota > Metazoa > Chordata > Amphibia > Anura > Bufonidae > Bufo > Bufo gargarizans. Next base: position 654,347,690 of record NC_058080.1, read on the forward strand.
AAGGGGTGTTTTTTACTGGCATATTATGGGGGACACTATGGGGAAGGGGGAGAGGAGCACTATGAGGGCATTTACTGGGGCACTATATAGGGGTATTTTATACTGGCATACATTATGGGGACATTAGCTCAACAGCGGGCACTAAGCGGGGGTATTTTATTGTTACGACACTCACCGCCAGGTAGATGACGCCGCTGGTTAGTGAATAAGCCCCTTTCTCCAGGAATGCAGTTTTTAATCCAGCCGATCATCAAACCCCCGAATGGAGCATACGAACGTGGCAACTCCCGATCAGCAATTCAGTCGAACTCCTTCCACAGCTAGCAATATACGAAAACGCTGTCCCAATAATAAATCCCTCCATAAACAAGACCAAGCTCCGTCTTGAAAGTCAAACAGGGAATGTTTTATTGAGGGCTACCCGCCCATTTTTATGCAGGTCCCCATCTGGTGGACACGACCCTAGGGGACCAGAATGGAGACTGTGACACAGGACAGACATGCAGCACTACAGAGACAATACATCCCCACAATGCATAATGGTTTTCTCCTCTCTGCCCTGGCGACACCCGAGGAATAATCCAATTATCTCTCAAGACAGAGGGAAATCACCAATACACATGTGGGGACAACAGAACAGAAATCACCATTTAAACATACAATGTCACAACCCTTTTCAATACACAGACATTTAGCGTCCCACAATGGCACGAATTAGACCAGGAGTTCAAGTTGGTTCAAGTCCTTTGTGAACAATGAGGCCATTTAGGTTAACTAGCAGCACACTCTTCTCCTGGGTGGCCGTCCGTTCAGTAGTTCCAATCGGTATGTGGGGAAACACACGAACAGGGGCATACGGACAGGAAATCCAGCGAAATGAAGGCAAACAGACGAACCAGCCATATAGGTCTATACAGATGGATCTGTCACATTTATGTACTGTTATATTGTAGGGAGAATTATTAGTACTATGAGGTATTATGCGGAGCGTTGCTACTACTGGGGGGCATGATACTATGAGGAACATGATTACTAGTATGGGCACTATAGGGGCATTATTACTACTAAGTGTGCTCTGGCAGATAATTATTTCTATTTTGGGGAGCCCTGTTACTTTGGGGGGCACCCTGCCACAGTATCAGCTTAGCACAATAATTTTTGGGGGACATTATTTTTTATACCATTAGTGTTTGGGCGCAGTTATTTTTTAGAGCACTGTGTGACAATAATTGTTGAAGGGGGCACTATCTGTGTGGCAGTAGTATTTCCAGAGGGACTGTTTCTGCAGTATAGTATTGGGGATGGCAGGAAAGGGTGTTCAGAAGATGTAAAGATGATGGAAATGTGGGAAACTAATGTCTGTTTGTCAATCTCTGCAGAGACGGGAGATGGCTGAAAAATCATCATGGCGGTCTGGTCTGAATGGAGAAGATAAAGAAAGAGAACGTCTACAACAAAGGTGACATCACTGGATGTAAGAGGTATGGGGCGCTATGTAGGAGAGGAGATGCTCCGGCTCATCCCCCTGCCATTTGCAGAAGGAGGATTCAGAGCTGGGTGAGGACGGCCAAGGGGGGCAGCAGGCCACGGGCGGGTGGCAGATGGTGGGGGGAACCACAGGCCCTGAGCAGGATCTGGGGAGGGAGGATAGCGGAGGAGCTTCCTGGCTGTAGCCTGCTGTTTATTGTATAATGTGAAGCAGGCAGTGCAGCCAGGACAGGCCCGCCCTCTCCGTATGATATGTAGAGACGGCCCCAACTATAGAATGTCAGCTGTACAGTTTTTTTGGGGAGTGGCCTATTATATGTAGGAGGGGCTTTTAATAATGGGCGCGCACCGCATTGTTCTGTTCCTACAGGGCTTTTAGAATCGCCAAGTAAAATAATCAGTGCAACACACTACACCCCTTCCCTGCATTTTTAAATATAAAGGGGGCTTTGAAAAATTAAATTAGCACAGCGCACTACACATGCCACATTATTTTGTCTTTCGGACCCCCCCTAGACAAAATTCCTGGGTGCTCCCCTGGACCCCTGATATATGTATACATAGTAATTAGATCTCCCCTTAGTCGTCTTTTTTTCTAAAGTGAATAATCCTAATGTATCACGGATGATGTTGCAGATAGCTGAAAGTTATGAATAAACGTCCGACTGGCTTGATCCCAAACTAAGGAGCTTATAGGTGACCCCTATAAAACCCTAAGAGCTCACCATGACTGCTAAGCACATACAAGGGTCTCAGAGGTAGACGATTGCTTGCCCAAGTACCTAGACTGTGTGACACCTGAAAACCCTATAATAGTGAGGGGACACGACCACCGGCTCCCTGCACTTCATACAGAGGGAGTCAGGGTCACCTAGAATCAAGCCAGCAAGGAAACACAATACATGAAAGGACTTATCTGAACAAGCAGCAGCAGAAGTCTCCAGCAGTGAACACTTCAATCCAGGAAGTAGTATAAACCGCAAAGTGAGGCAGTATGGGAGGGAATATAAAGGAAAGAGAATTAGTCTAAATAGGTGACACCTGGGAGAAGGAAATGAGATGTGAAAGTGAAACAAAAACAAAGAACATCATGCAAGAGGTAGAAAAGGACGTCTGTCAGACCATCTCACAGAAGTGGTGGTGACATAATGTTGATAATCTTTCAGGGTACTGTAGTGCCCCCATTCCAGTTATTACTTTAGTTGCCCTCCTCTGAACCCTCTCCGGCTCTGCTATATCTGCCTTGTTGCCTTGTTCACAGGAGCCCAGAACTGTACACAGTACTCCATGTGTGGTCTGACTAGTGATTTGTAAAGTGTCAGGACTATGTTCTCATCACGGGCATCTATGCCCCTTTTGATGCAACCCATTATATTATTGTCCTTGGCAGCAGCTGCCTGACACTGGTTTTTACTGCTTAGTTTGCTGTTTCTTAAAATTCCTAGGTCCTTTTCCATGTCAGTGTTACCGAGTGTTTTACCATTTAGTATGTACGGATGATTTGCATTATTCCTTCCCAAGTGCATAACCTTACATTTGTCAGTATTAAACATCATCTGCCACTTCTCTGCCAAAGTCTCTAATCTATCCAGATTTATCTGTTGCTGTATAGTGTCCTCTTCAGTGTAATGTCATCTATAGCAAGTGTCCTAGAGATGTATGCCTCCCCATACTAAGGGGACATACATTCTCTAATAGACACAGTGCGGTGCCAGGTGATCTTGGCCCCACATCAAATACCCACCACCTATCTACTTTGCCAGCCACCAGTCCGAGGGCCTTCGGGCCAACAACAATGATTTTCCATGAGCCAAACCACAAAATACCCCCTTTTCCCAGGCCAATTATCCAGCTCATTATCAGGGACCCTGTTTTAGTGGAATGTTCAGCATGAACCCTCTTATGGGGCAACCAGTTTTACCAGGGATTTGTTAAATTTTTTTATTTTTATTTATGTATCCTGTAACATTACAGGACATGGTTTGTCTTAATTTTTTTTTATTTGAGGTTTATAGGATAAGTAAAAACATAGTTTAAAATCGCTTGGCTCATGGCATTGCTTGTAAACAAAATTATGTCATAATTTCTACATATTTTAACATAAAAGATAGACACGCATACAATCTATCAAGTACTATTAGTTTGATAATACTTAAGAAAATGATTTATCTTGCAATGAGGTATTAGAAGGTTTTTTGGCAAAGATTGCAAATATATTTAATGATGTATTCCAAGGTACACTTTGAACTGCATCTGTAGTAATTTTCATCAGATTTTATTAATTGTTTATGGTCAACCTCAGCCCGCAAGAAAAAACCTCAGCCCACAAGCCTACTTCAAGGGTCCTCATTCTCTTGCGAGTCCCTACTCTTAACTACAACATAAATTCAAAAAGCTATCTAGAAAATAAAAAATAAACTGCCAAGCCCAGAATATATCAAACCCCGCCACAAATAGCATCCAACTGCAATGGCATGGCACCCTCTGGGCTGCTGAATAAGTCTGCATACATTTCCCAAACTGCAATGCCTGCAGTACCAGGTCGTCTATGCAGGGTCAGATCCAAACCGACACCTGGTTCTGTTGGAAATTGGTTCTGGTCAACAACAGAGGAAGGATTGTGCATCCCGGTGAAGTTGTGTAGAACAACACAAGCTTGAATCACCAGGGTAGCATTCTCCAGATCTATCTGTATGGATGACCTAAACACCCTCCACTTGCTGCACAGTATGCTGAAAGCGCACTCAACATACCGACGGGCACGAGTTAACCGGTAGTTGAAAATACGCCTCCTGACATCCAAACTGCGCCTGGGGAAGGGCCGCATAAGATGGGGAGTCAATGCAAACCCTTCATCAGCCACAATGACAAATGGAGCCAGCGGACCTGCATATCCGGGCAGTCTTCTGGACTCGGGCAGGGCAAGCTGGTTGACACGAAGCCGCTCACCCAATCTAGAAGCACTAAAGATGCGAGCATCTGAAGTGCTTCCATAGGCCCTAATATCAACCATTATAAATCAGTAGTTACTATCAGCCAAAGCCAAAAGCACTACCGAAAAATATTGTTTATAATTGAAGAATCGGGTGCCAGAGTGAGGCAGCTTCTTAACACGAATGTGCTTGCCATCCAGTGCCTCGATGCAGTTAGGAAACTGCGCACATTCATTGAAGCCCTCATCGATCCAAACCCAATCCTCCTCCTTGGGCTGTGGCATCACAGCCTCTCAGAGTCTATGCCAGATGCACAATCCAAGAAATCGTTGAGGTTCCCAAAAGAAACTCAAAATGCAGGGATGCAAATGAGTTTCCAAGAATCTGTGGAGGGCGGAGGAAACATTAATAATAAGGTTTATGGCATCAGGAAAATGCTTACTTAAAATTGTTGGTCGTAGACAAAAAAGGTAAACATTTAATGTCCCTTTTTAGTACCTAAGTTCATACAAAAAAACATTTACAACAGAACAAAACACTACAACAAAAATGGGGGTGTGGGCCCTACTCTCACAGGCTCTTTTACACCTAGTGTGGTCACGCCAGTTTCATGGTGAATGTATGAGTAACGCAGGATGATGTGAACACTCTATCAGCATGATGTTGGCGTGCCCAGACAAAATATAAAGACCTTCACATACAACAGTACCTTTAATCTTTGCATGTAATTTGGCTATTAAAATTACAAAGTATTTAAATTAACGATAGCACCAATACATATGGGACAAAGACTGGTAAGTTTAGTTTACATTAGCACATGTGTAACATCAGGCACTTAAAGAACCATGTTACTAATGACATAAGCCCTCTACATTACTGTTAGCAACAAAAGAACATTTTGCTTACCTCAGCGTGACGATGAGCCTTTTCTCAGGAGTAATGCAGCGCCTCATATTGGTGTCCTGGAAGCTGAGGACAGTACGTAGAGACGACAGCAGGCAATCAAAGGTAGACACTGACATCCGACAGAACAACCAGAACTTTTTAGGATGCTGACGAAGATCAGTGTAGAGGGTATGGAAGTGGCCTTTCGTGTACCTTTGGGAAATAACGGGATGGACCCAAAGTCTCCTCTTTCTCCTCGGTTCCTCGTCCAGCAGAAGTGACTGCTGTCCGACACGCCTAGTAAAAAGCCAGTACAGTATGGCCTCATCCTCAGAGACATCTGCCATGGTAAAACCAAGACTCAAAACGCACAAAGCCAAGGAATCGAACAACACTCTGTAGCCTGGAAAGACTGCAGAAAATGGCCACCAAACAGTCAGATGACCAGCATATATACCTGTATCCTGGGTGGGGTTAGTTAAATTTCAATAAACTTCAGCCTTTTGGGGGCCGCAAAAAAAAAACGGAATACACATGGAAATACGATGGCCAAAATTCGCGGACCAACTGAACGGATGCGGAAACAAAAAAAAAGGAACACAGATCCGCAATTTGCGGACTGCAAAACACAAACGTTCGTGTGCATGTAGGCTTATGAAGAATATGTTTATCAGATGTAGTGAAGAGGTTAAAGTAACACCTGGCCATAAAAATGCCACTTATTATGGCACAATAAGGGGTCGGCTACACTGTGAGCTTGGTCATGTGATAGCTGTTGCGCCCAAGGATCGCAGCGTAGGAGAGTTGTTGTTTTTTTACTTGCAGCAGTAATTAATTAGAGACATACAGCCCCGCTTACAGCAGAGCAGTAGCAGTGGTATAAGTGTGTGGTGCTATATACATTCTACTGGCACTGCGCACTGAATTATGTGACAAAAATAATAATAATATTCTGTCCACCTTTAATAATGGCATACTAGAGCTTGTGCAAAACCTGTCAGAGCCTAATGCTGGCACAAGATAATAGTGAGACCCATATTTAGGGCTTGTTTACACTGTTTAAATTTGATGCATTTTTTTCTCAGGAAGAAAACAGGGTAGGATCCAGATAAAGGATCCAAAGATGCTTATGCTTATCAAAATTATCGGGGGAGAATTATAACATCTGGTGGTACTGAAGTCTCACCTCCTAGCGCTATGACACTTGGGCATGTCTTATATATTAGAAATTAAACACTGGCTATTAACAGCTGCGAGACAACACCTACTCTTAGGGTTACACATGGTGACCAGCCCTCAGATCCCACTGCTGGCTCACTCCTCCTAAGGTTAGCTTAAATGTTCCTCTCCACTGACTTTTGGGCAACATGAGGAGGCTTGGGCTGGAATGTACTTGGGACCCACCAGTGATCATCTTGATCTAATGTATTTTTGGGCAGCCCAACAGTACTAAATATTTAAGTTCAATTATGTATTTTTTATCTTCGTTGCATTGCAACACTGTGCTCCCACAAACCAGCAGTAATATGCTTAGCAAGGACTCCAGTGCTCACGAACATAAGGGAGAGGCCTTAAAGGAGTTGTCACATGAAAAATATTCTACAGTTTTCAAACCAGCATCTAGATCTGAATACTTTTGTAATTGAATGTAATTAAAATGTAGGCATAGCCACTGAGCTATTCACTAATATGTACCTGTATATTGCCACTTAATTTCTTATTTCTTTGACCTGCTCACTGAGATGACCGCACATGCTCAGTTTCATCTTTCAACTGCCTCCTGAGCTGTCATATGGAGAGAGCTGCAGCGGAATGGACACTCCCTTTGAGCTGTCAGCTTGATATAGCAGAGCAATGAATGGGGAGATCCCAGGATCCATGTGAGTTACAGGGCTGGTTCTAGCTTTGTTAGAAAGGTATTGTCATGGACACACTCCAGGAAGGAATATAAACCGCAAAGTGATGCAGTATGGGAAGGGATTTAAAGGGATGCAATCAGTGCAACTACATGACAGCTGAGAGAGGCTAACGAGATTAGAAAATGAAAGCAAAACAAAAGGAACCTCAAGGAGGAGGTTCTGGAAGACGTCTGTCAGAGCTTCTCAGATGTCTGGTGGTGACAGACGACCATATTTATGTGTCTCCATCCGTTCCGCAAAATTGCATTCATCTCAATGGGGCAGCAAAAGGTGCGGACAGCACACTTTGTGCTGTCCGCATCTGTTCTTTTATTAGGCGGCCCCCGCAAAGAAATATAGAGCATGTCCTATTCTTCAGAATTGTGGTCAAGAATAGGCATTTCTATTATAGGGCCAGCCATGTGCATTCCGCAAAATGTGAAACGCACAAGGCGGGTATCAGTGTTTTGTGGATCCGCAATTTTCGGACCGCAAAACATAAAGGTCAGCTGAATGAGCCCTTATATTATACACTGCTTACTCTAGTTTAGGATGTGTTTTGGAGCTGACAGTTTCCTTTGAAGGCACCTTCCCCTCTGGGAGGGTGCCTGAGCAATATGATTCCTAGCAATATGATTCCTAGTTTATTAGTATCCAGCGAAGGTGTGTTATTTCTGTTGCCTGTCCATGTGCTGTTTACCATGCAGCACATATTCTGCCTGTTCTGACCTTGGGTTGTCCCTGACCAGTGGCGTACAGTACCTCCAATAGAGGCAAACCACGCAGTTGCTATGGGGCCTCTGGGGAAAAGGGGCCCAAAGTGAACCAAAGGACACGCCCCCTAATTACACTCATTACTGTCCAGCTCCAATATATTATCCCTATTATCAGTGGAGAAAGCTAAAGACCTGTTATGATGTATGTCATCACAGGTCCTGTACATTTGCAGTTCCTTCCCAGGTTAGACAGGAGTATCTGCCAGGACCGGTGATGACATCATCATCACAGATCCTGTGCATCTAGTAAAGGAACTACACAGAGCATCATCACACATCCTTCAACCCCCAAAAGCATGGAAGATGAGCTCTCCGCAGAGACTACAATGGAGTGGTAAGAGAAGGTCCTCTTCTGTTCTCTTCATTTGCACCCCATTCCTTATTTTTACTCATATCTATACATACATTGTAAGGGATCGCTCTCCCTTTAGGGGGTCATCATCACAAATTTCCTCTTAGACAATGGATTCCATGTCCAAACATTGCTTTTATTTGGCACTCTTCACACTGTAAATCCGAGTTTTGACATCACTCGGCACTTTGAAGTTGCAGCTTCAACACACACTGTGTTACATCAACACAACACAATAAACACTCACCCGGCTAGGCACTCACTAAACAGAGGTTTCCCTAACTCACCTCTAAGACGTAATTCACATTGTACGGTATTCACTTCACTCTGCGACAGCCTCCCTGCTGTCAACCAATGCAAACCACCAGTCCTCGTGGTGGAAGCAGTCAAAACCTTGGGGTGCTTGGGTCCAGCAGTCCTCCTGACTCTGACCTTGCAACACCTCTCTTCCTTAAGCGTCGCGAGCATCCCGCCAAACTCAGGCTTCCTCAGTCTGGAGAGCACCCGACAGTTTAGGGAGGGTGATGAGGGACTGATGGTTCCCCCCATCCTTTCCCAGGTTATAAGAACAGGCCCCTGTCCCTTCACCCTGGCCCGTCTGGGCGATGTGGGGTTAAAAGGAGTTGGGAGCGGGGGTGGAAGGGTTAAACGAATGGCAGTGGAGCTAAGGAGCAGGAAGGGGAGGTGGTAATGGCAGGTGATATATACCCCCCCCCCCCTCCTTCCTCCCCGGGCGCTGCTCAGGCTTCAGTGGATGTGCGCAGGCGCGCGGCCTCTGTGCGCTGGTCGGCGGTGGTTTCGCGCTGCCGGGGGTTGGCCCCGCCCCTTCCGCCGCTTCGGTCACTTTAGCCACTGTGTACCTCAGCGTGGCAGGCGGCAGGAGTGCGCGCAATTGGGTCAGGCAATAGTGTGGAGACACTGGGGATCGCCCATTAACCCCTCTGGATTCGCAACAGGCGCCCCCCCTCCTCTTCCACCACTACAGGGAGACATGTTGCCTCCCCCGTCTGGGGGGTTGGGGATAGATCAGTCGCTTCAACCACTGCAAGTGCCCCCTGCTGGGGGTATGCCTGTTTCTCTCACCCTCAATTACCCCCCTTTCACAACCCTATATACCGCCACTTGCGGTTTCTCCCCCCCCTGTACGATCACGCAGGCGCAGGGAGTTGTCATTGTCCCCCTCCTCGTCAGTGGACAGCAGGAGTAGGGGCCGGCGGGACCACCGTAGTCGCCGCTCGCGGCGCAGTTCCCGTTCGTCTAGATACAGTCGGCGGTCCAGATCCTCTCAATGGCGCTCCCCGTCGTCCGCTGATGGGTCCTCGGGCGCATCAGGGGAGTCTGTTCGTACACCGAGTTCCAGACAGGGCAGACCGGTTCTGGTTGAAGGGTCCAGGGCCTCTAGCCTGGCTACTTTGGCGGCTCACAGGGATGTCGTGCTGTACCTGCAATGGCGGAGCCAATGCTTTCTTCAGCTGGTGAGTACCAATTTTCTGGGGCCTGGGGGGCGGGTGGATCCAGTGCAGGTCTGGAAGTGTTACTGAAATCCTTATTGGACAAATTGCCGTCCTTGTTGCCCCCTGTGGCTCCGGTGGTGGCGGCGCCAGAATCGGGGCCGGATCCACAGGAGGCTTCATCGCTCTCTGACAGGGTCCCCCCGATGCTGGCGAGCGTGCATAAGGATTCATTTTTCTGTGGGGTTAGCCCCTTAGGTTCTCATTTAGAGGAGGCGGTGCGAGAGAAAATTTGGTCCAACCAATATGTGGACATTTGGTCCTTGATATCGGTGGACCAACACACGGTAGATAAAGAAAAGCGTTTTTTGGATAAGCCGTATGATAGGAGGGTGAAGGTGTCTAAGACTATGAACAATTGGTTGCAAGTGTTCTCAGTTCTGGGTTGTGTTATGGGCCAGCGGCAGCCCGAGCGCTGTTCTGAACTGTTCATATACTTGGACACAATCTATAGTGCGTACAAGGCTAACAGGGGCATTGCGTGGTGGAGATATGATGAAGAGTTTAGGAGGCGTTTAGCGCTTCAGCCGGCGCTGGGGTGGGGGGTGAAGGCCACAGATGTATGGCTTCGCCTGATGGTGTCACAGCGACCCCCTTCCTTTCAAGGGGCGGCCGCTGGTACTGGAGCCTCAACAGCCCAAGGACCAGTGGCTGTCCGACGACCAGGCGCGTGCTGGTTGTTTAATGAAGGTTTCTGCAAGTATGCCGGTTTGTGCAAATACAAGCACGAATGCTCGTCTTGTGGGGGCCCTCACACAGCAGGTAGGTGTACCAGGTCCCAGGTTAGGCCCGGAAAAAAAAACTCCACCTTCGAGCAGAAGGACGCCAGTCAGCGTGGTAGAGATGGCGCCGTGGCTAGACAGGTATCTCAATAAGGAGGCTGCTTTCACTCTGCGTAATGGTTTTTCTGAGGTTTTTTTCATACCTTTTGTTCTTAATAGTTCCTCGGTTTATTCTGATAATCTGAAGTCAGTCAGGGAGAATCCGGAAGTACTGGAGGCTAAGTTGCGGAAGGAGGTGTCAGCGGGAAGGATTGCCGGCCCTTTTCTAGACCCCCCTTTTCCTAACTTAAGGGTTTCGCCGTGGGGCGTGGTTCCTAAAAAAGAGTCAGGAAAATTCTGCCTCATACATCATTTATCTCATCCCCGGGGTTCGTCCGTAAATGATGCTATCCTTCATGAAGAAGCATCGGTAACGTATGTCTCGTTTGATAGGGCAGTGGCATTAGTGAGAACAGCGGGTCAGGGTACCCTTATGGCCAAATCAGATATAGAATCGGCATTTAGACTTCTGCCCATTCACCCTGACTGTTTTCATTTGCTGGGAGGTTGTTTCGAGGGCCCTTTTTACTATGACATGTGTTTGCCCATGGGGTGCTCTATTTCGTGCCTTTATTTCGAAATGTTCAGTTCATTTTTGGAATGTGTTGTGCCTGTTGAGTCCGGGTTGTCGTCAGTGATTCATTATCTTGACGACTTCCTTTTTGTGGCTCTGCGGAAGGGAGACGGCTGCCGATTCCTGCTGTCCACCTTTCTGGAGTTAATGGCACGTTTTGGAGTCCCTATCTCGGCCGAAAAAACAGAGGGTCCGGTGACTTGCCTTTCCTTTTTAGGAATTGAGATTGATACGGTCGCTATGGTTTTTCGTCTCCCTGCGGACAAATTGAATAACCTCATGGGATTGATTGATGGTTTTTTAATGGTGCGGAAGGTTTCCTTGCGGCAACTCCAGTCCCTCTTGGGTTGGCTTTGCTTTGCGTGCCGAGTCATGCCTATGGGACGGGGTTTTTCGCGGCGCCTATCTTTGGCTATGCGCGGAGGCCGGTCCCCTCGGCATCGCACTCGACTTACGAAATCGCTAAAGGCTGACTTGAGGGTGTGGAGTTATTTTTTAGGTGCCTATAATGGGCACACTTGCTTTATTGCAGAGGAGGTTTCAAACTCGGAGCTGGCATTGTGGTCTGATGCGGCTGGCTCTTGTGGTTTTGGCACGATACAGGGAACGGAGTGGTGCGCGTCTTCCGGGCCGGAGGATTGGCGTACCTCGGGGCTAGGAACCTTACTCTGTTGGAACTGTTCCCTATAGTGGTGGCGGTGGAGATCTGGGGGGAACGTTTAGCGAATCGGCATGTATGTTTTTGGTCGGATAATTTAGGGACTGTTCAATGTATTAATTGTTTGTCATCTTCATCCCTCCCGCATGTTCCTGGGGTCGATAATCGGATCGCTGATGCTCTTTCTCGCTTCAATTGGCAGGTGTTTCGTGAGCTTCTTCCGGAGGCGGAATCAAATGGAATGGAATGTCTGAAGTACCTGTGGCAGCTAGTAGCCAGCAGTTGATGTCCCTTGTGAGTGCGTCGGTGTCACCGGCGACATGGCAGGCACATGGTAAGGCCTGGGCAGACTGGTTAGCTGTCAGAGGGGTAAGAGAGGTTGCTGAGAGGGATGATATTCGTTTAGAGGTTACTGTTGAATGGCTGTTAAGGATGAGGTCCATGGGGGTCTCAGCCCCAGTCACGCAGCGGCGTTTAGCGGGGTGGCGTTCTACTTTCAATTGTGTGGATGGACGGATGTGACAAAGGACTTTGTGGTGAGGCAGGCTATGAAGGGATGGCAGAGAGAGTATGTGGTGAGGGATAGTAGACGGCCTATTTCTTTTACATTGCTATGCAAGTTGATTGAGTGTTGCGGGATGGTTTGTTCTTCAGCTTTTGAGGGTTCTATGGTGGCGGCTAGTTTCAGTCTCACTTTTTTGTGGCTCTAAGGGTGGGGGAGCTAGTGGCACCTTCGGGTGCTAGACCTGGTGGCTTGTCGGAATTGGATGTTGTGCTGGGTAATAATGCTCTCTCCGTATAAAAAAGTCAAAGACAGACCAGTTGGGGAATCAGGTATGGTTACCGATATTGCCAGTGCCGGGAAGCGCTTGCCCGGTTCGGTTGGTGTCAGAATACAAGTCGGTTCAGATGGGAGGTGTGAATTTTCTTGCGCATGCTGATGGGTTACCGTTTACAAAATTTCAGTTTTCTTCGGTCTTGCACAATTGCTTGAGGCATTCGGGGGTGGAGCCTGGCGAGTTTGGCACTCACTCTTTTCGTATAGGTGCGGCTACAGAGGCGGCTAGGGCGGGCTTATTGCAATCGGAGGTGATGCGCATTGTTTTGCGCATTATATTCGTCCGGATTTGCTGGTTTGAGTTATTATGTTTGCTGCCATGGTTTTAATATATACAAAAAAAAAATATATATATTTTTTTTATTTGTCTTTATTTTTATTTAAAAAAAACCCCATAAGATTAGTACATAGACCAATATCAATCACATTAGTGTGTATAATATAGCAGTATATAACATATCCATCACATCCATGTATATAATATAAGAATCATAGACATCCCTATAACCCCCCCCCCCCCCCCCCCCCCATTGGCTGTTGTTCCCCTCAGTTCAATCAAATACAGCATACAACAAATACATTAATTATTTCTGCGTGGTTCTGCGTGCAACTCTCCGGTTCCTTTCGATATACTCATATATTTTAATTTTCTGAAAGTATGAACCCCACTCCCTTGGCTGGGAGACAGAGCCCCAGTGCCTGACCAATATAGCTTTTGCTACCATCAATCCTCTCATCCAGATCCGTCTGACCTGAGGGGGGACTTCCGTTTCTGAACTATAATCTCCAAAGATCACTATCAAGATCCCCGGGTTATAGTTAATTGAGGATTCCTTTTGTAGGGCAGAGAAAACCTCTTCCCAATATTTTCTTATTTTACTGCAACTCCAAAGCAAATGGGCATAGTTGGCATTCACGTATCCACATTTAGGGCAACAACAGTCCCGGTCCCTATTTTGGGGGAATTTTCCTTGGGTTTTGGGCGTATAATACAGTCTATGGAGCATCTTAAATTGAATTAATCTGTGAGCACTGGAGACTGTCGCCTTTCTCACGTTCCTATAGATAGTAGGCCACTGTAAAGGAGGGCAATTCAGCTCTTGCTCCCATTTACTTGGGCTTTTAAAAGGTGTTACAGTAGCCAGTGCCATTCGGAGTTTAGCATATAATCGAGATAGTTTCACCTTCTGGTCCTTCTGAGCGTCACAATAATCAAAAAATATATTCTCTTGTGGAAAAATACGGCCCCTATTCCTAGAGGTTTCAAATATATGTTTCAAACGTGCATACATGAATAAATCTAATGGTGAAGTATCGGTTAAGCCAAATTCCAAAAGTGATTTAAAACAGCCTAAGGCCTCATGCACACGACCGTTGTGTGCACCCGTGGCCGTTGTGCCGTTTTCCGTTTTTTTCTGCGGCTCCATTGACTTTCAATGGGGCCGTTGAAAACTCGGCTTGTGCACCGTTTTTACACCGCGCCCGTGACCCGTGTTTCTAGGCCGTGAAAAAAATATGACCTGTCCAACGGTTCACGGGCCCATTCAAGTCAATGGGTCCGTGAAAATCACGGATGCACCCAAGATTGTCATTCGTGTCCGTGATCCGTGTCCGTTTTTTCCTATCATTTCAATGGCAAACTTGACTTAGAATTTTATTTCATTTTTCATGTCCGTGGATCCTCCAAAAATCACAGCAGACCCACGGAAGAAAAAACGGGCACGGATCACGGTACAACGGAACCATGTTTTGCGGGACGTTAAAAAATACGGTCGTGTGCATGAGGCCTAAGTGAAATAGGTGAGACACCCTATTGATGCCATTACGTGACCAATACCCAAACTCTGTAATTTTGAAAAATTCCTCCAGCCCCCCGTTCCCCCACAGAGGGGTGAAAACAAACGGGCCAGGGACTTTAAGGAGCTCCTTCAGCCTATTCCACACCCTCTGTATTGAGAAAGGGATCAACAAGGATTTCCTCATTCCCATAGACCCAGTTTCTAAACATGTAAAAATATTCTCTATTGGCTTGTCGATGACTTTATTCAAATACCGTGAAAGTAAGCTCTCTTTCCAGTTACAACACCGCTGAATCTGTGCACAAAAATAATAACCTTGAAAAAAGGGTAGTGACAGCCCACCATCTACCTCCGACAACCATAGATATCTCTGCTTTATACGCACCCTCTTCCTGCCCCAAATTAGATCATTAATCAAGGTCTCCAATCTATAAAAGAAGATATCATCAATCCAAATAGGGGAAGCACACATCGGAAACAGAACCATAGGCAAAATAACCATCCTGATCAGTGCAATTCGATCTATCTGTGCCAGTATCAATTTCCGCCAAGCACCAACTTTGGTCCTAACTTTATCCAAAGCTGGGGCCAGATTGAGCTCATAATACCTACTTATAGGAACCCCGATCTTAACCCCCAAGTAATCTAAGGTATCATTAGGAGCCAAGACACGGACTCAGCTCCCTACATCTACAGCTTTCCGGTTCAGCGGGAGGAGCGATGACTTTGCCCAGTTGATCATATAACCTGATAATTTACCATAATATTCTATTACCTCTATAACATCCGGAAGGATTTTCCAACCCTGGTCCAAAAACAGGATCACATCGTCTGAATATAGGCTTACTTTATCGCTCACTCCCGCCACCCCGAAGCCATCTATACCCCTCTCTAAACGGATCCGACAAGCCAACGGTTCTATAAAGAGAGCAAAGAGGAGGGGAGACAGGGGACAACCCTGTCTCATCCCTCTCCGCATCATAACAGGAGAAGTAGTAATACCATTGATATTAATATATGCAACCGGCTGTTCATATAGCATTTGAGTCATTTCCCCAAAAAGTTTCCCATGGCCAAAATGAGACATTGTAGCCCACAAAAAAGACCACTCCATCCTGTCAAACGCCTTTGTGGCGTCTAATGACAGGATGGAGTGGTCCACACTGCCCCCCACAGACAAATTCAAGTAAACCCTATATATAGTCGATTGTATATGGCGGCCCGGGATAAAGCCCGTCTGGACAGGGTGTACCAGATCAGCTATAACCCTCTTCAAGCGACAAGCCAGAATTTTGGCAAAAATCTTGTAGTCCGTATTTAGGAGCGATATAGGTCTATATGACCCCACATCGCATGGGTCCTTATCCTTCTTCAAGACCAAAACAATCACTGCCTCTCTAAATGATGGTGGTAGAGAGCCGAGTACGCAGGATTCATTAAAAACCTGAAGAAGGATAGGGAGGAGGGACTTGGCATGGTACCTATAGATTTCGAAAGGCAATCCATCTGGGCCAGGAGATGAACTATACTTTAGGGACGGGAGAATCGCTTGGAGTTCCTCCAAAAGAATGGGGGAGTCCAACATTTCTCTATCTTGGATAGTTAACTGGGGAAGCGCCAATTGTTGAAGGTATTGATCCATGTCAGTACGACTGAACATAGACTCAGATTTGTAGAGGGTAGAATAATATTTCTCAAATTCCTCTCTAATCTCCTCTGCGGATCTCACTCCAGTTCCTTGTGGATTCCTGATTTCTTTTATACTGGTATCCTCTCTCTGGTTGGCCACCAAACAAGCCAAAAACCTACCCGTTTTACCAGACTCGCAGAAACGATTGTGGCCTTGAAATAGAAGCTTGTGTTGTGCTTTTTTATATAAAAGTGTCTTAAGCTGAGAGTTAGCCTCCTTTAATCTGGGTGAGATATACACACCTTCCACCATTCCACCACTTTACCGTACACATTACCACAATATATATACAGTATATATATATATATATATATATATATACATACAATGAGAAAAATCGGACAGCACTCCAGACGGTTTCTTCAGTAAAACAGGTAGTGTTTAATCACCCATATGGTGGCAGCAAAAAAGCAAGCAACGTTTCGGCTCTACATGAGCCTTTCTCAAGCAATGACAAAAAGTGAAGAGCAAACATATATCAGTGAGCCAATTAAGTCAATTGTACAACAACATGATTGATACTTAATAAACAACAGTATAAAAAGATATACATACAATTTCTAAATGGTCATCATAGTGATCATTCATAAAGTGTCGGGTGCTAACAGTGCATAGAGTGCATAATAAGGCTGACTGTCTTATGCTATAACCTAAAATCCATAAACCTTGTCAGCTGTTCATAATCCATCCATGATTATTCATGATATATTGATTGTGCACATGTGTAACGGGGGTATGATGATGAAGAAATACCTGAGAAAGTGATGCAGTCCACACATACTATTGCGCTGTTCAGCGTGTCTCCGTGGTGCAAGTGCGCATGTCCCAGTCGCATATGCTACGTCAGACAGCGTCCGAGCGCCACCACACTTGTTAGTGATGTCGCTCCTGAATGACGCAACAGGCGCATAGCAGTTGCTTCTGCCGCGTCATATGCACTGCTGATAGAGGGGGAAGGCGCATGCGCAATTCCAACATTGATGCCTATAGCCACCATAGTACAGAAGGGAATCCAGCCAGTATATATGTTTTTACTGTATAACATGCCGCAAGCCTACTTAGTTCCGTAACCGGTCACAGTGGATAAATTCCACTTGATCGCAACCAAGAGGAGGGTCCCCACTTTTCCAAGATGGGAAACCACACTCTATGTGTGACCCCGATGCTGCCAGCACGCTAATGCCATCAGCACCGTGGGTCACATTCTTGCTGCAACTCGTGACCTAGAGGGTTCTCCTCAATTATATATCAGAACAAGAAAATTGTTATGTAGGCAATCAGCACTCTACTTGCGTTTTCCAAATTACCCCTTTTGATATGCCATCGGGACAATAACACCACACCACAGAGAAAAAAATCAGAATTTGCAAAAAACAAATGAATACTTAGTGGGCTCCTCATCCACCATCTAGGTTCATCATTATTCTTTCGTGTCTTCCCCCGAAATTCCAGTGAGTCTGAAATGATACACAATATTAGTGATACAAGTGACACCCAAAAATTATAATGACCTTGTTTTACATGTTTCTATTATATTTTTGTTATTGTTTTTTTATAAGGTTTACATTTTTTATATACTTTTTTTTTTTCTTGACAAAGTTAAGGTAGACCAATTTGACAGAAATAGAGTCCATCACTTTAGTGTCTTTTGATGTTGTATCTCTATATACTTCGATTGAGCATCAAAAAGGTATTACTGCAGTTCGGAGCATGCTTGAGATGTCCTCATTGACGTCAGAAGCCTGCTCGTTCATCATCAGACTCCTTACTATTGTACTTGAGTTCAATTATTTTCTTTTCCAGGACACCTATTATGTCCAAAAACGAGGCGTGGCAATGGGGTCCAACACATATGCCAACATTTATATGCGCCGATTTGAGGAAGATGTCGTCTATGGCTCCCACCACGCCCAATACATCAAGGGGTGGTGGAGATACATAGACGACATCTTCCTCATTTGGACTGGAACCGTACAACAACTACAAGACTTCCATCGATATCTAAATAATGCAGATGACGAATTGCAGTTTACCGTTTCCTATTCGGATGTTTCTGTCCAATTTTTGGATACTAATGTTTTTGTGTCCAATGGTTCTCTGAGTACGCAACTTTATACAAAACCTATGGACAGAAACATGACGCTACGGTACGAGAGCTGTCATCCTCGTAGCATGGTAAAACATTTGCCATACTTGCAGTTCTTGAGGGCGAAAAGGATAGTCACTGACAGGGATACCTTGGATAAAACCATCGAACAGATGACCTCTAAATTTAAGCAACGGGGGTATCCTAGTACATTACTAGAGATGCAGAAAGACAGAGTATTAGCTCTAGACAGAGACTCCCTGCTACAGACTAGCGGTAAAAATAAGAAGACAGACAAGAGGGTCACATTTGTATCCACTTACTCTGAGTATAGCAATGACATCAATAAAATACTGAGACGACATTGGTCTGTATTAAGTGGATGCAAGATGCCCGAATTCAAGATACCACCCCTTTGTGCATACCGGAGATGCAAAAATATCAGAGACCAATTAGTGAGGGCAGATGTTGGACCCAAAAATGTCACCAGACAAACTACATTGGCACCATCAGGCACTGGTTGTTTCCCGTGCCTGCATTGTGTCAATTGTCGATTCATTTGCAGATCTAGGGCTTTTACACATCCCAACACAGGCATTGTGTACCCTATTAAATTCCATCTTTCATGTGACTCTACCTTTGTAGTGTATGTTCTCTCCTGCCCCTGCCAGATATTGTATGTAGGGGAAACCTCCACTGATTTAAAAGCTAGGCTTAACAACCACAGGTTTACCATTAGGAAGGGTCGCACAGATCTTCCGGTGCCAAGACATTTCTCACTTAAAAAACATAATGAAAAGGACCTGAGATGCTGGATCATTGACAAGATACCAATGCCCCGCAGGGGTGGTGACCGTGTATTGTTACTTAAAAAGAGAGAATCATTTTGGATTCAGACTCTAAATAGCTAACAACCCAATGGCCTGAATATTTATTATAGGTATGGGGGTGGATTGTGAGATGGGAAGGGTGCCCTTTGACATGCTGCTTCTGATGTGCCAAGTATTTCCTCCTGCTGAGGACATGTTCACTGACAAAAATATTTTATATAAAAAATGTAAACCTTATAAAAAAAACAATAACAAAAATATAATAGAAACATGTAAAACAAGGTCATTATAATTTTTGGGTGTCACTTGCATCACTAATATTGTGTATCATTTCAGACTCACTGGAATTTCGGGGGAAGACACGAAAGAATAATGATGAACCTAGATGGTGGATGAGGAGCCCACTAAGTATTCATTTGTATTTTGCAAATTCAGATTTTTTTCTCTGTGGTGTGGTGTTATTGTCCCGATGGCATATCAAAAGGGGTAATTTGGAAAAAGCAAGTAGAGTGCTGATTGCCTACATAACAATTTTCTTGTTCTGATATATAATTGAGGAGAACCCTCTAGGTCACGAGTTGCAGCAAGAATGTGACCCACGGTGCTGATGGCATTAGCGTGCTGGCAGCATCGGGGTCACACATAGAGTGTGGTTTCCCATCTTGGAAAAGTGGGGACCCTCCTCTTGGTTGCGATCAAGTGGAATTTATCCACTGTGACCGGTTACGGAACTAAGTAGGCTTGCGGCATGTTATACAGTAAAAACATATATACTGGCTGGATTCCCTTCTGTACTATGGTGGCTATAGGCATCAATGTTGGAATTGCGCATGCGCCTTCCCCCTCTATCAGCAGTGCATATGACGCGGCAGAAGCAACTGCTATGCGCCTGTTGCGTCATTCAGGAGCGACATCACTAACAAGTGTGGTGGCGCTCGGACGCTGTCTGACGTAGCATATGCGACTGGGACATGCGCACTTGCACCACGGAGACGCACTGAACAGCGCGATAGTATGTGTGGGCTGCATCACTTTCTCAGATATTTCTTCATCATCATACCCCCGTTACACATGTGCACAATCAATATATCATGAATAATCATGGATGGATTATGAACAGCTGACAAGGTTTATGGTTTTTAGGTTATAGCATAAGACAGTCAGCCTTATTATGCACTCTATGCACTGTTAGCACCCGACACTTTATGAATGATCACTATGATGACCATTTAGAAATTGTATGTATATCTTTTTATACTGTTGTTTATTAAGTATCAATCATGTTGTTGTACAATTGACTTAATTGGCTCACTGATATATGTTTGCTCTGCACTTTTTGTCATTGCTTGAGAAAGGCTCATGTAGAGCCAAAACGTTGCTTTTTTGCTGCCACCATATGGGTGATTAAACACTACCTGTTTTACTGAAGAAACCGTCTGGAGTGCTGTCCGATTTTTCTCATTTTGTATATATATATATATATATATATATATATATACTGTATATATATTGTGGTAATGTGTACGGTAAAGTGGTGGAATGGTGGAAGGTGTGTATATCTCACCCAGATACACAGCTTGGTGAGATAGATGAAATCCGGGAAACTACTTGCTTCAGCAAACGTAGTTGCCAGAGCTGTTTTGGTTTAGATGTCATGGGCTGGATTTTATTTGGACTGCGAGGAAAATTTGGCAGTGGGACCACCCACTCCACAGACCGTCCACTACAAGTATACCCTATAGCCTGAGGTGATCCCAGGTGTAGGGTGCTGGAATCATTAGTGGGGAATAAAAGAGATCCCAGACTGTCAGTCTGGGGGAGTTATGCCTGGAGAGCTGACCTTGGTGGTTTGAGCTAGCTGACCTTCCCTGGTGTGACCTTCCCTGGTGTGAACAGGACTCTATAGGTGACAGCGGAATCGCCTCTGTATTAGGTAGAGCCCATACGGGCAGGTGTTTATTTTGTTATTTTGTGTTTTGTTGTGCTGGTGCTGGAACCTCACCTCACCCAGTGACTCTATAACTGGGATGATAACCTGTATTTCTGAGCTGACCAAATAAAGCACCTTTTGGACTTTGAAACCTGCTTTTTCCGTGGAAATCTGTCATCACCGCCCTAAGTGAGAGAGTGATCCCTTAAAATGTATACTGTATATATAGCAGTGTACTGACATGTGAGGTACCAGGTATAGACTGTTCAGGGAAGGGAAAAGAATCCCTCCGCTCAAAAGGGGGGCCCCTATTGTAACAGGAACTTGCACGGAAAGAAAACTCGGACAACAGAGTTAACTTTTTGCTTGAACGGCAAAACTCAAGAACTGTAATCTTGGAGCGGTATGCCAACCGCCGGACTCCCGGCGGGCAAGTACGCCAACAGCTATCACCAACTCTTCGTTGTAACAAATGCCGCCACGGAGGAAAACCCGTTACCTTAGACGGGGCTCCGACCACCACCCAGCAAAAACATAGCCTGTTTAATACCATCCTGCAGGCCGGAAGTAAAGAAGTCAAGGTCAATCTCCATGAGATGGACACCATCTGGCCTCATTAGAGACCTATTATCCCCTTCAAGTTATCAATGACGCACTACGATACCGCCACGGGATCGCACAAAACGGGACATGCAGAAATTGACAGTCATCCTGCACTTCTCAACAGCTTAAGCATTCCTGGCGCCATGCCATACCACCCGGGGAATGATTTCCGACCAAACCAATACCATCTCAGCGAAAAAGGATGATAATCTTTCAATATCTGAGCGCATGAGGGTCATAAGCTCTGCTAATCGTGAGAGGCATAGGTAGTTACCCCCGGCATGAATTACGAGTAGAACAGGGCCCCTAGAGTGAAAATCAATGTCTACCACCTCCGTGAGAATTTGAGACCACCTAAGACCTCGGATCCCTCTCCAAGAAACATCCACTTCCCGAAACCCCAGTGTTCGTCCTCCAGGCCTGCACTCAGCTCTCTGAGCTGCCTAAAAGATGCATGAGTGGCCAACCAACCAGACCGCAGTGCGCACCGCACCTAAAAGAAAAACAGTCAGCACAAGCCTGGATATGGAAATTGAGGTCATAACCATGACCATACACATCGCACATAGTCTCAACACAAATCTAACAAAACCTAGCATGTATAGCTGAATATATTTCTCATATTATTATTTTTTTTTATATCAAAACATCTGGCCTAATGTACCTGGCATAACAAGCAGATTGCCACCTGCTGATATGCATGACCTCAGCTTCTGGCAGGCCTGCCCTGGCTGCCTCCGTAGCAGCCCCAATACGGAACGAATAGGTGCCGAACTCCCTCGGATTGACCCCCACTCGCTCCAGGCAAGTGTGAAAAACAGATGTGAACTGGAAATTAGTCAGGGGGGATCCTTCCTGATGAGTGAAGAAATTAGTCCCCCCAGATCGCAGAGCGCTGTATTCTGTAACCAGGCAAACCGAACAAGCCAATCCGAAAACCTGGTGGAGGGGGATCCACACCCCTTTACCAAACTGATCAGTCTTAGATCTGCGAACCAAAACTCTGATTGCTCCATTACCAAAAACTACATCCTGAAATAGCAAACCCCCCGGCCTACGACTAGAGGGAGGGAGCAACTCACCAACCCAGAAGTCAGCGAGAAATGCCAAACTGAAACAGGCAGGGAAAAATGCGGCCTCAAAAGGCGAGACGCACACACCCGGACAAACCTCGACCAGCCTGCATAACAGGCTGAACGAAATAGGACGCTTGCAGTCTATAACAACATACTCCTTTCTCCAACCCCTCAAAGCCTGCCTAACAATGAAATGTTTTGTGATATCAGGCCAACCACATAACTGAAAATGGAAGGCTACTCCGGACAACCGGCGATGAGCCACTGGCGCCGACACTCCCATAGATCTCAACTTGAGCAACCACTCAACCGTCATGAAAAGCCACATCTCTCGAACCAACCCCCTACAACCAGTCAGCCCAGTCCTTACCGTGAGCCTGCCAAGTCGCCGGAGCCACCGATTAACTGATAAGGGACATCAGCTGCCATAGGTGCTGTGAACATTCCTCCCTGGCTCGCTCCGCCTCCGGAAGCAGTTCCTGAAAAACCTGGCAATGAAAACGGGAAAGGGTCGTCTGCGATTCTGTTATCAACACCTGGAACGTGTCGAGCCTTGAAATAAATATTATGCTCCAAGCAGCGCAGAACTAAATGTCGCAAAAGCGCAATCACCGGTAAAGAAGAAGAAGACAAACCATTAATACAGTGAACTACCCCCAGGTTGTCTGACAAAAACACATGTAGTGGTCCGCTAGTTTATGCCCCCAAATTTCAACCGCTACCACAATTGGGAATAACTCCAGTAACGTCAAATTCTTACACAAACCCAGGGAGTGCCACGAGTCCGGCCAAGGTGAAGAACACCATTCCTTACCCAAAATAGTGCCAAAACTGCAAGAACCAGATGCATCCAAGACAGAACTGAGTTCCTTAGATAACACACGTGTGCCCGTTATAGGAATGGAGAAATGCATGCCAAACACCCAAATCAGCTTTGAGCGACCTCGTGAGGCGAATAAGATGATGTGGGGACTTAGCCCTACGGGTAGCTAGCGACAGGTACCCGGAAAAAACACGGTCCATGGGCATAACTCAACACGCGAAACAAAGCAGACCCAGCAAAAACTGTAAGTGTTGAAGGGTAACCTTCCGGGCTGCTAGGAAACCTTCAATTAAGTACTGCAGTTTCCAGATCTTCTCGAGAGGCAATCGGAAAACCATATCAACGGAATCAATTTCAATCCCCAAAAAAGACAATCGCGTGACCGGATCCTCCGTTTTGTCAACTGATATGGGAACCCGAACCTAGTCATACGCGCTAAGAATATGTTCAGGAGGGTAAGGCAACCAGCCTCCGATCCCGGGGAAACAAACAAAAAGTCATCCAGATAATAAATGACTGACAAGGAAACGGCCTCATACCTCACCACCCACTCCAAAAAACAACCAAACATTTCAAAATAGTGGCAGGAGATGGAGCATCCCATGGGGAGACATGTGTCATAATAAAACCGCCCTTCAAAAGAACATCCCAGAAGGTGATGACAATACGGGTGGACTGGGAGGTCTAAAGGCTTATTCAATGTCTGACTTGGCCAGGAGAGCGTCTTTGCCCGCCTCCCTAACCAACGTCACCGCCCGATCGAAAGAGACATAAGACACCGAAGCATCCTCTGGAAGAATGTGACCATTCACTGACGAACTCTTAGGGTAGGACAGGTGGTGTATGAGGCAAAACTTACCCGGCTCCTTCTTGGGTACCACCCCCAAAGGCGAGACCCCTAAATTAGGAAAAGGTATGGAGGGAAACGGACCTTTAATTCTACCCAAGGAAACTTCCTTACCTAACTTCTCCCTGAGGACTTCGGGAAGCTCCCTAGCAGACCACAAGTTGACAGAGAACACTGGAAACCTGCTCAACATAAATGGTATAAAGAAACCAAATGTGAAGCCAAAGCGAAGTTGGGAGGCAGTCGGCTTATTGGGAAAGATGTCTAGCCAAGGGGCCATCTTGACTACACTCACTGGGGTCCTTGGAGTCACCTGCGCTGGGCTGCGTAAAGTGTTTAACTAGGGGGCGAGTGCATCGGTTTGCAGGGTGGTTGCCACCGCAGGCCGAGCATTCGTGCTTGTATTTGCACAACCCTGCATACTTACAATGTCTCTCATTAAAGAGCCAGCACGCCCCTGGGCGGCGAACGGCCACTGGCCCCTGGGCAGAAGATGCTCCGGGACCAGTGGCCGCACTCTAATAGGGAGTCTGCTTCTGAGACATCATGAGGCAAAGCCAAACATCAGTGGCCTTAACCCCACAACTCACCTCAGGGTGTAACGCTAAGCGTCGACGGAATTCCTCATCATATCTCCACCGCCATGGGGTCTGTAAGCGCTATATATCGTGTCCAGATAGACGAACAATTCTGAGCAGCGGTCAGGGTGGCGCTGACCAATGATACAACCTAAAACCGAGAAAGCTTGCAACCAGTTATTCATGGTCTTGGCGACCCTTGGTTTACGTTCAAACGGCTTATCAGAAAAACGCCTTTCCTTGTCTATTGTATGCTGGTCCACCGATATCAATGACCAAATATCAATGTATTGGTTGGACCAGATTGTCTTTTAAAGTATCGTCCACATGGTATCCCAGAGGGCTAACACCACAAAAGAAGCAGTCCTTATGGACCCCTGCCAAAACTGGAGCCGGTTTCTGAGAAGGAGGAGGGGTTGGAGGATAAGGCGACAACTTGTCTAACAACGCTTTCAACATCGATTCCAAATCAACACTAGCCCCACCCGCCCCCCATGCCCCGGTATATTGGTACTCACCAGGTGCAACAGTTGTCGTCGCCGAGGAAGGACCGGGTTCCGGGACCTTAACCCGGGGTTCCGCTGTTGGTGCCAGGCTAGGAGCTCTGGATGCATGGCTAGGCACCTGCCTCTTGCTCTTTGAACGTGACGTCCGGCCAGACTCCTCAAATGCGCTCGTCGATCCAGCCGAAGATGACGGAGAGCGCTATCTAGAGGACCTGGAACGCCTATTTCTCCCGGAATCCCTGGAATGGTGACAGGACCGGCGCCTGCGGGAAATACGACGGTAGCGACTCCTGCTCTCACGGGAGAGAAGTCACAGAAATCTCACTGCGTGACCTGGAAATGGAAGCGGGGGGGGGGGGGGTGGTTGACTACAATAGGGGGCTCCAGCTGTATACAAGCTACCCCCAACTGGCTATCCCCTAAAAACACTGCTGGCGCTGTGGGCTGGGAAGGAAAGGGGGTTCGGGGGGAATGACAGGCCGCGGAACTGCCATGCGCACCCATGTTGGTAAAAAGACTCACCTGCCATGTGCTGCCTAGCTCTGGAGTGCCGGGAGAAGATGAGGGCGGAAGGGTCAGCGCTAAAGCGCACTGAAGTGCATCCCGAACATGCCGACCAAACAGAGCAGCGCATGCGCCGACTTGGGAACCGAGGTGAGTGCGGGCGGCCCGGGAACGAACAGTGGGCACTGCTGGTGGGCTGTGACCTAAATGAGCGGGAGGGCAGGTTCGCCATGCGGACCGGCTGAGATACCGCAGCTATACACAGGGACAAACGTCATTGGAGCAACCAATTGCAACTGGTGTGATATACCAGTTTCCCCCCAAAAAAACTGATTACGGGGTTCTATATACGTGCTTTCACAAATACTGCTCTTCTCTAGGGAGTTTGGCACAGGGTCATTTTGAAAATTACAGGCATAGGAAGAGGCAGGTCGTTCCGCAGGGGTGGTAGGGGTCGGGCAGGTGTACCAGGCCGGAGCCTAAGTGGGAAGTTGGAAAAGGTGCGTGCGATTATGTCAAAGGACGCACCAGAGTTGGTTGAGTGGCTCACTCAGCCTTCCGCTTCTGCAACCTCCTCATTCTCTTTATCAGCACCCATCTCACTCTCTGCTGTGTGCACCCCCAAAGACAGCACCACCACCATAGCCCCTCCACTCGAGTAAGAGAAATTATTTTCCCATCAATTTCTAGACCTTACCGATTCTCAGCCATTCTTGGCATCAGATGAGGAAGAGGAGGTAGCAAAGGCCGCCACCCGGCGGTCTGATGACAGTACCCACCCAGATCAGCCCAAGGAGGGTGGTCCCCGCTGTTGCTGCCTACTCCTAGATCTCAAATGTCAGTGGTGGTGAAGGTGACAATGTTGTGTCGATGGACATCACGTGGGTGCTCACAAGAGAGGAAGAGGAGGGGAGTTCAGAGGGAGAGACGGAGCAGCAGATAGGGAGAAGCAGGAAGAACTTGCAGTGCACAGGAGGCAAAAAGCAGACTGCAAATGAATCTGGAGAGAGCCATCCACCATGCACGGTCACATCTTGCGCTCCCAGGACACCGGCACATGGCTCCGCAGTGTGGGCTTTTTTTAACGTGTCAGCTGATGATAATAGTGTTCCCATCTGCAGCCTGTGTTGTCGACGCATAAGTCGCGGTAAGCCCAACACTCACCTAAGGACGACCACCTCAAGAAGGCACCTGGCCTCCCATCACCAAGCCCAGTGGGAGCAAAGTCGTCAGAACCCACAAAGCCACACTCCTGGTGCTCCATGTCCTGCCTCTTCTCCTTCTCCTCTCTCCTCCCATTTGTCCTCCACTCCACCTTCCACCGTGCCGTCGTCGCGTTCATCTGGCACAAGGCAGGCTTCTGTTGCCCAAATGTTCGAGTGTAAAAAAATAATGACGCCAGATAATCCTCTTGCCCAAAGGCTGACCACTGGCTTGTCGGAACTGCTAGCCCGCCAACTACTGCCATATCATTTGGTGGACTCGAAGACCTTTAGAAAATTTGTGGCCATTGGCACACCACAATGGATGGTCCCGGGAAGGAAATATTTCTCCCAGAAGGGCATCCCTGAACTATATGGCCACGTTCAGCGGCAAGTTAATATATCTCTGGCACACAGTGTCAGTGTCAAGATAAATCTGACCACAGACACGTGGTCTAGCACAGTGTTTCCCAACCAGTGTGCCTCCAGCTGTTGCAAAACTACAACTCCCAGCATGCCTGGACAGCCTTTGGCTGTGCGGGCATGCTGGGAGTTATAGTTTTGCAACAGCTAGAGGCACACTGGTTGGGAAACACTGGTCTAGCAAACACGGGCAGGGAAGTTACATAACTTTTCCTGCCCACTGGGTGAACCTTCTGACGGCCGTCAAGCATGTAACCCGTGGCACCCATGTGGATTTGGTGTTACCGCCACGGATTACATGCAGGCCTGCCTCCTCTTCTCCTCCTCCTCCTACTCCATCCTCCGTCTCCTCCTCGGCTGACTCCTCCTTTTCCACTGCTACCGCCTCTTCCGCTGCACCCCCTAAGCTCCCCAGAACCTATTAAATGTGCCAGGTGAGAGGTTGCCATGCTGTGGCTGTTGTGCCTGGAAGCCAAGAGCCACACCGGTCCTGCACTCCTTTCAGCTCTGCAGTCACAAGCCGATCAGTGGATAACCCCGCTCAATTTGACAGTTGGTAAAGTGGTATGCGTCATTGGTGCCAATCTGCTGAGCGCACTGAAACAGGGAAAAATTACACACGTGCCGTGCATGGCACACGTCCTGAACTTAGTCGTGCAGCGGTTTAATGCCAAATACCCTGGGGTCCAGGACGTCTTGCGGCAGGCCAGGAAAATCTCTGGCCATTTTAGAAGATCTTACATGACCATGGCTCGCCTTGCTGACACCACTTGCCCGTCAGACATCTGATTTGTGACTGCCCGATGTGCTGGAACTCCACCTTGTATATGCTTGATAGGCTTCTCCAGCAGAAACGGGGCGTTAACGGCTATCTGTACGAACTCTGCGGCAGGACAGGTTCTGGGGAGCTTGTTTTTTTTTCACCGCGCCAGTGGCTGCTCATGCGCGACGCATGCAGACCTCTGCAGCCATTTGATGAGATCAACATACTGGTCAGTCGCAGCCATGGCGCCATCAATGACATCGTGCCTTAAGCCTTCTTTCTGGAGCGTGCATTGCTTCGTGTCATTGATCAAGCCATCGAGGAGCAGGAGCAGGAATATGAGGAAGTTGCAATGCTGAATGAATTCCCAGAGGGGGCTACTCCATCTGAGACAAGTCAGCATGAGTCTGAAGAGGAGTCAGAGGAGTATGGTGCCTGGAGGGAGGAGGAGGAGTAAGAGGAGCAAGAAGAGCAGGCTTTAAACTTTTCTGGGATCCCTGGTGTTGTCAGTGGATGGGGGGAGGAGACCGAGGAAGACATTCTTCTGGGCGATGAGCAGGAGCCAGGCCGCTCCACTGCTTCCAATTTTGTGCAAATGGGGGCCGACATGCTCCAGTGTTTGAAGAGGGACCCCCATATAAAAAGCATAAAGGGCAAGGACCAGTACTGGGTGGCAACGCACTTAGAACCCTGGTACAAACACAAAATGGCGGACATGTTACCAGCATCACAGATTGCTGTCAGAATGCAACATTTCCATGCCTTTCTGCAAGAGATGCTGCATTCTGCTGTTGCGGGCACTGGCAGAGGAATTGCCACTCACAGGGAAACAGTTGCGGGTACCAATCCTACAGCTCATGCAAGAAGAGGGCGGTTTGAAGTTGTGTTAGTCACTTCGGATATGAGATAATTCTTGCAACCAACCCATCGACAGCCGCCCTCCGGATCCAGCCTCAGGGAACTCCTAGACCGACAGGTGTCCGACTAAAATCGGGTTAACGGCCGATGTGGACGCTCTGAGAAGCGAGTAACCCCTTGACTACTGGGTGTGCAGGCTTGACCTGTGGCCAGAGCTGGGACAATTTGCCATGGAACTCTTGGCTTGCCCCTTGTCCAGTGTCCTGTCCGAAAGGTCGTTCAGCGAAGCAGGGGGGATCGTGACCGATAAGCGCACTCGCCTAGCTCACAAAATTGTGGACTACATCACATTTCTAAAAATGAATGAGGCATGGATCTCGGAGGAATTCAACACCTGTGACAACCACGCTTAATTGAATTTCCTCATGACAGCCAACAAATATCCGCCACCACCCAGAACAAATAATGGTCCCTGTCTTAGGTAAATACAGCGGCATAAAAGGCCTTTTCTATCCAGTGAATGCCTAATGTTTGGGACCTCGGAGGAATTCACCACCTGTGATGACCACGTGCTATCGAATTTCCACTAATATCTTTTTTTTTTTTTTAAGATTTCATTAGCCATGTTTTTAATCCAATTTTATATTTTTTGTTCTTTTAAACATACTGTATGTATTTGACATCTATTTGTACTGGCCTGCAGTAAAATTGATATGCAATGACCTTCTAATATACCTCCAGCCACATAATTACTTGTTTTTTTCTGTCCAGTGAATGCCTAATGTTTGGGGCCTGTAGTCCACTGGCCTGCAGTAAAATTGTTATTGAATAGCTGTTTAATATACCTCCAGCCATATAATCACTTGATCATTTATGTACAGTGAATGCATAATTTTTGGGGCCTGTAATCTAACTGCCCAACAGTAAAATTGTTATACAGTGACCGCCTAATTTACCCCCAGCCACATTATCAATTGTGCTTTTCTGTACCGTGAATTAATAATTTTTGGGGCCTGTAGTAAAATTGATATCCATTGACCATGTAATATACCTCCAGCCACATAATCACTTGATCATTTATGTACGTTGAATGCATAATTTTTGGGGCCTGTAATCTAACTGGCCAACAGTAAAATTGTTATACGGTGACCGCCTAATGTACCTCCAGCTACATGATCAATTGTTCTTTTATGTACGGTGAATGAATAATTTTTGGGGCCTGTAGTCCACTGGCCTGTTGTAAAATTGATATCCATTGACCATCTAATATACCTCCAGCCATATAATCACTTTGTTGTACGGTGACTAATGTACCTCCATCCACATTAACAACTGTTCCTTTCTGTCTGGTGAATGCCTAATGTTTGGGGCCTGTACTATACTGGCCTGCAGTAAAATTTATATTGAATGACCTTCAGCCACATAATGACTTGTTCTTTTCTGTCCGGTGAATGCTTAATGTTTGGGACCTCGGAGGAATTCAACACCTGTGATGACCACGTGTTATTGAATTTCAACTATTATCTTTTTTTTTTTTTTTTTTCAAGAGTGGGGATTTTGTTAGCCATGTTTTTAATCCAATTTTATATTTTTTGTTCTTTTAAACATATGTATTTGACATCTATTTGTACTGGCCTGCAGTAAAATGAATATCCAATGACCATCTAATATACATCCAGCCACATAATTACTTGTTCTTTTCTGTTCAGTGAATGCCTAATGTTTGGGGCCTGTACTCCACTGGCCTGCAGTAAAATTGATACCCATTGACCATCTAATTTACCTCCAGCCACATAATCACTTGATCATTTATGTACGGTGAATGCATAATTTTTGGGGGCCTGTAATCTAACTGGCCAACAGTAAAATTGTTATACGGTGACCGCCTAATGTATCTCCAGCCACATTATTAATTGTTCTTTTCTGTACGATGAATGAATAATTTTTGGGGCCTGTAGTCCACTGGCCTGCAGTAAAATTGGCCCGTCACTGGCCGCTAATGTGACGGGGACCCGATGGCAAGTACAGCCCCCTGGATCTCACAGGCAAGCAGGCTGTAAGTGTATCACAGTCTGTAATACACTTACATCCAATGCATCACAATACAGAAGTATTGTGATGCATTGTAAAGGGGATGAGACCCCCAAAAGTTGAAGTCCCAGAGTGGGACAAAAAAATTAAGTGGAAAAAAAAAGTTAAAAAAGAGAAAGTAAAAAAAAATTTGGGGGACGTTTCAATGTTTCAAAAAAATATATAAAAAAAAGCATCTTTTTCCCAAAATGAAAAAAAAAATAATGGGGAAAAATGGGGAAAAAAATGAAAAGTAGACAAATTAGGTATCGCCATGTCCATATTGACCCGCTCTATAAAAATATCACATGACCTAACCACTCAGGTGAACACCGTCAAAAAGATTTAAAAAAAACTGTGCTAAAAAAAAACACCTTTCACCTTACATCACTAAAAGTGCAACACCAAGTGATCAAAAAGGCATTAGTACCAATCTTACAGTGACCTCATCCCGCAAAAAAATGAGTGCCAACCTAAGACAATCGCCCAAACAATGAAAAAAAACTATGGCTCTCAGACTATGGAAACACTAGAACATATTTTTTTTGTTTCAAAAATGATATCATTGTGTAAAACTTACATAAATAAAAAAAAGTAGAGATGGGATGACGAATCCGTTGAATCCCTCGAATCCTGCTGGATTCGTGGACTCGAATCCCGACGTAATTTACAGGATTCGAATCCGACGAATCCACATCGCATCTCCATCTGTATAGCCGTCCTGCAGCCTAAGCCGGAAGAGGCCTGCATCGCATTGCTGACATGGAGGTAAGTATAAGTGTTTTTTTTTTAAATGAACAATAGTTTTACTGGCACATTAGGGGGGCTCTTGTTACTGGCACATGATGGGGGGGCTTATTACTAGCGCATGCTGGGGAGGCTTATTACTGGCACATGATGGGAGGGCTCTTATTACTGGCACATGATGGGAGGGCTCTTATTACTGGCACATGATGGGAGGGCTCTTATTACTGGCACATGATGGGAGGGCTCTTGTTACTGGCACATGATGGGTGGGCTCTTGTTACTGGCACATGATGGGAGGGCTCTTGTTACTGGCACATGATGGGGGTGCTCTTGTTACTGGCACATGATTGGGGGCATCTATGGGGGCACATTATTGGGGGCACTTATTACTGGCACATTATTGGTGGGCACTATAGGGGCATCTACTGAGGCCACAAAGAAGGGGTATTTTATATGGGGGCTCTGTACAGTAGCATTTTATACTGGGACACATTATGGTGGGTACTATGGGGAAGGGGGGAGAGGAGTACTATGGGGTCATCTAGGGAGGCACTAAGAAGGGGTATTTTATACTTGCAAATTATAGGGGACACTGAGGGCATCTACTGGGGCACTATATATGGGGCATTTTATACTGATACATTATGGGGGGCACTAGGAGGAAGGGGGGAGAGGAGCACTATGGGGGCATTTACTGGGGGCACTATATAGGGGTATTTTTTACTGGAACATTATGGGTGCACTATGGGGACATTAGCTCAACTGGGGGCATTACAAGGGGGTATTTTTTGCACTGTCACATTATAAGGAGTATTATTTCTACTGGGGGGGATTATGGTGGGCTTTATTACTCCCCCATGGTGTAACCCCCTAGTACCAGCACCAGCCTCTCCCTGCTCTACTATCCCTCTGCCCCTTCTCCAAATCCTTATTATGAAATATTTCTCATTAGGATGAAACACTCCACCGAGCCACCCAGCCAAAGTGTGGAAGTGGTGTCCGAGATCCGCAAGGGCCAAGCCAAGTAATTGTAAGTTTTCATGTAAAATATGCTTGTTGTTATGTCCAGGATTAGTAGGAATTGAAATTCGAAAGAAATTGGATTCGTCCCACCTCTAAAAAAAAGGTATACATATTAGGTATTGCCTTACCTCAGATGAACACCGT
The DNA here is from genome assembly GCF_014858855.1 of Bufo gargarizans. Classification (NCBI taxonomy): domain Eukaryota; kingdom Metazoa; phylum Chordata; class Amphibia; order Anura; family Bufonidae; genus Bufo; species Bufo gargarizans. Next base: position 654,380,926 of record NC_058080.1, read on the forward strand.
AAAAACGGTATCCAATTTTTTTTTTCACCTTACATCACAAAAACTGTAATACCAAGCAATCAAAAAGTTATACGCACCCCAAAATAGTAACAATCAAACCGTCATCTCATCCCACAAAAAATGAGACCCTACCTAAGACAATCGCCCAAAAAATAAAAAAAATAAAAACCTAGGGCTCTCAGAATATAAAGACACTGAGACATGATTTTTTGTATTCACAAATGCTGTTATTGTGTAAAACATTAATATTAAAAGTATACATATTAGGTATCGCCACATCCGTAACAACCTGATCTATAAAAATACCACATGATCTCACCTGTCAGATGAACACTGTAAATAACAAAATAATTAAAACGGTGCCAAAACAGCAATTTTTTGTTATCTTGGCTCACAAAAAGTGTAATATAGAGCAGTACCAACAAAACTGCCACCTTCTCCCGTAGTTTCCAAAATGGGGTCATTTTTTGGGAGTCTCTACTCTAGGGGTGCATCAGGGGGTCTTAAAATGTGACATGGCAGCTTAAAATTATCCCAGTGAAATCTGCTTTCCAAAAACCATATGGTGTTCCTTTCCTTCTGCGCAATGCCATGTGTCCGTACAGCAGTTTACAACTACATATGGGGTGTTTGTGTAAACTACAGAATCATTGCAATAAATATTGAGTTTTGACTCAATTTTACCACTGTCATGAAGTACAATATGTGACGAGAAAATCTCAGAATGGCCTGGATAAGTAAAAGCGTTTTAAAGCTATTGCCACATAGTGACACGTCAGATTTGCTAAAAAATAGCCTGGGCAGAAAGGTGAAAAATGGATTGGTCCTGAAAGGGTTAAACTCTATGGCAGCTGTGGAAAATTACCAGCTTTTTATTTCAAAGTCCCTAAAGTCTGTCAGTATTCATTAAACCTTTCCATAAAGTCATAATACAGTGTAAATGAACAAGATATATATCACAATATACATATAAAATTTAATTACACAGTATTAAACAGTGCAAGTTAACCCTTTAAAGAGAAATAAAGTAATACATTTATAACTTTGCATAGGGGAAACAGGGGTAAATGTCCAGACTTCACAGTACCCCTACTCCAGGGTACAACAAATATATTTCTATGCAGGGGAGGATAACAAGAGAGGGGGGTAACAAAACCTGACTGCAGTGCACTCCTGGGAGATGCAGGTGCTTGACTGTCACATATGAGGAGCTGTTGCCTACCCACAAAAAGTTAGGAGACGAGGGCTAGATATAGAGGAGTTAAAAATGGAAATGTTTCCCAGGATATCATTCTCTATTATTCTATAAAAAGATATAATTCCTGCTTCTGTCACACTTTCTACACTTCTGATATACTGTATTAATATAAATTATTGGTGTTAATGTTACAGAATTATGCGAATACAATCCATGGTGACGGTTATGAACAAACCATTACTTAGTGAAATATGCGTAGGTGTTTAAATGACAGATGTCAGCTATAGATCACTGGCAATCATTTTAAGACAGATTGCTTCTTTGATCATTATACGCAGATGGGCACAACCACTTTCACAGACCCTAATGTCACTAAATGCTGGATGCCGATGCCACACAGTTTTAGCCTTAGCGAGATCAACATCAATCTTCATAGGAACGTACTAGAGTTAAATGAACTACCTACTGACTTCTTTCCAGTACACATGGAAGACTAAATTACTAACCGTTTTATTGTGTAAAATAACACATAATGTAAGGGAACTTGCTTCATTTTATTGAGTAAATCAGCTAATATGGCCAAACTGTTTATGTGAAAGGGTATAGATATGGAAAAGATAAAATAATGTCTATACAACTAGTCAGTTTTCCTGAAGCACAGTACAATGTCAAATGTATTTGGAACCAAAACGTGAGACAGAGAGTGGTCAGAACACAAGCCAGGGTCAGGAACACTGGGAAGAATTAACAATACAGGAACCAGGAACAAGGGAACCAGCTACAGCCAAACAAGACTATCACTGGCACTGATGTATGACCAGGAAGAGGTTTAAATAGAGCGCAGAGTCCCTGGATCAGAACCTGATAGGTACATGACTTGGTGCTCCATTAGTCAGAAACACTAGGAACAGGAATAGAGCAGCTGAGCAATCAGCCCACTGCTAAACTCCCCCAGCACACCCCCGCTGCAGGGAGAAACAGAGCATTGCATCCTGTTACTAAGGATGCGGTCATGACACCAGGGGGCGTAGTTCAGTAGCGCATCTTTCCCAGTGCGGCCGTGCCAAAGCTGAGTATTGTGCCTCTGGGGCCCAGACAGGAAAGTTTATTACAGGTAATATCGAGCAGCATTTTTCCTAAAACCTAAAGACTGACTTCTCATTCATACTTCTATCCAGTGGTGTTCATAAGGTGTAAATTGCATTAAAGGGGTATTATCATCTTATTGATCAGTTTTAATTAGATTCTTTTGCCACCACTGAAAACTTTTTGAAATACATTGCTTTAAAAATAAGCAACCCATCTCTTTAAAATTTCATTTTTGTATCTGTGTTGTTTACTGGCGCTGCCCATGGATACGGCCACATCTCGCCTGCCGCATCCATGGGCCACGCCTGTGCACTTCATCTCTGCAATCCTGCGGCCGGCCTGTGCATTTAGACGGGAGCGCGCACGTCTATCCCTTTCGGGCGGCCGTTTAGAATATCCATCGCGTCTGAGATAGATCCGCGCATGCGCGGCCGTCCTAACAGTTCTGGCGAGGCAGCGAAGTGAGCGGAGGGACGTCTGAGCACCAGGATACTATCCCCTAATAGGTAAGTCTACTGCCCCACTAATCCACCAACAATTATTGAATATGTGCCAATAAAGGGATTCAGGGGACAGAAAACACTATTGTTTTGAACAAAGGGGACACATTTATCTAATGCAATGAAACAGAGGGGCAGACAATTTGAATAGGAGTGGCACTGGGGGCAACTTTGTGAAATGTAGGGACACTGGGGGCAACTTTGTGAAATGTAGGGACACTGGGGGAAACTATGTGTAATGTAGGGACACTGGGGACAACTTTGTGTAATGTAGGGACACTGGGGGCAACTTTGTGTAATGTAGGGACACTGGGGGCAACTTTGTGTAATGTAGGGACACTGGGGGCAACTTTGTGTAATGTAGGGACACTGGGGGCAACTATGTGTAATGTAGGGACTCAGGGCGCAACTATGTGTAATGTAGGGACTCAGGGGGCAACTATGTGTAATGTAGAGACTCAGGGGGCAACTATGTGTAATGTAGGGACTCAGGGGGCAACTATGTAAAATGTAGGGACTCAGGGGGCAACTATGTGTAATGTAGGGACTCAGGGGGCAACTATGTGAAATGTAGGGACTCAGGGGGCAACTTTATGACTTTTATGGACTCAGGGGGCAACTTTATGAATTATATGGACTCAGGGGGCAACTTTATGAATTGTATGGACTCAGGGGGCAACTATATGGATATGTAGCAGAGTTAGGTGTGCGGTGGTACATCTCTAGTGATTGCTGTGGAAGGGATAAGCAAGAAATGTCTATATATAAAGTAATGGTGAGAGAGTACAAGTGGAGGAGGTGAATACACTGATATGTAGCAGAGTTAGGTGTGCGGTGGTACATCCCTAGTGATTGCTGTGGTGGGGATTAGCAAGATATGTCATATATAAAGTAGTGGTGAGAGAGTACAAGTGGAGGAGTGGAATACACTGATATGTAGCAGAGTTAGGTATGCATGTTATTACTCAAATGTAGTACAGCTCTAATTGTAACAAATCTGCATCTGTGCTGTTCAGTGGTTGTTTTATGGGAGTCAAAAAAACAAATCATATGGATACTAGCAGACATGCATTCGGGCTGTGGTGAATTACAGTTTCTACTGCACAGATAGGGCTTGGAATAGATATGAAAAGTGTTATGTGTAGTTAGTATTCAAGACATCCAAATGGTAGTCTATAAGATCACTGAGTGATCGGTATCCACAGCAGGAGAGATGAGCTTCACAGACACTGCCTGGTGCCAGTGAGACTGATGACTCATAATATACACATGAATGAGCACGCAGGACTGAGCTCACAGTGTGATGTCATAAGGAGGCGTGGCCAGCCTTCACTCCAGCTTTCTAAGCCAGCCCAGCTTTAGAAGCCTCAAACCAGGAAGTGATTTCTGCTGTAACTGCAACTCTGGCTGATTTAGCAAGATGATAATACCCCTTTAAGGAAAAGCATAACTAGCTTCTTAAAGCAATGCCACATCATGGCTTAAAGTCTGTCACGGATGATGTTGCAGATAGCTGGAACTTATGAATAAACGTCCGACTGGCTTGATCCTAAACTAAGGAGCATATAGGTGAGCCCTATAAACCCTAAGAGCTCTCCCTGACTGCTATGCCCATACAAGGGTCTCTATGGTAGATGATTGCATGCCCACGTACCTAAGACTGTGTGACACCTGAAAACCCTATGATAGTGAGGGTACATGACCACCGGCTCCCTGCACTTCATACGGACGGAGTCAGGGTCACCTAGAATCAAGCCAGCAAGGAAACACAATACATAAAAAGACTTATCTGAGCAAACAGCAGCAGCAGCCTCCAGCAGTGAACACTTAATCCAGGAAGTAGTATAAACTGCAAAGTGAGGCAGTATGGGAGGGAATATAAAGGGAGACGATTAGTCTAAATAGGTGACACCTGGGAGAAGGAAAGAAGATGACAAAGTGAAACCAAAACAAAGAACGTCATGCAAGCGGTAGAGAAGGACGTCTGCCAGACCTTCTCACAGAACTGGCGGTGACAGAGTCCCTTTATGTGAGCCAACACAGCAGGAAATGATCGGGAATGAGAAAGTGATGTACGGGAATGAAGTGAACAATTGTAACTATGATCAGTAGCACCTTTACTCGGAACAATTATTGGGAATGATTGTTTCCGATAATTGTCAATATCCTCAGACCATACAAACAGGTCGCTATTTTTTATGCTGGTCTCTTAAATTGATATCCCATTGTGCCTTACTGATCCCTTAAAGGGAATCTGTCTATCACGTACCAGTCGTGCGGCGCAGAGGGATAGGGAGGAGTGGTGACCCCTAACTCACCTAGCACTGGCACATGGATACCTGGACGTCCCTAGACGGGTTGCTCACCCGTACGCCGATCACATGCCTCGTCCCTGACTTACCCTGGAAGAAGCCCTAGGTATTGAGTAGGGCAGTGGGAGCACTAGTCCTCACCACTGACACCTAGGGTAACAACAGGGAGTGGACAAACAACACAAAACACCAAAGATAACCTGGAAGAAAGACAACAAACAGTATACAACAAACTAAAGAGGACCGGAGATTCAACCGCACTGGTTCCAACTGCTCCAGCAACTCCACAGCAACACCACCTGAGGTCAGAATAGGTAACCTGAAAGGAAGGGCTATATCTGGCAACAAGGGAAGTAGGAATAGAGACTAAATAGTGTCTGGGAGTGGCAGACCCAGAACAGCTGAAAGGAAAACTAGCGATACCTAGATAGGACAAAAGGATAGTAAACCAAAACAGGAAAACCTGGACCGGAATCCATTCCCACAACTAGGTCATGGAGCGATCCCTTGAAATCAGGCGAGTAGCCACCCACTGCGACCTTCTGACCCCAGGCACCACAGGGTCAGCGATAAGTCGTGACACTGTCACTAGGATCTTGGACTATTATTTGCAGTAGTAGTACTGCTCTACATAAATAGTACTGCACATAAGGAGTCCAGATCACGATATTTATTTTCCTACTGCCCCCTATTCCCCCACTGTCAGTTCTAAAAGCTGTGCTGAAATACACAGTCTGGACTGCTGTGCCAATGCCATGCAAACATAATGGAGAGGACTCCTGTATGCGTGCACAGGAGTCCCGACAATGTAATTCAGTGCAGTTTTAAAGGGAGTCTGTCACCAACCTGACCGGTTTTAAACAGATCACATTGTTCAGTAGGACACAAAGACATGAAATTTCAGATGCTTCAAATCGCCGAAAGTCGTTTTTATGTAATGCTAATGAGCCGTCGCAAGTGCCCAGAGGCAGAGAGTTTGCTGAAAGTGCCTAGGTCCCCCTGCCTCACTCGCGCCTAACTCCGCCCCTCAGTAAACTCCAGCCAGTCTTGTGGCTCAGTGACACCATATTAGCCTGTTCGCGCATCACTGCCGGGCCCGGGCATGTCCTGTGTTCTGCCCACTGTGGACAGAGACACACAGATATGCAGTGTGCATGTGCCGATTTAACGCCAATAACTGGTGCATGCGCACTGCATATCTGTGTGCCTATGCCCAAAGTGGGTTGCACATGCCCGGGCCCGGCAGTGATGCGTGAACGGCCTATAGGGAAATATGATGTCACAGGGCTGGCCGGAGTTTACTGAGGGGACGGAGTTAGGCATGAGTGAGGCAGGGTAACTTGGACACTTTCAGCAAACTCTTCGCCCCTGGGCACTTGCGACGGCTCATTAGTAGTGATGAGCTTGAGCATCTCGATGCTCGGCACATGGCGGTACTCGGCCGAGAACCGCATGTGCTCGAGCGCAATGCTTGAGTCTCCTCCCCACATGTTTCTTGGCTGCTACGCAGACAATAAACGTACATGGAGGTACTGGCACGCACTGTAATGCCGTAGCCATGTTGGCTACTGACATTACAGTGATTGGCTTGCCGGAACGCGTTATCACAGGCCCCCCAGGAGCAACTGGGCCCAGGGCAGCTGCCCCTTTTGCCCCTTGGTAAGTACGGCCCTGACCAGCAGGCCCTCGCATATAATGTTTTACAGGGTCAGCTCACCAGCAGACCCTCGCATATAATTTTTTAGAGGGTCAATTCACCAGCAGACCCTTGCATATAATTTTTTACAGGGTCAGCTCGCCAGCAGGCCTTCACCTACAATCTTTTACAGGGTCTTGAGTTTTAGGCCTGATCACGAGTATTGATTAATGTGTGTGCAAATAGATGCTTCGGATATTTAATGTATTAACAACCAGATTTAACTGTATCATTAGCTTTTTATGGTTTGATTATCAGTTTGTTACTGTGTGTTTTTTTCTGGACCTTTTCACTTTTTGCCCCACTTTTTCCCCTGATGAACCAGTTACTGGGGGAAATGCGTCGGGAATATTTAGGGCATTGTGAGGGTGAGATAGGGCAGGCACGGGAACACAGGCTACCCACCATCAGGGTGTTCCTGTGGGTTGAGGCATTAGTTAGGGATATATTAGGGATTCCCCCCCCCCCAGCGCACATTACCCACCTTCCCCTCTGCATACATTTATATATGTCTGTGTTCCTTTGGTCTATCATGATCAATGTTTGTTACACTTTAGAGGTATATGAAGTGATTTAATATTAATGTGGTGATTAAAAGTTAAGTTTTAATTCCTAGCTTTCTTTGACTCCCCTCGCCTACAACCTTTTAGAGGGTCAGCTTAACAGCAGTCCCTCGCATATAATTTTTTACGGGGTCAGCTCACCATCAGGCCCTCACCTACAATCTTTTACAGGGTCAGCTCACCAGCAGGCCCGCATCTAAAATCTTTTACGGGGTCAGCTCACCTGCAGGCCCACACCTAAAATCTTTTACAGGGTCATCTCACCTGCAGGCCTCTCACCTAATTATACCTAATAGGTAATTTTTGCGCATGTTGCCTTGCTTGGATGTGGTAATCTTTGCCGTTTCTCAGGCTCCCTCTCCGAAATCAAACACTAATTCCCTCTTACTGTCACGATCAGTGGGGGGGGGGGGCTCCACACTAAACACAGGAGGGAACTGGGCCTGGAAACTAGGGAAGAAACAGGTCACCTCCTAGACAACCCTAATCCGGCCCTGACTACCTATCAATATGAATAGACCTTGAAGGTAGGAATATTCATAAGCAGAATACCTAGGCCCTGATTTCCCTATAAGGCTCTGGAATAGGTATAGGACCAGAGACAACCCATTCCTCCCCAGATGGATGAATGGAAGTCTGTCTCAGGCCCAGATTCAACAGGGAATATAACAAATACAAACAAACGCAACACTTAACGTCTGTAGAGGTGGAAGAATAGGAACACCAGAGAGGATCTCACACCAGCTCAGCCAAACCCAAATGAAGCTATCAATCGCATAGTCAGAAGGGTGGGGTGAGACTATAAAGGGTAAAAGTGATGACCACTGAGCAACAGCTGAGAAAAGGGAAGTGGTCATTAACCCTATCAACACTGAATCAAGAGAAATCAAGAAGGCTGTTAGATTCCACCACGCTCAGCCAATCTCCTTGATTTCCTGACATCAGTCATCTGAGGGACTGTGACACTTACCCGTGGTCTGCGCTGAAAATGACATTGAAAGTTGATACGGAAGACATCCGAATGTATCGTTGCTATCACGGGGATGTGCAATCAGCCCCTAGACTCACCAAAGCTGCAACAGGCCCCATAATGTTTTAGATGGTCAGATCAGCAGGCGCTTGCTCCAAATGTTTTTGAGGGTGACCAGCAGGTAATCAATCATAATTTTTCAAGGATGTGTATGATGCCCTCCATTATGTGTAACAAAGGGTGTATTGTAGTGCCGGATCCTTGAAATTTTTGGCAGCCCTTTCACTTAGTGCATAGGCTTTATGAGTGTAGGAGTCCCACTACATTAACAATTTTACCACAATGTGAATGAGGCCCTCCTTTATACATGTTGTATCGGAGTGCCTCTTCCTTGTAATTTCTGGCAGCACTTGCACTTTATATACAAGTAAATATACAGGAAAGAATGTTTCCTAACAATTTTTCATCTAAAATCGATTTTATCTTTGGTTTGGTGCGTATTATTGTCAGTCTGTAAAAGTGGCGTACTACTCGGGCAACATCGTTCCCAGCAGTGACCTGGGAGTCCAAGATGCATCCAGACATCTTCCCCATGCTGTTTCCGAACCATTTCAGTGGTGTTTCCATCAATTTCTGACCTTTTCCTATTAACCAGACACCCTCCCCTCTTCAGAGCAGGGGGTACCTGGTTTAATGCTTCTCGGGTTCTCCCATTGATTTCCTTTGTGCTCGGTAGAGCACACGAGCATCCCGATGTGTTCAGCCTGAGCCCCGAGCACCTGAGCACTATGGTGCTCGATCAATACTACTTATTAGCATATCATAAAAATGGCTTTTTTGGCAATTTGAAGGATCTAAAAAACTAAACACAGGTAACATCTGTGTCATGTCTTTGTGTCCCACTGAACAATGTGATGTGTTCAAAACCGGTCAGGTTGGTGACAGACTTCCTTTAAATGCTGACTGAGGGCAGTAGGAAAATAGAAGAAATGAAAGATTTATTTTAAAGGAATATGACATAATGGTATACATGTGGCAATTACAGCTTAATGGGATACCAATATTTTTTTAAATAATTCCTTAGATTGTATCTGTGGCTAACTATCATATGTTATCAAGACATTATGGACAGTTTTCTCTCCGTTTACATATTGGACTTGATCTAATAAAAATCTGTGTAGCATAAAGTCCAATTTAACCCCTTAAGGACCTGTGACATACATGTACATCATATCTGGTAGTGAATTAAGGCCCAGTGACATACATGTACATCATACTGATCGGGCGGGTGCAGGAGCTGCGCCCGCCCGATCAGCGGCATGGACCCGGTAGTCACTGAAAGCATACGCCGGCATCGGTTAAAACACTAATGCCGACGCAATAACCCTTGCACTGCTGTGATCACCAATGACTGCGGCACATGCGGTATCCTGCCAGGTGCGGGGTCCCCATCAGGTCCCCGAGCTGCTGTGATGGGGACCCGGTGGCAGGGAAGGCAGCTCAATGCCTTCCTTAGGCATCGTGGCTGCCTTCTGTGAGAGCCTGTGAAATCCAGCCCCCTGGATCTCACAGGCAGGGAGCTGTAAGTGTATTACAGTGGTAATACACTTACAGTCAATGCATTACAATACAGAAGTATTGTAATGCATTGTAAAAGAGATCAGACCCCCAGAAGTTGAAGTCCCAGAGTGGAACAAAAGTAAAAAAAAAAGGACTGTGTTTTCCATAATGAAAAAATAAATAAAGTTTCAAGTATAAAAAAAAAAAAAAACACGCCCCTTTCCCAAAATAAAACACATAAAATTGCAAAATTTAAAATGAAAAAAAATAGACATATTTGGCATTGCCACGTCCATAACGAACAGCTCTATAAAAATATCACATGACCTAACCACCCCCAAAAAAAAATGTGCAAAAAAATTTGTGCAACACAAAACGATGAAAAAGGCGTATGCCCCCCCCCCCCCTAAAATAGTACAATTCTAACCCTCACCTCATCCCGCAAAAATTGAGACCCTACCTAAGACAGACAATCGCCCAAAAAATTAAAAACTATGGCTCTCAGACTATGGAAACACTAAAACAGGATTTTTTTGTTTAAAAAATATGTTTATTGTGTAAAATGTAAAAAAAAAATAATAATTGACATATTAGGTATTGCCACGTCTGTAACGACCTGCTCTATAAAAATATCATATGACCTAACCCCTCGGATGAACACCGTAAAAAAATTTAAAAATATAAAAACGGTGTCAAAAAATCATTTTTTGTCATCTTACACCACAAAAAGTGTAATACCAAGCGATCAAAAAGTCATGCGCACCCAAAATCATTCCAACCAAACAGTCAACTCATCCCGCAAAAAATGAGACCCTACTTAAGACAATTTCCCCCAAAAATGTAAAAACCATGACTCTCACCCTGGGTTCACACCTAAGCGTTCCTCAAACGCGCGTTTTACGCGCGTTTTTGTCACGCGTTTTTATGCGCGTTTTTTGTAATAGTAAACGCGCGTTTGACGCGCGTTTGTGTCATTGACTGCAGTGTCCTATGGCCACAAACGCGCGTCAAAACGCCCCAAAGAAGCTCAAGTACTTGTTTGAGCGTCGGGCGTTTTACAGCGCGTTCGTACGCGCTGTAAAACGCCCAGGTGTGAACCCTTCCCATAGGGAAGCATTGGTTTTCATGTCTTAAGCGTTTTACAGCGCGTTTGAACGCGCTGTAAAACGCTCAGGTGTGAACCCAGGGTCAGAATATAGAGATATGAATAACCCCTCAGGTGAACACTAAAAAAAAAAAAAAAAAAACGGTGTCAAAAAAGCCAATTCCTGTCATAAGTTTCTTCAAAAAATAAGATTAGTCTCTTATAAAGATATTCTGGCTGTGTTTCTTCTTTGTATTTTCTTTGGCATATTATGAAATATTGCCTATTAGCAGCCCCACAGAAAGATTTCACAGATCCCAAGACATACGCCACTCCATTTTTATCATGTATGTCTGTAGAATCTAATGAAATGGCTACAATGGAGCCAAGTTCTCAAAGAATACAAAGATGTAGCGCTATGACTTTCAATTTTTAAAATTAAATTAAACTTGTCGTAAAGGACTATTTGATTAAATTTTTTGCAGGTTTGTTATAACAAATGTTGCACAGAAGTGATATAAATCACATTGCCCCACTAATAGAATATGGTGTATAATGTCCCAAAATTTGGCGTTTTTCTGATGCACGATGACACATCAAGTTTAAGACCTATTTATCAGGCAAATGCGCCAAAAGAATACTAATTAACTTTGCTTTGCGTGGCGAGTGGGCGTGGCTTAGTGGGGAAAGGGTATGGCCTCAGAAAGGGGCGTGGTTTAATATTGACCAATATACACCAAAGTTTTGGCACAAAGTATCTTCCACCATTAGCCATTGTGATACATTTGGTGCATCAGTGGGGTTCCTAACACTGTCTACATTTAGGGCAGGATTAGTAAATCTTCCCCATTATGTTGTACTTTGTGCTGCGTGTATCCAGTGTTGCAGTATAGTATTGTACATACATTGTAACAACTCTCTATGACATAGGAGGAAATGTATTCAGGTTCACGTTTCTTACGCCAGTCTTAATAACAAACTCCCCTGACATACGATGTGCCAGAATTATTAAGAGTCAGGGTGTAGCTATAGGGGGTGCAGAGGTAGCAGTCACTACCGGGCCCAGGAGCCTGATGGGCACCAAAGACCCTTGTACCACATGAGAAGGTGTTTTATTGAAGGTGCATGCTGGTCAAGTTACACCTCTGGCTCAAGAATTTGGCATGGTGGGGGGTGCAATTTTAATTTTTGCCTCAGGCAGCAGGAAGGCCATGTGCTTCCCTGCCCCTGGCCACAAAGCAATGAGGGATGGGGGGCCCAAGCTAAACTCTTGCACCAGGGCCCATGAGCCTTTAGCTACTCCCCTGTTAAGAGTTATTCATTCTGGTGCAGCTTCGAGAGTTTGGTGAGCAAAATATGATTTCAGGTGTAATGTGCACCACTTTTCTGGCACACAAATTACTAAATATGTCAGGCCTTGGGTGATCTACTCAAGGCTCACCCCATCCCTCCCACTTTTTGTAAAGGTGGCAAGGGTGGTAGAAAGACCCAGAAAGTCACACATTTGGCACAAAACTGCATTTGTGGAAAAATGTGACTTTTGTAAGACAGAAAACTGCCATACAAGAAGGACACATTTTCCCCTATGCTTTCCTATACTACAGTACTTAAAGGGGTTGTCTCACTTCGGCAAATAGCATTTATTATGTAGATGTAGAGGAAGTTAATATAAGGCACTTACTAATGTATTGTTATTGTCCATATTGTCTCCTTTGCTGGCTTGTTTCATTTTTCCATCACATTATGCACTGCTTGTTTCCATGGTTACGACCACCCTGCAATCCAGCAGTGGTGGTTATGCTTGCACACTATAGGAAAAAGCACCAGCCTATGCGCACTACCACGGTCCCAAATAGGCCGGCACTTTTTCCTATAGTGTGCAATCATGCCCACCACTGATGCATTGCAGGGTGGTCATAACCATGGAAATGGGCAGTGTATAATGTGATGGAAAAATGAATCCAGTCAGCAAAGGAGGCAATATGGACAATAAAAATACATTAGTAAGTGCCTTGTATTAACTTTTTCTACATAATAAAAGCTATTTGCTGAAGTCAGACAACCCCTTTAACTTTCTCTATACATATATGTTCATGATCAGGTGCACACCATACTGTGACAGCTTTGCTATACCCAGGGTTAAAATGGTTAAAATGCTGCTAGAAATGATGTATCACGTAATCTTACAAATATGAATAATTGCATTTATGTCCATTGTGTAATGCAAACCGGTCCTCTGTCACAGGTGAAGATTTCATTGGTGTAAAATCATGTAACACATGAAGTTTTTAATGACTTTACTTTTAACAAGGGTTACTCCCCAAAAATATCTAAAGGGTTATCCCAAGTTTTAAAGATATCTGCTATCCATGGTATAGGGCATAACTAACTGAACACCGAGGTCCCACCAATCCTGAGAACAGGGTGTTTTCCTCCAGATATGATAGAGCACCAGGATGATCGCTTTGACCAATTGCCCATCATTTAGGCTACTTTCACACTAGCGTTTTTACTGGATCCAGCAGGGTTCAGCAAAAACGCATCCGTTACTAATAATACAACCATCTGCATCCGTTATGAACGGACCCGGTTGTATTATCTTTAACATTGCCAAGAAGGATCCGTCATGAACTCCACTGAAAGTCAATGGGGGACGGATCCGTTTTCTATTGTGTCAGAGAAAACAGATCCGTCCCCATTGACTGGCATTGGGGGTCATGCTAGATCAGACTTGCTCTGCATCCCAGGACGGAAAGCAAACTACAACATGTTGCGGTTTGCTCTCCACTATGGGAACGCAACTAAACAGAACGGAATACATTTTGAAGCATTCCGTTCTGTTCAGTTTTTTCCCCATTAAAACACTAGTGAGAAAGTAGACTTAGGCTGTTCTGACCTACCTGTGTTAGGAGCAGTGGTTATATGAGAGCAGACGGCAAACAGGCGATGTACGACCCAGACAGACCACCCGTAGAGTGGATCATTTGACTGCCAATAAGCCACAAGCAGAGTTTAATTGTCCTCCATACAGACACAGGTGTCACCTCTATTACACACATTTAAGTGTAATCTTCTGGCACCAGGGTTATGGAGACAGGCTAGATTTAGTACTTAGGTCGTAATGGCCTATTAATTATCTATTATCGCCTCACAACAGTGTCTTCCAATGCTGATATAGCTGTTCACTCTGCTGACTGCCTTCTCAAGGATTCACTTGAGACAGAATATAACTGTAATTCACATTGTAATTCTGTAACGGCAGCTGCTGTGGGCCACTGTTCTCCTTCTTACCGCCGCTGTCCCGGGCACCATGTTCAGCAGTGATCTGCTGCCAGGGTTTCCTTTCAGCCCTGACCCCAACATGCTTGCTGCTTGTTTAATGCAGAATTTCCTTTAGAATCAGCACGCATCACTTCCTGTGTTTTATGGGTTGGATCATGTGACCTCGCCAACAAATCCTAGCCCTCTGCACATATATAAGTGGCTCAGCCCTTTTCCTAGATGCCTTAATGTCAAGGTCCTTGTGTCCTGCTAAGGTTCCTGATATCCGTTTGTGCTCCTGTCTCGTACTTGTATTCCTGGACTCTGCTACCTGTTTGCTCCCTGCCTGCTTACCTTGCCTCTCCTGTTGCTGAACCGGATTGCCTGAACTGTACATGTGCTGCCTGCCCTGACCTATTGCCTGTCTGACTTCGCCTCCGCCTCATCCTTCGGTCTTGCACTGTTGCTCCTGGTAATGACTCAGCCTGCTGACGATGCCTGTACCTCTGGTACCTTTCTCAGGTACCTCCTAGTCCACCTGGACCAGCAGCCTCGTGTGCCTATCCTCCTCAAGAGGTAGCCACCTGGTGTTCCCCTCCGGAAAGTCTATCCCCACCATCAGGGGTACTGTGAAGATCGAGGGGCTCACTTAGACAACGCCCTTAGAGGAGGTAGGACACGTGGCACAGTGGGTTCACATCCGCTGGTTCGTGACAAATTCACACCTCCTCTTTAGGAGCTCAGATGTGTGCTTCCTTCCTCTTCTGCAGCTCAACAGGAAATTCTCCTCCTGGCAAGAAGCAAGACCAACCCACTCCTACCACGAGGGAAGATTAGCTCTGTTCTTGTCATTTTAATTGCAATCATTGGCATATATAATTTTTATATATCTAAAATATATATAGATATTTATATATCTCACACATTTGACCAAATTCCAACTCCTTTTTTTGACAATGAGTGCAAAATAGAGCAAACAAAATAACATTTTTTTTAAGTAGGTCGACTAAATATAAAATACATAGGAGACAAGCCCTTTCATGTCCTGTAATTGAACATAAGTAGCGGATGATTTTGAGTCATTGCTTATTAAACTAATTGCTGCCCACATTCCCATGTCCATCAAGTACAACAGAACAAATTCAGTACATCTTGTAACATGTTCCCCTCTGAGTTTTTGTTCCTATTGATTGAAAGGGTTAAATTTGTGAAATACCCTCACACACATCTTTTTTCTTCCTTACAAAATGGTGTGGTGCTTGGCTTGATGTGTTAAAGGGGTTGTCTCATCATGGACAATGGGGGCATATCGCTAGGATATGCCCCCATTGTCTTATAGGTACTGGTCCTACCGCTGGGACCCACACCTATATCGAGAACAGAGCCCTTCAAGGTGGTGGCTGGAGGACTTTGGTCCGGCCACCACCAACCCGGCTTCCCATGAGCAGCTCCCGCTCCCATTCATTTCCATCGGGCCGGCGAAAATAGCCGAGCCAGTGCTCAGCTATTTTCGGACGCCCCATAGAAAATGAATGGATGGTGGCTGCGCATGCGCAGTGCACCCCCTTCACTTGCAGGGCTCCGTTCTCGATATAAGTGCGGGTCCCAGCGGTGGGCCTTGCACGTATAAAACAATGGCGGCATATCCTAGCGATATACCTCCATTGTCCGTGATGAGACAACCCCTTTAAGTATGATATAACAGAGCAACACGTCCTGACATGTGACAACAAATAATATAGAACATTGGCTGATTGCGTAATTAGATGTTGAAGACACAACTAAATTGAGTTAAAGATTTTGAGAAAAATGTTGATGCATGCCTAAACAATATCCAAAAACCCTTGAAAATAAGTTCGAAAGAACATGAGAAACAAAGAATGACACAAAGAATTTGAAACAAAGAATTTTCTCTGACGCCATAAAAACATTGATGATTTCATAGAACATCCAACACAATATAGTATTGTGTTAGAAATTTTGATAGGTGATGATCCGAAGGATGAGACCCCCATCAAATGTCAGAACAAAGGAGCAAAACACCCCACCGTGAGCTTAGTCCCTTCAGCTTAGATGAGCCTTGCTTAGAGAGGCAGGGTTAGTGCTGTATTGAACCATAGATGAGCTCATACATGGTTCTGCCAGATACTTTTAACAGTTCTATTGATTTCAATAAGATTTTCAGATTCCAAATATAAGCTGTTTGTAAAACTCCTTTAGTTAAGCATCAAAAAGAGATGGGCACTGCTAAAATGATGGGCACATGCTAATGACCTAGAATGCAAGGGAACCAACAGGAACATGTACAAATAGTGCACACCCCAAAAATAGATAAAATAATGCAATCTTTATTGATCAGACCATGTTGAAACAATTAAAAGCATAAGGGTCTAATTCTAAATCATATTTACAGTTTTACTTTTTTACTGGTGTAATCCCCATTTAGTATGTGTTGCACAATTGACAACGCAGTCCAGTGCACATCTTGTCTGACGTATGCAGTCCCGGAACTGCCGTTTCAGGGTGTATATCTTTGTTCAAGATGTGAGCAAATTACCCGTTTGGAATCGCAAATCAAGTCTCTAATCGGGCAAGTTGCAACACTGAGAGGCATTGACAATTTGCAAAAGAGTTCGCTTCTCACCGAGAAAGCACTCTTTGGGATAGATGAGGAAGAGGGTGACAAAGAGGAGGCTGAGGAAAGTGAGGTACGGTAGGGAGCTGGCTGGGTAACAGAAAGCAGGGTAGAGGGAAGAGTGCCAGGGAGGCTAGCCCTGATCTGACACACCCCAACAAGTTTGCACGTTTGGCAGATGAGGGGGATGTCAGTCCAGGGAGAGCACTGCTGCAGCCGGACACTTCCTCTGCCAGTCAGGGGAATGTCAGCTCCAGTAAGCAGGGAACCAGGAGAGCAGGGCAGGCCAGACAGGTGCTGGTAGTGGGAGACTCCATTATTAGGAGAACAGATACGAAAAATCTGTCACAAAGACCGTGATCGCCGAACAGTGTGCTGTCTTCCTGGCGCTAGAGTTCGACACATCGCGGATCAGGTTGACAGATTACTGGGAGGGGCTGGAGAAGATCCAGTGGTCATGGTCCATATTGGAACCAATGACAAAGTTAGAGGTAGGTGGAGAGTCCTTAAAAATGATTCCAGGGATTTAGGTAAAAAGCTTAGGGCAAGGACCTCAAAGGTAGTATTTTACGAAATACTGCCTGTACCACAAGCCACACAAGAAAGGCAGCGGGAGATTAGGGAGATTAACAAGTGGCTCAAGAACTGGTGTAGGAAGGAGGGGTTTGGGTTCCTGGAGAACTGGGCTGACTTTTCTATAGGCTACAGGCTCTATAGTAGGGACGGGCTGCCTCTCAATGGGGAAGGGGCAGCTGTGCTGGGGAGAAACATGGCTAGAAGGTTGGAGGAGTGTTTAAACTAGGGACGGGGGGAGAGAAATTACATTATAGGAGGGGAAGATAGTGCAGATAGAGACCGGGGGCAAGGTAGTGGGACTGGGGGAGGAATGGAAGGAGGGACTAGAACAGTTCAGAAGGAAAGGTGTAGGGTAAAATATACATAACCCTGGGTTCAGACCTGAGCGTTTTACAGCGCTTTCCTACGCGCTGTAAAACGCTCAACAAGGAGAAACCAATGATTCCCTATGGGAATGGTTCTCACCTGGGCGTTTTACAGCACGTACGATCGCGCTGTAAAACGCCCGATGCTCAAAAAAGTTCTTGAGCTTCTTTGAGGCGTTTTGTCGCGCGTTCCCGTACATAGACTTTCGGGAACGCGCGACAATGTGTGTTCGCTTGTCTCTGTATGCGCGATTGCAAACGCCGGTACAATCATGCATACAGAGCGCTCCATACCGAACGCTGAGGTGTGAACCCAGCGTAAACCTCTCAAATGTATGTATACTAATGCCAGAAGCCTGACTAATAAAACTGGAGAGCTGGAGTTAGTGATGTGTGAGGAGGACTATGACATAGTGGGAATAACTGAGACATGGCTGGATGATAGCTATGACTGGCCAGTTAATGTACAAGGTTACAGTCTGTTTAGAAATGATCATCAAAACCGGAGAGGGGGAGGGGTCTGCCTTTATGTAAAGTCCTGTCTAAAGCCCACACTCCGTGAAGATATAAGTGAGGGACATGAACATGTGGAGTCACTGTGGGTAGAGATCCATGGAGCTAAAGACAACAATAAATTACTAATAGGAGTTTACTATAAACCACCTAATATACCAGAGTCCACAGAAAATCTACTACTAAACGAGATAGACGAGGCGGCAAATCATAATGAGGTGGTTATTATGGGGGACTTCAACTACCCAGATATAGACTGGGAAACTGAAACTTGTATATCTCATAAGGGAAACAGGTTCTTGGCAATAACCAAAGACAGTTACCTCTCCGAACTGGTTCAGGACCCGACTGGAGGGACGGCCATACTAGACTTAGTATTAACCAATAGGCCTGACAGAACAACAGACGTGCAGGTTGGGGGACACCTGGGAAATAGTGACCATAAAGTAATAACCTTCCAATTATCATTCAAAAAAGTGTTTCTACAGGGAGGAACAAAAATACCAAACTTCAAAAAAGCTAAATTTAGCCAACTAAGAGAGGCCATAGGACTAACTAACTGTGAAAGTCCTAAAAAATAAAAATACAGCCACAAAATGGGATATCTTTAAAAACATCCTAAAATCTCATTGTGAGAGGTACATACCGTATGGGAATAAAAGGTTAAGGAACAAAAAGAAACCAATGTGGATAAATAGAAACTGTAAAGAAAGCAATAAATGACAAAAAGAAAGCATATAAACCACTAAAACAGGAGTGTAGCACGGAAGCACTGAAAAACTATAAGGATAAAAATAGAACATGTAAAAAACAAATAAAAGCGGCCAAACTAGAGACCGAGAGATTAATTGCCAAAAGAGAGTAAAACTAACCCTAAAATGTTCTTCAATTATATAAATGTTAAAAAGTATAAATCTGAAGGTGTCGGCCCTTTAAAGAGTAATGAGGGGGGAGTCGCAGGAGAAAGCAAAGCTGTTAAATATTTTTTGCTCCAATGTATTCACTGAGGAAAATAAACTGTCAGATGAAATGCTGAATGTTAAAATAAATTCCCCATTAAAAGTGTCCTGTCTGACCCAGAAAGAAGTACATCAGCGACTTAAAAAGATTAAAATAGACAAATCGCCAGGACCGGATGGCATACACCCCCGTATCCTAAGGGAATTAGGTAATGTCATAGCCAGACCCTTATTTCTGATATTTAAGGACTCTATACTGACAGGGAATGTCCCACAGGATTGTCGCATGGCAAATGTGGTGCCAATATTCAAAAAGGGTCCAAAAACAGAGCCTGGAAACTATAGGCCGGTAAGTTTAACATCTGTTGTGGGTAAACTGAAGGTTTTCTGAGAGATGCTATCTTAGAGCATCTCAACGGAAATAAGCAAATAACGCCATATCAGCATGGCTTCGTGGGGGATCGGTCATGCCAGACTAATTTAATCAGTTTCTATGAGGATGTAAGTTCTAGACTTGACAGCGGCGAATCAATGGATGTCGTATATCTGGACTTCTCCAAAGCATTTAACACTGTACCACATAAAAGGTTAGTATATAAAATGAGAATGCTCGGACTGGGAGAAAACGTCTGTAAGTGGGTAAGTAACTGTCTCAATGATAGAAAACAGAGGGTGGTTATTAACAGTACACACTCAGACTAGGTCACTTTCACTAGTGGGGTACCTCAGGGGTCAGTATTGGGCCCTATTCTCTTCAATATATTTATTAATGATCTTGTAGAAGGCTTGCATAGTAAAGTATCAATTTTCGCAGATGACACTAAACTGTGTAAAGTAATTTACACTGAAGAGGACAGTATACTGCTACAGAGGGATCTGGATAGATTGGAGGCTTGGGCAGATGAGTGGCAGATGAGGTTTAACACTGACAAATGTAAAGTTATGCACATGGGAAGGAATAATGCAAGTCACCCGTACATACTAAATGATAAAACACTCGGTAACACTGACATGGAAAAGGATCTAGGAATTTTAATAAACAGCAAACTAAGCTGCAAAAACCAGTGTCAGGCAGCTGCTGCCAAGGCCAATAAGATAATGGGTTGCATCAAAGGGGCATAGATGCCCGTGATAAGAACATAGTCCTACCACTTTACACATCCCTAGTCAGACCACACATGGAGTACTGTGTACAGTTCTGGGCTCCTGTAAACAAGGCAGACATAGCAGAACTGGAGAAGGTTCAGAGGAGGGCAACTAAAGTAATAACTGGAATGGGGCAACTACAGTACCCTGAAAGATTATCAAAAGGGTTACTCACTTTAGAAAAAAGACGACCGAGGGTAGATCTAATTAATATGTATAAATATATCAGGGGTCAGTACAGAGATCTATCCCATCATCTATTTATCCCCAGGACTGTGACTGTGACGAGGGGACATCCTCTGCGTCTGGAGGAAAGAAGGTTTGTACACAAACATAGAAAAGGATTCTTCACGGTAAGAGCAGTGAGACTATGGAACTCTCTGCCTGAGGAGGTGGTGATGGTGAGTACAATGAAAGAATTCAAGAGGGGCCTGGATGTATTTCTGGAGTATAATAATAATATTACAGGCTATAGCTACTAGAGAGGGGTCGTTGATCCAGGGAGTTAGTCTGATTGCCTGATTGGAGTTGGGAAGGAATTTTTTATTCCCCTAAAGTGTAGAAAATTGGCTTCTACCTCACAGTTTTTATTTGCCTTTCTCTGGATCAACTTGCAGGATGACAGGCCGAACTGGATGGACAAATGTCTTTTTTCGGCCTTATGTACTATGTTACTATGTTAACACATGCAGGACATGATAATGGTATACCACAGGTCCCCTCCTGTTATAATATAGGTCAAAGTAATAAAATCAACAATCATGTTTCTCCCGAGGTCCCCTGCAAAGAGTTTGAAAACTGCGAGTGAGGTTAAATACTATGTACAGTACAGGACACATGGTCAATATTAGGCTGATGGGTACAGTACAGTAGGTGCAAATCCTAAGTCACAGACTTGTATTTCAACAGTTCAATAAACACAGAGGGTCTTTTAATAAAGACTGGCGCTTCACATGGCCACATGCTCAGATTTTCTAATGCACTTTTTAAGCAAAAACCAGCAGTGAATAAAAATAAAAAAAAGAGCAGAATTCATATATGTCATTTGTACTTTCTCTCCTTTTATGATTAATTCCTTCTTCCAAAATTGCATCAGCAAACCTGACTGTGTCAGCTTCACCCTCCCTAAAAATCCCACTGGAGAAAGATCTGACCAATTTATTGTGCACACCAAAACTAAATCTACTCCAGTCAGGAGTTGGAGTAGATTTCTGGTGTAATGTGCTCCATCTTTCTGGTGCACATTGAGGGGTCGCTTCTAATATATTTAAGCCACAACAGTGGCATAAAAAAGTCACAATTCATGGTGCATGTCATATGTGTCCAATATTTTGCAAGTTTTGAAGCTTCTCTCGAAACTAGCATAAGTTATAGCTGAAGTATTGTACTTTTAACTTTATAAGACACACCTGGTGGAAAGACACACCTAGGTTTCAGAACCCCACATTAGACCTCCAATCTGCATCAGACTTCAGATCAGGCCCCCATATCAGACCTTAGAAGAGATCTCCACATCAAACCTCAGATCAGACCCACATCAAACCTCAGATCAGACCTCCATATCAGATCTCAGATGAGACCCCCCCATCAGAGCTCAGATCAGGCCCCCATGTCAGACCCCTACCCACAGCCCACCTTCTGCTGCCCACACCCCACCCACTTTTAGGAAAAGTGGCAAGGGTGTCAGAAAAATCTAAAAACCTGTAGCGCTTGCAATAAATTTTATGACAGAAAATTGGTGGACAGCTTTAGTAAATGACTCCCAAAGTAAATGTAAAATACATCCATAAGTGCTAATGTGCTGAGGTGAAACAATCACAAACATAATTTTTCATGTATATATTTGGGAAAATTCACAGTTGCGGGAGAAAAAACGGTAGATCCCCCTATAGCAGCAATCCCCTACACCAATTATTTTCTGTAGCTTCAAAGTAAGATTTGCACAATGTTAAGTATTTACTGGTATAAATACTATATATAGATGCTAGATACATAGACAATAATACTGTATACCGCTATGTATTATGTCAGTTACTGTTAAACGGTACGGTTGAATAGGTATACGCACATAGCAGACCTAGGTGCCATTGTTAGACCCTTGACTGCCATAGCAACCCCTAGGGCCCCCTGGATCAAATCCTTATCTCTAACCTTTTTGATGCCATGGCCACGATTTACAGCAGCATCTAAGGGGTTAAACTGCAGAAATCATAGCGATACCGAAAATGAGAGCAGGACGCCGGCTCTATAATACAGCTGACTCTTGTAAGTGATGGTGCAGGCATGACTCCTGAGTCTATGCCATGATAGTGCCATACTATTACTGTGCTGAGCATTAACTCACCAAACTTAATGGTGTATGGTGCTGAGTGGGTTAAAGGAACATTCCAGGAGTATAACAATGTGGTCTTAGAATCAGTTATAAGTGGCACGAATCAAGGGTCACCATATCTGTTTTGTTATCTATATAGAGTGTGGGTTGTCCAGAACAACCAGATTCCACCTTTCATTTTTCAGAGATTCTTTGGAAAATGAAAGGATCAATTTGATTGTTTGCTAGGGGCAACTAGCAAAGTCAATTTTCCTTTGCACCAGTTTTGGTAAACCTCTCCTACAAACACGTCTGTAGCTGAGCCTGGTAGAGCAGCTCAATCCCATTTAAGTCCACTTTCATGAACCTGATCTTGAACCTGGTCCTGGTGCAAAACCCTGGAGTCCCTGGTCTACAAGCCCAAATAGCTTCCAAATCATGGGGTCACACACTTTATTATTAAATAAAATTGTGTCACTTTACGATGCGTATATTAGTTGAAATATGTCATTATATTGCAGAAAACACATTTTAATTAATATCCTTGTACATAACAAACCTAACTCCATTATAAATTGTCAAGATTTACTCCATGAGGTGTTTAATTACAGTCTGGGAATATGTTGATCCTTTAATCACTTGATATGTTTATCTTAATCTTAAAATGATATTAGATTTTGAATAATAAAAAATATCTACAAATTAATAACACATTAGAAAACAATTTAATGTTTTTCGCCTTAATGTATGGCATCAATTTTTGAAACATATCTGCTTAATATCATGATCTCTGTTTACTTTTAAGTCTGGTGTCGCTTTACCTAATGATCGTCGGCACATTTGAGCAATGTACCATCCTTATGTACAAGAAGCCTCATTAATTCAAAAAAGAAAGATTAAGTTACAGTACTAGGCAAGTAATGGGAAAGAAATCTGAAGAAAAAAGCAATATGTTGTTGGTGTGTAGCAAATAGTTTATTAAAGTTTTCAATAAACAAAATCACTAAATCATAAAAATAGGTCTACAAAATGAATATAAAATCATAAAGTTTATATAAATTGTTCCATAAGACCCATACAAGAAATCTACCAACAGCAACAGTTAATAAAACATAAAAAAAGGAAACATCATGTAACAGCGGCTGCTGTGCGCCGCTGTCCCCCTGCTTTCCGCCGCATTCCCGGGCGCTGTGTTCAGCAGTGATCTGCTGCCAGCGTTTCCTTTCAGCCCTGGCCACAGCATGCTTGCTGCTTGTTTCCTGCAGCATTTCCTTAAGGGCCAGCACACGTCAATTCCTGTGCTTTACGAGTTGGATCATGTGACCTTGCTGACCAATCTTAGCACTCCTGCACATATATAAGTGGCTTAGCCCCCTTCCCAGATGCCTCAGTGTCAAGGGCCTTGTGTCCTGTTAAGGTTCCTGATATCTGCTTGTGTTCCTGTGTTCCTGACTTGTTTTGTACCAACAGAACAGTGAGGGACAATAATAAGCGGATCCAGCTCGGACATATTACATTAATTGTGGACTTTGTTAAAGAAAGTTGGCGAATACTCAGCCGCTCTACAACAGGTTCCGGACTCTAGGACCTTAGAAGCCACTCAACGCACATTGCCTCGGTCACGTGGGACACAGCGGGGAGGCTTACGGACCACGTGGGATGCCGCAAAGGTCCTTGCAGCTCAAAGAGCGAGTGTGCTTCCTGGACAGACCCATCTTTAATACGGGACTGGTAACGTACTGAATACAGCTATAAATTTTGTCTCAACCCACAGGCCAAACGGTCCGGATATAAGATATATCCAGATTAGAAATGTCTGCAGGACAAATAATTATAATCAGTGCCCCTCCTCTATTATATGGTATTTTGGACGACTTCACCCTATGTATGAAGACTGTGGACATCAATGGTCCTAAAATATACATACCGCTATATGTCCCAGGATAGGGGACCACTTATTCAGTAGGACCATCTATCGTGTTAGATATAACGCCACCAGTATAGGTTGTGGCATAATACCACCTATAGTTAGCTATATATACGAATAGCACCATTATAGTGGGTATATAGATTGTGTTTACAACCTATTATTCTATAAACATAAATTTACATATAAATTCTATTTTATAGGGCAATTTTTTCTATGTTTTTATTATAATTGATGTGTGTTTTTTTGTGTTTTTTTAAATTATAATCGATGTGTGCTTTTATGATGTGATATTATTAAATATATGGTTTTTAGACGATTGCGATAGTCCATGTATTGCCAGTTATAGAGTGCCCCCCATCTTTACATTTTCTCCTTTTTCTTTACTGTGGTATTGGGGATACCTAGGGGTGTCCTGTTTTCGTATCTTGGTTGAGCCGCTATAACACTAGCCAGGTATGAATTGTAACCTGTAGTTGAGTCAGAGCTTCAGTTACTGTGTTAGGTAGAGCCCAGACGGGCAGGCTTTTATTTTGTACTGTTTCTGTTGGTGCTTGTGTCACAATAAAGCACGGTTTGGTTATGAAAATATGTGGTCTGAGAAGAAATCTGTAAGCGTGACCCCTGCAAGCGAGCTAACCCTGACATTATATAAATCGCTAAAAACTCTAAAGGGGAATTGTGTATTTGGGGTTAGTTTTTAATTGGAGTTGCTATGGACCCCAATGCCAAATTTATGAAAACTGAGCCCACTAATAGTAAATTTGACGCAAGTTCGATGTGGTTGCACCTATTTCAGGAAAAGGACGTCTGGGTGATACCTGGTGTAGATCTATTCTGGCAAAATTTTTACTCAAAATCCGTAGGTGTTGCTAGTAGGCACAGTGCTCAAAAAGCTGCTGTATCCACCGTTTTTTGTGCAGCCGAAACCCGACAATCATGCTGGAAGCCAAACGGATCCCATTATAGTCAATGGGGTTAGGTGGCGAACGGCAGTATCCAGTCAGAACAGACTACCAGATCAGGTAGCGCAGATGTGAATGTACCCTAAAACTCTAAAATTTTGAGTCATCTTTGTCCTCTTTTGAAGGGAGCAGGGAAAACTCTTTTCTTTGGTGACATTTTTTTCTAATGTAATTGGTTCTTGAGTAGGGCTGCAGCTAACGATTATTTGAAAAGTTGTCGATAATTTCATCGATTAATTGGGAAAAACACCAAAATGACAAAAAAAGGGGTTTATATGATTTTACTTGAAAAATTATGTACAAAGGCCATATTAAAACAATTTTAGGAGTTACATAATTATAAAAATTTTGCATTAGAATGTCAAAAAGACAACATGTCCACATGGTCAGGGCTGAGGCTAGCTCTCTTCTTACACGCTATGTTGCCTGTTGCAGAGAAGAGGCGTTCCGATGGTGTGGATGTACTTGGGATAGACAAGTAGGATCTTACAAGTTTTTATTGGTTACACTTTTGCGTATATGTGACAATTTGCAAAAGAGTTTGCTTGTCACCGAGAAAGCACTCTTTGGGGTAGATGAAGGGGATGGACGACAGGAGGCTGAGAAAAGTGAGGTAGCTAGCTGGGTAACAGTTAGAAAGCGGGGTAGAGGGAAGAGTGCCAGGGAGGCTAGTCCTGATCTGACACACCCCAACAAGTTTGCATGTTTGGCAGATGAGGGGGATGTCAGTCCAGGGACAGCACTGCTGCAGCCGGACACTTCCTCTACCAGTCAGGGGAATGTCAGCTCCAGTAAGCAGGGAACTAGGAGAGCAGGGAAGGCCAGACAGGTGCTGGTAGTGGGAGACTACCGGCTACAGGCTCTATCGTAGGGACGGGCTGCACCTCAATGGGGAAGGGGCAGCTGTGTTGGGGAGAAAGATGGCTAGAAGGTTGAAGGAGTGTTTAAACTAGGGACTGTGGGGGGAGGAATGAAATGAGGGACTAGAACAGTTCAGAAGGAAAGGTGTAGGATAAAAAATATACATAAACCTCTTAAATGTATGTATACTAATGCCAGAAGCCTGACTAATAAAACTGGGGAGCTGAAATTAGTGATGTGTGAGGAGAACTATGACATAGTGGGAATAACAGACATGGCTGGATGATGTACAAGGTTACAGTCTGTTTAGAAAGGATTGTCAAAACCGGAGAGGGGGAGGGGGTCTGCCTATGTAAAGTCTTGTCTAAAGCCCACACTCCGTTAAGATATAAGTGAGGGACATGAACATGTGGAGTCACTGTGGGTAGAGATACATGGAGCTAAAAACAATAATAAATTACTAATAGGAGTTAACTATAAACCACCTAATATACCAGAGTCCACACAAAATCTACTACTAAACGAAATAGACAAGGCGGCAAATCATAATGAGATGGTTATTATGGGAGACTTCAACTACCCAGATATAGACTGGGAAACTAAAACTTGTATATCTCATAAAGGAAACAGTTTCTTGGAAATAACCAAAGACAATTACCTCTCCCAACTGGTTCAGGACCCGACTAGAGGGACGGCCATACTGGACTTAGTATTAACTAATAGGCCTGACAGAACAACAGACGTGCAGGTTAGGGGACACCTGGGAAATAGTGACCATAAAGTAATAACCTTCCAATTATCATTCAAAAGAGTGTTTCTACAGGGAGGAACAAAAATACCAAACTTCAAAAAAGCTAAATGTAGCCAACTAAGAGAGGCCATAGGCCTAACTAACTAGGACATAGTCCTCAAAAATAAAAAATACAGCCACAAAATGGGATATCTGGGGTATGTGAGAGGTACATACCGTATGGGAATAAAAGGTTAAGGAACAAAAAGAAACCAATATGGATAAATAGAACTGTAAAGAAAGCAATAAATGACAAAAAGAAAGCATATAAATCAATAAAACAGGAGGGTAGCACGGAAGCACTGAAAAACTATAAGGAAAAAAATAGAACATGTAAAAAACTAATAAAAGCAGCCAAATTAGAGACCGAGAGATTAATTGCCAAAGAGAGTAAAACTAACCCAAAAAATGTTCTTCAATAGGGGTCGTACCGAACTTTAGGATTTTTGGATCCCAGACCCGAACATTTCAGTAAAAGTTCGGGTTCGGTGGTCGGCGCCAAGGCGCTTTTTGAAAAGCTGCAAAGCAGGCAATCAACAAGCGGTTAACTGTCTGACCTTAGAAGCCATGACAGCCATGCCTACTAATGGCATGGCTGTGATTGGCCAGTGTAGCATGTGACCCAGCCTCTATATAAGCTGGAGTCACGTAGCGCTGCACTTCACTCTGCTGTGCTTAGTGTAGGGAAAGGATGCTGCTGGTGATTTCAGGGAGAGAATAGGAGAGAG
This sequence comes from Bufo gargarizans, assembly GCF_014858855.1. NCBI lineage: Eukaryota > Metazoa > Chordata > Amphibia > Anura > Bufonidae > Bufo > Bufo gargarizans. The sequence goes on from NC_058080.1 coordinate 654,408,935, forward strand.
TCTTTGCTCAAAATCTGAATCTAACTCAGCGATCTACATACATTGTGTTTTGTGGGTGCAGGGCACAATTTTTTTATCCTGCCCTGAGTCAGTTAGGTGGGAGGCGGCGGCGGCCATTTTATGCAAGCTCAGTGCACTAGCACTGCATCTGAGCTTTTGGGACATTGAAAAGCCCAATTTTTTGGGCAATTTACAACATCTGGTGCATTTGCAGGCTTAGTCAGTGTGCAATTTAAGCTAGAAATACAGCCATCATTTTCTGGGGTTTTAAAAACACACTTTTTTGCCAAAAAACACTATTTTCATGATCTGCAAGTGTAAAATTCAAGTTTAATATATACAGCTTTCATATTCTGTTACCAAAAAAACACTTTTTTGGCAATATACAACATCTGGATAAGTCAGTGTGCAATTTAAGCTAGAAATACGGCCATCATTTTCTGGGGTTTTAAAAACACACTTTTTTGCCAAAAACCACTATTTTCCTGATCTGCAAGTGTTAAATTCAAGTTTAATATATACAGCTTTCATATTCTGTTACCAAAAAAAACACTTTTTTGGCAATATACAACATCTGGATTAGTCAGTGTGCAATTTAAGCTAGAAATACAGCCATCATTTTCTGGGGTTTTAAAAACACATTTTTTTGCCAAAAAACACTATTTTCAGGCCTTGCAGCATCAGCACGTGTGAAATTACAGGGTTATATACTGCTGTCAAATTCAGTTATTAAACAAACACCCATTTGAGCAAAAAAAATTCAGTTGGCAGCCTTTGCTGCATATGTCATTGTGAGATACACCCTTTTATACATTTGGGTTTTATTCAGATAATTGAAATATCGCCATTTTGGGCAAACAAATCTTTAATTGAGGCCTACTGTGGGTCAGGCCATGTGAGATACACCATGTATATACAGGGCTTATATTCTTTCATTAATAAAACACCCTTTTTGGGGCAAAATACACAATATTTCAGGCCTTTCAGCATCTTGACGGTTCAAATTCCTGGGTTATATACTGCTGCCATATTGAGTTATTAAGCAAACACCCGTTTGGGCCAAAAAAATTGTGAGATACGCCCTTTATACATTTGGGTTATATTCAGATATTTGAAATACCGCCATTTGGTGCACAAATCTTTAATTGGGGCCTACTGTGGGTCAGACCATGTGAGATACACCCTTTAAATACAGGGGTTTGAGTCAGGTATTTGAAATACAGCCATTTTGGGCAAACTAATTTAATTGAGGCCTAGTTTGGTTCAGGGCGTGTGAGATACACTCTGTACATAGGGTTGTTCTCTTCTACTATTAATTAAACACCCATTTAGGGCAAGATCCTAAATTCGAGAAATATGAGGAGATCGTCAAATAAGGGACGTGGTGCTGCTGGTAGAGCTCCTGTTGCAGGGATAGGACATGGTCGATCTGTGCCAGCTACACGCACAAGTGAAAACCCTTCCTCAGGTGCGAGTAGGCGACAGAACCTGCAGCGGTATTTGGTTGGGCTTAGTGCGGCTCTACGAATGGTGAGGCCTGAACAAGTACAGGCGATAGTAGATTGGGTTGCTGACAGTGGATCCAGTTCCTTCACATTGTCTCCCACCTAGTCTCCTGCTGAAAGACCACAGTTGGCACCTGCAGCTGATGTCCATCAGTCTTTCACCTCACCCCCTTGCAAATCAGCAAAGCAGTCTGAGCCCCAAGTCATGCAGCAGTCTCTTCTGCTTTTTGATGACTCTGTTAGCAGGGTTTCCCAGGGCCATCCACCTAGCCCTGCCCCAGAAGTGGAAGAGATGCCCAACCACTTATCTTTCAAGATGAGTACATGGGAGGACCATCGCAGCACGTCTCGGATGATGGCGAAACACAGGTGCCAACTGCTGGGGCTTCCGAAAGTGTGCAGACCGACAAGGAAGGCAGGGGTGATGACTGGGTGGAAGATGATGTGGAGGACGATGAGGTCCTCGACCCCACCAGGAATCAAGGTCATGCAAGGGACCGATGTAGTTCAGATGAAGAGACGGTGGTCACATAGAGCCACCAGCATAGCAGAAGAGGGAGCAGGGTGCAAAAGCGGAGCGGCCGTCCTCTAGACAGTACGCCTGCTACTGCCCACCGCAGCAAGGGACCGAGCACAACAAAGACAGTTCCAAGGAGTTCCCTGGCGTGGCAGTTCTTCAGACAATATGCTGACGACAAGACACGAGTGGTTTGCACGCTGTGCAATCAGAGCCTGAAGCGAGGCATAAACATTCTCAACCTGAGCACAACCTGCATGACCAGGCATTTAAGTGCAAAGCACGAGCTGCAGTGGAGTAGACACCTCAAAAAACAAGAAAGGTCTCTGGCTCCTCCTGCTTCCTTTTCTGCTGCAGTCTCAGCCTCTTCATCCACCTCTGGAGTGACAGTGCCACCTGCCACCCCGCAAACAGAGGATCTGCCAGCAACACCAACACCTGGGTCACCAAGCATCTCCACAATGTCCCACGGAAGCATTCAGCTCTCCATCTCCCAAACGCTGGAGAGGAAGAGGAAGTACCCCCCTACCCACCCGCGATCCCTAGCCCTGAATGCCAGCATTTCTAAATTACTGGCCTTTGAAATGCTGTCATTCCATCTGGTGGAGATGGATAGTTTTAAAGGCCTTATGGCGGTGGCTGTCCCACAGTACTTCGTGCCCAGCCGCCACTACTTTTCCAGGAGAGCCATCCCTTCCCTGCACAACCAAGTAGGGGACAAAATCAGGTGTTCACTGCGCAACGCCATCTGTGGCAAGGTGTACCTCACTACGGATACGTGGACCAGTAAGCACGGTCAGGGACGTTATATCTCCATAACAGCACACTAGGTAAATGCAGTGGCGGCTGGGCCTGAGGCGGATAGCAGTTTGGCGCATGTCCTTCCACCACCGAGGATTGCAGGGCGCTTCAGTTTGCCTCCTCTTGCTTCCTCCTCCTACTCTGCTTCCTCATCCTCTACCAGCTCCTCATCCGGTCAGCGTAACACCTTCACCACCAACTTCAGCACAGCCAGGAGTAAACGACAGCAGGCAGTTTTAAAACTTATCTGTTTGGGGGACAAACCTCACACCGCGCAGGAGCTGTGGACGGGCCTTGAACAACAGACCGATGAGTGTTTTTTGCTAGTCAGCCTCAAGCCCGGCCTGGTGGTGTGCGATAATGGGCGAAATCTCGTAGCAGCCGGTTTGACGCACATTCCTTGACTGACGCATGTGCTGAATTTGGTGGTGCAGAGATTCCTTAAAAATTACCCCGATATGTCAGAGCTGCTGCATAAAGTGCGGGCCGTCTGTGCGCGCTTTCGGCGTTCTCACCCTGCTGCTGCTCGCCTGTCAGCGCTGCAGCATAACTTCGGCCTTTCCGCTCACCGCCTCATATGCGACGTGCACACAAGGTGGAACTCCACCTTGCACATGCTGGCCAGACTGTGCAAGCAGCAGCAGGCGATAGTGGAGTTTCAGCTGCAGCACGCACGAGTCGCTCGACAAAACAGCACCACTTCACCACCAATGACTGGGCCTCCATGCGAGACCTGTGTTCCTTATTGCGCTGTTTCGAGCACTCCACCAACATGGCCGGTGCTGATAACGCCGTTCTCACAGTTACTATTCCACTTCTATGCCTCCTTGAAAAAACGCTCCTGGCGATAATGGAAGAGGATGTGGAACAGGAGGAGGAGGAGAAAGAGGGATCATTTCGTAGGGTTTCTGACCAGTCATTCCCAGAGGCTCCGAGGGTGGGTTCCTGCACCCACAAACCCAAGGTACACAATTGTCCAGCCAGGGCACAGTTCTGAAGGATGATGAGGTGGAGGATGAGGAGATGGAGGAGGAGGGTGGCACCCAGACCAGCTCATGGCCATCACTGGTGCGTGGCTGGGGGGATACAGAGGACACAGACGATACACCTCCCACAGAGGACAGCTTTTCGTTGCCTCTGGGCAGCCTGGCACACATGAGCGATTACATTCTGCAGTGTCTCCGCAACGACCGCCGAGTTGCCCACATTCTAACTTGTGCTGATTACTGGGTGGCCACGCTGCTGGATCCCGTTACAAGGACAACGTACCGTCCATAATTCCCTCACTGGAGCGTGATCGTAAGATGCGCGAGTACAAGCGCACGCTGGTAGACTCGCTGCTTGTGGCATTCCCACCTGACAGCGGGGGCACAGTGGAAGCACAAGGCGACGGCAGAGGATGAGGAAGAGGTCGCCAATGCAGCTGGGGCACCGCCAGCACCTCAGAAGGCAGGGTTAGCATAGCCGAAATGTGGAAAAGCTTTGTCAGCACGCCACAACAACCAGCACCACCAGCTGATATGGAACGTCTTAGCAGGAGGCAACATTTCACCAACATGGTGGAGCAGTGTATGCACACGCCTACACGTACTGAATGACTGGTTTGCTCCCTTAAACTTCTGGGTCTCCAAATTGTGCACATAGCCTGAGCTTGCCCTTTATGCCTTGGAGGTGCTGGCCTGCCCTGCAGCCAGTGTATTATCTGAACGTGTGTTTAGCACGGCAGGGGGCATCATCACAGACAAGAGCAGCTGCCTGTCCACAGCCAATGTGGACAAGCTCACGTTCATTAAAATGAACAAGGCATGGATCCCTCAGGACTTGTCCATACCTTGTGCAGAATGGACATAGAAACATAGAATACCGGCACTAACCAGCCATTGTTATACTGCAGCGCAATTGCTCATTCTTGTATTTTGGATATTTCACACTCTTTTAGAGTGTACCCTAATTAAAAAAAAATTAATTAAAACCAAAAACCTATATCAGCTACCTCGTCCTCCTCCACCGCTGCTTCCACCTACACCGCTACGTCCACCGCCTCCTCAAACTCCTACTCTATATGGAACTCCACCTCATAAATCAAATTTTTTTTTTTTTTATTTGGACGTATTTTATTTTATATCATTTCACTACTTTGTCAGCTACATTTTCTGGTGAAATTCACAAATTTTTGAGTGTATAGTACCACTGCTATACCTAGTAGACAGGTTAAAAAAAAAATTGTCATTTACATTTTCGGGTGAAATTCACCAATTCTTGGGTGTGATGTACCCCTCCTCTACCTAGTTGACAGCTTAAAAAATGTCAATCATTTTTATTTTACACTTTCGGGTGACAATAAACAATTGTTTTCTGTCATAGACCCCTGCTCTACCAAGTAGGTTAATACATTTCTGTAATTTTTTTGTTACATTCTTGGGTTGACATTATACAATTTTAGACTTGAATAAACCCCTGCTTTGCATAGGTGACAGGGAATAACATTTCTGAAATGCTTCTTTAATTGATGCGCGCCACCTCCTTTGATTCAATGCTTGAACTTAAACAAGTTGTACCACATTTGCACTTCAATAATTTGTCCCACATTTCCGCTATACTCTTTTGGCCAACATTTGCGCCTCAATAGCTTTTCCCACATTTCCGCTTGACTCTTTTGGCCCACATTGGGCTTCTCTAATTTGTACAACATTTGCGCCTTAATAGCTTTCCCCACATTTCCGCTTGACTCTTTTGGCCCACATTTGGGCTTCTGTAATTTTTACAACATTTGCGCCTTAGTAGCTTTCCCCACATTTCCGCTTGACTCTTTTGGCCCACATTTGGGCTTCTGTTATTTGTCCCACACTTGCGCCTCCATAGCTTTTCCCACATTTCTGCTCGATCCCAATTTTTTAAAATAAATGTATCTCCCTTAAAATTGGTCTCTTTTTCTCATGCTCCCTCTCCAGCCTGGAACCCTGATTCCCCGCCACCCGTGATCACCATGGTAGGTGCATAAAAGAACATCGAAAGTTGATGGAGCAGATATCAAATTGGATCGTGAACATCACAGGCACGTGCAACATGGTGGAGCAGTAAGTATGCACACGTCTACACGAACTGAGAGGGGTCAGCCCCTGCAACTTCTGGGTCTCCAAATTGGGCACACGGCCTGAGCTTGCCCTTTACACCTCTGAACGTGTGTTTAGCTCGACTGGAGGGTTATATTTTCCAATGTTTTGGGGCGTACCCTAATTTAAAAAAATAAAAATACATTTTAAACCAAAAAGCAGTGTAGGCTACCTCCTCCACCGCCACTTCCACCGCCTCCTCCACCTCCTACTCCATATGGACCTGGTCCTCCTAGATCAAGATTATAATTTTTTATTTTTACGTATTTTATGTTATTTAAAGTCATTTCCATATCCACATTTGTTTGCAGAGCACTTGCCATGCTCTTAACCACATTTGTATACCATTGCAGCCCTCTAGCCCTTTCCATGACATTTTTACAGCCATTTTAGTGCTCAAAAGTTCGGGTCCCCATTGACTTCAATGGGGTTCGGGGTCAAGTTTGGGTCAAGTTCAGGTCTTTGTGAAGTTCGGCCGAACCCGTCGAACCCGAACATCCAGGTGTCCTCTCAACTCTATTCTTCAATTATATAAATGTTGAAAAGTATAAATCTGAAGGTGGCGGACCTTTGAAGAGTAATGAGGGGGGAGTCGCAAAGAGCGACGAGGAGAAAGCAAAGCTGTTAAATAATTTTTTCTCCAATGTAATCACTGAGGAAAATAAACTGTCAGATGACATGCAGAATGTACAAATAAACTCCCCATTAAAAGTGTCCTGTCTGACCCAGGAAGAAGTACATCAGCGACTTAAAAGATTAAAATAGACAAATCGCCAGGACCGGATGGCATTACACCCCTGTATCCTAAGGGAATTAAGTAATGTCATAGCCAGACCCTTATTTCTGATATTTGCGGACGCTATACTGACAGGGAATGTCCCACAGGATTAGTGCATGGCAAATGTGGTGCCAATATTTAAAAAGGGTCCAAAAACAGAGCCTGGAAACTATAGGCCGGTAAGTTTTCTTTTCTTACCGGTATCTGTTGTGGGTAAACTGTTTGAAGGTTTTCTGAGAGATGCTATCTTAGAGCAATTCAACAGAAATAAGCAAATAACGCCATATCAGCATGGCTTCATGAGGGATCGGTCATGCCAAACTAATTTAATCAGTTTCTATGAGGAGGTAAGTTCTAGACTTGACAGCAGCGAATCAATGGATGTCGTATATCTGGACTTCTCCAAAGCATTTGACACTGTACCACATAAAAGGTTAGTATATAAAATGAGTCACAGCTAAGACGATATCCCGTCAGAAGGAGTAATACCACAGGAAGTATATATGTATATTTAAAGTAATCACAGGGAACAACCTGTTCTAAAACGTAGCCTTTAATCTAATTTACATAAAATAACGAACTCCCACGAACATACATAAACAAAGAAACAAAAAAAAAAAGGGAAAGATATAGCCTTGATGGCATGGGATGATACTGTAATGTCCAGATGGTAGGCTCAGTGATGGACAGGGTGGACAGTTGTAAATTCTAATCTGTCCCTATGCCTAACCCTAGGCTCAGACCCCTGCCTAGGAACGGAATGGCCGCCCTGATAAGGACGATCCCGTGTTCTGGAACCTCCTGCTGAGTCCTGCGTATACCCTACAGTGTAGGTTGTAACCGCGGTCAGGGCCTACTCTAGGTATATAGAACAAAAAAAAAAGGAATTACAGTGTATTAAGCAATTGATCTCCCACAGTCATAAGAACTACGTACTGTGGGTGAGCAACAGCTCCCAAAGATAATATCATGCCAAAATTCGCAAGATACCACAGGTGTTATTGCCTATGGATCTATATGTCATCAAAAAAAAAATATGATCTCAAAATTGCCGTACACAATTTGTACCTGCCGATGTATTATCAATATAGATATATATGCTGAACACCAGAAATACTGCCTCCTAGGTTGGTGGCGTGTGGTCGGGTGTCAGAGTCCCAACGCGTTTCACCCTAATAGATTGCCGGGTTCCTCAGGGGACATGTTATAGTACAGTGCTATTAATTGGCATTGATAAGAGGTAGCAAGGCTAATCAGCCAGCCCCTCACTAGTGATGACAATATTTGACCAGGTTGTTAACTGGTCAATATTAGTTCATTCATTAATTAGCTTGTAAAGATAATGATATCTAAAGGTCAGATGTCACAATCCTATACATAGACCACTGAGAAGCACCAAGTCAGTGCATAACTCATAGGAATGATTGTATAGTATGAAGTGCAGGCTCCTGCAGGGGTATGTAGATACATGCAGATATAAGTGATTACCAACTTAACAATAGAATCAATGACCCTCTAAGACAAATATCATTCATGCTATCGCATGTGTGATGGACACTAGGATGCAAAACAAGTAACAAGATACTACTTGCACGTGCCGGATACAGCCAAGGGGGCCCCAAATTATTCATGGGGTTAGCGGTGCATTCATTCGCAAAGTTCGGCCGCAGCCCCTGTACAAGCTGTTGAGAATAAAGAAAGTAATGGTAATCAACCTAGTGTGCCAATTGAGCCAATAGGTACCAGCCCATTCCAGATACAAGTCCACAGTTCATAGAGAAACTCACCGTTAATGGTGCCTCACTAGTCCTGTATGTGAGGTCACCATGCCATAGAGCCCTTCCTGTTTAAATTACCCACACTCACTTGATGATGGGAGGGGCCGTGGATGTGCAGCCTATCCCTGTCCAGGCCCAAACTGGGCGTGGGCCGGTGACGCAGGGAGCATAATCACACCCATAGTGGGTGTGTTTAACTGGCAGAGTGACGCCGGCCGCTCCCCGATTGGCTACAGTTATCGATTGTCCATGAGCCCTATACTTTCTACCCTCTCAGTGGTGTCTGCTACCTGCTCACAGTGAGGAAATGATAGTGCCATAGCGGCCGTCGGACGAGGTAAGGGCGCTTGCTGCTGACGTCACCCAGGGTACCCGATCATGTGACCATGCCGACGTAGCGTCATTAGCATAGTGTCAGGTCCTGATACGGTGACGTAGCTGGTCGTTTCCGATCATGTGACCAGGCCAGCCTAACGATGTCTAATCCAGTTATATGTTGGTAATACTTGCGATATCAGTTTAATTATTTACAGATGTCAATCCGATCGCTGACAATAAAGGATATATCTGACCATAATTAATGAGCTAGTGTTATACAGCACAAGTGCACCTAAGTACGATAGAGGAAATAAGTTGAGTGAGTCATGGCACATCAAAATCAGTATAGCCAACGTATATTATTGGAAGATATACTTTTGTGAGATGGGTAATGGAGGAGGTAATCCTCATGGCGCAGGTGTCTATTAGATATAAAGAAAGCTATTAATGAAGTCTTAGTTATGTCGTAGTGGGTAAAGTTAATGGTATGTATATATATATTTATATATAAATAGATATATATATATATATATATATATATATGGGGTGAATAAGGGCAAAACAGTGTCATAGGGACTGGCCACTACTACCCCCCTTCTTATTATTATAGATTATCACTGTGCCCAAAATAGTATATCCACCCCATGTAAGATAATACATGGCTGGCTTAAAGGAAGCAGGAATAATCGATGTTTTCATTCAATCCTGCGGGTGACAAAGTATTCAATGTATGTATCCATTTTGACTCCTTCTGTCTCAGGATGATGTCAATATCTCCTCCCCTGATGGAATGTTGTATTGTTTCAATCATGGAAAAACCAATTACTTTTGGGGATCCTCCATGTTTGAGGACCACATGCCTAGACAGAGGCTTGTCACGTTTATGGCGGATGTCGCCTAGGTGTTCCAGGATCCTCTTTTTGAATGCTCTACAGGTCTTACCAATATATCTAAGACCACATTCACACTGGGCCATATAGACTACGCCAGTTGTGTTACAGTTTGCGAAGCTGCGGGCTGTATATGTGTGGTTATGTTCGGCATCCATGAAAGACTGGCCAACTACTATAAAGGGGCAGGCCTTACATTTCCCGCATCTGTGAGTCCCATTTCTCCTGTCTGTTAGCCAGGAACCTGACTGGGGGATTGGTTCGAAATGGCTGTATACCAGCTGATCCCCTATACTATTCCCTAAAAAAGAAATTGAGTTACAAACTAACATAGAGAGGTACAAGGCCAACCTGGTGGAACGCAAACACCGACAGTTCATCAGGGACTTGTCGGAATTTAGAAACAAAACAGCGTACACAGCAACACAATCCACCGAAAAAGTCTCCGCCAGTGAGGGATCGGCCTCTGAAGCCGAGAGTTCAGACTTGGATTATCAGTCCCAACAATACCAATACCCCAGGCGTAGAGGCAACTGGAGGGGTAGGGGTCGAGGCAGAGGGAGAGGGCAATATAATCAGAGACCTCAGACAAGAAACTACGCATCTACAAGTCATAAATCTGGGGCGTCATGGGAAACACAGCCCTCCTCCTCTCAAACCATAAGAACAGAAAACACTGCCGGCCCAGAACCAACAAACAGGCCAACAATGGCCACAAGTGGGGCAACCCCCTCGGATACTGCCTCCTCATCTGGTATGTTGCCTGTCATAAACAATGTTTCTTTTTTAGGCCCACCCCCGCCCAATGCTTACACCTTGAGGGACCGCCCTCTAACACAGCCCCAACCAGTGAAAAAACACTGACTGGACTTGAGGCCCAACCTGTGATCCTTAATCTATCTGGGATAGATCTGTCTGAGGCTGAACAGAAAGTGCTAAGTAAAGGACTGTCATTTGTGCCAACAACCCGTTTCTGTCTTTTTGATTGGATCAAGGACCTGAACCTATTTGTTAGAAAACTTAGGTGGCGCAAGCTATTCTGCGCCTCGGATAAAAAGAGGAGCCTTGAACTTGGGCTGGAGCCGGGTGACCTTATGGGCTATGATGCCCTGATGGGTCTCTTGGACGACAATGAGCGCCCTCCGGGTCAAGGCCCCTTCACAGGCCTCAGAAATAAAAGCACAAGGATGCCCCCCAAAACTTTGGGTGAGGCCCATATTGATCTATTCCTCAAATCAGTATCGAGGGACCTGGGCAAAATGACACCCATACAAGTAGGTGGTAAAAATTACACTCAGAGGGAAATGGAAACACTACGTGATCTGGGCATTAACAAGCAACTCATATTCAAACCCTCAGACAAAGGGGGGAATGTTGTTGTTATGTCCAGTAAACAATACTGTAGTATGTGCATGTCCCTCCTCTCCGACAGGTCTAGCTATGAGTTGCTGAAAATGGATCCAACTTTGATCTATGTGAAGGAAATGTCTCAGATTCTGCAGGAGGCCCTTGAGGGGAGACTCATTGACAGACGTGAATGTGACTACCTGGGATCACCTAACCCCCGGGTGGCCACATTCTATTGCCTCCCCAAGATCCATAAGGGCACGGTCCCCCTAAAGGGCCGTCCCATAGTATCGGGAATAGGTAGCCTCTCAGAACATGCAGGCAGGTACATAGATAAGATCCTGCGTCCATTTGTGACATCCTTACCTTCATATCTCCGGGACACCAGTGATCTATTGAAACGCATTGACGGTATCTCTTTGGACCCGGGTGTCTGGCTAGCCTCTATTGATGTGGAGGCTCTATACACCTCGATCCCACACAATAAGGGTTTGGCAGCAATCAAATATTTTCTGGACACCAGATCAACGGACCTTAGGGATCACAATCACTTTGTGATCAGACTTATGGATTTCATCCTGAAACACAATTATTTTGTATTCAATGGTCGCTTCTACCACCAGCTCAGGGGCACGGCGATGGGAAGCCCGTGTGCGCCAACCTACGCCAACCTGCTCCTGGGCTGGTGGGAAGATACCGTTGTCTTCACAGAAGGCATGCACAAATGGACCCGTCATATAATATCTTGGTCAAGGTTTATTGATGATATCCTGCTGTTCTGGTCGGGCTCTCGGGAAGAATTTGATGAGTTCATGAAGGACCTCAACATTAATCACATAGGTCTGTTTTTTACCTATGAACTACAATCTAGGTCAATCAACTTCCTCGACCTACAGATCAGTAAGGATATCAACAATACCTTGACTACCACTTTGTTCCGCAAATCCACGTCAACCAATAGTTTATTGTGGTGGGAAAGTTTCCACCCTAAGCCTCTTAAGAAAGGTATCCCCAAAGGACAGTTTCTGCGGATACGCAGAAACTGCTCCGATCCAACTGAGTTTTAGTGTTGAGCGCGAATATTCGAATTGCGAATTTTTTTCTCGAATATCGCAATTTCGAGATTTCGCGAATATTTAGAATATCCTTCTATATATTCGCGATTTCGAATATTCGTTTTTTTATTTTTATTTTTTATTATTATATTTTTTTCTTTCCCACTTCTCTAAAGTTGTTCTTACCTGTCCTTTGGATTCCTGGCTTCCTGGCTGCTCCAGTCAGTGGCGTTTTCAACTTACTGCTATATTCCATCCATATTAGCTAAATTACAATCTATGTGTATTTTACGAAATTTCGCAATAGTTGAAATTGCGATGCGAGTAATATAATACGAAATAATCGCATGAAGATTTCAACTTAGCTCTGCTATATTCCATATTCTAGCCTAGTGTGGAATATAGCTGTGCTAACTTAGCACTGCTATATTCCACACTAGGCTAGAAGATGGAATATAGCAGTGCTAAATCGAAATCTTCATGCGATTATTTCGTATTATATTACTCGCATCGCAATTTCGTATTTTGCAAATGTTCTTAATATTGCTCTAACTTCGTCTTTTAGAATATTACGAATATTCTAAAATACGAAGTTAGAGCAATAGTACGAAATTTCGTAAAATACACATATAGATTGTAATTTAGCTAATATAGTGCTATAATCCCTTTTTTTTCCTCAAATTTTTTTTTGCCTCTTCTGAACTTAACTTTTGTAAAATATGTACACTATTAAAAAATATTACTATAGCAGTATATTAGCTTAAATACAATCTCTGTCTATTTTACGAAATTTCGTACTATTGCTCTAATTTCGTCTTTCAGAATGTTACGAATATTCTAAAAGACGAAGTTGGAGCAATATTAAGAATATCTTTATGTAATTGCTATTTCAACTTGACATTGACACTGCCATATTCCATCCTTATATTTCTTATATAGCACTATATTTGAAATATTCCTATTCATTCTTTCATCAGTCAAGCATTACTATGCTCTTGCTTAAAGCTTTTTTGCGATCCGATCCACTCGCTTATTGTAAAGACGATTTTTTTCGCAAATAAAAAGTTATGTTCCATGAGTCATGTCAAGCAACCGTGCCTAGTCATGGCAAGCAACCGTGCCTAGAATTCACTTGACATTTTAAAAAGTGTTCAGTATCCTTACCCACACAATTAAAACTATATAAATATTATGCGAAGATTCGCTGCTGTAATATTCGTATAAAATTCCTTTCGCGTAATGGTCAGCCCTTCTGAACTACTGTTAGCGGCTTATTGCTTAAAGCTTTTTTGCGATCCGATCCACTCGCTTATTGTAAAGACGATTTTTTTCGCAAAGAAAAAGTTATGTTCCATGAGTCATGTCAAGCAACCGTGCCTAGTCATGGCAAGCAACCGTGCCTAGAATTCACTTGACATTTTAAAAAGTGTTCAGTATCCTTACCCACACAATTAAAACTATATAAATATTATGCGAAGATTCGCTGCTGTAATATTCGTATAAAATTCCTTTCGCGTAATGGTCAGCCCTTCTGAACTACTGTTAGCGGCTTATTGCTTAAAGCTTTTTTGCGATCCGATCCACTCGCTTATTGTAAAGACGATTTTTTTCGCAAAGAAAAAGTTATGTTCCATGAGTCATGTCAAGCAACCGTGCCTAGTCATGGCAAGCAACCGTGCCTAGAATTCACTTGACATTTTAAAAAGTGTTCAGTATCCTTACCCACACAATTAAAACTATATAAATATTATGCGAATATTCGCTGCTGTAATATTCGTATAAAATTCCTTTCGCGTAATGGTCAGCCCTTCTGAACTACTGTTAGCGGCTTATTGCTTACAGCTTTTTTGCGATCCAATCCATTACTGAGTGACCCTTCAAATACCAGTGCATATAGCTTATTTTACAACGGTTCTTATAATGCGGAAAAGCGGCCATTAATAATTCGCATTATTCAATTCGTATGATGTAAGTTTGTAGTCTATTGCATCATCTTATGCGCATGGATTAATATTGCGAATTATTTGTAACCCGAATATTCGTATTTTTTTCTTGAATCCCATGTGAGTTGATTGTTATCCCCTCCCAAATTTTGCTTATAGCCAATGAGAAGGCATTGTCAGAGCTTAGTAACAACCCTAGCAACCAATCAGAACGTAGTCTACCTCTCACTATATAAATCGAGGCACTCCCTGGTATCCACTTTGTGGGTGTAGTTTTTGGAGAGTTAGGAGCTAGTGATTGTGAGCTGTTGGTTTCTATTGAGCAAAAAATTCGCATTGTTACTTTTATTTAGCTAGTTAGTGTTAGGTAGTACTAGTGATTGATTAGGGAATAGCTTTTAGGGTCTCAATTATTAGATAGGTTAGATTAGTTAGGTAAAAGATTCAAGATACAGTTAGCTGATAGGTTTTAGTGCAGGGATCTGTGTAGGGCATATAGGTATAGGGAGTTAGGGACTTGAAAAAACAAATTGTTATAGATTAATAGATTAGGTTAGTGTTTAGGGTTATTTAGGACAGATTTTAGGTTAGGTCAGTTAGGGATTTAGGGTAATTTTCTGTCTTTCTGTCTGTCCTTGTTAAAAAGTTTTGTTTTAATAGTTTTTTGTTTGACTGTCTTTCTGTTTCTTTGTTAGTTTACTTTTTTTTGTTTTATCTTTGTTACATCTGTTTTGTCTTTGCGTCTGATTGTCCGCGTTTTTAGTGTTTTAAAGTAAAAAAAAAAAAAAAAAAAGTTTGGTTCTTTCTGTTTAGCTTTGTTACATCTGTCTTGTCTTTGTGTTTTATTGTCCGCGTTTTCAGTGTTTTACAGTTAGAGAAAGAAAAAAAAAAAAAAAAAAAAGTTGGTTATTTCTGTTTAGATTTGTTACATCTGTCTTGTCTTTGCGTCTGATTGTCCGCGTTTTTTCTGTTTTATAGTTAGAAAAAAAAAAGTTTTTTTTTTTTGTTTAGTTACATTTGTCTTGTATTTCCGTTTGATTGTCTCCGTTTTCCTTTGTTAGTTTTATAAAACCAAAAAAAGGTTTAGTTTGTTCTGTGTTTGTGTCTGATTGTCTGTGTGTTTCTGTGTTTGTCTTAGTTTGTCATAAAAGACAAAAAAAAAGTTTTATATTTTCTTAGAATTAGTTAGGTTTTTACGTTAGGGGTTTTATTTGAGGTTTATTACTTTCATTTATTTTATTTCATTTTTTTTACATAAATTTTTATTTTATTTTTAAAAGTCCCTACCCCAAAAAAGTTTTACCAAAAACACATTTTAAATTGGTTTCATAAATAAACTAAATATGAGTGCACGGGGCCGCGCAGGCAGCCGCGGTAGAGGACTCAGTTCCGATGCTGGACCGCTGCCAGCACGGGGCCGCTCCTCCAGTCACGGACAGGCAGGGGCAGGTGGCAGGGGTGTCCGCCTGATCCGTGACTTCTTTGGTTTTAGCAGTCGTCCAAGGGCCATACAGTCTCAGGACGCCGAGAAAGTGATGGCTTTGGTGGCTGACTCCAGTGCCACGGAGTCCTCAGCCCCAGTTCACAGCAGCAGCAGTAGCGGCAGATCTACGCCTCCTGTACACGCAACCCCCACCCCCACAGAATTGTCCCCGCTCATGTTCGAAGACGAGGACACTGAGCTGGACATTCTGGGGGAGGCTATGCAGGAGGCTGAAATGCAGTTCAGCCCTCAAGATGGGCAGGACTTTTTGGAAGGGATTGATGATAACGAGGAGGAGGGGGTAACTATACGTACCCCTTTGAAATCCCTTCCAGCAGGTGCGGGTGGTTTGAAAAACACCAAACCCGCACCTAGTCAGACCCAGGTGTCAGCGAGGGGACAGCGGATCCCAGTCAGGGGCTCCATGTCAGCTGTTCCCCTCAGTCCACCACAGTTTGGCACCGGGTCTGACATTGCAGATGAGGAGGAGGGTGACGCCGAATGGGTGCCACCTACTTTGGCAGGTGACAGCAGCACTGAAGAAGGTAGGCACCCGAGGCAAACGGTGCGCCAGGTCTCCAGGGAGCCCATTGGCAGGGGCTCTACTGTTGAGAGTAGCAGGCAGCAGCAGCAGCATGCTCCACCTGTGCGCACCGAGACCCAACAGGCGCAAGCCAGCACCACCCCATCGGACAGGAGGTTGGTGCGGAAGTCGCCTGTTTGGGCTTTCTTCACCCTGGCAACAGATGATGTTACTGTTGCCATTTGTAATCTCTGCCATGCCAGGGTGAGGAGAGGGAGGTCAGTTGCTCGGCTGGGTACCACAGCCCTGAACCAGCACGTGCGACTGAACCACTGGCGGGAGTGGGAACAGAGTAAGAGTGGTAGTAGCAGCAGCGCCACCGGCAGTGTGCAGGGGACAGCAGCTCCTGCCACTGTACAGCAGCTCCCCCTCTCAATTGCTACTGATTCCCACCCCCCAGCTCCCTCTAGTAGAGGTATTGGTACCGGCAGCCATCCCTCTGCAACCAGTGCACCCTCCTCTATCTCCTCCTCTGCCGTCCGGCGCCAGCCATCAGTTGCTGATGCTTTTGAACGCACCGCGCCCTATGCCCCAGGGGACCGACGTGTGCGTTCACTCAATGGGCTCCTGGCAAGGGTTATTTCCCAACATCTGCTTCCGTACAATCTGGTTGACAGCAACCCATTTAGGCAGATGTTGGAGCAGGCCCAACCCAGATGGCGTGTCCCCAGCCGCCATTACTTTGCCAGGACTGGCGTCCCTGCCCTACACCAGCACCTTGTGCAGAATGTATGCCTGTCGCTGGATCATGCTGTCAGCGACAGGGTGCATCTCACAATGGATGCTTGGACCAGCAGGCATGGGCAGGGTCGATACCTAAGCTTTACAGCCCATTGGGTTTCCCTCCGAGGCGCCGGGGAGGGAACGGCGGCATCTGAGTTTGTGGTGCCGCCCCGGGGTGTCCATGGGAGAAATGCTCCTCTCCCGCAAGCCACAGTCTCCACTGTTGCTGAGCCCCCAAGCAAGCGTCCCCGTAGCTACGCAAGTGTGGGGCACGTCCGCTGCCAGGCTGTGCTCCAGCTTGTGAGCTTGGGGGAACGGAGACACACTGGACCTGATGTTCTGTCCGCACTACAGGCTCAGGTCCAGAAGTGGCTGACACCCCGAAGTCTCCAGGCAGGTATGGTTGTCTGTGACAACGGCAGCAACCTACTCGCCGCCCTTCAGGCTGGCAGTCTCACACACGTGCCCTGCATGGCACATGTCCTCAACCTTGTGGTTCAGAAATTCCTCCGCACTTACCCAGGGTTGAGTGACATTGTGCAGAGGGTACGTAGGATTGCCAGCCACTTCCGCCGATCCCCAACCGCCGCCGCGTCCCTGTCCAAACTGCAGCGGGACAACAGCCTGCCTACCCACAGGCTGATTATGGACAGTGTGACGCGGTGGAACTCCACCCTCAACATGCTGGAGAGGTTGTGGGAGCAGCGACGGGCGGTGAGGGAATACCTGCTGGAGCTAGGCACTCCAGGGCCATCACACCCACTCCCCTATGTCACTAATGCGGAGTGGGGGCAGATTCAGCAAGTCTGCCACGTGTTGGCCCCATTCGAGCAGGCGACAAAGATGGTCAGCAGGGAGCATGTTGGCCTCAACGACGTGCTCCCCTTAGTGTTCCTGCTGGACAGGACACTAGATCGCCTGCTTGAGGCTGGGGAGAGTGCCTTGGTGGAGCATGAAGAGTCAACCATGCTCCACCATGACCAGGCCCAGGACGACGAGGAGGAGGATGAATTAGTAGACATCCAGGAGTCTGGGCTTGGTCAGGAGGGAGAGCCTGTGCTGGGGGCACCGATAGTCCGGGGGTGGGGCACCTCCGACCGGGAGCAGCGGCATCGGCAGCAGGAGGACCAAGAGGTCATGGTCCCGGGTAGCTCTGAAGAGTCACAGCGGGCTGTGCTCTTTCCCATGGCTGCCCATATGCTGCGATGCCTCAGGAGGGACCCCCGGATCATAAAAATAAAGGAGAGGGATGAGTTTTGGTTGGCCACCCTTTTAGACCCTCGCTGCAAGGGGAAACTGGAGCAGTTTCTACCAGCCAGCCGGAGGCAGGCCCGTATTGAAAAATTGCGGGCCTGTCTGGTCCACCGGCTGGAGGAGGCAAACCCTAGGCCTCACGCTCCAGTTCTCCCCGCCCATCTCACCCAGCAGGTGGCTGGAACCAGCAGCACCAGCCGAGCAGGTGACCTTATGGGTGAGATGAGGCTGTTCTACCAGTCTGTGCGACCCAGTACCACCAGCAGCAGCAGCAGCATCAGTCACCACCATCGGCTTGCCCGCATGGTGGCAGACTACATGGGGTCCGTTGGTGCTTCCGACAGCATGAACACCGACGACCCCATGGAGTACTGGGTTGCCAGGCTGGACACCTGCCGTGAGCTGGCTCAGTATGCGCTGGAGTTACTTTCTTGCCCCCCCTCCAGCGTACTGTCTGAGCGGACTTTCAGCGCGGCAGGTGGGGTGGTCACCGACAAGAGGACCCGTCTGTCCACTGACTCTGTGGACAGACTCACATTCATTAAAATGAATGAGTCCTGGATCGGCAGTGACTTCTTGGCCCCCGCTGTCGGTTCAGGGCGCTGAAGGGTCCCTTGTTCATCCCTCTCCTTTGCTCTCCCTCCAATTTTCCGTTGTTTTTTAATGTTTATTAATGACATGGACACTAACACAACTGGCTAGTCTATCTACTGCTGCTGCTACATGTCCTGCTGATTTGAGCCTAGCTATATGCAGGCCTCATTCAATGATATTTTCCAATATCCTCTGTTGCATGCTGTCTCCTGTCAAGACTCCTGATATATATGAGTCATCTAGGGGCCTAAAAACACTCTATCTACTGCTGCTGCTACATGTCCTGCTGATTTGAGCCTAGCTATATGCAGGCCTCATTCAATACAATTTTCCAATATCCTCTGTTGGATGCTATCTCCTGTCCAGACTCCTGATATATATGTGTCATCTAGGGGCCTAAAAACAGTCTATCTACTGCTGCTGCTACATGTCCTGCTGATTTGAGCCTAGCTATATGCAGGCCTCATTCAATACAATTTTCCAATATCCTCTGTTGCATGCTGTCTCCTGTCCAGACTCCTGATATATATGTGTCATCTAGGGGCCTAAAAACAGTCTATCTACTGCTGCAGCTACATGTCCTGCTGATTTGAGCCTAGCTATATGCAGGCCTCATTCAATACAATTTTCCAATATCCTCTGTTGGATGCTGTCTCCTGTCAAGACTCCTGATATATATGAGTCATCTAGGGGCCTAAAAACACTCTATCTACTGCTGCTGCTACATGTCCTGCTGATTTGAGCCTAGCTATATGCAGGCCTCATTCAATACAATTTTCCAATATCCTCTGTTGCATGCTGTCTCCTGTCAAGACTCCTGATATATGAGTCATCTAGGGGCCTAAAAACAGTCTATCTACTGCTGCTGCTACATGTCCTGCTGATTTGAGCCTAGCTATATGCAGGCCTCATTCAATACAATTTTCCAATATCCTCTGTTGCATGCTGTCTCCTGTCCAGACTCCTGATATATATGTGTCATCTAGGGGCCTAAAAACAGTCTATCTACTGCTGCTGCTACATGTCCTGCTGATTTGAGCCTAGCTATATGCAGGCCTCATTCAATACAATTTTCCAATATCCTCTGTTGGATGCTATCTCCTGTCAAGACTCCTGATATATATGAGTCATCTAGGGGCCTAAAAACACTCTATCTACTGCTGCTGCTACATGTCCTGCTGATTTGAGCCTAGCTATATGCAGGCCTCATTCAATACAATTTTCCAATATCCTCTGTTGCATGCTGTCTCCTGTCAAGACTCCTGATATATGAGTCATCTAGGGGCCTAAAAACAGTCTATCTACTGCTGCTGCTACATGTCCTGCTGATTTGAGCCTAGCTATATGCAGGCCTCATTCAATACAATTTTCCAATATCCTCTGTTGCATGCTGTCTCCTGTCCAGACTCCTGATATATATGTGTCATCTAGGGGCCTAAAAACAGTCTATCTACTGCTGCTGCTACATGTCCTGCTGATTTGAGCCTAGCTATATGCAGGCCTCATTCAATACAATTTTCCAATATCCTCTGTTGGATGCTGTCTCCTGTCAAGACTCCTGATATATATGAGTCATCTAGGGGCCTAAAAACACTCTATCTACTGCTGCTGCTACATGTCCTGCTGATTTGAGCCTAGCTATATGCAGGCCTCATTCAATACAATTTTCCAATATCCTCTGTTGCATGCTGTCTCCTGTCAAGACTCCTGATATATGAGTCATCTAGGGGCCTAAAAACAGTCTATCTACTGCTGCTGCTACATGTCCTGCTGATTTGAGCCTAGCTATATGCAGGCCTCATTCAATACAATTTTCCAATATCCTCTGTTGCATGCTGTCTCCTGTCCAGACTCCTGATATATATGTGTCATCTAGGGGCCTAAAAACAGTCTATCTACTGCTGCTGCTACATGTCCTGCTGATTTGAGCCTAGCTATATGCAGGCCTCATTCAATACAATTTTCCAATATCCTCTGTTGGATGCTATCTCCTGTCAAGACTCCTGATATATATGAGTCATCTAGGGGCCTAAAAACACTCTATCTACTGCTGCTGCTACATGTCCTGCTGATTTGAGCCTAGCTATATGCAGGCCTCATTCAATACAATTTTCCAATATCCTCTGTTGGATGCTATCTCCTGTCCAGACTCCTGATATATATGTGTCATCTAGGGGCCTAAAAACAGTCTATCTACTGCTGCTGCTACATGTCCTGCTGATTTGAGCCTAGCTATATGCAGGCCTCATTCAATACAATTTTCCAATATCCTCTGTTGCATGCTGTCTCCTGTCCAGACTCCTGATATATATGTGTCATCTAGGGGCCTAAAAACAGTCTATCTACTGCTGCATGCTACATGTCCTGCTGATTTGAGCCTAGCTATATGCAGGCCTCATTCAATACAATTTTCCAATATCCTCTGTTGGATGCTGTCTCCTGTCAAGACTCCTGATATATATGAGTCATCTAGGGGCCTAAAAACACTCTATCTACTGCTGCTGCTACATGTCCTGCTGATTTGAGCCTAGCTATATGCAGGCCTCATTCAATACAATTTTCCAATATCCTCTGTTGCATGCTGTCTCCTGTCAAGACTCCTGATATATGAGTCATCTAGGGGCCTAAAAACAGTCTATCTACTGCTGCTGCTACATGTCCTGCTGATTTGAGCCTAGCTATATGCAGGCCTCATTCAATACAATTTTCCAATATCCTCTGTTGCATGCTGTCTCCTGTCCAGACTCCTGATATATATGTGTCATCTAGGGGCCTAAAAACAGTCTATCTACTGCTGCTGCTACATGTCCTGCTGATTTGAGCCTAGCTATATGCAGGCCTCATTCAATACAATTTTCCAATATCCTCTGTTGCATGCTGTCTCCTGTCAAGACTCCTGATATATGAGTCATCTAGGGGCCTAAAAACAGTCTATCTACTGCTGCTGCTACATGTCCTGCTGATTTGAGCCTAGCTATATGCAGGCCTCATTCAATACAATTTTCCAATATCCTCTGTTGCATGCTGTCTCCTGTCAAGACTCCTGATATATGAGTCATCTAGGGGCCTAAAAACAGTCTATCTACTGCTGCTGCTACATGTCCTGCTGATTTGAGCCTAGCTATATGCAGGCCTCATTCAATACAATTTTCCAATATCCTCTGTTGCATGCTGTCTCCTGTCCAGACTCCTGATATATATGTGTCATCTAGGGGCCTAAAAACAGTCTATCTACTGCTGCTGCTACATGTCCTGCTGATTTGAGCCTAGCTATATGCAGGCCTCATTCAATACAATTTTCCAATATCCTCTGTTGGATGCTATCTCCTGTCAAGACTCCTGATATATATGAGTCATCTAGGGGCCTAAAAACACTCTATCTACTGCTGCTGCTACATGTCCTGCTGATTTGAGCCTAGCTATATGCAGGCCTCATTCAATGATATTTTCCAATATCCTCTGTTGCATGCTGTCTCCTGTCAAGACTCCTGATATATATGAGTCATCTAGGGGCCTAAAAACACTCTATCTACTGCTGCTGCTACATGTCCTGCTGATTTGAGCCTAGCTATATGCAGGCCTCATTCAATACAATTTTCCAATATCCTCTGTTGGATGCTATCTCCTGTCAAGACTCCTGATATATATGAGTCATCTAGGGGCCTAAAAACACTCTATCTACTACGGCTGCTACATGTCCTGCTGATTTGAGCCTAGCTATATGCAGGCCTCATTCAATACAATTTTCCAATATCCTCTGTTGCATGCTGTCTCCTGTCCAGACTCCTGATATATATGTGTCATCTAGGGGCCTAAAAACAGTCTATCTACTGCTGCTGCTACATGTCCTGCTGATTTGAGCCTAGCTATATGCAGGCCTCATTCAATACAATTTTCCAATATCCTCTGTTGGATGCTATCTCCTGTCAAGACTCCTGATATATATGAGTCATCTAGGGGCCTAAAAACACTCTATCTACTGCTGCTGCTACATGTCCTGCTGATTTGAGCCTAGCTATATGCAGGCCTCATTCAATGATATTTTCCAATATCCTCTGTTGCATGCTGTCTCCTGTCAAGACTCCTGATATATATGAGTCATCTAGGGGCCTAAAAACACTCTATCTACTGCTGCTGCTACATGTCCTGCTGATTTGAGCCTAGCTATATGCAGGCCTCATTCAATACAATTTTCCAATATCCTCTGTTGGATGCTATCTCCTGTCAAGACTCCTGATATATATGAGTCATCTAGGGGCCTAAAAACACTCTATCTACTACGGCTGCTACATGTCCTGCTGATTTGAGCCTAGCTATATGCAGGCCTCATTCAATACAATTTTCCAATATCCTCTGTTGCATGCTGTCTCCTGTCAAGACTCCTGATATATGAGTCATCTAGGGGCCTAAAAACAGTCTATCTACTGCTGCTGCTACATGTCCTGCTGATTTGAGCCTAGCTATATGCAGGCCTCATTCAATACAATTTTCCAATATCCTCTGTTGGATGCTATCTCCTGTCAAGACTCCTGATATATATGAGTCATCTAGGGGCCTAAAAACAGTCTATCTACTGCTGCTGCTACATGTCCTGCTGATTTGAGCCTAGCTATATGCAGGCCTCATTCAATACCATTTTCTAATATCCTCTGGTGGATGCAGCTGACTGTCCTGATCTATATGAGTCATGTAGGGGCCTAATAAGACTACAATTTGTGCTTTGATGTGTGTGTATACTATTTTTCAATTAATTTAACTACATAGTCTACATTTCAATGCTGATGTTTTACAGGTTTACAGTTTGTTATGGCCTTAAATTGTAGCTTTAATAATATTTCTTTACTACACTTACAAAATTAAATACATTTTTTTTATTAGATAATATTATTGGAGCAACCAAGTTGAAAATTACGTAATGTGTTTATATATTTTTCTGCTCCATATTCTTTTTTTTTTTATTTCATAAACAACAATGCAGAATTATATATTTTCTGATTCTGTAAAAATTATGTTTTTAATTTACAGAAAATACTTAACAGTGTTAAGTATCAAACATGGAGCGAAATATTCATAGATTGACCTGAGTTCTACAATGGGTGTAATAAATGTTATAAACATTTTGACTAAAATTGAAGTGTAGAACTGATAAGTAAAAGGTTGATATTTTAGATATATGTAAATATAAACTTTATAATCCTTGATTGGCAATAACTAATTTTTTTTGGGGTAAAACAAAATTACTAAAAACACAATCAAGTTCTTCCGGTTATGGCGCCGCCATGTGAGGGAGTAGAGCGCGTGAGCTCCGCAGCACATGAGACGATAATCGCCATGGGAACTTGTAACACCTCTTTTATACAATATGAAGATAGTGTCATGGAACGTTAAAGGGTTACGTTCACCCCAAAAACGTAACAAGATATTGGGACGGTTAAAACTTTTAGGGGCCAACATAGCAATGTTGCAAGAAACTTATCGGAAAGCGACTTTTGCAGAATGAAGAAACAGTGGGTGGGGACGGTGGTGGGTTGTCCCGCAGTGAATCGCAAGGCTGGAGTATTGTAACGGACCGTTTCAGCAGACAAGGGGTTAAAATCCGTTTAGGCGATATGCCCCTTTCCGAGAGACAGGCACAGCTACTGCAGAACACCAACCTCCCGAACTGGATACAAAATAGCACTCCAAACTGGAACCTCGCAGATAGCTGTCGGCAGGCGAACAGGAAAAGCGTATCAGTCAGCTTACACTCCTGGCAATCAGTCTCCAACAGCATACATGGAATCCCCCCAATAACGAGACAAGGCTCCGTGTTGAGGGTCAAGCAGTGCTCTGAAGTGCTGGCACACCCAGCCTGGTTTTTATTACAGTTTGTTGCAGATACAGGACAGATACAACATATCCCCACAATGCATCATGGTTTCCTCCCCTCCGTCCTGGAGACGACCGAACACAATCCAATTATCTCTCAGGACAAAGGGGAGATCACCAATACACATGTGGAGACAACAGGACAGGAATTACCACCCAAACACACAATGTCACACCCCCACAGCAAACACAGACATTTAACATATCCCCAGATAGCTCAAGTCTGAGTGCATATCATTAGGTGAATGGCACTCAGAATACATGAATACAATACTATTAGCTATCTGGGTGCCCTCACATAACATACAATTTAACCGAACGCATAATAACATAAAATACAATTCCACAGACAGATTTAAGCTGTGCGGCCGGTCTGTTTTCTCCTTTAAAGTTACTATGGGCCATAATCCTGAGGCAAGAGGCTTTTAAACAGCCCTCTCCAAAACCCAGTCGCGAGGTTGGTTTCGCCACAAGTATGTTTTCTCCTTCACAGGAATCTGGCTTGTGACGTACTGGTGACTGAACCTGACTACCAAGGCCGTTGTTCTGTTCTGCACATCAAAGTTGGGTCAGAATAAATTATGATTTATAATGTCTATGGACCTAATGTGGACAATAAGCAATCTTTTGATGATTTGGCAATTAAAATTAATAGAGACCCTGTCCCGAAGCGTAATGTTG
This sequence comes from Bufo gargarizans, assembly GCF_014858855.1. NCBI lineage: Eukaryota > Metazoa > Chordata > Amphibia > Anura > Bufonidae > Bufo > Bufo gargarizans. The sequence goes on from NC_058080.1 coordinate 654,434,166, forward strand.
GGGGAGACCTGAACACTGTATTCAACACTGTGGATGATAGGAAAAAGTCAAACACCCACGTTGAGGCGATACAAACGCGCAATAGTTTCATAGAACCCTTCCTACTAGATACTGCTCTACTTCACACCTGGAGGTATGCGAATCCAGAGGGTAGAGAGTTTACATTCTATTCCACACCATATGACTCATGGTCCAGGATAGATTATTTCCTAGTGTCGGAAACACTGAAGCCTAGGGTAGCGGAACCAAAAATACATGACATGGTGCTCTCGGATCACACTACAATTTATATAGTTTTTTTAGAGCCGCAGCCTAAAGGCCAGGAAATTATGTGGAGGTTCCCCTTTTACTTGTATAACGATGATAACTTTAGAGATATTGTCCTAGGCTGGTATCTAGAGTACAGAGGAGATAAAGTTTCTAGTCTATCTAACCCCTCGCTGTTCTGGGATGCTGCCAAGGCTGTCCTTAGAGGGAGGATGATGGCTTCTGTAAGGGGACTTAAAAAAAAGATCACTCAACAACTGCAAGATCATAGGGAGAGGTTGCGGCTGCGACAGTAGGGCGAGATTAGGCAGATTAACTCCTCCAAAGGACATGATTAATTGATCGATCTGCAGCTGTGGATCATTGAGCTGCTGATACTCAATTGCTCACTGTTTTTAGACCAAGTGCATTTAACCCTCAATGGTGTGGTTGTTTTTTGGCTAAAGCCTACATCAGGGTGAAGCTGTCACACCAAGTGCATTTAACCAGCAATAGTCTGTTCATTTTTTGGCCATATACTACATCAGAGGAAAGCTGCGCCCGTCACCAAGTGCATTTAATCCTCAGTAGTGTGGTTGGTCAAGCTGTCACACCAAGTGCATTTAACCAGCAATAGTGTGGTTATTTTTTGGCCATATCCCAGTCTAATTCTGTCAGTAAATCCATACCGGTCACCCAGCGCCTAAATACTAGGCCTCAAATTTATATCCCGCTAAATCTGTCTTTACCGCTGTACTGTTCTGGCTGGGAAAGTTAATTAGTGTCCGTCAAAGCACATTTTTTGTTCTGGGTTGAAATACAATTCCCAATTTAGCAATTTCATAATTTAGTGGTTCCTGCTGTATCAGAGCTATTTGAAATCTACCCCTAAAAGGGTATATAATATTCAAGGTGCACATAGGGTCATTCAGAATAACTTCACACACACGCTACTGTGCATTTCCAAGTCTAATTCTGCCATTAAATCTATACGGGTCACCCAGCGCCTAAATACTAGGCCTCAAATTTATATTCAGCTGAATTTGAATACAATACATTGGGCCAAATAAGTGGTGGGTGACGTGAAGCCTGATTCTACGCTATGATATGAAGACTGATTCTCTGGTGACATGAAGCCAGAGTCTGTTACGGGACCTCTCTCCTCTGCCTGGGTGCTTGGCCTAAATTTATGACAATGGACTGTTGCAGTGGTGGCTGACGTGAAGCCTGATTCTCTGCTGACATGAAGACAGATTCTCTGTTACGGGACCTCTCTCCTCTGCCTGTGTGCTGGGCCTAAATATATGACAATGGACTGTTGCATTGGTGGCTGACGTGAAGCCTGATTCTCTGCTGACATGAAGACAGATTCTCTGTTACAGGACCTCTCTCCTCTGCCTGGGTGCCGGGGCCTAAATATCTGAGAATGGACTGTTCCAGTGGTGGGTGACGTGAAGCCAGATTCTCTGCTATGGGACCTCTCTCCAATTGATTTTGGTTAATTTTTATTTATTTAATTTTTATTTTTATTCATTTCCCTATCCACATTTGTTTGCAGGGGATTTACCGACATGTTGCTGCCTTTTGCAGCCCTCTAGCCCTTTCCTGGGCTGTTTTACAGCCTTTTTAGTACCGTAAAGTTCGGGTCCCCATTGACTTCAATGGGGTTCGGGTTCGGGACGAAGTTCGGATCCAGAAACCGAACATTTCCGGGAAGTTAGGCCGAACTTCTCGAACCCGAACATCCAGGTGTTCGCTCAACTCTACTCTCATTGCATTGACAAAATTGATGTTACCAAGAGATAAGGGGTGTTTGAACGTACCAAATATTAGAATGTACAACTTAGCGTACCTTTTCAGACACTGCCTGGACTGGATACAGGGGACTAGCCACTTATCCAACTTCAACCTGTAAACCCACTTGTCCCATCCATGGCCAGTAGTTAACTTGCTTCATACGAGAACGCAGTTCCTGACGCCAGGTTTGAAACAATCTCCTTTAAACGTGATATGATGGTGGCATGGAAGGAGGCACGTAAGCTGCCAAAAAGGCCAATTCCTTGCGTCTAGGGTATTGAAGTTGTGGAAGCATCCAGAACTCCCACAGGGGAGTACAAATAAGATGTTCAAGGTCTGGAGGGCTAAGGGCATTGGGACTTTGCTTGATCTCCTTTATATCACTGATAAAAGATACCTAACCTTTGCAGAGTTCTGTCAGCAGTATGGCCTGGGGGGTTCGCTCGCTCTTCCCTTCCAACAAGTCTACCTATTTTGTAGGGAGAGATTGCGTAATGTCACCGAGGATTGTTTAGGGAACTCTTTGGTTTTCTCGCTGGGTGGTGAAAAATCTATAATTTCCTTCTCTCACATCTACCAAGTGATGCGTGACTCAAATAATAAAGCCTCTGCACAAACTCTTTTAAAAGGTGGGAAAAGGTGCTTCATGTCACAGCTGATGCTGAACAGATCCTGCAGGAATGGATTAGGGTATGCAAAGCAGTGCTATGTGAAGTATGGAGGGAAAGGCATCTTCGTCTAATACAAGCGGCCATTTATGCTTTTACCTTTCCTCCAAAAATTGAATATGGCTTTTTTAAATGCTTGTCTGAAATGTGGGTTGGATAAGGCAGATCTGGTGCATTGTGTTTGGGTATGCCCACAGGTTCAACATTTCTGAGAGCATGTCAGATGCTGGATTTAGTGTACACTGGGATTCACCTTGACTCAGAAACCAGAGGTTCTTCTTTCATGTCTATGGAGAGACTACCCCTCCCCCCCAGGCTGTAGTACATACAGCATCCGAAGGGGTTAGCGCCATCCTGGAGGAGAAACAGCATGGGTAAATGTCCAAATGTTTACTATATATTTATTGGTCATTTTGTTGCATATGCACTTTAATGAATGAGAATCATGTTGAATATAAATGGACTTGGATCCGCTGTAAATCTCATCCAGTGATGTTGTTTTTTATCTCCTGCACTTTGTTTTAATCATGTCTGTATTTAATCATGCAAACTTATTGTGATTTTTGTAATAAAGAATTTGAATAGTATAAGCGGTCTGGCATTTTTCTGTGTATGTTCTATGTAGTAGATACAGCCCTAGTGGTATCATTGCGCTGTTTACTGCAAAACTGGTTGAAGGCAGAGGTGCCCAAGATGCATGAGGTCATGTCGCAGGTGAGGCGTTTTATGTACCTATATAAAACTGAGGAAGAGCAAAACAAAGATAAAAAGACCTAATGGTTTTCCAAGAGCTGGAGGATGTTTATTAAAAAAAGTTTTACCCAGGATGAAATTAAAAACATAATGCAAACATAAAAAATCACAGATTGGTATATTTTGGAGGCACTTCAGGGCACGTTAGGGGTGCTATCTCTTGAGGAATCAGCTGCGTAGGGTGAAAGGTATATGACACACTATAGGGTAACTTCTATTGAGATGTACGAGCTCAATTTTGGAAATGGTGATTATTGTCATGATTATTCGGGGGGGGGGGGGTTGGTGATGGGGGCTTTTTGGAAATGTTTTTACTGTTATAAAAACTGGAAATTATTTATCACTAACTGTATTATACTTTTTTTGCTTACTGGTGGTACTAATAAAGAAATTTAAAAAATAAATTAATAAATAACACAATCAAAATCCTTTGAAATGTTTAACAGTGAAATTAGTTTTGTTTTTTTTTTAAATCAATGAGAAGGAAACTCAAGACATTGGTACTGAACATTTGTTTTCAATACCCTTATGAAAAAAAATAATATTTATTTAATTTTGATCTAAGAAAAATGTATATGCTAGGGAGCTTATAGATTGGACTCTGAAGCAATTTCATAATTTTATGTTGACGGATGATTCAGGATTTAACATGTTCCAGATTGATACGCTCAAATAAAAAAGCCTATCATGCCTAGTGCCTACTGTACAAGCCTGTGGGTCCAGTGCTATATTCTAGAGTTGCTACAGTTGTTCAAGTGTATGTTCAGCATTGAGCAACAGTATGTTTTGAAAGAATTAGGTCACAGAAATAATTCAACAGATCAAGTGAGCCGGTTAATAATACATTAAATAATGTTTTCTGCCGTGATGCCATGAGCAGTCTTCAAGAAGACAATGCCATCATGCATCTTGTATCACATACACGGCAGCTGGCTGTCTCAGAGGGCCTGTTAGCACAGTGCAGCGTTGCTGATGCTCTGGGGATAGGGCGCAAAATAGTCAGCCACTTCAAACATTCAAACCTGGCATACTCTCGCTTGCAAGATATTGAAAAGCAGCTTGGTCAACCAATTAAAAGGCTTCAACAAGACGTGCAGACTCGTTGGAACAGCACGTTTTACATGCTTCAGTCATTGAATGAGCAGAAACGGTCACTAGGAGTATATATGTCTGAACATGAGCTTCCGGCCACTTTATCTGCAAACTACTGGAATCTAATGGAGAAAGTGTTACACGACTTGGCTCCCTTTGAAGAGCTGACACGTCCATTGAGTTCTGCGGATGCTTCTGCGTCAGAAGTTATTCCTGCTGTGACTGTGCTGCAGAGACTGCTATCAAAAGAGGATGATGATCATGGTATAAAAACAATGAAGGGCACTTTGCTTGCTGCTTTGCAGAAACAATTTTCGGATACAGAGCGCAATCCACTATACTACATAGCAACAATAATTGATGCAAGGTAATGCAGTAACTTTTAAATAAAACTTTAATTTGCTCATAAATCTTGGGGGGGGGGGGGGGGAATGATGTGTTTCATCATGAAACACATAATTCCTCCCAAAATTTATGAGCAATTTGTATATATATAATTTTTCTAGGTATAAAGATAGATTCTTTTCCAATGCTGACAGTGCCAGGCAGGTAAAAAAAATATTTGTTGCTGAACTTCCAAAGCTTTCGGAAGACACAGCCACGCTTGAGGAAGAACCAGCTGTCAAAAAACCGCACCATGACAAGCCGAGTACCAGCCTGGACTGTGTTTTTCAGGAAATAACAGATGAACATCCCTCTACATCTGTGAGCATAACTCCAAAAGCTGCTACTGTGCAGCTGTTAAGGTACCTAGAGGAAAACACTGTCTCATGCTCAGATAGTCCACTTAAGTACTGGGCATTAAATAAAATAAGTTTTCCAACTTTTGTTGTAATGGCGCAAAAGTATCTTTCAGCCCCATGCAGTAGTGTGGAAAGTGAAAGACTGTTCAGCTCAGTGTCTCACGTTCTGACCGAAGGCAAAAAAAGACTTCTAGCTGACCATGCAGAAATGCTTATATTACATAAATGGTTGATACACTGCCTCTTGCACTTAAACAATGTATGTTATAGTTCTGTTTTGGGCCTTTTGGTTGGTCAGTGGTCACAAAATACATTTGTGTGTATTTTATTGTTAAAATTGGTATCGGTAATTGGTATGGGTGAGTACTTAAATTAAAGTATCGGTACTCATATAAAAAAATGGTATCGGGACATCCCTACCGGGTACTGAACGGTTATTTAATTCCCTTATTCAGAATAGTTATGAATCAGAACTTTGGAGTCTACATTTTACTACAGTGTTAACGGTTAAACATGAAGGTTATTAATCCTGCGTAGGCAAACAGCATGGATCACTTCTTCTACTTTGCACTCTAACAAGTCTAGAGTGTAGAATTCTAAAAACATGGTTTGGATTGTTCATATTCATGCATGTGCTGTGTTAATTATGTATTGTCAATATTTATACTAATAAATATGTATCTAAATTAAAATATTTTAAAAATTATTACAGTGTTGTTAGGTTTCATTTACAAAATTAATTTATTTTATTATGTTTTATTTTTTTTTAAATTGGGTTTGGGGCGGCAGTGTTGTGGTTCACGATGTAGCAAGTTGTGGACCGCATGTGGCCTTCCCTTGTCAAAAGGTCTTGTGCACTAAAAATTGTACTGGACTTATTGATGAACCTAATGAAAAAAATTTATTTTATTATTATTATTTTTTATTTTTTGATTTTTGGCTACGGATTAAGGTTCGAACATGGTGTTGTCTGTTGTCCTGGGAGGGATGGCTTGACTTCCGTGTTGACCTATCTACATGGTTGGGTCTGACTGGCGTTATACTCATCCGTGTGACAATCCGGTTTTGTTAATGGAGCCTGAATGACACATGTATATAGGGATAGTTCCCTTTATATATTTTTTAAAAATATTGACAATTATGTAATGATAATTTGCACATGCAAAATATATATAGACACCGCTTAAAATAAAATTTATTAAAAAAATAAATGCTATATAATGTTCCTCATCAGTTTCAGAATTCTTATACTCAGAGTCATGTAATCAAATTTTTCGGTCTGTTTGGCGGAAGCAATGCCAGGACATTTACATTTTTATAATGAAGGATCCGTGCTGTTTATTTTTTACAACATGCCCTTACCCTTTTGCTTATTATTTCCAATTTTTTTTATTATTTTTTTTGTGTGGTATCCACAATTATTTCTAAATAAATTTGATATTAGTTATCAGTCTTATTAATTGAGCTATTTTAATAATGATAACATTTTTGTTACTAAATATTTAATTGCCTCGATACAAATTTATATTCTTATAACACAAAATTATTATTTCTTTATTTTAAATATTATCAATCCGTCAAGTTTATGTCAAATTTAAGAATAATGTATTTACGTTGAAAGTAGTTATTTCTTGTATTTATAGGTGAAACTTGATGTCTCCAATTGTTTTTATTTTCCCCCAAAAAATTGAATTAACGAATAATTGAGAAAAATTTTTTGAATATTTTCTTTTACACTTAATGCTAAAAACTAATAACATTTTGCCGTCTGTCCCTGCAGAGTGAGTCAGGGCTATGTGTAGACCTTAAACTACAACATTAATTAACCATATGCCTGCTGCTGGTTGTTAGTCAAGATGATTCAGAGATTAATGGTGTATTATAAGGCCTACACCAACCATAAATGCTGATATTATCCAATTGCTTAATAATTATGTGTAGGCCATATACTCAACGATTATCAAGGACTACTGCTATTATCAATATGCATTGAAGTTCTGTCTAGGACAAATAATGCCCCTTTTATATGTACCTGCAGGTGATGTTTGTCAGTCTACTGATGGAGTATTGGGGCCTTACTGTAACCTAATGTTTTGAAATTAATAAGAAAACTTCAATTAATCAAATAAAAACAAACACACAATATTTTTTGAACTGGAAATATTTTTTTAACAACAACAAAATAAAATAAAATTAACAAAAGTGCCTTAAGGTAAAGCATCCAGTTGGCCATGGAATAGCTTGATGGCCTCCATGTTTTCACGGTGCTGCTTCTCCAGCACTGCCATTTGGTGGGAGTGCTGCCGACGGAGCTCCCTTATTTTGCGGGAGAGCTGCTCCCGGGACTGCCTGATCAGAGTGGCATACTCCCGATCCATGGCAGCCATTTTTTTTTCAAACGATTTCAGTACTGTTAAAAAAGAAAAAAAGAAAAATTAGAAATATAGAGTCTTTACTCTTGAGTAAAATAGCCATGTATGGCGACTGTGGCAAATTACGACTGGGTTGGGAGGTCATTGGCACAATGACTTTATATTTCCCATAATTGTTTAAACAATTATTTAAACAATATTATATTACAAAACTAAGGATTGAAGTTGCTATATGCACTGTAGTAAACCAAAGGGGAGAATCAGGGATGCTCGGTATGTCTCAATGGGAATGTATGCCTCAGGGAGATAATTTACGTTAATAAGTACGTCAGGAATCAGCACACCTGTTTTGTTTCTGGGGTTTTGTCTTTAATATCGATTTTTGAACGGGTTTTGACCCCTTAGTGACCACCCATACGTGTGTTTACTGACTTAAACAAAGGTGGTTTTAGCTAAACGGTTGGCTTTAATCAATCATTACATGTACTTAAAATTGTGCATTAAAAACTATAACTTGTCCTGCAAAAAATAAGACCTCATACAAGTACTTTTATGAAAAAACAAAAAAGTTCTTGCTCTTGGAATGCAATTTAAAGAAAAATGTGCTTGGTCACTAAGGGGTTAATTAAATGGTTAATATAGACATTGGGTGGGACAGGTCTCACACTTACTCTATCCTATGTTCTCATAAGGGCTCATGCACACTGCAGTATTGCTTTTTCAGTGTTTGGCGGTCCGTTTTTAACGGATCCGTTGTTCCGTTTTTTGTTTCCGTTTCTGTTTCGTTTTTCCGTATGCCATATACAGTATACAGTAATTACATTGCAAAAATTGGGATGGGCATAACACTTTGAAAAGATGGTTGAGCAAAAACGGATGTGTTCCGTTATTTTTGCGGACCCATTGACTTGAATGGAGCCACGGAACGTGATTTGCGGGCAATAATAGGACATGTTCTATCTTTTCTTGGCACGGAAATACTGAAATACTGAAATGGAATGCTCACTGAGACACTTCAGTATTTTTGGCTGAACCATTGAAATGAATGGTTCAGTATATGTTCCGCATACTGAAATAAAAAAAAGGCCAGTATACTGAACACAAAATACTGTCGTGTGCATGAGCCCTAAAGGTGCTGTTAACAAGGATGTTAAGATAAAGTGTGGACAGGCCATCCCAACACAGAAAAATCTGAGAAGGGAACCAGAACGGTGACAGACTGTAAAGAGGGTTGCGATAGTACTGTCTTGTTACCCTGCTTGTAATTAACTGTAAGGCCTCGTTCACACTTCAGTGTTTGGTCAGTGATTTCCATCAGTGATTTGTGAGCCAAAACCAGAAGAGAAGCCTCAACAGACATAACGTTTTAAGGAAAGATCTGCTCCTGTTCTGTGTTTAGAGCCGGCCGTGGTTTTGGGTCATGAATCACTGATGGAAATCAATGACCGAACACTGACGTGTGAATGAGGCATAAGTGTGGGACTTTCTGTTATCCAATATAACTAAACTAATACGTGTGTGTGTGAATGAGTTTAATCAAGAAAAGCACATATTTACTCTGCTTGTGTGGGGTGGTGATGAGAGAATCTCGATCCTCTTCCTCCTCTGGCGTATCCTCCAAAATTGCTGAGGGGGGGGAATCTTGGATGGCCGGTAGTCCAGCCTCTTCCTCCTCCTCATGTGGTGGTGCAGGGGCACTTGTGGGCCCTGAGGGTCCTGGCTGCTCTTCATCCTCCCCCTCAGACGCAGACACCTCCCAAGAATCTTTGGTGTCAAGCCTGCGCCTGACCGAGGGAAGGCGAGCACCTATAATAACAAATTAGACTTATGTAAAAATTATAATCACAAATAATAAATGTAACGCAGCATTACATTACTTTTGTTTATTTCACCAACAGTAATTAATCATTGTACCTGGGCAGTGGGCATCCCGAATCTGGCGGATTCTTTGCAGATGCCGCCTCTTGAGATCTGACCACTTTTTCAAAATGGCCATTGGGGTGTGGCTCCCTTTATGCACCCTGCGGAGCTCGTCAACAAGGTCATTGATGATGACCTTCTTGTCCGCATGTGACCGAAGGTCATCGTAACCTCTCTCCAACAGGCGCTGCGTGATTAAAAAAAAAAAAAATGTAATCAAAAAAATTTTATAAAAGGAAAAATATGCAACTTTAACTTTAGCAAAAGTGGATTACGTCAGGCTATTCCAGAAAGTTGAACTAGCGGTCGGATCCGTCCTGCCGCTAGTTCACTTATGCCCCCAGAGAATGGCGTAGCTAGAAATGACTTTGCCACACAGAATTTTTTTTAATGGGGGCAACCTACCTAGCACAAAAATATTTTCACAACCCCTTCCTTTCATGCCACCCACATAACTGTGGCTAGTAGAGATCGCTCTCTCAGACCAGGCCCGACAGCGGTTCCATGAATTTTTTCTACACTATCTATACTGTCACTGTGTATAATTTCATTTTGTAATACTCTTGAGGGGGCCCTGAAAAAATATTTTAGTGCTCCTCCACCAGGATGGGCCCCTTCTGGGTCAGGGCCCCCAAGCAGCCCCTCTAAATACGCCACAGCGACAAGAATGCCGATCCGTCAACATTTACTATAATGGTGGCGGCCAGGGGTGTAAGGAGGGGAAGCAGGAGACGCGTCTGCTTTACGGCCCTGACCCAGAAGAGGCCCATCCCACAGAAGGAGGAGGACTACAAGATTTGGTCAGGCCCCCTCGGCAGTATTACACAATGAAATTATGTAACACAGAGACAGTGAAGGAAACGGATGGAACAGACTGATGGGACAGCTGCCGGGCCTGCAGCTACACCGCTGGTGGCAAGGGAAAAGTTCCAGCAGCAGCAAGGCAGCACACGGCGAGAGGCAGTCTAACTAAAAGCTCTGCATATTGTAGTTTAATTACAGGGAACCGCGTGCCGTGCGCTGCCTTGATGCCGCAGTAACTGACCACCACCATGTCATCATCATCATCTCAACCACCAAACCAACAATTATTAATGTTTGAGAGTGAAATACTACACTTTAAGTTAAGGTAAACATATAAAATATAAATTGTATTAAAAAATTGTATGTGTGTGGGGTATAAGCTATTAGATATTGTCCATCTGAGGAGAGATGTACCTGTCTAGTGACGTGACGGTACGGTATGGGGTGTAAAGCTGGTCGCCTCCCCGTGGTGCACCCTGGGTAACGCTAAATGAACCAGCTAATATAGAATGTCAAAAATTCCATCTCCTGACCAACAGGACACTTATTAGAATCTTTAGACTAGCCATCCGCACACTGCGGCCCTCCAGCAAGCTGCGTCCCTATAGCTGTGGCAAAAATACAACTCCCATCAATCCATGACAGCCTACAGCTATCATCCGAAAGAAAGGCATAATGGGAGTTGTAGTTTAAGAACAACTGGAGGACCGCAGTTTGAATAGACTGCGTGTGTGTGTTTGTGTGTTGGGGTGGGGGGTGGTCAGAGGGGGTGTGGGTTTGAGGGGTGTTTGTTGGTATGCAGTGTGGGTATATTGTGTGAGGCAGGAAATTACAATTAGATGTGCAATGTGCTTCTGATATAGATTTGTCTGCTATCCATACATAATGACACGTCGGCCACATGTATGTATGGATAGCATATAAATATACAGCAGATGCCAGTGAGATAGCGCTTTGATGGCAGACCAAACATTTGTCATATCATAAATGCTTAACTATTTTTTTTTTATATACAAATAAAATCAAATGTTATCTAGTATGAGTAGAGGTTAATGATTATCTGAAAAAAATATTACCTTTAAATATCAACAATACTTGTTTCAACCTATCATTTATAGCTAATCAAAGTAGGTGCTATGTGAATTTAACTGCCATCCGAAAATATTTTCCACATGCAAAGACATCCGAAAAATTCAATTCAATAAACATACATAAGAATATTCTTAAGATATGCCAAACAAGCGTATGCGAAAAAATATACGATTTACTTATACTTACTATGATGAGAGTCTCTTCCTCAGCCTTGAGAAACTTATTAGCCACCATCTTTCAATTCGCATTAACAGGAAACTGACGCACGATGAGATTCAAGCTGGAACTGGTTACTTCCGCCGGGAGTAAATCATGCGCATGCGCATGAGCATAAGAACATTTCATTGCCGTTTAAACTGCATTATACGAATATTCGTTATATTGCAGATATATCAGGTTTTAGAATATTCGTAATATTCTAAAAAGACGAAGTTGGAGCAATATAACGAATATTCTAAAAGACGAAGTTAGAATATTACGAAGATCATAAAAGACGGAGTTAGAGTAATATTAAGAATATTCGTAAAATAGACATAATAGATTGTAATTGAGCTAATATACTGCAATGGTATTTTTTTTAATAGTGTACATATTTTACTAAAGTTACGTTCATAAGATGCAAAATAATTTTGAGGACAAAAAAAGGATTATAGCTTCATTTTAGCTAATTAAAATTCTATATGTGTATTTTACGAAAATTCATAACATTGCTCTAAATTCGTCTTTTAGAATATTCTAATCATTAAATAAGACGCCGTTAGAGCAAATTACGAATATTCGTAAAATACACACACATATGGTATAGGCATAGTTTATTAGTCATAGGAACATTGCCTAAGGAAAGGGGGAGATAATTCGCATAATTATTCGTATCTCCATGCGAATAATATTCGCGACATTGGAATAATTGCGAATATTCGATTTCGACGAATATAAAACGAATATTCACTCGAATATTCGCGAAATATCGCGAAATCGAATATGGCACCTCCCGCTCATCACTACTGAGTTTGAGAAACAGGCCCACGTCCTGTTTCATCGGTTCAAACAGAGGGGATACTCGGACAATTGTCTCTATGAAGCTTGGAATCATGCGGAATCCTTTGACAGATCAACTTTGGTCCATTCCACAGGGAAGGATAAGGCGTCAGAGGACGTCATTAGAATCATAGGCACTTATGACACAGGATCCAATCAGGTCCAGCAGATCTTTGGACGTTACTGGTCCTTGCTGAAGTCCGACCCGGACCTAACAGACCTCCTCCCGGAAAACCCCTCAATCACCTTCAGGCGGGGTCGTAGTATAGGGGATCAGCTGGTACACAGCCATTTCGAACCAATCCCCCAGTCAGGTTCCTGGCTAACAGACAGGAGAAATGGGACTCACAGATGCGGGAAATGTAAGGCCTGCCCCTTTATAGTAGTTGGCCAGTCTTTCATGGATGCCGAACATAACCACACATATACAGCCCGCAGCTTCGCAAACTGTAACACAACTGGCGTAGTCTATATGGCCCAGTGTGAATGTGGTCTTAGATATATTGGTAAGACCTGTAGAGCATTCAAAAAGAGGATCCTGGAACACCTAGGCGACATCCGCCATAAACGTGACAAGCCTCTGTCTAGGCATGTGGTCCTCAAACATGGAGGATCCCCAAAAGTAATTGGTTTTTCCATGATTGAAACAATAAAACATTCCATCAGGGGAGGAGATATTGACATCATACTGAGACAGAAGGAATCAAAATGGATACATACATTGAATACTTTGTCACCCGCAGGATTGAATGAAAACATTGATTATTCCTGCTTCCTTTAAGCCAGCCATATATTATCTTACATGGGGTGGATATACTATTTTGGGCACAGTGATAATCTATAATAATAAGAAGGGGGGTAGTAGTGGCCAGTCCCTATGACACTGTTTTGCCCTTATTCACCCCATATATATATATATATATCTATTTATATATAAATATATATATACATACCATTAACTTTACCCACTACGACATAACTAAGACTTCATTAATAGCTTTCTTTATATCTAATAGACACCTGCGCCATGAGGATTACCTCCTCCATTACCCATCTCACAAAAGTATATCTTCCAATAATATACGTTGGCTATACTGATTTTGATGTGCCATGACTCACTCAACTTATTTCCTCTATCGTACTTAGGTGCACTTGTGCTGTATAACACTAGCTCATTAATTATGGTCAGATATATCCTTTATTGTCAGCGATCGGATTGACATCTGTAAATAATTAAACTGATATCGCAAGTATTACCAACATATAACTGGATTAGACATCGTTAGGCTGGCCTGGTCACATGATCGGAAACGACCAGCTACGTCACCGTATCAGGACCTGACACTATGCTAATGACGCTACGTCGGCATGGTCACATGATCGGGTACCCTGGGTGACGTCAGCAGCAAGCGCCCTTACCTCGTCCGACGGCCGCTATGGCACTATCATTTCCTCACTGTGAGCAGGTAGCAGACACCACTGAGAGGGTAGAAAGTATAGGGCTCATGGACAATCGATAACTGTAGCCAATCGGGGAGCGGCCGGCGTCACTCTGCCAGTTAAACACACCCACTATGGGTGTGATTATGCTCCCTGCGTCACCGGCCCACGCCCAGTTTGGGCCTGGACAGGGATAGGCTGCACATCCACGGCCCCTCCCATCATCAAGTGAGTGTGGGTAATTTAAACAGGAAGGGCTCTATGGCATGGTGACCTCACATACAGGACTAGTGAGGCACCATTAACGGTGAGTTTCTCTATGAACTGTGGACTTGTATCTGGAATGGGCTGGTACCTATTGGCTCAATTGGCACACTAGGTTGATTACCATTACTTTCTTTATTCTCAACAGCTTGTACAGGGGCTGCGGCCGAACTTTGCGAATGAATGCACCGCTAACCCCATGAATAATTTGGGGCCCCCTTGGCTGTATCCGGCACGTGCAAGTAGTATCTTGTTACTTGTTTTGCATCCTAGTGTCCATCACACATGCGATAGCATGAATGATATTTGTCTTAGAGGGTCATTGATTCTATTGTTAAGTTGGTAATCACTTATATCTGCATGTATCTACATACCCCTGCAGGAGCCTGCACTTCATACTATACAATCATTCCTATGAGTTATGCACTGACTTGGTGCTTCTCAGTGGTCTATGTATAGGATTGTGACATCTGACCTTTAGATATCATTATCTTTACAAGCTAATTGATGAATGAACTAATATTGACCAGTTAACAACCTGGTCAAATATTGTCATCACTAGTGAGGGGCTGGCTGATTAGCCTTGCTACCTCTTATCAATGCCAATTAATAGCACTGTACTATAACATGTCCCCTGAGGAACCCGGCAATCTATTAGGGTGAAACGCGTTGGGACTCTGACACCCGACCACACGCCACCAACCTAGGAGGCAGTATTTCTGGTGTTCAGCATATATATCTATATTGATAATACATCGGCAGGTACAAATTGTGTACGGCAATTTTGAGATCATATTTTTTTTTTGATGACATATAGATCCATAGGCAATAACACCTGTGGTATCTTGCGAATTTTGGCATGATATTATCTTTGGGAGCTGTTGCTCACCCACAGTACGTAGTTCTTATGACTGTGGGAGATCAATTGCTTAATACACTGTAATTCCTTTTTTTTTTTTCTATATACCTAGAGTAGGCCCTGACCGAGGTTACAACCTACACTGTAGGGTATACGCAGGACTCAGCAGGAGGTTCCAGAACACGGGATCGTCCTTATCAGGGCGGCCATTCCGTTCCTAGGCAGGGGTCTGAGCCTAGGGTTAGGCATAGGGACAGATTAGAATTTACAACTGTCCACCCTGTCCATCACTGAGCCTACCATCTGGACATTACAGTATCATCCCATGCCATCAAGGCTATATCTTTCCCTTTTTTTTTTGTTTCTTTGTTTATGTATGTTCGTGGGAGTTCGATATTTTATGTAAATTAGATTAAAGGCTACGTTTTAGAACAGGTTGTTCCCTGTGATTATAGTATATAAAATGAGAATGCTCGGACTGGGAGAAAACGTCTGTATGTGGGTAACTGGCTCAATGATAGAAAACAGAGGATGGTTATTAATGGTACACACTCAGATTGAGTCACTGTCACTAGTGGGGTACCTCAGGGGTCAGTATTGGGCCCTATTCTCTTCAATATATTTATTAATGATCTTGTAGAAGGCTAGCATAGTAAAGTATCAAACTGTGTAAAGTAATTAACACTGATGAGGACAGTATATTACTACAGAGGGATCTGGATAGATTGGAGGCTTGGGCAGATAAGTGGCAGATGAGGTTTAACACTGACAAATGTAAAGTTATGCACATGGGAAGGAATAATGCAAGTCACCCGTACATACTAAATGGTAAAACACTCAGTAACACTCACATGGAAAAGGATCTAGGAATTTTTATAAACAGCAAACTAAGCTGCAAAAACCAGTGTCAGGCAGCTGCTGCCAAGGCCAATAATATAATGGGTTACATCAATAGGGGCATAGATGCCCGTGATAAGAACATAGTCCTAACACTTTACAAATCGCTAGTCAGACAACACATGGAGTACTGTGTACAGTTCTGGGCTCCTGTAAACAAGGCAGACATAGCAGAGCTGGAGAGGGTCCAGAGCAGGGCAACTAAAGTAATAACTGGAATGGGGCAACTACAGTACCCTGAAAGATTATCAACATTAGGGTTATTCACTTTAGAAAAAAGACGACCGAGGGGAGATCTAATTAATATGTATAAATATATCAGGGGTCAGTACAGAGATCTCTCCCATCATCTATTTATCCCCAGGACTGTGACGAGGGGACATCCTCTGCGTCTGGAGCAAAGAAAGTTTGTACACAAACATAGAAGAGGATTATTTACAGTAAGAGCAGTGAGAATATGTAACTCTATGCCTGAGGAGGTGGTGATGGTGAGTTCACTAAAAGATTTCAGGAGGGGCCTGGATGTATTTCTGGAGCATAATAATATTACAGGCTATAGCTACTAGAGAGGGGTCATTGATCCAGGGAGTTTTTCTGATTCAAAACAACTCACTGAAAAAAGTGGCCTAAACGGGTGAAAATGCTTCAAACCCAGACACTGTAGCGTGTCTATAACCGGGGGAGCAATTCCTCCGCATGTGGTCCGCAGACAACGGCAATCCCCAGCAAAAAATACGTACAATGGAGGATGCCGGCGCCGACCGCATGCACCACAGGAACATCTTACACAAAATGATACATTGTGCAGATGAAAAAATATATATACACAATTCACAGCAAAAAATGCACCAAAATGATACGCAACTGACAATACTAGCTAATTCCTCAGGCCGATGTTAAAAGCTGAGAACTTTGCCAATATCTTCCAGTCAGGAACATATCGGAGCCCCTCAAGCACCGCGTCACGGTGTCTCAGCACGCATGGGGTCCTACCACTAAACTGCCCGTGGTGTGTGAACAGGGTCTGAACAGTGCAATTAACTCACAGCCAGACTCTCACATGCCTCCATAGTGGTATCACCAATGCACTGTGAGGTAGAATAAAGCTGTGAACCACACCTACAACAGACCAGGTGACACAGAAGCTACCAGGTGCAAAAGAATGTTACCAACAAAATAAAGTGGCACATTCCATACACATAAGGACAAAAACTCACTGAAAAAACTCACTGAAAAAACCCAGACACTGTAGCGTGTCTATAACCGGGGGAGCAATTCCTCCACATACCACTATGGAGGCATGTGAGAGTCTGGCTGTGAGTTAATTGCACTGTTCAGACCCTGTTCACACACCACGGGCAGTTTAGTGGTAGGACCCCATGAGTGCTGAGACATCGTCACCTGGTTCATGAGGGGCTCCGATATGTATTGTCAGTTGGGTATCATTTTGGTGCATTTTTTGCAGTGAGTTGTGTAGTTATTCTGATTGCCTGATTAGGGTCGGGAAGGAATTTTTTATTCCCCTAAAGTGGGGAAAATTGGCTTCTACCTCACAGTGCCTTCCTCTGGATCAACTTGCAGGATGACAGGCCGAACTGGATGGACAATTGTCTTTTTTCGGCCTTATGTACTATGTTAGGCTACTTTCACACTAGCGTTGGGGCTCCGCTTGTGAGTTCCGTTTGAAGGCTCTCACAAGCGGCCCCGAACGTATCCGTACTGCCCTAATGCATTCTGAGTGGATGCGGATCCGCTCAGAATGCATCAGTCTGGCACCGTTTGTCCTCCGCTTTGCTCAGCAGGCGGACACCCGAACGCTGCTTGCAGCGTTCGGATGTCCGCCTGGCCGTGCAGAGGCAAACGGATCCATCCAGAGTTACAATGTAAGTCAATGGGGACGGATCCGTTTGAAGTTGACACAATATGGATCAATTTTCAAACGGATCCGTCCCCCATTGACTTTCAATGTAAAGTCTGGACGGATCCGTCTGTGCAACTTTTCACACTTAGAATTTTTTCTAAACTATAATGCAGACGGATCCGTTCTGAACGGATCCCATCGTCTGCATTATAGGAGCGGATCCGTCTGTGCAGACACCAGACGGATCCGCTCTGAACGCAAGTGTGAAAGTAGCCTAACTATGTTATTTCATTTTTCTAGGATGTGATGTGACTAAAAAGCAGTAATTTAGTACTTTTTTTACGTTTACGCCGGTTGCTGTACAGCATCATTAACATTATAATTTAATAGTTCAGTCAGTTACCCACACGGCAATATCAAAAATGTTGTTTTTGTTTTTACACTTATTTTGTATACAAAAGGAAAAGGGGGACTAATTTTTATTGAGGGAGGGGCTTATTTGCATTTTAATACCCTAGTATGTACACTCCTATTATACACATAGGGGTATGTGCAGACTGGGAAGAGCATTGCATGATAGTGTCTATAGTACAGACTCTGTGCAAATGCCTGGGATACTGGGCCAATGGGGCAGTAACAGTGGCAGCATGAGCCCTGAGCAGGGTACATTACACAGAGGGCAACTGGCCTACCGATGGCAGGTGGGCTTAGCGTGGTACGGGTGAGGCCCTCCAGGGCAGGCTGAGGCTCCATAAATGTACGCACGACGTACTGTAGCATTACGCTCGATGTAGCGTGTCAGGTGGCGGGGGGAGGAGAGCAGCAGCAGCAGTGCCTAATTGGTGAGCGGAAGGTCAGAGGAGGGTGGGACTGAAAGTCAGGGCAGGGGCGTTGCTAGGGTCTGAAAACATCCAAGCACAAGCCCACTATCACGCCCGTTAAGGCACGCCCCACCCAACGAAGCAACGCCCCCATTGCCGTGGTGGGGGGGGGGAGCCCTTCACAGTAGTTATTAACCCCTTTCAGCAGTAGTTATTGACCCCTTTCAGCAGTCCCTTCTTCACAGCAGTTATTAACCCCTTTGTCACGGATGTAATAGGGAAGAACACCAAAAGACAACAAGAAGTAAGGGTTAAGACACTAGGCCTCACCGCTAGGGAAGGAAAAGGGTCACCACCTATAAAACCCTGCTCCTGGCCCTAACTCCTATCCGTATAAGCACCTCTCGATAGTAGAGATGCCCAATGCCCATACACAGTAACCTAGAAAACCCTGGTGATCCTTGGATGCCCTAAGGGTAATGACAGAGCAGAGACAACCCATTCCTTCCCTGGTGAAGGAACTAGCGTCTCGCTGATGCCTAGTAAACAACCGGGGGGGATACAAAACACAACAAGCGGGACACTTAACTTCTGAGGATGATGGATGAACAGGACTTCAACACGAACCACACTCCAGCTCTCCTAAAACCAAATGAAGCTTCCCAGAGCAAGGAGTGATGGGTAAAGTCAGACTAAATAGGGATAGCTAAAGGTCGCATGATCCACACCTGAACAGGAGGTGTGGACATACCAGCAACACACAGAGAAAGTGAAACCAAAAGAGGCTGTCAGATCATTAATGTGCAGATAAACTTTCAGACCTTCTAAGACCTGTCACAGGAGTGACCGTATTCCCCCTTCTACGGGTGACCTCCGGGCACCCAGGACCGATCTTATCAGGATGAGCTCTGTGGAAAGCTCTCACCAGACGACTAGCATTAACATCAGTCACTGGAACCCACATTCTCTCCTCTGGCCCGTACCCTCTCCAATGTACGAGATACTGAAGGGATCTCCGGAGAACTCGGGAGTCCACAATCCTGCTGATCTGAAATTCTAAATTGCTGTCCACCATGACAGGAGTGGGAGGTAAGGAGGACGGCTCAACAGGTTTGACACATTTCTTTAACAACGATTTATGAAATACGTTATGGATTTTCAATGCCTGAGGAAGTTCAAGACAGAAGGCTACAGAGTTCACAATGGCAGTGATCTTATATGGACCAATAAATCTTGGGCCCAACTTCCAAGAAGGTACCTTAAGTTTAATGTTTCCTGTAGACAACCACACAGAATCACCCACTCTCAGGTCCGGACCACTCATACGTCTACCATCAGCAGCACGCTTATACCTGTTGCCAATCTTTTTCAGGTTATTTTGGATTTTCCGTCAAATAGAAGACAAAGAAGAGGAAAATTGTTCCTCCTCAGGAATGCCGGAATTTTGAGCACCAGAAAATGTACCAAACTGTGTATGGAACCAATATGCCCCAAAAAACGGCAACTTATCAGTGGATTCCGGTCTACGGTTATTTATAGCAAACTCAGCTAACGACAAAAATGAAGACCACTCTTCCTGATTCTCTGAAACAAAACATCTCAAGTAAGTCTCCAGATTCTGATTAGTGCGCTCTGTCTGTCCGTTCGAGTGAGGATGAAAAGCCAAAGAGAAGGACAATTGTACACCCAGACGAGTACAGAACGCTTTTTCAGTATCTGGAAACAAACTGAGTCCTCTATCGGACACCACATCAGAGGGAATGCCATGTAGTTTCACGATGTTGTCGACAAACACCTGTGCAAGAGTTTTAGCATTAGGTAGACTAGGTAATGCAATAAAGAGTGCGATTTTACTAAAACAATCAACTACCACCAGAATCACAGTATTTCCGTCTGGACGGGATGGGCAATTGAAGCAGAGATCCGGAAGGGCCGAGTATGTGTCACCTTAGCACATGCACAGGTACCACAGGCTGACACATAGTTCTCAACACACTTACGCAACCCCGGCTACCAGAATCTGCGAGAGATGAGATTGACAGTCGATCTGCTCCCAGGGTGCCCAGCAAGCACCGTACAGTGATGTTCCTCGAACACCTTGTGACTCAATTCGGAGGGAACAAACTATTTCCCCGGAGGACAAGAGTCCGGAGCATTCTCCTGTGCCTCCAAAAACCTTGGCCTCAAGATCAGGATACAGAGCAGATATGACTACCCCTTCAGATAAAATAGGACTAGGATCATTAGACTCACCCCCCCCCCCCCAGATTCTTGTGATCCATAATTACCGTAATAGGATGAATTGCTCCTTCCAACCAATGCCGCCATTCCTCAAACGCCAACTTAATGGCCAGCAATTCCATATTCCCCACATCATAATTCCTTTCAGTAGTCGAGAGTTTTTTATAGAAAAATGCACATGGGCGCCATTTATTGTGTGAAGGACCCTGCGACAAGATTGCCCCTACCCCTACCTCGGACGCGTCAACCTCAACAATAAATGGCTGAGACATGTCCGGTTGCACCAGAATAGGGCAGGGGCCGAAACAAAACATTCTTTCACAGCAGAAAAGGTCTATAATGCCGCATCAGACCAGATAGAAATATCAGCACCCTTCCTAGTCATGTCTGTTAAAGGTTTAACCACCGATGAATAGTTCAAGATAAATTTACGGTAGTAGTTGGTAAACCCTAAAAACCTCTTTCAGATTTTCGGGTCGATCCCAGTCCAACACGGCACAGACCTTCTCAGGATCCATACGAAAACCTGAGGATGAGAGCAGATAACCCAGAAATTGCACTTCCTTAAAGCAAATACACACTTTTCTATCTTAGCATACAACTTATTCTCTCTTAGGATCTATAACACCTGTCTCACATGATCCTGATGAGTCTCCATATTAGGCAAATAAAGTAGTATGTCATCAAGGTATACAACGACGAACCTCCCCACTAGATGATGAAAGATGTCATTGGCAAAGTGTTGAAAAACCGCAGGAGCATTGGTTAACCCAAAGGGCATGACCAGGTTTTCAAAATGACCCTCAGGGATATTAAATGCGGTCTTCCACTCATCCCCCTCCTTGATCCTTACCAGATTATATGTCCCCCTCAAAGCCAATTTAGAGAAGACCTTGGCGCCGACAATCTGACTAAACAAATCTGGAATTAAAGGAAGATGGTAAGGGTCACGGACGGTAATACGATTGAGCCCACGGAAGTCCAAACAGGGTCTCAGGGTACCATCCTTTTTCTTTACAAAGAAAAATCCAGCAGCCACTGGGATGGTCTAATATGTCCCTTTGCCAAACTCTTGGTAATATACTTTCGCATGGCCTTTCTTTCGAGTTCCAAAAGATTATACAACCGAGATTTGGGCAATTTAGCTCTGGGAATAAGATTGACGGGACAGTCATACTCCCGGTACGAAGGCAACTCCTGATTACCACTCTCAGAGAACACATCAGAAAATTCTGAAATGAACGAGGGTACAGTTTTAGTGGTAACCGTAGAGAATGATGCATTAAGACTGTCTTGCTTGCCAGTCGATGTTAGGGCTATGTTTGCTTGACCATGGTAAACCCAACACCAACGGAGCAGGCACACCCTCCAACACATAACAGGAGATAGATGCAAATCACCCACTCTTAAATGAATGTCATTCACTAGTCCTGCAACAGGCTTTTTTGGGTGAGAGGTGCTGAGTCAATTGCAAAGACAGAAATACTTTTCTCTAATACATTAGTAGTCAACCCGTGAATACGTACAAAATGTCCATCAATCAAGTTAACTCCTGCCCCACTGTCGATAAATGCTTAGATTTTCACCGTTTTGGACTCTAGCGCCACCTCGGCAGACAGGAGAAAATGGGTACTACCAGTAAAAGACAAAAGTAGGTTTTCTTGCTCCCCACCCACACCACCAATAGTAATTTGGGGATTAAAAGTTTTTTCCTTTTTGTTTACACCTTGATGCTGCAAGTACGGACAAATATTCACAAAATGTCCCTTCTTGCCACAACAAAAGCCGACTCCTTTCACATGACGAAAACTTTTGCCAGAAGTTCCAGGAGTAGCTCCTACTAACTGCATAGGCTCCTCGCAAGGCGCAACCACCAGTGTCTCTCCACCATAAGTGTCAAAGGAAGCAGTACCCTTATTAAACAGTACTTCCTGAAGATGAAGACCCCTAGATCTCTCCCTCAGGCATCTATCAAGACGTACAGCAAGAGACATAGCTGCTTCCAATGACTCAGGATTTTCATGAAAAGCCAATGCGTCCTGCAGTCTCTCTTAGAGACCCTGACAGAATTGGCTACAGAGAGCAGGATCGTTCCACTCTGTATCGGTAGCCCATCTTCTAAATTCAGAGCAATAGGTCTCTGCGGAACGTTCTCCGTAACTTGGTCTTGGCCTGAGAGATCCGATCCGGGTCATCATAGATAAGACCCAAGGCTCTAAAGAATTAATCTACCGACCGGAGGGACAGTGATCTGGTCAGCAGAGAAAAAGCCCAAGATTGGGCGTCCTCTTTAAGCAATGAAATAATCATACCCATACGTTGACACTCATGCCCTGAACCGGATTAAATTGTCACTACCCCCAGAAAACCTGTCCAGGAGAGCCACCTTCGGTTCAGGGCAGGCCTGGGACCCACCACCGGAACCAGCAGCCTGTGGACTCTGAATCTGCAAGACCATCTCGCGGAGGTCTGCTACCTCCAAAGTCAGATTCTGCAGCTGTTCGACCAAAAATGGCGGTATTGGCTCTGGATAATGTCACGGATGTAATAGGGGAGAGCACCAAAAGACAACAAGAAGGAAGAGCAAAGACACTAGGCCTCACCGCTAGGGAAGGAAAAGGGTCACCACCCATAAAACCCTGTTCCTGGCCCTAACTCCTATCCGTATCGGCACATCTCGATAGTAGAGATGCAGGATTTTTTGCCTCCATTTTATAATATCTTAAAGGTTTCCATCTATTAACAGATGAAGGGCCCTGGTTTAAATACTAGCAATATCACTATAAAACACAACTTTTTGTCGCTATTAAGTGGCATTATTAACCCTTTCATGACCAAGGGTCATTGATGCCCCAGTGTCCAGGTCAAAATTTACAAATCTGACATGCGTCACTTTATGTGGTAATAGCTTTGGAATGCTTTTACTTATCCAAGCCATTCTGAGATTGTTTTCTCGTGACACATTGTACTTCATGATAGTCATATATTTGAGTCAATATATTTCACCTTTATTTATGAAAAAATCCCAAATTTACCAAAAAGTTAAAAAAATTCACAATTTTCCAAATTTCAATTTCTCTGCTTCTAAAACAGAAAGTGATACCTAATACAATATTTATTACTTAACATTCCCCATATGTCTACTTTATGCTGGCATCATTTTGGAAATGTAATTTTATTTTTTTAGGACGTTAGAAGGCTTAGAAGTTTAGAAGTAATTCTTACAATTTTTAAGAAAATTTCCAAAACCCACTTTTTAAGGACCAGTTCAGGTCTGAAGTCCCTTTGTGGGGCTTACATAGTGGAAACCCCCATAAATGACCCCATTGTAGAAACTACACCCCTCAAGTTACTCGAAACTGATTTTACAAACTTTGTTAACCCTTTAGGCGTTCCACAAGAATTAAAGGAAAATGGAGATGAAATTTCTAAATTTCACTTTTTTGGCAGATTTTCCATTTTATAATTTTTTTTTCTTTAACACATTGAGAGTTAACAGCCAAACAAAACTCAATATTTATTATCCTGATTCCGCGGTTTACATAAACACCCCACATGTGGTCGTAAACTGTTGTACGGGCACACGGCAGGGCGCAGAAGGAAAGGAATGCCATACGGTTTTTGGAAGGCAGATTGTGCTGGATTGGTTTTCTGAACGCCATATGTTTTTTATTTTTCTGCCGATCATCTTGTGCAGGGGCTCGTTTTTTGCAGAAAGTGTTGAGGTTTTTATTGGTACCATTTTTGGGTACATAGGATTTTTTGATCATTCATTATTACACTTTATGGGGCAAGGTGACCCAAAAATTGGCTGTTTTGGAACAGTTTTAATTTATTTATTTTTACAGCGTTCATCTGAGGAGTTAGGTCATGTGATAGTTTTATAGAGAAGATCGTTACGGACGTGGCAATACCTAATATGTATACTTTTTCTTATTTATTTAAGTTTTACACAATAATAGCATTTCTGAAACCAAAAAAATGATGTTTTAGTGTCTCTATAGTCTGAGAGCCATAACTTTTTTATTTTTTTGGGCGATTGTCTTAAATAGGGTATAATTTTTTCGGGACGAGTTGACGGTTTGATTGGTACTATTTTGGGGGTCATAAGCCTTTTTGATCGCTTGCTGTTGCACCTTTTGTGATGTAAGGTGACAAAAATAGCTTTTTTTGGCACTGTTTTTTTATTTAATTTTTATGGTGTTTATCGGACGGGTTCTATCATGTGATATATTTATAGAGGCGGTCGTTACGGACGCGCTGACACCTAATATGTGTATTTTATTTAATTTTTTCATTTTTTTATAGGAAAAGGCAATTTATTTTTTTAATTTACATTTTTATTTATTTATTTACTTATTTTCTCTTTTATTATTTTCACTTTTTTTTATCAGTTCCCTCTTGGATCTTCAAGATCCAGTGGGGCTGATAGTTGTACTATACTTTGCAATGCTCTTGTATTCCAAAGTATAATACTTCCAGATGTCCTGTAGGTGGCAGCACTGGACACCTTTCCATGGCAACAGGACGCTTTTGCAAAGCGTCCGGTTGCCATGGCAACCATCGGGTGCTGCAATCACAGCGCTGCAGCCCCGATGGTTGAGAGAGGGAGCTCCCTCCCTCTGTTAACCTCATGGATGCCGCAACCGCGGCATCTATGGGGTTACAGGAGAGTGTCAGCATAGAGCTGACACTCTCTGCTGATGGCGGCGGCTCAGTAATGGAGCTGCCGCCATCGCACACAGCAGGGGGATTGGGGGGCAGCGCTGGAAAGGGGGGGGGGGATCGGGGGTCTACAAAATGACTGCATGGGTAGGGGGGGGATCGGGGAGGCTACAAAATGACTGGAGGGGGCGGACCACATCTCGGCAGCTAGTAGGAGTTGAGCTGCAGGCGGCACAAGGGGGGGCACAGACACAGATCGGAGGCACAGATCGGCAGGGGGGGGGGTGTATTACTCGAGGACACATTACCTGATTTCATGCTCTGGTCTGCAGAGCGCAGATCAGAGCATGAAACCGGCATTTTAACACTGCCGCGATCCGATTGGTTAGTCTGCACAGACTAACCAATCGGATCGATTGCCGGCAAGGGGCCACTCTGATTGGTCCCTTGCCGGCATTACTGCACTGTATGCTGTCCGTGACAGCATACAGGGCAGGGGCAGAAGCTTTAATCCAAGCGTTTTGCAGCGCTTGGATTAAAGAGCTGCCAGAACGTTTATATACGTGGTAACTGCACGGGGTATGTGCATCTATCACGTATATATACAGATTGCAGTCGTGAAAGGGTTAAAGAAGGATTATTTTGTCGATATAGTGCAGGATAGGCCATTATTAAAGAATAAGATCAGCTCAGGGATCAGCCCCTTTGGCACTCCAGTTGTGGTAAAACTACAGCATTAAGGATGCACACTTGCTTGGCTGTTCACAGAACTCCTATGAAAGTGAATGGAGCATACTGGTGGATGTAGTTTCACAACAGCTGAAGTGCCTGAGGATGCTGATCCCTGAGATAGAGGCTCTTGTGTATACCAGTTATTTTATGTGTAATTTGTAAGTTGGCAGCCATCTTGATTCCTTCTCCCCTCAAATATGGTATCCCTAAGGAATCCCACATTTCCCATCATGCCTGTCTTTGCAGAGACAGAAGGGGTGGAGTCTCACCACACTGCACTGCTCTGTGTCCTCTTAGGCCAGCCATGACAGACTAATGACACAGCTGCTGTCCTCTCACACTGTTTTCTTATGTGATGCTTCTTCGGTCTGACTTCTCTCTCTCTGCCCTGTCATCTCTTACCTGTTACATGCAGGAGGCAGGGAGATCAGTATGAAGCTATATATCACTACATTTGCAGTACACAGCCCTGCAGCCGTGGCGTATGGGCCTCTCAGGCCCTCTGCGGGGGTGAACTCCACCTCTTCTCCTTCACGGAGGTTGTGTAAATGGTCCGGCAGCTAGCTGTGCTTGACAGACCTCCTATTTACAAAAAGGTCTCGGCCGGTGGAATAGTGATAAAGCCGAACCCCCGGCTCTTGTCAAATGCCACCACTAGCCCCATCCTCCTTTCCAGGCGGGGTTGAGTGTTAGTGTGGCATTCGTATACAGTTTTCGCCAGTTCCTCGAAAAGTTTTTGGACAGCAGGTGCGGCCATAAAATCAGAGCAGTCCTCAATCTTCAGCATGCTCGATCCTTCTCTGGAGAGCGACAGGGCGGCACACATTATTTCAGACAAGACCTTCCACTGCTCTGGGAGGCCGCCCCCAGGTATTCCAACATGGTGAGGCGGAGTCCATCTTAGCAGACATGCAAATTTTCTGATAAGGCGGTGGCGCTAACATACAGTCTTTCCCGCACTTTCGGCAGACGGCACCAACTTTTTCCCGCCAATTAGATACAGCGATGATGCAGCAGTAAATTCAGTTAGTTTAGGCGGCCATCTTTTTAAGCATAAGGCTGTCAATTCACTAACAGCAAGCGGTGGCTTCAGAAAGCAGCAAACAGTCCACAAAATACAGTTTTCACACCGCAAATTTTCACAGTTCTTTTGCACAACAACTTTCAAATAAACGGATGGGCACTTATCACTTTATAGCAAATAATAACGTCACACAGTTCAGGTTCTACAATGGCGTAGGAATATTCGGATCCTGTTCGTGACGCCAAAATATGCAGTACACAGCCCTGCAGGGTGAGGCGAATGGTGAGGTCACAGGGGTAGTTACTAACCGAGGGTGGTTATAGTACTCACAGTCTTTTATATACCCTGGGCAGACATACAGCAGTGATGGAGAGGCTGGCACACGGGTCCTCTGGGGCACTCTCTGTGTATAGGGACCAGGCCTGATGGTAAGTGAGGTGCCCTGGATGTTGCAGGTTTTTAATGTGCCAGTGGCAAGACCCCTTTAAATTAGTGACGCCAGTGCCGGTAACGGTGGCACACCGATTTATGGTAGGAATAATTGAGGAACACGATGTGATGTTGTAGTGAACCAAAACTTTTGTTTACTGGAACAGTTAACTATATACAGTCTTTGGTCAAAGTTCCATACATAAGAGGTAGTAACATGCAGGCTTTAAATCAATTGGCAGGCACAGTGTTCTTGCAAGATACTCAGATGGTTAAACACTTACAGATCAGGCTGCACTTTCCTCAGAATCCTGTCTGTCTTTATCCCAAGGCCCGTATGCCCTATTGCTGGCTTTATCCTTGGTTAGGGAAAACTTCCTCAGGTATATGTCTCCTTGCTTTAAATAGATCCTTCTGCCCTTCAGCTCTCTGGTTCAGCTGGAATCACTTTTGCCCTGCACTGCACTTGGTAGGAACTTAGTTTCTCTCAGGAGGTAAACCCTTCTGCTGGTGGCAAACTAGAAGCCTGGGCTATCTAGCTGCATATCAGAAGCTCCACTTCAGCTGCTGCCTAGCTAAAGTCCACACTGACTTCTGACTCTACACAGACTGACTCTCCCTGAGCTGGACCTGACTATAAATACTAGGGGTCCCCTAGCTCCCTCTACTGTCTAGGAGGAGGAACTACCCCTAACAGGCCTGATACAAACAGATAACAGGGAAAATACACAATAAAACATCAGAGATAACAGGGAAAATACACAATAAACCATTATATAAAATACAATGACCCTGTCCCGCAGGAGGTGGGAAAAACGTGGCCCAATTGACCCTTATGTAGTGCCCACATTTACCTAGTGGGACACTACACACTGGAGAGTCATCACACACAGATAGTACAGACAGGCAGTGTGAGTCTGGAGGTTTATATGACTGTAGCTAATCACTGTATGCACTACCTACTATACATCTGCACTCCTGGCCCTTCAGATAGGGGAAACATTACATCCTCAACAGAATACAGGAATATACAGAAGAACATGGAGGGTGGAGATGGAAGGGGATCTGCAAGGAGGGATTTGATTGGCAATTATGTCATCCTGTAGTTCACAGAAAGTCACATGGGAGAGACCAAGTTCCCGTTTACACATTAGAGGAAGCAGTCAGACTTGAGGTCACATAACCAGGTTCCCAAAATGAAAAGCTTCAAAATGTATGGATGCAACTAAGTTAGGGTGTAACAAATTACACTGCTAGAATACTGGTGGTGAGTTAGCAACATATGTAACATAAAGGAAAATCTGGAGTTCCCTTCACAGACATCTAATTATATCTTATATGTTGTACTAAACTGAAGAAATAGAGAAGGTAATAATAGCCTGGAAGGAGAAGAACCAGGGTTGTCTACTCCAGGCTTTTTTCTGAACTACACAGCCAAAAATCACAAACTGTCACCTTTTTTTTTACAGATAGATTAGAAAACTAAAGACTCCTCATAAAAATTCATAAATTATGTCAATTACAAAAAACACAAATTTTAACACATGAAAATAATTTCATGTGAATTGTAAAATCATGATAGTTTATTATTATAGTCGTTATAGAGTTAACACAATCTGCTTATTCACTTAACTGGGGTATATAATAGATCCTATAAAATTCAGTACCAGACATAGTACCAACCGTAGTGACCACAGAATTAAAGCATAGTGCCAAGAGACTAGTACCATAGATTTTTCAACTGGTATTGAAGACAGCATATATTAGCTCCATGTGTGTGATTCTGCAGTTTCTGAAAATCAAATGCTTCCTTTCTATAGTTGGCACCACGAACCCTGCCCAAATCTTCATGACGGAGGTATTAGTTACCTTCCGCTTGACCCGTGTAATACATACCTGACCTTTTGGATGCCTTCCCCACTAAAACCCCATAACCCAAAAACTTGCATTAATAACTAAGACCCCCAATAAAACACGGACACCAGGGTTGGATTTTATTGGCCACATCAGCCGTTTTATTACCATGACATTACCAGACATTACAGTAATTAGCATAACATAACAAAAACCCATATGCAACGGCATATGCGCAATACCAATTTTCCATATGAATAACATATAATTAATTATGGGGGAGGTCCTTGAAGCCCCAAATAATGAGTTACCCCGTCCAGGGTGAGTCATTTTGCCTCCAGCCAATGAGCACCAGCTCAGAGGCACCACTGATGGCCCCCACACTCTGCCACAACCAAACGCCAACCATGGGAGTCCAGCCCTAACCGTGGAGCACTCCCATCATCCCCACCTGAGAATTTCCCAACATCAAGAACCTCCCACCACCACAGCCGCCGTGACAAATTGCCGCTACCACCATCTCTGTGCCCAATAAAACAACCCTTACCAACCAATCATCCAATCCCCACACACCCCGGGGTCTCCCTGAACCAACCCCCCTTCATGTTGGCCTCCCCTAAAGGCTCTGCCCCCCCAGTCCGGCCTTTATTTTTAGAACCCCCTCTAAGTGCCTCAACACTTTATAGTATTGCTTCATGTATCTAGCCACATTGCATTTACTTTGAAGGTGGACAAAGGTTTGCATACTTCTCACACAGAGGGCAACGAAGGGCAGTTCATTGACGCTGGTCTGCACTGAGCTTTTTTTGCACCATGTTAGACTTTTTGCCCTGAGTACTCCCCATTACCTGCTAAGTTACTGTGGAGTAAGGCCATGGTCTGATGCCCATATTACTGGCACAGTTTAATGGCTACAAATATATCTTGAGATCCCGCAGTTCTCCTGAACTGAACATAGCTCGACACCATGATGTTCTTTAATAATCTATGTTTAGCTTAGTTCAAGGAGTTTCAGGAATTGTGAACATAATAGAGATTTTAAAATGTAACCACCTGAAAGCTGCATTACACTGACATAGAGAAAAAAATTATAGTAACATCTAGTGTTGAGCGAATCAAAGTTCACAAAGTTGACTTCGATCTTAATTTCAGGGAAAATTTGATTTGCTGCAAAGCCGAATTTCCTCATGTTTCATGGAAACGAATACATATTCTCTAAAATGGCGGTAAAACAAAAAAAAAATCATACTCAACATTTCCACGTGACGAAGATACCACGCAAAGTCTCGTATGCAGTGACGTATGATGGCACCGCCCAGCGTGATGAGGTCATCATGCATTGCTTAACAGATTAACCCCTGACAGCTCTCAATAGTCATCTCAAATGCCACAATCAGCAATGAACACGGCATCTGAGAGGTTCAATGAGGGGGGGCGGCGCAATCGCTATTCCCCGTCATTGCGCCCCCGCTACTCACAAAGAAATGCGCTTCATCATAAAGTGAACTTCTTTGTAAAAATTGTCCAAATAGAAGTTTTGAGAACTTCGCTCATCTCTAGTAACATAGTTCCAGCTGGACACAGCACGATCTGAACGAAGTAGGTCTTCTTCAGTACAAAGTTTCACAATAAATACCAGATCTGCACAGCCCTTACTTCTGAGCATAAAAAGTCTTTGTAGGATACAGCTTCCACAGGGTACCATCAGATAAGTCACAGTCCACAATGTAATTGGTCCGTGTTCACACACTTTTAGTGTCTCTTCATCTGGAATCCCTCTTTCTCTTTCAAGTATACAGAAAAAGAAAATCAAATAGTGAAGCATTGACAAACAGTGTGACAAACAGCAAGATATTATTATACTCACAAGATTGCAAAGTAAACTCAGCATGCAAAATTCATAAAACACCCAACCCAGGGTTTCACAAGCTGCTTCATCAGGGGCCTAAGTACTTCCTGCTAACCAAATCTTTTATACCGCCTCTTCTTTTAGGTAAGAAGAGAAGAGATGTGCTTCTGGAGGGACTCCTGATGAAGGTGTAATGACTTGCATAAAATAGAGTTATCCCTTACCTGATTGGATAAGAGTGTCACATGGGCTTCTGAAAAGCTATGGCATGGTTTGTGAATGGGGAGTGACGTAAGTCATATTCTGGACTTAATAGGTTTAAAATGTCATGCGGTCTTTTAGATAAATTTTCAGCAGTTATGACTACAATATGGCATTTACTAAAGATAATATGGTTTTTATGAAATTTTTACTTATATTTCATGATCCTTTTTGTTATTTAAGTAAGATATTAATTTGTTAATATCATAGAAAGTATGTTATAGTTCATTTGTATTGTACAGCAGTTATATGCGGTTCTGCTGTGATACCGGAGCTATATAGAGAAACAAACTAATTGCAACGGGTGTGTTATAACCAGTTGCCCCATAAAACAACTGAATGATGGGGGTGATATACCTTCTTCCACAAAATACTGATTGAGGGCTGCGATATACCTGAATAACAATAACTTTTACAAAAACAGGTGCACTCTGCGGTCTTACTAAACCCTCATACTGATGTTAAATTTGAGAGATTAGCCAACATATCCTACTGTGGAGCACATGTCTGAGCCCGGGCACCACGCCAAGGTTTCTCAAGTAGCTCAGGAACTAACGCTAAACCTACCTGTGCCGTATGGGCAATACCAGGAGCCAGTGGGCAAATTACAAGAGTGCAAGGTCTGACTCACAGCAATCTCCCAGTTACCCCCAGCATGCAGCCATGCTTACAATGGGAGGAGGGAGAGAGCTCTGAGCCCCACCCAAGACTAGCTGATATAGCCCTGATACAGGCTTCACATGTGCACCAGAATGTTGCCTGTAGATGGAAAAAAAAAGGCACATTCAGACTAGGAGTTTTTACACCTCCAAACAATTCTATATATAAACTACAGATTGGCGTGGTATTAAAAAGCAGAAAGTGTTCAGCCCCATATGCAGGGTGCATCTAAACCGGGGCAGCAGATCCTGCACTTGTGGTCCGCTGCTAATGGCAATCCCCAGCAAAAATGCATACAATGGAGGATGCCCGCAGCGGACCACAAGTACCACAATAGACATCCTACACAGGATAGCAAATGTGTGTATGTGATAAACAATAAAACAAAATAAAAATAACTTTTACAAAGACAGGTGCACTCTGTGGTCTTACTAAACCCTCATACTGATGTTAAATTTGAAAGATTAGCCAACAAATTAGTTCAGTCCCTTCCGGCAAAACGGAATGCGCAGACCTTTAAAAATGCAAAAAAATAAAAACGGAAGGAAATATTTCTCCCAGAAGGTCATCCCAGAGCTATATGGCCACGTTCAGCGGCAAGTAAATATATCTCTGACACACAGTGTCGGTACCAAGATACATCTGACCACTTTGAGGGGGACTTTAAACTTTTCGGGGATCTCTGGTGTTGTCCGTGGCTGGGGGAGGATACCGAGGACCTCTTCCACCGCTTCCAATTGAGTGCAAATGGGGGCCTTCATGCTCCAGTGTTTGAAGAGGGACCCCCATATAAAAAGCATAAAGGGCAAGGACCAGTACTGGGTGGCAACGTACTTAGACCCCTGGTACAAACACAAAATGGTGGACATGTTACAAGCATCACAGAGGGCTGTCAGAATGCAGCATTTCCAGGCCTTACTGTGAAAGATGCTGCATTCTGCTGTTGCGGGTGCTGGCAGAGGGATTTCCACCCACAGCGATACAGGTGTGGGTACCAATCCTACCGTGCCTGCAAGAAGTGGGCATTTTGAAGATGTGTTGGTCACTTCGTATATGAGATCATTCTTGCAGCCGCCCTCCAGATCCAGTCTCAGGAAAATCCTAGACCAACAGGTGTCCGACTAAATTGGGTTAACGACCGATGTGGACGCTCTGAGAAGCGAGTAGCCCCTGAACTACTGGGTGTGCAGGCTTGACCTGTGGCCAGAGCTGGCACAATTTGCCATGGAACTCTTTTCTATCAGGTGAATGCCTAATTTTTGGGGCCTGTACTCCAGTGGCGTCAGTGCGCACTCCGGCCGCAAACGGATGGTATCTGTCAGAGAGATCCGTCTGACAAATGCATTGAAATACCGGATCTGTCTCTCCGGTGTCATCTGGAAAAACTGATCCAGTATTTATTTATTTTTTGCATTTTTAACCACTTAAGGACCACAGGTTTATACCCCCCTAGTGACCAGGCCCTTTTTTACAAATCGGCACTCCACAACTTTAGCGGTTTATTGCTCGGTCATGCAACTTACCACCCAAATTAATTTTACCTCCTTTTCTTCTCACTAATAGAGCTTTCATTTGGTGGTATTTCATTGCTGCTGACATTTTTACTTTTTTTGTTATTAATCGAAATTTAACGATTTTTTTGCAAAAAAATGACATTTTTCACTTTCAGTTGTAAAATTTTGCAAAAAAAACGACATCCATATATAAATTTTTCGCTAAATTTATTGTTCTACATGTCTTTGATTTAAAAAAAATGTTTGGGTAAAAAAAAATGGTTTGGGTAAAAGTTATAGCGTTTACAAACTATGGTACAAAAATGTGAATTTCCGCTTTTTGAAGCAGCTCTGACTTTCTGAGCACCTGCCATGTTTCCTGAGGTTCTACAATGCCCAAACAGTAGAAAAACCCCACAAATGACCCCATTTCGGAAAGTAGACACCCTAAGGTATTCGCTGATGGGCATAGTGAGTTCATAGAACTTTTTATTTTTTGTCACAAGTTAGCGGAAAATGATGATTTATTATTATTATTATTTTTTTCTTACAAAGTCTCATATTCCACTAACTTGTGACAAAAAATAAAAACTTCCATGAACTCACTATGCCCATCACGAAATACCTTGGGGTGTCTTCTTTCCAAAATGGGGTCACTTGTGGGGTAGTTATACTGCCCTGGCATTCTAGGGGCCCTAATGTGTGGTTAGTAGTTTGAAATCAAAATGTGTAAAAAATGGCCTGTGAAATCCGAAAGGTGCTCTTTGGAATGTGTGCCCCTTTGCCCACCTAGGCGGCAAAAAAGTGACACACATCTGGTATCGCCGTACTCAGGAGAAGTTGGGGAATGTGTTTTGGGGTGTCATTTTACATATACCCATGCTGGGTGAGAGAAATATCTTGGCAAAAGACAACTTTTCCCATTTTTTTATACACAGTTGGCATTTGACCAAGATATTTATATCACCCAGCATGGGTATATGTAAAATGACACCCCAAAACACATTGCCCAACTTCTCCTGAGTACGGCGATACCAGATGTGTGACACTTTTTGCAGCCTGGGTGGGCAAAGGGGCCCACATTCCAAAGAGCACCTTTAGGATTTCACCGGCCATTTTTTACAGATTTTGATTTCAAACTACTAACCACACATTAGGGCCCCTAAATTGCCAGGGCAGTATAACTACCCCACAAGTGACCCCATTTTGGAAAGAAGACACCCCAAGGTATTCCGTGAGGGGCATGGCGAGTTCCTGGAATTTTTTATTTTTTGTCACAAGTTAGTGGAATATGAGACTTTGTAAGGAAAAAAAAAAAAAAGAAAAAATCATCATTTTCCGCTAACTTGTGACAAAAAATAAAAAATTCTAGGAACTCGCCATGCCCCTCACGGAATACCTTGGGGTGTCTTCTTTCCAAAATGGGGTCACTTGTGGGGTAGTTATACTGCCCTGGCATTCTAGGGGCCCTAATGTGTGGTAAGTAGTTTGAAATCAAAATGTGTAAAAAAGGACCTGTGAAATCTGAAAGGTGCTCTTTGGAATGTGTGCCCCTTTGCCCACCTAGGCGGCAAAAAAGTGACACACATCTGGTATCGCCGTACTCAGGAGAAGTTGGGGAATGTGTTTTGGGGTGTCATTTTATATATACCCATGCTGGGTGAGAGAAATATCTCTGCAAAAGACAATTTTTCCCATTTTTTTATACAAAGTTGGCATTTGACCAAGATATTTATCTCACCCAGCATGGGTATATGTAAAATGACACCCCAAAACACATTCCCCAACTTCTCCTGAGTACGGCGATACCACATGTGTGACACTTTTTTGCAGCCTAGATGCGCAAAGCGGCCCAAATTCCTTTTAGGAGGGCATTTTTAGACATTTGGATCCCAGACTTCTTCTCACGCTTTCGGGCCCCTAACATGTCAGCGCAGTATAAATACCCCACATGTGACCCCATTTTGGAAAGAAGACACCCTAAGGTATTCAATGAGGGGCCTGGCGAGTTCATAGAATTATTTTTTTTTGCACAAGTTAGCGGAAATTGATTTTTTTTGTATTTTCTCACAAAGTCTCCCTTTCCGCTAACTTGGGACAAAAATTTCAATCTTTCATGGACTCAATATGCCCCTCATGGAATACCTTGGGGTGTCTTCGTTCCGGAATGGGGTCACATGTGGGGTACTTATACTGCCCTGGCATTTTAGCGGCCCTACAGCGTCAGAAGAAGTCTGGAATATAAATGTCTAAAAAAATTTACGCATTTGGATTCCGTGAGGGGTATGGTGAGTTCATGTGAGATTTTATTTTTTGACACAAGTTAGTGAAATATGAGACTTAGTAAGAAAAAACAAAAACAAAAACAAACAAAAACTTTCCGCTAACTTGGGCCCAAAAAAATGTCTAAATGGTGCCTTACAGGGGGTGATCAATGACAGGGGGGTGATCAGGGAATCTATATGGGGTGATCACCCCCCTGTCATTGATCACACCCCTGTCATTGATCACCCCCCTGTAAGGCTCCATTCAGACGTCCGTATGATTTTTACGGATCCACGGATACATGGATCGGATCCGCAAAACACATGCGGACGTCTGAATGGAGCCTTACAGGGGGGTGATCAATGACAGAGGGGTGATCACCCATATAGACTCCCTGATCACCTCCGTCATTGATCACCCCCCTGTAAGGCTCCATTCAGACGTCCGTATGATTTTTTACGGATCCACGGATACATGGATCGGATCCGCAAAACACATGCGGACGTCTGAATGGAGCCTTACAGGGGGGTGATCAATGACGGAGGTGATCAGGGAGTCTATATGGGTAATCACCCATCTGTCATTGATCACCCCCCTGTAAGGCTCCATTCAGACGTCCGCATGTGTTTTGCAGATCCGATCCATGTATCCGTGGATCCGTAAAAAAATCATACGGACGTCTGAATGGAGCCTTACAGGGGGGTGATCAATGACAGGGGGGTGATCAATGACAGGGGGGGATCAGGGAGTGTATATGGGGTGATCACCCCCCTGTCACTGATCACCCCCCTGTAAGGCTCCATTCAGACGTCTGTATGCGTTTTGCGGATCCGATCCATGTATCCGTGGATCCGTAAAAATCATACGGACGTCTGAATGGAGCCTTACAGGGGGGTGATCAATGACGGAGGTGATCAGGGAGTCTATATGGGTGATCACTCCTCTGTCATTGATCACCCCCCTGTAAGGCTCCATTCAGACGTCCGCATGTGTTTTGCGGATCCGATCCATGTATCAGTGGATCCGTAAAAATCATACGGACGTCTGAATGGAGCCTTACAGGGGGGTGATCAATGATAGGGAAGTGATCAGGAAGTCTATATGCGTGATCACCCCCTTGTCATTGATCACCCCCCTGTAAGGCTCCATTCAGACGTCCGTATGCGTTTTGCTGATCCGATCCATGTATCCGTGGATCCGTAAAAATCATACGGACCTCTGAATGGAGCCTTACAGGGGGGTGATCAATGACAGGAGGGTGATCAATGACAGGGGGGTGATCAATGACAGGGGGGTGATCAGGGAGTCTATATGGGCTGATCAGTGGTTTATAAAGGGTTAATAAGTGACAGGGGGGGGTGTAGTGTAGTGTAGTGGTGTTTGGTGCTACTTTAGTGAGCTGCCTGAGTCCTCTGGTGGTCGATCCTAACAAAAGGGACCACCA
Organism: Bufo gargarizans; assembly: GCF_014858855.1. Taxonomy (NCBI): domain Eukaryota; kingdom Metazoa; phylum Chordata; class Amphibia; order Anura; family Bufonidae; genus Bufo; species Bufo gargarizans. The sequence continues at coordinate 654,471,750 of NC_058080.1, forward strand.
GAGGACCAGGTAGCAGGTATATTAGACGCTGTTATCAAAACAGCGTCTAATATACCTGTTAGGGGTTAAAAAAATCACATCTCCAGCCTGCCAGCGAGCGATCGCCGCTGGCAGGCTGGAGATCCACTCGCTTACCTTCCATTCCTGTGAGCGCGCGCGCCTGCGTGCGCGCGTTCACAGGAAATCTCGGCTCACGCGAGATGACGCCTATTGGCGTTAGTGTGACCTGGGAGAGCCGCCGCGATGACGCCTTTCGGCGTTAGCGTGGCGGCAAGCGGTTAAAGGTCTGCGCATGCGCAGACCGGAAAAACATCCCTTTTGCCGGAACACCTAATGCCGGATCTAGCACTAATACATTTCAATGGAAATTAATGCCGGATAAGGCATTCCGGCAAGTGCTCAGGAATTTTGGCCGAAGAGAAAACTGCAGCATGCTGCGGTATTTTCTCCGGCCAAAAAACGTAAGAGGGACTGAACTAATGCATCCTGAACGGAATGCACTCCATTCAGAATGCATTATGAAAAAACTCCAGTGACGGAACTCAACACCGGAAAAGAAAAAGGCGTGTCCCTTCCCCTGATAGGCTGCAGGCACTAGGCCGGCAGCCTATTAGAGGCCGGCGCAGTTGGTGCGATGATGTGATCGCGCGGGATACAGGCCGGAAGAAGCCTGTATCGTATCGCTGACATGGAGGTAAGTACAGTCCTGATCAAAAGTTTAAGACCACTTGAAAAATGAAAATGAAAAAATCATATTTAGCATGGCTGGATCTTAACAAGGTTCTAAGTAGAGCTTCAACATGCAACAAGAAGAAATGGGAGTGAGACAAAACATTTTTTGAGCATTCGATTTAATGAAAACAACGAATAAACTGAAACAGGCTGTTTAACAGCTGATCAAAAGTTTAGGACCACACCTCCAAAAAAAATAAAAAATAAACCCCCAAAACAGAAATCTAACTTCCAGTAATGAGTAGCTCCGCCGTAATTATTTATCACTTCAAAAATTTGTTTCGGCATGCTTGATGCAAGCATTTCCATGAGGTGAGTGGGAACATTTCTCCAAGTGGTGAAGACGGCCGCACGAAGGCCATCTACTGTCTGGAACTGTTGTCCATTTTTGTGAACTTCCCTTGCCATCCATCCCCAAAGGTTCTCAATTGCATTTAGATCAGGGGAACACGCAGGATGGGCCAAAAGAGTGATGTTATTCTCAGGTGGGATCTGCTTGTCATGCCAGTAATGTTGGAAACCATCAAGACCATCAAGGTTAAATTTTTTCTCATCAAAGAATAAAACTTTCTTCCACCTTTGAATGTCCCATGTTTGCTGCTCTCTTGCAAAGTCCAAACGAGCAGTTCTGTGGCATTCAAGGAGACGATGTCTTGGAAGACGGTTTTTGTTTTTGAAGCCCGTCAGTCTCAGATGCCATCTAATGGTTATGGGGCTGCAGTCAGCACCAGTAAGGGCCTTAATTTGGGTCGAGGATCGTCCAGTGTCTTGACGGACAGCCAATTGGATCCTCCAGCTCAGTGCTGATGAAATTTTTTTGGGTCTTCCACTTGACTTTTTTGTTCCATAACCCTCAGGATCATTTAAGAAATTCCAAATGACTGTCTTACTGCGTCCCTCCTCAGCAGCGATGGCGGGCTGTGAGAGACCCTGCTTATGCAGTTCAACAACCCGACCACGTTCAAAAAGGGAGAGTTTTTTTGCCTTTGCCATCACAACGTGTGACTACCTGACAGAAAATGACAATGAATCTACATCTTTGCACAGATTTGTCCTTTTAAAGGCATGTGGTCCTAAAATTTTGATCAGCAGATTAACCGCCTGTTTCAGTTTAATCTTTATTTTCAATTAATTGAATGCTCCAAAAATGTTTTGTCTCACTCTAATTTTTTTTTGTTCCATGTTGAAGCTCTACTTGGAACCTTGTTAAGAGCCAACAATGTAAAATATGATTTTTTGCCATTTTTCAAGTGGTCTTAAACTTTTGATCAGGACTGTATAAGTGTTTTATTTTTATTTTTATATATGTACAATACTTTTAATGGCACATGATGGGGGGCTGTTATTACTGGCACATGATGGGGGGCTGTTATTACTGGCACATGATGGGGGGGGGCTGTTATTACTGGCACATGATGCGGGGGCTGTTATTACTGGTACATGATGGGGGGGCTGTTATTACTGGCACATGATGGGGGGCTGTTATTACTGGCACATGATGGGGGCTGTTATTACTGGCACATGATGGGGTGCTCTTATTACTGGCACATGATGGGGGGTGCTTTTATTACTGGCACATGATGGGGGCTCTTATTACTGGCACATTATGGGGGGCTCCTGTTACTGGAACATGATGGGGGTGCTTTTATTACTGGCACATGATGGCGGGCTCTTGTAACTGGCACATGATGCGGGTGCTCTTATTACTAGCACATGATGGGCAGGGTCCTCTTATTACTGGCACATAATGGGGGGATGTTATTACTGGCACACGATGGGGGGCTGTTATTACTGGCACATGATGCAGGGGCTGTTATTACTGGCACATGATGGGGGGCTGTTATTACTGGCACATGATGGGGGGGCTGTTATTACTGGCACATGATGGGGGGGCTGTTATTACTGGCACATGATGGGGGCTCTTATTACTGGCACATAATGGGGGGCTCTTGTAACTGGCACATGATGGGGGGCTCTTGTAACTGGCACATGATGCGGGGGCTCTTATTACTGGCACATGATGGGCGGGGTGCTCTTATTACTGGCACATGATGGGGTGCTCTTATTACTGGCACATGATGGGGGCTCTTGTTACTGGCACATTATTGGGGGCACTATAGGGGCTTCTACTGAGGCCACAAAGAAGGGGTATTTTATATAGGGGGCTCTGTACAGTAGCATTTTATACTGGGACACATTATGGTGGGTACTATGGGGAAGGGGGAGAGGAGTACTAGGGGGTCATCTACGGGGGCACTAAGAAGGGGTATTTTATACTTGCAAATTATGGGGGACACTGAGGACATCTACTGGGGCACTATATAGGGGTATTTTATACTGGCACATTATGGGGGCACTATGGGGACATTATCTCCACTGGGGGCATTACAAGGGGGTATTTTTTGCACTGTCATATAAGGAGAATTATTTCTACTGGGGGGCATTATTGTGGGCTTTATTATTCCCCCATGGTATGAGCTCCCTAGTAGCAGCACCAGCCTCTCTCTGCTCTGCGACTTCTCTGCCTCTTCTCCAAATCCTTATTATGAAATCTTTCTCATTAGTATAAAACATATCAGCTCCACCGAGCCACCCAGCCACCCAGCCAAAGTGTTGAAGTGGTGTCCAAGATCCCCAAGGGCCAAGCCAAGTAATTATAAGTTTTCATGTGAAATACTGTATTTTTTCGCCCTATAAGATGCACCGGCCCATAAGATGCACCTAGGTTTTTGAGGAGGAAAATAAGAAAAACATTTTTTTTAACCAAAAGGTGTGCTTTTGGTGGGTTTTGAACTAATTGTGGTCTGTGCATGACACTACTATGGGGGATCTGTGGGTGGCACTGTTATGGGGGGTTCTGTGGGTGGCACTGTTATGGGGGGATCTGTGGGTGGCACTGTTATGGGGGATCTGTGGATGGCACTGTAATGGGGGGATCTGTGGATGGCACTGTAATGGGGGGATCTGAGGGGGGCACTGTTATGGGGGGATCTGAGGGGGCAATGTTATGGGGAATCTGTGGATGGCACTGTTATGGGGGTGATCTGTGGATGGCACTGTTATGTGGGGGTAATCTGTGGATGGCACTGTTATGGGGGATGATCTGTGGATGGCACTGTTATGGGGGGGTGATCTGTGGATGGCACTGTTATGGGGAGGTGATCTGTGGATGGACCTGTTATAGGGGGGTGATCTGTGGATGGCACTGTTATGGGGGTGATCTGTGGATGGCACTGCTATATGTGTCACCCACAGATCCCCCACCCCATAACAGTGCCATCCACAAATCCACCATCCCATAATAGTGGCATCCACAGATCACCCCCCGTAACAGTGCCATCCACAGATCACCCCCATAACAGTGCCATCCACAGATCTCCCCCTCCCATAACAGTGCCATCCACATATCCCCACCCCATAATAGTGGCATCCACATATGCAAATGCGGCAGTGCCGGTGCGGTCACTGTACTCCGCTAACTCATTGCTTTATTGCCTAAACATTTTATAATAATAGCTTTCATTGAAGTTCTGATCCGATCCCCAGCCCCATCTGTACTATTTACTAAATGTCCTGTAGCAGGCAGCGCAGGCACGTGACGTCAGTGAGTTACGGCCGGCCGCCCGCCCTGCTCTGCCTGCTACAGCCTACAGGACATTTAGTAAGTAGTACAGATGGGGCTGGGGATCGGATCGGAACTTCAGTGAAAGCTATTATTATAAAAGGTTTAGGCATTAAGGAAGTGAGTGAGCGGTGGGGCTGGAGTACAGTAACCGCACCAGCCCCACCGCATTTGCATGACACCGGCCCCTCCTCCCTCCCCCGTCCAGCTGGTACATGTAAAATGGCAGCATTCGGCCCATAAGACGCAGGGGCATTTCCCCCCACTTTTGGGTGGAAAAAAGTGCGTCTTATGGGGCGAAAAACACGGTATGTCTATGTTATACACATATAGCATACACTGGGCCACACAATATACAGTAAACCTCTACACTGTGTAGTCTGTTCTATAAGCACCATTGTTTTGTGGCGGCGGACAGAAAAATATCTGGAAGTGCCCCTCCCGAGACCAGGACCTGCAGCCGCCACTGAGCTCTCACCTGGTCACTACATGCACTCTCTTCTGAATACAGTATTGTGTGCAGTCCGCACAGTGAGGGGTCACTTTTCCCACACAGATTAGTACAGTGTGACAATACACAATGCTATGTACACATAGAAGTACAGTGGGGGAGATTTATCAAAACTGGTTCTGCCCACACCCCTTCCGCAAAATTGCGTGACAGATGCGGACCCATTATGCGGATGTGTGAATGGACCCTTAGTTATGGTCTGTGGTAGCAGAATCCATAACGGAATTCTTACATAACCCGAACCTTAACCTTGTACACCAAACTTGAAACACAAGTTCGCTCATCCCTAGTTGTGACCACAGGGGTGAATAAAGTGTTTTTCTTTTCACTCATTTTTTGTGAGAGTGCTGCCATTTTTTTTTATTCTTATATTGTCCTGGATTTGTTGCTGGATCCATTGTCCTGCACCTCCATATTTATATTTGGCCTGATGTGCTGCCATTGAGATGCACGACCAAACGACTGAACCGATCTTCACCAAATTTGGCACACAGGTACATCAGGTGTCCAGGGAGGTTTTAGACCGGGTCTCAGCGTCGGGTGGATTTGTGATGAAATAGGATCTGGTTTTATGACTGAGATTTTAAGACCTTTTGTAAGTAGAATAAAACCTGCTGATTGCGATATTACCTTGTGGAACGTCACTATTTGCACTAATACTTCCCTCTAGGGTGCAGGTGGACGTGAGTGCACCTAGCCTCTGGTAACCGGTTGTTTGACTACAAGGTGGAATAACCTAAGCATTGGAAAGAAGGGTCTGGGATTTGAACTTTGCACTCAGAAGGCAGCGAGATCAACATTTTTTGGACATTTTAACTGTGAAGCGATCTATACTCAAGTTGCTTGGTGGATCTGCAGCGCCGATAAGTACACCAAAAAATTGGAGACTGTTTTCTTTTATAGAACTACAGGACGACAATAAGTCGCACGACACATAGGGCACAACTGCGCTGCTACATGCATCCATCTTGGATGGATTTTTTGCGACTGTCGTGTCGCAGTATGTCGCAATGCAAAACCATAACCTATCATGTCACGCAACAAATGTGGAGGTCACTGTTAAAGGGGCGGGCACTGTGGAGGTCAATGTTAAAGAGGCAAGCACTGTGGAGGTCACTATTAAAGTGGCGGGCACTGTAGAGGTCGCTGTTAAAGGGGCAGGGCACTGTGGAGGTCACTGTTAAAGGGGCAGGCACTGTGGAGATCACTGTTAAAAAGGCGGGCACTGTGGAGGTCACTGTTAAAGGGGCGGGCACTGTGGAGTTCACCGTTAAAGAGGCAAGCACTGTGGAGCTCAGTGTTAAAGGGGCAGGCACTGTGGAGGTCACTGTTAAAGCGGCGGGCGCTGTGGAGGTCACTGTTAAAGCGGCGGGTGCTGTGGAGGTCACTGTTAAAGGGTCGAACGCTGTGGAGGTCACTGTTAAAGGGGTGGGTGCTGTGGAGGTCACTGTTAAAGGGGCCGGCACTGTGGAGGTCACTGTTAAGGGGCAGGGGCCACAATTCAAGGGGCAACTGTGGTGGAGGTCACTGTTAAGGCAGCAGGGTACTGTGAGGTCAATGTTAAGGCAATGGGGTACTGTGGAGGTCACTGTTAAAGGGGCAGGCCCCTGAGGAGGTCACCGTCAAGGTAGTAGGGTGCTGTGAAGCTCACTGTTAAAGGGGCGGGTGTCACCACCAGATATCTGAGAAGTTCTGACAGACGTTCTTCAGTACCTCCTGCATGATGTTCTTTTGTTTTGGTTTCGCTTTGACATCTCTTCTCCCTCTCCCAGCTGTTATCTATTAGCAATGATTGCCTCCCTATTTATCCCCTCCCATACTGCCTCACTGCTAGAAGTGTGCTACTGCTGGTTTCTCAGATAAGTCTATCCCTTTATTTGAGTTTTCCTGTTGGCTTGATTCTAGGTGACCCTGAACCTGATTTTTTGTAGCTCTGGGTCAGATATATGATGATCCGGATCGTATTGCTCTGGCTGAATCTAAACTGCGTCTTTTATGCCAGAGTAAACAGTCCGCAGAGATATACTGTTCAGAATTTCAGAGATGGGTAGCTGATACTGGTTGGAATGATGCTGCACTCCGAAGTCAATTTTGCCATGGTCTTTCAGAGGGATTGACTCCTCCTTTGGAGTCTGCCATGTCTCGGGCCGTTCGTATTGACAGGCACATTAGAGAGAGAGAGGAGAGATCACTCCTTCCTGTCATACTCAGTCCAAGGACAGTGGGACGGTCTCATTCAGTGCGCAAGGGTCTCAGTCTCTCTCAATCCCCTCTGAGCATGAACCCATGCAGCTGGGTTTGCTTGCCTCTAACAACAGAGGATTCAGCTCTCAGAGGAGGGTTTGTTTCTGTTGTGGAGGAATAAATCATTTGGCAAATGTTTGTCCCTCTAGAAGATTCAGGGAGTTTTTTTTTGAGTAATTAAGAAACAAAAAGAAAAAAGTCTGCTAAAAACATTCCATCTGTTACAATTGGCAAGGTTGATGCGGAAATTGAAGGTTTTCCGTTTGCTTGTAGTTCCTATTTTGTCCTACCTGCCAGGGTGGCGCTAGAGAGCAAGAACATTGTTTGTGAGATTTTTGTAGATAGTGGAGCAGCTGTCAATCTCATTAATAATCAATTTACTATAACGCATGGTTTCCAGGTATGCACTTTGGGTAAGGACATACCTGTTTTTGATATTGATTCCGCTCCACTTTCTCAAAAATCGTTAAAGGACATAGTTCACAATATATGTTTGACTGTGGGTGATGCTCATGTTGAGGATGTGTCATGTTTCGTCCTAAGCGGGTTACCTACTCCTCTGGTGTTGGGGCTACCCTGGCTCACTAAACATAACCCCACCATTGATTGGCAAGCGAGGCAAATAATTGGTTGGAGTGACTTTTGCAGAGAGAATTGCCTCTTGACGTCTCTTTCAGAGGTTTCTACTAAGACTGTACCATCTTTTCTCTCTGAATTTTCGGATGTGTTTTCTGAGAATAGTGTTCAGGAGCTGCCCCCTCACCAGGAGTACGATTGCCCTATTAATCTCATCCCAGGCACCAAGCTGCCTAAATCTCGTTTATACAATCTCTCCCAACCTGAAAGGGTCGCTATGCGTACTTATATCTCTGAGAGCCTGAGAAAGGGACACATACGACCCTCGAAGTGACCTGTTGCTGATGTTTTGGTTTTTTTTTGTTAAGAAAAAAGATGGCTCTTTAAGACCATGTTTGGATTTCAGGGAGCTGAACAGTATCATAATTCGTGACCCTTATCCGCTTCCTCTGATCCTGGACCTGTTTAACCAGATTGTTGGGGCTAAAGTTTTTTCCAAGTAGGATTTAAGAGGGGCATACAACCTGGTCAGGGTCAGAGAAGGGGACAAATGGAAGACGGCCTTCAATACCCCTGAGTGCCATTTTGAGAATTTGGTTATGCCTTTTGGTTTGATGAATGCTCCAGCCTTCTTCCAATATTTTGTGAACAGCATTTTTTATAATTTAATGGGGAAATTTGTACTAGTGTATCTAGATGACATTTAGATTTTTTCTCCTGATTTCAAAACTCATAGGGACCACCTACGTCAGGTCTTGCTCATTCTGCAGGAGAATAAATTGTACTCTAAACTGGAAAAATGTGTGTTTGCGGTTCCAGAAATTCAATTTCTGGGTTTTCTCCTCTCCGCTTCTGGTTTTCGCATGGACCCCGAGAAGGTCTGCGCTGTGCTTGATTGTGAGCTTTCTGAGAATCAGAAGGCGCTGATGCGCTTTTTGGGTTTTGCCAATTACTACAGGAAGTTGATTTTGAATTATTCCTCTGTTGTTAAGCCACTCACTTATATGACTAGAAAGGGGGTCGATTTTTCCTCCTGGTCGGTAGAGGCGCGTAAGGCCTTTTCTAGTATCAAAGAGAATTTTGCTTCCGCTCCCATCTTGGTACAACCTGATGTGTCTCTGCCCTTCATTGTTGAGGTGGACACTTCTCAGGTGGGTATGGTCTTGTCTCAGGGTCCCTCTCCTGCCAAATGGCGTCCGCGTGCCTTTTAATCGAAGAAACTCTCCTCCGCAGAGAGAAATTACGATGTGGGAGATAGGAGTTGTTGGCCATTAAGTTAGCTTTTGAGGAATGGTGCCATTAGCTAGAGGGAGCCAGACACCCTATTACCGTGTTTACCGACCATAAGAATCTGGCCTACTTAGAGTCAGCCAAGCGTAAGAACCCGAGACAGGCCAGATGGTCTTTGTTCTTTTCAAGGTTTAATTTTGTTGTCACGATCCGCCCTGGGGTTAAGAATGTGAAGGCAGATGCCCTGTCACGTTGTTTTTCTGGGAGGGGGGAACTTTAAAGACCCGGGTCCCATTTTGGCTGAAGGGGTGGTGGTCTCTGCTCTTCATCCTGAATTGAAGGCAGAGGTTCAGGCAGCCCAGGCAGAGGCTCCTGATCTTTGTCCTCCTGGGAGGTTGTTTGTGCCTCTCGCTTTACGACACAAGGTTTTTAAGGAGCACCACGATACTGTCCTTGCTGGGCACCCGGGGGGTAGAGCCACAGTGGATCTCATTGCTCGGAGATTCTGGTGGCCGGCGCTTCGTAAGTCGGTTGAGGGTTTTGTGGCAGCCTGCGAGACCTGCGCTTGTGCCAAAGTCCCTCATTCACGGCCATCAGGTCCTCTTCTCCCATTACCCATTCCTTCCCGTCCTTGGACACATCTGTCCATGGACTTCATTACGGACCTGCCTCGTTCCTCGGGGAAGACTGTGATTTTGGTGGTGGTAGACAGTTGTAGCAAAATGGCGCATTTCATTCCTTTTCCTGGGTTGCCCAATGCTATAACGCTGGTGCAGGCATTTATTGATCACATTGTCAAATTGCATAATATTCCTTCAGACATAGTCTCTGATAGGGGCACACAGTTTGTTTCCAGATTCTGAAAGGCTTTCTGTTCTCGCTTGGGGGTTCGGTTGTCATTCTCTTCTGCTTTCCACCCGCAGTCGAATGGCCAGACAGAGAGCGTCAATCAGAATCTTGAGACATATCTGTGCTGTTTTGTGGTGGAGAATCAGGAGGATTGGTGTTCTCTTTTGTCCCTTGCTGAGTTTGCTTTGAATAACCATCGTCAGGAGTCCTCTGATAGAACACCATTTTTTGGTGTATATGGGTTTCATCCGCAGTTTGGGACATTCTCTGGAGAGGGGTCTTCTGGTTTACCTGATGAGGAGAGATTCTCCTTGTCTTTTTCATCTATTTGGCAAAAGGTTCAGGTTAATCTAAAGAGCATGAGTGAGAGATATAAGCGTGTGGCGGATAAGAGACGTGTGCCTGGTCCGGACCTGAATGTTGGTGATCTGGTGTGGTTGTCTACGAAGAATATCAAATTGAAGGTTCCCTCCTGGAAGTTGGGTCCTAAGTTTATTGGGCCTTTCAAAATCTTGTCTGTCATCAATCCCATTGCCTACCATCTTGATCTTCCTCAGACTTGGAAGATCCATAATGTTTTTCACAAGTCCCTATTAAAACCTTATGTCCAACCCACTGTACCCTCCTCTTTGCCTCCGCCTCAGATTGTGGTTGATGGTAATCTTGAATTTCAGGTCTCTAGGACTGTGGACTCTCGTATTATCCGCGGTTCTCTTCAGTACCTCGTTCATTGGGAGGGTTATGGTCCTGAGGAGATGATGTGGGTTCCAGTGGCGGACATTAAGGCCACTCGTCTTATCAGGATGTTCCATAGGTCCCATCCTGAGAAGGTGGGCTCTGAGTGTCCGGAGTCCACTCGTAGAGGGAGGGGTACTGTCACCGCCAGATATCTGAGAAGTTCTGACAGACGTTCTTCAGTACCTCCTGCATGATGTTCTTTTGTTTTGGTTTCACTTTGACATCTCTTCTCCCTCTCCCAGCTGTCATCTATTAGCAGTGATTGCCTCCCTTTATATCCCCTCCCATACTGCCTCACTTTGTGGTTTATACTACTTCCTGGATTGTGCTCACTGCTAGAAGTTTGCTACTGCTGGTTTCTCAGATAAGTCTATCCCTTTATTTGTGTTTTCCTGTTGGCTTGATACTAGGTGACCATGACTCCCTCCGTATTTAGTGCAGGGAGCCGGTGGTCGTGTCCCCTCACTATTATAGGGTTTTCAGGTGTCACTCAGTCTAGGTATGTGGACATGCAACTTTCTATCACAGAGATCTTTGCATGGGCTGAGCAGTCAAAGAGAGCTATAGGGCTTTAATAGGGCTCACCCTTTTGTTCCTTAGTTTGGGATCAAGTCAGTCGGATCTTTATTTGTTACTTCTTGTTTTCTGCAACACCATCCATGACAGCGGGCTGCTGTGAAGGTCAAAGTTAAGGGGATGAGCTGCTGTGGAGGTCCCATTTTAAAGTGGCGGGGCACTGTGGTGGGTCAGTGTTAAGGGGTGGGGAACTGTGGAATTCACTGTTAAAGATAATAGCGGAGAGACTCGAGTGCCCACTTAATGGCCAAGCACTCTTTCTCCACTATACTGTACCGGGTCTCAGCTGGAGTAAGCTTACGGCTGAGAAAGACAACGGGATTCTTCTCCCTGTTGACCTCCTGAGACAGTACAGCACACAGGCCTACTTCGGAGGCATCGGTTTGTACTATAAAGTCCCTTTTGAAGTCGGGAGTCACCAAAACCGAGGACCCACACAGGGCCGACTTCAAAGCGGAGAAAGCCTCTTACACCTGGTCATTCCAGCGGACCATCACGGCCTTCCATGCCTTCAAGAGCCCTGTCAATGGAGCTGCTAAAATGGCAAAATGGGGAACGAACCTCATATAATAGCCCACCATTCCCAAGAACGACTTTACTTGCCTAGAGGTGACAGGTCGGGGCCAATTCCTTATCGCCTCTATTTTGTTTAATTGGGGTTTGATGACTCCGTGCCCAATGACATACCCCAGGTATTTAGTCTCCTCTAACCCTATCGCACATTTCTTTGGGTTAGCTGTTAGTCCCGCCTTTCGAAGGGAGTCCACTATGGCTTGTACTTTGGGCAGGTGACTTTACCAATCAGTACTGTGAATATCCATTAGTAGTTGAAAAGTGGCACGGGCGCCATGCAGGCCAAAGGGTAACACCTTATATTGGTACAGTCCAGCTGGTGTAACAAAGGCAGTATTCTCTTTGGCAGCCTCCGTCAAGGGTACCTGCCAGTACCCTTTGGTGAGGTCCAAAACAGAAAAATACCTGGCTTTGGCTAATCTCTCAATAAGTTCATCTACCCGAGGCATGGGATATGCATCGAACTTAGATATTTCGTTTAATTTCTGAAAATCGTTACAAAATCGTAACATCCCTTTTGGCTTGGGAATTAAGATTATATGATTGGCTCACTCACTTTTAGACTCCTCAATGACGTCAAGCCGCAACATGACCTGCACTTCCTCCAAGATGGCTTTTCACCGAGCCTCGGTATGGCTTTAACCAGACTTTTGCCTGAGGCTCAGTGACAATGTAATGTTGGATCACGGAAGTGCGTCCAGGGAGGTCTGAGAACACATCTGTGTTCCGACTAACGAACTCCCTGGTTTCCTGAGCCTGTTTAGAGGAGAGGCTGTCAGCAATTTTTATTGTGGCAACCGCTTCCGTTGCATCAGACAGAGGAGCCGGAACCTCTTGCCCTACAGGTTTCCCTATCCTTCCAAACTTGTACTTGGCTGGTGTACCTTGTAATTTACCTCTCCAATTTTTTCACGTACCTCGTAAGGCCACTGCCACCTGGCTAGGAACGTAATGTCCACAGTCGGCACCAGAACCAAAACCTGATCACCCGGATTAAAGATCTGGACTCGAATCTGCTGATTATAAATCTGACTCTGGGCTCGCTGAGCGGCCTCCATATGCTCCCTGACAAGAGGCAAAACTGTCTCTATCCGCTGTTGCATCTTGGTAACATATTCAAGGACGGTTTTATGCAGAGTGGGTTGTTGTTCCCACGCCTCTTTGGCTACGTCCAACAAGCCACGAGGATGTCTGCCATATAGCAATTCGAAGGGTGAGAACCCAGTAGAGGCCTGGGGCACCTCTCGCACTGCGAACATGAGATAGGCCAGAAGAAGGTCCCAATACTTTCCATCTTTTGACACCACCCTTTTTAACATGGTTTTTAGTGTTTTGTTAAACCTTTCAACCAGTCCGTCCGTTTGTGGATGGTACTGTTTAATATGCAGCAACTGTTTAATATGCAGCAACTTACAGAGTTCCCTCATGACCTTGGACATAAAAGGGGTCCCCTTGTCAGTCAGGACCTCTTTAGGTAGCCCCACTCGGGAGAACATCTCCATTAGCTCTTTAGCTGTAAGTTTCGCCGATGTATGTCGCAGTGGCACTGCCTCCGGGTACCGAGTGGCGTAATCAAGGACAACCAAGATGTGTTGGTGTCCCCTAGCGGACTTCGGTACTGGGCCTACTAGGTCCATAGCGATTTGCTCAAACGGTACCTCGATGATCGGGAGAGGTACCAAGGGACTGCAGTGCTGGGGGCTAGTTGCCTGGCAGGTCGGGCAAGACTTACATAACTCGTCCACCTCCTTAAACACACTGGAGCAGTACAACCGTTCAGGGCCGTCTTTAATATTGATTGGACCCTGGGCAAAAATGTACTTGGGCCCCCCTGGATCCCGCCTTCCCACACCTTAGCAGGCAATCAATCACACCCTCCACCACAACACACACACATAAAATCCACACATCTAGTAGAGTACAGTGAATGACTGTAAACACTTCCAGTTCTGAAGACTCCAGCGGCTCAGGATCAGTGCTCTGGGCTCAGGCTGGAAGTGGGCACCGCTCTGCAGGAAGGAGACCAGGGCTCGACTCACCCCAGTGTTACAGTGCACCCCAGCACCCCACAGTATGCAGTATAGCACCCTATAGTATACAGCACTACACAGTATGCAGTATAGCACCCCACACTATACAGTACCCCACAGTATATAGTAGAGCAGTATAGCAGACCACAGTATACAGCACCCCACAGTATACAACACCTCACAGTATACAGTAGAGCAGTATAGCACCTCACGTATACAGCAGCCCAAACTATACATGATATAGCCCCCCACACTATACAGTACAGCAGTATAGCACTCCCCACTATACAGCACCCACAGTATACAGCCCCCCACAGTACAGGGAGTGCAGAATTATTAGGCAAGTTGTATTTTTGAGGATTAATTTTATTATTGAACAACCATGTTCTCAATGAACCCAAAAAACTCATTAATATCAAAGCTGAATATTTTTGGAAGTAGTTTTTAGTTTGTCTTTAGTTTTAGCTATTTTAGGGGGATATCTGTGTGTGCAGGTGACTATTACTGTGCATAATTATTAGGCAACTTAACAAAAAACAAATATATACCCATTTCAATTATTTATTTTTACCAGTGAAACCAATATAACATCTCAACATTCACAAATATACAATTCTGACATTCAAAAACAAAACAAAAACAAATCAGTGACCAATATAGCCACCTTTCTTTGCAAGGACACTCAAAAGCCTGCCATCCATGGATTCTGTCAGTGTTTTGATCTGTTCACCATCAACATTGCGTGCAGCAGCAACCACAGCCTCCCAGACACTGTTCAGAGAGGTGTACTGTTTTCCCTCCTTGTAAATCTCACATTTGATGATGGACCACAGGTTCTCAATGGGGTTCAGATCAGGTGAACAAGGAGGCCATGTCATTAGATTTTCTTCTTTTATACCCTTTCTTGCCAGCCACGCTGTGGAGTACTTGGACGCGTGTGATGGAGCATTGTCCTGCATGAAAATCATGTTTTTCTTGAAGAATGCAGACTTCTTCCTGTACCACTGCTTGAAGAAGGTGTCTTCCAGAAACTGGCAGTAGGACTGGGAGTTGAGCTTGACTCCATCCTCAACCCGAAAAGGCCCCACAAGCTCATCTTTGATGATACCAGCCCAAACCAGTACTCCACCTCCACCATGCTGGCGTCTGAGTCGGACTGGAGCTCTCTGCCCTTTACCAATCCAGCCACAGGCCCATCCATCTGGCCCATAAAGACTCACTCTCATTTCATCAGTCCATAAAACCTTAGAAAAATCAGTCTTGAGATATTTCTTGGCCCAGTCTTGACGTTTCAGCTTGTGTCTTGTTCAGTGGTGGTCGTCTTTCAGCCTTTCTTACCTTGGCCATGTCTCTGAGTATTGCACACCTTGTGCTTTTGGGCACTCCAGTGATGTTGCAGCTCTGAAATATGGCCAAACTGGTGGCAAGTGGCATCTTGGCAGCTGCACGTTTGACTTTTCTCAGTTCATGGGCAGTTATTTTGCACCTTGGTTTTTCCACATGCTTCTTGCGACCCTGTTGACTATTTTGAATGAAACGCTTGATTGTTCGATGATCACGCTTCAGAAGCTTTGCAATTTTAAGAGTGCTGCATCCCTCTGCAAGATATCTCACTATTTTTGACTTTTCTGAGCCTGTCAAGTCCTTCTTTTGACCCATTTTGCCAAAGGAAAGGAAGTTGCCTAATAATTATGCACACCTGATATAGGGTGTTGATGTCATTAGACCACACCCCTTCTCATTACAGAGATGCACATCACCTAATATGCTTAATTGGTAGTAGGCTTTCGAGCCTATACAGCTTGGAGTAAGACAACATGCATAAAGAGGATGATGTGGTCAAAATACTCATTTGCCTAATAATTCTGCACTCCCTGTATTATACTGCACCCCATGTATTGTCTTGTATATTACACTGCACCCCATGTATAGTCCCGTATATTACATTGCACCCCATATATACAGGGAGTGCAGAATTATTAGGCAAATGAGTATTTTGACCACATCATCCTCTTTATGCATGTTGTCTTACTCCAAGCTGTATAGGCTCGAAAGCCTACTACCAATTAAGCATATTAGGTGATGTGCATCTCTGTAATGAGAAGGGGTGTGGTCTAATGACATCAACACCCTATATCAGGTGTGCATAATTATTAGGCAACTTCCTTTCCTTTGGCAAAATGGGTCAAAAGAAGGACTTGACAGGCTCAGAAAAGTCAAAAATAGTGAGATATCTTGCAGAGGGATGCAGCACTCTTAAAATTGCAAAGCTTCTGAAGCGTGATCATCGAACAATCAAGCGTTTCATTCAAAATAGTCAACAGGGTCGCAAGAAGCGTGTGGAAAAACCAAGGCGCAAAATAACTGCCCATGAACTGAGAAAAGTCAAGCGTGCAGCTGCCAAGATGCCACTTGCCACCAGTTTGGCCATATTTCAGAGCTGCAACATCACTGGAGTGCCCAAAAGCACAAGGTGTGCAATACTCAGAGACATGGCCAAGGTAAGAAAGGCTGAAAGACGACCACCACTGAACAAGACACACAAGCTGAAACGTCAAGACTGGGCCAAGAAATATCTCAAGACTGATTTTTCTAAGGTTTTATGGACTGATGAAATGAGAGTGAGTCTTGATGGGCCAGATGGATGGGCCCGTGGCTGGATTGGTAAAGGGCAGAGAGCTCCAGTTCGACTCAGACGCCAGCAAGGTGGAGGTGGAGTACTGGTTTGGGCTGGTATCATCAAAGATGAGCTTGTGGGGCCTTTTCGGGTTGAGGATGGAGTCAAGCTCAACTCCCAGTCCTACTGCCAGTTTCTGGAAGACACCTTCTTCAAGCAGTGGTACAGGAAGAAGTCTGCATCCTTCAAGAAAAACATGATTTTCATGCAGGACAATGCTCCATCACACGCGTCCAAGTACTCCACAGCGTGGCTGGCAAGAAAGGGTATAAAAGAAGAAAATCTAATGACATGGCCTCCTTGTTCACCTGATCTGAACCCCATTGAGAACCTGTGGTCCATCATCAAATGTGAGATTTACAAGGAGGGAAAACAGTACACCTCTCTGAACAGTGTCTGGGAGGCTGTGGTTGCTGCTGCACGCAATGTTGATGGTGAACAGATCAAAACACTGACAGAATCCATGGATGGCAGGCTTTTGAGTGTCCTTGCAAAGAAAGGTGGCTATATTGGTCACTGATTTGTTTTTGTTTTGTTTTTGAATGTCAGAATTGTATATTTGTGAATGTTGAGATGTTATATTGGTTTCACTGGTAAAAATAAATAATTGAAATGGGTATATATTTGTTTTTTGTTAAGTTGCCTAATAATTATGCACAGTAATAGTCACCTGCACACACAGATATCCCCCTAAAATAGCTAAAACTAAAAACAAACTAAAAACTACTTCCAAAAATATTCAGCTTTGATATTAATGAGTTTTTTGGGTTCATTGAGAACATGGTTGTTGTTCAATATTAAAATTAATCCTCAAAAATACAACTTGCCTAATAATTCTGCACTCCCTGTATAAAGGACTATAAATGGGTGTAGTGCAATATGCAGGACTATAATTGAGATGCAGTGAAATATACATGAGTATACATGGATTGCAGCGCAATATACAAGACTATACATGGGGTTCAGTATAATATACAGGACTATAGATGGGGTGCAGTATAATATACAGGACTATACTTTGGGTGCAGTGTAATATACAGGCCTATACATGGGGTGCAGTATAATAAAAAGGACTGTACATGGGGTGCAGTGTAATATACAGGAATATACATGGGGGCAGTGTAAAATACAGGACAAAAGATGGTGCGCAGTGTTATATACAGGACTATAAAAGGGGTGCAGTATAATATACAGGACTATATGGGTTGCAGTGTAATATACAGGATTATACATGGGGTGTAGTGTAATATACAGGACTATACATGGGGTGCAGTGTAATATACAGGACTATACATGGGGTGCAGTGTAATATACAGGACTATACAAGGGGTGTAGTGTAATATACAGGACTATACATGGGGTGCAGTGTAATATACAGGACTATACAAGGGGTGTAGTGTAATATACAGGACTATACATGGGGTGCAGTGTAATATACAGGACTATACATGGTGCGCAGTGTTATATACAGGACTATACAAGGGGTGCAGTATAATATACAGGACTATATATGGGTTGCAGTGTAATATACAGGATTATACATGGGGTGTAGTGTAATATACAGGACTATACATGGGGTGCAGTGTAATATACAGGACTATACAAGGGGTGTAGTGTAATATACAGGACTATACATGGGGTGTAGTGTAATATACAGGACTATACATGGGGTGCAGTGTAATATACAGGACTATACATGGGGTGCAGTGTAATATACAGGACTATACAAGGGGTGTAGTGTAATATACAGGACTATACATGGGGTGCAGTGTAATATACAGGACTATACAAGGGGTGTAGTGTAATATACAGGACTATACATGGGGTGCAGTGTAATATACAGGACTATACAAGGGGTGTAGTGTAATATACAGGACTATACATGGGGTGTAGTGTAATATACAGGACTATACAAGGGGTGCAGTGTAATATACAGGACTATACATGCAGTGCAGTGTAATATACAGGACTATACATGGGGTGCAGTGTAATATACCGGACTATACATGGGGTGCAGTGTAATATACAGGACTATAAATGGGTGTAGTGCAATATACAGGACTATACATGGGGTGCAGTGTAATATACAGGACTATACATAGGGTGCAGTGTAATATACAGGACTGTTGCAGATGGTCACACTAATATGGGGACACTAAGGAGGCATAAATACTATGGGGAGCATTATGGGGGAATTATCCTGTGTAGGGTCAATAAGACATTCTACTGTGTGGGGGCACTAAGGAGGCATAAAACGATGTGAGGGGCACTAAGGGTGCATTATACTGTGTAGGTGTAAATATAGGCATTGGGCGCAGTTAGAGGTGAGACTTAGTGTAAAACTAATTTCTCATGCCACACTATGCGTGCCACTAATATTCTCCCTGCTTGGGCTTTATAAAAGTCGGGAGGTAGGCAATAATAATCCACCCTTGTGCACAATGAAATAATGATGTCTCATTTTGTACACAAAAGCAAAAATTACGTCCCTTTTGTGCCTTCATGCAGGGATAATACCTCCTTCATGCACAATAATAATTTCCCCCTTAGTGCCCCCATACAATAATAATGTCTTCCTTTGTGCCCCATGCAATTCGGCAGTATGAGTTCCCATTGAAAACTTTGGAAGGTGGATTTCAGTTGGATTTTGCAAAGTAATACCAAATATATACTTTATGTGTAAAAAAGGCCGTGTGCACATATCCTTAAGGGTGGGAGTTATCACTAGTGGATGGATAACTACCTAATTGGAGGATTTATTTTGAGACTTGTACTAGTTTTCTGGCATACTAAGAGTCACAAACTTTGACGCACGCAGGTTTTATGCGAAAATTTGCCATTTTACACTTAACGCTTCTCAATGGGACCGTTTTTAATGGTTGCTTAGACAAGGGTGCACCTGACTAATGGCCGTTAGAAATGGGTACTCTATTGCAATATGGTTATGGAGTAAAAAAAAATAATCACTCACCTCATCCACTTGCACTCACAGAGGCAGTCGCTCTTCTCTTGATTGAAAAGGACCTGCCGAAGGATCATGTGCTCAGTGTTAGACGTCACGTTATCATTCTGGGATGGTGCAGTGATGTGACCACACTTAGTGCAGGTCCTTCACAATCAAGAGAGGAGCAACTACCTCTGCGTATGCAAATGGAGTGAGGTGAGTGATTTTTTTTATTTACTAAAAAGAAACATTACAGCTGGGGGACACTATGGCGGACATTATTACTGCTGGGGACACTATGGAGGTCATTATAGCCCACTATGGGGGACAGTATTACTGCTGGGGACACTATGGGGGGCATTTTGGGCCTCCATACGGGACATTATTACTGCTGGAGCCACTATGGGGGACATTATGGGCCTCCATAGGGGACATTATTACTTCTGGAGCCACTATGGGAGGCATTATTACTGTTTGGGGTTTTATGGACTGATGAAATGAGAGTGAGTCTTGATGGGCCAGATGGATGGGCCCGTGGCTGGATTGGTAAAGGGCAGAGAGCTCCAGTTCGACTCAGACGCCAGCAAGGTGGAGGTGGAGTACTGGTTTGGGCTGGTATCATCAAAGATGAGCTTGTGGGGCCTTTTCGGGTTGAGGATGGAGTCAAGCTCAACTCCCAGTCCTACTGCCAGTTTCTGGAAGACACCTTCTTCAAGCAGTGGTACAGGAAGAAGTCTGCATCCTTCAAGAAAAACATGATTTTCATGCAGGACAATGCTCCATCACACGCGTCCAAGTACTCCACAGCGTGGCTGGCAAGAAAGGGTATAAAAGAAGAAAATCTAATGACATGGCCTCCTTGTTCACCTGATCTGAACCCCATTGAGAACCTGTGGTCCATCATCAAATGTGAGATTTACAAGGAGGGAAAACAGTACACCTCTCTGAACAGTGTCTGGGAGGCTGTGGTTGCTGCTGCACGCAATGTTGATGGTGAACAGATCAAAACACTGACAGAATCCATGGATGGCAGGCTTTTGAGTGTCCTTGCAAAGAAAGGTGGCTATATTGGTCACTGATTTGTTTTTGTTTTGTTTTTGAATGTCAGAATTGTATATTTGTGAATGTTGAGATGTTATATTGGTTTCACTGGTAAAAATAAATAATTGAAATGGGTATATATTTGTTTTTTGTTAAGTTGCCTAATAATTATGCACAGTAATAGTCACCTGCACACACAGATATCCCCCTAAAATAGCTAAAACTAAAAACAAACTAAAAACTACTTCCAAAAATATTCAGCTTTGATATTAATGAGTTTTTTGGGTTCATTGAGAACATGGTTGTTGTTCAATATTAAAATTAATCCTCAAAAATACAACTTGCCTAATAATTCTGCACTCCCTGTATAAAGGACTATAAATGGGTGTAGTGCAATATGCAGGACTATAATTGAGATGCAGTGAAATATACATGAGTATACATGGATTGCAGCGCAATATACAAGACTATACATGGGGTTCAGTATAATATACAGGACTATAGATGGGGTGCAGTATAATATACAGGACTATACTTTGGGTGCAGTGTAATATACAGGCCTATACATGGGGTGCAGTATAATAAAAAGGACTGTACATGGGGTGCAGTGTAATATACAGGATTATACATGGGGGCAGTGTAATATACAGGACTATAGATGGTGCGCAGTGTTATATACAGGACTATACAAGGGGTGCAGTATAATATACAGGACTATATATGGGTTGCAGTGTAATATACAGGATTATACATGGGGTGTAGTGTAATATACAGGACTATACATGGGGTGCAGTGTAATATACAGGACTATACATGGGGTGCAGTGTAATATACAGGACTATACAAGGAGTGTAGTGTAATATACAGGACTATACATGGGGTGCAGTGTAATATACAGGACTATACAAGGGGTGTAGTGTAATATACAGGACTATACATGGGGTGCAGTGTAATATACAGGACTATACATGGTGCGCAGTGTTATATACAGGACTATACAAGGGGTGCAGTATAATATACAGGACTATATATGGGTTGCAGTGTAATATACAGGATTATACATGGGGTGTAGTGTAATATACAGGACTATACATGGGGTGCAGTGTAATATACAGGACTATACAAGGGGTGTAGTGTAATATACAGGACTATACATGGGGTGTAGTGTAATATACAGGACTATACATGGGGTGCAGTGTAATATACAGGACTATACATGGGGTGCAGTGTAATATACAGGACTATACAAGGGGTGTAGTGTAATATACAGGACTATACATGGGGTGCAGTGTAATATACAGGACTATACAAGGGGTGTAGTGTAATATACAGGACTATACATGGGGTGCAGTGTAATATACAGGACTATACAAGGGGTGTAGTGTAATATACAGGACTATACATGGGGTGTAGTGTAATATACAGGACTATACAAGGGGTGCAGTGTAATATACAGGACTATACATGCAGTGCAGTGTAATATACAGGACTATACATGGGGTGCAGTGTAATATACCGGACTATACATGGGGTGCAGTGTAATATACAGGACTATAAATGGGTGTAGTGCAATATACAGGACTATACATGGGGTGCAGTGTAATATACAGGACTATACATAGGGTGCAGTGTAATATACAGGACTGTTGCAGATGGTCACACTAATATGGGGACACTAAGGAGGCATAAATACTATGGGGAGCATTATGGGGGAATTATCCTGTGTAGGGTCAATAAGACATTCTACTGTGTGGGGGCACTAAGGAGGCATAAAACGATGTGAGGGGCACTAAGGGTGCATTATACTGTGTAGGTGTAAATATAGGCATTGGGCGCAGTTAGAGGTGAGACTTAGTGTAAAACTAATTTCTCATGCCACACTATGCGTGCCACTAATATTCTCCCTGCTTGGGCTTTATAAAAGTCGGGAGGTAGGCAATAATAATCCACCCTTGTGCACAATGAAATAATGATGTCTCATTTTGTACACAAAAGCAAAAATTACGTCCCTTTTGTGCCTTCATGCAGGGATAATACCTCCTTCATGCACAATAATAATTTCCCCCTTAGTGCCCCCATACAATAATAATGTCTTCCTTTGTGCCCCATGCAATTCGGCAGTATGAGTTCCCATTGAAAACTTTGGAAGGTGGATTTCAGTTGGATTTTGCAAAGTAATACCAAATATATACTTTATGTGTAAAAAAGGCCGTGTGCACATATCCTTAAGGGTGGGAGTTATCACTAGTGGATGGATAACTACCTAATTGGAGGATTTATTTTGAGACTTGTACTAGTTTTCTGGCATACTAAGAGTCACAAACTTTGACGCACGCAGGTTTTATGCGAAAATTTGCCATTTTACACTTAACGCTTCTCAATGGGACCGTTTTTAATGGTTGCTTAGACAAGGGTGCACCTGACTAATGGCCGTTAGAAATGGGTACTCTATTGCAATATGGTTATGGAGTAAAAAAAAATAATCACTCACCTCATCCACTTGCACTCACAGAGGCAGTCGCTCTTCTCTTGATTGAAAAGGACCTGCCGAAGGATCATGTGCTCAGTGTTAGACGTCACGTTATCATTCTGGGATGGTGCAGTGATGTGACCACACTTAGTGCAGGTCCTTCACAATCAAGAGAGGAGCAACTACCTCTGCGTATGCAAATGGAGTGAGGTGAGTGATTTTTTTTATTTACTAAAAAGAAACATTACAGCTGGGGGACACTATGGCGGACATTATTACTGCTGGGGACACTATGGAGGTCATTATAGCCCACTATGGGGGACAGTATTACTGCTGGGGACACTATGGGGGGCATTTTGGGCCTCCATACGGGACATTATTACTGCTGGAGCCACTATGGGGGACATTATGGGCCTCCATAGGGGACATTATTACTTCTGGAGCCACTATGGGAGGCATTATTACTGTTTGGGGCCATTATGTATACTCAGGGCAATGCAGGAGTTGAGATTTTTATAAAATCACATTCATCTGTTTTTAATGGACATTTTGAAAGACTATGAAAAACGGATGCAAAACGGCCATTAAAAAAAGACTGATGATCAGAATGCAAAAATGGTTGAAAAATGGACAGTGTGTTTTAATGGCTGTTTTTTTTTCACTGTCATGTGCATGTAGCCTCATATTCTCTAGCACAGTGTTTCCCAACCAGTGTGCCTCCAGCTGTTGCAAAACTACAACTCCCAGCATGCCCGGACAGTCTTTGGTTGTGAGGGCATGCTGGGAGTTGTAGTTTTGCAACAGCTGGAGGCACACTGGTTGGGAAACACTGCTCTAGCAGATGACATCACAAATAGTGTTTCTAAGGAAACAAAAGTGACCGTGCCAGAATTCTAATGATGACACCACAAGAAGTGTAACCATTTTAGGATTCTAATGATGACATCACAAATGGTGCCTTAGCATGAGAGCGGCCATATTGAATGTACTGGGCTCACACTTTGTGAACATACCGTTAAGGGAGATATCACTAGTACATAAAGTATTACCTGGGGGGATAATTTTTCTTGAAACTTGTGTTAGTTTTCTGGCATAGTATAAGGCCCAAACAAAAATTTGTGAGCTTAGATAATACGCTTTTGAAAATTCTTAACTCACCCCTTCAGGCTCCAGCTCTGAACAAACGCCCTTAGGATACCCATAGATAATAGGGTTGAGTACAATTTGTGCAATTTGATAATTAAGATAAATAAATAAAATAAAAAAATTATTTTAAAAGAAACTATGTTTATTGTAAAACAGTTTAGGTTTTCAGCGCATTTTCTGAGGCGGCTCTTTAAGGGAGGCAGTGGCTCCGTCACCAGGATTGGCTGGATTCAGGTCCGCTAACTTGTAGAGAGGAGGTTGGGGGTCGAACTTCTGGCAGATTTTCAGGGACGGAATAGTGTCACGAGAGGTTCCTCATGTTGTTTTGTAGTCAGATCTTAGAAAAGAAAATATCCAAATAAGAAAAACAGTTTGCAAAAAAACAAGGAGAAGACGGAGGGAAGCGGCCAAACTTACCAGGCCTGGTGGTGCTCTTCTCATCTTCATGGGAATTTCAGATTGTTTGGATGGTAAAAACCATCTGTAGATGGTAAGTGGGCCCCAAGGGGTAGATGGTAAATGGGCCACAAGCTGCAGATGGTAAATGGCCCCAAGCCGCAGATGGTAAATGGCCCTAGGCGGCAGATAGTAAATGGGAACCAAGCAGCAGATGTTATTTTGATGGCCCAGGAGCAGATGTTATTTTGAGGGCCTATCGATGTTATAGCCGGCGGCAGATGGAACAAGATGGCCGCTTTCTCTTCCGGGGGTAAGAGGTCCTGATGTTTGTGGTGACCCCCTGAAGATCCTCCATCTCAACATCATCAGGATACTGGCGAGGGCCAATATCCATCTTGTCGTCATCGATGGGAACGGATTTCATTTTTTCATCATCTGGATACTGGCGAGGGCCGACATCCATGCTCTCTACAGCATTCACCACAGGAACAGTCTTTGGAACCAACCTCCTCCTCTTCCTAGATTTCCCCATGGTGACAGACAGCTAGAGAAACTGACACTGCTGTCAGGGTGTGACCCCGATTTATAGGATTAGACCACACCCCCTGATTATTATGTCATAAGTAGGTGAGTCATGCCCCTATTATGACATCACAAGTAAAGGGGTCATAGCAAGTGGGGGGGGGGGGGGTTTAAGCACGCCCATGCCATTCTAATGATGACATCACAAGAAGTGCCTTAGCATGAGAGTGGCCCTATTGAATGTAATGGGGTCACACTTTGCACTGAGGGGTGTTCTTGGGATATTTTTTTATGACACAGCATCTATATACATGTCTAGAAGTAGAACTTTGGTCCTTGTAGCAGCCAATAACAGCGCAGGTTTCATGTCATATTCTGCTCTTGGGAGATAAAATCTGCGCTGCCATTGATTGCAACAAAAACCTTTTTTATTTTTGCCCACTTAACCACATCTGCCCTATTGCCATCTAAATCTCTGAATCTCTCAGTTTTCATTTTTAAAATTGCTTTGGAAAAATGAAAGCAGTTCTGTGATTGGTTGCTAGCGGCAACAAGGACAGTTTTACTGTTGATCTGACCCAATGTGTGAGATGATGGGAGAAATACATTGTGCAATGATGGTTTCTAATATATTGTGTATGAGATAGAGATGGTGGGAGTGACAAATTATGTATAAGATGAAAGAGATGCATTGTGTGTGACATGATGGGAGTAATAATAACTGTGAGATGATTGGAGTGCTTACAGATAGTTATCTATAATGTTACATTTTCACAATAAAACATTTTAAAGATATTTCCGATAGTTTACAGTGGATTATTGTGCTATATACAGGACTATACATAGGGTGACGTGTAATATACAGGACTATACATAGGGTGACGTGTAATATACAGGACTATACATGGGGTGCAGTGTAATATACAGGACTATACATGGGGTGCAGTGTAATATACAGGACTATACATGGGGTGCAGTGTAATATACAGGACTATACATGGGGTGCAGTGTAATATACAGGACTATACATGGGGTGCAGTGTAATATACAGGACTATACATGGGAGGCAGTGTAATATACAGAACTATATAGTGTTTGACTAGAGTGCCTAGTGCCCACCAATAAAATGTATTTTGGGGGCCCACCATATGGATACATTTAAATATTACCTGCTCACACAGCAGCAAGATGCTACCAGATGATGGAATATGGGGGTCACTGCAGCAACTTTCAGAAGGTAGGTCCTGGGGAGAAGAGGACACTGGCTAGCTTTCCCCTATACCTAGAAGTAATCTCATCTCTGATCGTGTCTATAATAATAAATTGGGGAGTTTCTTTAATAATCAATCAAGTGTTTTAGATGAACACAGGCTGGTTGAGGTGCTGTACATTGAATATATGGAATATATGGATTCACCTGTAACCCTATGGGCCAGTCTGAGCCTGCGCCCAATTGTGTCTGGAAGGTATTCTATCTTTTCTCCAATAGCTGTTTTTCTGGACAAAATCCTCCAGGAGTTTGTAACCTCTTCTGTCTCCTTTGTCAAAGACACCTCTCATTTTCTTCTCAAACTTCAGGAACTTGACTTTACTAAAGGTGACATATTGGTTTCATTTGATGTAGTGAGCCTGTACACTAGCATAGAACATGACAAGGGTTTGGAGGCTGTTCAACATAGATTAGCCAAATCTGATCATGCCCCCCGGAAGGCATAGTTTATTCTATCACTGCTGGAAACAGTTCTAACCTGTAACTACTTCCTGTTTAAAGATGACTTTTACATCCAATGTAGGGGGACCGCAATGGGGTCCTATGTGACCCCATCTTATGCTAATATTTATATGGCACATTTTGAGAATATGCATATGTAAAAATCTAGCTTCTTCAAGTTTGCGAGGGCTGGATGCCATACATTGATGACATCTTCTTTATCTGGACAGGAATACCAGTTACACGAGTTTAATGACAATCTTAACAACATACATCAGGAACTCTGCTTCACTAAGGTCTACTCTACCGAGCAATTACAGTTTCTCGACACACTGATTTACGTGGAGGGTGACAATTTGAAAACTGACCTCTTCATTAAAGTGACAGACAGGAACAATTTACTTCGCTTTGACAGCTCACACCCAAGGGGAATGGTAAATTCTCTACCTTATAGCCAATTTTTATGGGTTAGAAGGGTTGTCAGTGATGAACAGAACGTCCAAACTAGACTGCAGGAAATGAACAGAAAGTTTGTAAAAAGAGGTTATCCTCCAAAACACATTACACGTGAAGCACTCCTTAAAAAGGGACAGGATAAAAGGAAAATGTGTAGAGTTCCATTTGTCTCTACATATTTTCCCCTTAGTAATAAGGTGGCAGATATTATCAAGAAAAATTGGAGATTACTTACTCAGGCCTTTCCAGGTGTTCCAGAGTTTCAAAACCCTCCGTTACTGTCCTACAGGAGGCGTACCAATTTGAGGGATAAACTGGTCCATGCAGATTCCCTTCCACCACTACGACAGTTAAACAAGAAGACATGTTGTTTCCAGTGTTTGGGCTGCTGCCACTGCAGCAGCATGATTAAGGGTAATTCTTTTGTGCACCCCCAAACAGGGAATAGGTATTACATCAGACAGCATTTTATGTGCAATTCCTCATTCGTGATCTATATCTTACGATGCCCCTGTGGGCTACAGTACGTGGGAGAAACCACGCAAGAAGTAAAAAGAGAATCACACAACTATGATCCCCAAGGCGGTTTTGGAGCTCCCTGTCCTGGAATGTTTTATTAAATGTGGACACAATATCTCTCAATTAAGGTTTCAGATAATGGATGGGATCACACATCCCCGTCGCGGTGGCGATTGAGAAACTCTACTTAAAAAACTTGAACTTAAATGAATCCACAGGTTGGATACCCTAGAACCCAAAGGTCTCAACAGGGATTACAATTTGGCTATATTTATGAGGTAGTTTGTTCCCTAGATGGATGCAATAAATACCCTGTGTATACGAGTTTGTTAGATTTGTAACATAAGTTTTGTGCCCTACAAAGATTTTTTTTGTTGTGTTTCATATTTTTACATTCTTATCATACACTAAACTTTGCTTTTTTTCCTGTTTCTTTTTAGGTGGTGCCCTTTGTGATATCCACACTTGCTTTGGATTTGCGTGCCGTTTTTTTCTTCTGAATAGTATGTTCCTCTTTTACTCCTCCTGAAAATACTGTATGATTACCACAACTTCACTGGGGGTAAATTGACTAAGACAGGTTGGATGAGATTGTTGATCTGCGGGACAGTCATTAGATTTTTTGACTTTGCCCGACATATAGGGGTACCAACCCCCTTTACCCGTTAATGTTTAATAATATTAGGGGGGACATGCTTATTAACGTATGCTGTCCCCCCTATATACATTGGGGTTTAATGGCTGCAGTGACTCCTTGAGTAGGGTTGAGGGTCAATTAAAAATTGATTACTCCCCTGTAGGGATCACTCCCCCTTTCCTTCTACTGGCTACAGCTCGATTCTTCTCCTGCACTTAGCAACAGGATACATCATCAGACTCCTGTTTTCCATTGGCTGGAGTGAGAAACCTCTCACCAACCCTGCGCATGCGTAGTGGAATGGGAAGTACGCCGGACAGTAGCGCGCGCTTCTCAGCACATTGGACCTCACGCGGGGCACTACCAGGATGCAGTAAGTGGTTCATCAATGATTTTAATGAATTTTATGTACACTCCTATTGATTCACTTGTTTTATATGTAAGATCGACATATGTGTTGAGATATTTTGACTAATATTAGTGACACCCCCCCACCACCACCACTTCCTGGGTGGTGTCACGCACACCCTTTATAAGGCATATCTTATGTTATAGTCTCACTGCTTGATAAAGACCAGAGATGGTCAAAACATCGCTGTCACTATGCTGCTGATTTGAAATAAACCAATTTGTATTTTGCACAAATGGAAGAGTGCTGCGGATCTTTACGTATAACTGATCCATTTTCTGAAAGCCATATTTTTTTATTTTTTTGGGCGATTGTCTTAGGTAGGGTCTCATTTTTTGTGGGATGAGATGATGGTTTTAATGGTACCATTATGGGGCACATATGACTTTTTGATTGCTTGGTATTACACTTTTTGTGATGTAAGGTGAAAAAAAATTAATTTTTTTGGCACATTTTTTATTTTTATTTTTTTATGGTGTTCACCAAATAGGTTGGATCATGCTATTTTTATAGGGCAGACACAGCGATACCTAATATGTGCATTTTTTTTAACTTTATTTTATACAATAAAAGCATGTTTGAAAGCCATTTATTTTATTTTTTTTGGACGATTGGCTTATGTAGGGGCTCATTTTTTGCGGGATGAGGTTACAGTTTGATTGGGACTAATTTTCATACATATGACTTTTATGATCACTTTTTGTACCATTTTTGGGGAAGTTATGGTGTTCACTGTGCGGTAAAAGTAACATGATCCTTTTATAGGGCTGCGGTGGGGAAGGGGTTAAACAGTTATTTCAAGCAGAGTGTCAGCTGTATGTTACAGTTAACACTCTGCCCCGCTGCCGCTCTGACATCCTGAAAGGTGGGGGGGAGGGAGAGGGAGACTGTGCGTGCTCCCGTGTGCACAGGAGGAGTTACAGAAAATCTGTCAGATGACGGATTTTCTGTAAACTCACTGAGAGCAGCCTGCTGGAGAACAAAAACAAAACAAAAAACACAACAAATTGGAGAAATTATTTATTCCACAAAATAAATTAATTAGTGTAAATTTTTTTTAACATTTTTAAAATTTTAAAATCTTCATCTTCTCTTATCTTGGATGACATTTTGGTGCTTTGGAACCGATTACTCAGGTTACAATAGTTTCAACATACAATGGTTATCATGGAACCAATTAATATTGTAACTTGAGGGACCCCTGTATATATATTAGTGATGAGTGAATCGATTCATACAAATAGTTCATCATGAACTAATTTTCGTTCTGTAAGGGAGCGTCCCCCACAGCTATGGAAACTCCCTCTGCCCTTTAAAAATGGCATCACACATCTCACGAGAGTTTGATAATCCTACAAATGTGCCATTACTGTGAGTAGTGGCACATGTGGATGATCTGTTCACGAATCTGCATCAATGATTTGGGGGCACAGGCACATTCCCTGATTCAGTTTCGTAATCAGATAATTCTTGCAGTAATGGCGAATTAGTAAAATTATGATAGTCTTGTGTTCTGCAGATCCAGTTGTTTCTGTGTGTTTATCAGTTTGACATTGCATTACCTGTGTTGTAATTCCTGTGCATTATATTGTATGGTAACAGCACCATCTACTAATGAGTTCATGTATTTCATCCAGCCTGTTTTTCCTATGCATTACGGGAGTCCCAGGGCATTGTGGGTAGTTCCTGGTTCTTTGTAGTCTTGTGCTTTATGAAAAGCAGCAACCACCAGGCTTTCTAGGGAGAAGCCAGTGGCCACCCTAGTCCTATGCCATGTACCATGGATATTTATGTTCTAAAATACTACTGTTTTATACTGTAGTTTCACCTTTCCTGTCAATCTACTATCAATAAAGAGAAAAGTTAAAGCAGTACAGTTTTCTCTTCTTATCAAGACAGAGAAGGTTTAGCTACATGTCAGATTACACACCGTGCTAACGTATATGAGGACAGTATAGTGAAACGAGAACAAGCTCAGTGAATTAACTGCTGAAGACAGCAGTGAAATGACTGCTGAGAACTAGCTCAAAAGATCAGACTAAACAGAGCCCGAGACTAAACAGTTGCAACGAATATCAGACTATACGGAGTCCACCATTATCCACGCAGAGCCTACTTACGGATATTGCAGAAGTCTTCTAACAGTCACAGCATGTCTAACAGTCGAGCATCTTCAGTCAAGACAAGGTCTCAGATAAGTGGCTCTAATAGGACATCGATCAGAGAAGCTGCCGCCATTGCCCGCGCAAAAGCAGAAGCTGCAAAGGCAAAAGCCAGCTTCATAGAACAAGAGATGCAGATAATACTGTAGAAAGCGCAACTTGAAGCGACTCTAGAAAAACTTGCCGCAGATAAATAGACAGCAGCTGCCATAGCAGAAGCAGAATTTCTAGAAGCCACGGAACTTCAGGAAACCAAGAGTCATCGCAGCATTGTCCAGCCAGAACTTGAATACCAAGACCCAGAACAGCGTACCTTACAATACGTCTATCAACATTCCAAGACAGATGACGACCTAGATCCACAGCTTAATACAAAGCGGTTTGTTGACGAGCCAAGCCAACATGCTTATTTGGATCATCAGAAAGTCGACTATCAGTCTCCTTGCAGCAGATTAGAGAATACACATCAGAGTGAAACAGGCTACAACAATTTCTCTCCAGAACAGAGAATCAGAAATCCGCCCCTGCTAAGAGAGATGCCTTTCGCTTCAGAACGGTATTGCACAGACCGGATTAAACCAGAGACTTCCAACAGGTATGGCTGTGCACCACACATTCACTCTAACAACACAACACCAGCCGGTTCCAGCGCCAATCAAGCCCAATGGACTTTGCCAGGTTCCTTGTTCGCCATGAGCTGGTCACCAAGGGACTTGTAAAGTTCAGCGACCGCGCTGGGAACTAATTGAGCTTGGCGAGCTTCCTTCCAAAATGCCACCAGAGACTCAGGTCTGTCATGTAGTGAGGAACTGGATCTCCTGGTAAAATGGCTGGGAAGTGAGTCCGCCGAACACACTAAAAGTATTAGAGACATCAATGTAAATTATCCAGATGTTGGTCTAAAAAGGGTCTGGGATAGACTTGATGAGGTTTATGGCGCAGCAGAGGTCATAGAAAGTGCCTTAAGAGAATTGAGGACTTTCTTAAAATAGCGAACAAAGGATATTCAAAGCTTAGAGAGTTAAGTGACTTATTAATGGAGCTGAGTGTAGCAAAGGCAGAAGGGGATCTGGTGGGATTGACATTCCTTGACACTGCTAGAGGTGTGAATCCCATAGTTCAGAAGCTCCCCTACAACCTGCAAGAGAAGTGGGTCATGTATGGTTCTCGGTCTAAACAGACTTACAATGTTCCATTTCCTCCATTTAATGTGTTTGTAGATTTTGTCTCTGAACAAGCAAAAATCAGAAATGATCCTAGCTTTGATTTCATGATGTCATGTGCCACCACCTCAGTCAGTAAACCTCATAGGGCAATGGTGGAGGTCCACAAAATTAACGTTTCTTCCACAGGTTCAGTCCATAAAGAGTTCAGCTCCTATCAAGGAGGAGACAAACCCAAGGACCCGAGCAGACAGTGTCCCTTACACAGGAAGCCTCATTCCCTACTCAAGTGCAGAACCTTCAGGGATAAGTCATTTGAAGACCGCAAGACCTTCCTCAAGGAGAACAACATCTGTTTTAAATGCTGCTCTTCAACTTCGCACTTCGCCAGGGACTGTGAGGTTCGTGCAAAGTGTGCCGAATGTGACAGCACAGATCATAACATAGCTCTACACCCTGGGCCACCACCGTGGGCTTCACCCAAAACCCAAGAGCATAGCGGGGAGCGAAAGGACACAATACTGACACTTTGGCAGTTACTTCTAAATGTACAGAGGTTTGCAGAGACCTCAGAGGAGGCAGATCCTGCTCTAAAATCTCCCTAAAGAAGGCTTACCCGGCAGACGACCGAAGCAAAGCCATCAAAGAGTATGCAATTCTAGACAATCAAAGTAACAAGTCGTTAGCAAAGTCTGCCTTCTTTGATAGCTTCGACATCAGAGGACCCGATGCCCCCTACTCTCTAAGAACTTGTGCTGGTACTGTGGAAACAGCCGAAAGGAGGGCAAGCGGCTACATAGTTGAGTCCAGCGATGGTCAAGTGCATCTGCCTTTACCAAGTATACTGGAATGTAACCAGATTCCTGACAACAGGTCCGGGTTACCCACGCCAAAAGTAGCAGCGCATCAGCCTCACCTAAAGCGTATAAGAAACCTGATCTCGAACCTTGATCCCGAAGCTCAGATAGTCTTACTCCTTGGGAGAGATATCTTACAGGTCCACAAGGTTAGACAGTAGATCAATGGACCTCACAACGCTCCATACGCCCAGAGACTTGACCTAGGATGTGTCATTGAAGGAGAAGTTTGTTTGGGAGGTGTACACAAACCGACAACTATGAACAGCATGCTCACCAGTACACTTAGGAATGGACGCCCATCTCTTCTCAAACCATGTGAAAATCACTTTTTCATTAAGGAACTGCCTTAAAGCACTTCATCATCAGGTGCCCTTGCAGGTCCTGCTTACGATGACTTCATCTGTTATTCAGCCTGTTTTCTAGCATAGTCGGTAAGGACACTATCTTGTGACATTTACTGCAGTTCAATATACTGTATGTTTCTTGTATTGATAGCTCACTATCATTGTATTAGCTCATGTACTGAATGTATAGCAGATTATTCTGTGTCTTATGCCATGCACCATGGATATTTATGTTCTAAAATACTACTGTTTTATACTGTAGTCTCACCTTTCCTGTCAATCTACTATCAATAAAGAAAAAGTTAAAGCAGTACAGTTTTCTCTTCTTATCAAGACAGAGAAGGTTTAGCTACATGTCAGATTACACACCGTGCTAACATATATGAGGACACTATATCTTGTGAGATATATGATCATGTTAGTCTGCCCACTTAGTAAGCAATTGTCTGTAGACGGATAGTCCCAAGTCGTACAAATCGATTTGCTCATCAATAATATCTATTTATCTATCTATCTACATCTACAGTATATCTATTAGCAGAATAACCCGGCTTCACACACGGGTATATTTAATCTATTTCATTTAAAGTTTGTGTTTGCGGTTAAAAGATATAGAGTGTCCCCCATAACTGTGACCTCCACAGCGCCTAGCCCCCTTAACAGTCACCTCCACAGTGCCCTGTCCCCCTAACAGTAACCTCCACAGTGCCATGTCTCCTTAATAGTGACCTTCACAACACTCTGCCCCCTTAACAGTGACCTTCACAGTGGCCCACCCATTTAACAGTGATCTTCACAGTTCCCTGTCCCCTTAACAGTGACCTCTACAACAACAGAACCCTGTATTCTTAACAGTGACCTCCATAGCGGCCTGCCCTCCTAAAAGTGACCTTCATAGCACGCCACCCCCTTAACAGAGACCCCCACAGCGGCCCATCCCCTTATCAGTGATCTCCACAGTGCCCTGCCCCTTAACAGTGACCTCCAGAGCGCCCCACCCCTTAAAATATGACCTCCACAGCACCCCGACCCTTAACAGTGACCACCACAATGGCCTGCCCCCTTAACAGTGACCACCCATATCGCCTCACCCCCTTAACAGTGACCTTTACAGCACTCCACCCCTTAACAGTGACATCCACAGCACTCCACCCTCTTAATAGTGACCTCCACAGCACTCCACCCCCTTAACAGTGACCTCCAGACCTGTACGAAAACCTTCCTAGGCACCCGATGTGCCAAATTTGGCTGGGCATAAAGAACAGAAAGACAGAAATTCTTTTTTATATATATATAAGAGATAAGATAGATAGATAGATATCACTTTCCCCAGCTTGTAAAAATATAATCGAGCATGCATTGCATTTTCCTTTGGTTGTTCACAGGAAACACCTCCTTTTCCTTTGGGACTGTATATAGGCAACACGTTATCCTGTTTCTTCAGTTCCGCTTTGAAAAGTCTAATAATTGTACTAAAATGATTATGCTGCAACCTCCAGTAGAAATGAAGCTGGTTAGTGTAAATTTACAATCTCTGTGTCAATGTAAATGCATTGCTGTAACACGCCCTTGTATTTCCATTAGAGTGGGTTCACATGTAGGCTTTTGTGGCAGTGTTTTTGAGCCTTCAAAGATAGAAGTTAATTAGAAAGGAATCAAAAATATAAAGTAAAGACTGAAGGCCCTATTACATGAGCAAATATCACACCAATTCTTGTGCATGCAAGCGAAAATGGACAAGAATCGTGTGATTTATAAAGTATGAACGATTGAAAGATGAGTGATAAATCGATCATTTCTCGTTCATTGTGATCTTCCAGCATGCCATAAAATGATCGTTCGTCATTAAAAGATCCAGTCGTATAATATGGAGTCGTCTAGTCGCTAACAATGCACTGCATGGCTGGGGGCAGTGGCAATAGGTGTGTCTTTGAAATTTACATGTTTTTTTTCCATTGGCTATCGAAATGGAAATTCGTTACCGCATGGAGAATGAACATAGAAGATTATTTTTCCTTTCCATTTTCAAATGACCACAGGAACCACGTTATCTGATCTCTAGTGGATCTTTGCTACATTAAACTTTTTAACGCATCCCAGCACTTTGCAACCTCTAAATTGGTTTTGCACAATCCTTGAATTCTTTCTTTAAGGTACGACATCAAATGCAATTCTGTAGCTCAAACTCATTACCCTTATGGACAGGTAACAATTGAATATAATTGATGCACTTTGTATTCCGGTTTTGATATCCGCCGTATTCCGTTTTGTCCCTATGCATTGTCAATGCAGAAAAAAACAGTCAGTTCACATTAAATCAGGATGCGGCTACTTACACATATTCGTTATTAGTTCAATAATGGCAACGATTATTTGAAATAAATGTCTTCAGTACCGGCTGCTCAAGTGCGGGTTTGCAGGTAACATTGTAAGATTTCATCTATCGCATGTGCAGTATCAATTTGCATGTAATTGATGGTTCACATGCTGTTGTATTATATACTTTTGGGAAAATGTTGATTAAAGATTTTTTTTTTATTCCTTTTGGTCGACAGTAATATTTAAATTGGAGAAAAATTTGGAACTGCATTATACGCAGACATTGCCTTGGAATAGTTATACTCACCATCACAATTCCACTGGTAAATGTAAGGCTGCTTTTACACTTGCTTTGTGCTATCTGGTTTTCAGATCCGGCACAGGGTCTCAAAACTGTAGCACAACGCTTCCTTCAGTTTTGTCCCCATTCATTGTCAATGGGGGCAAAACTAAACAAGCTGGAACGGAGTGCACCAGAATGCATTCCATTTCAGTTTGTTAGGTTCCCATGTCAGACACAAAATTGTTGCAAGTAGCATTTTTGTGTCCAGCATGGGAAACTGAACAAGCCAGATCCGACACCAAAAACCAAGTAAGTCAATGGTGCCCAATCCATCGCCCATTGGCTTACAATTAGTTTTTGTGCCTCATCCGGTTTCTTCATTTTCAATGTAATACAATCGGATCAGTTCTGAACAGATGCAGTTGGTTGTATTATTTGAACTGAAGCGTTTTGCTGTGGTTTTGAGATCCCCTTCTGGATCTGAAAACCGTACAGCCTAAACGCTTATGGGAAAGTAGACAAATTGAAGTAGTGCACATTGTAACATTCAATACCTATCATGTGGCTGACAATGTGGCAACTGAATTTACAATATGCACTGTATTTAGCATCTTCTACTAATTCATGTATGTTTCATTTACCGTATTTTTTGCCCTATAAGACGCACCGGCCCATAAGAGGAGGACAATAAGAAAAAAAAAAAATTCATTACACCTCAGGTCAGACCACCAATGTTAATCAGACCTCAGCTGACAGCCCCCAATTTAAATGACCCCCAATAAGACCTCTGATAAGAGCCCCATGCCTCTCATCACCCCACATATCAGCCCTTATGCCTCCCATCAGCCCTTATGCCTTAAGCCCCCATTATGCCTCCAGCAGCCCTCATTATGCCTCTCAGCCCCCATTATGCCTCCAGCAACCCCCATTATGCCTCCAGCAGCCCCCATCATGTCTCTTAGTCCCCATTATGCCTCCAGCAGCCCCCATTATGCCTCCAGCGGCCCCCATTATGCCTCCAGTAGCCCTCTTTATGCCTCCAGCAGCACCCATTATGCCTCCAGCAGCCTCATGTTTAATAAAATAAAAAAACACTTACCTCTCCTGCTCCTGGACGCTGCCGCTCCTCACCATCCGCGATCCTCTTCCTCCTGCTGTTGGCTGTGATCTAACGCGCACAGCGTGAGGTCACAGAGCGCCTTCACGCTGTGCGCAGCTTTTACAGCCTACAGCCGAGGACCACGAAGCGGTGAGTACAAAGCCTTCACCACTTCCTGGTCCTCCGCTACTAATGAGCGCTTCCATAATGGAAGCGCTCATTAGTATTCGCCCCATAAGATGCAGGGGCACTTTCCCCCGTCTTATGGGACGAAAAATAAAGACTTTATAAAAACATACAGATCGATGTCTATGGGAAATAAAAACTCCTGATTACTGTAACCGACATAAGAAGGCAGAGGCGTAAGAAAAACGTATCGAATGTGCTTAAAAAATACTATGCCAATGCCGACTTAAAATTTGTCAAGCACAAAACTCAAAATCCTAGCACTGTATACAAAAAGAAACTGAATAAAATTGAATCTTCTAAAAAATCTGGAGCTGCAACAGCCGCAAACCACAGATCTGCAAAATACAACCACAGGCCTTGTGCACTCCGCATCACAGTGTGGTCCCGTTGACTTCAATGGGTCCATGATCCAAAAAATGTGGTGGAAGATAGGACTTGTCCTGTTTCTTGCGGCACGGAGGAATGCAGAAGCTCTTCTGTTTGCTTCTGGGTTCATACCCCAGCACTACAAAAGATAGGATCATGTGAATTTGGCTCACAGTAAGAGTGGCCTTTGTCAAAAATCCATGTTCTTACCCTAATTAATATTAAATTCAAAAAATGTTTTAATACTATTATATTTTTATATAGTGCGATTATCTTCCCAGTATTAGTCAATGTAAACAGAGATACATTTGACAGAATGACCATGGCACTTAAGGGCATACTAGTTCCAGATTAGAGTTATTTCTGATCCCAGCCTCTAGAGCAGGGTGCCAGCTGTGTAACAAAGCCGACACCGCAAGTGATGGCATGGAGACAGCTCCTGAGCCTTTGCCATCACTAGGCTGTAACAGTATGTTGGAGAACATTAACTACCTTCCTGCTGCAATGTACTGTTACACTATTATTAGTGAAAGAAGGGGTTAAAGAGAAGATGTCAGTAGGGTAAACCTAATGCCCTCACTGATCTCCATCACATATACACATCTCCATGTTCATACAGTCAGGTCCATAAATATTGGGACATCGACACAATTCTAAAATTGTTGGCTCTATACACCACCACAATGGATTTGAAATGAAACGAACAAGATGTGCTTTACCTGCAGACTGTCAGCTTTAATTTGAGGGTATTTACAACCAAATCAGGTGAACGGTGTAGGAATTTTGCATATGTGCCTCCCACTTCTTAAGGGCCCGAAAGTAATAGGACAGAATAATAATCATAAATCAAACTTTCACTTTTTAATA
The DNA here is from genome assembly GCF_014858855.1 of Bufo gargarizans. Classification (NCBI taxonomy): domain Eukaryota; kingdom Metazoa; phylum Chordata; class Amphibia; order Anura; family Bufonidae; genus Bufo; species Bufo gargarizans. Next base: position 654,510,014 of record NC_058080.1, read on the forward strand.
CTTCGTTGCAAATCCTTTGCAGTCAATTACAGCCTGAAGTCTGGAACGCATAAACATAACCAGACGCTGGGTTTCATCCCTGGTGATGCTCTGCCAGGCCTCTACTGCAACTGTCTTCAGTTCCTGCTTGTTCTTGGGGCATTTTCCCTTCAGTTTTGTCTTCAGCAAGTGAAATGCATGCTCAATCGGATTCAGGTCAGGTAATTGACTTTGCATAACATTCCACTTCTTTACCTTAAAAAACTCTTTGGTTGCTTTTGCAGTATGCTTTGGGTCGTTGTCCATCTGCACTGTGAAGCGCCGTCCAATGAGTTCTGAAGCATTTGGCTGAATATGAGCAGAAAATATTGCCCGAAACACTTCAGAATTCATCCTGCTGCTTTTGTCAGCAGTCACATCATCAATAAATACAAGAGAACCAGTTCCATTGGCAGCCATACATGTCCACGCCATGACACTACCACCACCATGCTTCACTGATGAGGTGGTATGCTTAGGATCATGAGCAGTTCCTTTCCTTCTCCATAATCTTCTTTTCCCATCACTCTGGTACAAGTTGATCTTGGTCTTATCTGTCCATAGGATGTTTGTTTTTAGATGTTGTTTGGCAAACTCTAATCTGGCCTTCCTGTTTTTGAGGCTCACCAATGGTTTACATCTTGTGGTGAACCCTCTGTATTCACTCTGGTGAAGTCTTCTCTTGATTGTTGACTTTGACACACATACACCTACCTCCTGGAGAGTGTTCTTGATCTGGCCAACTTGTGAAGTGTGTTTTCTTCACCAGGGAAAGAATTCGTCAGTCATCCACAACAGTTTTTTTCCGTGGTCTTCCGGGTCTTTTGGTGTTGCGGAGCTCTCTGGTGCTTTACTTCTTTTTAAGAATGTTCCAAACAGTTGTTTTGGCCACGCCTAATGTTTTTGCTAGAAATGATGAAAAATGGGCAGCACTCCGGTCTTGTGGTGAAAATTCAGTGATGTTTATTTACACCCCAAAGCAATGCAGCATTTCAGCTCTCTCAATGGAGCCTTTGTCAAGCTAGTGAATATAGTGCTCTCAACATTTAAATGGGTGAATCTCATCAATATGACATAATTACTCATTAGAGAAAAGTTTACAAATATAAGTATAAAACATGATTAAAAATTCATTACAGTGTATCAATACATATAGATCACAGTGGTGTTTACAAAGTGTACATGTTTACAGAAAAGTTGATCCCACATCCATCTGATGGGTTTGTTTTGTTTTTTCAGCCTAATGATGGCTTGCTTCACTGATAGTGACAGCTCTTTGGATCTCATCTTGAGAGTTGACAGCAAAAGATTCCAAATGCAAATGGAACACTTGAAATTAACTCTGGACCTTTTATATGCTCATTGTAATTGGGATATTGAGGGAATAACACACACCTGGCCATGGAACAGCTGAGAAGCCAATTGTCCCATTACTTTTGGTCCCTTAACAAGTGGGGGGCACATATGCAAACTGTTGTAATTCCTACACCGTTCACCTGATTTGGCTGTAAATACCCTCAAATTAAAGCTGACAGACTGCAGTTAAAGCACATCTTGTTCGTTTCATTTCAAATCCATTGTGGTGGTGTATAGAGCCAAAAATGTAAGAATTGTGTCGATGTCCCAATATTTCTGGACCTGAATGTATGTGCCCGCATTGCTGAGAAAAATGACCTTTTAAATATGCAAACGAGACTCTAGGAGCAATGGTGGCATTGCCATTACTCCTAAAGGCTCAGCCCTCTCTGCAGCTGCCATGTTCTCTGCACTTTGATTGACAGGACCAGGTGTGATGATGTTTTCAATGCCTGTCAAACTGGAGAAAGTGCAGCAGTTGCAGAGGGAGCAGAGCCTCTAGGTGTAATGGCAACGCCCCCCCATTGCCCCTAGAGGCTCATTTACATGTATTAAAACTTAATTTTTCTCAGCAATATGGGCACATATGAACATAGGACCAACACAGATGCCTTCAGTGGCCAAGTGCACATGTAACAGGTAAGCCAGTTTCACAGGTACAAATCTGCTGACAGATACCCTTTAGGATGCTCTATTTTGCACTAAAATTTGGGTGCAATTTGGGCATAAAGTCTGTCTCAAAGTAAACCAACCAATAGAGAAAAGTGTCTGACCCTGCACCATGTATAACAAAAAACCAATAGAGAAAAGTGTCTGAACCTGCACCATATATACACTGCCTGTCCAAATAAAAATTCGCCACCAAAAGAAAAAGGTCACACACTGTAATATTTCGTTGGACCACCTTTAGATTTAATTACGGCACGCATTCGCTGTGGCATTGTTTCGATAAGCTTCTGCAATGTCACAAGATTTATTTCCATCCAGTGTTGCATTAATTTTTCACCAAGATCTTGCATTGATTATGGTAGAGTCTGACTGCTGCGCAAACCCTTCTCCAGCACATCCCAAAGATTCTCAATGGGGTTAAGGTCTGGACTCTGTGGTGGCCAATCCATGTGTGAAAATGATGTCCCATGCTCCCTGAACCACTCTTTCACAATTTGAGCCTGATGAATCCTGGCATTGTCATCTTGGAATATGCCCAAGCCATCAGGGAAGAAAAAATCCATTGATGGAATAACCTGGTCATTCAGTATGTTCAGGTAGTCAGCTGACCTCATTCTTGGAGCACATACTGTTGCTGAACCTAGACCTGACCAACTGCAGCAACCCCAAATCATAGCACTGCCCCCACAGGCTTGTACAGTAGGCACTAGGCATGATGGGTGCTTCACTTCATCTGCCTCTCTTCTTACTCAGATGCGCCCATCACTCTGGAACAGGGTAAATATGGACTCATCAGACCACATGACCTTCTTCCATTGCTCCAGAGTCCAGTCTTTATGCTCCCTAGCAAATTGAAGCCTTTTTTTCTGGTTTACCTCACTGATTAGTGGTTTTCTTATGGCTACACAGCTGTTCAGTCCCAATCCCTTGAGTGCCCTTCGCATTGTGTGTGTGGAAATGCTCTTACTTTCACTATTAAACATAGCCCTGAGTTCTACAGTTTTTCTTCGATTTGATTTCACCAAACGTTTACGTAATTGCCGATCACGATCATTCAGGATTTTTTTTTTCCCACCACATTTCTTCCTCGAATACGATGGGTCCCCACTATCCTTCTAGTTTTTAATAATGCGTTGGACAGTTCTTAACCCAATTTTGGTAGTTTCTGCAATCTCCTTAGATGTTTTCTCTGCTTGATGCATGCCAATGATTTGACCCTTCTCAAACAGACTAACATCTTTTCCACGACCACGAGATGTGTCTTTCGACATGGTTGTTTAAGACATGAGAAGCAACTCATTGCACCAGTTGGGGTTAAATAACTTGTTGCCAGCTGAAAGATAATCGCCCATGCAGTAATTATCCAATAGGAGGCTCATAACTATTTGCTTAATTAAATCCAGGTGGTGACTTTTTTTGGACAGGCAGTGTATTATCCAGCCTGAGCCACTGTGATAAACCTTGTTCAGGTCTAGACAGCCAGTCTAAGCTCAAACCATCTTTAAGATTAGTAAATCTGGGCCTTTGTGCATTATTTAACAGCGAGTTTCCTGGTGAGAGATTCCCTTTAAGGGGGGGTGCAGCATCATGACCTATCCTCAGGACTCCCAGAACCACTGCTGATCAGCTGTTTGAAGAGGTAGTGGAACTCATGCGAGCTTGCAGAGGTGGTGCCTTGTAATTACAACTGCTTTTCCCATTTAAGTGAATGTGACAAGCAGTTATAATCACACTGTGCAGCCGCTACACAGAAGATGATGTGCAGGTAATTTTGAAGTGGAAGCAGTGCTTGCATGAGCTGATTGGTGGGGATTCTGGGAGTTGGACCCCCGCTGATCTGATAGATTGCCTATCCTGAGGATAGGTCATCAATATCTTAGCACTTCACAACCCCTTTAAGTGTTTTCCCTAAATGTTTTATTGTGGAAAAAGTCATTGAAGATGATGGGTCTATATAAATAAATAATATTCATAAAGTCATAATTTACAGGAATCTGTCCTGGTAACAGCATCTCTTTCAACTTAATGATTTTCCAGATCTTCTTTCTGTCTGAAATAACAGTGATATATTTTAAAGTGCACCACAACAGAGTCTAGCACTGCTATATATTGCTGCACTGAAGAGAGGCACGGAAATGCATGCCAGGAGCAATCACTTGGCCTAGCAGTGGAGCTGTAAAAATAGAAGGATTAAGACAAATGTATAAAGAGAGGAAATTTCAGACATTTGATTACTCAATGTTCAGACATGGTAGATTTGTAGAGGACATTTCTGCAACTCAAAAATCATCCTATACATCTGAGCGGAGTATGTACAGGTGTATGGATTTTTTGCAAGCTCTTATTGATGAATGGGCAGTCACAGAAATGTGTGCAAAACAATCTACAGTACCATGTATTAATATAATACCTCAAGACATGACAGATAAAATACATTTCTAAAAGACAAACAGACTCTTAGAGGACAGGAAACTGGTTTTGCTTTCAAAGAATACAGTCCTGGTGAGTCATTACATTACAGTAAATTACATTTACTCTTAGATTTTAAAATTCCATAATGTGCACTATATAGTAACCTGGAACATTATACAATATATACAGTGCAATGCAAAAGTTTGGGCATCACTGGTCAGAATTACTGTTACTGTGAGAACAGTTAAGCAAGTTGAATATGAAATGATGTCCAGCAGGCATAAAAAGTTAAAGATGAAACACACTTTTCAACATTTTAAGCAATGTCACTGTATTTTTTTGCTCTGTACAATTTTAGAGTAAAAAAGGGAAAAGAGTACCTTGCAAAAGTATGAGAACCTAAGGAGGTTTGAACACTCAGATAACTTAGACTGAGGTCTCAGACCTTAAATGGTCTATAATGGTTTAGGCTTCCTCACAATCATTATTAGGAAAGGCCAGGTGATGCATATTTTAAACTTTTATAAATACGCAGACTCCTCTAACCATATCCCAAAAAACAGCAGCTGCCCAACACTCTGAAAATGAAAATGGTTGAGGCCCACAAAGCAGAAGAAGGCTAAGGGCCGCTTCACACGAGCGGATGCCGTGCGTGGCATCCGCTCCGTGAAAGAGTGCCAAGACCCGCTGCAGACTGCAGAGGCACGGAGCAGTAACATGACTGTTAATGCTCCATGCCTCTCTGTGATCTTTTTACTACGAAATCACAGTGACAACTGTGATTTCGTAGTAAAGAGATCACAGAGAGGCACGGAGCATTAACAGTCATGTTACTGCTCCGTGCCTCTGCAGTCTGCAGCGGGTCTTGGCACTCTTTCACGGAGCGGATGCCACGCACGGCATCCGCTCGTGTGAAGCGGCCCTAAAGGAAAATAGTAAAGCGTTTTCAGGTTGCCATTTCCTCAGTTCAAAATGTACCGTATTTTCTGGCGTATAAGACGACTTTCTAACACTAGAAAATCTTTTTAAAAGTTAGGGGTCGTTTTATATGCTGGTATATTCTAACCCCCAGGCGTTCCCATGGTGACGGGGACGCTTGCCTGGGGGTTAGAATATACCATCCAATCTGAGTTTTCACGATCTCAGTGAATCAGCGCTCATCTCTTTACTAGGGTACCTTACTCTCAGCTCCGGTAACAAGCAGTGAGGGTGGCGCTCACTCACTGACGTCACGCACATCCTCCTCCCACTAGGCGGCGCAGGTGCGTGACATCAGTGAGTGAGCGCCGCCCGCACTGCCTGTTACCGGAGCTGAGAGTAAGATACCTAAGTAAAGAGATGAGTGCTGATTTAAAGTTATGGATTACAGTTAATAAAGGTATACTCTTCTGAGCGTCGGGGAGGGGGATCTGTGGATGGCACTGTTATGGGGAGGGGGATCTGTGGATGGCACTGTTATGGGGAGGGGGATCTGTGGATGGCAGTGTTTAGGGGGGATCTGTGGATGGCACTGTTTAGGGGGGGATCTGTGTAAGGCACTGTTATGGGGAGGGGGATCTGTGGATGGCACTGTCATGTGGGGGGGATCTGTGGATGGCATTGTTATGGGGAGGGGGATCTGTGGATGGCACTGTTTAGGGGGGGATCTGTGGATGGCACTGTTTAGGAGGGATCTGTGGATGACACTGTTACAGGGAGGGGGATCTGTGGATGACACTGTCATGGGGTGGATCCGTGGAGGACACATATAGCATAAGATGCTATATGGTGTCATCCACTGATCCCCCTCCCCATAACAATGCCATCCACAGATCCCCCTCCCCATAACAGTGCCATCCACAGATCCCCCTCCTCATAACAGTGCAATCCACAGATGCAAGTAAGTTCCCTGGACTGGAGAAGATCGTCTTGAAGACAGGGAGGGCTGGGCATTCAGGGTTAGTCCTATACGGTGGATGGCACTGTTTAGGGGGGGATCTGTGGATGGCACTGTTTAGGAGGGATCTGTGGATGACACTGTTATAGGGAGGGGGATCTGTGGGTGACACTGTCATGGGGTGGATCTGTGGAGGACACATATAGCATAAGATGCTATATGGTGTCATCCACTGATCCCCCTCCCCATAACAATGCCATCCACAGATCCCCCTCCCCATAACAGTGCCATCCACAGATCCCCCTCCTCATAACAGTGCAATCCACAGATGCAAGTAAGTTCTCTGGACTGGAGAAGATCGTCTTGAAGACAGGGAGGGCTGGGCATTCAGGGTTAGTCCTATACGGTGAGTATAGCCCAAACCCTATATTTTAAATGGAAAAGTTGGGGGTCGTCGTATATGCTCAGTCGTCTTATACGCCAGAAAATACGGTAATTAAGAAATGGCAGTTAACAGGAATAGTGGAGGTCAAGAGAAGGTTTGGAAGACCAAGAAAAAATTCAGAGCTTCCTGTAAGATTGCTAGAAAGGCTACTTTCTTCTGTTTAAGCCATTCTGTTGTTGATTTACTTCTATGCTTTGGGTCGTTGTCCTGTTGCACAACCCATCTTCTGTTGAGCTGTAGCTGGTGGACAGATGACCTTAGGTTCTCCTGCAAAATGTCTTGATAAACTTGGGAATTCATTTTTCCTTCGATGATAGCAATTCATCCAGGCCCTGACGCAGCAAAGCAGCCCCAAACCATGATGCCCCCACCACCATACTTCACAGTTGGGATGAGGTTTTGATGTTGGTGTGCTGTGTCTTATTTTCTCCCCACACACTGTTGTGTGTTTCTTTCAAACAACTCAACTTTGGTTTCATCTCTCCACAGAATACTTTGCCAGTACTGCTGTGGAACATCCAGGTGCTCTTGTGCAAACTGTAAACATGCAGTAATGTTTTTGTGGACAGCAGTGGCTTCCTCTGTGGTATCCTCCCATGAAATCCACTCTTGCTTTGTGTTTTACGTATCGTAGATTCGCTAACAGGGATGTTAGCATATGCCAGAGACTTTTGTAAGTCTTTAGTTGACACTCTAGGATTTTTCTTCACCTCATTGAGCAGTCTGCGCTGTGCTCTTGCAGTCATCTTTACAGGACGGCCACTCCTAGGGAGAGTAGCAGCAGTGCTGAACTTTCTCCATTTATAGACAATTTGTCTTACCATGGACTGATGAACAGCAAGGCTTTTGGAGATACTTTTATAACCCTTTCCAGCTTTATGCAAGTCAACAATTCTTAATCGTAGGTCTTCTGTGAGCTCTTTTGTGCGAGGCATCATTCACATCAGGCAATGCTTCTTGTGAAAAGCAACCCCAGAACTGGTGTGTGTTTTTTATAGGGCAGGGCAGCTGTAACCAACACCTCCAATCTCATCTCATTCATTGGACTCCAGTTTGCCGACACCTCACTCCAATTAGCTCTTGGAGATGTCATTAGTCTAGGGGTTCACATACTTTTTCCACCTGCACTGTGAATGTTTACATGGTGTGTTCAATAAAAACATGGTAACATTTAATTATTTGTGTGTTATTAGTTTAAGCAGACTGTGATTGTCTATTGTTGTGACTTAGATGAAGATCAGATTACATATTATGACCAATTTGTGCAGAAATCCATATCATTCCAAAGGGTTCACATACGTTTTCTTGCAACTTTAGCACAGTTCAAGCCTAGTTAAGTAGTTGTTGAGTGTTTGGAGGAAGAAGGAGATGGAGCAAGGGAGAAGGAGAGGACCCCTCTCCTCTCAGCTCTCTCTTGGGGTCCACGGCCCAGAGGAGCCAAATTATATCTCAGTGTCAAGCCAGGAAAATAGGGTGAGGTGAAGTCTGTATTCTACCATCTACTCTTCTGGAGTGTCAAGTGGATTTTGTTAAGTTCATTGTGGAAAAGACAAAGGAAGGACAAAGCCATTATTCTAGGCTCTAGGCATCTTTGTATCTAGGTGAAGGATTTATTAGCTTCAGGCAGCCTCACCGTTATTTAAAGTACATATAAGATTTCTGTTGCCTCACTTGCGTGAAAAAAATTTGAGAGATAAATTACAAAGTACACCACCCGGGGAGGTGAAAACCGGAGAGCAGGTTTACCATGTTAATTTAATATACAATAAAAATTGCTGACAGCCTCTCCTCTTAACAAATCGCCAGGACCGGATGGCATACACCCCCGTATCTTAGGGGAATTAAGTAATGTCATAGCCAGACCCTTATTTCTGATATTTGCAGATTCTATATTGACAGGGAATGTCCCACAGGATTGGCGCATGGCAAATGTGGTGCTAATATTCAAAAAGGGTCCAAAAACAGAGCCTGGAAACTATAGACCGGTAAGTTTAACATCTGTTGTGGGTAAACTGTTTGAAGGTTTTCTGAGGGATGCTATGTTAGAGCATCTCAACGGAAATAAGCAAATAGCGCCATATCAGCATGGCTTCGTGAGGGATCGGTCATGTCAAACTAATTTAATCAGTTTCTATGAGGAGGTAAGTTCTAGACTTCACAGCGGCGAATCAATGGATGTCGTGTATCTGGACTTCTCCAAAGCGTTTTACACTGTAGCACATAAAAGGTTAGTATATAAAATGAGAATGCTCGGACTGGGAGAAAACGTTTGTAAGTGAGTAAGTAACTGGCTCAATGATAGAAAACAGAGGGTGGTTATTAACGGTACATACTCAGATTGGGTCACTGTCACTAGTGGAATACCTCAGGGGTCAGTATTGGGCCCTATTCTCTTCAATATATTTATTAATGATCTTGTAGAAGGCTTGCATAGTAAAGTATCAATTTTCGCAGATGACACTAAACTGTGTAAAGTAATTAATACTGAAGAGGACAGTATACTACTACAGAGGGATCTGGATAGATTGCAGGCTTGGGCAGATAAGTGGCAGATGAGGTTTAACACTGACAAATGTAAAGTTATGCACATGGGAAGGAATAATGCAAGTCACCCGTACATACTAAATGGTAAAAGACTCGGTAACACTGACATGGAAAAGGATCTAGGAATTTTAATAAACAGCAAACTAAGCTGCAAAAACCAGTGTCAGGCAGCTGCTGCCAAGGTCAATAAGATAATGGGTTGCATCAAAAGGGGTATAGATGCCCGTGATGAGAACATAGTCCTACCACTTTACAAATCATTAGTCAGACCACACATGGAGTACTGTGTACAGTTCTGGGCTCCAGTGAACAAGGCAGACATAGCAGAGCTGGAGAGGGTCCAGAGAAGGGCAACTAAAGTAATAACTGGAATGGGGCAACTACAGTACCCTGAAAGATTATCAAAATTACGGTTTTTCACTTTAGAAAAAAGACGACTGAGGGGAGATCTAATTACTATGTATAAATATATCAGGGGTCAGTACAGAGATCTATCCTATCATCTGTTTATCCCCAGGACTGTGACTGTGAGGAGGGGACATCCTCTGCGACTAGAGGAAAGAAGGTTTGTACACAAACATAGAAGAGGATTCTTTACGGTAAGAGCAGTGAGACTATGGAACTCTCTGCCTGAGGAGGTGGTGATGGTGAGTTCACTAAAAGAGTTCAAGAGGGGCCTGAATGTATTTCTGGAGTGTAATAATATTACAGGCTATAGCTACTAGAGAGGGATCGTTGATCCAGAAAGTTATTCTGATTGCCTGATTGGAGTCGGGAAGGAATTTTTTATTCCCCTAAAGTGAGGAAAATTGGCTTCTACCTCACATTTTTTTTTTTTTTGCCTTCCTCTGGATCAACTTGCAGGATGACAGGCCGAACTGGATGGACAAATGTCTTTTTTCGGCCTTATGTACTATGTTACTATGAAACAAGGGAGTTTGTTAGTCGGAACACGGATGTGTTCTCAGACCTCCCTAGACGCACTTCCGTAATCCAACATGAAATTGTCACTGAGCCTCAGGCTAAAGTCCGGTTAAAGCCATACAGGGTACCCGAGGCTCGGCGAAAAGCCATCTCGGAGGAAGTGCAGCTCATGTTGAAGCTCAACGTCATTGAGGAGTCTAAAAGTGAGTGGGCCAGTCCTATAGTCTTAATTCCCAAGCTAGATGGGATGTTACGATTTTGTAACGATTTTCGGAAATTAAACGAAATATCTAAGTTCGATGCATATCCCATGCCTCGGGTAGATGAAATTATTGAGAGGTTAGGCCAAGCCAGGTAATTTTCTGTTTTGGACCTCACCAAAGGGTACCTGCAGATACCCTTGATGGAGGCTGCCAAAGAGAAAACTGCCTTCAATACACCAGAGGGGCTGTACCAGTATAAGGTGTTACCCTTTGGCCTGCATGGCGCCCCCGCCACTTTCCAACATCTAATGGATATTATACTTCGTTCACATCAGCGGTACGCCTCGGCTCACCTGGACGATATTATCATTCACAGTACAGACTGGGAAATTCATCTGCCCAAAGAACAGGCCATAGTGAACTCCTTCGAAAGGCGGGACTAACAGCTAACCCAAAGAAATGTGCGATAGGGTTAGAGGAGACTAAGTACCTGGGGTATGTCATTGGGCGCGGAGTCATTAAACCCCAAGTAAGCAAAATAGAGGCGATACAGAATTGGCCCCGAACTGCCATCTCTAGACATGTAAAGTCGTTCCTGGGAAAGGTGGGCTATTACATGAGGTTTGTCCCCCATTTTGCCACTTTAGCAGCTCCGTTGACAGGGCTCTTAAAGGGATGGAAGTCCGTGATAGTCTGCTGGAATGACCAGGCAGTAGAGGCTTTCTCCACTTTGAAGTCGGCCCTGTGTGGGTCCCCGGTTTTGGTGACGCCCGAGGGAATTTGTGGTACAGACTGATGCCTCCGAAGTAGGCCTCGGTGGGGTAATGTCTCAGGAAGTCAACGGGGAGGAGCATCCCGTTGTCTTCCTCAGTCGTAAGCTCACTCCAGTGGAGACCCGGTACAGTATAGTGGAGAGAGTGTGCCTGGCCATCAAGTGGGCACTTGAGTCTCTCCGCTATTATCTGTTGGGGAGGAAATTCCGTCTGGTGACTGATCACTCCCCTTTTTAAGTGGATGAGCCAGGCCAAAGAGAGGAATGCTCGGGTCTCTGCAAATCTTTAAGTTCACAGTAGAACACAGGGCAGTCCGGTTACAGGGAAACGCGGATGCCCTGTCCCGAGTACACTGTCTGGCGTGTGTTCACCCCCTCAGGGTTGAACAAAGGGGGGAGGTATGTAGGATGGCGCAAGGGTTCGTCATTGACGGAAGGTACGTGTCACCAAGGTTCTTGGCCTGGCGGAGATAAGAACCGGTAATTTTGAGTGTCAGCGGCAGCTAGTGCTCGCTGACACTGTTTTACTTACTGTGGCTGTAAAGCCAATCCGGGCCGGTTCTTATTGGGAGCAGCCAAAGAGCAGGGTGGGTGGCCGTTCCCCACGTTCAGGCCAGGTTTTGGGCTGGGTTTAAAAACCCAGCCAGCAGCTCAGCTGGGTGTGGAATGTATCCTCCACCTGACAGTGGAGCTGGGTCAGGCTCTGTTTTGGGACCTAAACATTTGGTACCGTGCTGGAGTGACACTGCTGGGAATCAGGCGTCCTAAAGCCTGCTGTGGACGGCTGTGGACTGCTGTAGACAAATCAGCCTGCCAGGTGACATCTTTGTTCTGTGGACTTTGTGCGGTGTGAATTAACACCAGGACTCTGCAAAGTGTTTGTGTTACTTTTTTCCTTTAGTGTGAATAAACACAGAACTTTTTGCTTTACTACTGTGTTCTTGTCTCTGTACTGCGACCCCTTACCCTGCCTACCAGAGCAAATCCCTACAATATATACAAAAATATAAGAATATAAGAAAATAAATAAGAAATTTACGCAACATTTTCTTTCAAGTGCCGTGGTCTTCCTATTAACATTGGTATTATACTTACCACTGAGCACCGTTCACACCAAATGAGGAGTGCTGTTCAACTCTTACCGACAAACAGTGAAAGACTTAGCAGCTTCTGTCAGGGGTAATGAACAGAATTTCAGCAATTACAGAATCTTAGAAGCCACCAGGTTTTTTGGCGGGGATCCTCCAGCCTGCTGCAATGTAACTGCTTTTCCATTAGCTACCTCTGACTATGGTTCTGATTTGACTACAAGTTATACCTTTTTGTCTCACCTTATTCCATGGCTATGAAGAGCAGTGGATAGTCCATAATTACCAACAGAGGGAAGTAGACTAAGGCGGTCTATATATTTTTTGGGAGCTCTAGTAATTAACTATTATCGGATTGTTGAGGAAATGTTTGGTTTCTCTTTAGCACCACCATGGGTGAAATTGTAAAGGGCAGTGGGTGTGGACCCACTGTAGCAACTAACTGGTTTGACTTTGGGTTAACCTTAAGGGTGTTATCAAGGCGATTCCCTGGTTTTAACACTAAAACCCCTATACAGGGATGTGGCCTTTGCTGCAGGGGACCAATCAGGCTGCTACCTCTTGGAATAGTCTATCACCTATAAATGCTTCAAGAAGCTACCACACAAGAAGTTATCAAACAATAAATTCTTTATTAGATATCCATCAGCAGTATATCATAAAAACATATATGCGAAAGCAGTAATCATGGAAAGACGATAGTATTGACAAACATTTATATAAAAACAGAGAAAAGACTCCAGACCAAATAAGGGACTAGTACCCCCCCAGAAGAATACCCGCAGTTATAACAGAGTCTGCTATAACTGCGGGTATTCTTCTGGCGGGGTACTAGTCCCTTATTTGGTCTGGAGTCTTTTCTCTGTTTTTATATAAATGTTTGTCAATACTATCGTCTTTCCATAATTACTGCTTTCGCATATATGTTTTTATGATATACTGCTGATGGATATCTAATAAAGAATTCAATGTTTGATAACTTCTTGTGTGGTAGCTTCTTGAAGCATTTATAGGTGATATACGAATAACTCCACGTGAGATATTTATGATAGTAACTTTTTTTGGTGTTTTGCTCTTGGAATAGTCCCGGTGTAGTTGGAGGTTGACCAATTGGGGTCAGAGATACCAGTGCATTGCACAAAGGGGTCAGGCAATATTCTTAGTTGGTAAACCAGCAGAGGTCAGGGCAGGCAGCAGAATATTAGAGTTGGTAACAGGCAGAGGTTCAGTACATGGGCAGACAATCAGTATAGCACACCTTCTCTGGTGAACTAGGAACCTAAGCTCAGGCAACAAGGGAGAGAGCAGGCCAGCATTTATAGCAGAAGATGTTAACAATTAGAAGCAGCTGTGCAAACTGCACACAGAGCAAGGAGAGGAGGAGGGTGGTGGTGACAGCAAAAATGGGAGTACTAGTAGATAAATGAATAATGTTCCTAATAGGAACATTCAGGGCAGCAACAGACATGGGTCGCCAGTGTAACAGAAATTATATATTACACAGGTCTGATTGAGATCATTAGGGACCCCTCGTCTATGAAAGGAGAATTTCCCTTATCAGGAACTTGAAAATTATTTTTTCCAAACTGGACAGACCCTTCAAAGTAACCTTGTTGGTGAATACTATACCATATATTGTTAAGAAAGACTTGGATACTGAATACAAGACTAAACTGAACTTTAAAATGAAAACTTGTAGGTCGGGTCCTCAGAGGAATTTTAGGGAATTTTAAAACCGCATCAAAAAACATATGAACTTGTGTCCATTGGGACAAAAACACACAAAAACATGCACAAAATCTTGAGGATGCCAAAACAGTTAAATATACAGATTCATGTTCCTTTTAGTTCCCCTGGACTGCTTTCAGGGCTTCCCCTCAATATCATATCTGGTTAGGAGATGGTCCACCATGCTAAATTCAGGTACTATATTATTTAGTCCACAACCAATAACCTTTCACAATGACAGATATTTAAATGTATGCAGTTTTTTTTTATTAGCTCAGATGTGTTCCTGCTTACTCCCTGTGATGTGTCTGTGTCTTTTTCCCCCCAGTCCCTTGAGTATTTTCACAAGGTCATACGACAGGTAGAGGTTGTATCTGTGAACATATATGCTTATGCGCTCTGTGGGGTTTTGCTCTGGTAGACAGGCTAGCGGACTCAGCATAGAGGCAATCACAAAGTCTTTAAATTAAACAGTTCGCTGTTTATTCACACATAATGAAACACAAAATGACCATTCACAGTCTTGGTGTTTGTTCACACCATACAATGTCCATAGAACAAAACCTTCACCCATTTTAGCAGTGTTCCCCCAGCCGTCCACAGCAGGTTTTAGGTTTCCAGAATGTGGCTTTCAAGCCTTTAGCATGGCACCAATTCACAGATCCCAAAACAGAGTCTCCACAGCTTCCCTGTCAGATGGAGGATCATCCACACCCAGCTGAGACTGCTAGCTGGGTTTTTATATAGGCCATAAAGACCCGGCCTGGAGCATGGGGAGCAGCCACCCACCAAGCACTTTGGCCACTCTCAGTAAGAGCTGGCCCGAATTGGCTTTACTAACAGCCATACTAACAAGAACCAGTGTCAATCAGCACTAGCTGCCGCTGACACTTAAAACTACTGGCTCTTACCTAACCAAGGCCAGGAACCGCGGTAACACATACCTTCCATCAATGACGGCCCCTTGCGCCTTCCTACAACTCCTAAGTGGATACTTGAAATTTGTCTTTTTTTACTTCAATTAAACCTGATTTAACCAAAAATGAATAAAAAAAAGCTGTGGTTTTCTAAACTTGTGAAGGCTTTCCATTAAAGAGGAACAAATCACTTGAGATTCAGTTCGGTTCAGGTTCGCTGACTTTTTAAAAAATTTCAGTTTGGACCAGTGGCGTGCCCAGAGGGGGTGCCGTCTCTCATTGGGTGCCAGAGCCTAGAAGCAATAAACGCTTCCATCAATATAGATGTGGTCCTGTCACTCAGCTCTCTGCACTCTGTCTCTCCTGCACTGAATGGAGAAGCAGGAAGACTTCTCCCGTGCCACCATTCAGCCTGCAGGCACAGATCGCGCTGCCGGCGTATGGGCAGAGCCTGCAGCTCAGAAATCTGCATAAGCTCCGCCCACACCGTGCTGCAGACTGATCTGTGTCTGTAGGGGAGAGAGGACTGTGAGCTTCAGGAACGGGACAAGGTGAGTAGGTACTGTGTTTTATTTTTTTATTTAACAGAAGGCATTTCTACCATGGTGGGAGCACAGAGGGCAAAATTACTACAAAGGGGGCACAGAGGGCATTATTACTACTATAAAGGGGGCACAGAGCGCATTATTACTACTACAAAGGGGGCACAGATGGCATTATTACCACAAAGGGAGCACAGAGGGCATTACTACTACAAAGGGGGCACAGAGGGCAATACTACTACAAAGGGGCACAGAGGGCAATACTACTACAAAGGAGCACAGAGGGCAATACTAGTATTAGGGGAGCACAATGGGCATTACTACTATGGAGGGGGCACGATGGGCATTACTACTATAAATGGTATACGATGGGCATTATAACTATGAAGTGGGCACAATGGGCATTACTATGAAGGAGGTACAGTCGGCATTATTACTATGAAGGGGGCACAATGGGCATTACTACTATTAAGGGGGCACAATGGGCATTACTACTATGAAGGTGCACAATGGGCATTACTACTATGAAAGAGCATTACTCTTGTAAAGTGGGTGGGCATAACTGTTACAGGGCACTGAGTGGGCATTATTACTATGAAGGGGCAAAGAAGGCATTATTACTGTTATGGGGGCACAGTTAGGGCATAACTGCTCTGAAGGGGCACAGAGAGGGCATTACAACTGTGAAGGGGGCACAGATAGGGCATTACTACTTTGAAATGGTCACAGAGAGGGTATAACTACTGTGAGGGAGGCACAAAGAGGGCATTACAACTGTGAAGGGGGCACAATGAAGGGATAAGTACTTTAAAGGAGCACATTGTGGGCATAACTACTGTGAAAGTTGTACAGTGAAGGCATAACTATCTTGAAGGGGCACAATATGGGCATAACTACCATGAGAGGGCACATATCTGGACAAAACTACTGTGTACAATTTTTTAAAAGTATTGGTGGGGGGTGCCAGAGAAAGGACCCGCCCCGGGTTGCCAAACACCCTAGGCACGCCACTGGTTTGGGCCGAACCGAAGTTAGTCTAATTGCCCTAAATATTGGTATATAACCCACTCTAGCATCCTAGGATTCATAATTTTTAGGAAATCTTTTTATCTCTTTTCGTTTATTTTTTATGATTTTTTTATTTTCCCTCTGCAATTATCAAGCTCCCAAACGCAATGACAGCAATAGTAGATGATGTCTGAGTGACAGTGACATACATAGCTAGGGGTAACTGCATGTTTGACAGCGTTAATATACAACATGTTTAAAAACACACTGCCCTGGCAGGTGTTATGCTTTTTCATATTTCAAAGCATCCAAAAATGATCCCATATTGGGGCAGATGATGTTTAAACACACTCAGTGTTATGGGAAGACAAAAAAAAATAATTAAGAAGTGGCTTGGGGGACCAAACGTCCAAAAATTATGCCTTGACAGGGTCAGAATGTAAGCCCATATGACACACACACAAAGTGTTGATTGTCAGAAGAAAAAGTGGCTTGTTGCGAACAAACCTAAACAAATTGTCCCTTTTAATTGGGAGCAGCAGCACTGCAGTGTGGAAGTGGAAAAGGTATCATACTTTTGAAAATCGCAAAGAGGGACAATATGTGCGGCGCGCAGACAGCAGCATGATGGAGGTAGCAGCAGCCTTACGAAAGATGATGGTTGGCAGGCCTCGCAATGGCATGATAGAGGTTGTGGCATGATGGAGGCAGCTGCAGAAGCCATACAGAACATGATGGTTGGCAGGTCGCAGCAGTGGCATGATGGTGGCAGTGACATGATGGAAGCAGCAGCAGCCATATAGAACATGATGATTGGCAGGTCTGATGGCACAATCAGCACAATCGTCATCAGAGTCCTCACCTTCCCTGACACTTTTATTAGACTGTGAGATACCAGTGTGGGCTCCTGGGACCCCCTCCCCTGCTCTGCGTTTTCCCTGACTGCCTGTCATGCTTTGGTGTGGAAGGCAAACACCACACCGAGCAAAGTAAGGAAAGGGGGAACAGGGAATCAGGCCTGAGAACTAGGAAAGGAAAATGGACACCTCCTAGTGAAAACCCTAACCAAAATCCTGACTGACTACCAGTATGAACAGACCCCAAAGGTAGGTGAGTTCATACGAAGAAATACCTAGAGTCCTATCAAGCCCTATAGGACCCTGGTACTAATGGCAGGGACGAGACTACCTGTTTGTCACAGATGATGTTGCAGATAGCTGGAAGTTATGAATAAACGTCCGACTGGCTTGATCCCAAACTAAGAAGCATATAGGTGACGCCTATAAAACCCTAAGAGCTCACCCTGACTGCTAAGCACATACAAGGGTCTCAAAGGTAGACGATTGCATGCCCCCGTATCTAAGACTGTTTGACACCTGAAAACCCTATAATAGTGAGGGGACACGACCACCGGCTCCCTGCACTTCATACGGAGGGAGTCAGGGTCACCTAGAATCAAGCAAGCAAGGAAACACAATACATGAAAGGACTTATCTGAACAAGCAGCAGCAGAAGTCTCCAGTAGTGAACACTTCTATCCAGGAAGTAGTATAAACCGCAAAGTGAGGCAGTATGGGAGGGAATATAAAGGAAAGAGGATTAGTCTAAATACGTGACACCTGGAAGAAGAAAAATGAGATGAGAAAGTGAAACCAAAACAAAGAACATCATGCAATAGGTAGAGAAGGATGTCTGTCAGACCTTCTCACAGAAGTGGCGGTGACAGTACCCCTCCCTCTACGGGTGGACTCCGGACACTCAGAACTTACCTTTTCAGGATGAGACCTATGGAAAGTCTTGATGAGACGAGTGGCCTTGATGTCCGCCACTGGGACCCACATCCTCTCCTCAGGACCATAACCCTCCCAATAAACAAGGTATTGGAGAGAACCGCGGACAATGTGAGAATCCACAATCCTAGAGGTCTGGAATTCAAGATTACCATCAACAAAAATCGGAGGAGGAGGCAAAGAGAAGGGTATAGTGGGTTGGACATAAGGTTTTAATAGGGACCTGTGAAAAACATTATGGATCTTTCAAGTCTGAGGAAGATCAAGACGGAAGGCAACGGGATTGATGACGGACAAGATCTTGTAAGGCCCAATAAACTTAGGACCCAACTTCCAGGAGGGAACCTTCAGTTTTATATTCTTTGTAGACAACCACACCAGATCACCCACATTCAGGTCCGGACCAGTCACATGTCTCTTATCCGCCACACGCTTATATCTCTCACTCATCCTCTTCAGGTTACCCTGAATCTTTTGCCAAATAAATGACAAAGACGAGGAAAATCCCTCCTCATCAGGTAAACCAGAAGACCCCTCTCCGGAGAATGTCCCAAACTGTGGATGGAACCCATATGCACCAAAAAATGGTGACTTATCAGAGGACTCCTGGCGTCGGTTATTTAAAGCAAGCTCAGCAAGGGACAAAAAAGAATACCAATCCTCCTGATTCTCCACCACAAAACAGCGCAGATATGTCTCCAGATTCTGATTGACGCATTAGTTCTGACCATTCGACTGCGGATGAAAAGCAGAAGAAAATGACAACTGAATCCTCAAGCGAGAACAGAAAGCCTTCCAGAATCTGGAAACAAATTGCGTGCCCCTATCAGAAACAATGTTTGAAAGAATGTAATGCAATTTAACAATGTGATCAACAAACGCTTGCGCCAATGTCTTAGCATTGGGTAACCCAGGAAAGGGAATGAAATGCGCCATTTTGCTAAAACTAACAAAAATGCGCCATTTTTCTTTCCACTACCACTAGAATCACAGTCTTCCCCGAGGAACGAGGCAGGTCCGCAATGAAGTCCATGGACAGATGCGTCCAAGGACGGGAAGGAATGGGTAACGGGAGGAGATAACCCGATGGCCGTGAATGAGGAACCTTGGCACGAGCGCAGGTCTCGCAGGCTGCCACAAAACCCTCAACCGTCTTATGAAGAGACGGCCACCAGAATTTCCGAGCAATGAGATCTACTGTGGCTCTACTCCCCAGGTGCCCAGCAAGGACAGTATCGTGGTGCTCCTTAAAAACCTTGTGTTGTAAAGCGAGAGGCACAAACGACCTCCCAGGAGGACAAAGATCAGGAGCCTCTGCCTGGGCTGCCTGAACCTCTGCCTCCAAATCAGGATATAGAGCAGAGACGACCACCCCTTCAGCCAAATTGGGACCCGCGTCTTCAAAGTTCCCCCCTCCCGGAAATCAACGTGACAGGGCATCCGCCTTCACATTTTTAACCCCAGGGTGGAACGTGACAACAAAATTAAACCTAGAAAAAACAAAGACCATCTGGCCTGTCTCGGGTTCAGATGCTTGGCTGATTCCAAGTAGGCCAGATTCTTATAGTCGGTAAACGCGGTAATAGGGTGTCTGGCTCCCTCTAACCAATGGCGCCATTCCTCAAAAGCTAATTTGATGGCCAACAACTCCCTATCTCCCACATCGTAATTTCTCTCTGCAGAAGACAGTTTCCTTGAGAAAAAGGCACGCGGTCACCATTTGGCAGGAGAGGGACCCTGAGATAAGACCGCACCCACACCCACCTCAGAAGCGTCCACCTCAACAATAAAAGGTAGAGAGACATCAGGTTGTACCAAAATGGGAGCGGAAGCAAAACTCTCTTTGATACTAGAAAAGGCCTTAAGCGCATCTACTGACCAGGAGGAAAAATCTACCCCCTTTTTAGTCATATCACTGAGTGGCTTAACAACAGAGGAATAACTCAAAATGAACATTCTGTAATAATTGGCAAAACCCAAAAAACGCATCAGCGCATTCTTATTTTCAGGAAGCTCCCAATCAAGCACAGCACGGACCTTCTCAGGGTCCATGCGAAAACCAGAAGCAGAGAGAAGAAAACCAAGAAATTGAATCTCCGGAACCGCAAACACAAATTTTTCCAGTTTAGCGTACAATTTATTCTCCTGCAGAATGAGCAAGACCTGACTAGGTGGTCCTTATGAGTTTTGAAATCAGGAGAAAAAATCTAAATGTCATCTAGATACACCAGTACAAATTTCCCTATTAAATGATAAAAAATGCTGTTCACAAAATGTTGGAAGACGGCCAGAGCAGTAATCAAACCAAAGGGCTTAACCAAATTCTCGAAATGACCCTCAGGGATATTGAAGGCCGTCTTCCATTTGTCCCCTTCCCTGACCCCCCCCAAAAAAACAACTGCAGCAACAGGTGACTTCGAGGGTCGGATGTGTGTCCAAGGCTCTCAGAGATATAAGTACACATAGCAACTCTTTCAGGTTGGGAGAGATTGTATCAACGTGATTTTGGCGCTTGGCATCTGGGATGAGATTAATAGGGCAATGGTACTCTCAGTGAGGGGGCAGCTCCTGGACACCACTCTCGGAAAACACATCCGAAAATGTAGAGAGAAAAGATGGTACAGTCTTGGTAGAAACCTCTGAAAGAGACGCCGTGAGGCAATTCTCTCTGCAAAAGTCACTCCAACCATTTATTTGCCTTGCTTGCCAATCAATGGTGGGTTATGTTTAGTGAGCCAGGGTAGCCCCAACACTAGAGGAGTAGGTAATCCGCTTAGGATGAAACATGACATATCCTCAACATGAGCATCACCCACAGTCAAACGGATATTGTGAACTATGCCCTTTAACGATCTTTGAGAAAGTGGAGCTGAATCGATAGCAAAAACAGGTATATCCTTTTCCAAAGTGCATACCTGGAAACCATGCGTTATAGCAAATTGATTGTCAATGAGATTGACAGCTGCTCCACTATCTACAAAAATCTCACAAACAATGTTCTTGCTGTCTAGCGCCACCCTGGCAGGTAGGAGAAAACGGGAACTACAAGCAAACGGCAAACCTTCAATTTCCGCATCAACCTTGCCAATAGTAGCAAATGGAAAGTTTTTAGAGGTTTTTTTTTATTTTTGTTTCTTTTTTATTACCCTCAGAAAACTCCTCGAATCTCCTAGAGGGGTAAACATTAGCCAAATGATTTATACCCCCATAACAGAAACAAACCCTCCTCTGAGAGCTGAATCCTCTACTATCAGAGGCAAGCAAACCCAGCTGCATGGCCTCCTGCTCAGAGGGGATTGAGAGAGACTGAGACCCCTGCATCCTGAATGAGACAGCCCCACTGTCCTTGGGCTAAATATGACAGGAAGGAGTGGTCTCTCCTCTCTCTCTAAGACGCCTGTCAATACGAACAGCTAGAGACATGGCAGACTCCAACAAGGCAGGTCTTTCATGAAAAGCAAATGCATCTTTCAATCCCTCCGAAAGACCATGGCAAAATTGACTTCGGAGTGCAGCATCGTTCCAACCAGTATCAGCTGCCCATCTCCGAAAATCAGAACAATATATCTCTGCGGACTGTTTACCCTGGCATAAAAGACGCAGTTTAGATTTAGCCAGAGCAATACGATCCGGGTCATCATATATCTGCCCCAGGGCTACAAAAAATTAATCCACTGATCGGAGGGGCCGTGCCCCCACCAGCAACGATAAGGCCCAAGACTTAGTGTTATCCCTGAGCTGCGAGATGATGATCCCCACCCTCTGCTCCTCATCACCAGAGGAATGGGGAAGTAGGCGAAAAAGGAGTTTGCAAGCCTCTCTAAAGCGAACAAAATTCTCACTACCCCCGGAGAACGTATCCAGAAGCGAGATCTTAGGCTCGGAACAAACTCCATGAACGCAAGCAGAACCGGTCACCTGAAACTGAGACACAGCTTTACGGAGATCTGCTACCTCCAGTGAAAGACCTTGCATGCGGTCAATCAAGGCTGAAACCGGATCCATGCTTAAGACAGTAATGGCGGTTTATAATGTCACGGATGATGTTGCAGATAGCTGGAAGTTATGAATAAACGTCCGACTGGCTTGATCCCAAACTAATGAGCATATAGGTGACCCCTATAAAACCCTAAGAGCTCCCCCTGACTGCTAAGCACATACAAGGATCTCAAAGGTAGACGATTGTATGCCCCCATACCTAATGCTGTTTGACACCTAAAAACCCTATAATAGTGAGGGGACACGACCACTGGCTCCCTGCACTTCGTACGGAGGGAGTCAGGGTCACCTAGAATCAAGCAAGCAAGGAAACACAATACATGAAAGGACTTATCTGAACAAGCAGCAGCAGAAGTCTCCAGCAGTGAACACTTCAATCCAGGAAGTAGTATAAAACGCAAAGTGAGGCAGTATGGGAGGGAATATAAAGAAAAGAGGATTAGTCTAAGTAGGTGACACCTGGGAGAAGGAAATGAGATGAGAAAGTGAAACCAAAACAAAGAACATCAAGCAAGAGGTAGAGAAGGATGTCTGTCAGACCTTCTCACAGAAGTGGCGGTGACACTGTTCCCCCAAAAGGAAGGACAAACAGGAGTCTCCTTCAGGCCTAATACAAACAATAGGGAAATGCATCACACAGAACCCAAACAAAATACAAAAGGGAAAGGAAAAACTTTACTGCAAAAGAGCAGTGGAAGCACCAGGAACTCAGCCGAGATCCAACTACAATCTATCCAAAAGGTCCAAACAGAAGCTATAAATCGCCCCGCATTGTGGGAGAAGCAACTATAAATAGAGAAGGTTAAATGACCCTAATAGCCACACCTGGGGAAAGAAGGTGTGGCAAGCACCACAAACAACACAGACGTCATTTGATCCAAATGGAAAACATGTCAGATCAAACTACGTGTTGCCAGTCTCACCGATCTCCTGCCACCTGTCTCGGGATTTACCACCATCATCAACACAGCTATGCATAGGGCCCCCAACCTCCTCCTCAGGGCATGCCAAACAGTCACGGCTCTGACACAAGATGTCAACAGGGAGACTCTCTTGACTATCTGCTGTTGGACATGATGGGGTTTATTTTTTTTGCCACTTCTTAGAAAAAAGAAAGGTGCCCCACTAGGAGGAGTAAGTGAAGACTGAGAACGGCTCCAATAAAAGCCTTCTCTGGGGCAGCAAGGGGGACGAGCAGGAGCAACGTTGGGACCCCTGGCTCTGCAGACTCCAAAGTCACCTCCTGTCACGGATGATGTTGCAGATAGCTGGAAGTTATAAATAAAACGTCCGACTGGCTTGATCCCAAACTAAGGAGCATATAGGTGACCCCTATAAAACCCTAAGAGCTCACCCTGACTGGGTCTCAAAAGGTAGACGATTGTATGCCCACGTACCTAAGACTGTGTGACACATAAAAACCCTATAATAGTGAGGGGACACGACCACCGGCTCCCTGCACTTCATACGGAGGGAGTCAGGGTCACCTAGAATCAAGCCAGCATGGAAACACAATACATGAAAGGACTTATCTAAACAAACAGCAGCAAAAGCCTCCAGCTGTGAACACTTCAATCTAGGAAGTAGTATAAACCGCAAAGTGAGGCAGTATGGGAGGGAATATAAAGGAAAGAGGATTAGTCTAAATAGGTGACACCTGGGAGAAGGAAATGAGATGAGAAAGTGAAACCAAAACAAAGAACATCATGCAAGAGGTAGAGAAGGACGTCTGTCAGACCTTCTCACAGAACTGGCGGTGACACCTCCACGTCATCCTGCTACGATCCACAATCTCATACTTTTTCCCTCAACAATAATGTTGCACCTTTCCGAAACCAGTAGGGACAACTGTGGCCTACTACTACTACAACCCAAAAAAATTATTGGAAACTTGTAGAGACAGAAATAAACTGATAAAATTCGTGCAATACCCAGTGTTTTGTTGTACTGATAACCTATATACTGGTTTGATTTTAATTTCATTGAACAGCCCCCCCCAAAAAGAAAATTCCAACCGTGTGGATATAAAATAAACAAAAACAGATGATTAAGGGCCAGGCCTGATGCACAATTTCACAGGTAAGTCAACACTGATCACGGCATCTGAGGGGTTAAATGAGGGAGTTCGCTGCAATTGCCATTCCCCGTCAGTGTGGCCGGGTGTCTACTCTATGATACAGCTGGTACCCGCTCCATACATTGCCTCAACCACCGAGACGTACCGGTATATCACAGTGGTCGAAGGGGTTAAATAAACGAAAACGGATCATTAAGGGCTCAATTTCACATTATGACACACAGGTAACTTGTTGCCCAACACTTTGTATTGGTGTACTACTAATCACATATATGCAGGTTTCATTAAATTCAATAACACACACACACACACAATAAAATTAAAAAAATGGAACTGTGTGTAGATTAGAAATGGATTTAGCCCTAATATTTTGTTCTCAATCACTGATGCATACGGTTTTTCCCAAAAAATAAAAATAAACACTAAATATGTGAGATGACCTGACACAGAGCTATCACTAGTATTCTGTATGCTATGCTAGATTGATGGTAGAACAAGTGTTGTACAGTTTTTACTTAAGAGGCGAATCCCCAGACGAAGGTTAGCCAAAATGCGCGTCGGGGTAAACGTTCTATGTCCTTTTGATTGTGAATAAATTCAGCTTTGCACTTGCACTTTATGTAAATCATGTGTATACTGATGGGCGATTTGTGGACGTGTTATGCGCTGTGTTTGACCTCCAGTTGATGTCGCCTTCTTTACCCTGCATCAATGTATTTTATTCATGTTTGTAATTATGTAATAAAATGATATTTGTTTATAAGCGGACTCGCAATTATTTGTAGGTTTTTACTTTTTGTCCCCATTGACAATGAATGGGGATAAAACTGAAGCGTTTTTTTCCGTTATTGAGACCCTATGAGGGATCTCAATACCGTAAAATAGAAACGCTAGTGTGAAAGTAGCCTTAAACATACGTGTAGGTACTCCTCAATATAGATATGAACATGTCTAAGGATCTTCTTAACATTTAGTATGGCGTCTTCAAAGTATTTTGCCTCTAACTTTGTGTTATATATTTTCTGTGAATCTTACATTTAGAGCTAAACCCTGCTTCTTGAGAACATTGCACAAGTTTGATTTGAGAGAAAGAGAACTTGAATCAATGTTTAAATGATATGTCTAGACTGCATCCTGCAGCACAATACAGAATTCCCCAATAGAGCTCTGTCATGGTTTATCTGGAGCCCTTCTTGTAAATTTATAATCATATTAAAGGGACACTCCGGTATAAGCTGTAGCTTCCTACTATGATTATTCATTAGTTTGTTAGCATCTCTGATGAATAATCATTTAATTACCCCATGTAGTAAGGTGGATTTACACCGGGCAGATTATCGGGAATGAACAATCGTGAACACTCGTTCCTGACAATCTGCCCATGTAAGGGTGCAGGAGATCGCCCAATGAACGAGGGAAATGCTTGTCATTCGTGCAGGCATCTAAATGATCGTTTCTGGCAATAGTGATCCCTCGTTCTCACACTGTGGAGGTGAACGCTGCGTAACGCGTAAATTTGCTGCTCATCATGGGGGCGTGTAAATACGCCTTTAGGGGCACTGGTAGGTCTCTCGTTTTGTGCTCTAAAGGCTAGCCACACATTCATATTCATCCCTCTGCCCCATATGAGGTTAGCAGTGTTAGATGGGGAGCCATGTTACTGATTTTGCAGCCTAGGAGCTTGCAGTCATAGCTCTGGTCTGCATTATCCCTAAATGTTAGTAGGTTAAAGAGGAATTCTACCAAGTCAGACATGTCAGGCAATAATATTGATGTTGGTTGTTGGGTCTTTTATCAGAGATTTTCCATAATGGACTAACTCCTAGGGGAACAAAAAGGGGACCAAGTGCCCCCACATCTTCTGTTGAAGATACCCTAAATGTACATTTAGATCCCATTCCCCTTTAAAAGGGTATTCCAGGATTTGAATATTGATAGCATATCCTCAAGATAGGCCATGATTATCTGATCAGCGAGGGTGCGGGGGTACTACACAGCATAGTGAACAGCACTGCTGTAGCCAGCTCTATCCACTACACAATGGACAGATCTGCGTAGTGCTGGCTGGGACTCCGAAACAGCTAATCATCGGGAGTGCGGGGTGTCGGACCCTCGCGATCAGTATTCATGGCTTATCCACAAGATAGGCCATCAATATTAAAATCTTGGAAAACCACTTTAAGAACTATGACTCATCTACATAGACATTTTTCTTCCTCAATACCTGACAACATTGTATGCCTACCTTTCCTATAATGATACCAAACTTAAGACACAGTGCAGATCTGGAATACAATGTATATTAGTTTTTATCTATTTCATTGTCATCTATAAAATTGTATTTGCTACAACCCGAAGAAACGTTTTTACACATTAGGCTGCAGCCATCCAATTTACAGTAATTTGCATACTATATAACTGAACGAAGAAACTGCGAGCAGAAAAAAAAAGCATGATATCAGTGTAAAGTGCACACATTTTCTAAGCAGATTTTAGGCATTGAATCTGCTCTAAAATCTACAAAAAAAATAATAATAAACTCTTTGTGAACATACTGTATTCCAAGGATAGACTATACAATAGAGTCTAGACTATATTTTTCTGCAACTGACAATGCTATAAAAAAAAGTTGTAGGAATTGTTTCTAGAAGTAACTTCTGTAAAAAAAAACTGTGATTGCTGTGGACAGGACCTGCCATGGTTAAAAAAAATCCAGAACATCCTAAAAATATTTCAGCACATTGCAATGTAGGGCAGCAGTCAAATCATCAACAGTGGTATATGTGACTAAAGCTTTCGAGCTCCTGCACACGATCGTATCCATTTTTGAGGTCCCCAAATCACAGATCTGAAAAACAGAAATACTGGCCAAGAGCCTGCCGCCATTTTTTTTTTTTTTTACTCCTTCACATACTGTATGTCCTATCCTTGTCTGCACATGCACAAAAATAGGACATTGTCTATTTTTTTGCGGGCAGCACTCCTATCGCTAGTCATTTCATAGGAAGGTCCTCACATTAGCTCATCTCTCTATTGCTAGCCATTTTCTGAGAAGGTCCTAGGTATGATGGGTTCTCTTTACCAGGAAATTCGAATCCAGCTACTGTGGTGAGTCAGGTCATTAGCATACTATACATACAATCTATATAACATCATTTGTTATTTTGTTCACATTTTTTGTTTTTCTGTTTATTATTTTCTAGGTGCACTAATGATTTTTCAATGATTTTTTTAAAGGGGTAATTTAAAGATTATCCCCAATCTACTAGGTTGAGTCCAACCACTAGAACCTCACCATTCATGAGAACAAGTGTCCTGTGTCCCTTATTAAAGTGGAATGATGGTCGAGCATGTGCATTGCTGCTCTATATGTAGCACAGCCAGGGAGAGCCGAGTACTGTACTCAGAGTATCACTCCATTCAAAGGTGGGTCATGGGGCACCCATTCACATGATCAATGGGGTCCCAGCAGTTCAACCACCAGTTATCCCCTATCTAGTGGATAGGGAAGAATGTATTGCTACCAAAATAATGTGTTAAGAAATTCAACAGGGATAACATTTTTTATTAAAACCCACATTTTTGCATTAAGGTCTAGACTTAAAATTACTTATACCAGGCATCCTCAAACTGCGGCCCTCCAGCTGTTGCAAAACTACAACTCCCAGCGTGCCCGAACAGCCTACAGCAGGGCATTGTGGGAGTTGTAGTTTTACAAGAGCAGGAGGGCCGCAGATTGAGGATGCCTGACCTATACTTTTACCTTTTGTGTCACCCCCCATCTCCTCATAGATTGTAAGCTCTTGCGAGCAGGGCCCTAATTCTTCTTCTAATTATTGATTTGTCTGTTGCTGTTTTTATTTTGTACACGAACCTCTGAATTGTAAAGCGCTGCGGAATACAAACAAACCCTGTATAACCTGTTATTGCAGTCATATTCCTTTTTTCTGTCCGCTACCGAATATGTAAGCAAGATGTTGGGTACAGACCAGGCAGCACAGGGTTTGTAGTCTGTGACCGTGGCGAGGCATTAGTATAGGAGCTGTAAAACCAAAATGATTTACCAAATCTCATGTGCACTTTGCTTATTTTTATATGTGTGGAAATTGACCTGCCGTGCGGATTTGAAAATCTGCTGCATGTCAATTGATCGTGAGATTCCGCACATTATGTAGAGTGGTTTTCCCCATAGAGTTGGACTTGGGCCATTTGACTGATGAATGTGTCGTCACTTAGCCTACAAAAAGGTGGGAGAAGGGTGCAGCGCTACTGAAAGCACCGCTGCCTTCCCTTGCTTCCCCTATAGCTACACACATGTCGGCCAGGTCCTGGGTGTCAGATCCCCACCAATCAGATATTAACCCCTTCCCGCATTATCACGTACATGTACATGAACAAATGTGGCTCCTTGCTGCATCCTCACGTGCATGTACGTGATGTTATTGGGCGGGTGCAGGAGCTGCACCCTCCAGATCCGTAGCACGAGCCCGGCTGTTACTGATAGCCTGGCCCCTGCTGCATCTGCCAGCATCGGTGTGTGCGGTAATGCCGGAGGATTAACCCTTTCACGTGCGGCGGTCAGCGCTGACCGCGGCACGTGTGGGGTATACAGAGGGAGGGAGATCCGTCTGACTCCATTGCACCCCCGCGCTGCACTAGCAGGGGGCCGATGGTTGTCACAGGCATCAGAATGCAGAATGTAATTTACTGAATTGAAACAGGGATCAAACCCTGAAAAGATAAAGTCCCACAGTGTGACAAACATAAAAAGTAAAATAAAGTGGAAAAAAGGTTTTTTTTTTATAATAAAAATGTTTTAAGTTTAAAGTAAAAAAAAGCATCCTTTTTCCAAAATAAAGTAAAAAATGTTAAAAATAGGGAAAAAAGTAGACATATTATGTATCGCCGTGTCCGTATAGACTGAGTCTATCAAAATATGACCTAACCCTTTGGTGAACACTGTAAAAAAAAGTTAAATAAAAACTGTGCTAAAAAAAACATTTGTTTGTCACCTTACATCACTAAAAGTGCAACAAGCAATTAAAAAGGCGTATGCCCCCCAAAATAGTACCAATCTAACCGTCACCTCATCCCGCAAAAAATGAGCCCCTACCTAAAACAATCGCCCAAAAAATATGGCCCTCAGACTATGGAGACACTAAAACTAGCGTTCGCATGTGCGCTAGAGGCCGAGCTAGTGGCAGTGCGCTGTCTCCGGTGCCTAATGCGGATTCCAGTCCGGTGTCCATGTCCATGCACTTGCGCACTCTCGCAGAGCCTGTCATGCATCCGCGTGTACGTTTTAAAACGGGTTCACAAGGGGATACGCAGCAATGGGAATAGCACCCGGCCGCAAGTTCAAAGTAGATTAGAGGGCCGGCATTGGTCTAATTGACTAATGACCGACTAAAGGGTTGTACACAGGTGTAGGGCAGGATCATGACCTATGGGGAGTGGACACTTGGCGCCCTGGGATTTGTTAGCAAGCACATAAAAGGTGGCCTCCCAGGTCGGTCAGTGCCCACTGCTATCCTTCCTTATCCAGGTGCAGGTCAGTACTGCTAGCTACTAACTGAAGATTGCTGGGACTCCATCCGTTCCAGTGGGACCCAGGACCCGGGACTTTCCATGAAGCATCCGTTTACCTGGCAAGTTGCCCAGAGACTTATGCATGGATCGGGACTACTCCTGGCTTTCCTTTGTTTTTTGTTTGCCCGATATTTGCCCAGTGAAGTTTACCTGGACTTTGTTTATTTTGTTAATAAACCTCTTTGACTTCATCCTCACTGGTCTGTTTCGTTGGTGCCTTGCATTACAGAACAGTGGGCCCAACAAACAGTTGTCATGGAAAGAATCTAACAGCAGCTAACTGATTTAACAGGAGCAGTTAATCTGTTAACCCAACGATGCCCGAATGTGCTGGCAGTCACTGCAGCTCAAATCCAGGAGCAACTGTCTAATGTGATGGGGAAGGTTCAGCAGCTGCTCCAAGGAACTTCCAAGTTACGCATCACGATCGCAAGACACCAAGTGGAGCCGAAGATTCCTCTGCCTGACTCCTTTACAAGAGATAGACAGGAATTCCTAAACAACGTTGGGCATTTAATTTGCGCCAGGAACACGCCGCCTATTTAGCTGTCGAAGCTTTCTTTGAGGCCATGGCCATTATCTACAACGACCCAGATCGTACCCACACTGCCGAGAACCATCTCGAGCATATTTAGCAGGGTCACCACCCTGCCGAAGAATACGCTGCAAAATTCAGGCAGCTTTCACCACATAGGGGCAACGCAGCCCTCCGCCATCGTTTTAGGCTGGGACTTTCTGATGCAGTCTGGGATCTTCTTCTAGCCTTACCCACTCCCGTCTCATTAAAGATGGCCATCTTCCAGGCAATCTATGCTGACAGACGGATCAGGGAGAGGCGGGTAGAATGGTCAACTCGCTTTACACCTTCACGGCCACATCCAGGGGCCACCAAGCCGGCAGAAGAGCCAACGGAGGTCCCCCCATCTTACACAAGCGGAACGAGCTTGTCGCCAACAGAAAGGTCTGTGCCTCTTTTGTGGAAAAGCAGGACATCTCGTTAAGACCTATCCCCTCCTGTCGGCGGGAAACGAATGTACCTAGGGGGCATAGTGGACAACCTCCTAGGTGCTATTATCCCTCCTCCAACTCGAGTGATGGTACCCATTTCACTACAGTGGCAAGACAAAGTCCATGTGTTTTCTGCCCTGATTGATTCTGGAGCAGCAGGGAATTTTATGGACTTAGTCTTGGTGCATCGACTTGGCAACCCGCTTATCCAGCCAAAGACCACCCTGTCAGTGACCGCTATTAATGGATCTCCTCTCCAGGATGGTCGTGCCGTGTGGATAACGCCTGGGATGCAGGTAACAGTGGGGGCTGATCATCGGGAGACTTTAAGCCTTTTTGTCCTGGACATGCCATCCACTCCTGTGATGTTGGGTCTCCCTTGGTTGAGACTACATAATCCGATAGTGGACTGGAGCTCAGGTCAGATTTGCCGGTGGAGTACTGAATGCCTCACTCGGTACATATGTCCTGAGTTGCCACTAGCCTCCACAGAAGTATTAAGTATTTTACCCCAGCATTACCATCACTTCCAGGATGTGTTCAGTCCACAGGGGGCTGATGTGTTACCTCCCCATAGGTCATATGATTGTCCCATAGATCTGTTTCCAGACACCATGACACCCCGGGGACATCTATATAATCTCACTGGGCCTGATATTTAACCCAGCATGATTATATTAAAGAGAATCTCGAGAAGAGTTTCATTCGTCCATCCACTTCCCCCGCTGGAGCCGGGTTCTTTTCGTGGAGAAGAAGGATGGAGGCTTGAGACCCTGCATCGATTGTCGCACCCTCAATTGGATCACGGTGAAGAGTCGGTACCCTCTGCCTCAGATTGATGATTTGTTTTTAAAAAAAAAGAAAAAAAGAAGAGGAAGTGATGTTAAAATATAGTGAAAGAAGTGCATAAAAAGTGTTTTTTTAAGCTGTAAGTTAAGGATGGAAGAAAAATGGCACTGTCAGGAAACTTGCCGACCTTAAATAATTAAGCAAAACATTTCAGCATGAGAAGAATGTCCATCTAGCGCTGGATGCTGTCCTCCTACAATGAGCAGGATCACAATTATGTTTATTGCTTAACATTGCAGTTGGGTTTTTGGCAGGAGTCCGTGCCCGTCGGTCAGAGCCAAACAAATGACATTCATCATTGCATTCGGAAAAGATTATTTGAATGGACGACCATTTGGCACAATCATGATGCCTAATATCATCTAGATGAAAATGACTGGGAGAATATGAACTGGCTGCCACAGGAGCTACACCATTTTATGTCAACACAGATGAGGAATATGAAATAGCTGTCTCCTGTAGGTCTAACATATAAAAGATACAATGGGCAGCTTAATTCAAAGTATATTACACTTTGCTGCAAATTACAAGCAGTCAAATAGTGTGGCTGCATGGCCGTGCTATTACACAGAGGCACTTACAATGGGAGAAGAACAGACGGTGAAATACTATTATTACCATTATTATTATTCAATTTACTTTCCAGCCAATGATTCTGTGACGTGAAGCCAAGAACCTCAGCATGGTGATGCCACATTTTACTTTTGTCAAAATGGAAAAACCAGCATTAATACAGTTAACATTGGTGCTCTAGCTATAGTGCCAGTAATATTCAGTGAATTATATCAGAGGGCTTGAAAGCAGAAGCCCCTAACTGGATCCTGCTCCTAGTGTATTAACCGTACTGGAGCCTGGTGATTACACGCTGGGTAATACCACACTGCCAGCTGGGATAACACTGGGATCCATCAATATTAAGTACATAGCAAAGATTGCAGACAAGGCTTATGGAGCATACCTCAAGATTTCAGTGCCAACCTTACCTGCAATGTGCATGCATATTTATTCTAATAGTTAGACAGGAGCGAATTTCATGTTATGAAATTCGTTTACGCTTTGTTTTGGTGGTAAAAGCAGAATTGCGTTACCACGGACCATAGCGCAATTCTATGACGGAATGCAAAATGGAATGACTTTAGAGGCATTCGGTTATTCATTCCGTCATAATAGACGTCTATGGCCTGCATAACTGATCGGTCCCGTTTCTGTTATGCAGGAGAGGACTCCCCTGCATAACGAAAATGGGACGGATCCGTTTTGCAGCCCATAGACTACTATTATGATGGAATAAATAACGGAATGCCTCTGAAGGCATTCCGTCATAGAATTGCGTTATGGTCCGTGGTAACGGAATCCATAACGCAATTCTGCTTTTACCACCAAACCAAGCGTGAACAAATTTCAAAATATGAAATTTGCTCATCTCTACTAATAATCTACACATGACATATACTTTTTATCTCACTATATTTCATTTTAAAGGGAGTTTGTCAGCAGTCGGCAGCAATATATAAGGGCTGGGGAGAACTGTACAAACACTTTTTGTGGAGCTTTTATTATCAAGGGTAGTGTGAATATAATGTTTTATTCTGCCAGATTCTGTTCCAGCAAGTGCACTGGAGGTGGAGCTTGACTGTTAAGTGCACTCTGCATTGGGCTGTTTCACAGCCTCTTCCCTATGCTCTGACTGGTGGCTATATATGTATCCTGTTTGGGTACTACAGAGCAAAGGGAAGGGACTATAAAACAGCCCAATGCAAAGAGCACGTCTTAGTAAAACCCCATCTTCAGTCCACTTGTAGAAGCATAATCTGTCAGAATAAGGCCTCATGCACACAAACGTATTTTCTCTCCGTGTCCGTTCTGTTTTTTTTTGCGGACCGTATGTGGAACCATTCATATCAATAGGTCGGCAAAAAAAACGGAAGGTACTCGGTATGTCTGCAAAAGGACCTTCGATGAAGTCATCGCACTCACTTGTTGGTGAGCGCAGTGATGTCAGCGCAGGTCCTGCTGAATGAAGATAGAAGACGATACCGGCTGCGCAATCAAGTGGATGAGGTGAGTTTATTTTTTTTATTTTTTAACCCCTCAATGGACACTTTAGTTAGCATTCTGTATGAAAAATGCTATTATTTTCCCTTATAACCATGTTAGAAGGGAAAATAATACAGTGCATTGACTTTAATTGGGTCCTGGGTTGCTCATCCCTATTTACTAACATCATCTCTTAGCAACCATGCGTGAAAATCGCATGTTTGCTAGGAGATGATAAAGGAGCTCTTTCCGGATGCAGAGTTCTCCTCAGCCTTCGCAATGGAACAGGCACACAGAGTACCAGCGAAACCGCCGCCACCCGGGGCCCCAACTTTCCATGCTTGCCAGGTTCCTCAATTGCAAAGACAGGGACAT
This sequence comes from Bufo gargarizans, assembly GCF_014858855.1. Classification (NCBI taxonomy): domain Eukaryota; kingdom Metazoa; phylum Chordata; class Amphibia; order Anura; family Bufonidae; genus Bufo; species Bufo gargarizans. Next base: position 654,544,240 of record NC_058080.1, read on the forward strand.
GATACTTGCTCTGGCTAGAAGACGGCAAGAAACCAAGTATGATGGTGCCAGAGTATCCATTTTCTCAGACTTTTCCATGGAACTGCAGAAACAACGTGGCACATTTATGGATATAAAGAGGCGCCTGAGAGAAGCGAACATCACTTATACCATGGGTTATCCAACAAGACTCGGAGTGGTGGACGATGAAAGAGAGGTCTTTACATCTCCTGGAGAAGTCACGGAATGGGTGGCCTTAAGGAGAAGATCCCCCAGACGCTGAGACTCCTGCAATTCCTAGGGACTAGTCACCAACTGATGGCAACGAATTGGTTCGGTTAACTTATTATGTCCTAGATAGTTACATGATTATATCTAGTTCCATGTTAGACAAAGCTATAGGGCGTTAATTTCTATACTTGGTCAAATGGTTATACAACTATTGTAGCCACAGCCCGCATGCTTCTGCCAATAGTCACCGTAGGCAGCCCAGTCTCACTGGCCTATATTCTGGAGTGAGACGTCACTCCAGAGCTATCACTACATGCAAAGTTAGCATACCGTTACTACTATGTTTGAATTTAAAACAACAATGTTTTATTGGTTAGATGCAGTTATTTTTGTAGTAATGGTGTCTACAATTACACGTGTTGTGCCGAGCTTCACATCTGACAACCCATGTCTGCCTTTGAATCCATGGCCGAGCTAAAAATCTTATCATGGAATTTCAGGGGATTAGGTAGCACAAAAGTGATCTATGGTACTGGCCTTTATTAGGAATTTTAGCCCCCAAATCCTGTGTCTACAAGAGACACACTTGACTACCACCACCTCTAAAGTTTCACAGAAACCCTGGGTTCAGTGGGCCACACACTCTTATCACACCTCTTCTTCACGAAGGGTGTCACTACTAATTCATAAACAACTATCCTGGGAGGGAAAAGACTTGGCCGTTGATTCAGAAGGCAGATATGTCTTTGTTAACTCTCTAATTGACAATGTACAATATACACTACTAGGTATCTATAACCCCCCTTCCGGATCTATGCAAATATTACATTTAGCAGCTACCTTTGCAGCCACTTACCCACATTCTAGTGTAATTTGCATGGAAGATTTAAATATGATGATGGGTCCCTCGTTAGACCGCTTTACGGATACGGCAGACCCAACCAGTACAGGGAGCCCCTCACAACTTAACGGGTTCATGACTGAGTTCAGGTGGTTTGACTTCTGGAGGACCAAACATCCTAGAGATAGGGTGTACTCCTGCTATAGCGGTGGGCACAACTCCCTAACCCGAATACGTACTAGTCAACGAGTTAGCATTGATAAATCTCTGATCCATATCATACTTAACCAGGGGGATATCAGATCATTCACCAATGTTAGGCACTCTAATAAGGGGTACCCGCTGAGTAATGTACAGGATGAGCATACATCCATTCTGGCTGAATTTGCTGGGTTCAGCAGATGGGACAGCTTGCCAGATAAACAAATTCTTGGACGTACATATAGATGAGCCTAATATAACCCTAGTCTGGGATACTCTAAAAGCATTTCTTCGTGGGTCCCTACACTCCAGCATTTCATACATTAAAAAAGACACTAAATGCCTGGAGATGGAGATGGAATCCCAATGTAAAATACTGGAGCAGCAATATATCAGTCATTCAACAAAGGCTAAGAAATGCATGGCTCCAAGCAGGCAGGCAATACCTAATTATACTAAAAGACAAAGCAGATAGGAAACTATTTTTCGTGAAGCAAACAGCATTCGAGCTAGGGAATCAATCAGCTAAATTATTGGCTCAATTAATTCGACATAATTTACCATCTTCAACAATATTATCAGTCAGGAACTCTGCAGGTAAAGAGTGTAGCACGCAAGAAACAATCCTTCAGACCTTCACACAATTCTATCAAGACTTATATAGATCTAGCATAACAACATCAGAAATAGAGATAGCCACATACCTGGAGAGTATTTCCCTTCCCAAACTTACCACAACTCAAAGTGGCCAACTGGACCAACCAATTAGTTTAGAAGAAATAACAGCAGCCATAGCAGATCTTAACAATGGGAAGTCGCCTGGGCCGGATGGACTCCCTAAAGAAGTTTATGCCAAATATTCAGAGGCATTAGCACCAATTGTTATCCAATTGTTATCCACCCTAGAAACAGCACTGGAAACAGAACGTCTGCCGGAGTCATTTATGGAAGCCACCATTATATTATTACTTAAACCCGACAAGGATCCCCTAGATTGCAGCTCTTATAGACCCATTGCACTGCTGAACGTAGACTATAAAATTCTAATCAGGGTTCTAGCTATCCGATTGAAACGGGTAATCTTATCACTGGTTCATCCGGACCAGATCGGATTTATGCTGGGGAAGTCTACTATAGAAAATATCAGAAGGGTTCAGGTGGTTATGCAACTGGGACATTCATTGAACGCAAAGTGGGCCCTAGCCTCATTAGATGCAGCCAAGGCATTTGATTCCATAGAGTGAGCTTATGTGCATCAATGCTTAAAAGGGTATGGTTTTGGTCCACAGTTTATCAAATGGGTCACTCTTTTATACAGCAGACTGATAAACAGGTTATTAATAAACAGGGAATTATCAGAAGCCCTCTGTCACGAGGGTGTCAAGAGCCACGTCTGACTCCGTTATACCCGGGGTCAGGAAGTCGCAGCGGGTGGCTGCGCGCTCTATGTCTAAAGATCACGTTGTTTCTTAGTGATTGTTTTCTGTGTTTGCCTTGCAATCCTTTTTGTCTCACTCAGGGATCCGTAGCTTCTCCTCCTCAGCTGTTTCTTGTCTGCCACTCCCAACCTCCTTATATTCTCCTCTCACACTTCTCTAGTTGCCAGTTATAGAGCTTCCTGCCTGGACTTTTATACTGACCCACTGGAGCTGTGTATCCTGGTTGTTGTTCCAGAGTGCTACCCTCCGGATGCCTGTTGGGCTTTTTGTTGTCTCCTGTTGTCGCCCACCTGGGATTATATGTTGAGTTTGTATTGTCTGTCCTCCCCTTGGTGTTTTCCTTTAGAGCCAGTGGTGCGGACTAGTGTTCCCACCGCCCTGTTCACTATCTAGGGCTCATCTTAGGGAAAGCCAGGGTTTTAGGCACGTGATCGGTGTACGGGTGAGGAAGCCGTCTAGGGACGTCAGGGCAGCCAGGTGCCAGCCGCAAGGTGAGTCAGGGGTCACCACCTTCCCTCTCACTTGGGCAGGGCCTTCCTCTTTCCCTCCCTCTGCGTCACGTATGCGATAGTCACGTCGATCGTGATATTATAACTGGCCCTTATTTTTTGGGAGAAAAAAAAAATATATATATTTTTTTTTTCTCTCTACTTAGAATCCAATATGGATCCTATTGCTGCTTTGGCAAAACAGCTTCAAGGCCTGTCTTTGGAGGTGGCAGGATTGAAGGCGTCTGTCCTCCATCAACAGCAGCAAATGCAGCAGACCGCAAGCCCAGCGGTTGCTATGGGTAACCAGGTTGTTACAGAACCCAAGGTTGTTCTTCCTGACAGATTTTCTGGGGGAAGGGACAAATTTGTGACGTTCCGTGAGGCCTGCAAATTATATTTTAAGCTGCGCCCTTACTCCTCAGGTAATGAAGAACAGCGGGTGGGGATTGTTATTTCCCTGCTTCAGGGGGACCCGCAATCCTGGGCGTTCTCGTTACCCCCTGGTTCCCAGGCTCTCCGGTCAGTGGAGGGATTTTTCGGGGCTTTGGGTCTCATATATGATGACCCTGACCGAGTCGCCCTGGCTGAGTCGAAGTTACGGAGACTCCTACAGGGAGATCGGCCAGCAGAGGAATATTGCTCAGAGTTCCGTAGGTGGGCTACGGATACTCAGTGGAACGACCCGGCTCTCAGGAGTCAGTTCTGCTCTGGGTTATCTGAAAGGGTTAAGGATGCGCTGGCGCTGTATGAGACCCCCCTTTCCCTTGATGCTGTTATGTCCCTCTCTATCAGAATAGATAGACGTCTTAGGGAGAGATCGAAAATTTCTGAGCACCTGGTAACCTCTCCCAAGCAGCAGTCTGTACTGACTTAGATGAGCCTATGCAGCTAGGAGGAACTTCTCGTCAGGTCCGTCCTCCTGAGGTTCGCCGTGGGTGGGGGGCTTGTTTTTTCTGTGGGGGGAGGGGTCATTTCATTAATGTCTGTCCCTCCTTTCTCAAAAACAAAAGACCGTCGGAAAACTACTAACCCCAGGCTGTGCGGAGGATGTCAGCCGGGGGGTATACGTTTCCTCCATACGAACATCTCAATTTGTGTTGCCAGCGGTTATTGTTTTTGGTGTTAAGACGGAGTCTATTTCTTTTTTTCTAGACAGTGGAGCAGGGGTAAATTTGATAGATGCCCATTTTGCCCGCACTATGGGTTTGTCTCTCTGTACGCTGCAGAGACCTATTCCCATATTCGCTATTGATTCTGCTCCTCTGTCTCAGAGAAACCTCACTCACATCGTCCATAACTTACACCTTCGGGTAGGGGACCACCATAATGAGTGTCTTTCATGTTACGTTCTGGAGGGCCTTCCCTCTCCTGTGGTATTAGGTCTTCCCTGGTTGGTAGCGCACAATCCAGTGGTGGATTGGCAGGCCAGGGAGATATTGGAGTGGAGTGAGCATTGCAGAGAGAATTGCTTAAATAACAATTGCTTAATCGCCTCCATAGCTACCCTACCTACATTTATTTCGGACTTTGAGGACGTTTTTTCTGAAAAGGGTTGTCAGAAGCTACCACCTCATCGTCCTTATGATTGCCCGGTTAACCTGATTCCCGGTGCAAAATTACCCAAGTCCAGGTTGTATAATCTTTCGGGTCCCGAGAGACAAGCCATGAAAGATTATATCTCCGAGAGTCTGGCTAAGGGACACATCAGACCCTCTTCTTCTCCCGTGGCTGCAGGGTTTTTCTTTGTTAAAGGGTTTCTACCACTTGGATTTCACCTAATTAGGTGTCAGACACTAGCGCTCCGCTAGTGTCTGCTCTGCCAAACTATCCTGCTATAATAGATTTTGGGGCAGCCGTTTACCTAAAAAAAGAACTTTTATTAATATGCTAATGATCCTCTAGGTGCTATGGGGGCGTCATTAGCACCTAGAGGATCGGTCTACCTTCTCAAGATGCCGCCGCCCAGCGCCTCCCTCCAGCCCGCCCATCTGCTTCGGAATGCATCAAACGGACGACTTCACGCGCATGCGCCGTGCGCGGCTGTATTCGGCGCATGCGCAGTGAATGTCCGACCGCTTCCCTGCTCAGACATCTCCACTGCGCCTGCGCAGGCGCAGTGGAGATGTCTGAGCAGGGAAGCGGTCGGACATTCACTGCGCATGCGCCGAATACAGCCGCGCACGGCGCATGCGCGTGAAGTCGTCCGTTTGATGCATTCCGAAGCAGATGGGCGGGCTGTGGGGGCTGTATTGTCTCAGGGTCCGTCTCCTGGCAAATGGCGTCCTTGCGCTTTCTTTTCCAAAAAGTTATCTACTGCAGAAAAGAACTATGATATTGGAAATAGGGAACAGTTGGCGATTAAACTGGCGTTTGAAGAGTGGCGTCACTTCTTAGAGGGAGCAATCCACCCCGTCACGGTGATTACGGATCACAAAAACCTTCTGTACCTAGAATCGGCTAAGCGTCTCACCCCTAGACAAGCTAGGTGGTCGCTATTCTTTACCAGATTTAACTTTATAATCACCTATCGTCCTGGGGCAAAAAATACCAAGGCAGACGCATTATCTCGTAGTTTCCCTGGAGGGGGTAATGTTAGTGATCCGGTACCTATTTTACAAAGAGGAGTGGTTATCTCTGCTGTACACTCTGTTCTAGAGGGAAAGGTGTTAGAGGCCCAGGGGGACGCCCCAGCCTCTTGCCCCTCAGAGAAATTGTTTGTACCGTTAAACCTGCGTCTTGAATTATTAAAGGAACATCATAATTCGGCACTTGCTGGGCACCCGGGTAGTAAAGCAACCTTGGAGCTATTGTCTCGTCGTTTTTGGTGGCCAAGGTTGCATCAGGATGTAATGGATTTCGTGTCTACTTGTTCACGCGCGAAAGTCTCTCATACACGTCCAGCAGGGTCTTTATTGCCACTTTTCATCCCCAATAGGCCATGGACACATCTGTCAATGGATTTCATCACTGACTTACCGTTGTCTGCGGGTAAAACAGTTATCTTGGTAGTAGTAGACAGGTTTAGCAAAATGGTACACTTTATTGCGCTACCCGCACTTCCTAATGCTAAGACTCTTGCTCAGGTGTTTATCAGTGAAATCGTGAAGCTTCACGGGGTCCCTTCCGATGTGGTTTCAGATCGGGGAACCCAGTTTATTTCTAAGTTTTGGAAAGCTTTTTGTTCCCGTTTGGGGGTACACTTGTCCTTTTCCTCAGCTTTCCATCCTCAGTCGAATGGACAGACTGAGCGTACCAACCAAAACCTAGAAACATATTTAAGGTGTTTTGTGTCTGAAAACCAAGAGGTGTGGTCATCATATTTACCGTTAGCCGAGTTTGCCATAAATAATCGCTGTCAGGAATCCACTGGCAAGTCACCATTTCTTGGTGCATACGGTTTTCATCCCCAGTTTTGTACTTTCAAAGAGGGGGGGTCTTCTGGGGTTCCCGAAGAGGAACGGTTTTCTTCATCTCTTTCATCGGTATGGCAGAAGGTGCAAGCTAACTTGAAAAATATGAGTGGTAAATATAAATGCATGGCCGATAAGAAACGGTCGCCAGGTCCGGACCTAGGAGTGAATGAGTGGTTGTCTACTAGGAATATTAAGTTGAAGGTTCCCTCTTGGAAACTGGGCCCTAGGTTCATTGGTCCTTATAAAATAGTAGCCGTCATTAACCCTGTGGCTTTTTGCCTGGAGCTACCTCAGACTTTTAAGATCCATAACGTCTTCCATAAGTCGTTACTCAAGAAGTATGTTCCACCTCTAGAACCATCACCGCTGCCACCTCCTCCTGTTATTGTGGATGGTAATCTGGAGTTTCAAATATCCAGAATTGTTGATTCTCGTCGGGTCCGCCGCTCTCTTCAGTATCTGGTGCATTGGAGGGGTTACGGTCCCGAGGAAAGAATGTGGGTTCCAGCGTCAGAGGTAAACGACAACAGGTTAATTCAGGCTTTCCATGCCTCTTATCCTGAGACACCTGGTCCTGAGTGTCCGGAGGCCCCTCGTGAAAGGGGGGGTACTGTCACGAGGGTGTCAAGAGCCACGTCTGACTCCGTTATACCCGGGGTCAGGAAGTCGCAGCGGGTGGCTGCGCGCTCTATGTCTAAAGATCACGTTGTTTCTTAGTGATTGTTTTCTGTGTTTGCCTTGCAATCCTTTTTGTCTCACTCAGGGATCCGTAGCTTCTCCTCCTCAGCTGTTTCTTGTCTGCCACTCCCAACCTCCTTATATTCTCCTCTCACACTTCTCTAGTTGCCAGTTATAGAGCTTCCTGCCTGGACTTCTATACTGACCCACTGGAGCTGTGAATCCTGGTTGTTGTTCCAGAGTGCTACCCTCCGGATCCCTGTTGGGCTTTTTGTTGTCTCCTGTTGTCGCCCACCTGGGATTATATGTTGAGTCTGTATTGTCTGTCCTCCCCTTGGCGTTTTCCTTTAGAGCTAGTGGTGCGGACTAGTGTTCCCACCGCCCTGTTCACTATCTAGGGCTCATCTTAGGGAAAGCCAGGGTTTTAGGCACGTGATCGGCGTACGGGTGAGGAACCCGTCTAGGGACGTCAGGGCAGCCAGGTGCCAGCCGCAAGGTGAGTCAGGGGTCACCACCTTCCCTCTCACTTGGGCAGGGCCTTCCTCTTTCCCTCCCTCTGCGTCACGTATGCGATAGTCACGCCGATCGTGATACCCTCACTCTCCATAGAGGCTCAAGACAGGGCTGTCCTCTGTCACCACTCCTGTTTGCCTTAGCCATAGAGACATTGACAATTAGGGTGAGAAGAAGCAATTATATCACAGGAATAATTATGGGGGGTAAAGAAGTTCGCATAGGTTTATATGCAGATGACATCATACTGTGTTTATCATCACCAAGCGTATCTCTTTGACTAGGAATTTTATCTGGGGCAGATCCCAAGCTAAATTACTGTCGCCGCCAGTTCTATGAGAAGGTCTGACAGACTTCCTTCTCTACCTCTTGCATGATGTTCTTTGTTTTGGTTTCACTTTCACATCTCATTTCCTTCTCCCAGGTGTCACCTATTTAGACTAATCCTCTTTCCTTTATATTCCCTCCCATACTGCCTAACTTTGCGGTTTATAATACTTCCTGGATTGAAGTGTTCACTGCTGGAGGCTTCTGCTGCTGCTTGTTCAGATAAGTCCTTTCATGTATTGTGTTTCCTTGCTGGCTTGATTCTAGGTGACCCTGACTCCCTCCGTATGACGTGCAGGGAGCTGGTGGTCGTGTCCCCTCACTATTATAGGGTTTTCAGGTGTCACACAGTCTTAGGTACGTGGGCATACAATCGTCTACCTTTGAGACCCTTGTATGTGCTTAGCAGTCAGGGTGAGCTCTTAGGGTTTTATAGGGGTCACCTATATGCTCCTTAGTTTGGGATCAAGCCAGTCGGACGTTTATTCATAACTTCCAGCTATCTGCAATATCATCCGTGACATTATAAACCGCCATTACCGTCTTAAGCATGGATCCGGTTTCAGCCTTGATTGACCGCATGCAAGGTCTTTCGCTGGAGGTAGCAGATCTCCGTAAAGCTGTGTCTCAGTTTCAGGTGAACGTTTCTGCTGGCGTTCATGGAGTTTGTTCCGAGCCTAAGATCTCGCTTCCAGATACATTCTCCGGGAGTAGTGAGAATTTTGTTCGCTTTAGAGAGGCTTGCAAACTCCATTTTTGCCTACTTCGCCATTCCTCTGGTGATGAGGAGCAGAGGGTGGGGATCATCATCTCGCTGCTCAGGGATAACGCTCAGTCTTGGGCCTTTTTTCGCTGCCGGTGGGGGCACGGCCCCTCCGATCGGTGGATTAATTTTTTGTAGCCCTGGGGCAGATATATGATGACCCGGATCGAATTGCTCTGGCTGAATCTAAACTGCGTCTTTTATGCCAGGGTAAACAGTCCGCAGAGATATATTGTTCTGAATTTCAGAGATGGGAAGCTGATACTGGTTGGAACAATGCTGCACTCCGAAGTCAATTTTGCCATGGTCTTTTGGAGGGATTGAAAGATGCATTTGCTTTTCATTAGAGACCTGCCTCGTTGGAGTCTGCCATGTCTCTAGCTGTTCGTATTGACAGGCGTCTTAGAGAGAGAGGAGAGACCACTCCTTCCTGTCATATTCAGCCCAAAGACAGTGGGGCTGTCTCATTTAGTACGCAGGGGTCTCAGTCTCTCTCAATCCCCTCTGAGCAGGAGGCCATGCAGCTAGGTTTGCTTGCCTCTGATACTAGAGGATTCAGCTCTCAGAGGAGGCTTTGTTTCTGTTGTGGGGGTATAAATCATTTGGCTAATGTTTGCCCCTCTAGGAGATTCATGCAGTTTTCTGAGGGTAATAAAAAACCCTCTAAAAACTTTCCATTTGCTACTATTGACAAGGTTGATGCGGAAATTGAAGGTTTGCCGTTTGCTTGTAGTTCCCGTTTTCTCCTACATGCCAGGGTGGCGCTAGACAGCAAGAATATTGTTTGTGAGATTTTTGTAGATAGTGGAGCAGCTGTCAATCTCATTGATAATCAATTTGCTATAACGCATGGTTTCCAGGTATGCACTTTGGAAAAGGATATACCTGTTTTTGCTATCAATTCCACTCCAATTTCTCAAAGATCGTTAAAGGGCATAGTTCACAATATCTGTTTGACCGTGGGTGATGCTCATGTTGAGGATCTGTCATGTTTCGTCCTAAGCGGATTACCTACTCCTCTAGTGTTGGGGCTACCCTGGCTCACTAAACATAACCCACCATTGATTGGCAAGCAAGGCAAATAAATTGTTGGAGTGACTTTTCCAGAGAGAATTGCCTCACGGCGTCTCTTTCAGAGGTTTCTACCAAGACTGTACCATCTTTTCTCTCTGAATTTTCGGATGTGTTTTCCGAGAGTGGTGTCCAGGAGCTGCCCCCTCACCGGGAGTACGATTGTCCTATTAATCTCATCCCAGGCGCCAAGCTGCCAAAATCACGTTTATACAATCTCTCCCAACCTGAAAGAGTCGCTATGCGTACTTATATCTCTGAGAGCCTGAGAAAGGGACACATCCAACCCTCGAAGTCACCTGTTGCCGCTGTTTTTATTTTTTCTCCTGATTTCAAAACTCATAGGGACCACCTACGTCAGGTCTTGCTAATTCTGCGGGAGAATAAATTGTATGCTAAACTGGAAAAATGTGTGTTTGCGGTTCCGGAGATTCAATTTCTTGTTTTTTTTTTCTCTCCGATTCTAGTTTTCGCATGGACCCTGAGGAGGTCCGCGCTGTGCTTGATTGGGAGCGTCCTGAGAATCAGAAGGCGCTGATGCGGTTTTTGGCAATTATTACAGAAAGTTCATTTTGAATTATTCCTCTGTTGTTAAGCCACTCACTGATATGACTAAAAAGGGGGTAGATTTTTCCTCCTGGTCAGTAGATGCGCTTAAGGCCTTTTCTAGTATCAAAGAGAGTTTTGCTTCCGCTCCCATTTTGGTACAACCTGATGTCTCTCTACCTTTTATTGTTGAGGTGGACACTTCTGAGGTGGGTGTGGGTGCGGTTTTATCTCAGGGTCCTTCTCCTGCCAAATGGCGACCGTGTGCCTTTTTCTCATGGAAACTCTCCTCTGCAGAGAGAAACTACGATGTGGGAGATAGGGAGTTGTTGGCCATCAAATTAGCTTTTGAGGAATGGCGCCATTGCTTAGAGGGAGCCAGACACCCTATTACCGTGCTTACATCGGAATCTGGCCTACTTGGAATCAGTCAAGCGTCTGAACCCGAGATAGGCCAGATGGTCTTTGTTCTTTTCTAGGTTTAATTTTGTTGTCACGTTCCACCCTGGGGTTAAAAATGTGAAGGCGGATGCCCTGTCACGTTGTTTTCCGGGAGGGGGGAACTTTGAAGACCCGGGTCCCATTTTGGCTGAAGGGGTGGTTGTCTCTGCTCTTTATCCTGATTTGGAGGCAGAGGTTCAGGCAGCCCAGGCAGAGGCTCCTGGTCTTTGTCCTCCTGGGAGGTTGTTTGTGCCTCTCGCTTTACGACACAAGGTTTTTAAGGAGCACCACAATACTGTCCTTGCTGGGCACCCGGGGAGTAGACTCACAGTAGATTTCATTGCTCGGAGATTCTCGTGGTCGGCTCTTCGTAAGACGGTTGAGGGTTTTGTGGCAGCCTGTGAGACCTGCGCTCGTGCCAAGGTCCCTCATTCACGGCCATCGGGTTCTCTCCTCCCGTTACCCATTCCTTCCCGTCCTTGGACACATCTGTCCATGGACTTCATTACGGACCTGCCTCGTTCCTCGGGGTAGACTGAGATACTGGTGCTAGTGGACCGTTTTAGCAAAATAGCGCATTTCATTCCCTTTTCTTGGGTTACCCAATGCTAAGACGTTGGCGCAAGCGTTTGTTGATCACATTGTTAAATTGCATGGCATTCCTTCAGACATTGTTTCTGATAGGGTCACGCATTTTGTTTCCAGATTCTGGAAGGCCTTCTGTTCTCGCTTGGGGATTCAGTTGTCATTTTCTTCTGCTTTTCACCCGCAGTCGAATGGTCAGAACGAACGCGTCAATCAGAATCTGGAGACATATCTGTGCTGTTTTGTGGCGGAGAATCAGGAGGATTGGTATTCTTTTTTGTCCCTTGCTGAGTTTGCTTTAAATAACCGTCGCTAGGAATCCTCTGATAAGTCACCATTTTTTGGTGCATATGGGTTTCATCTGCAGTTTGGGACATTCTCTGGAGAGGGGTCTTCTGGTTTACCTGATGAGGAGAGATTTTCCTCGTCTTTGTCATTTATTTGGCAAAAGATTCAGGGCAATCAGAGGATAAGTGAGAGATATAAGCGTGTGGCGGAAAAGAGACGTGTGCCTGGTCCGGACCTGAATGTGGGTGATCTGGTGTGGTTGTCTACAAAGAATATCAAACTGAAGGTTCACTCCTGGAAGTTGGGTCCTAAGTTTATTGGGTCTTACAAGATCTTGTCCGTCATTATTCTCGTTGCCTTCCGTCTTGATCTTCCTCAGACTTGAAAGATCCATGTTTTTCACAGGTCTCTATTAAAACCTTATGTCCAACCCACTGTACCCTTCTCTTTGCCTCCTCCTCCGATTTTTGTTGATGGTAATCTTGAATTCCAGGCCTCTAGGATTGTGGATTCTCACATTATCCTCGGTTCTCTTCAATACCTTGTTCATTGGGAGGGTTATGGTCCTGAGGAGAGGATGTGGGTCACAGTGGCGGACATTAAGGCCACTAGTCTCATCATGGCTTTCCATAGGTCTCACCCTGAGAAGGTGGGTTCTTGAGTGTCCGGAGTCCACCCGTAGAGGGAGGGGTGCTGTCACCACCAGTTCTGTGAGAAGGTCTGACAGACGTCCTCTTGCATGATGTTCTTTGTTTTGGTTTCACTTTCTCATCTCATTTCCTTCTCCCAGGTGTCACCTATTTAGACTAATCTTCTTTCCTTTATATTCCCTCCCATACTGCCTCACTTTGCGGTTAATACTACTTCCTGGATTGAAGTGTTCACTGCTGGAGGCTTCTGCTGCTGCTTGTTCAGATAAGTCCTTTCATGTATTGTGTTTCCTTGCTGGCCTGATTCTAGGTGACCCTGACTCCCTCCGTATGAAGTGCAGGGAGCCGGTGGTTGTGTCACCTCACTATTAGGCCTCATGCACATGGCCGAGAGCGGACTGTGGAAACCCGGCCGGGATTCCTGCTGACAGCATGAGTGCACGGCATCTTTGGTTGCTATGACACCGTGCGCTTCATGCAGCCGCTGCTGTACAGTAATACACTAGTATATTGTATTACTGTACAGCAGCGGCTGCATGAAGCGCACGCGTCATAGCAACCAATGACGCAGTGCGCTTATGCTGTCAGCAGGAACCCCGGCCGGGTTTCCACGGTCCGCTCTCGGCCGCGGAGCCCAACAGCAAGCACCACAATCTCCAAATACCCACTAATAGGAGTCGTTAAAACTCAGGGACCTAGAGGATAGGTATCAGCAATTTATTCACATCTAGTACAAGCAAAGGTCAGCACCAAACCCCTTATGATGATAGACAAATGGAAAAGACAGATACCCGCACTTACAGCTGATTCTACAGCTGATTTATTAGAATCGCATTTACAGGTGTCGCCAGCAGTCAATAACAAAATAATACAATTATACATTGTACATCAGGCATATCTAACACCAACTAGGCTGTACAGAATGGGTAGAGCATCATCTACTGCATGCCCAAGGTGCGGGGAATTGGAGGCGGATTTCTGGCACATGATTTGGAGGTGCAGCCCAATCGTTTTGGGAAGAAGTGGCGTCCTTTCTCTTACACATGTTGCTGGTTTTGGTGGCTTGCAACCCTGAAATTTGCCTGTTGGGAATATTAAACGAGGACAATTGGGATCATTACATGAAAATATTCTTAAAGGAATCTCTATTCCCTAAATGTATTGCTCTGAGATAGTATAATCCCAATACACCGAATTTATCCATGTGGAAACAACAAATAAATAAGATTCTACCGTATACAGTACTGGTGTTTAAACACTGCAATACATTTTTTTTGATAAGGTATGGGGTCGGTGGTGTGAATACCCACATACACAGTACTCGTCCTCGAGACCTCGACAAGCTATATCAACAGCTCGAGGATCCATGGTTCAATCGGTTTAATGGGAATACCTGAAAGACATATATGATGTAAGAATACTCAACGGAATAAGGTGACGGCATCGGTGCAATGGGTGGTTGAGTTTTTTGAGTTGATGGAAATTAGTAAATAATTGAAGTTCTTTGACAAATGTACGACTTGTTAAACCTTATTGTATTATGATGGATATCGAAATGAACAAGTCTATGTACTTTTTTCTTCTGTTAATAAAAGAGTAAAAAAAAAATTCTGTGTGTCTCCTCAAAAAATTTAGATTTTGTAAGTATGGTAGCCATTTGGGGTATGATCTATTGATTTGTATCACATATATGAATAAGAGCCAAATATTGTATGGCCTCTGTTTTAGAGTTTTTGAGAGCACAAGTTCTTGTTGATGTAGAGCTCAGAGATAGGATTGTGTGGAGGCACAAGTCTAGAGAAGGGTATAAAAACATTTCTGCTACACTAAAAGTTCTCTAGAGAACAGTGGCCTCTAGACAATAACTCCGTAGAATGGGTCCGCATCCGTTCCGCAACTCTACGGAACGGGTGCGGACCCATTCATTCTCAATGGGGACGGAAAGGATGCGGAGAGCACATATTGTGCTGTCCGTATCCGCATTTCTGGTCCGTGGCTCCGGACTTCTGGTCCGCGGCTCCCGGAAAAAATTAGAACATGTCCTATTCTTGTCTGCAATAGTGGACAAGAATAAGCATTTCTATAGGGGTGCCGGCCCGGTGTATTGCGGATCCGCAATACACTACGGACATGTTAATGGACCCTTAAGTAAAAGAAATTTGGAACAACCAGGACTCTTCCTGGAACTGGACGCTCCACCAAGCTAAGTGATCTGGTGAGAAGGGCCTTAGTAAGAGAAGTGACCTGAGACTGATCCTGTGTGCAGATGGTAGAAAATTCCCAATGGGAGAAAATTCCGGAAGATCAACACTGCAGCACTCCACCAATCTGCGTTTGATGGCAGAGTGGCTAGAAAGAAACCTTTCCTCAGTAATAGGCACATGAAATCCTGCCTGGAGTTTGCAAAAAAATACCTATGGACTCTCAGACTGTGAGAAACAAGATTATCTGGTCTAATGAAACCAAGATTGAGCAGTTTACCTTCTATTCTAAGCAGTACATCTGGAGACTCTGTACCAGGACCTGCCCAATTCCATCTCTACAGTGAAGCATGGTGGTGGCAGCATCATGCTGTGTGGGTGTTTTTTCAGCGGCTGGGGCTGGAGTGACTGGTCAGAGTTGAGGAAAAGCTAAATAGAGCAAATCACAGAGATATTCTTAATGAAAACCTGTTCCAGAGTGCTCTGGACCTCAGACTAGGCCGAAGGTTCATATTCCAACAAAACAATGACCGTAAACAAACAGCCAAGACAACACAGGAGTGGCTAAGGGACAACTCTGGGAATGTCCTTCAGAGGCCCAGCCAGAGCCCTCACTTGAACCCAAATGAATATCTCTGGAGAGACCTGAAAATGGTTGTCCACCAATGGCTCCCATCCAACCTGACAGAGATTAAGTGGATCTGCAGAGAAGAATGGCAGATAGTCCCCAAATCCAGGTGTGCAAACCTTGTGGCATCATCCCCAAGAAGACTGGAGGCTGTAAACGCTGCCAAAGGTGCTTTAACTAAGTATGGAGTAAAGGGTATGAATTAGAGATGAGCGAATCGATTGTAACAAATAAATTCATCTTATCAGCAGGACTTCTTCACCTGTGGGGGGCTGTTCCCTTAGGTGAAGAAGAGCCCACCTGCCGATAGATTGACAGGGCTGGACACTTAGCTCAACTCTGACAGTTTCCTACCTCTGCTGCTCTAATTAGCCAAGCAAGGGCAATAGCTCTGTTTCAGCTTTGGAGCACTGACTATGCAGGGGCTGCTACCCAGAAATGGGTTTCGCCAACAATACACTAATGTGTATGGGGGACTTTAGCTTTTGTTTGGATATAAGTGTTAGGCCTCTTGCATGTGGCCGTTGTTCGGGCTGTTCCGTGCATTGGTGACCGCAATTGGTGACCCAACTTCAATGGGTCTGTGATCCATCCGCACCACAAAAAAATAAAACAAGTTCTATTTTTTTGCGGTGCGGAGGCATGGAGAGGATCCCCACAGAAGCACTCTGTAGTGCTCCGGTGGGGTTCTGTGCCTCCGTTCTGCACCGCAGCTCTGGATTGCAAACGCATTCAAGTAAATGGGTCGACATCCATGATGCAGGGAGCACACGGCTGGTGCCAGGATATTGCAGACCCGCTGTTTGTGGGCCACAATACAGGCCACAGCCGGTAACTGCCGTCTGCATGAGGCCTTAGGCGCAAAGTTAAAGGGCTTCTACTATCAGAATTACTGTTATTTAGCTGACTGACATTAGCGATGGGTGGTCTTTACACCAGTAAAAAACTGCACAATAGCTAAATCATTTTTTTTGGGCTACCTGCATTTTAGCCGTATTGTTGTGGTGTTTTTATGCCACTTTTTGCAGACAGTGGGGGGCATTTATCAATAATGGCGCCAGGGAAATCCTTACATCACGAATCAAAAGTGGTGATTTGTTTCACAGCATTTATCGAAAGGCGTTTGCTATTTTTAAAATTTTGTAACTTTTTGTAATTGTAGGCTAGAAATCCACCAAAAACAACTGCAACAATTTTTTATTACGCTGAAGTGTTAGGCCTCATGCACACGGCCGTTAGGCGGCATTGCGGCCCGCAAATGGCGGCTCGGCAATCCACGGCCACCGGCCGTGTGCACTACGCATCACGGATGTGGACCTATTCACTTGAATGGGTCCGCAATTCCGGAACACTGGAAGCACTACGGAGTGCTTCCGTGGTGTTTCTTTCCGTTGTTCTGCACGGTCATTTTTTTGCTGTGCGGACTGACCACGGACCCATTCAAGGTGAATGGGTCCGACCCGCTGCACGGATGTTACAACGGCCGTGTGCATGAGGCCTTAAAATGTGACATTTAATTATATTAACGACAATACATATGTGCTCAACTGATTTTGAACGTGCAACTTCTTTAAGGCCGATTTGCAACATTTAATCGCTAAAATTGCGATTGTTTGAATAAAAGTCGCATCTATCTGATCTGCTGTGCGCCTGTATAACAATTTACACTACCACAGAAGCAAGCTTAATCTACCACTACATTTTGCACCTTTTAAACAGAACATAAGTTGATAAATGAGCCGTAATGCTCGCCAGTTTGGTAGCCCTGCCCACTTTGACATTGAAACCACTTTTCTGGCAAGTTTCATTTTATCTAGCAAAAAATAAGGAGAAAACAGTTGATACATTTGGCGCAAATCAAAATGCCATGATTTTTGGCAAATTTTACGGCATAATTCTGACTCAACATGATTTGTAAATATCCCCCAGTGTGTCTTACCACTAGCGTTGAATTGGATGCGGACCAAAAATATGGTCGTGTGCATGGGGCCTTATGAAAGTGTATTGCTTCCTTAGTTTATTGCTGTATGGTTGTGGAAACAGTACTTTCTAAACCAAGATGGGCAACAGGATGAGGATGAGAAGGACTAAAGCAACCAAAAGGCCCCTTGACCAAAGCGATTTGGAACACATCAAGGCCTTCTTAAAGGGGAAGTCCCATCAGAAAATGACATTATCTAAGTCAAGTTTCTATTATAAACAGGAAGGAACAATACAGGAAGCAAGGCGGCGTGTCTCCTATGTGGCCACATCCAGGAAAGCTTTTCTAAGTAAAAAATAAATAGCCTCAACATTACAAAAAGAACAAACACATAATCTGGCTTCTACAGACTTACCTCTAATCAAGAAAACTTAAAAGACACAGATCAGACATTACCTTTAAAGTATAACTGTCATATTTTTATTTTTTTTGGAGTATTGGATTGTGGTGATTAATATCCCCTTGGTGGCCCTATTTCAACTTTTCACTGTGTATTCAATTACCCCTTAATTCCACAGTTTTGTTCCCTGCACTGCCTACTTTTACCAGTGCTTAAAATAGGGTTGCTAGGCATGGTCTGTTGAAGGACGGAGAACGCAGAAGCACGCAGCGTGCAAGGTCAGATTACAGACAGACAGGGACTGTAAGTAAATAATTAAAGCCAGGTCCTGTCATGCCCCGCTCTGACTATGTGCGGAGGTCGGCTAGAATAGCAGCACGAGTTTAGTGTTTTGTTTTGGAGCCGTGCTGGATCCGCCTCTCATCAGGTGCACTGGGTGGGGTCATTAGTTTAAGTAGCACTCCATCCCAGTGCTCTGAGCGGATTATAGGAATCACTTTGGTCTTGGAAGCTAGGAAGGAAGGTTGTCTGTTCCAGCTCAGAAAGATAAGTGTGGTTTCAAGTTTTGTTGTTTGCTGTCTTGGTTGTTTTGTGTCATCTCTCCCATCCAGGTTCTGTGCGAGCAGGCTGCTCCTATTTCCCCTCTTCACCATCTCAGGGAATTTAGGGTGTTTCAGCCCAGGCACAGGGACACATCATACCTACCACCAAGGTTTGCATGTGGGCTGAGCAGTGCAGGGAGAGAGGTCAGGGATTAGCTAGGAGGTGACCCTTCCCCTGCCTCTTGCCTAGAGCCTGGTTGGTGGTTTACCTGTGACTCTGAGTGCACGTCCGCCGTGACAGGTCCTCCCCAGCAGCTGAGAACAGTGCCTGGGCTGTGTGCACTTCTCCCTGTCCCTGCGCTTGGCAGACGCTCCCTCACTCAGCAGAGCTGAAGAAGTAGAGTTGAAGCAGCGCAGAGCAGGGAAGGGAGATCTGCCATCTGCTCAGTGTATAAATGAAAGCAACATGTGGTAAGAGGACCCCTTTGTGCTACAGGAGATTAACCCTTTAGGAGGAGGGCTCTGGTTAATGACACTTTTGGTGGCTATTGTTACTGGCTAGTGAGGGCAGGCGGGATTAGCCTCAGGGTGAGGGCAGTGGAGGCCATCTTAACTGAATAGTGAAATTGCAGTTCTATGCAGACTGGTTGCTAAGGGCTGAATCTTATTAAATATGGGGTAAGTCAGTCTAAGGCCTAGTTCACACGAACGTATGGCTTTTTCAGTGTTTTGCGGTCCATTTTTCACGGATCTATTTTTTTGTTTCCGTTGTGTTTTTGTTCCGTTTTTCTGTTCCGTTTTTCCGTATGCCATGGACAGTATACAGTAATTACATAGAAAAAATTGGGCTGGGCATAACATTTTAAATAGATGTTTCAGAAAAAATGGAACGGATACGGAAGACATACGGATGCATTTCCGTATGTGTTCCTTTTTTTTTTTTTTGCGGACCCATTGACTTGAATGGAGCCACGGAACGTGATTTGCGGGCAATAATAGGACATGTTCTATCTTTCAACGGAACAGAAAAACGGAAATACCGAATGCGGAAATTTTCTTGTGGAACCATTGAAACGAATGGTTTTACCCACACCAATTGTAAGAATGGGGGCCCGCGTACCCCGTGCTATATTGGAACTCAATATAACTGGGGACAACTCCTTTAATATAACTGGAATGCCTCTTTAGAACAGATGGCATCAGCATGCTCATTCACCACAAACAGCTATCAAACTGGTGTAAAGCAGACCTGGCTTTGTTGCCCAAAGCAACCAATCAGATTCCACCTTTCATTTTTCATAGCTTCTTTGGAAAATGAAAGGTGGATTCTGATTGGTTGATATAGGCAACTAAGTTCTATTTTACACCAGTTTGATAAATCTTCCCCTTAGGCCTCTTTCACACGCACATGACAGATTAGGTCCGGATGCGTTAGGTGAAACTCACATCATTTTGCAAGCAAGTTCAGTCAGTTTTGTCTGCGATTGCGTGTGCAATGCGTTTTGATAAATTTTTCACGCACGTGATAAAAAACTGAAGGTTTACAAACAACATCTCTAACCCTAAGTTCACACCTGAGCGTTTTACAGCGCGTTCCTACGCGCTGTAAAACGCTCAACAAGGAGAAACCAATGCTTCCCTATGGGAATGGTTCTCACCTGGGCGTTTTACAGTGCGTACGATCGCGCTGTAAAACGCCCGACGCTCCAAAAAGTTCTTGAGCTTCTTTGGGGTGTTTTGTCTCGCGTTCCCGTACATAGACTTTCAGGAACGCGCAACAATGGGCGTTCGCTTGTCTCTGTATGCGCGATTGTAAACGCCGGTACAATCGTGCATACAGAGCGCTCGTTTCAGAACGCTCAGGTGTGAACCCAGGGTTAGGGTACTTTCACACTAGCGTTTTTCCCCATGCATTCTGAATGGAGAGTAATCCGTTCAGTTTGCATCAGGATGTCTTCAGTTCAGTCTTATTGACTGATCAGGCAAAAGAGAAAACCGTAGCATGCTACGGTTTTATCTCTGGTGAAAAAAACAGAAGACTTGCCTGAATGCAGTAACCGGCATTTTTTCCCATAGTAATGTATTAGTGCATTCAGAATACCGGAATGCCGGATCCATCCTTCCGATTTGCGTATGCGCAGACTGAAAAAAAGGTGAAAAAAGTAAATGCCGGATCCGTTTTGCCGGATGACACCAGAAAGACGGATCCGGCATTTCAATGCATTTTTTTTGACTGATCAGGCATTTTTAAGACTGATCATGATCCTGATCAGTCTTACTAATGCCATCAGTTGGTATACGGTTGGTATACGGTTTGCCTGATCCGGAACTGCTTGCCGGATCTCTCTGCCGCAAGTGTGAAAGTAGCCTTAGCAACCATCAGTGAAAAACGCATTACACCTGCACTTGCCTCCGGATGCAATGCGTTTTTCACTGAAGCTCCATTCACTTCTATGGGGCCAGGGCTGCATGAAAAACGCTCAATATAGAACTTGCTGCGTTTTTTAACGCAACGCAGAACTGATGCGTGAAAAAAATGCCCATGTACACAGATCCATTGAAATGAATGGGTCCGGATTCAGTGCAGGTGCTATGCGTTCACGTCACGCATTGCACCCGCACTGATAGTGTCTTTTCTGGGATAGTCTGCACAGACATCCAAATTGTTGCTTTTTTACTCTTTTTGGCCAATTTTGCACCAAATACACCTAGAATATTGCACACGTGCGACTCTGACACTATTATACTGCTTGTCATATACATTAATACCGGTACTAAACTGGGAGCAGCCTGGCTATGGAACCTGGAACACCACTGTAATAATGTAGGACATGCAGCAGTATAAGGACAATACGGCGAGTCTCCCTACGTCTTGTAGTATCAGTCCCTCCTTTATAATCACCTTTTTTTCCTCTGGCTTTCTTTTCTAAAACCAAACCCAGGACTGGATCAAAAAAAGATGAGAAGTGGAGAGTTTTCCTTAGGCCAGATTCACACACAGGGTTTAGGAGTGTTTTCATGGTGTTTTGGGAATTTTTACCAAAACCCAAAACACTTTAACCAGATGTTTGCTGCTATTGTATAGAAACATGCATATCTTTAGACATATGACATTTGGTTTATAGTGTTTTTATCAAAACAAGTGCTCAAAAATACATGTACAAGAAAAACATCATTTTAAAACGCCAGTATGACACTATAAAAAAAAAACTATTTGCAGTATTAGAAAATGTAAAAAAACTGGGGATAGAAGGTCATCAATATCAGATAGGTCGTGGTCTGACCCCTACTGTTCTGCAGTAGCTCTGGTGCTGGAATTACACAGTGGACAGAGCTGGTTACTGCAGTACTGCTCCCATTCACTTGAATCAGAGCAGGGGGTGCCAGGAGTCGGACCCCCGCTGATCTGATCTGAGGAGAGGCCATCAATATGAAAATCCTAGAGAACCCATTTAACAAAAAATTACAAATGGCTGTGTAACCATGTGGATGTTTTTAGAGCAATGTAGGTTTTTTCGCTACTTTGTAAGAGCACAGAAATATATTGAAGGGGTTGTCCGGCCTGTGAAATGATTTTTTTTCTTAAAAAAAAAAAGTCAAAATGGTATAAAAACATTTGCCTTTGCTCCCATTCAAGTGCTTCTCACACTGGTCGGTACTGCTTTATCTTGGTGGTCCCTCTTGTCAAACAGGAAATGACCGCTCCGGCAATCAATGGTAGCACCGGTGAATACTTTATCCAATATGGCTGAGCGGTTATTTTGTGTGTATCGAGTAGGACTGACAGGGGCGGACTGGGAACTTAAAGTGGCCCTAAAAACTAAAAGTTGCCCCATGTAGAAGGCAAGTCCAAATAGACAGAAGGCAGGGCAACACAAGTAGGGAGGGCCTCCACAAGCCAAAAGTAGGCAGGGACAATAGAAGTAGGAGGGTTCAGCAATACTGTAGTGCAACGGTGATACAGTTGAATTCAGGAGGGCATCTGGCTGTTGGGCAGGTACATAAGTACCTGATGCTCCTAGCATTAGGCCTCATGCACACGACCGTTGTTGTGTTCCGTGATTTTCTGCAAACCCATTGACTGCACCGTTTGTCATCCGCGTCCGTGTTTCCAGTCTGTGAAAAAAATATGATCTGTCCTATTTTTTTCACGGGCAACGGTTCGTGGACCCATTCAAGTCAATGGGTCCGTGAAAAAACACGGAGGCACACAAGATTGTCATCGTCGTCCGCGTCCGTTTTTTTCCTATCATTTGCATGGCAAACTTGACTTAGGCCTCTTTCACACTTGCGTTGTCCGGATCCGGCGTGTACTCCACTTGCCGGAATTACACGCCGGATCCGGAAAAACGCAAGTGTACTGAAAGCATTTGAAGACGGATCCGTCTTCAAAATGCTTTCAGTGTTACTATGGCACCCAGGACGCTATTAAAAGTCCTGGTTGCCATAGTAGGAGCGGGGAGCGGGGGAGCAGCATACTTACCATCTGTGCGGCTCCCGGGGCGCTCCAGAATGACGTCAGAGCGCCCCATGCGCATGGATCATGTGATCCATGCGATCACGTCATCCATGCGCCTGGGGCGCCCTGACGTCACTCTGGAGCGCCCCGGGAGCCGCACGGATGGTAAGTATGCTGCTCCCCGCTCCCCACTACAGTTTACCATGGCTGCCAGGACTTTAGCGTCCCGGCAGCCATGGTAACCATTGAGAAAAAGCTAAACGTCGCATCCGGCAATGCGCCGAAACGACGTTTAGCTTAAGGCCGGATCCGGATCAATGCCTTTCAATGGGCATTCATTCCGGATCCGGCCTTGCGGCAAGTGTTCCGGATTTTTGGCCGGAGCAAAAAGCGCAGCATGCTGCGCTATTTGCTGCGGCCAAAAAACGTTCCGTTCCGGAACGGAAGACATCCTGATGCATCCTGAAGGACGGACTGTCCATTCAAAATGCATTAGGAAAATCCTGATCAGTATTCTTCCGGCATAGAGCCCCGACGACGGAACTCTATGCCGGAAGACTATAACGCAGGTGTGAAAGAGCCCTTAAATTTTTCCCATGTCTGCTGATCCTCCAAAAATAAAGGAGGACACACGGAAACAAAAACAGACACGGATCACGGAACAATGGAACCCCTTTTTGCGGACCGCAAAAAAATACTGTCGTGTGCATGAGGCCTAAGTTAATGCTGAGAGCATGAGATCGTTATGTACCTGGTCAGCGACCATGAGGAGGGCTCAAGCGGCCTCCTGGGCATCAGCCCACCGGGACATTTCCCTGTAGGGTCTATAGCTAGTCCTCCCCTGGGAACTGGGAAGCACTGGAATGGGAGCATTAGGGGATCAGTTAGATGTGTATTACTTTTATTTTATTTTTTTGCCATTCTGACCTTTTTTTTTAATTACCTTACCAGCCAGAGGGCTAAAGGTTCAATAGGAACTTTCCACACCGAGCTGCTCAGCATTGTATACATAGGGTGCAGCACCTCAGTGGCCAATGCAGGATATTAATATTCTATACACTGCTACCTTTTGTATTACAGCTATGTGGTTATACGACATTTTAACATATAGGCTAAGCTCTCGGAAAAACTCTCAACAAAGTGAAGGCTACAGGCAACTTCCAGAGCAGCAAACAGATTTCAATGTATATCTATATCTTAAAGGGACACTACCATCACATTTTTTCTCACACATTAAAGGGACTCTGTCACCAGTTTCTAAACCCCCCTTTTAAAACTATTGTTCTCTCCATGGTGCCCTTGTCATTACAAAGCTGTTGTTATAAGATAAATCCGCCCTGTAGTTTTGATAAAAATCGCTTTTATCTAACCTGTCAATCTTCTGGATAAGGTGCCCAGGGCGTTTCTGAAGGTCTGAATCTGCCGCTCTCCGCCGCCGCCGTTGGTGCCCAGCTCCTCCCATGATCCTTTCAGCGCCACCTGGATGTAATGAAATCCGCCTCCGGCTCTCCTCAGTGCCCCCTCCTCCTTTTCAAAGATCCCGCGCGTGCGCACAGGCCTGTGCCTGATGCGCCCGTGCGGACTTTTAGATTCTGCCTCGTTGAGCGAAGTGCGCAAAAATGCGCAAACGCGCGCTTCGCTCAACGAGGCAGAAATCTAAAAGTCCGCACGTGCGCATCAGGCACAGGCCTGTGCGCACGCGCGGGATCTTTGAAAAGGAGGAGGGGGCACTGAGGAGAGCCGGAGGCGGATTTCTTTTACATTCAGGCGGCGCTGAAAGGATCAGGGGAGGAGCTGGGCACCAACGGCGGCGGTGGCGAGCGGCAGATTCAGACCTTCAGAAACGCCCTGGGCACCTTACCCAGAAGATTGACAGGTTAGATAAAAGCGATTTTTATCAAAACTACACGGCTTATAACAACAGCTTTGTAATGACAAGGGCACCATGGAGAGAACAATAGTTTTAAAAGGGGGGGTTAGAAACTGGTCCCTTTAAGGGTTCATGCAGACGGACGTATGTTTTTTGCTGTCCTCAAAAATGCGGATCTGTTTTTTTTGTGGACAGTTCAGCATGTCGATAAAAAAACGGATCCGCATCTTTGTGGACCAATAGACTTCAATGGGGCCACATCCTGATTTTCACTGACAAGTATAGGACATGTTTTATTATTTGTTTTGAGGAGCCGCAGAACAGAAGAAAAGATGCAGACTGCGCAGTGTTTGCTGTCCGTATCTTTTAGGGCCCCATAGGAGTGAATGGATCCGCGTTTAATTCTATGTCATTTTTTTCTCCAAAAACATGGTTTTCTGGATATATGTTTTTATAAATGACGTCTTGTCCTGGCTCTTTAACCTCCACTTTGTTTGGACTTTTAGCAAAGCAAACAGCCTCGCTTGACGTTCTCATTCACACCATTCACTCTGATCAGAGACGAACGGGGACGAGTGACTCAATTTGAACCTCACACATTACACTGATAAGTGCACTGCTCTTATGTAGGCATCTTTATCTAGCCCTGTCAAGAGAATTATAGAGATGTCATCCCAATTCTATAGCCACTATTATACGAGCAGATATAATCTTCCCATCACAACAGCGGTAAACTAACAATGAGTTACCTATCTATATAGGTGGTTTATCTCTTTGTGGTAACTAGGGTGGCCACTTGCATAACCCCAAAAAGCAGTACACCCTAGGCCACTCCTTCCCCCATTAAAGGGGTTCTGCACTTTCAATTAACTGATGATCTATCCTCTGGATAGATCATCAGCTTCTGATCGGCGGGGGTCCGACACCCGGGACCCCCGCCGATCAGCTGTTTGAGAAGGCAGCGGCGCTCCAGCAGAGCCGCGGCCTTCTCACTGTTTACCGCCGGGCCGCCCGCCCACTGACGTCACGACTCTGCTCACTTGAATGGAGCTTAGCCGCGCCCACTCTAGTTGATACAAGTCGTGACGTCAGTGGGCGGGCGGCCCGGCGGTAAACAGTGAGAAGGCCGCGGCGCTGCTGGAGTGCCGCTGCCTTCTCAAACAGCTGATCGGCGGGGGTCCCGGGTGTCGGACCCCCGCTGATCAGAAGCTGATGATCTATCCAGAGGATAGATCATCAGTTAATTGAAAGTGCAGAACCCCTTTAAGCAATGCCCACCAACCCCAGCCTCCTCACAGTAAGGCCTCTTTCATTTTTTTCCGTTTACGGGACGTTTTTTGCGTTCCGTATACGGTTCGTATATGGAACCATTCATTTCAATAGTTCCGCAAAAAAAACTGAATGTACTTCATATGCATTTCATTTCCGTTTTTCCGTTCCGTTGAAAGATAGAACATGTCCTATTATTGCCCGCAAATCACGTTCCGTGGCTCCATTCAAGTCAATGAGTCCGCAAAAAAAACAGAGCACATACGGAAAGGCATCCGTATGTCTTCCGTATCCGTTCCGTTTTTGCGGAACCATCTATTGAAAATGTTATGCCCAGCTCCATTTTTTCTATGTAATTACTGTATACTGTATATGCCATACGGAAAAACGGAACAGAAACGGAAACAAAAAACTGAACAATGGATCTGTGAAAAACGGACCGCAAAACACTGAAAAAGCCATACGGTCGTGTGAAAGAGGCCTAATGGTGCCAGCAAGAGAAAAGAGAGTGACCACCACTCTTACATCCACAGCCACCTTACAAGCACCTGCCTTACATCTTCAGACCATCCTGTCCTCCCGAGACCTTATGGTGCATTGTGTGCGGCCATCTCTAACC
Source organism: Bufo gargarizans (assembly GCF_014858855.1). Taxonomy (NCBI): domain Eukaryota; kingdom Metazoa; phylum Chordata; class Amphibia; order Anura; family Bufonidae; genus Bufo; species Bufo gargarizans. The sequence goes on from NC_058080.1 coordinate 654,570,606, forward strand.
TCCAGTGACTCACTAGAGCGACCTGACTGGCCGAGGGTGATAAGGGCAAGGATTGGCTTAGCAGACAGTGAATAAGGCCTGTTTCACCTTTGCATGCAGAGGTATTTGTCTGTCCAAATCCCGGCATATGCCATATTTGTCCGGTAATATTTGAAGATGCCGGATCTGGACATGGAGCCAGGAAAGTGGATTGTCCGGCCTAAAGCCTGACATCTGGCCACCCTAGAGCAGACTGCTAGAGTTTAAAACCCCGCTCCTTTCTGATTTCAGTGTCCCTTTAATGAGTATCTATATTTTATTTATTCTAGTCCCGGTGCCCTCGGCCGCAGAGAAAGCTCCTTACAAGAAAGCTGTAAGATGATTGATTCTATACCTGAATTTTACATGTTCATAAAATCCTGCCTGAGACGCGCTATTCCCAAACTATCCCCCACCTCTAATTTATCGGACTATAGGCTCTCGCTATTGGGAGAAGGCGTATAAAACCAACCAGGCTGAAACAGCAACAACAAAGCAAGGAAGCCAGGGGCCTGCTGAGATATTATCAGCTAAAGTCTCACTCCCACAGGGGTGGGGACCCTGGGGGGACTCGTACTGTAGGTGAAGACTAAACAAAACACAACAATCACTGTCAAATCTCATGGGTGTATTCATACTGGCTCTGTACGGATGTACAATCTGTCCAATGCCATACATGTGCTGAATAGTCATCATTTAGGCCTTACGGCTTATTATATTATAGTATTAAGGTTTTATTTCTTAAGTACTAGAATATAATGTTTGTGGGGTTTTTTCCCCCCGAAGAAGCAGGGGTTAATTGTGAAGAGAGGGAGGGTCTGAGGAATAGCATGCTATGGTATGTTTGCAGACAGGATGGGTGTGAAGGCTTTTTGCTAAAACTGCCCCCTCCCAAGGTATGTACTATAGGCATATATTTGAGGAGAGATTCTGCAGCCGCTTGTGTCTCCTTTTCCCAGGCAGAGGCGCAGACAGCAGCTTGTTTCCTGTCCATCCTTAACCCTTCGCTGCCTGCGACCCTCTCTCTTACACATCCTTTCCAAAGCCAGCGCCTGAACGGATATAGTGCCTGCGTTCACACAGCCTGACACATTTAGAAATGGTGTCAATGTGGGTATAGTTTTACTAGATAAGCAGCAAATTCATAAAAATGATGCATGGGCCTGTGTGAATTTGGCAAGTATGACAGTACGACCTCTGAAAGAAGAAACGTCTCCGTGAAAAAGAAGCGAAATGTTGCCTCTGAGAAAAAGAAGCAAAATGTTGCCTCTGAGTCATTTCCACTGGGCAAGGTTTGTGTCAACGAAGAGAGAAAAGATCCTGCTTTTATTGCAGAAACAGCGCCACCTGTGTTCATAGCCTCTGTGCGGTACTGCGGCTCGCTCTGATTGTATTGAATCAGGGTGAACTGCAATAGCAAAGGCCTCATCCACAAGACCGTGTGCCAGCCGTGCCCGTCTGCAGACCGCAATGCACTGGCAGTCCAGACACCCACCATGTCCCCGCTGTCCGCAGACACAGGCCCATTCACTTGAATGGGGTCTATGATCCGCAGAGGATGGTATTATAATGACTGCGGGTCTACGGTACTGTAAGCCACTGGGATACTGTGAGTTCAGGTCAGAGAAGCAGTCTTTGGTCCAGGAAATGTGGCCGTCACACAGGCGTGTTTCCAGGACCGGACACACTAGTGAGAAATTAGCCTTAGGGTCCATTCAGACGACCATAAGGGCTTCATGCTCGTATTGCGGCCCGCAAACTTGAATGGGTCCACAATCCGCAAGATACGGAAACAGATAGGACATGTCCTATCTTTTGCGGAACGGAGCCATGGATCGGAAGCGCTCTTGTTGGATTTTGGGTCCGTGCCTCTGCACCGCAAAAGATAAGACATGTCCTTTTTTTCGCTGTGTCTTGCGGATCGCGGACCCGTTCAAGTCAATGCGTTTGCATTCTGCAAACATAGTCCATACGGCTGGTGCCCGTGCATTGCGGTTCTCACAATGGGCATGGAGCACTTACATTTGTCTGAATGGACCTTCAGGCCCCATTCACACGACCATGTGTGTTTTGCATGCTGTCCTAATTTTTTTGCAGTGCCCTTAAAATTAATGGGTCTGCATCCAATCTTTATTTTATTTTTTTACCAAATCCAAAATTTATGCTAGCTAACCCCCCCCAGACTCACCTTTATACCCCACCGCCCTACATCTTCTAATACCTACCCAATTAGCTCCCTTATATATCCCTCTGCATAGATCATCTATTGCTCTCCGCTCACCTCCCCTGTGACATCTGTGCCCCCAGCTACATCTTTCTCAGACCTGCTCCCATTTTAGTGCGAGGATCCACAACCTTCGGTCTCATGCACATGACCCATTCATTCCTATGGGGCCATCTGCATTTTTTGCGGATCCGTGTGGCCGTTGTTTATATTATAGAACATGTCTTATTCTCGGCCGTTTTGCGGATGAGAATAGGCATTTCTAATGATAGGAGTGAGAAAAATGTGGATTGCACACAGAAAGTATCCGTATTTTGTGAATCCATGATTTGTGAACTGAAATATCGGATACGTTCGTATGCAGGAGGCCCTAAACACCACCATAGCCATCTGCCAGTGCCTCCCTTTGGATCGCTGTGAGTGGAAAATGTTGAATCCACTAAACCAAACAGACTCTATATAAGTGTTGCACACTTACACAGGGCTATTTTTTTGGCGCATTGTGGCAATAAGGCCTTATTTACATGACCGTGTCCAATTTCCTATCCACAAACAAATGGGTCCATGAAAAACAGATAGCACGTAGATAGCTTCCTGTGGCCATTTGCCCACTCCCATACTAGAATGGATGAAGAATAGGACATGCTCTGATCGGCGCTCTGATCCGTGACAAAAACAATGTGTGAATAGCCCCATTGACTTCAATGGGTCCTTGTGCTGTCCTTTAAAAAAAAAAAAAAAAAAAAAAAAAAAAAGAAGATGGTCATGTGAATAAGTTCTAAGTATGACCCTATGTTCTCCTTTCATGCTCTCCTCAGTGCACTTTACATCAGCAGAATTTAGGATGGAGGTCTAGGTAGCACTCACGTGTACTGAGGCACAAATGAATGGGTTGGGAGCACAATCCCTGGGGCTTTTACCATTTTCTGCCCCAAAAATTGTGCCAATATGGAAGTCATTGTCATGGTCAGGTCAGGGACAGGGCTCCAAGCAAGTGATAAGCTTGAAGTGATATATTCAAATTCCATGATAGCAAAAATGCAGCAAGCACAGGTTGTTACATCAGTGTGTGCCTACATAGAAGAAACCCTTCTTCAGGCTTTCACCTGTTCAGGATCCAGCCATACGTACATGCGTGGTGCCAGTCAGGGACCTCTTCCTCTGTGTCTCATTAATGGTAGAAGAGGTTGGATCAAGGGTCTACAATGTATATACTGTCTCGTGTAAGTCCTGTCGTTGGGGCAGTCTAACAATAAAGACTACAGGGAGTGATGAAGCATCCGTGACAATCATAGGAGCTTCTTCATATATTGTACTAGGAAGTTCTCAACGTGTTAAACATTTTCCTTGAAATGACTCAGTTCTTCCTTTTCACATAGATTAACTGAAATCCCAAAATGACACCAGCACAAGGGTCTGAGGCTGCTGGTTTCAGTAAGACATCTCACAATGTAGGTCCAATTTAGGATTAGCAAGGAAACTGAGGTCTTGGGTGATTGCCCATGGTTGTCTAGATGGTGCTAGGTGAGATGACACAAGTTATCTCACCGAGAAGTCACGAAGACACGAGTTTCTTTTACAGCAAAAATTATTTTGCTTAATTTATTTTCCATATATTGATTGTGTGTTATTGTAATTAACAGGCCGTGAACAAGGTTCGGGAGGACCGAAACGTTGGCCGATGTAACTTATAATCATTAGTGGCATCTCAAATAAAATTACTTTCCTTATTCACCACCAAAAATTTTGAGTGCCGTGAATTATTCTACAATGTTACTCTGGAGGAAACCTCCATCACTGAGCACCGAAGATAACACTATACGCAGTAGAGTGCCAGCCATCTATCTTGTTCGTTCCTTTACAGCAAGGGCAGACCGATTATAAAGTCCAGACCACTGCTTCGTATATATATTTACTATTTATATAGCTGTTTAGCAGACACCCTTACATACACCCACATGCTTGGTTCTAAGTAAGCCGGCCAATGTCAGGCACCTCTTGTTATCCCCATTGAGAACAAAAGGATCAGGTATGAATTGAACTTTCCTGACCTTTCTTTTCCCCTGACATCTGCCGTTGGGGAGAAGCGAGACATTCCATTATACATTAGATGATCTGCCAGTACAGCCGAAATTGTCAGGTCCAGGTTACGTTCATCTAATGTGTATGGCAACCTTTAGTAATAGGTGTTCCACTAGATTCACATTGAACAATGGTGTCTATAGGATCAGCAGGGGGCACCAAGAGCTTCCAGAACTATAGTTTGGGAGGTCGGTACTGTCACGCTTCGGTGTGGGAGCGAAACACGACACCGAGCATAAGAGGGAAGGGGGAAACAGGGAATCAGGACTGAGAACTAGGGAAGGAAGATGGACAACTTCTAGTGAAAACCCAAACAAAATCCTAACTGACTACCAGTATGAACAGACCCCAAAGGTAGGTGAGTTCATATGCAGGAATACCTAGAGTTATATCTCACCCTATAGGACCCTGGTACTAATGGCAGGGACAAGACTACTTGTTCCTCCAAAAGGAAAGTCGAACTGGAGTCTACTTCAGGTCTAATACAAACAATAGGGAAATGCAACACACAGAACCCAAACAATATACAAAAGGGAAAGGAAAGACTTAACTTCAAAGAGGCTATGGAAGCACCAGGAACTCAAACCACAAACAATCCACAGGCACAGAAGCTATAAACTGTACAGCATAGTGGGAGAAGCAACTATAAATACGGAAGGTTAAATGACCACAAAAGCAACACCTGGAGGCAAGAGGTGTGGCCATTACCAGAAACAACACAGACACCTATTGATCCAAAAGGAAAACCTGTCAGATCAAACCACATGTTGCCAGTGTCACAGATCTCCTGACAATCACTGTCGCCGTGACATCTGTATGTCTTGGTTCATCCGTGCCAGGTACACTTTGCTTGGCATCCAACTTAAAAGGACAGTTCTCAGCCAATCAGCATTGCAAGGTGTGCTCTCCACAAAGCCGATTGGATGAGAGTAACTAGGCTTTTCTCATACACATGTTTTTCCAGCCAGATGCCAGGCACAGCAAAATGAAACGTTGCCACAGAGTCTCCTGTTCTACAACAGAATCTTCTCTAGAAGAGTTTGTCCCCTTTCCTACTATATATGAGACATAAAGCGTGTCTTGTTATATGTACACAGCTTCCCTGACTATCCACATCTGGATGGGTGTAGAATATGGTGAAGTAAAAGTGACCCATATTATTATTAGGAAGTGCACATATGATTTTGGTGAGGTTCTGCATACCTTCTACGACACAATTAATAAGAACTATGACTTATATTCTGGCCATGTACCCCTGCCAAGGTCCTGCATACATTATGATACAATTAGTAAAAACCATGGCTTACAGTGCCTTGAAGAAGTATTCATACCCCTTGAATTTTTCCATATTTTTTCATGTTACACCCACAAACTTAAATGTCTTTTATTGTGATTTGATGTGATAGACCAACACAAAGTAGTATGTGTGAAGCGAAAATAAAAATTTTATTAAATAAAAATCTGGAAAGTGTGGTGTGCATTTTTATTCAGCCCCCTGTACTCTGCTACCCATCGATAAAGTCCAGTGTGACCATTTGCCTTCAGAAGTCACCTGATTAGTAAATAGAGTCCCCCTGTGTGTAATTTATTCTCAATATCACTACAGCTGTTCTGTGAAGGCCTCAGAGGTTTGTTAATGAACATTAGAGATCAAACAGCATCGTGAAAACCAAGGAACACACCAGACAGGTCAGGGATAAAGTTGATGAGAAGTGTAAAGCAGGGTTAGGGTATAAAAAAAAATATCCCAAGCTCTGAACATCTCATGGAGCACTTTTCAATACATCAACTGAAAATAGAAGCAATATCGTATAACTGCAAACCTACCAAGACATGGCCGTCCACCTAAACTGACAGCCCATGCAAGGAGAGCACTAATTAGAGAAGTAGCCAAGAGGCCCATGGTCACTCTGGAGGAGATGCACAGCACAGGTGGAAGAATCTGTGCACAGGACAATTATTAGTCGTGGATTCCACAAATCTGGACTTTATGCAAAAGTATCAAGAAGAAAGCCATTTTTGAAAGTAAGTCCTGTTTGCAGTTTGTCACAAGCCATGTAGGGGACACAACAAACATGTCGAAGAAGGTGCTTTGGTCAGATGAGACCAAAGTTTAACTTTTTGGTGTAAATGCTATGTGTGGCAGAAAACTAACTCTGCACTTCACCCGAACACACCAGGGTGGTGGTGGCAGCTGTGGGGATGCTTTTCTTCAGCAGGGACAGGAAAGCTGTCATAGTTGATGAGAAGATGGACACAGGGCAATCCTGGAAGAGTCTACAAAAGACTTGGGCAGAGGTTCACCTTCCAAATGGACAATGACTCTAAACATACAGCGAGAGCTACAATGGAATGGTTTAGAATGAAAGCATGTTCATGTGTTACGCTACTGTCACACTAGCGTTTTTACTGGATCCGGCAGGGCTCAGCAAAACCGCTTCCGTTACTGATCATACAACCGTCTGCATCCGGTTGTATTATCTTTAACATAACCAAGACGGATCAGTCATGAACTCCATTGAAAGTCAATGGGGGACAGATCTGTTTTCTCTTGAGTCCACACCAAACCACGGACAGAAAACCGCTGCTTGCAGCGTGATTCTGTCTGCGATGGCGACGCAACTAAATGGAACGGAATGCATTCTGGTGAACTCTGTTTCGTTCAGTTTTGTCCCAATTGACAATGAATGGGGACAAAACAGAAGCGTTTCTCCTCCGCTATCGAGATCCTATGACGTATCTCAATAGCGGAAAGGAAAAGCGCAGGTGTGAAAGTAGCCTCAGAATGGCCCAAAGTCCGGACCTAAGTTTCGTTTCAGAGTCTGCGGCAAGACTTGAAAATTGCTGTTCAGACGCTCTCCATCCATCCTGACTGAGACTCGGCTACTTCACAAAGAACGGGCAAACATTTCAGCCTCTGGACGTGTGAAGCTGGTCCAGACCCCCAAAGACTTGCAGCTGTCATTGGAGCGAAAGGTGGTCCTACAAAGTATTGACTCGGGGGGCTGAATACTAATGCACGCCACGCTTTCCAGATTTTTTTTAATCAAAAATGTTGAAAACCATGTATTATTTTATTTTTATTTTACAATCACTTGCTGCTTTGTGTGGGTCTATCACATAAAACCCCAATAAAATATATTTAGGTTTGGGGGTGTAATGTAACAAAATGTGGACAAGTCCGAGGGGTGTGAAGACTGTGGGCTGAGGTGCTGGTACCTGGCTTCCATGCTGGACTGTCTGGTGTATGGGCACCACACGTCCTGGCGCGGCTACCACACATGAGGAGTAGTACAAAGGCGGCTGAGGCGCCCCATAGACCGTAGCTGTGTGAGCGGAGGATTCAGGCCGCACTTTCCTTCCGCCCGGCCCCCTCCTGTGCGCGAGCTCCTGGTAGCGGCGGGCGGGCAGCGAGATGCATGGAACAGCCAGTTGTTTAAAAATCCTTCTAGAACGGTTTCAAATCCCCCCTCCCCCCCCCAGCTCCGAGGAAAGAAGAAGGAGGAGGCAGCGGCAGCCTGTGTGCGCCGCTCTGAGCCCGTCCTGCTGGGGAGGAGGAGGGAGCAGCACAAGAAAGGAGGGAGGAGGGGAAGGAGGGGGAAGAGCTTGTCCATCAAACTGGTTGCTATAGAGAATGGGCGGGGCCGGCCGCCGGGCGGGCCTATCAGGGAGGGCGCTGCTGGTGTCGCCATGGTGACGGGGTTGTTCCCGGGGAGGCTGTGATCGGTTGACAGGTGTGTGACAATCGGAGCTTTCTGCAAGCATGTACGCCAAAGGCAAGAGTAACAGCGTACCGTCCGACAGCCAGGCCAGGGAGAAGTAAGTGGCGCTCAGCCCGGGGGGACGTGTGCGGGGGGGACAGGCCGGGGCTTCACCAAACTTCCTCCCCTCATCTGTGTGTGCGGGAGACGAGCCGCCGCTCCGGTGCCGGGGGAAAGTAAGTTTGGGGCAGTGAGTGCATGGAGTGCGCTGCCTGTCCGGTACCGGCCGCGGGCTCGGTGTGTACAGCTGACAACCACCGCCGTGCTCTGTCTATGGCTGACAACCCAGTACTCTGTGTGTACCCGACAACCCAGTGCTCTGTCTATGGCTGACAACCCAGTGCTCTGTGTGTACCCGACAACCCAGTGCTCTGTGTGTACCCGACAACCCAGTGCTCTGTGTGTACCCGACAACCCAGTACTCTGTGTGTACCCGACAACCCAGTGCTCTGTCTATGGCTGACAACCCAGTGCTCTGTGTGTACCCGACAACCCAGTGCTCTGTGTGTACCCGACAACCCAGTGCTCTGTGTGTACCCGACAACCCAGTGCTCTGTGTGTACCCGACAACCCAGTGCTCTGCCTATGGCCGACAACCCAGTACTCTGTGTACCCGACAACCCAGTACTCTGTCTATGACTGACAACCCAGTACTCTGTGTGTACCCGACAACCCAGTGCTCTATCTGTATGACTGACAACCCATGCTCTACCTGTGTATACCCGATGGTTTATCTGTGTATGGCTGACAACCCCACGCTCTGTGTGTAGTAGAGCTGACAACCCCACGCTCTGCTGTGTGTATGGCTGACGTCCGATCGTGTCGTACGATGGAAGACTGGGGGTAGGTGTTGCAGATATCGTACGGGGTATGGAGGGCTGTACACTGTGCGGTCATGCGACAATCCTCGATGCGATATTGGCGCAGGATTGTCTGCCCGCACACTGTAAACTTTCCCCGCCGCATGTGCTGTCCTCCGGCGGCGGCTCAGGCGCTCCTCCCGGGGCAGCGCCACCGACCCCGGCTCTTCACCAGTCCCTTCCCGAGGACCGTGCGGGGACATCACCTGCAGCCCCGGACCGCCAGCCTTCTTAAAGGAGCCGCTCACCGCAGAGTGTGGAAGGTGGCTGCTGCCAGGGAACAATAGCTTGTGTTCTGCGGGGGCAGCCAGGTCCTGTGCCGGGTGTGGGTTTGGCTGGACACTGTTCAGACTGATTTATTATCAGGTTTTCAGGGAACAATGTAGCAGTCGTAAGGACACTGTCAATGTGAGGGTGCACTCCTGAGGGCGGCATGCTGTCAGTGTGGTGGTATATTATTATATTTTTATTTATTATACTCGCTTATATTGCGCGCTGACATATTCCGCAGCATTAGCATCGCGCTGTCCCCCATGGAGCTCACAATCTAAGTTATCTATCAGTCTGTCTTTGGAGTGTGGGAGGACAGCGGAGCTCCACGCAAACACGGGGAGAACATACTAACTCCATGCAGATGATTTCCTTGGTCGGATTCTAACCCTGGACCCCAGTGCTGCAAGGCACCAGTGCTAACCTGAGGAGCGTCCATACTGTCGGTGTGGCGGTACACTCCAGAGGAGCGCTTGTGCTGTCGGAGTGGCGGTACACTCCAGAGGAGCGCTTGTGCTGTTGGTGTGGCGGTACACTCCAGAGGAGCCCTTGTGCTGTCGGTGTGGCGGTACACTCCAGAGGAGCCCTTGTGCTGTCGGTGTGGCGGTACACTCCAGAGGAGCCCTTGTGCTGTCGGAGTGGCGGTACACTCCAGAGGAGCCCTTGTGCTGTCGGAGTGGCGGTACACTCCAGAGGAGCCCTTGTGCTGTCGGAGTGGCGGTACACTCCAGAGGAGCGCTTGTGCTGTCGGAGTGGCGGTACACTCCAGAGGAGCGCTTGTGCTGTCGGAGTGGCGGTACACTCCAGAGGAGCGCTTGTGCTGTCGGAGTGGCGGTACACTCCAGAGGAGCGCTTGTGCTGTCGGAGTGGCGGTACACTCCAGAGGAGCGCTTGTGCTGTCGGAGTGGCGGTACACTCCAGAGGAGCGCTTGTGCTGTCGGAGTGGCGGTACACTCCAGAGGAGCATCTGTGCTCCTCTGGAGTACAATAAAATAATGGAGTAATACCGTACCGATCCTGCCGCTTACCTGCACCTCCACTGGTTCCTGTATCCTCCCCTCCATTAATTATGGTGGGACATGGACATGTGACCATTGCAGCCAATCGCTGGCTTCAGCAGTGTCCATGTCCACAATCATCCCTAGAGTGGAGGATACATACACCGGTGGGGGAGCAGGGAAGCGGCAGCGCTGGAGCGGTACACTATCACTCTTATTTTATTTTAGTCTTTTGGTCAACAAATAATATTGTGGTTTACAAGACCGGGTGAGGGAGTTTTTGGCCCACACTTGGCACAGTCACCAAGTGGATCCCTCTCGCACCCAGCGGGAGCCTGTCGCTCCTTTCAGTAGAGCTAAACCTAGAGCAGGTCCGCATGAAGACCCACGGCAGAATCCTCAGCGCAGCGATTTCTGCCGTGGAAAATGTGGAGGATTTTGTTGTGGAAAAAATCCTCTGTGTGAACCTAACCTTCTGGCCTGTTCACATGGTGGGTCACTTCTGAATGCTGAGCGCAAGTGACACCCGTCTGGACACTGCGACAAGAATGGATATGTCGCCTCTTGATGTGGTCGTGGCTTTAAAGAGGACCGGTCACCGCTCCTGACCTGTCTGTTATAATGGCTTCATGCCTCCCCCATGTAATAACAATTGTGGAACATCTGTTCTTATGACTCTATGTTGTGTCATTCCTTTATTATTTCTACTAGAAGCTATGAATAAGTTTCTAGCAGTCTGCAGTAAGGGGACAGAGGGGAGGTAACCAGTTGGGGGGGAGGTTCTAGCACAGTCTGACTCTATCCAATCAGTGCTGCCATTGTCAGACTCTGCAGGTACACCCCCCCCCCCCCCCCCCCCAAACTGGTTACCATCCCTCTGTACCCTTACTGCAGACTGCTAGCAATTCATTCATAACTTCTATGGAGCGGTGTAAAGGCGGCACGGTCTAGAAATTGTGCAGCTCTTAACCAACATCTGTGGTCTTCAGGAGCAGAACATTGTCCCCAAACCTGTAGATCTGAGCATCGTATTCTGTCAAACTAATCTCCCTGCTTAGATTTCAAGTGGCAGTGCACCGGGGAGCTCAGGATGATATATACGTCAGTAGTTATAGGGGGCGCTTTCCTTTTATTTATATTCTTCAGATCATGCTGCTGCAGTGCCTACTGTCTACTGTCTGAGGTAGTCTGAGACACGCCCCCTGTCTCACTATTGGTTCAGGCTGTTGCTCTGCCTTCTCTGATTGGCTGCGGTTTATAAACACTTCTTCACTAGGAGCAGAACGATTGTAAATACCAAAGCCCCAATGAGTAGACCTGATTACATAACGGAGGGGTGGGCCGGAGTAACTGAGGCCTAGGGGGTCTCTTTACATATTGTATACAAAGGGAACCTGTCACCGGCACCATGCTGCCCTTACTGAGGCATAGTGTAGTGACAGAGCCGCTGATTCTGGCACCTCAGTCAGTACTGAACCCTGCAGCGCCGCAAGGAAGAGGAGTCCGCTAAGGCTCGCTGTCACTGCCCTCCCCCGCTGACGGGTTTCTTTCTTGTGCACAACAGAAAATAAACCCGCCAATCATTGGCAAGAGAAGGCAGACACAGCAACCCTCAGCGGACTCCTCTCCTGCATAGTGCTGACGCGGGTTCGGCAGTACAGTACTGACTGTCATGATAAAATTCAGGGCAGAAGTATTAAGGGTCCATTCAGACGTCCATGTGTGTTTTGCGGATCCGCAAAACACGGACATCGGCGATGTGAGTTCTGCAATTTGCGGACCACACATCGCCGGCACTTAATAGAAAATGCCTAATCTTGTCCGCAATTGCAGACAAGAATAGGACATGTTCTATTTTTTTTTTCCGGGTAGCGGAATTGCGGTCCCGGAAGTGCGGGTCCGCCATTCCGGATCCGGGCAGCGCACTGTGCTGCCCCATAGAAATGAATGGGTCCGCATTTTGCGGAACGAAATTGCGTACGCGTGAATAGACCCTAAGGCTTTTTTCACACTACCGTATGGCTATTTCAGTGTTTTGCAGTCTGTTTTTCACGGATCTGTTCAGTTTTTTTTTTTTTTTTGTTTGTTTCCGTTCCGTTTTTCCGTATGCCCTATACCAGTGATGGGCAAACTGCGGCTAAACTACAACTCCTACCATGCCCTGCTGTAGGCAGCCTTTGCATGCTGGGAGTTGTAGTTCTGGAACAGCTGTAGAGCCGCAGTTTTCCTATCGCTGCTCTATACAGTAATTGCATAGAAAGAATAGGTCTGGATATAACATTTTCAATAGATGGTTCCGCAAAAACGGAACGTATACGCACTTCCGTATGTGTTCAATTTTTTTTTTTTTGCAGACCCATTGACTTTAATGGAGCCACGGAACGTGATTTGCGGGCAATAATAGGACATGTTCTATCTTTCAATGGAAATACGGAAACAGAATGCATGCGGAATACATTCAGGTTTTTTTTTTTTTTTTTTTTTTTTTTTTTTTTTTTTTTTTTTTTTTTGCGGAACCGTTGAAATGAATGGTACCGTATACGGAGCGCAAAAAACGGCCCTGCAAAACGGGGGGGAAAAAAAACGGTAGTGTGAAAGAGGCCTAAATTGGATGTTTCATCAGTCGGTCAGGGTATATGGATATTATAGAGTAAAGGGGAGGGGGTTACTCTATCCAGGATTTTTTATTTTTATTTTTTAACTCTAAAAACCCCTTTCACTATGTTTTCTATCTTTAATCAGAGATTATTATTTTTTTGCAGAGGTGACAACAGAAGTGCAGCCATATTGCTTGTCGCCTTTCTGTTTGCTTCTCAATATCTGTGGGTAAAACTGTTATTTTGCTATCAATGAAACCTGCTGAGAAAATGCTAGTTCTTCCGGAAGGGGACTCTGCGTGCCGCTGTGCATGCACGGTGCCCATAGCCTTGTGTATGAGCCAAACCCGATTACCAAACTTTGGCTTCTTCTGTAACGTCTTTTACAGCAGTTTAAACCATTCCGGACCATCATTTATTAGCCAGAGCAGATGGTGGATACAGAAAGTGTCTTTTGCGCTGGAGAATCCAGAACATCCATGCATTATGCGGTCCATTGATTTCCATGTGAACTGTGTAATGCTGTAATTCACCACTAGTGGCACTGCTGAGCGACGGAACACTTGTCTTTTTGAACTCCCTTACAGCAGGGATCAGCAACCCCTGGCGCTCCAGCTGTTCTGAAACTACAACTCCCAGAATCCTCCTTTCACTTTTATGGGAGTTACAAGAAGTAGGTTTTCATGCTGGGAGTTGTAGTTTACAGATGACAGCTGATTTCTGACATCCCAGCAGTGGCATCCATTATAGACAACCCCATACTTTTATTTATGCAGAACGTATTTTAAGTAAACACTTTATTTTTTATTCTTTTCTTTAATAAAAAAATAATAATAATTGCCTGCTCAGAGCCTTCTGGATCCACACTGACCCCCTGTCTCCGCTGATCCAGAAGTGACCGACCAGCTATACGCACGTCACTGCCGCCGGCCAGTCAGTGGCTTCAGCGGTGACTTGTGCCGTTACAGCACACTTTTCTTTTTGTTATTTCAGTTCTTTAGATTGCTATGGTTTGTTGTTGGCTCTTTTTCTCTATATAGTACCTCACCATACAGTCTATAGGGGAAAAAAATTTATTTATCAAACTTTTTTCTCCCTCCAATAGCGCTGATTATGCCGTTTTAACAGTTTACAGTGCAGTTTGTAGTAGCGCGCCAAGCAATTTGTCACTTGTCACAATGAGCTGATGCAGGACCTGATCAGAGTCTGATCAAATATCTCTAATGTGGATCTAGTTGGCATTGCTTTATTACTATAGCATATGGGATGATTTAGTAAAAAACTAAACACCTAAAACATTCCACTCGCAGGCTGCGCTAAACAGCACCTATAACAAACATTTGGTGCCCGCTGGAAAGCAGCATGAAATTTGGTTACCTGCTGCCTCATTATCTGAATTGAATTATTAGGGAACTGCTCGTAATGCAGTAGCCTAATGTAATTATCAGGAGCTAGACTTCTTCAGGAAGACATGCAGGGCGAGAGAAAATTACAAATATTTAATGTTGCCGCATAGAATTACTTTTCTGTCTTTCCGAACTGCCACAGTCTTCTTAGGTTTTAGAGGAGGAAAATAAGAAAAAACATTTTTTATTTTTTTTCGTCGGGCCGCCGATCTGTCGGACCGTAAAATAAAAAATGACCTTTCCTGCCTCGGACAGCATGCTCTTCCTGCACTCACCGCTTCCAGGTCTTCTGCCAGTGCCACACTTTACTGTACCTTATGTCGCACAGCATCAGCGTGGCAACTGGAGGAAGACCCAGGAGAGGCGAGTACAGCCAGTGCTAGCAGCGCTACACTCCACTCCCTGTGCCTCCTGCGTGCTAATGAGCACTGCCATTTTTTTCCCTCACTTTTGTGTCTTATAAAGTGAAAAATATGGTATATTTATTAAAGAACACAAAAAACATAAATACCTAACAACCTTGCTACAAAGTTATCGTGTTATTTAACACCCTGGAGTGAGCCCAAAAAATATAAAAAAAATAGTTTTTGCTTATCATGCAAAAAAAGGAATTTAAAATTGATCAGTAAGTAGTATGTACCCCAAAAAGATACAATACATGCACAGCCGCACACAGCCATGTCCACAGGAAAAATATAAATGTTATGGGTCTCTTAGCCGTGCAGCGACAAATAAGTTGTAATATATAAATTTCATATTGATGTAACCATACTGACAAAAAAGTAGTAAAATTATTATACCTTTTTTTTTTTTTTTTTTTTAATACGGTACATAAATTATAAGTATAATCACATCTACCGGCTCCTGAAGAATAAAATTCACATAATTTATACCTCATGGTGAATGATTTACAAAAAAAATATATAAAAATTGGAGTAGTGCTGTTTTTAGTTTTGTATTTTTACCCATTTTCTCTACCCTCATGCACACGACCGTATGTATTTTGCGGTTTGCAAAAAAAAATAAAAAAATGGATGCCGTCCGTGTGTGTTCTGTATTTTGTGGAACGGAACAGCTGGCCCCTAATAGAACAGTCCTATCCTTGTCCATAATGCGGACAATAATAGGACATGTTCTATTTATTTATTATTATAAAATCTAGAATTTTTTTTATTTTTTTTTTTGTGTGGACCAATAGAAAAAAAGTGTCAGCCTCTGGTGGCTGGACAATGGGAGAGCACATAGGCTGGTGGTTTTTCCTATAGTGTGCAAGCATGACCACCACTGATGGATTGCAGGGTGGTCTGTAACCATGGAAACGAGAAGTGCATAATGTGATGGAAAAATGAAACCAGCCAGCAAAGGAAGCAATATGGATAATAACAATATATTAGAAAGTAGTTTGTATTAACTTTCTCTACATGATAAATGCCACTTACTGAAGTGAGACACCCCCTTTAATCCTTTTGCCTTCTTGTAAGGACCGGTTCCCAGTAATGCAGGTAATTTATGGGGCCCAGGAGCTGGCCTTTTAGATAAATAGTCTTGACAAGTTAATAATTACCAGCCGCAAGTACTTGGAATATCCTCCAAATACAAGGCGCACTTTAGTTTACTACTTGTGGCTCGCAGTGACTAAGGCAGCTTGGCATTGAGTGTCTAATATGTGTTCAGTGATGTGTCCGATGTTGTAGGCAATAGATTTCTTAGTTTCTGACAGAAAGGATGTCTGGGGTTATGTATTAACAAGAAAGGGGGGGGGGGGGAAATCACATATAAAAGGGGTTGTCTCATCATGGACAATGGGGGCATATCGCTGGGATATGCCCCCATTGTCTTCTAGGTGCAGGTCCCACAGCTGAAATCCACACCTATATTGAGGACAGAGCCCCGCAAGTGAAGGAGGGCTCACTGCGCATGCGCAGCCACCCTCCATTCATTTTCTCTGGGAACGGCGAAAATAGCAGAGCGCTGGCTTGGCTATTTCCGTCGGCCCCATAGAAATGAATGGGAGCGGGGGCTGCGCATGCGCGGTACGCTCCCATTCACTGCTATGGGGAGCCTGCTTGGTGGTGGCTGGACCGGAGTCCTCCAGCCACCACCTTGCGGGGCTCCGTTCTTGATATAGGTGCAGGTCCCAGTGGTGGGACCCGCACCTATAAGACAATGGGAGCATATCCTAGCGCAGTGGTGGCGAACCTATGGTACGGGTGTCAGAGGTGGCACTCAGAGCTCTCTCTGTGGGCACCCGCACCCTGGAAAAAGTCTATGGTGTACCAATATGCCTTAGGGCTCTTTTTCACATCTGCGTTCTTTTCTTCCGGCATAGAGTTCCGTCGTCGGGGCTCTATGCCGGAAGAATCCTGATCAGGATTATCCCCATGCATTCTGAATGGAGTGAAATCCGTTCAGGATGCATCAGGATGTCTTCAGTTCCGAACCGGAACGTTTTTTGGCCAGAGAAAATACCGCAGCATGCTGCGCTTTTTGCTCCGGCCAAAAATCCTGAAGACTTGCCGCAAGGCCGGATCCGGAATTAATGCCCATTGAAAGGCATTGATCCGGATCCGGCCTTAAGCTAAACGTCGTTTCGGCGCATTGCCGGATCCGACGTTTAGCTTTTTCTGAATGGTTACCATGGCTGCCGGGACGCTAAAGTCCTGGCAGCCATGGTAAAGTGTAGTGGGGAGCGGGAGAGCAGCATACTTACCATCCGTGCGGCTCCCGGGGTGCTCCAGAGTGACGTCAGGGCGCCCCATGCGCATGGATGACGTGTTCGCATGGCACGTCATCCATGCGCATGGGGCGCTCTGACGTCATTCTGGAGCGCCCCGGGAGCCGCACGGATGGTAAGTATACCGCTCCCCCGCTCCTACTATGGCAACCAGGACTTTAATAGCGTCCTGGCTGCCATAGTAACACTGAAAGCATTTTGAAGACGGATTCGTCCATTCAAAATTGATTTTTATGCTACAGTCGCAGCATGTCACAGAGCGACACCATAGACTATCATTATAAAAATTGTTGCGCGACAAATGTCGTCGTTTAGACCTAGCCTAAGAGTTATACAGTATCTGCAGAGGACAATCTGTCGTGAACAGGATTTCTAAAGCCCTGTTTTTTCATAATGCGGTCTTTAGGGCGAGTTTATTTTGTTGAATAGGTCTTCCTATAGCCTTACAGGTCTCCTCGATAGATACTTACAAGTGGCCTTTGTAACCTTGAGCTGTCCAGTCCAGGCTCAGCCTGCCTACCATAGGGACAGTGCAGGAGCCTGGAGGGTCAGTTCACCACCAACTATTCAACATTAATGCCTCCACCGCCCACCCAGACCACCAGAGATACTGATCTTAAAAGGATTGTCGGACATAGGAGTCAACAACCCCTATGGTTCTAACATGAGAACCGTTAAAGAGAAAGGGATGCAGAGTACCCCCCCAAATCCTGACTTGGGCCTCTCACACAGTTAAGCAAGTACTCTCTGCTCTGCACAGATGAGGGGCAGTCACCCCGAAACAGATGTCTGCAGATGAGGTGCTGGCTTACTTAATATCCAAGTCATGTCTGAAGGCCTGTTTAAAGGGTCGAACATTGACTTGTAGGATAGCTGCCTTACATCTGGTGACAGAGGCGGAGCTTGTTAAGAGCTAATTTGCATAGTTTTTTTCCCAGAATTCCAGAGCAGCATGTTTGGCCTATAAGTCTCCTCTTGCCGACTAAGGCTACTTTCTCACTGGCGTTTTGGTTTTTGTTTGTGAGATCCGTTCAGGGCTCTCACAAGCGGTTCAAAACGGATCAGTTTTGCCCTAATGCGTTCTGAATGGAAAAGGATCCTCTCAGAAAGCATCAGTTTGCCTCCGTTCCCATTCCGCTCTGGAGGCGGACACCAAAACGCTGCTTGCAGCGTATTGCTGTTCTCTTGACTAAATGGAGCCAAACGGATCCGTCCTGGCACAAAATTTTTAAGTCATTGGGGACGGATCCGTTTTCTTTGACACAATTTGGCACAATAGAAAATGGATCCGTCCTTTCAATGGTGTTCAAGACGGGTCCGCCTTGGCTATGTTAAAGATAATACAAACGGATCTGTTCATATGCGGTTGTATTATCTGAACGGATCCTTTTTTGCAGATCCATGACGAATCGGCCCAAAACGCGAGGGAGAAAGTAGCCTAAGGCGCCTACAAGGTCTCCTCAGAGAGAGATCGTACCCCTCAAAAGTAAAAAAAAACTAACAAAAAAAAAAACCCTTGTCCTGCAATGCCCCACTCCTCGCCATTTCTGGTCCCTTCAGGGTCCCTCCAAATGACTTCAACGGCCAAAAACAGACCTCCGCTGTCGCATCTGCATGAGCAGTATGTCACTGGGCATTGGCGTGGGCACGGCAAACAGTTTTTGTTTTTAATGGGGCATGCATTAGGACCATAGAGGTTGTCAGTACCTTTAACCTCTTTACTACCCCACACCACCAGGGATACTGATGTCAACCTTTTCTTCACCCTAGACCTTCAGGGATGTTAACTATTAACTACCCTAGCTATTGATTTGGTGCTACACCGTATTATTTATTTGCTGCTGTTTTGAATGGCTTACAGGGATTGTGCATTGCAAAGATACTGATGACCTATCCTCAGGATAGGAATCAATATCAGATTGGTGGGGGGTCCGACTCCCGCTGATCAGCTGTGTGAAGAGGTAGTGCAGGAGTTCTTGGGAGCTGAGTTGCAGTACCAGACACAACCTGTTGGCAATAGTGGCTCTGTGTAGACTCCTATAGTGGTAAAGGTCCTGTTCCATGGAACCGTGGAGGGTTTGGATGTTGTGGCCCTTCGGCAAAAATAATGTAAATTCGCCCTTAGGCCTCTTTCACATGGGCGTCAGTTTTTTTTTTTGCCCGGATAAGAGCCGGGTGCGTTGCGGGAAAATGCGCGATTTTCCCGCGCGAGTGCAAAACATTGTCATGCGTTGCACTCGCGTGAGAAAAATCGCGCATGTTTGGTACCCAAACCCGAACTTCTTCATAGAAGTTCGGGCTTGGGATTGATGTTCTGAAGATTGTATTATTTTCCCTTATAACATGGTTATAAGGGAAAATAATAGCATTCTGAATACAGAATACATAGTATAATAGTGCTGGAGGGGTTAAAAAAAAAAAATTTTTAACTCACCTTAGTCCACTTGATCGCGAAGCCCGGCATCTCCTTGTGTCTCCTCTGCGCTGAGCGACTGAACAGGACCTGGGGTGAGCTTCTCCATTAAATACAGGTTAAGGACCTTCGATGACGTCACTCCGGTCATCACATGGTACGTCACATGATCTTTTACCATGGTGATTCACCATGGTAAAAGACCATGTGATGACCGGAGTGACGTCATCGAAGGTCCTTAAGCGATATTTAATGGAGCAGCTCACCCCAGGTCCTGTTCAGCCGCTCAGCGCAGAGGAGACACAAGGAGATGCCGACTTCGCGATCAAGTGGACTAAGGTGAGTTAAAAAAAAATTTAACCCCTCTAGCGCTGGTTTACTATGCATTCTGTATTCAGAATGCTATTATTTTCCCTTATAACCATGTTATAAGGGAAAATAATAATGATCGGGTCTCCATCCCGATCGTCTCCTAGCAACCGTGCGTGCAAATCGCACGGCATCCGTACTTGCTTGCGGATGCCATCCGATTTTCACACACCCCATTCATTTCTATGGGGCCTGCGTCACGTCGAAATCGGACAATATAGAGCATGCTGCGATTTCAACTGAACGCACAAGTGATGCGTTAAAAACATCGCTCATGTGCACAGCCCCATAGAAATGAATGGGTCAGGATTTAGTGCGGGTGCCATACGTTCGCCGCACGGATCGCACCTGCACGGAAAACTCGCCCGTGTGAAAGGGGCCTTAGGGTACATGTCCACAGCCGAGGCGTGGACCCGAAAACACACGGAAGCCCTCTGTGCCACAAAATGTCCTACATGTCCTATCTTTCACCACATCTTGAAGATCACAGACCCATTGAAGTTAACTGGATGAGGAGTTCATACTGCCAGTGTCCGTGTTTTGCACCCGCAGTCTGCAACATGGGCACAGCGGCTCCACAGTCGTGTGAATGTACCCTTAAAGTGTCCTGACCTGCCACTGGGATGTGTTCTAGGTGAATGTGGTACACCGGTATCAGACAATGGCAGGACATGAGTGTCCACCTTTATATATGGACTGTACACTGCCATGCCCGCGGGTTTAGCTGGCATACTGCGATGGTTTCTCCATGGTTCATGTTACATTTTATGCTAATGGGGGAGAACTCTTGGTAAGGTTGGTGCATGCCAATATGTTACAGAAGGGTGGATGTGAACCAAGTAACACTCCACCAGATCGCACGTTGCCATGGTAACTGTGTGGGAAGTAATTATTTCCAGTGGTACACTTTTTAACCCCTAAATATGCCCACACATTTGCCTATATAAAAAGTAGCTGGATCAAATTTTCTCTCTTGAGACGCCACATTGGCACATGTGCTTCCAGTCCTACAAATCGAGACCCTCCCACCCCACCCCTCTAACTGCACTGAAAGGGCACCACCCTGGCACCTCACGTGGCCTTGCCCTTTTTCAGCTTTTGCTCATAGAGAGATAATAACCGTTGTGTGTTCTCCAGGATCCCCTTTATGGATATAGTTGCAGTGTGACAGATGCAAAAAAAAACGCAGATTAAAGGGGGTCTCTTTTATTTTATTTTCTAAATAACATATGACCAGAATGCCCGTTTTGTGGGGGTCGGACTGCTAGGACCCTTACAGATGACAACAGGGGCCCTGTGCGCCAGAATGAATACAGGGGCTGGTAAGCATGTGTGCTGCCGTTCTATTCACTCCCTATGGGACCGTCGGAGGTAGCAGAGTACCATGTCCAGCATTCCCATAGTGGATGAACGGAGACACCACGCATGCTCAAGCCATTCTTGTTATTTAATGGGGGCCCCAGCGGTCAGACCCCCACCTATCTAGTAGTTGTATCCTGTGGATAGGGACAACGTCTTGCTGTATAACCGGAATACCCCTTTAATCCATCAATCAATCAAAAAAATAACATATATATTTATTTTTTTATTTTATTCTACACCTTTTCCGGAAATCTGTTTAAAAAGTGACCTTTTAAAAAAAAAAAAAAATTATTTTTTTGTTTGTTTTATGTCCAGGAGCTAGTTACTTATGATAGGGTCTTGCTGACAGGTCCAAGAGGACTCTGATCTTCTTGAAAGGGTTGTAAAGAATATAGAAAATTCCTACATTCTTCCAAAAAACGGTGTCACATCTGTCCAAATTCATCTCAAATGGATTTTCTGCGACTGTTGCGTCGCAGTCGCAAAATGTTGCAGTGCGACACCATAGACTGCCATTATAAAAAAATTGTCGCGCGACATTGGTGCAACAAAATGTTGCGCGACAAATGTCGTCGTGTAGACCTAGCCTAAGGCTCCTCCATGGCAGTCTGTGGATATGTACGGTGTATAATCCGCCTTTTCGCAGCGGTCAGTTGTGTGGCTTGATCTTCTTCTGCTCTGTAGTAATCCGGTGATTCCTTCGCTTCTCCGGTGGGAGTACCTACATTTCCAAACTCTTCCTTCCTTTCTCTGCAGCCCATTCCCCTCTTTCTGTAGGCGTGCTATCTTTATGTATACGGCGTGCAGTGTTACTACTATACCACTTAGATGTATTGATATGTTAGTGGATTGCCTTTTGACATATAGATCCTATATCGTGGTGTTACTGTGATGTGTGAAATTCTGACGTTTACACAAATTCAAAATGATCTTTTCAGTGTTTTTAATAATTCTGGTGACAAGTTTACGGCGGTAATGGTATATAATCATCATTGCGTGTAATAACCATGTAGGAAAGCCTCTAAAGAGGGTATGTGTTTTATAGAGTGAGTAATGTAATTAGGATTCCTGCTTTATGTCCGTGCTACACGCTATGCTATATAGTGAGCTCAGTTCACACGGATGCCATAGGGATAGGCTCTTCTTTCCTTTTTCATGTTAAAAAGGTTATGCCACGATGTAAAATATGAAAATCGGACATCGTATAGTACATGACATCCTCTTTCTAAGGGCTCGTACACACTACCTTATATATGTATTTTGGGCTCCGCAAAAAACACGGCTGATGTCCGTGCACATTCCATATTTAGCGAAACGGAACAGCCGACCCCTAATAGAACAGTCGTATTCTTGTCCATGATACGGACAATAATAGGACATGTTCTATTATTATTTATTTTTTGGGCGGGATGGAAATACGGAATGCACATGGAATAACTTCCAGAAAGAAACAATACATTTGTGTGCATGAGCCCTAAAAAAAGCTAGAACCAGTCGTGTGCCTCGCGTGGATCTAGAGATCTCCTCATTCATTGCCAGCCTTCAGGTCCTCGGGAGGTTGAGCGAAGTGCCGGCGCATGCGCACTTCGCTCAATGAAGCCAAACGGAGAAGTCCGCACGGGCGCATCAGGCACAGGCCTGTGCGCACGCGCGGGATGTTAGAGAAGAAGGAGGGGTGGAGTGAGGGAGAGCCGGAGGAGTAGCAAAGGATTCTGAGGCGGCGCTGATGACAGCAAAGGAGGAGCTGGGCACGAACGGCGGCGGGTGCGGGCGGCATCTGGAAGACATGAGCATCCCCCTGGGCACCTTAGTGAGATGAATGACAGGTTAGATAAAACGTTTTTTACACTAAATGAGCCTACAGATTTAGCTTATAAGACCACATTAGGAATCACAAGAGCTCCATGCACATAACCATATTTTTGAATGTGGGGGTCAATAACATTTCATAGTGGTAAACCCCTTTAAGTGGTGACGGACGTCATGAGAGAAAAGGAAAAGACTCTGCAAAATAGTTTTTTGGGAAGTTTACTTATTGACTATGGCGGAAAGGAGTGAAGTGGGCTTGTAGTGTACTGAGTGGGTTCTATTCATTTTATTTTTGGGCTACGTTGCAGGATTATTTTGAGGGTGTTCCCTGATTTACACTTCTGATGGAAGACACGTGGTAACCTAATGCCCAAAAGGGCACTCATTGGGTATGTGCTTGGGGCCTAAGGACACGTTTTAGCTTTCCTGTCGCACCCAAGTTACGTAAAACAAATAAGATGAACTGGGCCTAGACTTGCTGTGTACTCTGTTGCTGGTCTAGTCCAGTTTGAGGCGAAGGGTGCACTGGAATTTAGGACGTTGCACAGCAGAATATTGTAGGCAGTGCTTTATGGCTCTGTGTGTTGCCCTGAATGTTAGGGCTCATGTACACGACTGTACTTCTTAAAATATATATAATATAATATTTTTATTTTTATTTTTTTGGCGGCCCATATGTGAAACTATTCGCTTCAACGGGTCTGCAAAAAAACGGAAATAACTCGGTGTGCGTTCCATTTCCGTATGTCCACATGGCCGTTTTGGAAAAATGATAGAACATGTTCTGTTCTTGTCTGTTTTGTGACCAATTGATCTGCAAAAATAAAACTAATGCAATACGTATGTCACACGGATGTCTTCCGTATTTTTGGCAGATCCATGTTTTGCGGACCACAAGATATATACGGTCGTGTGCATGAGCTCTTAATAGTGCCTTGACCATGGGTGGACTTCAATCTTAAAGTGGCCCTGGACAAAAAAAAGTGGCCCCATGTGGGTGGGTCCAAATTGACTGGAGGCAAGGCCAACACAAGTAGGCACGGTCAGTAATACTATCTAGTGCAAGAAAAAGTGCTGCTCCAGCAGAACCAAGTACCACAGTGCAGCACAAAATACCGCCCCAGCAGAACCAAGTACCACAGTGCAGCACAAAATACTGCCCCAGCAGAACCAAATACCACAGTGCAGCACAAAATACCGCCCCAGCAGAACCAAATGCCACAGTGCAGTACAAAATACCGTCCCAGCAGAACCAAATGCCACAGTGCAGCACAAAATACCGTCCCAGCAGAACCAAATGCCACAGTGCAGCACAAAATACCGTCCCAGCAGAACCAAATGCCACAGTGCAGCACAAAATACCGTCCCAGCAGAACCAAATGCCACAGTGCAGCACAAAATACCGTCCCAGCAGAACCAAATGCCACAGTGCAGCACAAAATACCGTCCCAGCAGAACCAAATGCCACAGTGCAGCACAAAATACCGTCCCAGCAGAACCAAATGCCACAGTGCAGCACAAAATACCGCCCCAGCAGAACCAAATGCCACAGTGCAGCACAAAATACCGCCCCAGCAGAACCAAATGCCACAGTGCAGCACAAAATACCGCCCCAGCAGAACCAAATGCCACAGTGCAGCACAAAATACCGCCCCAGCAGAACCAAATGCCACAGTGCAGCACAAAATACCGCCCCAGCAGAACCAAATGCCACAGTGCAGCACAAAATACCGCCCCAGCAGAACCAAATGCCACAGTGCAGCACAAAATACCGCCCCAGCAGAACCAAATGCCACAGTGCAGCACAAAATACCGCCCCAGCAGAACCAAATGCCACAGTGCAGCACAAAATACCGCCCCAGCAGAACCAAATGCCACAGTGCAGCACAAAATACCGCCCCAGCAGAACCAAATGCCACTGCTTCAGCAGCACAAAATACCTCCCTAGTAACAGCCCCTTTGTGGTGGGGCAAAAAAAAACATATGAGGACACCAGCTGGAGACGTAAGTACCTGATGTTCCCAGCATTAATTAAAGTGGTTGCTCGTTTCCATAGTTACAACCACCCTGCAGTCCAGCAGCAGTGGCTGTGCTTGCACACCATAGGAAAAAGCTCCAGCATATGTGAGCTCCCACAGTCCCGGCCACCAGAGAGACCAGCGTTTTTTCCTATATTGTGCAAGCACGACCACTGCTGGATTGCAGGGCTGTCGTAACCATGGAAATGAGCAGTATATAATGTTATGTAAAAATGAATCCAACCAGCAAAGGAAGCATTATGGATGATAACAATACATTAGTAAGTGGCTTGTATTAACTTCCTATACATAATAAATGCTATTTCCTGAAGTGAGACAACCCCTTTAATGCTAGGATTGTCAGGTTGTGATGTACCCTGCTGGTGGCCATGAGAAGGGCTTGGATGACCCCAAGGCATCAACCCATCAGGAAATTTCAATGTGGAGCCTATGTTCAATTTCCCTGCAGCGCCACCACAGGGGAAATAAAGCATTACACAACTGTCCTTCACGTTAGTGGGTTGTCTTTGTAACTGGAGGACAGGGCAGGTCCCCTCTGGAGAGGTTTCTGGCCAAGAGACTACTGTCCTGTACATGGGACCGAAAATGTATTAACCGAGAAATACCTAATGGAGTATAAAGTATATGAAAATGGGTTTTTTTAAACTGGAAAAAGTCGCACATAGGTGTATTGTGGCGCTTTTCTGCACTTTTTACATTTTTAGTGGTGGTTTCTTGCACTTGCGGTTTTTTTAATTTAATTTTAGCGAGTGTCTTTTTTTCTAATTGGTGGTCTTCTTGAAAATGCAGCATGTTGAACCATGTTGCTACACACTAAGGAAATAAAAACAGCGCGCGGTATGGTAAAACATGCAAATGTTTTTTTCAATGGGCAATAAAATGCCAGGTAAAATTTGTGTGTGTATAATATATATTATGTTCTCACATTGCGCCTGATTGTACTTAATATTCTTCTTCCCAGTTCATGTATATAATATATACACACTCCATTTAATAGCCTGTTCTCACAAATAATTTTAGAAGTCTTAAAAGCTGCTTTAGTGTCTCCTGACTACATTATTGTCATTGCCATGTTTATGGGGCTCCAGCGTATTAGGCAGCAGTTTCCTTACAATTTCCTCAGAACTGTCTCTGGCCCAGTGGAGCTTACAATCTCATTTACAGACCTCGAAGCATCGGTAGAAAAGAAACCGTATGGGGTGTAAGGCCTGACGGCGGTAGATTCCGGGCTGCACCCACATAGCCCCAGGAATTATATGGTGCCGTTCACACTTCAGCACCGTTCTTGCTTGTCTTCTGTTCAAGACTTATTCATTCCCATGGGTGTCCGGAATACAACCATGTTTTGTAAACTCATATCAGAACAGCCGTCTGAATCCGGTGATAATGATATGGAAAAAGCGCTAAACAAAGGTTACCTTTGCGTATATCTTATGGAATTGCGATTTCCAGATTTTCCAAAATTTGTTTTTTCGTTGATTTTTATATTCACTGGACTAATGAGATAAACATAATTGTTATGTATAGAGGGTGGAAAATTCTTATAGGGGTTGTCCGCCAGCAGCTGACAGCCCCAATGGATGGAACAAGTGCTCAGCAGTGCCCAGTAAATGAAATAAAATACCTATCTGTAGCTCCGCAGTCCCCACTGGACTGGAAGTGACTTGGTCCCATGACTGCTGCAGCCAGTAACTGGCTTTCCGGTGGTCACATGTGGTTGAATGGCACATCATTGTTGGCTGACAGCCCCTTTTGAAGGGGTTTTCCACGAATCTGATACTGATGACCTGCCTTCAGGATAGGTCTTCATGAGAATGAGATTATTGAGGTCTACTCCTGCTGATCAGGTGTTTTGAGAAGGCTGTAAGTTTTATTTTCTGGCACATGGACTGCCAGAAGATGTGGCAAGTTTATTAGAAGGCTTTACACAGGACTTAAATATTGAATCCACAAAAAAAAGCCACAAAAATTGCAGCAAAAAAAAAAAAAAAAAAGCTTTGTCTGAAACCACTGTGAGGAGGACACCAGTCTTAATAATACCCCCCCCCCCCCCCATATGTCTCCATATCAAATGGATTCATTCCATACCCCAAAAACTACAAAGGTGGCTAAATCTATAATATATTAAAGGGAACCTGTCACCAGGATTTTGCACATAGAGCTGGGGACATGGGCTGCTAGATGGCCGCTAGCACATCTGCAATACCCAGTCCCCATAGCTCTGTGTGCTTTTATTGTGTTAAAAAAGTTTTGATCCATATGCAAATGAACCCGATATGTGTCCTGTGTCCGGAAATGAGTCCAGCAGAAAGGAGCCCAGCACCGCCCCGCGTCCTCCGAATCTCCTCCTTGCTGGCTGACGTCACAGAGCTGGAGCGCCGAAATCTCGTGATGCGCAAGCTAGCGCATGCACAGTGTCGGCATCATGTTCATTCCCTGTGCTGGCATCAGCACAGGGAACGAACTACGCATGCGCTAGCTCGCGCATCGCGAGATTTCGGCGCTCCAGCTCTGTGACGTCAGCCAGCAAGGAGGAGATTCGGAGGACGCGGGGCGGTGCTGGGCTCCTTTCCGCTGGACTCCTCTCCGGACACAGGACACATTTCAGGTTCATTTGCATATGGATTTAAACGTTTTTTTAACACAATAAAAGCACAGAGAGCTATGGGGACTGGGTATTGCAGATGTGCTAGCGGCCGTCTATCAGCCCATGTCCCCAGCTCTATGCACAAAATCCTGGTGACGGGTTCCCTTTAAATAGTGAAATGCTAGAGTGGCACCAGTTACTGCCCCTGTAAAATATACCGGTGCCGACACAACTACATTTCTAACCCCTCATAAGAAAGTCTTCCACATCTGAGACTGCACAAACAGGGCAACTCTCGCCTATCCTGTATACCAACTTGTGCTCTCTTCATACTGTTTCTTTCCGTCAGGTTTTTTTTTCCGAACATGTCTAGGCTGAGAGTAGGCAGGTATAGGGGGTGAAATGGTAGACATGACCACAAGGTGGGGGGCAAGTTACAGATATTGCACTGGAGTCTTGAGTCCAGGATGCTCTAAACTAGCCCCCTGTGCATGTTACTAAAGGGGTTTAAGATATTATACATTTTACTGATGCCCCCGAATGCTGTAAAAAAATAAAATAATAATAATACATTTTAAAAATGTAAAAAAATCACACTCTCCTCTTTCCTCTTTCTCTGGGCCGCCAGTCTGATCGTTTTCCTGCTGTCTACAGACTGCAGCAGAGAGTTGTAGGTATACAGCACGCAACCGCTGCAGCCAGTCACTGTCCTCACCAGTATACTGGTCCATTGGTGAAATTTCTAATTTTGATAGCTCCCTAAATATGCCGTTTATGGGTAAAGTAGATGTGACCCTCTGATAAAAGACTTAGGCAGGGCTCTCGGTGTACGTTTGCCCCTTTCTGTTTGTCTGCTTTATACTGACCTCTTGCTGTTTGTATTTGTCAGTAAGGAAAAAAAACGCTCCCTGTGTAGAAAACGGCTTAACTCCGGAAAACACAAGCGCTGGTAATTCCCTAACCTGGAGGCCGTTCCCCAGGAGATAAACATATATCGGCTTTTTATTCCTGTGACTGTCATGTCAGCAGGAGGTCATTATCTGTCTGTTTGGCGAGTGTTGGGAAGGCCAACCTGTGGTGTGTCACGCCATCGGCGGAAGAACTCCCCTGAAAGCTGTATCTTATTACCAAGCAATTCCGAAAAGTTTAAGATTTTGAGGCTGAAAGTCTATAATCACCTGGAATTGGGTGCAATGTATCCCAAGTTCCCTGCCTCAAACACAAACCCTAAAGTAATAAAGATAACAATGGAGGGAAGGGGGGGGGGGGGGAGATTTTTCTTTAATCGTGAGCCATGACAGAAAAAGCTGGAAGGCTCCATAGAACTGAAAAACATATATTACGTGCGCAAATCGTTACATCATAGCTTCATAGTATTACAATGAGGTGGAGGC
Source organism: Bufo gargarizans (assembly GCF_014858855.1). Classification (NCBI taxonomy): domain Eukaryota; kingdom Metazoa; phylum Chordata; class Amphibia; order Anura; family Bufonidae; genus Bufo; species Bufo gargarizans. The sequence goes on from NC_058080.1 coordinate 654,599,529, forward strand.
TATTACAATTGCAGGCCCGAGTACTACTGAGAGGCCTCTGTTTACAGGCAGATTAAATAGAAAGTGAAAGCAAGCGAGATTGAAGGCGGAGAAAAAGATGGTTTACAGGGGGCTAAGACTTCGTTCCACAGAGGAAGAGATCACACAAGAATCACCACAGCGCCCGACCGTGGAAAACGTTTGCAGGCCGCGGTATATTGACTTTATGTGGTAACACAGAGGTGTAATGTATACTGTTCCGTGTGGAGCACAGTGGTCTACAAGTGCTGTGAAACTACAACTCCCAGCATGCCGTTATAGATGCAGGCATTCTGCCAGTGTTTGTGTTTGGCCAAACCAAGATAATGGGGGTTCACATACCAGATCTCTATGCCAGTTTTCTGGTGTAGAAAAGTCGCAAATATTGTCGCAAGGGCTTTTTTTACTTTGTGACTTTTTAGCTTTTGGCAAAACCCTCGCATTTCTGTAGGGGTTTGTCAGGCAGGGGACACAAATGGAAACGTATTACCGCCATTAGGCCTCGTTCACGGTGCGTTCAGTGAAACTCTCACCATTTTGCAAGCAAATTCAGTCAGTTTTGTCTGCAATTGCGTTCAGTTTTTTTCCTTGCGGGTGCAATACGTTTTGATGCATTTTTCACGCGCGTGATAAAAAACTGAAGGTTTACAAACATCTCTAACCATCAGTGAAAAACGCATTCCATCCGCACTTGCTTCCGGATGCAATGTGTTTTTCACTGAAGCTCCATTCACTTCTATGGGGCCAGGGCTGCATGAAGAACGCAGAATATAGAACATGCTGCTTTTTTCACGCAATGCAGTACTAATGCGTGAAAAAAACACAGACCCATTGAAATGCTATGTGTTCACGTCACGCATCGTACCCGCGGACCCATTGACCTAAATGGGGCCTCGGACCGTGATTTGCGGACTTGAATGGTTCCGCATATGGTCCACAAAAAGAACAGAAGCGGAAAGAAAATATGTTTGTGTGCATGAGCCCTGAGGCTGTATTACACAGCCCGATGTGACAGATGATTGCTTCCGTCCCGACAATCGCCTGCTCGCTAGCGGAGGAGACGCTGCTATTACATGCAGCGATCTTTTCCACAGCATTGGGAGGAGCGATCACTATGCCATCTCTCGTTACCATGCTGTATAGTGGTTTGCCAGCAGAAAATCATTATTAGACACCAAAATCTGTCACCAAACAATAATTTTTTAACATGTCAAGTTTTGGATTACTCGAACAGCAGCAGTATTACAGTCAGGTGATCTCTAAAGCGACCATCTGCTGGAAAATTGGCAGGTGTCATACAGCCTTTAGGCTTCTTTTTACATGGGCTAATTTCCTGCCCATAACCAGCACCAATCAGAGATGTGGCAAGTTGATCGGCGTCCGCTCAGCCCCGCCGACAAAACTAGGGTTGCCACCCGTACGGGAATGACCCGGACAGACCGTGTTTGTAATCCTGTGCCCGGGTACAAGCCTTTCTCAGACCCGGGCACAGTGAACAGCTGGGAGTGATGCGATGCTAGCCCAGGGCGCCGCCGACTTCAGACACGCCCACCCGGCCTTCCTTTGTTCGGGTTTGGCTTTAAGAAAAGGTGGCAACCCTAGAGATAACAGCGGTCATCGTCACTTATTCAACCATACAAGCTCATGTGATCGTTCATTCACATTTAAAGGGCTTCTACCACCAGATTTTGACCTATTTAGCTGCTGACACTAGCACTTCGCTAGTGTCAGTCAGTACTTAACAGTGTTCTTTTATCAACTTTGTCTGCTGCCGTTAACCTTTTAAAAAGTACTTTTATTGATATGCAAATGAGCCTCTAGGTGCTATGTGGGCATCTTTTCAGCACCTAGAGCAGGCATGTCCAAACTGCGGCCCGCAAGCTGTTGCAAAACTACAACTCCCAGCATGCCCTAATAGCTGTAAGCTATCCAGGCATGCTGGGAGTTGTAGTTTTGCAACAGCTGGAGAGCCGCAGTTTGGACATGCCTGACCTAGAGGCTCCTTCCACTAACCATTTCTGCCGCCCATCGCGTCTCTGCGGCCCGCCCCGCTCCTGTTGATTGACGTGAAACTTCAAAGTATTTTGTACCGATGCCTGCGCATTGCGCTTCTGTATTCGGCGCAGGCGCAGTGAGTGAATGCCGCGCTCCTGGTGCCCGCTTCCTCTTTGTAACATAGTCGGCATAGGCGCAGTGAGGAAGCCGGCACCAGGAGCGCGGCATTCACTCACTGCGCCTGCGCCGAATACAGAAGCGCAGGCATCGGTACAAAATACTTTGAAGTTTCACGTCAATCAACAGAAGCGGGGCGGGCTGGAGAGACGCGATGGGCGGCAGAAATGGTTAGTGGAAGGAGCCTCTAGGTGCTGAAAAGACGCCCACATAGCACCTAGAGGCTCATTTGCATATCAATAAAAGTACTTTTTAAAGGTTAACGGCAGCAGACAAAGTTGATAAAAGAACACTGTTAAGTACTGACTGACACTAGCGAAGTGCTAGTGTCAGCAGCTAAATAGGTCAAAATCTGGTGGTAGAAGCCCTTTAAAATACTGTTGGCAGCACATCCACGATGACAACTCAACATAAAAGATCCAAACGACTACTTAGTGGACATTTTTTACACAGGGCAATTGCTGGGCCACATGAAAGGGCCTTAAAGGGGTTTTCCAACAGCCTGATATTAATGACCTTTCCACAGGTATCTGGCAGACTGTAACTCCCAGCAGAGGGACAGCCTGGCAGAGTTCAACGTTTCTAACTGGAAAAACATGAAAAATCGTCACCCGAGTGGTGGTTGCGTAAAAATTTGTGAGTTCACTATTCTGGTGCAGGAAGCTTAGTAAATTTATCCATCAACTTTTAGTGAATTGTCTGAATTTGCCATATAGCAGTGTCTGCCATTATTGACTGATTCATTTCTTTTCCATTTTTACCTGGGAAGGCAAATGTAGAAAAAAGGTGGAGTTTGAATTGTGTGACCTGAATTGCTTTTCTTTTATTCATTTTTTTTTTTTTCTTCTGGATTTTACAACAAAAAGCACAGTTTTTATTTAATTTTTTTGGTGGACAGGAACAGAATTAAACATATCCGTTCTTGAAAATGTCTGAGTAAAAACGGACACGTGCATGAAAAAGGACTTCATGGCCATTCATTTCTTCACATTGCTCCATCTCTTTTCTGACTCTTGAGTATAGTGGTTTGGGATCCTGGGCGGAAGTCTCGCCCTGATGACCTCTTTGCGGATGTAAATCATCAACTGACAAATAAGGGACAAACTGCTTTGAAGTTTCCCAGAGGAAGAGGAAACTGATGGCATTATCAGTCATCCATCAACTTGCCCTCTGCCTGACCACTTTTTTTATTTTTTATTTTTTCCCCCTTTTTTATTTTTTTGTTACTGTGTCTGTCATTAACAGTTTGGCTGCTAAAGTTACTTTGCTAGATGCTAGAAGTGCAGATGTTGATATTGCAGTTGGCCCACAGGCCGTGCTCATTTGTTGTTGCTGTCATCTTTTATGTAGGCAAAAATAAATAAATTGGTTTTCGGTAGTAGATATGAGCAAATCGCCGAAAATTAGTTTTGGGTCAGATTCGGCTTAATTGCTGATGCGATTCTATTTGGGTCCAAATAACTTCCACCCAAAGTTCTCTGACCCACAAAATTCCGTAAATTTTTAGAAATATTCAATCCGAATTTTAGAATCAATTCGCTTATTTCTAGTTGGCAGCAGATCGCTTCGTGTAAACCAGGATGTGCTGCCTATAATGGTGAACCTGTATGTGCCGAAACATTCACACTAGCAATTGTTCGGTCACATTCAGTACTGATTTCTCCATGTAACAAGCGCTGATCAACTTGCTATATCAATGATCTGTTCTCGTTGCCAGCAGGAAATGCGCCTTAAGGGAAATTACTTTCTAGTGTTTAATTATTTTTATTATAAAAATCCAGAAACTTAGCAGTTTTCACATAGGCTGCAAAGGCTACTTTCACACTTGCGGCAGAGTGATCCGGCAAAACGTATGCCAACTGATGGCATTTGTAAGGCCCCCTGCACACAACCGTATGGCTTTTTCAGTGTTTTGCGGGCAATTTTTTTTTTTTTTAACGGATCAGTTTCGTTTTGTTACCGATCCGTTTTTCTGTATGGCGTATACAGTAATTGCGTAGACGAAATTGGGATGGGCATAACATTTTCAATAGATGGTTCCGCAAAAACGGAACGGATACGGAAGACATATGTGTTCCATAATTTTTTTTTGCGGACCCATTGACTTGAATGGAGCCACGGTACATGATTTGCGGGCAATAATAGGAAATATTCTATCTTTGAACGGAAATATGGAAACGGAATGCATGCAGGGTACATTCCGTTTTTTTTGCGGAACCATTGAAATAAATGGTTCCGAATACAGAACGCAAAAAATGGCCCGTAAACGGAAAACAAAAACGTTTGTGTGCAGGAGACCTAAGACTGATCAGGATCCTGATCAGTCTTGAAAATGCATTGAAATGTCGGATCTGTCTTTCCGGTGTCATCCGGCAAAACGCATCCGGCATTTATTTATTTATTTTTACCCTTTTTTTGGGTCTGCCGGATCCGGCATTCACCCAGGTCTTCAGTTTTTGGGGCCGGAGATAAAACCGTAGCATGCTGCGGTTTTATCTTTTGCCTGATGCATCCTGCAGAATGGATTAGGATAAAACTGATCAGTTCTTTTCCTGCATTGAGCCCTTTTGACGGAACTCGGTGCCGGAAAAGAAAAATTCTAGTGGGAAAGTCCCCGAGGTATAAGGCTACTTTCACACTTGCGGCAGGACGGATCCGACAGGCTGTTCACCCTGTCGGATCCGTCCTTCCGCTGTTTCGCCGGACCGCTGCTCCATCCCCATTGACTATAATGGGGACGGGGGCGGCGCTTCGGTGCAGTATGGCAGTGCACGGCGAAAGGCCGCCGGACTAAAAGTCCTGCATGTCCGACTTTTTAGTGAGGCGGCCTCTGACTGCGAACTGCTGTACTGCACCTGAGCGCCGCACCCATTATAGTCAATGGGGACGGAGCGGCGGTCCGGCGAAACAGCGGAAGGACGGATCCGTACCGTACAGAATTGGAAGAGTCAGCCTATTAGCAGTCAACTCATTATCATCAAAGGCATTATTACAATGACAGGTAATACCTTTTGTAGAGCTAACCTAAATCCACCATCACAATAAGTGATGGCATAGCTTATCTACTTCCCCTCCTTGCACAATTATCTCTGCTTAGAGCGTGCCTAGAAAACTCTCCTGGAGAGGTTAATGAACATCTTCTGTCCATTGTGCCTTAAATCCTTATGGCTGCCCCCATCTTTATGTACAGAAAATAGAATAAAAAAAGTGTACATTTAAAAAGAAACTGTATTACATAGTTTTATTTGGTAAATTTTTATTTTATTTTTTATAATATTGGTGATCCATTTCCGTAAAGGGGTTGTCATCTGAGACATTGGTGATATACCCTAGGGATGCACCACCAATGTTATAGGTGTGGGTCCCACTTCTTGGACCTGCACCTATCTCTACAATCGCCCCACCAAAGTGCACCACGGATGTGTGGGGTGTTCTCCATTCACTTCAAGGGTAGTTCCAAAAATGGCCGAGTTGGGACCCGTATTTGTCTGACCTAGTGAAATGCCACCAATGTCTCAGATGAGACAACCCCTTTAAGACTCTACAACTTTTTCTGTTGCACTTGAAGGTATTTCCAGTGCACTAAAATATATCCATAGAACCCCACAGACGAGACAGGTGCCACCCGCATCTCCATTTGCATCTTCTGTGGTATACATTAGTATGTCTTTTTAGACTGTGTAGAAATGAGTCTGTTTCTTACACAGGGAATCGCCCACTTCTCACAAGTTACTAGCAATACCCAAGAGGACATGTAACCACCATTGCCAACATACCAGTATGTCACCAGGGTGTGAAGTCATTGCCCAGAATAAGAACTATTATTGATATGTAACTCGTGCCCAGCTGGATGGGCTTTCCTTTCGAAAGTGCCTAAGCCACCTTTTTTACCCGATTTCAGCTATTTGGCTATCCCTTAATGTTGGCGGTGAGGCATCCTCTGCCTTCCAATGCCTGCACGGTCGCACTACATTCCCTTCTCTGGTCTAGTGCCTCAGTATGTGTTCTGGGCATGCGCTGTGGCCTTTGCGCTTGTGGCTCACAACAGCCCAAAGAAGGGAATGTAGTGCGCAGGTGCTGGAAAACAGGGAGAGGAAAGTGGCCCATGTTGTAGGCGATTCCAAACTGACAGAGGATGGGGCAACACAAGTTGGAAGGGCCAATACAAGTAAGGCTACTTTCACACTAGCGTTCGGGCGGATCCGTTCTGAACGGATCCGCTCATAATAATGCAGACGGAGGCTCCGTTCAGAACGGATCCGTCTGCATTATTTTTAGCATATAACAGCTAAGTGTGAAAATAGCCTAGTACGGATCCGTCCAGACTTTCAATGTAAAGTCAATGGGGGACGGATCCGCTTGAAGATTGAGCCACATTGTGGCATCTTCAAACGGATCCGTCACCATTGACTTACATTGAAAGTCTGGACGGATCCGCACGGATCCGCACACCTCCGCACGGCCAGGCGGACACCCGAACGCTGCAAGCAGCGTTCAGCTGTCCGCCTGTCCGTGCGGAGGCGAGCGGAGCGGAGGCTGAACGCCGCCAGACTGATGCAGTCTGAGCGGATCCGCTCCATTCAGACTGCATCAGGGCTGGACGGCTGCGTTCGGGTCCGCTCGTGAGCTCCTTCAAACGGAGCTCACGAGCGGACCAGCGAACGCTAGTGTGAAAGCAGCCTAAGTAAAGCCTGTTAACTATTGTGTAGCAAAATAAATACTACCCCAGCAGAGCCAAATATCGCAGCTCGGCACAAAATACTGCCACCCTTGCCTCAATATCAACTGTATTGTCATCCTGAGGACATAGATACAGTTGAGTTCTGGAGGGCTTCTGCAGGCATGGGTCAGTTGCATAAGAAATTGATGCTCCCAGCATTACCGTATTTTTCACCCTATTTGATCTGAGTGTGAGGTTCTGATCTGAGGTCTGGGGGTCATTCACATTGGGGGTCTAATCTGAGGTCTGAATGGGGGTGGGTTATTCATATTGGGGCTCTGATTTGAGGTTTGGGGGGGGGGGGCATTCACATTGGGGCTCTGATCTATGATTTCATTTGTCAGGGTTTTATTAACATTGGGATCTGTTCTGAGGTCTGATTAACATTGGAGGTCTGATTTGGCCTCTGAGGTCTGATTAAAAATATTTTTTATTTTCCTCCTTTAAAACCTAGGTGCGTCTTATAGGGTGAACAATACTGGAATTAATGGTAAAAGCATAAGCCAGTCCGCCGCTTTTAGGAAATTACTTATGCCGTTCTCACACTGTAAAGTGCCTCCAAACTGGATGTCATCTTGAAGTAAAATCTCTGTCTAAATTCAGGCGGGTATAGTATATTTATACCAGCAGCTGACTTGCAAAACCATGGGATGAACTTGCTGAAAATAAATGGTTTATTTTTATCGCAGGTGTGAACCACCCTTGTATCCAACCCCCCCCCCCAGTACCACTCAGTCTTGCTGATTGCGCTCCTAGTAATATGTTTAGACTAGTGGCACATGTATCTTAATTGGCTTTGTGCTAATAAACTGACATGGCAGCATTTTAATTTCATGGACACTGCGTAGAAGGCCCCATCTATGTAGCATGCAACTCCCCACAACCGGCAGCATCATGATCAGCGGTGGAGCGTCCTACAGCAATAGAGGACCTTACAGTGCTATCAGGTTTTCCGTCTCGCGTAGGTTTGTTTATGGTAGCTTTTTAGGCTAGATGCATTATTTTTTATTTATTTTTTCCAAGCACTTTTCAATATTTATTTGTTTATTTTGGTCACGGTTTTCAATTTCAAAACAAATTTAATAACACCACAAACAACCCCCCCCCCCCCCCCCCGCGCCATTGTTTGTGATGTATTTCATATTTTCCTGTAGACATCTGGCCTCTGTTGTTTACCACAAAAAAGTGGCATTGCTGCTGGGTGAAACCTCAGTATGGCAGCTCGATCTCGTTATGTACTAATCAGGAAAGTCCAAGTACATCTTGTTTGAATCCATATCATGGGGCCCATGGACTGCTGTGTTTTTTTGTGTCTATATGTATATACACACACTAATTAAAGAAGAAAACTCCCACAAAAGAGTTGTGTGAATGGAATTAAACTTTCTATGTGTGAATGTACTGATTAAGGGTGAGCGAATCCAAGATCTGAAGTCAATTAGTTCCAAAGCTTTGTTTTAATGTTGTAGGGAGACCCGTCTCCATACAGCATTAGAATGTATGTGCTTTAGCGAGGCAAAAAAACACATTTTAAAACAGGAATCGGAAGTGTTTAGAATCGAAACTTGAAGTTATTCACTAAAGTCTCACACAACTTTGGACTTCAAGAGGACCTTTCACTGGTCCTGAGATTATCATGTAAATACCTGGCAGGGTAGGGCATACAGATGGCATGTGAGATTGCTTACTATTTTCCCTATACACTGCTCTGTTGCACCCCATTCTGTTTTCCTGCCCTGTATGCTAATGGGTACAGGAGGGAGGAGACGGGCGTGTTTCTGAGAGGGCTTCTCCTTCTCCCTTGCAGTGGAGCGCGTCACAGCCAGGGAGAAAAAAAGGGAGACGCCCCTTGAGAAACATGTCTGTCTCCTCCTCCCTGTACTGATTGTATGGATTTACATACCAGGCGGGAAACCAGAACAGGGGCACAATTGGCGAACGGAGCAGCGCATAGGAAAAACAGTAAGCGGTCTCGCATGCCATCATTATGCCCCACCCTGCCAGCTATTTACGTGATAATGTCAGGATCTTGGATCTGAAGCTTGTTTCGCTCACCCCTGATAATAAATGTAAGATGTAAGAGACAATATTAGGGGAAAGGATGTATTTATTGGGAAAACTGTACAACTGAAAGGAGGCTCTAGGACCCTGTTGGGCCGCCTCTAGCCTGGATACAAGATGAGATACGGTTGGGCATGGAGGCATGCAGGTTCTGTATGGTATCTGCGGCACATTTGCCCACAGATTTTGCAGCCAGGCCTGTAGATCCTGCACACTCATAGGTTTCTGAAGCTGACGTCCCAGCTGGTGCCATAAAGGCTCGATTGGTGATAAATCTGGTGACCGGTCAGCCAACAAGGGCTGCAATCTGGTGGAGACATTCCTGTGAAACCCTCGGGGGGTGTGTGTGTGTGTGTGTGTGTGTGTGTGCGAGCGAGCGAGCATTATCCTGCTGGTAAATAAAAGTTTGAAGCCCTGCCATGAGAGGCAACACATGGTCCCAGGACGTCCTGCACACATCTCTGAGCTGTTAGTGTCCCCCATATCACTACTAGGGGTGACCGACTGTCGTATGTGATGGCTCCCCAGATCATCACACCAGCCGTAAGGGCAGTGTGTCGCTCCATCGCCAACGCAGGATTAAAGCTCTCACCCCAAGGCCTTCATACTCAAACTCAACCATCATCGAATCCAAAACAGAACCTGGATTCATTGCTGAAGTTGATATGGTTCCAGTCTATAGCAGCCAAGGTTTCTCTTTCATGACAGCCCTGAAAACAAAGGCGATGGTGGCTGTCTGTCAATGGCAGGACATTTAATGGGCGCTATGACACTGCTGAGCATCTGGTAATGGTCTGGACAGAAACAGGGGTGCATAATGAAGGTGCAACCTGTTTCTGGAAGACGGACTACAAAACTGTGGGAGCTGCTCGTGATTGTCAGTGGATCAAATGATCCTCTCTACTAGTGGTCATTCAGGGCCTGGTCACCGTGTGTGTACCTTCCAACATCTCCTCCTAATAGCTAGGTCAGAATGGCCTAGATCAGTGATGGAAAACCTTTTTTAGAGTGCCCAAACTGCAACCCTACAGTGCACCCCACTTATTTATCGCAAAGTGCCAACACAGTAATCTAACCTGAACACTACAGCCCGATATAGTATATCTTCCAAGTAATTTATCATTTAGCTATAATAGCCTTCATTCAATGCTCTGCCTTTGCTGTTCATAGTGCGCCCTGTGCTGATGAGTGGCAGGAAAAGTCTAAGGCATATTGGCACACCATAGACTTTTTCTAGGGTGGGGGTGCCCGCAGAGAGGGCTACGAGTGCCGCCTCTGTCCTAGATGATGGGCAGTTAATGGAAATGACCATTCTGCTTCTCTGTCCTGTCTGTTAACTCGGCAGAATGTCATTGAGTGAGTTGTAGAGGCATGTCTAGCAGTCTGCAATCTCTCAGCAAGATTAAAGGGATTCTGTCACCAGGTTTCACCCCCTTCAGATAAAAATATGGTTATGTTCAGGGAGCTTTAACCATTCCTAATGTGGTCTTATAAATGTAATCTGTAGGCTCATTTTGCTAAAAATACGCTATTACTAACCTGTCATTCATAAAAATAAGGTGCCCAAGGGGATGTAAATGGATCCAAGCTGCCGCCCGCACCCGCCGCCGTTCGTGCCCAGCTCCGCCTTTCCCGACCTCAGCGCCGCCTCATAATCTTCTGTGACGCCTCCCGCTCTCCCTCCCTCCCTCTCCTCCTGCTGTAAGATCGCTGTGACGCCTCCCCCTTCCTCCTGCTGTAACATCGCTGTGACGCCTACCTCCTCCTGCTGTAACATCGCTGTGACGCCTCCCGCTCTCCATCCCATTGCGATGTTACAGCAGGAGGAGGAGGGAGAGCGGGAGGCGTCACAGAAGATTATGAGGCGGCGCTGAGGTCGGGAAAGGCGGAGCTGGGCACGAACGGCGGCGGGTGCGGGCGGCAGCTTGGATCCATTTACATCCCCTTGGGCACCTTATTTTTATGAATGACAGGTTAGTAATAGCGTATTTTTAGCAAAATGAGCCTACAGATTACATTTATAAGACCAAATTAGGAATGGTTAAAGCTCCCTGAACATAACCATATTTTTATCTGATGGGGGTGAAACCTGGTGACAGAATCCCTTTAAACTACCCAAAAGTAGCCTCCGAGAGCCTTTCTATAGGCCAGTGGGGTAGACATTTGGCTTTATATTTGGCATTGTTGTCCTGCTGCAGAATAAATGTGGAGCCAGTCAGCGTCCTCCCTGTTGTTATTGCATAATGGATAAGTATCCATCATATATATTTATTACGGTACTTTAGTGTGCACATACGGTAGGTTTCTGTGGGACATGGCGCTGGCTGGTTTACATCTAGGTACCTTTTTTTTATCTTGGTTTAAATTTATTTTTATTATTATTATTTTAATATATAATAGAACTGACAGACAACACAAACATTTGGATTTTGCCAGGGAGAAAAGAAAAAATATGTATATATGTTACCATAAATGAATATTTATACCATTTCTTATACCATTGTGTTTTCCTATTTTGGTTGGCATTCTATATTGGTTGCATATTTGCTCCTCTGAATGCCCACCGAAAGCCTGAAACTATATCAAGACACATACTGCTGAGTTCTCCTGACATACCCACATTATACAATAAATACTATTACCACATTACTGGTTTACACCGTCCAGCCTGACTAACCTAAGGCCGTGACTAGGCAGAGTCTGCGGCAGAGGGGCCCACTAGGCAACTGCTTTACATAAATTATTGTAAGAGACTTTTCAGCCATCCAGTTCTTGCAGTGCCAATCTGCCCGAGGGGTCATTTTTGTTGTCTTCCAAGACTGTGCCTCTAAAGTACATTCGTTGTAAAGCAGTACCATATGTATGTGATTAATGGTGCTGAAAGTCCCAGTTAAAGTGGCAGTCGCTTGTCTCCATCATGAATACGCTGTTTGTCTCGCCCTCGTCTGAAGCAGTCATTGTGTTTAAATATTTTAAAGTTTTCTGAGGCTTCTGCTGGGCCCTGAAGTCGTCTTTTTGCCGTCTCTGTGCGTGAAACATCTGCTTCGTATACATATTTGTCTAAAGCTGAACTGTTATTTCAACATGTGTTCCCCACCAGCATAAACTGAAAGGTGCCTTGGACTGGCGTTCTCTAGCTCCTGGCGTCACATTTAAAGGGGCGCTGCCTCGCTGCCTTTGTGGCCATGTGTGTGTTGAGTTTTTTTTTTTTTTTTTTAATCAGTTGCAGCTTTGCACATTTGTCATAGCTAGAGCTTCTGTCCTAATATAAAAAAAATGCACTTTCAGACCCCCATTCACACAACTGTATTTTTAGTCTGTATGCGATCCGCATTTTTTTTATTTATTTTTTTGCAGCTGTATGTCCTTTCCGTAGTCCAGCAAAGAAGATATTCATACAAGAAAAGGCATTGTTACAATGGGTCCACAAACAAAACAGATATAACACGGACGTCATCCATATTTTTTGCGGATTCGCATTTTTCGTGTCTATGCATCCTTAACCTCAACGGCAATGCCATCTCTACTATTCTAATTGTAGTGTTTCCTATAATAAAGGGTATATTGCTTTACATGTAATTTTTACTTTGGAGCAACAGTTTGAAATATCTCATTCCTAAAAGAGTTTTCTGGGAGTACTATGGGTTTAGCAGTTGCTTGCCACATGTACATTTCAGATTTTATTTTATTTTTTATATTTGGACTCTCCTGACTCCTTTTCATCATGTAAACCAATCACTCTGGTTTGTTTCCATCCTGTATGTAGCACTTCCTGTTCCTGTATCCAACCAAACCCATGATGCACTTCTCCTTCCTCTGACACAGCTCCGGCACCGCCCCTAACACCCAGTGAGCTTATGACTCCTCCCACCCGAATGACTACATAGACACTCCCCTATCACTGCCCCACTAATGGACATAACATCCCAGGAAAAGAGAGAGAGCTGCATGGACATGGTCAGGTGGTGGTCACCTGACCATGTCCATGCAGCTCTCTCTCTCTCTTTTTCTGGGATGGAAAATGGGGAAAAAAGGAGCAATAAAAGTAAAAGAAATACATTACAAAATTACAGCGACCTTCATAAATGATTATTCTAAAGTATGTTGAAGAGGTTTCCAGCAGCAGCAGCAACATATTTCATGTTCAAGAACTGCGTTTAAAACCACTTAAATCTTGCCAAATTTACTTATCTAGCTCATAGTCTGTAACATTAGTAAGAAAAATCAGTTTGTGAATGGGCACATTGAAGAAAGGGCTGTTTCCAAAAAATGAAAAATATGCTATGGCTTGTAATATACCACTAGATCATAAAATGTCAAGGGACAGGTGTACTTATGGGAAATTGCCGGGAGCCACTTGGGACCTCTTTTGGCTGATTATGTAACCCATGGATTGTACTTTAGGCTACTTTCACACTGGCGTTTTGGTTTCCGTTTGATATCCATTCAGGGCTCTCACAAGCGGTCCAAAACGGATCAGTTTTGCACTTAATGCATTCTGAACAGATAAGGATCTGCTCAGAATGCATCAGTTTGTCTCCGTTCCGTCTACATTCCGCTTTGGACGAAACTGAGCCGAACGGATCCGTCCTGACACACAATGTAAGTCAATGGGGACTGACCCGTTTTCACTGGCACAATAGAAAACTGATCCGTCCCCCATTGACTTTCAATGGTGTTCAAGTCTGATCCGTCATAGCTATAGAAAGTAGCCTTACTTACCTAGAAAGATTGTTATGCTTTGAGCATTTTGGTCTATTTTTATTTTCCCCATCGCACATTGGATGCACTTGGATTAATTTTTCTTAGAGGCATTATGGTGCCATAGTCTTAAAGGGGTTGTGCACTAATTTCTGGACCTCTTAGACTGGCAGGACCCATGTTGGTGATCATACTTGCCTGATCTCTGGCACTGGGTTCCAGCTTTTGCTCCCCAGCCTCCACAGCTTGTCTTGAGTACCTCCATGTAAACTTCAGGTTTGACGTCGCTGGCAGCAGCAGTGATCTGTTTCCCTTGCATCACCTGACCTTTTGACATGATGCACGGGGAGCACCGTACAGTGATTGGCTGCAGCCGCGTTAAACAGGAAGGTTACATGGAGGGACCTGAGACGAGCAGCGGAGACTGGGGAGTGAACCAGCCGGGACCCAGTGCTGTGGATCAGGTTCTGATCTGACGTGACATTCCCATGACCACAATGGAGTGCCAGGAATCGGTTACAGTAGACACGTGGAAGAGGCTACTCCTCGTGTGTTCTTTGGTCACACCGACCTGAGGCCAAGGAGTAGCAAAGTGGAGGACAGTGGTCTGAGGCACCAGTGAGTGTGCACGATCAGATGCTGTATCTGCTGGTGTACAGTTTTTGAGCCAACATTATAATAAAAGTATATTGTGGAGTCAGTTGGCAATGTACGCTATGGTATGCCTGTACAGGGGTCTTCATCCAGGGATCTTTCCGATGTACACCTCCAAGAGAAGGCGTGATCATTGCCGCATCTAAACAGGCGGACGATCACCCGACATTCAACACTTGTTTGTTGGGTGATGGCATCTATTATGTGACACCCAAAATAATTGTTTTTCGGCAGCACATCACCCTGTATTAAAAAGGGGATGCCACTGATGAATGATAACTGTGTGGGGTCGAGTGATTGTACAGGGTGGCCCATGAAAAAGTACCCCGCCTCAAACCATAGTATGACTAGATGAACAAGCAGGTGTTTTGTTTTTTTAATTACCCACAAGTCACAAAAGATGCTGACAGTGGCCCCCGTTCAGGTCTCAGCATCTTTTGGGCTCATCGGATTATGTCTGCTGATACTGCTTTTTCCAACAAGATGAGACAACATGCCGCATCTCACTGGCACGGGCTCATGAAATGTTTACAGAGGAGACAACTGTGACCAGGGGTTATGGCCGCCACGTTCCCCAGACTTGTCCATATGCGTTTTTTATCTGTGGGGAAATGTAAACCAGAAAGTGTCCGCTAACAATCCACATGCCCTGGATGAACTGAAGGAAAACATCACAAACACCATCCGCAGCTCCACAAGCAGTATCCGCCGACATAATCCGACGTGCCCAAAGATGCAGAGACCGGAACGGGGACCACTGTCAGCATCTTTTGTGACTTGTGGGTAATTAAAAAAACAAACACTTGCTCGTTCATCTTGTCATACTATCACTGGAGGTGGGCTGCTTTTTTATGGGCCACCCTGTATTACCAATCATTCATCCCAATACTAAAAAGAAGTGCCACATGTAAATGCAGGTACAGAGTGCCGATTGACCTTCTCTATAGTCAGTCGGTGTCTGCCCATGTGAAAGGACCTTATAGGCTATGTAAACCTTATAGGCATTTAAAAAAAAAAATAATTTGTTATGATTTCATTCTACTCATTTTATGCTAAATATTTATTTCACTTGTTTTTTTTATTTTTAATTTAAAATATTGAGCTGTTCAGTCACAAAGGGTTAACTGTTTTACTAGCTGTGTGAATCCTACTTTCGCTTTCACTTTGTGCCAGTCATCTAATAACCCTTATCTCTAAATTACTAAGCGGTCATAAACACTTACTTAAGCCACATTCTTATCAGTAAGATAAGGTTTGAGTGTTTATAATTAGAAATGAGCGAATCTGAAGCTGACAAAGTGGAATTCAATCCGAATTTCAGGAAAAATTTGATTCGCACCGAAGCCGAATTTCCTCTCTTCGTGGTAACGAATTGGATTTTTTATTTTTTTTTCCTAAAATGGCTGCTGCACGTGTGAGGACATGGAGCAAGGAACTCTGGGAAGGCGGGATCAACCACAATGCCATGCATGCGGCCAGCCAGCCCTGTGATGTCACAGCCCTATAAATAGCCTCAGCCATCTTGGATTCTGCCATTTTCCAATGTACTTAGTGCAGGGAGAGACATCAGCAGGCGCTAGGGACAGTGGTAGGAAAGACTTTATTGTGCTTAGAAAAAGATTTACAAGTGCGGAGAAAGAGAGATTATTCATGGTGTAGGGAAAGGATAGGGAGGAATCATTTCACAGCATTTATGTAGAACAGGGTTCCGTAGGGGGGTTTACAGCCTGGGTAATAGGAGCAATCCTATTACACCTTGCTGCACTGACTGCGGATCCAAATTGCCATTCTACAGCTCTAATTCCAGCAAACCGTTCTTATTAGGGTACAAGTGCTGTTTGATACAGCCATTAACAGGGGCTATTACAAGGAAATATTTCTACATCTTATTTGCCCTTGTGCGGTGCAGTTATGTTCTAAAGCATGTTTTGGCTTGTATTAGTGGGGAAAAAAGGTCTTATTAGCCGTTGTGTGGTGAAGTGCTAAAATTACAGCCCCTTTTGTCGTGTATTAGTGGCAAAAGTTAAATATATTTGCCGCTCAGTGTTGCAGTTATCTGTTCTAAAGCCTTTTGTGGCTTGTATTAGTGGAAAAAGAAAAAATAGATTTGCTGTTCAGCAGTGCAGTTATCTGTTCTAAAGCCCTTTTTTTGTGTGTATTAGTGGGGGGAGAAAAGGGGCTTATTAGCTGTTGTGTGGTGAAGTGAGAAAATTACAGACTTTCTTTGGGGCGTTTTCATTTCCTTTTTATTTTTTTATTTGATCTAACAGTATGTCAGGCAGTAAAGTGTCAGGCCCTGCACAGGGGATTGGCAGAGGCCTAAATGTTTCTGGCACAGGTCACAGCAGAGTAAGGTGGAGTGGCAGCAGGGGTGGCAGTGAGAGGCCTGAGCTCCCGGTGTCATCTAGCGGCTGTGTCTTAACCAGAAGCCCAGTGGTTCTTAAATGGGACGACGTGGATGACTGAGTAAACCAAGTGACATCAGACACCCCCAGCCAAGAGTTGG
Organism: Bufo gargarizans; assembly: GCF_014858855.1. Lineage (NCBI taxonomy): Eukaryota > Metazoa > Chordata > Amphibia > Anura > Bufonidae > Bufo > Bufo gargarizans. The sequence continues at coordinate 654,616,361 of NC_058080.1, forward strand.
TGGGTTCGTCAGACACAACCTTTAGTTGGCATGGTCCGGGAGCAGGCCCTGTGTGCTCACCTGTCCTTAACCTGCCTCTGTCCTTTTCTGTTCCCTCAGCCAAAGAAGTATTATATGCTGTAGGCTCAGCCCCACTATACAGCAAGGATGAGCTACTAGAGTACAGTCAGCAGCTAGTGGCCAGCCAAGATGTGGAGGAGACATCTGCCGCTTCTTCCGCTAGGCGGGCACGTAGTGATAAGGAAAGCGGCGTGGGTGCTGGTGTTGCGAGCGGTGAGGCTCCTGACCCAGAGACGGTTGAGGAGGACATCAGTGACATGCAGACAGTCCTCGATGATGATGATGATGTAGCTGATCGCACTTGGGAGCCGGGTGACGAAGGGGCTTCATAATCGGGAGAAGAGGATGTTGCCCGTGAGGCAGCAGCGGAGCCAGCAAGTTGCTAGAGTGGCTGGGTGGCAGCAGTGGGAGCCAAATGTGCCCGAGGTAGACCACCCACTTTGCAGGAGCCTACCTGCCTGGGAGTAGTGGTGCACGATTTCACGGCTGCAGCGACGGTAGCAGTCAGTCAGTACGTAGTGTTGGGGGTAAAATTGCCTACTCGCGGTGTGGCAGTTTTTTTGTTAAGCCGCCGGAGGAGGTGAACATGGCCATATGTAGAATCTCTGGGCAGAAGGTGAATGTTGGCACCACGCCCCTGCATCAACATATGCAGCATCACAATAAAGTGGCCTGGGAGAAGCGTGGCTCTGATGTAGTGGTCCAGCCTGCTGCAGCAACCGCTGCATTACCCAGTGGCACGCAGCCGATTTCGGGCAGACAAGGCTCCACCACCTCACCCGAAGGGAGCTGTCTGTCCTTCCCATCATCTACTGGTCCTGATGCTCCTGCTCCTCCTCGTCAGTCACTCCGTCGGCAATCGATCACCGAAGCTATTGCCAAGAGACAACAGTATGCGGGCACTTGTCCAACGGTGCGGAAGCTGAACGTGCTACTGTACAAGTTTCTGGTGCTGCAGTCCCTCCCTTTCCAAGTGGTGGACTCTGCACGGTTCAGAGAACTGATAGCTTGTGCTGAGCCAAGGTGGAGATTCCCAAGTTGTCATTTCTTTGCCAAAAAGGCAGTACCAGCCCTGCCCACACATGTAGAACAGAAGGTGGGCCAGTCCTTGAGCCTGTCTGTGTCTGCCAAAGTGCGTGGCAGCGCCGACGTGTGGAGCTGTAACTACGTTTAGGGACAATATGTGTCCTTTACGGCTCACTGGGTGAATGTGGTTCCTGCACAGCCACACCAGCAACTTGGCCAGTTGACGCCGCTTCCTCCTCCACGTTGTCACGCCATTGGTCCTGTGACAATGTCCGCCTCTGCCTCCTCATCCTCCACCGTGTCCTCAACCTCCACTGCAGGGACAATTCACAGTGCCCCTCCAGCATACCACCTGTGCCGGGCACGGCTGTGTCAGGCTGCTCCACACCTCGTTTGCCTGGGCGAACGGATTCACACAGGGGAGGAACTGCTCCGTGTCCTTCAAATACTGGCTTTCTCCGCAACAACTCATAATCTGAACCATGGTGACTGACAACGGGAAGAACATGGTGCCAGCGCTGCATCAAGGAGTGCTGAGCTATTCGCCCTGCATGGCACACGTGTTCAATCTGGTTGTCAAGCGGTTCCTGAAGTCTTCCACCCATCTGCAAGACATCCTAAAAATGGCCAGGAAACTTTGCATGCACTTCAGCCACTCATACACCGCAAAGCACACCCTCCTTGAGCTGCAGTGCAGTGGCGTGCCTTGGGTGTTTGGCACCCAGGGTGGGTCCTTTCTGTGGCACCCCCCCACAATACTTAAAAACAATTGTACCGCCTCACAGTAGTATTTCACAAACTTTACGGTAGTTTTGTGCAGATGTGTGCCCCCTCACAGTAGTTCTGCCCACATTGTGCCCTCTTCACAGTATTAATCCCCATTGTGCCCCTTCACAGTAATAATCCCCATTGATTCCCCTTTTTAGTAATAATGCCCACTGTGCCCCCTTTATAGAAATAATGCCCACTGTGCCCCCTTCACAGTAATAATCCCCATTGTGCCCTCTTTATAGTAATAATGCCCACTGTGCCCCCTTTACAGTAATAATGCCCATTGTGCTAGTAATGCACTCTGTGCCCCCTCCATAGTAGAAATCCCTTATTGTGCCCCTTCACAGTAATAATGCCCATTGTGCCCCCTTCATTGTAGTAATGCCCTTTGACTCTGTGCCCACTCCATAGTAGAAATGCCCATTGTCCCCTCTTCACATTAGTAATTCCCTCTATGCCCCCTCCATAGTGGTAATGCCGCCAGCTTGTTTGAAGAGAGGGCAGTGCTCATATGAGAGCTGCTTTCTCTGTTCTGTTCACCTGCTCGCCGTAGCATTTGCAGTGATGAGCAGGTAAACAGAGCAGAGAAGGCAGCACTCATACAAAAAAACATACTTGGGGAAAACATTACATACAGGGTCATACAGCACCACATAACTTTTACGTCCAGTGGCGTCTCCTCTCTGATGTAGATCTTCTCTTTCCTCTTCTCCTGTTAGACCAGACCGCCATGGTGACTTCTTTCAGCCGAACCTCGTCTCTGCAGAGTTTAACAAACGGACATCTTACTTTCCTACTTTTCCCTCATTCTTCCACCTTCTCAACACCCCATCCTGCCACCCCCAATACTGTGTCCACTGCTCCCCAATGCTCTCCTGCAGAAACGGTCCCCCTGAAAATACTGGTACCACACAGATAGTGTGTCAGTACAAAAACACCCCTTTATATTGTGCGCTAGTAATAAAAAAAACACCTTCCTTTCAGATCAGACCCCCATATAAAACCCCGACCCAATATCGGACCTCAGATAAGCCTCCCATTAGACCTCCAGACCCCAATCACACCCCCAGTCAGAACTCCTGACCCCTTCCCCCATAGACTGCTCTAGACCCCCCATTAAGCCTCCATATCAGACCTCAGATCAGACTGTAAAATAATAGTCACTTACCTCTCCTGTCACCACTCTCCCTGTTCTTGCTGTCTTCTCTTCTCAGGGCCCACGCTTCAGTCACCTGACCTCCTACAGCGTCAGGTCAGAGTGAGCTCTGTATGTCCTGACGCTGCAGGCAGCCAGGACACAGCAGCGCGGGCCCTGAGAAGAGCGAGCAGGAAGAGGGGTAAGTACTGTAAGCGCTTCTCTCCTCCTCCTGCAGACTAATGAGCACTGCATCTTATAAAGGGAACAGCAATAAGCGCTTCCATCTGTATTGATGGAAGCGCTCATTGCTTCTGTTCTGGCACCCTCCTGAGAGCTGGCACCCGGTGCAGATCGCCGTTCCCCCTGGGCACGCCGCTGCTGCAGCGGCAGAATGGCATCCCCCAACATAGGCTGATAAGCGACGTTTCCACCCTTTGGAATTCCACTCTCCATATGTTGGACCGACTGTACGAACAGAGAGGCCATAAACGATTTCTTTCTTTCCAGGACTACGGGATGAACGATGTCATTCCACTGCTTCATGTCTGGAACAGATGCTGGTAAATCTGGTGAACCGGCTGAATCGAATTTAAGAAAAATTCGCTCATCTCCATTTATAATGTCTGCTGTGAGAGCAGAGGTAAGGAGCCCGTCAGCTCCCTGCTTGATGAAAAAGAGAGAAAATTCAGATCCTGCTAATGGAGCAGCTCAGCTCTGTACAGATAAAAGGACTCCATATTTTTAGTAAAGACCAATTGAAAAAATGATTTTCACCTTTTAATGCGTACAATGCAATAATAATAAAAAAAACAATTGCCTACCTTTTTAAGGCTATGTTCTCATCTCCGGTGAATGTTTTCAGAAAAGAACAACCTGCCAGCATTCACTTGATCCGGATTGCCAGATTCAGACAGACAGATCACTGCCAGATTCCTATTGACTGTAATGGGATCCGGCCACTTTCCCGCATAAATGGCGAATTTTGGACTGACATTGCACCGAATCACGCTGCCGGATCCTCTCTAATGCAGATGTGAACGTACGTAGACTAAGGAGGAAAGTATGTGGAGTGTGAAGCTAGCAGTACACGTTCAATAGCCTCGATCTCCCCCCCCACCTGCCTCCTGGATTCCCCATACGCGTTTGGCTAGCCGAACGTGTTGGTGTATGCTATGGGAAGAGTAGAGAAAGCCGCTGCCAGACAATTGTGGCGGTATCATATCTTCCGGGAGGACAAAAGAATCAGGCGAAAACATTAATTTTCACCTTGTCCTTGAGTCAGAAGCTCTCTACACACATTAGGGGGGGGGGGGGGGGGTTCGGCCGACTATAAAGTGTGTGTGTGACGAGCTTATGGACAGGTTGTTCCACTGAAGTGGGTAAGCACAGCGCAGAGCAATCTCCTTGTACCAAGATAACAAGAGCCATGTCCTAATTAACAAAGGTAAACAGCACTCCATAGATAAAGATGTGATTATATCCCTCCTAATCAAAGAACATACAGTAATTGCTATTGTGTACCTCTGTGTACGTAGTGCTACTCTCACGTCTAAGGGTACTTTCACACTAGCGTTATTCTTTTCCAGTATTGAAATCCGGTAAAGGGTCTCGGTACCAGAAAAAAGCATACATTTTATCCCTATGCATTCTGCATGGAAAGCAATCCGTTCAGTATGCATCAGGATGTCTTCCGTTCCGTCCCTTGTACGGTATTTGACCGGACAAAATACTGCAGCTTACTGCGGTATTTTTTCCGGACAGAATCCTGGAACAAAACCGCACTTGCCGGATCCAGCATTAAAGGGAACCTGTCATCTGGATTTTGGGTATAGAGCTCAGGACATGGGTCGCTAGATGGCCGCTAGCACATCCGCAATACCCAGTCCCCATAGCTCTGTGTGCTTTTATTGTGTCAAAAAAACTATTTGATACATATGCAAATTAACCTGAGATGAGTCCTGTCCCTGAGATGAGTCAGGGACAGGACTCATATCAGGCTAATTTGCATATGTATCAAATCGGTTTTATTACACAATAAAAGCACACAGAGCTATGGGGACTGGGTATTGCGGATGTGCTAGCGGCCATCTAGCAACCCATGTCCTCAGCCCTATACACAAAATCCCGGTGACAGGTTCCCTTTAAGTTCCATAGAGATGTATTAATGCCGCTACTGCCTGCCGGATTCTAACAACGCTAGGGTGAAAGTGCCCTGACCTGTGCTACGCTGAGATTAACGAGCTGCAAGCTGAAGTGGAAAGCTATGGCAAACCCATAATCTAGTGATAGAAATATCTGCTTCGGGGCCCCCACGGTAATCTGTGATCCTCCCATTTCACATGTTTCATGCATGTTTTTGGATTATGAAACTGGACGACCATTGTAATGGGGCACACAGTATTTCTTTAACGGGTATTGCCTCCATTCAAAACCAGATATTGAAACCTGTTCCTTTTTTTTTTTTTTCCTGATTCTGTTTTTATTTTTGGGTTGTGGGTTTTGGTATTTTTATTTTATTTTTATGTATGAGTAGGGGCATATGTTTGTATAGCTATACCTCAGCTGTATTGCAATCCGTAGACCACAGTGACACTCTTCAATAAAACTATATGAAAAGCAGAGTTGCATACCGCAAGGTTGTCCATGCAGATGTAGGCAACTGTATGGGCATATGTCTGGGGCGTACGTTTGGCAGAATGTGGTGTGACCCTAGCCTAGGGCATTGTATCGCTGCCCATCTGGACTACAGCTTGATATAAATGCTGCTAAATATCTGTTTTCCAGGCCGGTTAGCTTTGCTGGTTAGGAATGTTATTTTTCTGTTTTGCAGGCGAACATTTCTGGCATTTCTGCCGGTGGACGTCGCAGGTATTAGTAAGCACAGCATGCACCTCTCTGTGTGAAGACCTGCTCTTACCTACCTATATGTGGCCATCTGTTTGAATTTAGCATTTCTGAAATCCGATTGTTTGCCATTAAGCCATAATTAAGGTCAAGAACGACGGTTGCCGTTATTTCACTGCTTCTTCGCGTACGTCTTCTGGCGCACCACACGCGTTTGAGCCCAAGACTTTGCTCAATGCAGGCTACGATCGCGCAGTGGTGGTCTTCATTATAGAGTGTATAGATATTACGAGAGAAGATCACTGTTTCTTGCACTAGTCTTAAAAAGATATCAACTCTGAGACTGCTGGAGACGGCTGAGTATAAGCATTCTGCTATCTCCGGTACTTCCACTGAGCTAAATGGAGCGGCAGCGTGCGTTCGTGACTGGCGCTCCACTAACCCCTATTCTTGTGATCGCCAGCGGTCGGACCCTCGCTGATCAGACACTTTATTTCCTATCCTGTGGAATTTTAATAGGAAAACCCTTTACATTTCTAACCCTTAGGCCTCTTTCACACGAACGATACGGATTGTGTCAGGACGCGTTCAGTGACACACCATTTCGCAAGCAAGTTAAGTCAGTTTTGTCTGCAATTGCATTCAGTGTTTTGTTTTTTCCTTTCGGGTGCAATCAGTTTTGATCTGTTTAAAAAAAAAAACAAAAAAAAAAAACGGAAGATTTACAAACAACATCTCCTAGAAACCATCCAGATTCAATGCGTTTTTAACTGAAGCCCCATTCACTTCTATGGGGCCAGGGCTGCGTGAAAAACCGAGAATATAGAAGATGCTGCGATTCTCACACAACACAGTAATGACACGTGAATAAAATGGGTAAGAATTCAGCGTGGGTTAAATACGTTAACTTCGCGCGTTGTACCCACGCTGAAAACTCGCTCGTGTGAAAGGGGCCTTATACTGCAGAGAGTGAGCTCCCAGTTCCCTCAGGCCATGCTAGGAGTTGTAGTTTCACAACAGCGGAAGGGCTACAGGTTGCAGTCGCGCGGCACAGCGAAGGTATAATAGAAGCATCCTCGGCGGTTGTGTATAGGGTACTGCGGTGACTTACTAATGACTGGGTTTGTACAGGAAGATTAGTAAATTTGGCATCGGTGCTTGTGACTCGTACGCTGCCAATGTTTGATTAGAAGTTGTTAGTGTTGTTAGCAGCAGAGGGGTTTGTAAGTAACAAACAAATTCTTAGATCATGAATCTGTCGTAGCAAACACGAGGGCGAGAAGAAGAAAAAAAAAGTCTTGTTATTTTAAGAGTATGGCAGCACCTGCTCTCCGAGCGTGCGAGTCTGATATATGAGGCTCTAGGCCACGATTTCCCAAGCATCCTCGAAGATGAAATGTACGTCTTGAATGCTCAAGGGCTAACGAAGCGCCTCGTCTCTGAGCGCAGGTGCCTCTTTTAGAGAATTTTCTTCTTTTTCTTTTGATTGACACCAGACGGCCCAGTGAGCACACCGGATACTCAGTCTTCCATATATGTGCAGTAGGTTACCAGTCCCATGTATAATGAATATATAGTTAACTGTCAGTATAAGCAGGGAACATTGCAATGTCTTGACTTCCTTACTGAAGCAGATACATCCATTAAAAAACAAAGATCTGCACGTTCAAGTACATGCTGTATTCTGGACAGCACTTTAAAGGGGTTGTCTCACTTCCACAAGTGGCTTTTATCATACAAAGATTGGTAATACAAGACACTTACTAATTTTATTTATTTATTATACACACTTATATAGCGCTACTAATTCCGCAGCGCTTTACAGACATTATCACCCAACTGTCCCCAATGGGGCTCACAATCTAAGGTCCCTATCAGTATGTCTTTGGAGTGTGGGAAGAAACCGGAGAACCCGGAGGAAACCCACGCAAACACAGGGAGAACATACAAACTCCATGCAGATGTTGCCCTTGGTCGGATTCGAACCTAGGACCCCAGCGCTGCAAGGCACCAGTGCTAACCACTGAGCCACCGTGCTGCCCTAAATGTATTGTGATTGTCCACATTGCTTCCTTTGCTGGCTTGATCATTTTTCCATCACATTATATACTGCCTGTTTCTATGGTTACGACCACCTTGCACTCCAGCAGCGGTGGTCGTGTTTGCACGCTATAGGAAAAAGCTCCAGCCTTTCTGGCGGTCGAGACAGTAGGAGCCCACATAGGCTGGAGCTTTTTCCTATCGGCGTAAATGATAACTGAAATCTTCGGCAGCTACAAGTGGGTGTAGATTTCAGTTTGGTGCCTCATCATAAATCAACCGCTCGCTCCGGCAGTGCAGGGCTCATCAAGACCTGTGTAGCACACGTCTGTCTTGGTAAATCCGCATCTGTGCATGCTGCTTTGCTTGCGTATAGCTCCTTGTAGCAGGATCAATCCTATTAAACCGGGCATGCTGCTTGGTAGAGTTGCCAGTTAAAACAATACATGGGTGATGTTTCCTTGGGCCAGTGAAGAGTTTACTTCTTTATGTAAATTAGAACTTCAGTGCACTGAGGGGCCCGGGCCCCTCTGTGCGCTTGCTTTTTTCCTGACCATTGCCCTTGACTCGCCTGGCCCAGTACACCATGCAATACCATTTTGGTGCATTCCACGGTAAGCATTTGTGCATTCCACGGTAAGAATTTTAGATGTTTTTGGTTTTGTTTTTCCTTAGAGCTGGAGTCCTGTTTTATCTGTTTATTAGGGCTCTTCACACTTGTATATAAAAATACATATCAAATACAGATGTACATTATGGATTTTTTTTTTTGTTTTGTATTTTGTGGCATTTTTGCTCAGTATTTTGCTAGAAGCCAGTGTTTCATCTGTGTTTTTGTTTGCTTTTTTTGTTAAAGGCTTAACTTTTTTTTATTTATGATTTTGCTGAAATATGGATGTAAAAAAACACACACACGTGAACAGTGCAGATACAGAATTGTTATTTTAAAATTCCACCTCCTTACTTCTGTGCTCTAAAAAACAATACCAATATGGGTCCATTGGAACCTGCTGCCTATTTTGTAATAAAACATGCCTATAAAACACGAGAATAGTGGGCTTGTCTCCCCTTGTGAACGGAGCGGCAGGTCCTGCATGATCACTGTATCTCTATTCTTTCTCTGTCTGACGGCTGGATATAGCTGAGCGCTGTACTCGGCTATCTCCAGCAGTGCCATAGAGAATGAATGGAGCAGTAGTCGTTCTTGTGATTGATTGGGGGTCCTTGCGATTGGACCCCACACAGATCCGATGCTTACCCCCAGAATATGTGATAAGTTAATAACTTGGCACAACCCCTTTAATGCAGTTTTTGTGGGTAAAACTGGTGTTACTGATAAATTTGTGCCACCACTGCATGGGACCGTACCCCTAATACAAATTTAATACTTTTCCATTTCATTTTATGATAGTGTAACTTTTTGGTTAAAAAGCAAACTTCAGTTTTCTCAAGTGACTAGTAATCAGAGTGCAAGCGTGGTTCTGCCGAGTTTTTGGCTACTAGACTACAGTACACATGATGAGAGTTAATTATATTGGCACTGCTGTGTAAATAATGTCGGCGCACATCTGAAGAGGTGTATCATTTATCCAGTAATTGAATCATTGTCCTGACTGCAATTCAGTAAGCATTGTTGGGAAAACAAACTCTGCCAATTTTTCAAGGTATAGATCTAAATCATCTGCCTGATAGGAGTCTGCATTTTGCAGTGACATTTTGTAATAGTTCTCAGTAATCTCTCTAAGCAATCTGTTTGAAAATGTGCGTTCTCTTGAGATACGCTTTTTAGATTACAGTATTTTTTCTTCTTATTCGTTCTTTGCCTACTTCAAACTTAGTTGGATGTGGACTATGTTGAAAGAAAATATTATTTGATGCTGACAGAATCTCTATTTTTTGGAAGGCAATTAACTTTTTATAAACTTTGCATAAAGTAATAGTACAAATGAATATAAGAAACCTTGTTAAGGTATCATAATAGAGAAAAATGTATTTCTTTACTCACGAGCCACCTCCTGCACTGATCATTCACCCTTCAGTTCACAACTCAAATATGTCTTGAGCAACATGGTTAAAGAGGGATTGGGTTACATGCTGCCCATAGAGATCTTTGGAGAAAGGAAGGTCAGAAGAGCTACCCCAGTGCTGGATTCACATCTACACTGCTCAGTACTGCTCGATAATGTTATCTGCTGCTTCTGAGGCTGTGCTAGAGAAAGGTAAGATCTCCTCTACTCTGTGTGCAGTGTATTGTAGACATCAGATCAGCTTCTCTCCACCCTGTACCTTAGGGAAAACTGGCAATTTGAGATACAGATTGCAGTCTTTATAATAATCAGATATAATTATTCCTGATGTGCACACAACCGTATCCATTTTGTGGTCCCAAAACCACAAATCTGCAAAATACTGATACCGGTCGTGTTAGGGCTGCTGCACACAAGTCCATTGCGGGAATCGCGCTCTGTGTGTGCGAGTGTGATCCTCTGCTCTGGATTTTCAGGAGCTCAGGGCATTATCATGATTTATAATGCTGTTTGCCTCTGCTTGAGTTGACCTTATTGCTTTATGTCCTATGATCGTGTAGAAGTAAGGTCAAGCAGAGGCACACAGCATTATAAATCATGGTAATGCCTTGTGCAAGTTCAGAACGGAGGATCACTCTCACACATAGGGAGCGATTCCCACAATGGACTCGCCCTTAAAGAGGACCTTTCACTAGAATAAAAAATCTAAACTAAGCATACAGACATGGAGAGCGGCGCCCAGGGATCTCCCTGCACTTACTATTATCCCTGGGCGCCGCTCCGTTCTCCTGGTATAGGCTCCGGTATCTTCATATGTTCGGCTCAACTGGATGGAGCCTGCCGGCGTCTTCTTCTCCCAGGCTGTAGCGCTGGCCAATCGCAGCGCTCAGCTCATAGCCTGAGAGTTGTTGGTGTTTTTTTTTATTTTTTATTTATTTTTCTCTCAGGCTATGAGCTGAGCGCTGCGATTGGCCAGCGCTACAGCCTGGGAGAAGGAGATGCCGGCAGGCTCCACCCAGTTGAGCCGAAAATATGAAGATACCGGAGCCTATACCGGGAGAACGGAGCGGCGCCCAGGGATAATAGTAAGTGCAGGGAGATCCCTGGGCGCCGCTCTCCATGTCTGTATGCTTAGTTTAGATTTTTTATTCTAGTGAAAGGTCCTCTTTAATTCTGCAGTTTTCTCAGTTCCATTAGTAGAAGTGCCTATTCTTGTCCACAAATCGGAGAAAAATAGAACATTTTATGATTTGCAGAATGGCCGTGCGCTGTTCACATTTTGTTTTACAAACCCATAGGAATGAATGGGTTCAGAATGTGATCAGCAACAAATGCGGATCGGACGCCAACCAAAATTGCAGTTGTGTGCACGAGGCCTTATACTGAAGTCACCTGAAAGTATAAATACTTTTTAAAGTGGTTACCTAGGACTAGAAAAGCCTAGCGTGACTACAGTCCCATGCCTGTCCATGAGTCATGCCTGTTATTGAAGCTGGGCCGCACACGCTGAAGCTGAGCTGCAATACCAGACACAACCTAGGGATAGGTGTGCCACTGTTTCTGGACGGAATCGGCCATGTTTCTCAAATCCTAAAGAACCACTTTTTAGATGGGTTTAGTTGAAAATGTTTGAATATCGCCTGCCATATTATGGCATATATACATCCTAGAAGACGTCCTCCATTGGACGCTCTGTGCATCTTGTGCTGATGTGTTGGCAAACTATTCCACACTGCCATCATCCTTTTACATTACAAATTGCCATAAAACACTGGACTTTGGCATGGACAGTTTGTTTCCCATCATTGTATTCCAGTGATTGCTAACCTCCAGCTGTGGTGAAACTACGACTCCCAGCATGCTCCATTCATTTCTGCGGAGTTCTGAGAACAGCCAAGCAAGTGTGCATCTTGGGAGTGGTAGTTTTACTACAGCTGAATTGCTGGAGGTTAGCCATCACACCTTAACATGTGAGCATGCCTTGAAGTTTATCTCGTGTTCCAAGACACAGATGTAGTGTAGTATGTAGCTAATAAAAATTGTAGTGTAAAGCATGCTGAGGAGACAGAGCTCCAGATTGGTCCCCTGATGTGTCAAGAGGTTTGTTCCAGACTACTATGAACTTTCTTTAAACTTCAGATTTAGTCAACCTTTAAACAGTCAATAGTATGTGTGACTGTAAGAAACTTTGTAATATATCTAATCAGAGGAACATGCCTCTTTCTCCCTCTAGCAGCTCATTCCCCCTCCCCTCTCCATGGACTACTATGGGCAGCATGTATTTGTGTTTCTCTGCACCCTCCCCTCCCATAGAGATCTTTGGACAGCACATTAGTGAGCTGATTGTCAAACTCCTGTCCCAGGACTTATTTTGAAAATCATGTTCGTTTGGGAGAGGATGGGGAAGAGCCATTTTTCCCTTTTTTAAGATTTTACAGTTTCTTGTATTAACCTGTAGTATTGATACATTTAACTGTAACATAGTTGCACTATTCCTTTATATGTGTTATATAACGTGTTGTAAATATACGCGTATTATGAAAAGCAGTATTCCCATGTAGGAAGAGTGAGTTGGGGGCACATGGCTGATATTGCAAAATCAAGACATCCTCAAAGGATTTTTTATGTAATATAATATATATATTTTTAACAACTAATGAGACATCTTTGTTTTTATTTACCATTTCTTAATTGCTTCCTTGAAATCGCGATGTAAAACAGCACTTTGTATAATTAATTACCGTCAGTAGAAGTAATTGTGAGCACTGTGTGTGCTCTCATTGCCATGTAAGTGTTGCATTGGGACCATAACTGATAACATTGATTATTGTACAGAGAAGCCGCCTTGCCAAGCCTTTGCCTTTTATTCCTAAATTACCAGTGTGCTAATTAATAACAAACTATAAATGGTCTATTACTCACTGCAATTATTTTAGTAGGTTCAAATAATGATTCTGTTTTCTGGTTTGATGGCCATTGAAACCCTCTATGCATTCAAACACATGCATATTTATAATCCCGATGTAATGACGCCATGCCTAAACCATATACTGCCTCATTACTTCAAGTGCCTAGATGTGACATGGCAGAGCCATGGGCATGGAGAAATATACAACCCCTATGTGTTGCCATACAGGCTCCGTGGGGTGCCATATGTCAAGAACTATCCTTCCCTAGTAGCAATGTTTTTAAAGGGAACCTGTCATCAACTTTATGCTGCCCATACTAACGGCAGTATAAAGTAGAGACAGGCGAGTTGATTTCAGCGGTCTGTCATTTATAAGTTAAAAGTAAGTGGTTGCCGAGAACCAACATCAGTCATTGCAGACTGGGCCTGGAAAAGAGTCATGGCCTCCTGAGAAGAGTCGTGGTAATTTTATAATCTCCTGCCCACCTGCTGATGACTGACAGGCTTCTACCTATGTAGTTTTCTCCCTTTCTCTCTAGGAGAGAACTGCCATTCATCAGCAGATGGGTGAGAGCAGGAGATGATGAATAACCATGACTCTTCTCAGGTAGATTTGACTCTTCTCAAGCCCCGGGCTGCAGTGATTATGATGCTGGTTCTCAGCAACCACTTACTTTTAGCTGATGACTGACACACCGCTGAGATCAGCATTTCTGTCACTATTTTATGCTGCCCTCAGTGAGGTCAGCATAAGGTGGATGACAGGTTCCCTTTAAGGGGTTGTCGCACTTCAGCAAATGGCATTTATTATGTAGAGACTAATGTATTGCGATTGTCCATTTTGCCTCCTTTGCTGGCTTGATTCATTTTTACATCACATTATACACTGCTCATTTCCATGGTTACGACCACCCTGTAATCCAGCAGCGGTGGTCGTGCTTATACACTATAGGAAAAGGTGCCAGCCTCACTGGTGGCTGCGATCATAGGATCACGTATAGGCACACATGTGCAGCAGCTCCCTTCCAGGCCACCTCATATCTGCACTGCAGCAGTGGCTGTAACCCCAGGAAATGAGCAGTGTATAATGTACCAGGAAATTCCCTGTTAAACCAGGCACTGTGCCTTGTAGGGCTAGCTCAGCTGAATGTAACAATACCTTTTACTTAACAATCTTTTGCTTCATTCTGGAGAAAAAGTGATTTTTATCCATATTCAAATGAGTAGGTAAGTGCAATGGGGGCGGTCCCAAGCCACTCTGTGCAACCCTTTTGCTCCTACTGCTTTCTCTGCCAGTCCCTCGCACTCCTTGATTGACTAGATCAGGAACTATGACTATACAGGAGAGAGAGGGGCTGGCAGAGGAAAGCGGAGGAGCAAGGGTGCACAGAGTGGCTTGAGCCTGCCCGAAGTGCACTTAATAGCTAATTTCCATATGGGTTAAAAATACGTTCCATATTACAAATGGATTGCTAAGTGACAGGTATCATTACATTCTGCTCAGCTAGCCCTAATGACCATTTATCAAAACTGGTGAAAAGAAAAACTGGCTTAGTTGCCCATAGCAACTTTCATTTTTCAGAGCTTCTTTGGAAAATGCAAGGTGGCATTGGATTGGTTGCTATGGGCAACCATGCCAGTTTCCCTGTATACCAGTTTTGATAAATCTCCCCCATAGTGCCTGATTTAACAGTACATGTCCTTTTAAGAGAACTGCACATTTTGTCTAAAGAACGTATAGCAACAGTTACTGTCATATTTTGGTAAAATGCTCGTTGTGTGAACCTCATTTAGAGTGGTAGAGCTGTAGAGGGTCTGGGTGAAACAAATACTGGTTTCCCTTTAAGAGTAGACGTACATCTTGACGGGTCCTGAACTCCTGTGCACATGCGCAGTAACCCTCCTAGCAGCAGGGCCCAGCCCGGAGAGTAGGATGTGGTGCGTCGAGTGGGTATTGAATGAAGCTGACAAGCAGAGGAGGGGTTGATAGGGTGCACCGAGTGGCTTGGGCCCACCCTCTGTGCACTTCAGATCTCATTTGTATCTTTAGAAAAAGCTGTGTAATTCGGGAAACGCCACACCGGGTCAGGATAAAACGGGTACCAATGTAATCAGCTCTGGCAGCCCTACCAGGCATTGTGCCAGGGTGTGTACTGTCGTTCTTGTATTCTTTTAGCAATCAATTTGAAAACCATGCCAAATCATGGTAAAACTGTGTGACCATGAACCTGAGGATATTGCCCAAAATGATAGCTGATAATCAATCAGACGAAACGTCTTGACCGGAGGGCGTCTGACAGTCGGGTGTTGTCGGTGTCGATGGTCGCCTGTATTTGTAGAAGGTGAACTCATTACATTGAAGTTGTTGTTGCTCCCAGTTTAGGGATTTCATCGTATCTCCTCCAGCAGCCTTCTCCGTCTGCATATGATTTGCATGGAGAATGTAAAGTGTTTGCATAGTTTGCACCTGTAGGTTGTAATCAAGTATAATCTTGTAATCGGAGGTAATATATTCTTTTTATCTCGGATGTGTGTTTTCAGTTTGTAGCCTAGACTTGGGTTAATAGTGTGTATGTTAAATAAGGGAACTCTTGGAAGCCCCTGGATGTGGCTATATGTGTATATATACCTCCCTAATATACACTAAAATGATATATAAACTTCTCTTATGGAGCGGCCCTATGCTGTAGAAACTTTCAATGGCCTAAATTGACAATGATTAAAGTTGTCCATACATATTAGGCTTCGTTCACATCAGAAGAAGGCCTCATGCACACGGACGTTTTTTTTCACGGTCCGCAAAACGGGGTTCCGTTGGTCCGTGATCCGTGACCGTTTTTCCGTCCGTGGGTCTTCCTTGATTTTTGGAGGATCCACGGACATGAAAAAAAAGTCATTTTGGTGTCCGCCTGGCCGTGCGGAGCCAAACGGATCCGTCCTGAATTACAATGCAAGTCAATGGGGACGGATCCGTTTGATGTTGACACAATATGGTGCCATTTCAAACGGATCCGTCCCCATTGACTTTCAATGTAAAGTCTGGAGTTCTGTTATACCATCGGATTGGAGTTTTCTCCAATCCGATGGTATATTTTAACTTGTAGCGTCCCCATCACCATGGGAACGCCTCTATGTTAGAATATACTGTCGGATATGAGCTACATCGTGAAACTCATTTCCGACAGTATATTCTAACACAGAGGCGTTCCCATGGTGATGGAGACGCTTCAGGTTAGAATATACAAAAAAACTGTGTACATGACTGTCCCCTGCTGCCTGGCAGGTGCTGCCAGGCAGCAGGGGGCAGACCCCCCCCCCCCCCCCCCCTGTTTTTAACTCATTGGTGGCCAGTGGGCCCCCCCTCCCCTGTTGTTAACTCGTTGGTGGCCAGTGTGCGCACCCCCCTCCCTCCCTCTATTGTTTTAATACATTGGGGCCAGTGTGCGCGCGCCCCCCCAACCCCCCCTCCCTCCCTCTATTGTTTTAATACATTGGGGCCAGTGTGCGCGGCCCCCCCAACCCCCCCTCCCTCCCTCTATTGTTTTAATACATTGGGGCCAGTGTGCGCACCCCCCCAACCCCCCCCCCCCCCTCCCTCCCTCTATTGTAATCATCATCGGTGGCAGCGGAGTAGAAGATTTTCATACTTTACCTGGCTGCTGGCTGCTGCGATCTCTGTGTCCGGCCGGGAGCTCCTCCTACTGGTAAGTGACAGGTCTGTGCGGCGCATTGCTGTCACTTACCAGTAGGAGGAGCTCCCGGCCGGACGCAGACATCGCAGCAGCCAGCAGCCAGGTAAGTATGAAAATCTTCTACTCCGCTGCCACCGATGATGATTACAATAGAGGGAGGGAGGGGGGGGGGGGTTGGGGGGGGTGCGCACACTGGCCCCAATGTATTAAAACAATAGAGGGAGGGGGGGTTGGGTGGGCGCGCACACTGGCCCCAATGTATTAAAACAATAGAGGGAGGGAGGGAGGCGGGTGCGCACACTGGCCACCAACGAGTTAACAACAGGGGGGGGGGGGCCGCACAATGATATTCAAACTGGGGAGGGGGGGGGGGGTCTGCCCCCTGCTGCCTGGCAGCCCTGATCTCTTACAGGGGGATATGATGGGGTTAATTGTACTATCATATCCCCCTGTAAGAGATCGGGTGCTGCCAGGCAGCAGGGGGCAGTCTTGTACAAAGTTTGCAGTGTATTCTAACTAGAAGCGTCCCCATCACCATGGGAACGCTTCTGTGTTAGAATATACTGTCGGAAATGAGTTTTCACGAAGTGAAAACTTAGATCAGAAAAAGCTTTTATGCAGACGGATCTTCGGATCCGTCTGTATGAAAGCAACCTACGGCCACGGATCACGGACACGGATGCCAATCTTGTGTGCATCCGTGTTCTTTCACGGACCCATTGACTTGAATGGGCCCGTGAACCGTTGGCCGTGAAAAAAATAGGACAGGTCATATTTTTTTCACGGCCAGGAAACACGGCTCACGGATGCGGCTGCCAAACGGTGCATTTTCCGATTTTTCCACGGACCCATTGAAAGTCAATGGGTCCGTGAAAAAAAACGGAAAACGGCACAACGGCCACGGATGCACACAACGGTCGTGTGCATGAGGCCGAACAGAAAAAAAAGCCAAGATAAAATGGATCCTTTATTTTAAGCCACCGTTGGGCACATTTAGCATCCATTTGTGTTAGTTCCATCAGAGATGCGTTATTTTTGGCGCAAGAAAAAGTCCTATGTACAGGACTGATCAGAAGACGGGAAAACAAAACAGTGATGTGAGCGAAGCCTTAGGCTGGGTTCATATCGCGTTTTTTTCCCATCCGTTTAACATATACAAAAAACGTACTGTATCTGCTCACCATAGAGTTCCAATGTAAAAAAAGTATACGTTTTTTTTTTTTTTACCGTACTGTGCAGGATTCAAAAACATGGTGTGCCGCATTTTTGTATCTTTTTTTTTTTTTTTTTTTTAGAGTATACGTCAAGCGGAGGCATGAAACGTGATCTGAACCCACTCATTTGGGGGGTGGTCGGGGAAATCAGCAGACAATGTAAGGCAGTGATGGCGAACCTTTTAGAGATTGAGTGCCAAAACTGTAACCCAAAACCCACTTATTTATCGCAAAGTGCCAACATGGCAATGTACCCTGAATACTACAGTCCAGTATAGTGTATCTTCCATGTACTTTATCATGTAGCTATAATAGCCTACATTCAGTGCGCTGCCTGTGCTGTTCATAGTGCGCCCTGTGCTGATAAATGGCAGGAAAAGTCTAATGCAAATTAGTACACCATAGACTCCAGGGTGCGGGTGCCCAGATAGAGGGCTCTGAGTGCTGCCTCTGGCACATGTGCCATAGGTTCGCCACCACTGCTCTAAGGCGTATGCCTTCTGACTCTCCTGTGATGTTAAATGTCAGGGGAAGGGAGGGTCAGGCATACTGGGTTTCAACATGCCTGATTCTTTTGTTCTCCTTACATAAGTCACTGTTCCAGGTGTCTCCAGTAGCTTTCTGCCCTCTTCCATTCACCATACGGACAAGCGTCTCATACATTTTTCTGGCTAACATGGTAGCACACTTTTTTTTGCTATACTTTGACTTGCTGGTCCATTACACAACATTGCTCATTGTCCAATAAGGCCAGTTTCACTTTCTAGGAAACGCGCTCCGTGTGAGAGCAGTATATCCCGGACTGAGCACTGCTCCTCTGAAGTGAACTTGCGGCATCATAATGATTTGTGATGCTGTGAATTCCCGTCTTGTCTCTGTTGGTCTTCTGTACTGTACTTGCCTAATGCGGTGACTACAGTTCAGTAGACCCGCGGTGAGATGGGAATTCACAGCATTCTAAACCATTGTAATGCTGTGAGTTCACTTCTGAGGAGCAGTGTTCAGTCTGGGAAATACTGCTCCCACTCGGCACTTGTTTCCTAGACTGAATACGCTCATGGGAACCTGGCCTTGGTATTCCACAAATATTATTGAATGTTCTACCTTGTAAACGTCCCACGACTAATGGTGAACTCTTGTAGCATCAGATGGAGTTCCCATGTCTTTACATGGACCATGTATGAGCGTGATGCCTTTTACATTCATGAGCCCAGCTACATGGAAGACCTCCAGGTGAAGTTTTGCTGTAGGACTTGCTGCCATGAATGTTTTTGATGTTGTGTACAGATTAGTCAGGTTTTCTTCTGGGGACATGTACCGCTAATGCTGCTGTATTTTATGTATTTTTATTTCTCGTTCCCTCCGGCTCTGCTCATTGCCGCTGCCTCAGCAGTTCTTCCCTCCATACATTTTTAATGCTCTGTTACGTAGGGAGGTTTTCAGGTCTGGAGATTAGTTGCGGTTTTCACAAGTGTGTTGTAAGGGATATGAAGGATCTATGGCCACCGTGCCCCCTAAGCTGTCATATACGGGGTCATTTTCTGACAAGTCCTTCAATAACTGGATCATTTTGGATCTGGTATCTGTGCTGCCACAACTTGAAAAACTCAACACTTTTGGGAAAAGTGTCTGATAAAGAGTCTGTCACTTCTTCTGTAGTGCTGGTAGGTGGCCTTGGGCTGTGTAGTTTGTTGATGAATCTTTATGAAGAAAAAGGGCTTAAAGGGAATGAGTCACCTAGAATTTATTTTCTTGCCAGTTAAAATCAGATAGTAGCTCATCATTTTTTCTGATTTTTGTCTTAGGGTACTTTCACACTAGCGTTATTCTTTTCCGGGATTGAGTTCCGTCACAGGGGCTCAATATCGGGGGGGGGGGGGAAGAGTTTGTTTTATCCTAATGCATTATGAAAGGAAAGCATTCTGTTCAGTATGCATCAGGAGGTCTTCAGTTCAGTCCTTTTGCGGTATTTGGCTGGAGAAAATACCGAAGCATGCTGCTTCTTTTTTTCTCTGGCCAAAACTCCGGAACTCTTTCCGGAATGCCGGATCCGGCATTAATTCCCATTGAAATGTATTAATGCTGGGTCCGGTACCAAATGTTACGGAAAACCCAGATCCTGTTTCCCGGTCCTGTGCATGCGCAGACCTTTTAAAAATGCGGAAAAAATAAATATCGGATCCATTTTCCTAGATGACACCGGAATTTCAATGCATTTTTCAGACGGATCCATCTACAAATGATATCCGTTTGCATACAGATTTACGGATCCGGCAGGCAGTTCCGGCGACGGAACTACCTGCCGGATCCTCACAACGCAAGTGTGAAAGTACCCTTATTGTTTTATTTTTAAAGATTTTTTTTATTTATTTTTTATTCGAAAACATATGTGCCCGAGCAATCGCATTAAACGTCGTTTAGACACATACAGTACCGATAATTGCTCATGCAAATAGAACTAAACGAGCGCTAAACTTGGTATAACACCGATGGGTGCTCGTTACCTCCTGAAAGTCTCCCAGTGTAAATGGGCTCTTAGTTAAATCTGGTTCAGATTCCCAGGACGGGTCTGGATTCTCCTAGTGCAATGTTTGGCCACATACAAATGAACACAAATGACATATGTGTCTTTGTTTCCCCAGGTTAGCTCTATATGTGTATGAATACCTGCTACACGTGGGGGCACAGAAGTCCGCTCAAACGTTTTTGTCAGAGGTGAGTAATCATTGTAAATACAAATGCTAAAGAACGTATGCTGTTTGTATGATTGAGTGTAAGAAGTTCTACCCTTAAAAATGTTTAATTTAATCAGCATGAAAAACTACTATGTTATATAATTTACCTAGTGTCAAGAAATGTTTAATTGGCGAAATATTCTATATACTTGTAATTTCTCCCCACGGTTTAACAATGTCTGTCCTCCAAATGTGCTGGTTGCCAGTGGACACACATGCTCAGTCAGACTCTCCCTCCATCTGGATTCTGTGGCAGAATATCATTATATATAAAAAAAATATATACATTTTTTGCCAATTTTCTGCCATGCTTAAAAGCTATGTACACCTTTTGGGGCAATTTCTTTTATTATTGCTTTGTACTCATTTTGAGCTAAAAAAAAAATAATTTTTTCAAATGGTCTTTTAAAAATTTTTTTAACCCTTTTCTCCAAACAGCCTTGAGATTCTCTAGTAGCAGGCTCTGTATTTTTGCTTTGTTCCATCAGGCAGCTCAGCTGAGGGCTCCTTACATCTGATCTTTGACCTTTTATAAACACTTGCTATAGCTCAGTTCTTATATTACTAATGAGAATGCAGGTTAGGCTACTTTCACATCTGTGCTTTGTATTCCGATTTTTGAGATCCGGCAGAGGATCTCAAAACCGGAGCAAAACGCTTCAGCTTGATTTAATAGATAAGGATGCATCCTTTAAGTTCGGATGTAGTTGTATTAAATCGAGACTGAACAAACTGGATTCGGCCCTAAAAACAAAAAACTATCCAGCACTATTGACTTACATTGTTTTTTTGTGGCGGATCCGGATTGTTCCGTTTCGCAGACCGGACACAAAACCGTAGCTTGCAGCGCTTTTGGAAACCGGAACGGAATGCGTTCTGATCTGTTATGTCCCCATTGACAATGCATGGGGACAAAATGGAAGAGGATCCTGGCAGAGGATCTCAAAACCGGAATACAAAGCACAGATGTGAAAGTAGACTTAAATAAGTGCTTATATGACCTCTTAGTAATTTAGAGATAAGGGTCATTAGACGACTGGCACAAAGTGAAAGGGTGATTCTCACAGCCAGACAGTTAACCCTTTGTGACAGAACGGCTGACTATTTTTAATAAAGAGGGCGTGTCCTTTCCAACGCTCTCTCCCTGTAACTGCCACAGCTTCTAACAGAACATATGACTGGTGGCAGTTGAAGATTTAAACTGAGCACGATCGACCAGCTCAGTGAGACAGACAATAAATAAGGAAAAGAACAAACAGCATATGTCTTGGTGAATAGCAGCATTTTTAATTATATGCAATTGCAAAAGTATTCAGATCCAAGTGCTGGTTTGAAAAATGTAGAATAGGTTTCTTGACACAACCCCTTTAAAGAGGATCTGTCTTGATTTGCTGAGAGGATCTATCTATAGTGTATGCTGTCTTTAGTTAGGGATGACAACAGCCTCTCCTTTCTGTAGGTGGACAACCACAGAGCGGTGTATAAGCCCACTCCGGCCCTGTGCTGTAGATTGAGGTCTTCATCCAGCCAGATCTCTCGAGATCATGCTGGGCTTCTGCATCGCTCTGACTGTCCGATCCTTGGGATTGTCAGAGTGATGCTGGAAACTCAGTCTGCAGAGTATGCTCAATAAGCATATCAGGCTCCAGAATCTGTAGGGGGCTATATCTCATTAAAGGGGTTATCTGAGAATTAAAGGGGTTGTCTGGGTTTAGAGCTAAACCCGGACATACCCTTATTTTCACCCAGGCAGCATCCCTGATGTTGGCATCGGAGCAGCTCATGCTCCGATGCTCTCCCTTCTCCGATGCTCTCCCTTGCCCTTGTAGATCGCGCAGGGCATTGGCTCTTTTTTGTTTACAATAACACACTGCTTCCGCCTGGCAGTGTGTTCGGTGACGTCACCGGCTCTGACGGGTGTGCTTTAGCACTCCCCTAGCCGTTTTACTGGCTAGGGCAACGCTATAGCCCGCCCATCAGTGCCGGTGACGTGACCGGGCTTCCTGACAGCCCCATGAAGAGCTCGGTACATCAACTGAACTGTTGAAAATGCCTTTGCCCTGCGCGATTTAGTGCAGGGCAAAGGAGAGTATCGGAGCATAAACTGCTCCGATGCTCAAGTCAGGGGGGGCTGCCTGGGTGAAAATGGGGATATGTCCGGGTTCAGAGCCCATTAACCCTTTTAAGAAAATGAAAATACTTTAAATATTACTTTTATTATAAATATATACTCAAATGCCTTTTCATTATTTATAATGGCTTGTTTTTGTCTGGGGAGCAATCAACAGAGGAAACAAGATGGCCACTGTCCCATTAGTTAACACAAAACATGTCCTAATCACACAGGAGGACAAGTTACTTTACAACACTGAGGTAAAGAGCAGCCTCATCCTCCTCTCTGCTCTACTTGTCAGGGATTATGACCCTAAATACAGATAAGATCTTTAGCCAAATCTCTTGGGCATTTTAGTTTATGAGGAGACATGAAGTACAGAGAGGACGGACAGGACAGACTGTGGTGATGTGTTGCTGTGGTAATGGAGACTGCATACAAGTGCTGCTGCTCATTACCCCCACCTCACCCTCCTCGCATGTCTCCTCATCTTCTCCATTCCCAGAGTGATTCACCTGTATTCAGGATCATGATTCCTGACAAGCAGAGCAGAGAGGAAGCTCATCTGGGTCATTGTGGTGCAGTCACTTGTCCTCCTGTGTGATTAGGACAGGTTTTGTGTGTACTGATAGGACAGCGGCCATTTTATTTCCCCTAATGATTGCTCTCTAGACAAAACGATTCATTATAAGCAATGAAAGGGATTTGGGAATATATTTATAATAAAATAATATTTAAGTAATTTCTTTTTTTATTTTTTTTATTCCTGGAGAACCCCTTTTAAGAGTGTGGGGGTGGGGGATATTGAGGGGGAAAAAAACAGCGCTTCACTCTGGCAGCTAGTGTCTGGTACTTAGTTTACATCTTTTTAATCTCCTGATAGTCTTCTAATTGGTGATGTAATAGTAAGAGTATGCAAATAATGGTAAACCACAATCTAGTTTCGTGCACACATCCAGTCTGCTTGTTTCTTACATACCAGCAGGGTCAGTACGATCAGTAATACCAAATTTTTATAGTTTTCCTGTGGTTTAATATGTAAATTAAAAAAAAAACTTGAGGGGGGATGTATTTTCTTTGTAATGTTATTTTCTGACTACAATAACTAATATATATATATATATATATATATATATATATATATATATATATATATACATTTTTTATTTATTTTTTTGAAGTGTGTATGACTTGTAGGTTTTTATTTACATATTAAACCACAGCGACCAGAAAAGAGCAAATTGGGCACTTTTTTAGATTTTTTTTATAAATACTTCTAGATTTTAATAGTATGGGCCTTTTTGGACTCAACCAATGGTGTTTATTTTTATATTTGTAAAATAGTGAAGGTTTTTATTTTATTTTATCTTTTTACATTTATTTCTAGCTCCCCCTAGGGAACTTTAACATGCAATCGTGTGATCGCTTATTCTATATTTTCACACCAGTCCGAATGATCACCAGGATGACTTTGTGAACTGTGCCAACTGCTGGCCCATCCTCACCGCCTGAAGGCTGATTACTTTGGCAGATAGCGTTTACATGCCTTGTACAGTGGCTTGGATGTAGTCGTAGATGCTGCAGGGTATTGTCCGTTGTATTATGCAGCACCACTCTGAGTGTGTGTTCGACTTATTTTAATTAATAATTATTCTATAGAAATTCTAACATGTTATCGCCACTACACTAGGGAATAGTCTCCACATCTAAAGGCCTATTTACATTGGCCGATCATCGACCAGATAATCCCTAACCAGCATTCATAGGAACGCTTGTTAGTGATGATCTGCCAGTATGAAAGTACTGCCGATGAACGACCAAAATGTTCATTGATCAGGTACTAGGAACGGTGGTGCGGTCACCGAAATCATCGATTTGCCGGCAGCAGATTGTGGCGTCTAAACAACACTCTGCTGCCGGCAAAGAATGATTCTGTAGGGAACAAGCAATGGCATTAGCGATCGCTCCTCCCTATACTCTGGGGGGCTGAATGTAATTACTGGAACGCTTCCTTCCCGACAATCGTCTGCTCTCTCTTTTAGATTCTGTTCACACTTTTGTCGTAGAAGAATAGTTCAGCATGCAGCGCTGTTCTTTCCATCAAAGTGACACTGGGTGGGACCTGATGGACCCCATTATGAGTACATGGGGTCTATTGGGTGCTGTTGGCGCTTGTCATGTGACTGATCTAGCGCTCAGTTATTTATGTTTTATGACGTAGTAGAAAAAGAAGAAATTGATGGAAGTGTGAACAGAGCCTATATGTTTGTGCCTAGTTTTTGGTTCCCCTTTGATTTACCACATAAAGCCTTCGTTCCCTCCCTCGCAGCCAGCGTGCTGATGTATTCCTCACCGCTTCATTTTCGCATGCATCTTTAACTTTTGCTTACAGCTTGCTTTTCCTGCTTCATGGCAGATGGGTCAGCCCATGGGAGAGCACATCGAGGTTTGTGTTCTACAAGAGAGCGTTTAGAAGTGCTGAAAATACACACGTTGGGAAAAGTGGTTTATGAGTTATTAACGGTGAGGTTGAATAATCATCACTGCTGCCGACAATAATCCTAACACTTTATGATCTTCCCCGTGCGTTTATGTCACTTTTCCTCTAGTCCATATTCATAAGCAGGCAGCGCTTTCTGGGAAGCGTCACAATCCATTATACACTGTGCGTGTAGAGTAATTGTAAATGTCATTATACAGATCCCGCCATTATTTCTGGGAAGCTTTGTAGAATAGTGGACCCTGCGTTTGTACTGTGAATGGTTCCCAGCATGATGACGATCCATGGACACTGGAATGGGACAGGTTTAGAGATGGCGGCGTTGGAGGGTTAATCCTTATAAGAAGATGTCTAATTAATCGGATTATAATCTGGGTGTAATTAGTCGTTTTGTGTACCTACAAAATTGGGGATCTCTACATAGATATATGAATTGGCACCATGACGGCATACTCGTAGACTATAGTGGCCTTTCAGGATACGTACGTTCAGCAAGGCTCTAAAAACCTGCTTCACGAAAATATTCACTGGACGTCATGTGAACTGAGCCTTGGAAAGGCGCTGGGTTAGGATTACCACTTCAGAATTCAAAATTCGGATAGTTTAAAACTGTCACAAGTCTTGGTGCATGGCTTATGTGCGTCAAAACTTGCGACTTTTCCCTGCTTAAGCCGTTTTACCAAAGAAAAGAGTGTGTGCTGTGGGTGGGGAAGCGGCCCATTTATCATTTTCCACGCTGGTTTTTGGAGTGAAAAATTGCTTAAATCTGCGCCCGCAAGAGGACTGTCTGCTGGACAAAGCACCAAACTTATGGAGAGCCCTGCTGCTCTACATAACTTTAGCGCTTTCTCGGGCAGCGCAGAGGTACCCGACACCAGTGTTTATTAACACTGGTCTTAACCTCTTCGCACATTATGACGTAACGTTACGTCATAATGCCTCAGGGGATGTATGGAGTGGGCCTCTGCAGCGGGCCTGCTCCATACACAGCGGGTGACGTGATCAACGCCAATCGCGGCACCTGTAAGTGAAGGCAGAGGGATGCGGCTCCCTCTGCATTCCTATTGGAGCCCCGCGATTTCACTGTGAGGGCTCCAATCAGTTGCCATGGCAGTCTGGATGCTGCTGAAGCGCTCCAGGCCTGCCATGGCAATCTCCATACTGAGCTATGCACAAGGCATAGCTCAGAATGAAGAGGTATTCTAGTATGCTGCCGCTGATCTCTATTAGGGTCGATTCACATGTCCGCAATTTCGTTCAGCATTTTGTGGAACGGATTTGCGGACCCATTCATTTCTATGGGGCAGCACAATGTGCTGCCCTGATCCGGAATTGCAGACCCGCACTTCCGGGTCCGCAATTCCGATCCCCCCAAAAATAGAACATGTCCTATTCTTGTCCGCAATTGCGGACAAGAATAGGCATTTTCTATTATGTTTGCGGATGTCCGTGTTTTGTGGATCCGCAAAACACACACGGACGTGTGAATGGACCCTTAGGATGAATAGGAGAGTGGATCAAAAGATCCCATGTATTATGCCCCTAAGGGGGCTAATAGTTCTAAAAAATAAAATAAGAAGTGAAAAGTTAACACATGTTTTAAGAACACTAATATATTAAATGTTTAAATCACCCCCTTTCCCAAATTTACGTGTAAAAACTATAAAAAAAATTAACATATAAGGGTATCTCTGCGTTCAAAAAAGTCTGAACTATTAAAATATATTTTAAAAAATCCTGTACGGTGAACGCCTTAACTGAAAAAAAATATAAAAAATTGTGCAGTTTGGTATCGCCACATTCGAGTCGCAGAATAAGAACGTCAGGTCATGGCACAGTGAACTCTGTGATGTCAAAACCCCAAAAACCTTGATGGAATTCTGTTTTTGTTATTTATTTAGTTTTTTTCAATTTTGCCATACACAATTTATTTTTTTTCCTCATTTTCCAGTACGAGAAATGGTAAATTAAATGTTGGCATAAAAAAATGCATCTTGTCCTACAAAAAAAATAAGCCCTCATGTAGCTATGCAAATGGGAAAAATAAAAAGTTATGGTTATTGGAATGTGGGGAGGAAAAAATCCAAAATGAGAAAATGAAAATAGGCCTCGCCGCCAAAGGGTTAATAAATGTCTCCCTTAGTGCATATCCATAAGATGTGCTGTAAGTGTCCGAGAGCTGCATGTCCTCTCTCTGAGACCCACGCCTGTCTCCAGAATATGGGACCCCTGAGAGGAAGCTGTCGCTCGATGCCACCATGGACATTTTACATGCAACTTCCTTTACTTATTACACTGTGTCCTTTTGTAAGTGCCCTTTTTCAGTGATCCGTGGGCCACAGAAGTCACAGCACTTCCTGCTTCCTTGTTGGAAAACACTCTTTATCCGTGCCCTGGTGGTGCAGAGCCGTGAGAAATCGGTTGCAGGAAGAGAAATCAACATTGGTATATAGAAGTAGATAGGTGGTGGAGTCACATTTATTATGACCATTTTCAAAGGCTGCAGCAAGTATCTCATGAAGTAAGTCACGTGTCGGGAGCTGGCTTGGTGGGTATATAAGGTGTGCGATAGGCTGTCTGCACACTTACTGTATGCCCCATTGCTGTCATGGATAAAAGGGGAGATTTTATCACAATTGCAAAAAGGAATGATTGGCTTCCAGGGCAAGGGTGACCGTATTTCTTAAACTGCGCAGTTTGTGAACTGTTCTCGTGCTGCTGTGGTGAAAGTGTATCATGAGTGGACGAATGGTACCATTGTGAATAAGTGATGTGGAAACCGCAGAGCACCGCGTGCCTTTGACATGAGAGTTGAACATGGCCAAGAAGGTGCACGACGAAGGACCGACATATCACAGTGGAGCAGCTCACTGCCAAAACGGGGCTACCAGACAAGTGTCTAAAACAACAGTTCAGTGAACCCTACTGTATATGGGGCTCTGAATCGGACCTCCGCTGGTTGGCAGTGGGTGGCCGTCTCCAATGAGCTACTGTTTCTGCTTCACTGCATGGAAGGACATTGGTGTGTCAGATGAAAAACATCAGAGAACAAAAACCGTGCAACCATTGCTGGAAGAGTTATCTGGGGAATGTTTTTGTGGCATTCCTTGGGCCCACTCATCCATGTGGAAGGCACTCTCAACTGAATGAATCCAGCCTTGCAGATCACGTACACCCGTACATGCTTATTCTCTTCCCTGGGGTGGATGGGATCTTCCAACAAGACTATTCCCCAGACTTGAACACAGTTGGGCATCTGTGGGACCACTATGATTGTTGTGTTCACTGTATGGATCTTCCCCATGCCCCCTCCAGCAGCGATGCACTGAAACCCATCAGGACCTTTTATAGAGTCACTCCCAGCCCATGTATAGCTGATGTCCGTGCTGCTCGCGGCAGTTACTGGTGGTCATAATAATGGGAGTCGGGACTCTACTGTGTAGGTCAGAAGTACAGCAGGTGCAAATGGGGAGGTGGTGCGGACAACAGGGAAAGAAATTGCTTTCTGTGTGCAAAAAGAATTCCATTTTAATTTTAAGGATGGTTGGACCTCTTTTAGTGACAGATAACCAGTAAGTTGTCCTGACATCTGTTTTCGTAAATTGCTCATGAGCACTGCTTTGTGTCATTCTTATGTTATTCCTTCTGGAAATGTATGAAACAACTGGGCTTTTACCATTTATCTTTTCAAAGTGAGGTATTCCAACACAGTCTGACGATATAGGCACTGACTGGACAGGCGCATTAGTCAAAAGGAATAGTAACGCCCGGTTTAGTCTTAATGGAGAAACGGCACAGAATTGTAAGGAAAGATTTTGCAGCGTTGTTATTCCATGGGGAATAAGTATTTACTATACAGAAATGCCTGGAGAGGTAAAACGGGCACAGTGACGCCGCCCTCTCCTCTTTATCCAGCTTTTATTTACTTTCCCATAGCGTACATAAAAAATGTGCACTGTTTCAGTTTGTTAAACTTTTTTAAGCAAGTATTTAAAAAGGGTTTTTCTGATATTTAGATATTGATAGCCTATCCTCAGGATAGATCATCAGTATCAGATCAGTGGGGGTTCGACACCCCGCATCCCACAGATCAGCTGTTTTGGGCAGCAACCAGAGCTGGAAACAATACAGTGGACGGAGCCAGAAGCAGAAGGTCTCTCCATTGTGTAGTGGTCATGACGAGGTGTTTCAGCTCCGTTCCCAGCACTGGAAACTACACAGTGGTGGAGCCGTCTGTACACTGTATAGTTGGCCAAAAACAGCTGATTGGTGGGGAGGTGACTGTCGGACCCCTACCAATTTTCTATTGTTGACTTAGGGATCATGCACATGACTGTATGTGTATTTTGCGGTCCACAAAAAATACAGATGGCATCCGTGTGATGTCTGTGTTGCATGTGTTTTTTTTTTTTTTTTGTGTGTAGAGCCATTGTAACATTGTCTGTCTTTATCTGCAAAATGTAGTTGTTTTTTAAAAATTTGCCTTTTTTTTTTTTTTTTTTTTTTTTTTTTTTTTGCCGAACAGACTTGCAGACATACATATACGAAATGCACACAGTAATTTATTATTATTATTATTATTAATAATATTTTTTTTTTTTTTTTTTTGCTGCCCCATTGAAATAATTGATGACTCATACGGGCTGCAAAAGAAAACTGAACTAACGCGGACAAGAAATATATTTGTGTGCATGAGCTTTATCCTGAGGGTAGGCCATCAGAAAAACCACTTTAACATAAGCAGAAGTGTTAGACGTTTGCTTGTTTATTCTGGATTTTATTGTTGGCAGGGAGAACTTGACTACATCAACTTTCTGCTGCATTCCTGACCAGACAGCTAAAAGGGACATTTGGTCCGGTCTCCCAATTTTTCCCCCCTGTATCAGTAGATTAAATAATGGATGAGATATTTGTGTATCATTCTTTAGCTGGACATGCTGTCACGGTCCTTCCCATGACAGAGGTTAGAAGATCTGAGAGACTGGCAGCACATGAGGTTATCTGACAGTCTCTCTGTTTTCACTTGTTGCAGTGCTGTTTTTTGTAATGACCACACCTCTCGTCCGGTGCGGCTTGTGGTCAATACTGCTACTCTATTTAGTCTGGACTCGCACTTCATACCATGCAGTTGATATTATCTGGCTGGAGTTGGAAGAGCTGGTGTGTGGTTCTTATCTGAGTTTCTGCTCATCCATTTTCTATTGAAGATAAGTGTACTTCGCTTTGTATTTTGTTGTTCTCAGTTGCTCATTGTTTACTAGGCCTCAGGGAGATGCTGTTTGTTCATCTGGGAAGGAACCAGTAGTCTCAGACCATGTCGCTACTCCTAGGGCTTTTCAGGGTTACTAGGGCCTAGGTTTCCGGTGTATAAATATTCCCACTTTCTGGGTCTATTCAAACTGACAAGTGTCAGAGTTAGGTCTAGGGTTTCCTAGGTGGTCACCTGTTCCCTTTCCTTAGCCTTGAGGCCTAGTTCCTGATCATTTTCCTTCTGTGGTCATTCTGGTGTTTATCCCCCTCTCCCCACCTTGTGACACATACACATTATATAGCTTTATGCAGAATTGGACATCTATCTAATGTGTATGGCCCTCCCAACTTTCCACCTGCAGCAGATGTTCAGAGAGATGAGGATCAGGCAGTTGGATTTGTACTGCCCAATCCGTTTGTTCTCGGGGAGGTGTCTGGCAGTGGATTTCTCCCCTCTCCCCTACATGCTGTAGCATACATTACCCATACACTAGCTGTAAAAAGAAAATATTGAGTGCTGCGCACAATTTATTGTAGTTTATTGTCTCTGCCTCAGAAGACTTCTGATAGATTGGCTTTTTGTACTAGATTATGCTTTCTAAAGTGTACGATATGGCATTTGGATGTTTGGTGATCTTGACAAACCTGCTCATGGTTTTGGTATGTCCTTCTTGTATACTTCATAAGTTCTTCCCGTAACGTTACTTACCTCCCCACTGACTCATCACTGTAGATGTTGTCTTTGTGTTATTTTCATAAACTCCCACTCAGGACCTCGCAGTATCTTCTAGCCTATTAAGTCATGGTTGCATAATTGGAAATGCTTTCCCCATACCCCATCACAAAATTTACCGTGAAGACTTTTGCCACATCGAGGAGTGAAAGCCAGTATGTCTGATTTATCTTATTCTTTGTGAATACAGAGCAAAGTCTTTTCTGGCTGTTTTGAGGCTTGTAAATGTGTTCAATAAAGAGGAATTTCATAACCCCATAAACCACCTGCTATAGATATCAATATTGTATCGTTCTGCTGTTAATATATACTTTGGGATGTCTGGATAAATTGCTCCATTTCAGATTTACAGAAGATCACTATTGTTTTTCGTTGTGAGACCGGGTTATAAGCTTGTATAAAACCCACACGATGACACTTAATGGTTATGACTCCTGGGATGTATTGAGGCTTGAATGTTATCGTTGGATAAAAAGCCATTCAGCACAACAATCCGCACCCCGGCTCCTTACCAGTCATATGTATTACGGACCGCAAGTTCCTATCTTATTTTTTTCCTATGGGTCGCAATATCCTAGCGATTTTGTTAATGTATTTATAAAATGGAATGGTAATGTCAATGCATTCACAGCAGTGATCCAAAACAGATGGTTATTGACTTTGTATTCCCACCAACAACACAGGGTCCAGAGAACTGGGGTTTTCTCACTCGCAACGCAGCAAATGAGGGAATCGCTGCATCCAGGCTTATATTGAGAGCAGTTTGTGCATGTCTGTAGTTTTCTCCAGTCAATTCTATGGAAGTTATAGAAACCTCCATCCAAGGTAGCCTGAATGCTTACAGGACTCCCATAGACTTTAGTAGAGAGTGCAGCAAACATGCGAGTGACATGTGACTCCCTGACTAGGTGTACCTGGGGTTGGGGACCCTTGTTCTCCAGATACATGGTTTCCAACTCTGGAAACTCCCAACTATCGGCCATCCTGTCAGTATACCATAAATGTCTTTTAGTGGAAAAGCTTCTTTAGGTTACATTCATACAACGTGTGACGGACATTTTTAATAGCCTGTAGGGTTATTCAACCTTCTTTTTTTTTTTTTTTTTTTTTTTTTTTTTTTTTAATATACAGTCTCTGAATAACAGCCATCAAAAATAAGACATGTCCTATTTTGTCTGTTTTCACGGACTGACATCCTCCATGTGAAAGTAGCCTTAATGATATTTTTGAGATTATTATATTGCAGGAGGGCCATGGAAATCTATGGCAGCGCACCAGAAGTAGAGATGAGCGAATCAAAGCTGACGAAGAAAAATTTGATTCGCAAATAATGTGAATTTCCTTGCGCCTCGTGGTAACTAATCGCAATTTTTCCTAAAATGGCGGCTACATGTGTGAGGACATGGGGCACGGAACTGTGGGAAGGTGGGATGACCCATAATGCCA
Organism: Bufo gargarizans; assembly: GCF_014858855.1. Classification (NCBI taxonomy): domain Eukaryota; kingdom Metazoa; phylum Chordata; class Amphibia; order Anura; family Bufonidae; genus Bufo; species Bufo gargarizans. The sequence continues at coordinate 654,648,858 of NC_058080.1, forward strand.
ATCAGTAGCCACCCAGCCCTGTGATTTCATGGCCCTATAAATACGTAAGAAGGCGCTAGGGACCGCAATAGGAAAAACCTAATTGTGACAAACTGAAAAATGTGCAGGGAAAGGATAGGGAGGAATCATTTCACAGCATCTTAGTGCAGGGAGAGACATCAGAAGACGCTAGGGACAGTGCTAGAAAAGCGATTTACAAGTGCAGGGAAGGATTATTTGGGGATCCAAATAGCCATTTTACAGTTCTGTCATTCCAGCGATTTGTTCTTGGGGTTCAAGTGCTATGTTGAAAACCTTTAGTGGCTTATATCTATGGAAAAAGAAAAATATATACGCAGTTCACTTCTGCAGTTATATATGTTGAAAGCGTTAAGTGGCCTATTTCAGTACAAAAAGAAAAATATATTCGTCGCTTTTAGGGGTGTTGCTTTTAATTTATTTAGTTCAGCTAAAAGTATGTCAGACATAGAAGTGCCAGGCCATGCACAGAGGAGTGGCAGAGGCCTAAATATTTCTGGCGCAGGCAGAGGTCGCAGCAGGCTAAGGGGGGCGTGGCAGCAGGAGTCGCAGCGAGAGGCCTGAGCTCCCGGTGTCATCTAGCGGTCGTGTCTTGACCAGCAACCCAGCGGTTCTTGATTGGTTAATTTGGTCATCCACTTCATCCCAAGTGACATCAGACACCCCCAGCCAACAGTCGGTGGGTTCGTCAGACACAACCCTTGGTTGGCATGGCCCGGGAGCAGGCACTGTGCCCTCACCTGTCCTCAACTTGCCTCTGTCCTTTGCTGTTCCTTCATCCACAGAAGTATTATATGCTGTGGGCTCAGCTCCACTATACAGCAAGGACGAGGTACTAGAGGACAGTCAGCAGCTACTTTCCAGCCAAGATCTGGAGGAGACCTCCTCCGCTTCCTCCGCTAGGCGGGCAAGTAGTGATGAGGAGAGTGGCGTGGGAGGTGGTGCTGCAAGCGGTCAGACTCCTGACTCAGAGACCGTTGAGGAGGACCTCAGTGACGTGCAGACACTACTCGATGATGACGAAGCCGATTGCACTTGGGAGCTGGGTGCAGAAGGGCCTTCATCAGGAGAAGAGGGTGGCAGCTTGCCCGTGAGGCAAACGTGCCCGGGGTAGACCACCTGCTAAGCAGAATCCTACCTGCCCGGTAAGTAGTGGTGCAGGGGTTCACGGAGGCAGCGGCGGTAGCAGTCAGTCAGTGCGGACTGTTGGGGGGGAAAATCGCCTACTCAGCTGTGTGGCAGTTTTTTAAGCCGCCGGAGGAGGTTAACATGGTAGCTGTCATTCCCATCTTCTTCTGGTCCAAATGCTCCTGCTCCTCCTTCTCCTACTCCTCTTCAGTCATTCCGTCAGAAATCGATTGCCAAAGCGATTGCCAAGAGACAGCAGTATGTGTGCACTCAACCGACTCTGCACCTTTCAGAGAACTGATGGCTTGTGCTGAGCCGAGGTGGAGAGTCCCAAGCCGTCATTTCTTTGCGAAAAAGGCAGTACCAGCCCTGCACACACATGTAGAACAGAAGGTGGGCCAGTCGACAATACATGTCCTTTACAGCCCACTGGGTGAATGTGTTTCCTGCACAGCCACACCAGCAACTGAGCAAAATGTGGAGAGACTGACCTTTGTCAAGATGAATCAGGCAGGGATCAGCCAGGATTTACACCCACCAATGCCTGATGCATCTGATTTAGCTTATCCATGCCACCTCACCCAAACCTTGATAAAAGAGACCGGGTTCTTCTGGCTACCTGCCTCAGCTACTACTATGATGCTGTCACCCGCCTGATGCCAAGTGCTCCTTCTTTCAACCACCTTTGTCAGCGGGAATTGGTATTGCCACCCACTGCCCCACTTTGTCACCAGGTCACTTTGTGGTCTCCTGATGCTGCTGCTGCCATCTCCACACTATGTCACCTTGCCATCCCCCGTTACAGTGCAGTAGAGGGTGGGGGCACTATGGGGAATACTGGAAAAAATTATTTATCTTTATATATGGCATCATATTACCATACTGATACGGTTGGTCCCCTGATGAACCTTTGATTATCTAGAAGGGAAAACGCGTTGGGACATATTATGTTGTGTCAGAAAGTGATAGCGCTTTATAAGGACAGGTTAGCCTAGGTACGTGGACAGAGTGCACCTACCTTTTAAGGTGCATCTCTGGGCTGAGCAGTATTTGTAAGGGCATGAACAGGGACAGACATATATCTATCGTGATTCTCTGTTCCAGATGTATTTTATTGTCCTAATTTTTTGCTAACCGTCCATTGTATTTGACAGCTTTTTGTACTATAGTTATCATGGTCCAGTTTAAACCACATTTATCTTTTGTATTTTAATTGTATGTAGATTAAAGGTTAAGTTTTAGGAAGTTGCCCTGAGTTATTTATATGTCACCTTGCCACTCTGTGGTATAATCCTGATGCTGCTGCTGTCGCCACCTCCAGACTTGGTCATTGTGCCACTCTGTGGCCTTCACCTGATGCTGCTGCTGCCGCCACTTCCACACTGTCATTGTGCCACTCGTAGCCTTCTCTTGATGCTGCCAACTCCAGACTGTGTTATTATGCCACACAGTGGCCTCCTTATACTGCTTCCACCTCCAGGCCCTGTCATTGGGCCACTCTGTGGACTTCTCATGCTGTTTCCACCCTCCCCACTTCATGACTGGGCCACTATTTTGCCTTTCGGCCTGGCTGACCTCATCATTTATTTGAATTCTCTTTTCTGATCTGTCAGAAGGAAGGAAAAATGAGACTCGCAACAAATCCTGTCTGTGTAGCAGCTATAAGGCCTGTATGGTCCCATCAGAATTAGCTTGTGATTTGGTAGCCAAAAGCAGGAGTGGGTACAAAACACAGAAGATATGCAAATATTCCATCCATGTGTCATCTGTTTTAGATCCACTCCTGTTGTTTTTTTTTTTTTGTTTTTTTAGTTTTTTTGCATTAGCAATATTGATAGATTATTGAGCAAATGCTGACCGAGTGAAGGCGTATGCTCCACAGACAGGATCCGTTTTTTTTGTGGGTTATCGTTCTGATGGATCAGAGGAAGGCCAAATTAATCAGCATCGTCCACACACACTGCTGCCACCCTCTCCACTCTGTCGGGGGGCTCTACTTGTATAAGCAGTTAATAGAAAAGGTTCTGATAACATCTATGTGGAATCAGCTGACGACTGTGTAAAAGCGAGTGCGCTTCTTCTTTACACTAACATTAACCTGTAAGGCTGAGTTCATACTTGAGTTATTTAGTCAGTTTTGGCCCCGTGACTGCCCTAATAGGTGAAGTGTGCATTGATTCTAAGAGCCAAGCCTGTCATCTGCGTGTCATACAGACTGACAGTATTAATTCACTACCACAGCAGACTCCCTATGTGTGTTACTGTAAGGCACAGTGTTCTACACCACTATACAGGCTCTCTGCAGCCAGGAAATAGCAGTTTTGTAACGTAATTCGCAGCGAATAAAATCAGATTGAACCGAATTTTTCCCCAAAAATCTGGCGAATCGAATTTTTTTTAAAATTCCCTTATCTCTAACCAGAACTATTAGAATATTAAAATGTACTTAACTTGATATAACTGGAAATCACCTTTATCTTCTACCAAAAGATTAGGGGATAACTCTTAAATAGGTGGGGGTCCCAGCTGTCGGGTCATGAGAACGGAGCCCGGTATCCCTCCTTCACTGAAATAAGTGGATTGACTGGTGGAGAATTCACTGGACTGCTCCATTCATTCTCTGTGGGACTGCTGGAGATAGCGGAGTATGGCGCTCTGATATTTCCGGCGAGTGCCAAAGCTCATGCTAGACCGGGGGATACCCTTCTCTCAATTGGTGGTGGTCCCAGCATCGGACCCTCACTGATCTAATAGTTATCTCCTATCCTGTGGATAGGAAATCACTTGATATAACCAGAATATTGCTTTAATATTATTGAAAGCAGACAACCTTGACTTGAATCTTCCCAGAGGAGGGTATTTAGCCTTCCTGTGGATCACACATGGTTAATAGTTGAGCTTGAAGCACAAGGCTAAGGCTCCTTTCACATCACCAGTTCTCCTTTCCGCTCTCCGGCTACGTTGAGGAGCAGGAGAACTGAAAGGAGGGATTCTGCAGATGACTGAGACCTAACTGAGCGTAACGGAGCCTAAAGACCCCATAGACTATAATAGGGTCCGTTAATTGTCAGCTCAGAATATGATTTTTGAGCGGAGACGAAAGTCCTGCATGCAGAATCTGTCCTTTCCGTTCTCCTGCTCCTCAACGTAGCCGGAGAGCGGAAAGGAAAAACGGTGATGTGAAAGGAGCCTAAGTAACTTTAAGGGTATCTTCACACAAGGTATTTTCTGAGCCAAAATCTGACCAGTATCTGCCTCACATTGATTTCAAACATCATAGAAATCCTAGGGTCTGCCTCACATTTCTGACATGGATACCCTCATGAATGTACATTACATTTTCGTCATTTAAAATCATACTGTGAACCTGGCCTAAAATATGTGTATATTATGTATATATAATTTCCACCAATTATGGACTGTACTCTAGGACTTATAGATCCTCTGGCATCTACAGTACCATGATGAGCAGGCCACAGATCTGATGTTTAGCATTTTTTATTCTTTTTGTACATCAACAGCTAGGTTTTACTTTATGATGATTTTACTTAGAAGTCCAAAACGAAGCTGCATGAGCCACTAGATGATATCCTACCATTGTCTAGTTATGTACCGGTACGTGTCCAAATGTCATGCAGTTGATTGTCTGTCCACTTTGGCTACAGATGTGTGGAGCTAGATGTGTCTAGTACTAGGCACTGGGGGTAAATGAGTAGATGTTGAGTTTTATGTTGTGTTTTCATGCTGTTTTTAGTGAAGGCCGCAGTCTTGTGCAGTCATTCGCCAGCCATTTGGCTCTGATCCCAATCTCTCAGGAGATTGATGTCCTCTCTGGCCCACAATTGTAGTGCTCTGTAGCCAGTTGGTTTTAAAGCTGCCAGAAGTACTTCATGTGTGATGTAAAAAATCACAGTGGATTTGAGGATGGCAAAAATCCTTTATCTGAGATATTTAAATTTTACATTGTTGCATGCAAGTATATTATGTTTATAGCTGTTAGTGTGTATATAGTGTGTATGTATATATGCTTGCTGTGTATGTATATTGAGTAGCGCTATCCCTTGGGAGTGATTCGGATTGCGTGCATCCAGACACTCGATTCAGTCTTGAATGCTGCTTTCAGTCCTTAAGCCATTACCCCTGATCACTTTGTAGGTATTATTGCCCCACTTTTCATGTTAACAGCTCAGGCATCAATGACTTTGTTTCTTTATAGTGAAGCTTCAGCAATTAGATTTAACACCTAAATGTTCTTCTTTATTCCAGATAAGATGGGAGAAAAATATCACATTGGGCGAGCCCCAGGATTCCTACACTCTTGGTGGTGGTAAGTATTGTATTTACCTGTCCAGTATGAGATGAATTAAAAACTCACCTTTTTAAATGTCCCTCTTAGGCTACTTTCACATTAGCGTTCGGGGCTCCGCTTGTGAGTTCCGTTTGAAGGCTCTCACAAGCTACCCCAAACGCATCCGTACTGCCCTAATGCATTCTGAGTGGATGCGGATCCGCTCAGAATGCATCAGTCTGGTACCGTTTACATAACGGATGCGGACCCAGGGGCGTAGCTATAGACGGTGCAGAGGTAGCAGTCGCTACCGGGCCCAGGAGCCTGAAGGGGCCCGAAGAACCTTGTGCCACATAAAGACACTGGCATTATAGAAAGTGCATGCTGGTCTAGTTACCCCACTGGCTGAAGGGAAGGGGTTAAGCCAAGAATTTGGCATGGCGGAGGTGGGTGTGAGGTTTTTGCCTCAGGCAGCACGAAGGCTATGTACTTCCCTGACCACAAAGCACTGAGGGAAGGAGGGGGGGGGGGGGGGCAAGCTGAACTCTAGCACCAGGTCCCATGAGCCCATAGCTACGCCCCTGTGCGGACCCATTCACTTGAATGGGTCCACAATCCAGAGATGCGGAACCGAACCCCATGGAAGCACTACGGAGTTCTTCTGTGGTGTTCCGTCCTGTGCTTCCGTTCCGCGAGAAGATAGAACTTGTTCTATATTTATGCGGAACAGACGGATTGCAGGCCCCATTCAAGTGAATGGGTCTGTGATCTGCACGCGGCTGCCCCATGGTCTGTGCCCGTGCATTGCAGGCCTTATGTTCGTGTGAAAGAGGCCATTGTAAGGCCATACGTGGCTCGACTGAGCTGAGCACATACGGGGTTGTCAGGAGAGATAGCTGGTATGGCCACCTTAAGCAGCCGTAGATTATGACTTACTTTATATCATCTACTTACCGTAGATTGACTTTTTTACATTGATCCAATCTGTGCTTTTTCACATAGCAATACATGTGTAGTCTCCGTAATAGCTTTCCTCAATGTTCATTGATTGCCATATCTGCCCGAGCCTCCAGAATCAGGAGACCCAGCCATAAGTGCATGTCTAAAGCTTTTATGGAGACTCGCAAGCACCACTATTAATCATCTTCAGCAGTGTGTCTGAGCACACCGGCTCCAACAAGCAAACAACAACAGTCTAGATGCCTGCATTGTCATTAATATTTTAGCTTCTCAAGCCATTTTACAGCTTCTGTCCCATCCTAGAAGGTACAAATCTGGACTTCATTCAACAGAGTAGAAAATCAAGATGGTCAAGGAAACCTTTTGGCAATGGAGGTCCTCTTTCATTTTATATTGCAGGCGGCTTATTTTTGCTACAGAACACTCTTTTTTTTATTTTTTTCTAGATGTGCAAATAAACTTTAAAGGAGTTGTCCAGTGAATAAAAAAAATACCTTTTAAATAGGCTCACTCAGCTTTACAAATTAAAAATTTAAAAATAATTGGACACATCTCGCCAATCCCCAACGCTCCCATCCTGACGCTGCCCATGTCCTCTACTGCTCCACATGCAGGAGATGCCCTCAGTCAGTGGCAGGCTGCAGCAGTCATATGTGTGGACACCCCATTACTGAAGGCCTGGATACAGAGACTGGTGGGAGAAAAGGCAAGTGTCATCACAGGAGAGGCAGAGGCGTTTTAGCGCAGGGATAGTTATGTGGCCGGGGCGACTCCCTGGGAAGTCAGTGACTGCCATATAGGTGCTTGATCCCACCCCACAACGGTCAATTTTGTAGGAGAGAGCGTGGGAGGAAACCAGAGAATCCGGAGGAAACCCACGCAAACACAGTAAGAACATACAAACTCCATGCAGATGTTGTCCATGGTCTGATTCGAACCTAGGACGCCAGTGCTGCAAGGCACCAGTGCTAACCACTGAGCCATACTAAGGTGTAGGCAAAGGGGATACATCCAGCTGACTAATGCAGTTCTGCACCTTTTATTCACCCTGTAATGGCAAGCCCCCTAGTTCTCCAAGTCCTCTTCTCTGATACTGCCGCTGATCACATCCATAAGATGGCCGCATCTGGAGGGCCACCAGTCTGTCAGAAATCTCAAGGAACATCCAGTGGTGGCTTCAGGCAGCCAGACATGTATCAGTAACCACTCTTTGGAGCTCTGAATCAGGAAAATGGGATGCCAGTCATGTAAGGAAATATTTTGAGAAATTAATCAGCTGTGAATTTTGGACCTAGAGACGAGTGGGCACTAAATGGTGGAGATTCTGTCACCACACTTTTCACTATTAAACAGGCTGACATTAAACATGTGAAAATATCACCTGAATTTAAGTCTGCTATTATTTTTATTTTTTCACTGTGCCCCCGTTTTTGTGCAATTTTATAACTTTTAATATATGCTAATTCGCCCCCCTCTTTCCACTCCCTTCTACTCTTGATTGACAGGGCCAGGCCAGCGGTGGTCTTCTCCTGCCGGGGAAATCTCACGCCGGCGCCGTTCCGTATTCTGCGCTTACTCAGTGAGGGAAGGACGATTGCCTGCTTTCTCGCTGTGCATGTGCCAAATACACCTCAGAGAGGAAGGCGGCAGTCGGCGAGCGTCCTTCCCTCACTATGCCTACGCCGAATACTGAACTTAATAGAGAAAAGTGTGGTGACAGAAACCTTTTAAAGTGATTAGGCAGTGTCAAAATATGGATGACTTATCCTCAGGAAAGGTCCTCAATATCAGATCGGTGGAGGTCCGATTGCCGGGAGACCTCTGCTGATCAGCTGGTTGAATAGGCCACGGCGCTTGTGCTCGTGCTGCGTCCTTTATCAAGTTTATCTGCACGTCATCTAGGTTGTAGCAGTGGTGCAGTCTCATTAACCCCTTTTATAGAATTGTTTGGTTGTTTTTTAAAGTTATTAAGCTATATATATATATATATATAATATTCTGTATTTTGCGTGTTTTCCAGCGTATTTTGGGATCTGTACTGTGCTGCTCCAGAGAGACGAGAAACCTGTGAACATTCAAGTGAAGCGAAAGCCTTTCATGATTATGTAAGTGGCTGACACTTTTTTTTACTGCTCGTTTCATTCAGCATTCTAGTTTATTGTGTGTTGCAGAAACGCGTTGTGTACTGTGGGATTGTAGTAGACGGCATGTAGTATGTTACTGAGTGCTTCGTACAGTAGTTACTCCTTCTGATCTGCATACCGTATGCTATCTAACATGATCAATAAGCATTTCCCAGATGTAATGACTGCTGGTTACATTCAGTTACTCGTTTAAAAGATGAATGCAATTGGTTGAATTTGTTTTTGGATCTGCGCTAAGATGTTTCAGTCAGTATCATGTGGTATAGTAAGGCCAGGGTTACACAGACTTTTTGTAGTAAGTGCAAGAGCTTTATTGGGGAAGTAATGGGCCTTTTTTTTTCTTTATAGTATTTTTCCCCCATGGTAACTGTATCCAGTCTTGGACAACCCCTTTTAAGTTACTATTGCAGCCCCCAGGAGTGCACTAATTTGCTACAACTCCATTTTTTAAAACTACTGCAAAGGAAATCTGACGTACTTTCCCAAGTGTTCCAGAATTTTGGACGGAGAAAATACAGCAGCATGCATACTGAACGGATTGCTCTCCATTCAGAATGCATTAGGATAAAACTGATCAGTTCTTTTCCGGTATTGAGCCCCTAGGACGGAACTCAGTCCCTAAGGCTACTTTCACACTAGTGTTAATATTTTCCAGTATTGAGTTCCGTCCTAGGGTCTGAATACCAGAAAAAAACGCTTCCGTTTTGTGTCCTATTCATTGTCAATGGGGACAAAACATAACTGAACAGAACGGAGTGCTCCAAAATGCATTCCGTTCCGTTCTCATACCGGAGAGCAAACCGCAGCATGCTGCAGTTTACTTTCCGTCCTGGGATGCGGAGCAAAACAGATCTGAACGTCATGACCCCCAATGCAAGTCAATGGGGACGGATCCGTTTTCTTCTGACGCAATAGAAAACTGATCCGTCCCCCATTGACTTTCAATGGTGTTCATGACGTATTCGTCTTGGCGGTGTTAAAGATAATACAACCGGATCCGTTCATACCGGATGCAGACGGTTGTATTATCAGTAACGGACGCATTTTTGCTGAACCCTGCCTGGTCCAGCAAAAACACTAGTGTGAAAGTCAGATTTCCTTTGCACCAGCTATGATAATTCCCCCCTCCCCCCATGATTTCCTATGTGCAGCAGCTGTAGTGTGAAATCTTGCTACAAAATGTCTGTGTAGCCTCAGTCTAAGGTTTCACAAGGAAATTCTGCCATTTTACAGTCTGTACCATCGCGAGACGGCATTTCAAGATGTTTGTAAAATTTAAGATTTAAATGTTATAGACTCCTTTGACTTGGGGGGGGAAATGTCTACTATATTAGTTGTTGCCTTTAGTAAAAAACAAAAACTCCCACTAGCATTTATTTGATTTGGTGTATTTAGTAAAAAAAAAAAAGTTGCACTAAGTTTGCGTGCAATATTTATTCATTTCTGAGTCCCCTGATATTCACCTCTTCTTAGTCTCAGACTTTCCTCGTGTGCATGTGTCCCTTACATTGTAGGGAATCCTCACCAGATACATTATTATGAATCCACCCTACATGCGAGATGCACGCTCGTCAGTATTATGCAATGGTCTTGTCCTATTTCAATGTAACCCCACTGTGTAGAATTCAGCTATTTATTGTATGCTAATTAGCATCTGGGTGCAGTGAGGGCAGTGCTGTTGCACCCGAGGCTCCAATTTTTTTTCCATTCCCTGCTGCCCCTCAACCACTTTGACAGGGCCAGGCAATGAAGAAGTACTTATGTCTGGACCAGAAGTCTCTGTATAGCACCTGCGCTGAATGTGCTGCTTTGAGATGTCCGTGCCATATGTGAGTACGTCTTCACTGCCCAACCCTGTCGGTCAAAGTGATGGCAGGGAATGGAAAGGAGCGGAGCCTCAGATGTAACAGCATCACCCTCACTGCACCCAGAGGCTAATTAGCATAAATCGCTGATGCTTACACTGTGAGTCCTATTTCAATATGTGGCCAAGGACCATTACAATGTACTGATGAGCGTGCATCTCGCATGTAATTTGGTTTCATAATGATGTACAGATGCAGCAAAGCTAAATTTGATGGTTAACGCGTTATGTAAAGAATGACAAGAAAAAGATTACTTTTCAACATACTTTTTAATGGCTTTTGTCACAAGATATCCAAGATAACTCTATGCCATGTGTTATCAGAGTCAGTTTTAACTAGGCCACAGCTGTAGCTGGTGACAGATTTCCTTTTAAAGAGCCTCTGTCAGCATGATCAACCCTATTAAACCAGGAATACTGCTTGGTAGGGTTGATCATGCTGATTAAAACAATACCTTTCTTTTGTCTGTATGTTAAACAGCTGCAGAGATATCTGTATGTTTTTTCCATATGCAAATAAGAACATTTGAGCACCAAGGAGTGGGTCTGAATCCTTGGAACATTACTTTTATAACATCCCTGTGCTCTGCACACTCCCCTTCCACTTGATTGACATGGCTAGACATCAGCATGCTGAGGGCTGAGCTATTTCCTAGAGCTGTGTCCTCGCATGAACATATCATATACATTACTTACTATAGTCTTACCATGTTGAGAATGTAGGATTTCTATGCTTAGAAAATTAATACATATTACTGGTTTATCCGCAGGCACAATATATGATTATGATGAAACCAGTAATATGTATTAGCTTTCTAAGTATAGAAAACACTCTTCTCAATATGATAAGGCTGTAGCCTGGTAAATAGTCAACTTTGCATGTAGATGTCCTAGGTTCAAAACCCAGAAGAGACTTCTAGATCTCCCCCCCCCCCCCCCCCTATTTTAACCAATAATAAAGGGCTATAGTCTTACTGTATTGAGAATGGAGGTTTTCTATACTTAGAATGCTAATACATATTACTGGTGTCTTTATAATCCTATATTGTGTTTGTGAATAAACCAGCAATATGTATTAGCTTTCTAAACATAGAAACCCTCTATTCACAATATAGTAAGGCTGTAGCCTTTTATTATAGATTTAAATGAGGGAGAAAAAAAATAGCTAAACTACAGACAGTAGGTTATAGAGCAGGATGAACTGAGCAGATTGATATATAGTTTTGTGGGAAAAAGTTCAGTAAGACTTGTAATTTATACATTTTATCGCTGCTTTTTCTAACTTAAGACCACCCCCATGTGCAGCTATCAGTGACTCACAGCTATCTACGTATACACACTTAAAACTCATGCTCACAACCGTATGTATTTTGCGGTCCGCAAAAAAAATGATCCGCAAAAAATACGGATGACATGCGTGTGCATTCCGTATTTCGCGGGAACTGAATTTTGCTGGCCCCTAATAGTATAGTGCTATCCTTGTTCGTAGTGCGGACAATAATAGGACATGTTCTATTTTTTGGCGGAATAGAAATAAGGACATATACGAAAAACGGAATGCACACAGAGTAACTTCAGTTTTTTTTTTTTTTTTTTTGCGGACCCATTAAAATTAATGGTTCCATATACGGTCCGCCCAAAAAAAAAAACGGAACGGACACGGAAAGAAAATACGTTCGTGTACATGAGCCCTTACACAGAGAATGAGATCCATCACTAATCACAGGGGTGCTCTTAAAGGAAATCAGTCAGCTCCAAAACCTCCCCCAAACTAGAGTAAGTGGTGCCGAGTCCGATTTATGTCATTTTATCCTAATACTCACTTGGAGTCCGACTCAATGCATTTTACTGCTGGTTTGTAAAAGCACAGAGAGGACGACTTCTTGAGCTCAGGACATGTCGTACTTTTATTCCGGCCGCTTCTCGGCATGTTTGCCGCGCTGCCGCCGGAACTCCGTAGCGGTAGTCCGGGGGCACGCGTGCACTAGTGGCAGCACGGATCTGGCAGGCTGTTCACCTGCCGGAGTCCCTTGCCGCTAGTGTAAAACTAGCCTTACTCTAGTTTGGGTCTGTTTTAAGACTTGACAGTTTCCTTAAAGTTCAGAAAAAGCTGAGATATAAATGTACAGGGTATATTACAAGTTTTACTGAATCTTTTCCCACAAACTATACATACATCTTCTCTGCCCCTCCTGCTCTATAACATGGTGCTTCCCGATTTTAATAGGCATCTACAGGTTCACATAAAGTCACATTTACACCTAAAGTTTGAGGCAGATTTGCTAATCAAAATGTACCAGAATTCTGGCACAAACTGTGTTTTAGACACTTTTTGAACCTTGTTTGATAAGGGACATGTCTTACCTGAACAGGAGGTTTGGCCTAATTGAAAAGAGCTTTTAATGTCTGGCAATGTGCCACCAAGCGCCAAATTTTGATTGCAGATTTTTGGCACAAAGTAAGCCAAGCAATAAATGATATACAGTTAGCATTTAACACACAGCAGGAGCCACCGTGATTTGGCGCATCTTTGAACTGTCTGGTCTAAGTTTGCACTTGCGAGTAGTTTGCAGTATTAGACTGGATTAGTAAATATGCCCCATTTAGTCTGTGATGTTTATATTGATGACCTGTCCTCAGGAGCAGCGCTCCAGTAACCCTCTCCGTCCATTGCACAGTGGACAGAGCTGTGTAGTTTCCAGCACTGGAGCTACTGCAGAACAGCTGATCGGTGGGGATAAGCGGTGTCAGACCCGGCCTTGAATATGGAAGTAAACCCCTTTAAATGCAAAGTGTGTTCCATGGCCATGACCACGTTGGGCCTTTTGGACAATCGGGGCAGAAGATGCCGGAGTTTGTGCTGAGGTGTTGAGTAGTGGAAGCCTGAGAATCTTCTTCAGTGACAGAATCACTTTTTGTATAGTTTTCAGTAGGGAGAACATGGTTTACACTGTTGTCAGGTTTATTGTAGCAATGTGACAATTTTATATAAATGTGCTGAGCATATGTTTCATTGCATCCGGATGCCTTTCTTTGGTTTGTGCATGATTTCACAATTTTGTGTGAGCTGAGGATAAAGTGTGAAAGAGTTATTTTTGGTGTTTGGTGCTACATCATAAAACCATGGAAAAGAAGCATTTGCTTCCTGAATGATTTACGCTTGGCTATGTTGTACACTATTGATGCTTGGCTACAACACTACTTTGTAGTTATATATAGATGTATTCTACATAAAAAGTAGTAATTTTGTAAATACATGGCATTTACCTCTTATGTACAGATTATTTTCTGCCTGTGTTACACTCCAGAGCTGCACTCACAGTTCTGCTTGTTTTTGGAAATGCTCAACAGGATCTGAATGCGACATGATTGATGGACGATGGGTTAAGCAATGCATTTACAAGTCATCCCTTATTATGGTGCTTACATGTAAACCTGTGCCATATTAACAGTTGCCCGTCTTATTTATTCAGTTTTCTATGAACTTTGGTCATACCGGGGATCTCGCTAATAGTCTCTGTGAAAGCTTGACATTATATACATATTCACTTTCTTCAGTTTTCTTCTCTCAGTCCTGAAATGAAGAGCTTGACATCAAGAGGTCCTTGTCATGATCCTTTTCTGTTAAGAGACGCCTTTATGATCTCTCACTTACTATGCATGAGTTTAAAAACTAGCGTTTTTTGCGGATCCGTCATGGATCTGCAAAAACGCTTCCGTTACAATAATACAACCACATGCATCCGTCGTGAACAGATCCGGTTGTATTATGTCTTCTATAGCCATGACGGATCAGTCTTGAACACCATTGAAAGTCAATGGGGGACGGATCCGTTTTCTATTGTGTCAGAGAAAACGGATCCGCCACCATTGACTTGCATTGTGTGTCAGGACGGGTCCGTCTCGCTCCGCATCCCAGGACGGACAGAAAAACTCTGCAGGCAGCGTTTTGGTGTCCGCCTCCAGAGCGGAATGGAGACTGAACGGAGGCAAACTGATGTATTCTGAGCGGATCCTCATCCATTCAGAATGCATTAGGGCAAAACTGATCCGTTTTGGAGCGCTTGTGAGAGCCCTGAACGGATCTCGCAAACAGAAAGCCAAAACGCTAGTGTGAAAGTAGCTCCGCTCTCATCTTTTCTAGATGTGTATTTGCCTTAAAATAAAAAGTAAAAAGAAAATTTTTAATATGAAACCACGAAATACAAAAACTGGAACTGTCCTGTGAAAGAACTAGTTGCCTCGTTGCATTTACCCCTCATATTCTTAGCGTTAATGTTTTTATTTTTCCTCCCATGTTGGATTTCATACTTCACTAATTTTGATGCTTTCTGGAGGTAAATATCAGAAATGTGCGTTATCTCTATGTAGTTTTCATATGCCTGGGTATTATCTTCATGCTGGTAGTAGATGCCATAGCATTGTGGCCGTTAGGGGTCCGACCTGTAGGACCGCCACTGGTTTGCCAAATCTGTAAGGTTCCTTGGACATTTATGTTCTGCAACTTGGCAGTCCCAACTTCCCACTGTGCGGGCAACGTCCGTCGGCTATTTTAGGGACTCCCATAGAAATGGAGGGCGAATGTGCATCCGTGGCTGCTCTCCTCTCACTTTGAGGGGGTATCGTTTTGGAGATCGGACACTTATGGCATATACTAGCAATATTACACAGATGAGACAAGCTCTTTAAGCGCAAAAAGTCACATGTGGCTTGAAACCAAAAACTCAGTAGGTTAGCCTTTTTTTTTGCGACCACATTGACAATCATTAGATGCAATGACGCAATGTGACACTATAGGTCCATGGACACTGTAGTTTATGCAGATTTTCCACTGCGTTTCCGCAGCAAAATCTGCATGTGTCGCAGATTTTGACACAGATTTGCTCCAGATCTCACCTTTTGCATTGAAACAGGTGAAATTTGCACTGAAAATCGGCACAAGCAACTGACATGCTGCGGGTTTCAAAATCCCCACCGCGGGTCAATTTCTGCATGGAAACTTTCAGCACTGTGTAGATGAGCGTTTGAAAATGGTACTGTATTACATTGCGGATAACTTTCTATATGAAAATTGGCTAGGAAAATCTCCATATAATATGCACCGTGTGCTTGTGACCTGCCAACGAGGGCTACCCGTAAGGTGATAATTCTTTTAGATGTGCTCATATTTGG
Source organism: Bufo gargarizans (assembly GCF_014858855.1). Taxonomy (NCBI): domain Eukaryota; kingdom Metazoa; phylum Chordata; class Amphibia; order Anura; family Bufonidae; genus Bufo; species Bufo gargarizans. The sequence goes on from NC_058080.1 coordinate 654,664,432, forward strand.
GCTTCTGTATTGTTATTTCTTAATGAGACGTGGATCAGCGTGACGTCCAGAGATTATCGTGATCACTTTGGCATAGGAAGATTAGGATAATATCGCCTACTGAATCTTGTTAATGCAAATCCTTTTCAAGTCCCATCCCAGCTGTGATCTATATCCAGCAACTGAAGTGCAGGGGCTGTGGTGGTGAGGGTTGGCTGGAAATCATGCCTTTATGACTGTTCACTTCATTTTCACAAATAAAAGGCTATCTTCACATCTGTGCCATATGTTCTGTATTTCTGTTCTATTCTTAGGAAAATGAAAGAAAAAAAAAAAAACACGGAAGGGTCGGTTCCATCATGACAGACCCCAGTGACTATAATTGGGTTTCTGTTACATTGTTTGCTATACTATCTTTGGTCTGACATGTATACTTTTAAAGCATACCGGAGTTAAAAAAATAAAATAAAAAAAATATGTGTGTGTATGTATATATATATATATATATATATATATATCAATAAGTTTACATAATGGCTGTGCTACTTTGTACAATCATCACTATTGAGGAACACCGATATATTATTCCTTGTTTCAGCTGCACAGCTAGATGCATTTCACTCAGAAGCAGTGGGTATATATATATTTTGTTGACTCTGCCAGTACTGTATGCAGTGACATTACTTCCTACTATGTTTGTTTTCTTTTAGGGAGCTCAGATGATAAGGAGGGAGAGATCAGACTTGCAGACACAAAAAGAGCTTCATTGTTCTTCAGTTGCAGTGTAGAAGAAGTGCTTAAGGCTCAGGATCTTGGCTAGCTCTGGCACGCCCCCCCTTCCTCTCAGCCTCTGTTACCAGGGATGGGTTTTGCCAACAGGCAGTGGACTGCAAGTCAGATGGAAGCGAGACCCCCTAGTGGCCACAATTTGACTTTTTTTTTTTTCAGGTGTATGCAGGTGTATTTTTTTAAATCAAGTGATTTTAGAAATTTTAGTGTTACACCAGTCTCTTTTAAATGAAATTGTGTGAAAGTACAGCGACACTTTAAAGTCAAAGGGATTGTGCCAAGTTTTATGAAATGATCCTGAGAATGGGATTCTGAGGGGGGTCCCTTTTACCCCAATCTGATGGAGCGGAAGGTGAAGCAGGGACCTCCGGAGATCAGCGCTTGGTTATTTCCAGCAGCCCCATACAGAATGAATGGATTGGGGATAGCGTCTAAACAACCCCACAGAGCCATTTAAAAGAAGTTATCAGTACGTTGCATAAATAACAACTCCACCGACCAAATGATACCAATCACATAGGCAGTGGGATTTGTTTTAGCTCCACTACAGACTACGTGGTGTCGCCTATGTCTGCAGAATGGTTTGTGAAGATACCGTGAGAATTATGAGGTGCCCTGAAACCCTAATATTGGAGCGATTTACATGACTAATATGTGCAGCTGATGCCATCTGCTGAGAAATGCCAATGGATAAAAAAACTTTCCCCCAAATAGTTTTTATTTGGATTAAAGTCTCTTTTCTGTTATAATACCGCGCTGTTTGCTTCTTGTGCATAGATTAGATTTGGAGGCGCATAAACTGTGCACAATAGAGGTTGATTAATCAGGAGTTCATGCTGTTACCTCCCACACCCTTGAAGGAAATCTACGGCTTAAGTACACATTGATTTACCGTAAAGAAGTGTTCTCTGTGCTGAGCATGCCAGGAGCATCTAGATGCTTGTATTTCTCCAGGATTTCTTCACAGTAACAACTAATTATCTCGGACAACCCTGACAAGTGAAACTATGTAGGTGTAGGCCGCTTTCACCCTTCCTTGTCTGTCCCCCCCCCTCCTTTCCATGTGTCATCCATATTCCATGTGTAAAACTAGGCTGAAAAGACTATTTCCAGAATTTTTCCTTCCATTTGTCGGTGAAAACCACTGACAGAATTCGGATGCCATCCGTTTTCGTCAGCGGTTTTCATGGATTTGTGTACTTTAGTGGACATGTTTGGTCCGTATCACCGTTTTTAACGAATCCGTTGTTCCGTGTCTAAGTTTTGGTTTTAGTTTATTCTCTGATTTAAGGCCTCATGCACACAACTGTTTTTGGTCCGCATTCGAGCCACAGTATTTCTGGCTTGGATGTGGATCCATTCACTTCAATGGGGCTGCAAAAGATTCGGACAGTACTCTGTGTGCTTTCCGCATCCGTTGCGTTGTCTGTTTTGCAGACAAGAATAGGCAGTTATAGTAATGGCTGTCCGCGTCGTTCCGCTAATTGCGGAACGCACGTGGACTCCATCCGTGTTTTGCAGAACGCAAAACACACAACGGTCGTGTGCATGAGGCCTTAGTCATTTTCCGTTCCATTATCCCGCAAAACATATCCATATGGTTTCCATATGCGATCCGTTTTTTGCGGATCGGAAACTGAAACAGTAACTTATTAATCGCCAAACACATGAGCAATATGGGCTGGGCATAGCATTTCTACAGTATGGATCTGCGAAACATGGATGACATATGGATGTGTTCCTTATTTTTTTGCGGACCCATTGACTTGAATGGGGCCTCGGACCGTGATTTGCGGACAATAAGGGTAGGTCTACATGACGACATGTGTCGTGTGACAATAAGTCACAACTACACTGCAACATGTGTCGCACGACATTAATGTTGCGTGACAATTTTTATAATAGTAGTCTATGGTGTCTCACTGCGACACGACAGTTGCAGAAAATTCCATCTTGAAGGGTTTTTTTTTGCGACTGTCGTGTCGCAGTCGCAGCATGTCGCAGTGCGACACCATAGTCTACCATTATGAAAATTGTCACTTGACATTGGTGCGACAAATGTCATCGTGTAGACCTAGCCTAATAGGACACGCACTACTTTTTTGCGGAACGGAAATACGGAAACGGAATGCACACTGGGTACCTTCCGTTGTTTTTGCGGACCCATTGAAGTGAATGGTTCTGCATACGGTCCGCAAAAAAATACGAAGCGGAAATAAAATAAGTTTGTGTGCATGAGCCCTAAAATAGTGAACGTCACCCCCTTTTTTTTTTTTTTTTCCCCACTGACAAGAATGTGTGAATAAACCCATGAAAATCAATGGATATACGTGCTGTCCATGGCGAACACGGACAGCACACGCCTGCGATTTACTGACGCGTACAAAGGCCTATTTCAGTGTTTTCCCGTGTATTTTGGGATCTGTACTGTGCTGCTCAAAAGATGAAAAACCTGGGAACATTCAGCTGAAGCAAAGCCCTGCAATAGAATTATGTATTACCTATTTTATACAGGTTGTTGCTTTCTGTCTTTATTATACTCCAGAGCTGCGTTCAAAATTCTGCTGGTTGTCCTTGGAAACACTCAGGGGCTGAATCCTCTAGAATTGATGTCTGATAGGTAAAGCAGTGCAGCTGCAAATTATGTAACAATGGTGCTTGTATGTGAACCTAACCCACCAAGGAGGAGTTGTAGAAATGGAATAAATCTTTGTGTGTGAGTGTAAAGATGTCAAATGTGACTGGTACCTCGGAACCGATGCAGAGTTCGGTTTCAAGTTTTTAAAGTGGTTTTCCACTTTAAAAATCAACTATTGAAGTCCTTCAACGAAGTCTCGCGCGAGTTCGTGAATAACTAACTTCGGCGCATCGGAGCCCATACATTGTAATACTGTACGGAGGTGAATGGCCAGGAATGAGTGCACCTTCACTGCCTGGCCCCGTCAGTCAAAGCAGTGGGGGGGGGGGGGGGCACAGCCTGGAAGAGAATGGTTGGACCCTCTGGGTGCAACAGCAACTCCATCGTTGCACCAAGGGGCTACTTTGCCCCTTGGGCAATAGAGGTATGTGGTAATAGATTACCTGTATGGGTCATTTTGAGCCAAATGTTCAGTCACTCGCCTTGGGTGAGTAGTTGTAGCTTGCAGCGCTGGGGTCCTAGGTTCGAATCGTTCTCCCCGTGTTTGCAGGGGTTTCCTCCGGGTTCTCCGGACATACAGATAGGGAACGTAGATTGTGGACCCTTATGTCTGTAAAGCGCTGCGGAATATAGTGTCGCTATAGAAGTGCATGATATAAAAAAAATGTGGGGACGTCACTGGATGAGGTTCTGGGCTTCTTCACGTTGGCCCACATTCACTCACTCGGCAGGACGTGCACAGGAGTTTTCTGTAAGGACAATGGGCGTTTAGGACTAATCCTTATTTGTGTTCTCCTCCCTGGGAGCTGACATTTCAGGTTTAGTAAGTCCCAGTTTGTGTCTTACATAACTGACATTAACTTGGTTTGGGATTCGCTCTCTGCAGTGGGTGTGCCAGGGAAAAGCGCAGCAACTACTGTCCATGGAGCACAGATTTTATAAGAGGTCATGGCCATGATCACGATGGGAATGCCGCGTTAACCTTTTAGCTGCCAGTACAGTTATAAACCTTTGACACAAATGACACCTAAATTATAACATTTTTAAATGGGGAAAAAAAGGGGAAAAAAAAAACACTAAATCTGAAAGTAGACATGAAACATTGGGAAAATATCATGAGCTCCTTCATGTCGGACCTGCAGAGGGAATCGTCCTTAGGCTACTTTCACACTCGCGTTTTGGGCTGATCCGTCATGAATCTGCAAAAACGGATCCATTACAATAATATAACCGCATGCATCCGTCATGAACGGATCCGTTTGTATTATCTGTATCATAGCCAAGACGGATCCTTCATGAACTCCATTGAAAGTCAGTGGGAGTTGGATCCGTTTTTCTATTGTCTCAGAGAAAACTGTTTCGTCAGATGCTCCGTTTCGTCAGACGCACACAAAAAACGCTGCAGACAGCCTCCAGAGCGGAATGGTGACTGAACAGAGGCAAACTGATGCATTCCGAGCAGATCCTTTTCCATTCAGAATGCATTAGGGCAAAACTGATCCGTTGTGAACCGCTTGTGAGAGCCCATGACTGATCGGTGCATGGAGTGATTGGCTGTACACTGTCTTCTCATTCCTATAATAGAATTTAAAAACGACACAATGAGGGCAAGAGGGGTGATACCTCGAAGAAAAGTTCCTTTTTTATGACCTGTCCATTGGCATTTTTTTCACACAAAAAAATAAAAAATGCTGCCAGATATTTTAAAATCCATGTCAAAATATAGGAATCTAAACATATCCAGCTTTTTTTTTTACGTTTTCTTAGCATTTTTGGGGTCAGCGGCACCTGTTTTTGTTCTCCAAAATACAGCTGGTGTTTTTTCTTTTTTTTTTTTTTTTGCATTGGCTTCATTGTAGAACCTCAAAAACACATTTCGAACATCCATTTATTTCTGATCAAAGAATAAAATTACCCACCAAGTGCTTATAAAAAAGCCATAAAAAATTGCTCAAAATTTAATGGCATTTATTGCAAGCGTTTAACTATGCCGAAAAAAAGGAGATTTGTTGTAAAGAAGATTTATCAGAAATTTAATCTAAAGCTACATGCACACGACAGTAAAAAAAAAAAAAAAGACTGTTTAAAAACAAACTGTCCATTTTTTAACTGATGTTTTTTTTCACTGATTCCTTTGGGAGAAACTGACATTAAAAATGGTCCCGTTCAATTGTATGGGGACAGTCAGTCAGTGAAAAATGGTCAAGATAGAACATGTTCTATTATTTTGACGTCCATTTTTCACTCACCGCCAAGAAAACTGCCGTGTGAATAACCCCATAGACTACCCTTGGTCTTAAAACGTACTTTTGATGGTCGTTAAAAAAAAAAAGGTAGCCTAAAAGGCATGTAGCCTAAAAGGTTTAAATATACAGTGTTGAAAAGACGGCTACCAGAGGCGCGGCCCGATGCCTCTCCTGCTGCCAGTCTTTCAGGTAGTGGTTTCATATCCATTGCTTTGTAGTGTCACATGACCATAGAAACCAATCATGACTGGCTGGTACAAAGGGTCCACACCCAGTGCCGTTAATGCCGCTAAACTGAGACTGGCGGGGTACTCAGAAAGAATCGGCATGGGAGTGGCAGGGGTTTAGTAGGGTGAGCATTGCTTCTTTAGGTATTTTACAGCATTATAAACTATGCAGCTCCTTTTAATTGATGGACTGATGGGTGCGCATGTTGTGTGATGTACTGACCTGTCCCCTTACGTCATGCTACCAAGAACAGGGCTGTGAATAGATTAGGAGCAAATAGAAAAGGCAGAAAGAATTTCGTTGCAACATCTGTCCAGATCATCTGCAGTGGTGGCGTTCTCTGCACACAGGTCACCACTGCAGCCAGTCATTGGCCTCAGCAGTGAGGTCTGGTGAACAGCGACTGGCTGCAGCAGTGACTTGTGCAAGGAACGTCACCGCTGCAGCCAGGAAGATGGCAGTGGGAGGACCGCTGAAGAAACAGTGGACAACACAGGGAAGTGTCCGTACACTGTAATACTGGTGCATCGGGTAAGCAATGTGATGGTATCTTTTGCACCTTGCGATAAACCACCACCTTCATCAGCACACCAAAAAGTGTATTCACGTATACTACAGTGTCTGCCTTCATATACATGGGAGTGGTCTTGAGTATTGGGTATTGTAAAGAGCATTGACTAGTCACATTTCAGATGCTGTATCGTTGCAGTTCCATAATCTTGTTCGAGGCTCTCCAAGCTGGGCTGTTCAAAACATCCCCATAATACCTCCGAAATGTTCTTCAGTCTGAATGAGGTATAAAAAAAATGGGAGCATTGCCATCATTTTGGAATTATATTAAAAAAATATATCATTTTACAAGAGGAGAAAAAATGAAAAAACATTACCGCAAGAAGGTTAATGGTTACGAACAGAAACGTTCTATTTAGTGTAGAAAGGTTGGCTTTCCTGTCTCGCACCTATTTTATCACTACTTGAGGCTCCGATTTTCTAAACGAAATGTCTTTGCAGTAAATCTTGGTTATAAAGTCCTGATCTCTTCAGTAGAGGGCCAAATGAACCTCTCTAACCACGGATGACAGGAACATGGGGCTCCTAGGTTATTACCAGGTTAGTCATATCCGATGTATTGTAAAGCCATTTTTATTGGGTTTATCATTTTAGACAACCCCTTAATCTGAGACCTCATCCAGACATTTTCCCAGGGAAAGTTGTGGTTGGCCACTCATTTCATCTGCAGAGAGATGTAGTATTTAATAAATGGGCTGTTGGAGCCCCCCCAGGGGGACCGCTTTGGCTTGTTAGATGGGTACCAGCTCTATGGCGTCTGTATGCCCTAATAAGACATATGAACAGGGGTTGTCCTTATGGAGTAATCCATTGGGGTAAATTTATTAAAACTCTTCCACCACTTTTGTGGTCTACAAGTAGCAGATTATGATGCACAGAATATTTATGCCACAATTTGTGTCTTTTTGCTCATTTTGCAACTTTTCAAAAGGGTCAAGAAAAGGGGTGAGCTTAGCGGCAGACCCTCGCAAGGCCCAGCGAATTTACCATAATGTTGGCCAGAAATTGGGTCAGATTACAGCTCCAGCCTACGCCAGCTAGATTTGAGATTCTGGCACACAGAGGGCGAGACACACATCTAATTTACTAAGAGGCGCCATTTAATAAATTAGACGTATCTCCCTCCAGTGCACAGAGGATCAAGACTGTTCTAGGAAACGCCAGTCTTGATAAATTTGCCCAACTGGTGGTTACTTAGCCATCCTAACCACAAACATCCATAGAATCCAAAGGCCTATACCTACGACATGCTAGCCAGTAAGTTTACCAGCAGTTGTGTGGAAAACCTCATTGGTATAGGGCAGTGATGGCGAACCTATGGCACGGGTGCCAGAGGCGGCACTCAGAGCCCTCTCTGTGGGCACCCATGCCCTGGAAATAGTCTATGGTGTACCAGTACGCCTTAGACTTTTCCTGCCATTCATCAGTGCAGGGCGCACTATGAACAGCGCAGGGCGCACTATGAACAGCACAGGCAGCGCATTGAATGTAGGCGGGCTATTATAGCTAAAAGATAAAGTACATGGAAGATGTACTATACTGGACTGTAGTATTCAGGTAAAATTGCCGTGTTGGCACTGTGCGATAAATATGTGGGTTTTGGGTTACAGTTTGGGCACTCAGTCTGTAAAAGGTTCGCCATCACTGGTATAGGGTGAAATGACCTGAAAGAATGTCCCATTCAGTTCTGCTACATCTGTAATTTTATGAATAGTTATGGTCGTGGCCCTGAAGTTCCTGATTGATCTCGCTCTATGTGACTCATCGGACATCTATAGTAATTCTGTTTTTACCATAGATCTTGACTTGACACTTGCAGCAGTGGGTTTCTGTGGTTTCTCTCTGACTGCATTTTAGTTCAATATGACTCTTCATTTCTTGCTGTGATCTATAAAAAGTACATAGGTAATCTATTCCTAATGTAAAAAATAAAACTAGTAGTAGAAAATATAAGCCACTGCAGAGAAGATCCTAGAAGGTGATGACCTGCAGGGTATGATTGTGAAACCGGGTTGCCAGAAATATGTAAATTTCATGTTATATAGGTGTACTTTCAACCACTGACTTCTGATGGCTGTAGTACGCTAGGTACCAGATGTGCCCACTAAACAGTCCCCTAGATTTGGGGCGTCACCATGCCACTGACTACTAAAGATGGGTGGTGCGGAGTATATGGTTGTCCTTGGCAAATGACTGATTCTATAACAGTAGGCTGATGGATTCCGCCTATTCCCCCGTATGTTTCTGTTTTATAGTATTGTTTGTGAAAAAAAACAATACTATAATAAAATTCTAAACCCATAAGATGGGGAGATGTATGACTGGTGTTGGGTTAGGCTAGCTTCCTTCACACTAGCGCCAGCAATCCAGCAGGCTGTCCCCTGCATTGCCGGAAGCATAAAGATCTCTGTCCTGCCCCATCAACTATAATGGTGACTGGCGGAGATCTGGCCACAACTCTGCAAATATGCAGAGAATTGGCCAGAAGAAAACCGCCACAATTTGTACCGGACCGTGACTTTCATGCTTCCAGGAATGCAGAGAGATCCGGCAGGCTGTTCTGGCGCTAGTGTGAAGCTAGCCTAAGGAAATGTTGTTCTCCTGGGGATGTAGTCAGCAGCATTTCTGCAAGATGGAAAGAAAGTCTGATAACTAGTCAGGTCCTATCGTTTGTCACTCCCCCATAATCTGGAACTCATACTGGTTCCATTGTAAAAAAAAAAAAAAAAAAAAAAATCTACATGGAACTTTATGGTGATGGATGCCACAGTATGGTATCTGTCTGAGGCATCCACTAACTAAGTTGGTTGTTTTTTTTTTGTTTTTTTTTGTTTTTTTTTGCGTGTGCGTTAAACGGACAACAAAAACTTGATGTCAACCCATCATTACCAGATCTCTATAGACTATAATGGCATTTGGCAGTGATCCGTCCACTTTGCGGCATAAATGTTGGGTTTTGGCTGGAAAGATACTACTGCATGCAGCAGTCTTTGTCCGTCCAGAATCCGGCACTTATCCCGGAACATACCGACAGATCAGGTATGTCGGAGATGTGAATGAAGCCTAAGGCCCCTTTCACACGGGCGAGATTTCTGTGCGGGGTGAACGCATTGCACCCGCACTGAATCCGGACCCATTCATTTCTATGGGGCTGTGCACACTAGCGGTGATTTTCACGCATCACTTGTGCGTTGCATGAAAATCGCAGCATGCTCCTCTTTGTACGTTTTCCACGCAACGCAGGCCCCATAGAAGTGAGTGGGGCTGCATGGAAAAATCACAAGCAAGTGCGGGTGCGGTGCGGTTTTCACACATGGTTGCTAGGAGACGATCGGGATGGGGACCCGATCATTATTATTTTCCCTTATAACATATTTATAAGGGAAAATAATAGCATTCTTAATACAGAATGCATAGTACAATAGGGCTGGAGGGGTTAAAAGAAAATATATAATTATTTAACTCGCCTTAATCCACTTGTTCGCGCAGCCCGGCTTCTCTTCTGTCTTCATCTTTGCTGTGCACAGGAAAAGGACCTGTGGTGACGTCACTACACTCCTCACATGGTCTGTCACATGATCCATCACCATGGTAAAAGATCATGTGATGGACCATGTGATGAGTGCAGCAACATCATCAAAGGTCCTATTCCTCAAAGAAGAAGACAGAAGAGAAGCCAGGCTGCACAAACAAGTGGATTAAGGTGAGTTAAATTTATTATATTTCTTCTTTTCCAGCCCTATTGTACTATGCATTCTGTATTAAGAATTTTATTATTTTCCCTTATAACCATGTTATAAGGGAAAATAATACAATCTACACAACACCTAACCCAAACTGTGAAGTAGTTTGGGTTTGGGTACGAAACATGCCAATTTTTCTCACGAGCTTGCAAACGCATTACAATGTTTTGCACTCGCGCAGAAAAATCGCGCATTTTCCTGCGACGCACCCGCATCTTATCCGGGCCAAAAACATGACGCCCGTGTGAAAGAGGCCTTGGTCTTTGTGTTTGCTTGATCGGAAGACAGCCTTTATTCCATATGTAAATAAGGCCCCAGGGGGCGTTATCCATCACTGCAAGTGCCCAAGCCCTCCAGTCCTAACCATTCATAGCTTCTGCCTTCCCTGCGTCATTACTCCCACTTATCCCCGTTCTAAGTAACCGCGGTAGAATGCACTCTTCATAGTAACCACGGTAGAAATGCACCCTTTGCAGTAACTGCGGTAGAAATGCAGCCTTTGTAGTAACTGCGGTAGAAAATGCAGCCTTTGTAGTAACTGCGGTAGAAATGCAGCCTTTGTAGTAACTGCGGTAGAAATGCAGCCTTTGTAGTAACTGCGGTAGAAATGCAGCCTTTGTAGTAACTGCGGTAGAAATGCAGCCTTTGTAGTAACTGCGGTAGAAATGCAGCCTTTGTAGTAACTGCGGTAGAAATGCAGCCTTTGTAGTAACTGCGGTAGAAATGCAGCCTTTGTAGTAACTGCGGTAGAAATGCAGCCTTTGTAGTAACTGCGGTAGAAATGCAGCCTTTGTAGTAACTGCGGTAGAAATGCAGCCTTTGTAGTAACTGCGGTAGAAATGCAGCCTTTGTAGTAACTGCGGTAGAAATGCAGCCTTTGTAGTAACTGCGGTAGAAATGCAGCCTTTGTAGTAACTGCGGTAGAAATGCAGCCTTTGTAGTAACTGCGGTAGAAATGCAGCCTTTGTAGTAACTGCGGTAGAAATGCAGCCTTTGTAGTAACTGCGGTAGAAATGCAGCCTTTGTAGTAACTGCGGTAGAAATGCAGCCTTTGTAGTAACTGCGGTAGAAATGCAGCCTTTGTAGTAACTGCGGTAGAAATGCAGCCTTTGTAGTAACTGCGGTAGAAATGCAGCCTTTGTAGTAACTGCGGTAGAAATGCAGCCTTTGTAGTAACTGCGGTAGAAATGCAGCCTTTGTAGTAACTGCGGTAGAAATGCAGCCTTCGTAGTAACTGCGGTAGAAATGCAGCCTTCGTAGTAACTGCGGTAGAAATGCACCCTTCCTAGTAACTGCGGTAGAAATGCACCCTTCCTAGTAACTGCGGTAGAATGCACCCTTCCTAGTAACTGCGGTAGAATGCACCCTTCCTAGTAACTGCGGTAGAATGCACCCTTCCTAGTAACTGCGGTAGAATGCACCCTTCCTAGTAACTGCGGTAGAATGCACCCTTCCTAGTAACTGCGGTAGAATGCACCCTTCCTAGTAACTGCGGTAGAATGCACCCTTCCTAGTAACTGCGGTAGAATGCACCCTTCCTAGTAACTGCGGTAGAATGCACCCTTCCTAGTAACTGCGGTAGAATGCACCCTTCCTAGTAACTGCGGTAGAATGCACCCTTCCTAGTAACTGCGGTAGAATGCACCCTTCCTAGTAACTGCGGTAGAATGCACCCTTCCTAGTAACTGCGGTAGAATGCACCCTTCCTAGTACTGCGGTAGAATGCACCCTTCCTAGTAACTGCGGTAGAATGCACCCTTCCTAGTAACTGCGGTAGAATGCACCCTTCCTAGTAACTGCGGTAGAATGCACCTTCCTAGTAACTGCGGTAGAATGCACCCTTCCTAGTAACCGCGGTAGAATGCACCCTTACTAGTAACTGCGGTAGAATGCACCCTTCCTAGTAACCGCGGTAGAATGCACCCTTCCTAGTAACCGCGGTAGAATGCACCCTTCCTAGTAACCGCGGTAGAATGCACCCTTCCTAGTAACCGCGGTAGAATGCACCCTTCCTAGTAACCGCGGTAGATGCACCCTTCCTAGTAACCGCGGTAGAATGCACCCTTCCTAGTAACCGCGGTAGAATGCACCCTTCATAGTAACCGCGGTAGAATGCACTGTTTCTTCAGCAGTTTATGGTATTAGGACAAGTTCTCACACTGAGGATTATGACTTGTATTTTGCAAAATGTACACGACAGCAGTCTGAAGCGAACGCTCTTGATTTCTGCCATGGATGTGCCCGTGGGTCCGTACATTATCTCCATTGTAATGGAAAGGGTCTAATCTGCAGCTTTCCTGTGCAGTATCTGTGCAAGCGTGCCGCAGGTTTTACAATCCTCAGCGCAACTTTTTTTCTGCTGCATATGAATGATGTATAAAATACTGTATTTACCAGCATTGCCTGAGGAGCGTCAACAGATCAGATCCAGACCAGAAGGTGTATTATCACACATATATATATACCATACATGTCTGCTGTAATGTCGGCCATATTGGTTGTCACCAATCTTCCCAATAATATCAATAGATCTTTCAGGTTATTCTTTGGTATGACGCGCCTTGCCCTCCGTCCAGATCCCTGCGTGCAGTCCTTTGTGTAGATCGTCTTTATATTTTCTCCCGGTTGGCTGTCACGTTGTGAGCTCTCGCTCATTCTGTTCGCCTGTATTAATAATGTAAATGTCTCTATCACGTGTCTCCATCTTGTATGGTGCTGTCATGAAATCCATTTTAATGCTTGAAGTGCTCTTCCTTTTGTTTCTTGTCGAGTACCTGACTGATGCAGGAGATCCATTGATATCTTCCGCCTCTGGAGACCCGAGCTGTGAGGGATGGCAGAGAAGTTTGCTCGGTGTAATTGTATGTTTTGTTTTTTGCCTTTGCTAATGATTTAGCTTTCCGCCGTACAATGGCTCTGCTTTCATCGCTTGGCTTTGATGTTGAGTGTATATACATTAAGTACTTTATACCATGTAAATATGAGGGATTTCCTTGTCAATCTCCTTACAGTAATTGTCACATTTCGGTGTCTGCGACTGATCGGTGTATAAACTTGCGTTTCACACATGAAGCTTTCTGTACGTTAAAATATCATATTCCAGCACGTTATTGTCTAGCCTGTAGTCCTATTTTGGACTAACACTGGTTCACCAGTAAGGCTCGGTGTCAGTGTCGGCGGGCTATTCAAACAGGCACCTGCTGGCCACAGTTGCCTGTGATTGCTTTTGTAAGCCTCAGTAGCTCGCGGTGTGTTTATTACTCTGGATCACTGACCTTTTGCCTGTTTCTTTGACGTGACCTCTTGGTATTTGGCTGTTATTTGACCTTGCTTGATTTTGGGCACTGTTTAGTGTTTGACTAGTTTGTGACGTTATTCGCTCCTGGTTTTGCCTGTCTGGTTTTCTCCTCTTTCTGGTTGACTTCTCTTTGCCCCTTAGGTTTAGGCCCCTCCACTTACTCAAGTCAGGGACCGCCGCCAAGTTGTGGGCCGCTGTTTAGGTAAGTTGGTAGGGACAGTGGAGCCAGGGCTGCACTGTTCCCTACACTTTCAAGACAACAGCAAAGTAGATGAGATTTGAACAGATTTCATTCACTCACTGTGTAGAATTTTTTTTTATAATACACTACACTTTAAAGGAGTGTGTTCCAGGATTACTTTCTTTTTTTGAACCCCCCCCCCCCCCCCCTCAATTCTCTCCTTATTTTCTGTGAAGGGAAACATACTTACCTACAAACTGCGTGGAGCAGGTATGTATGCTTCCCTTCACAGGTTCAAAAGGATGTAATGCTGGAATATGCCTCATGCACAGGACTATCTGTTTTTGCAGTCCGTAAATTGCGAAGCAAAACTCGGATACCGGCCGTGTGCATCCTGCATTTTTACCTTTCGCCAACAATTTAATAAATTATGAATGCCTATTCTTGTCTGCGAAACTGACAAGAATATGTCATGTATAATTAATTATTTTCTTTTTGCGTGGAGTGGACATACGGATGCATATGTCCGCGTACGGTCCGCATTTTGCAGCCCGATTTGAAATGAGTAAGTCCACATCAAATCCGGAAAGTGCGGATCCAATGTGGACTGAAAATATGGTCGTGGGCATGAGGTCTGATACCCTTATGCCAGGCATGGCCAACCTGCGGCTCTCCAGCTGTTGTAAAACTACAACTCCCACCATGCCCTGCTGTAGGCTGATAGCTGTAGACTGTCCGGGCATGATGGGAGTTGTAGTTTTGCAACAGCTTGAGAGCCTCAGGTTGGCCATCCCTGCCTTATGCACAAGACCATATTTTTGGTCCATGTCGCACACGGGCCCTTTCACCTCTATAGGCCCCCCCAAAAAGGCAGGACACAGATGTCTGTCCGCATCCATCCGCAAATCATAGAATCTGTCCTATTCTTGTCTGTTTTGCTGACAAGAATAGGCTTTTTTTTTTTTTTTTGCAGTGGGTCCCGCAAAAATTATGGGATGCACACGTATTTCATCCATATTTAATGGATCCCAAAATGGATATGGTCGTGCACAGGAGGCCTAAGTCTATGTGAAAGTATCCTTAGGCTGAGTTCACATGATGTGATTGAACATCCATGCGGAAAAAAAAAAAAACGCAAGAAAATCACATGTTTTAAAATGCAGTTTTTGCTGTGGAAAGCCCCTTTTGCTGCAGAGGGTGAAATCTGCAGGAGAGGTTCACCGCATGAACTGACCTCCTGCAGATTTCAACTCCTGGTGTGGATGAGAATTCAGAAATTCTCATCCACTTTGCTGGTTCTGTATAAGGCCTCATGCACACGACCGTTGTTTGGGTCCCCCTCCGAGCCGCCGTTTTGCGGACCCATTCACTTCAATGGGGCAGCAAAAGATGCGAACAGCACTCCGTGGGCTGTCCGCATCTGTGGCTCCGTTCCGCGGTCCCGCTAATAAAATATAACATGTCCTATTCTTTTCCGTCCTTTGGGGACAAGAATAGGCATTTATATTGCCGGCTCCTGTTCTGCAAAATGCGGAAGGCAACACAGACGGCTTCCGTTTTTTTTGCTGATCTGTGGTTTGCGGACTGCAAAAAATGGCACGGCCGTGTGCATGAGGCCTTATGCTGCTGATCTGCGTGAAAATCCACGTGTGAACATGTTCTATCTTTGGCCGTAACTTGCCGATAGCGGACCAATTCAAGTCAATGGGTCCACAAATGGAGAGCCCCTAGGGTAGGGTCACGTGGGCCAGATTTATCACAGTGGAATTTCCTCTGTATTCCACGACTAATCTGCTGCAAAATCTGCATGTATTGGGCTACTTTTACACTAGTGTTTTTGCTGGATCCGGCAGGGCTCAGCAAAAACGCTTCTGTTACTGATAGAACAACCGTCTGCATCCGTTATGAATGGATCCGGTTGTATTATCTTTAATATTGCCAAGACGGATCCGTCATGAACTCCATTCAAAGTCAATCGGGATGGATCAGTTTTCGATTGTGTCACAGTTAGGCTACTTTCACACTAGCGTTTTTCTTTTCCGGCGCTGAGTTCCGTCCTAAGGGATCAAATCCGGAAAAGAACTGATCAGTTTTATCCTAATGCATTCTGAATGGAGAGTAATCCATTCAGGATGCATCAGGATGTCTTCAGTTCAGTCTTTTTGACTGATCAGGCTTTTCAGAAAACCGTAGCATGCAGTATTTTTACCTCCGGCCCAAAATCCGGAACACTTTGACTGAACGCTGGATCCGGCCTTTTTCCCATTGACTTGCATTAACACCGGATCCGGCGCCGTGTGTTCCGTCAAACCAGATCCGGCTTATGCATGTTAAACCCGAAAAATTTGAAAAAAAAGTTAAAGTCCATAAATGGCGGATCCGTTTTTTTCCAATGCATTTTTTCATTGTGATCAAAATTCTGATCAGGATTCAAATGTAATCCGTTTTCACACGTTTTTCCGGATCCGGCGGGCAGTTGAACGCCAGATTCAAATGACTCTAGTGTGAAAGTAGCCTCAGACGGATCCGTCATGACCTACAATGCAAGTCCCATGATGGAAAGAAAACCACAGCTAGCTGCTAGCTTTTTGGAGCACTCCGTTCTGCTCAGTTACGTTTTGTCCCTATTGACAATGAATTGGGACAAAACAAAAGCGTTTTTCTCTGGTATTGAGATCCTATGACTGGTCTCAATACCGGAAAATAGAAACGATAGTGGGAAAGTAGCCTTAGTTGTGGATTTGTCAGTGAATTTATTTTATTTTTTATATATATATATATATTTTTTTTTGGCAGCATTATTACTACACATTGCAAAACACTGATGGAAATGCGCATCATAACTTGACCTTCTGTGATTTCAATTCCACACCGCACACGGCTTCT
The DNA here is from genome assembly GCF_014858855.1 of Bufo gargarizans. NCBI lineage: Eukaryota > Metazoa > Chordata > Amphibia > Anura > Bufonidae > Bufo > Bufo gargarizans. The sequence goes on from NC_058080.1 coordinate 654,680,990, forward strand.
GCTGCTTGTTTTTTTAGTGGCAGCCTGTGACTTTACTGTGAAACATTGCCAATTTTCTGACAGCCATCTGGTGGCAGAAAGTCCACTGCTTATCTGCCATGTGTGAACATGTCCTTCTAGCCGTACTACGTTATTAGGCGCTCTAATAGGCCTCACGGTTTTCGCTGTTCCTCTGGAGGAGCGCAGGTGAGCAGTCTTAGTTCAGGCTTGATTAGTCCTGTGGGAGCAAGATCAGACCGGGGACAGAGATGCGTGCTCCAGGTGCCATGGGAACGGGGTATTTTCAGGAATCAGCCTTGTAAAGAAGCTTAAAGTTTTAGGACACCAGCACGGCACTATATCCTCCATTATATCGCCAGGGCTGGAGACCTAAAGGTCTGCCTCCTGGCGCCATGCAGTGAACGGTCTGCACACATTGGGGGTCATTTACTCGCATTCCTGCCCCAGTTTTTTGAGTAATAAACGTTGCAAGACCCCTTTTAAACGCCCGTGCGACACTATTTTGTTGGACGTCTGTTTTTATGCTGTATTCGCCACTTGGGAGTGGTGGGGGCCAGAACATCATCCCGTCATATTTATGAACATTTACACCTGGAAACAGCATTTTGTGGAATGCACAGGGCCAGCTCTATATAGAAATGCCTATTAAGAATAGGACATGCTCTATATTGTGTTGTGGGACTGCGGAACGGATCTACGGATGCGGACAGCACACGGTGTGCTGTCTGTATCTTTTGTGGCCCTATTGGAATGAATGGACGCAGACCAATTTACTTCAATGGGGCCGCAAAAGATTCGGTCAGCACTCCGTGTGCTGTCTGCAGCCTATGTTCCGTTATGTGGTCCGCAAAAAAAATATATCCTGTGCTATTCTTGTCCATTTTGCAGACAAGAATTGGCAGTTATATTAATGGCTCTCAGTGCCGTTCTGAAAATTGCGGACGCACACGGATGCCATCTGTGTTTTGCGGATCCGCAATTTGCGGACCACAAAACACACAACGGTCGTGTGCATGTAGCCTTATTCTGTGATTTATATGAGCCAAGGTTCAGGAACACACCTTAACCGTCTGTAAACATCCCAGCCGGTCGGGTGGTAAAGTCAATAGCAGCTTCACCTCCTCCAAGTAGAACAAAAGTAACCGGTGTCGTAAGTGCCAAAGTCCATGGATGCAAATGACACCTCTGAAATTTGATAACAAAATCCCTAACCTCTAATAAATAATGACAAACGCTTTGTTGTGGAATAAAAATGGCCACAATGCTTTATTAAGGGTAACCTTAAAATAGCAGCATACTTTAATAAATTAATAAATTAAATAAATAATTAAAACAATTAATTTCATTAAATAAATAACCATTGGAAACTCTAATAATAACCGAAATCCACTCGGCAATAGCTGAGCGACACAGCCCCTCTAACAAAACAAAGCGACATAAATGATAAAAAAAGGGTGGAGGGCAGGGCGACGATCCGGTCTTCTTAACGCTGGCCCAGAAGCGCCGCTGAACCCGCAATTTAAGGACCAGAAATTTCCCGCCACAGATACAGCCACCAACCAGGGCCCTGGAATCGGCCTCAGCAACAGCATCAACCAATCAGCTGTGATCCCGGCTGTCACTACGGCTCACAGGTAAACCGGAAAAAAAACAGCTGATACTGGAGTAACACAACTTGAGGTAAAATCTGTAAAAGAAAGAGCGGGAAAAAGGAGGTTGGGGGGGGTACACACACCATCCTAGCAATATACATAACCTATATGGTGCCATTGCCTCCATGTGTCCCCCAAGCGAAACGCTCTGGGGGGGCCCGCACATTCTCCAGGCTGTGCTCCACTGTCAGGTCACTGTGTGATGGCCAGCTTCACGCTGATGTCTGATTATACTTTAAAATGGGGGAAATGTGTTACTATCTCTTAAGGAATGATTGACACGACAGAGAAGGTCCAGGAAACATGGCTCCTGTGCTGTTGCTTCCAGGAGATGCAGGTGGCACACAGGTCATGTTTCCCGGGCTGAATGTGGTTGTGTGAATCAGCCCATATTGTAACATAGCTGGGAGTATTGCCATGATGAATAATGTAGGTGGATGTTTAGTAAGTGTGCGGTAATATTTATGTACTGTGTGCGGTATTATTCATGTGATACGTGACAATGGAAGGTTTCCAGTGATGCCATCGTAGACTATCCCTCTCATCAGACAACTTCCCAGGGCTCCGGGTGGGTGTAGAGCAGGACTGTGCCTGTACCATACCGTATCAACCTGGTTGATCTGAAACGCCTCTTCCTATTCCAAAAAAGGTTTTGTTGGAGTGTATATCATAAGGCTACTTTCACACTGCCGTTTTGGCTTTCCGTTTTGTGAGATCCGTTCAGGGCTCTCACAAGCGCTCCAAAACGGATCAGTTTTCATTCTAATGCATTCTGAGCGGATCCTTTTCTATTCAGAATACATCAGTTTGCATCCGTCCTGGCACACAATGTAAGTCAATGGGGACGGATCCGTTTTCACTGGCACAATAGAAAACGGATCCGTCCTCCATTGACTTTCAATGGTGTTTATGATGGATCCGTCTTGGCTATGTTAAAGCTAATACAAACTGATCCGTTCCGAACGGATGCAGGCGGTTGTATTATTCATGACGGATCCGCACAAAACGCGAGTGTGAAAGTAGCCTAATAAGGACACCTCTTAAAGGGGTTTGCAATCCTCAGGATAGACCACCAGTATCTGATTGGCGTCAGCTGTTCTGTAGTAGCTCTGACACTGGGAATAGGCATCAGCACTACAAAGATCTGTCCATTGTGTAGTGTTTGGATGGGAGCAGCGCTGCAGTAACCCGATCCATCTACTATACGCAAGGAATGGAGCAGGAGTTTTTTGCTAGTGCAGCTGATCGGAGCACGTGCAGACCTCCCCCATCAATCAGATATTGATGGCCTATCTTAAACACTGGAAAATCCCTTTAAGGCCTCATTAGTACAGCCGTATCCAGTTTTTGGTGTGGGGAAAAAAAGATCTTTGAAAAACCTGAGGGCTTCAGTGTGTGGTGCTTTTTTCTCTCACTCCTATCAGTAGAAAAAGCTATCCTCATCCGAAAAAACGGACAAGAATAGGACCTGAACCGTTTACACAGATCCATTTTAAAAAACGGATTGCACAGTAAAGAAAAATACGGCCTGATAATTCAATTTGGATTGTGATATTTGTTGCTGTCAGAGAACAATTTGACCAAATCTTAAAGGAACTTTGTAAATTTTCCTAAATCTGCGTTTTGTGTTATTCTCATTGGCGCTATTAGAGGGGTTTTCAGAGACCTTATAACTGATGAGCTATCCTCTGGTTTTAGAAGGCCACGAAACTACTGTGAGCGCCTCGACCTTCTCGCAGCTTTCTCTAGGCCAGTGACGTCACATAGCCTATTCACAGCTCAGTCCCGGGTGTCAGACACCACCGATCAGATACTGATGACCTATCCAGAGGATAGACTGTCAGTTAAAAAGTCTTGGAAAACTCCTTTTTAACAGCTTTTTTACTTTTTGAAGGGGGAGGGTCAAAAATGCTTGGCAAATGTTACTTTATAGTCTGTAGCATGTCGTTGAAAAGGTTACATACTGGGCTTTTTTTTGGGGGGGGGGGCATGCTCTGGGTATGACTTTATTTTTTATTTTTTTTGTGTGTGTTTTTCCACACAAACAGTTTGTAAAAAAAATGTAAAAAAAATAATACAATTTAAATAACGTCTAAAAACATTGTGTGAAGGAGGCCTAACAAGTGGAGAAGCACTAAGGCCTCTTTCACACGGGCGTCGCTTGTGAGGGCCGGATAAAAAGCGGGTGTGTCGCAGGAGCGAGTGCAAAGCGTTTTAATGCGTTTTGCACGCGCGTGAGAAAAATCGGCATGTTTGGTACCCAGACCCGAACCCGGACTTCTTTACAGAAGTTCGGGTGTGGGTTAGGTGTTGTTTATAAGGGAAAATAATAAAATCTACACTTCTGTGAAGAAGTCCGGGTTCGGGTCTGGGTACCAAACATGCCGATTTTTCTCACGCGCGTGCAAAATGTATTAAAAAGCTTTGCACTCGCACTGAAAAATCGCACATTTTCCAGCGACGCAACCGCATCCTATCTGGCCCTCACACGCGAAGCTCGTGTGAAAGAGGCCTTAGGCTGCATTTAGACGGCTGTCGTGGCTCATGGATGCTGTGAGTTCCATCTGCGTACAGAACAATAGACCCGCGGTTGGGCTGGAACTCACAGCATCAAAGATCCCTATAATGCATTGAGTTTAGAGAAATGTCCGTCATGCGGACCGCACATGGCCTTGTGAATGCGGCCTACCCTCTTCAATACTTCTCTTGTTCTAAAGACTTTTTGTACAAGGCGTCCTTCTAATGATTAACCTTCTCACTGCTGATACATACGTCGTATATGGTGTGTACTTTATATAGTGTGTGTGAACAGGCGGCAGAGTGCAGTGTAAGCAGAAAGGGGTATATACGATTATCCTTGTGCAGTAGCTGAGGTTCGTTCCCTGAACACACTTCGACTGGGTTTGCTTGCATGGATCTCTTCTGGAGGCAATTTCGTGTTATATCTGATGTTCTTCACAACATCTACATCTGTGTGTCAGTTTTTTGTCCCCTATATTTCTACATACGTAAATTGAGCACAGACACTTGTCCGGAGTACCAAATGTCTATTTTTCAATGGTTTTCAATGGCTATGGCTGCCATTGGAGGAAGCATTGTGTGGTAGTTAAACCCACAGTGCACCATGTAATGTGGCTGACCAGTAACCACATACACAGACTGGTGACTGGTCAACAGGAATATGAGAACGAGGAATGTATTTTTGGTCAGCAGTTGTTACCGGCCAGTAACTCGGCGATATATACAGAACATAGGGGGAAGGGGATTTATCAAAACTGGTGTAAAGGAAAACGGACTTAGTTGCCCCTAGCAGCCAATCAGATTCCACCTTTCATTTTCAAAAGAAGCTCTAAAAAATAAAATGTGGAATCTGATTGGTTGCTATGGGCAACTATAAGCTAGTTTTCCTTTCCAGAAGTTTTGATAAATTTCTAACATAGTTTCTATGGTACCTTTTACCTTTTGATGTACTTAAAGGGAACCTGCCAGATGAACAACATTGGTGGCATATTGCAGGGTTATGCCACCCATCGTCAGACAGGTGTGGGTCCTAGAGACACCCGTGTCTAGAACGGAGCGTCCATAGTGAAGCAGAGAGCACTATGCATTCATTTCTGTGGGAGTGTCGAAAAGAGTTTTCACTTTTAGGGAACATTCCATTCACTTCCATGTAACTGCTTAAAATAGCCGATCCAGCAAATGGAGGGCGGCCGCGCATGTGCAATACGCTATCCTTCACTATCGGCGCTCTGTTCTAGAGATGGGTGTATATAGGACCCACATCTGACAGTGGGTGGCATAACTCTACAATATGCCATCAATGTTTGAGATGAGACAACCCTTTTAAAGGGCATCTGTCACCCCACTAAACCCTTTTTTTTTTTTTGCTTACTTATAATCCCTACACTGCGATTTATGGCTACATGATCAAATTAATCATTTTGGTCCTGTAGATTTGGTTTAAAACAAGCTTTTAAAATATGCTAATTACCTTGCTATCAGCAAGTAGGGCGGCTACTTGCTGGTAGCAGCCGCATCCTCCGATCGTAAAGACGCCCCCTCCGCATTGTGATTGACAGGGCCAGGGAACGGGATCGTTCTCTGCTGGCCCTGCCTGTTTGCATTTAAAATCTTGCGCCTGCGCCGCGGCCGTACCTGTCTTCAATTGGCGCGGGCGCACTGAGAGGCGGCCGCTCCATCCTCAATGCACCTGCGCCGGGTGTAGATGTGACGTCATCGGCGCAGGCGCATTGAGGATAGAGCGGCTGAGCGAGCGGCCGCCTCTCAGTGCGCCCGCGCCAATTGAAGACAGGTACGGCCGTGGCGCAGGCGCAAGATTTTAAATGCAAACAGGCAGGGCCAGCAGAGAACGATCCCGTTCCCTGGCCCTGTCAATCACAATGCGGAGGGGGCGTCTTTACGATTGGAGGATGCGGCTGCTACCAGCAAGTAGCCGCCCTACTTGCTGGTAGCAAGTTAATTAGCATATTTTAAAAGCTTGTTTTAAACTAAATCTACAGGACCAAAATGATTAATTTGATCATGTAGCCATAAATCGCAGTGTAGGGATTATAAGTAAGCAAAAAAAAGGTTTAGTGGGGTGACAGAAGCCCTTTAAGACAAGTAAGGTATGCTTGTTTTCTGGGACTAACTTATTGACAACCTAGCCATAGGATAAGTCATTGATATCCGATGGTCCGATCTCCACCAATCAGCTGTTAGACGTAGCCATGGGAAACAGTGTACGGAGCCGCAACACCACAGCGCTGTCCATTGCGTAGTGGCCGTACTTTGGTACCGCAACTAGTCTCCTATTCACTTGAAAACCTTGAAAAACCTTGGTAAATTGTCCGTCTCTTCTGACTGCATATGACTAGCTTTAGAGAAATGTGTGATGACGTAAGGCTTCTCCTTAGGAGAACTGTCTTGTGGGATGGAGAATGAGTTTTGCTATTTACAGCAAACATTGTGACCTGTAATAGATGACGTCGGTGGCCGAGGATGACTCTGCCTCTTCCTTCCGAGATCTGCTTCATGATAATACTTCTCCTGTTTATGGTGAGGTTTTCTGTCTCCATTCTTCTGTTTGTTAGTTTTTTTTTAATTTTTTTTTTTCTTCTTTCCATCTATTGGGGCTTCTTAACTTAGTTTGATTCATGTCTATGTAGCATGTATGGAGGCCTCCTTATCCATGGGACGGCCTAGGATGAAGTCCATGTCTTGACAGCGCTAAGTAGAATGAGATCAGTCAGCCAAGACAGTGAAAACAATTCAGTATGAAAATCTACAACTTGGCGGTAAACATCTATTCAACACCTGTCCGGATTAATAAGTAGATGCCGCTGATCAGGATGAAGGGATCACGTCTGGAGCCAGGAGGATGCTTCATTCAGTGTCTCCGGAGCAGTCTGGCTGCTCTATTATGCTGCACCAGTCACTTATTAATGACAGCCAGGCTTAACCTGAAGGAGAAGAGGAGAGCCATGCAGCGGATTGAGATTTTTTTGTAATTTAACATGATGTAACGTGCTTTTTTTTTTTGTTTTATTTGTTTTTAGATTTATTTCAATATAATACGTTATTTTACTTTTTTATAGATCTAAACTATTCTCTTTATGCAGCCAATGAACAATATTTTTGAGGGCATCACTCACCGCTCCCAAGTCCCTCTATACATAGGGTTGAGCAAACTTCGTTTTCACGTTCGGCGTTATCTAAGAATTCCGTTATGGATTCCACTACCATGGACCATAATTTATGGTTCGTGGTGGGTGAATCCATGACGGAATTCTTAGACAACTATGTTGTGCTGTTAAGGGGGTTGTACAGAATTAGATATTCATGGTCTCTTTCTTCTGCAAACAGCACCAGTATTGACCTTTTAGTTGAGTCTGGTATTTCGGCTCAGCTCCATTGGCATGAACAGGGCTGAGCTACAATAAAGGTGGGTTATATCACGTTTTCCTTTCATACGTGAGGCTACTTTCACACTTGCGCTTAGCAGGGTCCGGCAGGGGAACAGCCTGCCGGGTCCGTACTAATGCTAGCCCATGTGTGCTGCCGGAAGTCTGCTCCGGCCCCATTCACTGTAATAGGCCTGGCTGCAGCACGGCAAACATGCCGAAAGGCGGGCGGACAAAAACAGCCTTTAACGGATGCCTCAGAAGGATGCTGTACGGTGGCATCAGTCACCATAGAGTTCCACTTTGCAGGTAGGAAAAGCGTAACGTACTATGTTTTTGCACCCGTATAGGGCCACAATGGCTCTTATAGGTGCGGGCACCTTCAGTATAGCATGTCTCTGCTCAATGGGAGAGGAAGAATTTCCTCCCTGTATCTGATAGTGATGGAGAAAGACCCCACTGGGTGACCACGTAGCAGATTACAGCTAGAATATGGCGGACAGTGGTAACTCTTTTTTTGGATTCAATTTAAACGTTCTGTGGCAAACTATGCCGTAACCGTTAAGGCCGTCATATGGCACCTTTTGATGCCAGACTTTTGACTCAGATTCTGTTTTCCTCCAGAAGCGTAGTTGTTGTTTTTGAAGTAAAACTGTACACAAATAAACATGAGTACAGGGTCGTCCGATGCGCGTGCTAATATTACTCTGGTACTCGGATACCTTCTATTTGCTACATCATGTTTCTTGAGAGCTCGTTGCCTTATCTTATATATTACAGCTATTTTAGTGTCACACATATCAACTCCCCAGCTGGCACAGACGCCATGCAGGACGGCCAGACAAGAGGCTGTTAGTTTACGTTGCCATATATTAAGATCTTGCCTATCAAGCACTTGTGTACCTTATTTTCACTGTTTAGATTCTGTAACATTTAGATTTTTTGAGAGTTTTCTTGTGTTTTTGGCTAGTGAAAAGGTTTACTGTATTAATCCTATTCCATTGCCTATGAATCACCTGTGTACCTTGGGCTACTTTCACACTTGTGTTGTGCTGTCCGGTTTTCAGATCCGGCGCAGGGTCTCCAAATTGTAGCACAATGCCTCAGTTTTGTCCCCATTCAATGGGGACAAAACCGAACAAACCGGAACAGAGTGCACCAGAATGTATTATGTTCCAGTTTGTTGCGTTCCCATGCCGGACCCAAAATCGCAGTAAGTAAGGCCCCTTTCACACGAGCGAGTATTCCACGTGGGTGCAATGCGTGATTATGTGAACACTGAATCCGGGCCCATTCTTTTTTAATGGGGCTGTGTACATGAGCGTTGGTTTTCACGCATCACTTCTGCGTTGTGCGAAAATCGCAGCAGGTTCTATATTCTGCGTTTTGTTTTTTTCTTTTTGTTTTAGTTTTTTTTTTACGCAACGCTGGCCCCATAGAAGTAAATGGGGCTGTGTGAAAATCGCATCCGCAAGCAAGTGCAGATGCGATGCCTTTTTCACGGATAGTTGCTAAGAGATGTTGTTTTTATAAATTCTGTTTTTTATCACGCGCGTGCAAAACACATTGCACGGTGCCTTTTTCACTGAACGCATTCGCAACGCATCCGGACCTAATCCGGACACGTTTGTCTGCAAGGGGCCTACGTCAATGGAGCTGGATCCGTTTTTTTTCAGTTGCGAAAAAAAAACAACAATCCGGCACCCATTGACTTACAGTGGTTTCTGTCCTGGTTTATTCATTTTCGATATAATACAACCGGATTTATTCTGAATAGATCCAACCGGTTGTATTATACAAACGGATTCATTTTGCTGTGGTTTTGAGATCCCATGCCGGATCTCAAAACCGGACAGTAAAATCGCAGATTTGAACGTAGCCTAATGGCTCATGTATACGAATGTATTATTTTGTCCACATCTGAACACAGCGTGGCCGCAAACAATGTGGAAAGCCATCTGTATGCTCTCCGTGTCCATATGTCCGTTCCGTGGCATCCGCAAAAATAAGGAAAGTGTCCTGTTCTTGTCCATTTTACGGACAAGTATAGGACTGTCCTTTAGAGACCTGGGCGTTCTGTTTTGCAAAATGCATAACTCACATGGCCAGTGTCTGTGTTTTGCAGATCCACAAGACCCTTATTTTCACTTTTAAGAATCTGGAAGATCTGGTCTGGATTTTTTGAGAGCCTTGTGTTTTTGGTAAATAAAGCAGTTTACCGTATTAATATCGGGCGTCCGCATGGATCCTTTAAATTACCTACAATAGAGGAAACTTTCAGACCTACCGTCTAAATTCAGTTTTTTATGTGGCATATTAAAAGGATTGTTTGGTTCCCACACCCCTTTGTAAAAATGCTCTATTGTGGTTTTGGAAGGGGGCATTACTGTAACCGAAATGAGAACCCCACCGATCACTACTGTTAGTGGGGGCTCCCTGCAGCCAGACCCTTCATGATCCGTGATGAATGAAAAGGGATTGTCCAAACCACAGTTCACAGGGCGCTTTCATCTTACCTCAGGTGGCGGTCTTTTATGTTGCCCATACACGTGCTTTATTCTACCATAACGAATATTCGTCTGGTGACACAAGAAAGAGCGACCGTTTTTGCCAACCGATGGCACACAGTCATGGCCTTAAACGAGGTGTGCCTTGTTTGAAGCGTTTCAGCCTTTAGCTGGATTAATGATTTTATTTCATAGAACAAGTCATGAACGATCGTTCGTTGATGGGACGTTCCCAGAATGATTGTTCACCCTCTGCTCCCCTTCTGTGGCCAGATACTGAGGAGAAATGGCGCGTTACCAGACGATTGTTCATTCAATGGTTGTTCAACCGTCAGCCTACTTCTATCTGATGTTTATGGTCACCCTAGTGGCAGGTTTTGATCTTTTTGAGACTTTTTTTTATTTCTTTTTTTTCATATATATATATATATATATTTTTTTTTTTCTGCTCCATTTTACTATCTTACTATCTAAGTGGGGGTCCAAACGATGGCGCCTTGGCCAATCATCATGGAGATATCATGTCCCCCATTTATGTGCGCTGCCTCTGTATTCAACTCTGTGGGACTGCCGGAGACGCTGACTACAAGCGCTTAGCTATCTCCAGCAGTTCCAATGACAATAACATGTATTCTTTTGACTCTGTGTTTTACTGTTCCTCTATTATTCCTACTGCAGGTTTGTGAAAAAAGTACAACTGGGGTTTAACAGTCTGACATTGTTCAATCAGTGCTGCCAGATTCAGACTGTGTGGACATACCCCCAACTGGTAAGACCCAGTTGTACATCTATTTATAAACTTCTAGTAGGATTAATAGAGGCAAAGTGCAACATAAAGTCCTCAGAAAAGATGCCCCATGTTTGTTATTACATGGGCAATGCAAGTAGTTACTAATACAGACCGGTGCCCTCTAAATGTGATCTCTGGATGCAATTCATTAAACAGTCTGCATTCACGCTACGTTGTGGGAGCTATTTTTCATTGAAAATCAAGGAAGAAAGAAAACATTCTCAGACATTTCCTTAGAGGAATATTCCCTCCTTTTTTGTGCTGGGATCAGTTCCCATTTCAGATTAGAGGAGACACATGGGAGAGCGGATCTCTAAGGCCTCCTGCACACGAACGTGTGCTGCCTGTTGCCGTATTGCGAACCGCATTTGCGGATCCGCAATACACGGGCACCGTTCTGTGTGCATTCAGCATCACGGATGCGGACTCGTTAACTTCAATAGGTCCACAAATCCCAAGATACGGAATAGTGCGGAATGGAAGTACAGAACGCAACACTACGGAAGCACTACAGAGTGCTTCCGTGGGGTTTCGTCCCATACTTCCGTTCTGCAAAAAGATAGAACATGTCCTATCTTTTTGCGGACCCATTAAGGGTACTTTCACACTTGTGGCAGAGGAATCCGGACGCAAACTGATGGCATTTGTCAGACAGTACCCTACAGTGAATGGGTCCACAATCTGCTGCGGCTGCCCCACGTTCGGTGTTCGTGCATTGCAGCACGGCCACGGGGCACACACAGGAGGCCTAAAGTATGTATATATGGTTCAGGAATTTGGACCCTCAGAGATGAACTCATTCTGAGCACATACCTAACTGTCCTGTCCAGAAAACTGCAGTCCTATTCTGCCTGATTCAATTTAAAAAAATCTGAAAACATAGAAGACACACATTTCCGTTTTAGTATGTGGTATCTGCAGTAGATTCATTTCTGATTGAAGAGAAACTGCTTTTGGTCAATGATTTGCAACATTACTCTTACCAGAGAGAAGTGCGCTGCCGGAGCTCCGGTAATAATTGGTCTGCTCAGGTAATGTTCACACGGATGGGATTTTGGGGCAGAATTACAAAAAAAATCAAATGCAAGTGAACAGGGCTTTTCATGCTCCATTCAGATACAGCAGCAAAAAAATTAGTGTATCATGCACTAGAAGAATGACTATATTCTTTCTTCTTTTGGACCCTGCATGGAAAAGCCACAAATTAGCCCCACTAAATGGGGTAAATCCTGGCGGCACAGATTGAATAGTGTCACGCCCTCAGCTGCTTGCACTCAGTTGGACCTTTGTTGCAGACTGCTGCCAATTCATTCATAACTTCTAGCAGGAATAATAGAGGAATTATACAACATGGTTATATGGAAAGATGCTCCGGAATTGTTATTACAAGTCGTTACTAAAACGGACAGGTCAGGAGAGGCGGCAGCTCCGCTTTAAAGTGGTTATCTGAGACTACAAAATCACAGGTGATGCTAGGGAGGCTCGTCCCTGTCCCCGCCTGCCGTTGGTTGCTCTCCCCGACATCAGATGTTTTCATCCGCGCACGGGAAGAAACAGCAGCAGTGGTGCGGGGACCAGGAGGTGAGTGGGTACTTTAACACTAGGGTTTTTCTTTTCCGGCATAGAGTTCCATCACAGGGGCTCTATACTGGAAAAGAACTGATCAGGCATATCCCCATGCATTCTGAATGGAGAGTATTCCGTTCAGGATGCATCAGGATGTCTTCAGTTCAGTCTTATTGACTGATCAGGAAAAAGATAAAACCGTAGCATGCTACGGTTTTATCTCCGGCAAAAAAAAAAAAATGAAGACTTGCCTGAATTCCTATTTTTCTCCATAGGAACGTATTAGTGCCGGATCTGGCATTCAAAATATTCTTGCAATGCATTTGTGAGACGGATCTGCATCTGGATGCGTCTCACAAATGCTTTCAGTCACATCTAGATCGGCGGATCCGGCAGGTGGTTCCGACAACGGAACTGCTTGCCGAATCACACTGCCGCAAGTGTGAAAATAACCTAAGTATATTCATTGTGAGGGGCCCGGCATATGGGGGACATTTTTTAGTCTTCTATAACCCCTTTGAGGACATGGGTTGCTAGCACATCCGCAATACCCAGTCCCCATAGCTCTGTGTGCTTTTATTGTGTATAAAAACCGATTTTGATACATATGCAAATTAACCTGAGATGAGTCAGAGCTTGAAAATATGACTCTTCTCTGGTCACACAAGTAAGATATGACTCATCTCAGGTTAATTTGCATATGTATCAAATCGTTTTTTTACACAATAAAAGCACACAGAGCTATGGGGACTGGGTATTGCAGATGTGCTAGCGGTCATTTAGCAACCCATGTCCTCAGCTCTATACCCAAAATCCTGGTGACAGGTTCCCTGCTGGCTGTGAAAAGAGTGGCGCTCCGCCGTAAAGTCTGGGACAAGCTTCCTAGTGTCTCGCTGAGTTTTTCTAATGGAGAGTGACGCCACAAGAACGTCACATCATTGTGAAAGCACCTAGGTGACCCGTGTCCTCCTCTGTGGAGACCCCTCAGTCCTATATGGTATCCGTACATTAGGTGTCCTCAGATGTGAGTTTGATGTGCTCCTCGGGCTCCACATCTGCCCATCCCCCTCTATAGGTTTATTTTAGAGCCTCACCGGCATGCTGTGGCTTAATGTGACTTTCAGACACGTCGAGCCTCCCGTGAAGCGCTATACCTTAGGGGCAGGCAGGCTGCCATGGCAACACTTTGCGTTTTTAATTTTGTGAAATGAGGCTGCACATGACTGACAGAAGTCTGTTCCTTCAGTATCGATTAAGCCTCGTTACTCCTGCCTTTCTCCAGCGCGGCCTGCAGAAATACAGAATGAAATGGAGAATCACAGACATTAATATCACGGAGAATTAATGTGTGTGGTGAGCCGATTCCATCATGTACAGTTATTGACAGGAGGAATAATGTGAAGGATTTTCACCTGTATGGAATGTTATCTAATATATACAGACATTTCGGGGTAGATTTATCAAAACTGGTGTAACGGAAAATTGACTTAGTTGTCCATAGCCACCAATCAGATTCCACCTTTCATTTCTCAGAGCTCCTTTGGAAAATTAAAGGTGGAATCTGATTGGTTGCTATGGGCAACTAAGCCAGTTTTCCTTTACAAATTCCCAATTGACTGATGCTCCTGTCACTTCAAAAATGACCGTGGCTTTAGCAACTTTTTTCTGTTTCTTCTTACTGTATTCTACTCCGGTGGGGAGGTTTATCAAACTGATGTAATGGAAAATGAGCTTAGTTGCCCACAGCAACCAATCAAATGCCACCTTTCATTTTTCAAAGGAGCTCTGAAAAATGAAAGGTGGAATCTGATTGGTTGCTTTGAGCAACTAAGCCAGTTTTCCCTTACACCCGTTATGATAATTCCCCCTGGGCACTGGTAATACCAGTAATCAGTGTGGCAGAACAGAGGGGCCCCGTGTGCTTGACTGTTTGGTCTTACAGCTGAATAGCCAGTTTTTGGCTAAACCAGTACTTTTTGAGCTATAAGGCGCAGGCCTCACTGGTGAAATGCCTCCTAGTTGTTGGTGAAATAGTTTCTCTAGATATGGTTTTGCAAAGGTGGCAACTTGCAAGACGGTGCCATGCTTAAAGGGACTATTCAGAATAAGCAATCAATATCAGATTGACAGGGGGTCCATTCTGTCGCACCCATACAACTCATCTGTTTCAGAGTAGATTGCGCCAGAACTACACAGCTCCTTCATGTGTGCAGTGGACGGAGCTTGTAACTGAAGCACTGCCTCTACTGACTTCAATGGGAGAAGCACTGCGATTACCAGCTACTCTAAAACAGCTGATCAGCAGGGGTGCAGGGAGTCAGACCCCTGCCAATCTGATATTGGTGGCCTATCCTGAGGATAAGCCATCGGTGTTAAAATCCTGGCATACTCCTTTAAAGACACTGGGGGTCATTTACTACAGGCGCTAAGAAAAAAAAATGTCTGAAGACTCTGTTGTGACTTTTTAAAAGCCAGTCCACGGATGTATTTGTGCTGTGCTTGCCACTTGGGAGTGACGGGGGCATGGGGAGGACATCTTTTATGGCTGGCATACGGATTGCCAGCGGCTCCCATAATTTATGACAAAGCCTGAGCTTCATCATAAATTGGGTGCATTCTCTGCCAGTGCAGAAGGGGAAAAAAAGACTCTCATAGAACGCTGGTCTTTGTAAATAATCCCCATTGAGCTGTCCAGTATGATCTTAAGGCCTTGTTCACATTTCCGTTTTTCACTGATGTGCGTCAGTAAAAAAAAAATCACGGATACATGCACTACTTTGGTCGTGGTACAGAAACGCTCCCATTGAAGTCTATGGGTCCATGAAAATCGCGTTCACAGCATGAATGACATCCGTTTTTCACTGTAGACTGATAGAAGATGCTTTGGAAATTAATTTTCAGCAGAGCAGCTTCCTTGGATTACGGATGACACCCTGAGGGTAAAAACGTGCACATGGATCAAACACGGGTCCTTCATGGATGAAACATGGCCACTTTTTCACTGACATGACACAGAAATGTGAACAAGGCCTAATACTACCAGTGTTCTGGTGGATATAGAATGACTATGTTCTGTGTGTAATGGGGGTGACTCAGACCACCGGATCTCAATAATTAAAGGTGTCCACATACCCTTGGCGATGTAGCGTAGCTCCTATTGTTGAGAACAAGAGCTTTAGACAACGGTCTCCTGGTTTGCTAAGTTAAAAACATCTGCGTTGGAAACTATAATGAGAATATAGATGGATGAGAATATAGATCAGGTTAGTTAGTGTTCTCACTTCTCATTAATTTACTCCCCTAAAGAAGCGATTATTAGTTGTCACATCATCAACCATCAGAAAGCATTCCTCAGATGATAACTTTCCAGGGTTATTCCCAGTTATACCAGTAGCAACATCCGTAACATATTTCTTTTAGTGGGCAGCAGATGGTAATGTGGTGATCTCTGGATTTTCATTGCCCTAATAAATTCCTTGTTACAAGCGCTGACGAAAAGCTGATCAGAGGTTGTCCGACTGCTTGGACCTCCATTGGTCAGCTACGATCTGTGGGCAATCTGTCAGCAAGCCGTCAGTTTCCCTGCAGTGCCACCCCAGCTAAGTAAATAAATATATAAGCTCTCCATGTAATGCATAGATATTTGGGGTCTTTGTAGCTGACCTTCACTTTGGCTAAAGGAGTGCCCCTATGTTACCCCAGAAAGCCCCCTAATTAGATTTAAAGAGTTTTTCACATATTCCATATTGGTGACCTATCCTTAGGCTAGGTCATCAATATCGGATCTGCCAGTGAGCTCTGTGGCCTCCTTGAAGCTTACCAAGCACAGTGCTGTTAATAGTATAGCCATTGTTCTTGGTATTGCAGCTTGGCTGGATTCAGTTAAATAGGACTGAGCTACACCTAGGTCATGTGACTGATGAACGTGATGTCACATGGCCTAGGAAAAGGCAGCAGCGCTGCTGATCGTCGGGGGTGCTGGAAGTCGGACACCAGCTGATCTGATATTGACTGCCTGTCCTGACTGCGTTTTGGGAGATTTCCCCGCTTTCAGTTGAAGGACAATGATGGCCATGGTATGGTTTATGTTCCTTCTCACGTTGATACACACTTTTTTTTTTTTTTTTTTTTTATGCTCTTCTTTCCAGGCATTGAGAAGCCTCGTGATTGTCCCCAGATAATTGCGCAATTTTGGTATTTCTACACATTTACAACATAGTCAGGTAAAATAAAATATATAGTTATTCCAAATGGTGCTGTCCCATCATAACTCACATGATGGTCAGCAGATGGAGAATCATTTCGCAATCTGAACCTGAATCTAATGCATTGTTTCAACTAGACAATTTCATTTTTCTTAAGAATTGGAGGATTTCCCAGTAATTCAGAGGCTGGACTGGAAACGGTATATTATGCAGAGATGAGCCTGGCCTTTGTGATAAATGAAATCTATTAAAATCTGTAGCTTCTGTTCATAATTCATATCCATGGTTATTCCTGTACGTTTTTAGAAGATAGCACAGTTATATACAGTAGTTCGGAATTTTAACGGGAGAGTACCACTTCTCATATTTTGCACACATATAGCTGTGTTTCATGTTAACACTTGTCTTCTCCTGTTCTTGGCATCAGTGTATCCTGGCAGGATGTCTGCATGGCTTACTTCCTGTATTGTTTTCCTGGGCTTGCTTTGCCTTCTACACTGTTCGCTCTTTTGTAATCATGATCCCAGCACCACCCTTCTGTGTTATTTAGGTGGGGCAAGAAAAGTGCCAATGTGAAAAAAAAACCTGTATATGGGACAGACTTATTCAGTGTTTAGGTTACTTTGAGCACATACATTTTTTTTATTAGGAGACCGAATTTATAGTTTACAAGTTGAATTAGTTACCATGCACGTCCTAATAAACATATTTATTAGCCACTGTGTGTTCACCTAATTTAAAGCAAGCCTAATCCTCCATTGAGAAAACGCGGCGCTTGGATGCACTGAATACGTCATTGTCATTTTTCCCCATCGTATAGCTATTTGTAACATTATAAGCCACCTTCCCAGCAGCACTCCTATTGACATTTTTATATTGCCGTAGTTTAGCGTTCTGAGCTCAATGAAGTCTCTATATACCTAAGGCAATTCATTCTTCTTGGAGAACGGAGTCTTGGAAGATTATAGTCAGACTCTATTAACATTATACTAGCAAAGTTATTTAGCGAAAAAAAACACAATGTATAATGCATCACATAGGGCATTATACCCGCTGGTTATTTTCTAAAGCGGCTAAGGCTGCTTGGTAAACTCGAGCCATGTGCCGCATTCCTGTGTGTGGCTTGAAATGCAGGTGGAAGGGAAGGCCTGTTAGGGCCTTACGTGGACGTGACCTGTCCTCTTCTTTATTCTGCATTGATACAGTTTATATAGGATATTATAGGTGTTATGGTTGTTTTTATGGCATAAGTTTATGTAAGGCTACCTTCACACTTGTGGTAGCAGGGTCCAGCAGGCTGTGTCGGCGGGGGAACAGCCTGCCGGATCCGTGCTTCCATAAGTCCACCGTGCCGCCGGAAGTCCGCTCTGGCCCTTTCACTATAATAGGGACGGGCCGGAGGTCCGACTGCTGCACGGCAAACATACAGAGAGGCGGCCGGACAAAAAACGCAGCGTGCTGTAGTTTTTATTCCGGCCGTCTCTCGGCATGTTTATATCAAGGGGAGAAAAACAGAACTGGATCGCACATCCACAATGCTATGCTTAGATCTAAATAAACTCGCTTATCAGCGCAATATTAAGTGTACAACCCCCTATACTGCATGCTATACAAGAGGCATTTGTGTACATTTTGATCAAACGGCATAAGCCCACTCACCACGCCAAGGTTGCCTCTTAGAGTGGGACCTGCGCAGCACAGTGCGGTGACAACGCGGCACTGCCCTTGCAGGTGGCAGGACACAGAAGTCAAACAACTCTGCTATGCCTTTTGATCAAAATGTACACTAATGCCTCCTGTACAGTATGCAGTATAGGGAGTTGTACACTTAATATTGCGCTGAGAAGTGAGGTTAATTAGATCTAAGCATAGCATTGTGAATATGCAATCCAGTTCTGTTTTTATCCCCTTGATATATCTCGGCATGTTTGCCGTGCTGCCGTCGGACCTCCGCCCTGCCCCCATTATAGTGAGTAGGGCCAGAGCAGACTTCCGGCAGCACGGTGGACTTGCCGTAGCACGGATCTGGCAGGCTGTTCCACCGCCGAGACAGCCTGCCAGACCCTGCTGCTGCAAGTGTGAAAGTATCCTTACGCTGGTGATCCCACTAGTCCAGAAACCGGTGACCCTACCATCCTATTGCTTTGTATTGGTCTACCAGTATTGATTTGCACCCATTAAGCCTATGGTTGCAACACATTGCATTTTCTATGGTTGATGATGGGTGTCATCTTAGTTTGTCTGTAGCACTGCATCGGTTTGGAATATGTAAATGGCTTTGTCATGTGTGTTCATAGCCATTTAAAGGGTACCTAAACTTTTGCTGAAACCACAAAGGTGCAGCAGTGTTTCTCCGAGTGTTCTGCATCTTAATGTTTCATCGGCTCTGCTTTTCCAGCATACGGAATGGATCCATAGAAAGTGCTGCTGCACCTTTGTGGTTTCAGCAAAGGTTTGGCTGCACTATCAGTGGTTTTGAAAAGCTCCTGGTACTGCCTAGTAGATAGAAGAAAGGGTTCTATCACCTCCTTGTAACCGCTGTATTTGGCTAGGAATGAATGAAGGTATAGGCTTAGTCTTGGTGTAGCTTGACTGGCCTCCATTGATGATATAGCAGTGGGAGTAAGCGTCTCCTCCCTTGAAGACAATAAAAAAAAGCTTCATGCAAATATCCACCATTCTATTTTTATTTAAATTGGTCCAAAATTCTTGCTGTTTCCTTTGTAATGGTTGAGGCTAAAGCCTCTGGTCCTGAGTTCCAAATCCCATGCATAGCCCTGGAGTGAAGTGACAAAATTCAGGCTTCTTGCAGCCACCACTAGGGGGAGCTCTATATAAAGGATTATTAAGAAATGAATCTGCACAGAATTCACGAGAGCATGGTGTTAAAAAGTGCTCTTTTACATCATCCTTGTGCACCATTTTATATTGTATATTGATTTTAGCTGCTATAATATTTATTTACATTTATTTTTTAATTTACTTCTACAAATGTAGTTTATTTTTTAGACATTTGTCTAGCTGTCAGATTTGAATCATTTTGACAGAATTTTTTTTGTACACTTGCATCTGGCATATGTGTGTATGTCACAGTAATAAGAAGAATCTGTGCTACCAGTTATTTTAAGTAACTTCATTATATATGTATAATGCTCTCTTGTTGCGTGCTGAACTCCTCGTGATCCTCTCCGACGCTCTGCCTCGATGTATGATGGTAATGCTGTAGTAGCGCTCTTTGTTGCTATAGTGATGCGCACAGTTTGGTCTTCTCACAGCTTCTAGGAAAATATTCGCACTACTGTGCACATTCTCCTTTAATGTTGCCTTTTGCCTAGAGTCGCATTGCCTTCAGCTCCTGTATCACAGAATTACTTATGTTTTTAAATTAATTAAAAAAAAGCAGGAATGCAGGAAAAAGATTTAGTTCGGTAAGTTGATTCAACATAGGAGGTGGAAGATGACCCTCCGATTTCTGCTATGGATTCACAGTTTTAATGCAGATCTGAATGTGGATTAGCTGCGTTCAATGCGGTTAATCCCTCTGGACACGGATTTCAAATCCACAGCCATACGAACGACAACTTGAATTCCTATTTGAATCCATGAGATGCCAATTTGCCATGGTTTTAGTGCAGGTTTCAGTGCCGAACACGTGCCAAAATCTGCATGTTATTGAAACCATGTGAACATACCCTAAGATTTCTTCTAGTTCTAGTGGGGAACGAACTTGTAGATGGATTATGGAATACGATACTGAAGGAGCTTTTCTGTATGGCATATTGCCATAATTCCCAAAGAGTGGAAAGAGTGAGCAATCATGTAGTCATTATAATGACTTATTTTTTTTTCCTAGATGGAAATATGTAGATAAAATGGAATAAGTAATATACCGTTATTCTCAACCAAATTTACATAGGGTACAATAGGATTAGTGTATAGGTCTGCTGTGTTTTAGTGAACATACCAGAGGTTTTTGCATAGATGGCTGTTCCCGCATATAGCCTTATCACAATTGTGTCCTTTTAACTGGAAAACATTCCTATAGTGCAGGTCTGTAATAATGTTATGGCAGCCTATAGTCTGTGAATGGGACCCATTGTGCTACTCACACAGGAGTTATGCCGCGTTAGTGCCCCCACACAGTAGTTATTCCTCCTTACGGCCACCACACAGTAATTTTTTCCCCCTTACAGTTGTGCTGCTCCCTCAGTGCCCCCTGTAGTGTTAATTAAATAAATAAAAAAATACACACCTAGCCCCATTCCCCCAATGACCAGAGCACATCCTGCTCTCCCCAGCAGCAGGTGCTATGTGGTGACATCATCGCGCCTGCTGAGCCGGGCAGGACCGTGCACAGGCCGATTCCCCGACCGTGGAATGATCTTCGGCCTCTGCACTCCTCCTACACAGCCCATCAGGAGCAATGATGTCACCGAATCGCCACTGCTGCTGGGGAGAGTGCAGGCCAGTGAATGATGAAGCAGGGAGCTGATGGCTCCCAACTTCACTATTGCGTTCAACTGTATTTGAGTCCTTAGGACACAGATACAGTTGAAATCGGTACCTATCTCAGCTGCCCTGGGACCGTGGGACAGCCACCAAAATCTAGGACTTTCCCTACGGATCCAGGATGGTTGGGAGGTATGTATTCTGTATACCTGCTGGTTACCCCACGAACGGCATTTATCACCCATCCACTAGTAATGTGATACATGTATGATTGCTGGTGGTCTGACTGGTGGGACTCGCAGAGATCCCAAGAATGGGGGTCCCTGATTGCCGTGCCTGAATAGAGCAGTAGTATGTGTATCTGCCCGGTGCAGATCCCCAGCAATCATACATTTGTCACCTATCCTTTGAATAGCTGATAACTGTACAAAGGATAATCCTATAATATACTAAATTGTACCAAATAAATTCTATAGATTCTTTAAAAGGGTTTTCTGAGATTTTACTATTGATGACCTATCCCCTGGGTAGGTCATCAGTATCTGATCGGTGGGGGGTCTGTAAAAAAAAACAAAAAACAAACTACACTATAACTAAAATATCCCTTTTTATATGCTGATCATTTTCAATGCAAATGTAATCTGTCATACTGTGGGTTTTTTGTTAGTTTTTTTGCTTTATTTTTCTAATTTGGCATTTGATTTCCAGATTCAGATACATGTGCTTGAGCATTTACGTTTTGTGAGGAGTTTGCAATCTACACACTTGAATGCCGTGAAATGAAAATCAATACATACTTTTTAATTGAATCTCCGGCTCTTTTCTCTTAAAGGTGCTATTCCATTTAAATAGATTAAAAAGTTAATCCAAATGTTTATTAAGCATTTTATGGCTTCCTACACCAATTCATTTAGACAAATACCGCCGCTGTATCGGATCTATTTGTATGTGCTTGTTTACTTAAATGTGCTATTTGAGGTTTAGAATTAGCTCTGTATGGCGGATGTGATGTGCTGGGTAAACAATATGAATCAGTCATTTTATGAACTTTGTAAAGAGGTTTTCTTTGTTTGCACATCGGCACTTTCATTAATCTCCATGAGCATGAACATTATGATTATTAAACTGACCCATAGACGATTACACCGCGTGTTACATGGACTAAACCAAAATGCAGAAACCAGATCCGAGAGCCTGTCTGCGGATCCTTCCAAAAAGTTAGATTGCATGTTAATGGGGCAGTCAGGGTCTTTGGCTGACACCTATCTTATGTGTATGTCCTCTATGAAAAAAATGTTGTCAGATGGCAACTCCCCTTTGAAAGCCCCTCCGTTCCAGCACTGAGGCTCCTGTCTTCACTACTCTTGCTCCCAGAAGTGATGGTGTCTGGTTCATGGTCATGTTGACTGCTGCAGCCATTCTTTGGCCCCAGCAGTGACGTGTCCATGAGTGGCATGTGATTGCTGAGCCTCTGCAGTCATGTGCTACTCAGGGACTTGTCATCGGTGAAGGCAATAAATGGCAGCAGTGGACATTTCTCGTTTTTTTCAGCTGTGGTGACAGGAGCTTTACTACTATAGCAGAGAGGCTTTTAAAAGGACAGTTGTTGTTGTGTTTTTTTTTTGTTTTTGTTTTTCTCACTAAATTTTTGGGGGGGGGGGGGGGGGGGTCAGACAACAACTTTCAAAGCTGTGTGTGATGGTTCCCCAACAATGCTACGCTCCTATACGCCATACTTACCACCATTTATACTCCCAGATAGCGAATATTTTAACTCTACACCTTTTCTGTCCTGAAAAAGACAAAAATGAGCAAAAATCATGCAGATGCTACAGCCTGTTTGTGAGAGTCCGGCACAAATCAGAACTGTTGACAAGTATGATGCACATATAAACCCACAGAAAAATGCCGTCTCCTGCCCTCCACCTCCTTTTGGACATTTCCTTTTTAAATCTTCTAAGTAAGATCTGACTATTGGAGGTTGGCTGGCATAATTACATAAGAATATTTAAGTAGATTTACTTGTACTTCTGTCATATCAGATGCTGAGGGTCCGGGCAGTGAGAACACACAGGGGTTACAGACCACCATAATCCTTCAGCACCTATCAACCTCCCTTCAGATATATTTGGATGAGGAGCTTTGCTTTAACCTCTTACTGCTCAGACTCCTCTTAAATTACATGTTGTACTGGTTGCAATAGCTGTAATCTTGTATAATTTATTTTTTGATATTTTTTATGTATATATAAGTGTGTAATTTAAGGGGGTATTCTGGTCGACTAGATAGGGGATGACTGTTTGGATCAGTGGTGGGGTCCAGAGTCCCCCATTTGAATGCATCACTGTTCCATTCGAAGTCTGTAGGACTGGTGGAAATAGCCAAGCATGGTACTCTGCTATCTCCAGCAGTCCCACAGAGATGAGTGGAGGGGCAGAGCCCATGCTTGACCTGCTGCTCCATTCATATGGGTGCACATGACCCCTGTTCTTATCAATAGGGGTCCCACCAACCTCAGTTATTTCTGATCATGTGGATAGGGGATACCCTTTAAAGCAATCCTAGAATAATATTAGAACATGTATATATTTCTGGATGTAAGCCGTATACCATGATATTCTTATATGTGGTTCTTGTGCCCTTACCTTGATAGTGAGATCCTTGGGGAAATTGTCACACTTGGTTCGTCTAGTTAATAGCCCTGAATTGGTGACGTGCTCTTTTCAAGCCTGCGTAGACCTTGTAAACACTGGATTCCTGTTCAGACTGCTTGCCAGAAGCTAGTTCTCTTTGGTGACGCCTGTTGATGTGTGTTGCAATTCTTCAGGAATCTTAAGATGACCTCTGACATACATTTTCATACTTGTTGATTTAGGGCACCTTTACCTTTTCCCTAACTCATTGCCGAGTGAGAGGTAAAGAGCCCTGTTTATTGTACCCAACCCACCTGGAGAATGTCTGCAACGATAGTATTCAAGGTCACTGTCCTCCTGTTCAGGACAATGTCCATACACTAGAAGGTGTTCATGCTTCAGAGCAGGCATGATACTGGGTTAGACCTGTTCAGGACCATATCTGAAAAGCACAAAAAAATGTACATTTTAGTGATGAAGCTTTATGTCCCATAAATGGAACGCTGAACATTGACCATAGCTGAACATTGTTAGACCAGCATAGATGTGTCAGGCACTACAGGTTTGATTTTAACAGGTACTTGCAGCCTAAAACCTCATTCACACGTCAGTGTTTCGGTCAGTGATTTTAAGGCTACTTTCACACTTGCGTTCGGAGCGGATCCGTCTGGTGTTTGTACAGACGGATCCGCTCCTATAATGCAAACTATGGTATCCGTTCAGACGGAACCGTTTGCATTATATTTCACTTAAAAAGTCTAAGTACAATTTGTATTCAGACGGATCCGTCCAGACTTTACATTGAAAGTCAATGGGGGGCGGATCCGTTTGAAAAATGCACCATATTGTGTCACCTTCAAACGGATCCGCCCCCATTGACTTCCATTGTAACTCTGGACGGATCCGTTTGCCTCCGCATGGCCAGGCGGACACCCGAACGCTGCAAGCAGCGTTCGGGTGTCCGCCTGCTGAGCGGAGCGGAGGACAGACTGTGCCAGACTGATGCATTCTGAGTGGATCCGCATCCACTCAGAATGCATTAGGGCTGGACGGATCCGTTCGGGGGCCGCTTGTGAGAGCCTTCAAACGGAACTCACAAGCGGACACCCGAACGCTAGTGTGAAAGTAGCCTAAGCCAAAACCAGGTGCAGCTATGAACACAGAACAGGTGCAGATCTTTCCCTTATACCTCATGTCTGTGGAGGCTCCAGTCCTGGTTGCTCTGAATGAAGCGGTAATACACTAGTCTGTCCACCACTCCATTAACTTCTGTGAGCCCGACAGAGAGCTGTCTACATCATTCCAGTAGAAATAAATGGAAGGTGGACAGACTAGCACTCTATTCAGAGAGGGGCCTCAAGAACCCCATTCTCAGGATCCATGGTATTCCAGCAGTTGGATTCCAAACAATCTGATCTTTATCACCTATACTAAGCTAGGTTATAAATATAACCCCTATTAACTCCTATTTACTTAAAGGTGAACTGCACAGGGCAAGGGCTTTTTCATTATATCCAGTGATATACCGGCCTTTGCTAGGCAGAGGCTTCTGCCTAGCAGTGTTCCTTGTGATGTCACCAGCACTAATGGGCAGGCTTTAGCGCTGCCCTGCCTTGCAGAGTAAAAGTGTAAAAAAACAACAACCTTGCCAAGTGCAAAAATGCTCCAATGCTCTTCTCGGAGGGGCTGCTTGGGTGAAAAAGTGCCTTTTTAAAGTGCTGCGGAATATGTTGGCACTATATAAAGATTATTATTATTACTAATGGAATCTTTCAGCTAATTTTACTATATTTAACTAATGGCAATGCAATGTAATGTAGTGCTGCATAATTAAAACCATACCTCTGCATTATTCCTTATTTCTGAACTCCAGAAAATGAGCGTTGGTATGCTAATGAGACCCTAAGTACTTTGCGGACTTCAGCAACTGTTGAAAGAGCCCAAGACCGCCTCTTCATTTGTTCCCAGTACCTTCCCTTTGCGCCTTCCAGTCCTCCTCCCCTCTTTTGCGTGGTCATTCAATTCTGCCCGCGACGCATGCGCTCTGCCTACTGGGAGTTCGAGGATCAGCATGTCTCATTAAAATTTAGCGCAGACCAGGAATCTGCCTGCGCTTGTGCACTGCTGGATATCGGACTCACAACAGGTAGTGCACATGCGTTGCAGGCAGAGTTCAATGAGAATAGTGACGATGCAAAAGAGGGGCGGACTACAAGGTGCACAGTGGAGGTACTGGATAGAACTGAAGAGGCGGTCTTGGACTCTTGGAGGCACTTTGGGTCTTATTCTTTCACACCTGCGTTCTTTTCTTCCGGCATAGAGTTCCGTCGTCGGGGCTCTATGCCGGAAGAATCCTGATCAGTTTTATCCTAATGCATTCTGAATGGAGAGAAATCCGTTCAGGATGTCTTCAGTTACGGAACGGAACGTTTTTTGGCCGGAGAAAATACCGCAGCATGCTACGCTTTTTGCTCCGGCCAAAAATCCTGAACACTTGCCGCAAGGCCGGATCCGGAATTAATGCCCATTGAAAGGCATTGATCCGGATCTGGCCTTAAGATAAACGTTGTTTCGGCGCATTGCCGGATCCGACGTTTAGCTTTTTCTGAATGGTTACCATGGCTGTCAGGACTTTAGCATCCCGGCAGCCATGGTAAAGTGTAGTGGGGAGCGGGGAAGCAGCATATTTACCGTCCGTGCGGCTCCCGGAGGCGCTCCAGAGTGACGTCAGGGCGCCCCACGCGCATGGATGAGGTGATCGCATGGCACGTCATCCATGCACATGGGGCGCTCTGACGTCATTCTGGAGCCGCACGGACTGTAAGTATACCGCTCCCCACTACTACTATGGAAACCAGGACTTTAATAGCGTCCTGGCTGCCATAGTAACACTGAAAGCATTTTGAAGACTGATACGTCTTCAAATGCTTTCAGTTCACTTGCGTTTTTCCAGATCCAGCGTGTAATTCCGGCAAGTGGAGTACACGACGGATCCGGACAACGCAAGTGTGAAAGAGGCCTAACATACCAAAAAAAGTTAATTTTCAGGAGTTCAGAAATAAGCATAATGCTAAGATTCAGATGGTTTAATTATATTTGGCAGCATTGCATTGCCATGGTTTACATACTGTATAGTAAAATTAGGTGACCTATTCCTTTTAAGCTGCCATAAAGCGCACACCGTGCCGCACTGTCTGTACGGCCCATACTGGTATAAAGTGTGCATCTCCAATATGGAAAGTTTTTTTTAAATAGCAGCAAGATTAAAAAATATAGATTATTTTTCTTCTATGGATTTTCATCTTTTGAATCACACTTAAAGGAGTTTTCCAAGATTTTTATACTGAAGGCCTATCCTCAGGCTAGGTAATCAGTATCTGATCAGTGGGGGTCCTCGCCAATCAGCTGATTGAGAAGGTAGTGGCGCTCCTGTGAGCACCGCTGTCTTCTCACAGCTTTCCCGAGGCCAATGATGTCATGTTTATCTGTCACATGACCTAGGAGCAGCTCAGCCCCATTGAAGTGAATAGGGCTGAGCTGCAATACCAAGTACAGCCGCCATATAATGTACGGCGCTGTGCTTGGTGAGCAGGGAGAAGGCCGCAGCGCTCTCATAGAGCTGATCGTCGGGGGTCCCGGATGTCAGACCCCCACCGATCAGATACTGATGACCTATCCGGAGTACATATGTCTTGGGCGTCTTTCATATCCTACTGCATTATTGATGAAGCTGGTCAAGTAATAAATACTTTTCTTGGATTCTTTGTGCACTCCATCCATTTTCATGTTTTAGGAGGTTTATTTTAGGCGTCCCTCTAAAAAAAAAAAAAAATATATATATAAGTTTGGTCCTTCCTTTTACGTTTGTGTGAATTTTTTTATTTTTTTGCTGTAACAGTCAGAAATTGGACAGTCTCTGACAACATCCATACTACCAGTTTGTACACGTTTACTGACCTTATTTTACATTTTAGGGCCAGACTTAAAAGGTTCAGCAATTGGCCAAATCGTGTGAAAATGTATTTCTGACCTAGAAAGGACCTGCTCTTCTTCAGCATCACATTGAACATACATTATGTTATCCTCTCCTGCAATAAGACGTAACCTTCAAAATGTATCCGTGAAGGCAACATCTGAGCCATGCAATGTAGCTCAAGGAGTTATTCCAAGGTCATCCGTTTTAAATCCATGCTGTGTAATGGAAAGCATATGTCTAGTCCAAATTGACAATCGACAGTGCAGTTCACATGCATCCCGCTGTATTTTGCATGGATGTTGCAGGTGTCGCGCTTGTGTTACATAGTGATGGGTGGTCAGAAGGTTCCCATGTTGGGTTTGGATGCCTGGCATATGTGCCTTTTGAATGTGATGAAATGTACATGGTCTGTGTTTGCCTATCTTTTGAACTGATGTGCTTCTCATGTATTCAGGAAGTCGTCTAATGGCACTTGGAGGAGGGGAGCTCATTAGCTTCCTTCCTGAGCAGTGTAATTTTTATTTCCTGCCGTAACCGTGTCCTCAGCCAGAATCTACGACAAAAAGAAATTGCTAGCCTGTGCAAAAACTTTTTCGTTGCTATTCAACCTTGAATGAGACAAGAGCATTTTTATGTGTTGGAAATGTTGCAGAAATTGGCAGGGATGCAGCCTTCAGATTTACTAAGTAATGGCTGGAGAAGGCTTTGTCTGAACTGGGCTATCGAGTATCTCCTCTAGTATTCTCCATGTCCTATGGGTTCCTTCTCCATCATGAAACTGAATGTTTAGGTCATGGTGCAGTTCTAATTTTCAGGAGTGTTTTTGTCTATATCTGTATGTGAATGACTAATATAAATGCCCACCTTTTTATTGGCACATGTATCTTATTATATATTTTTTTTAATGGTTGGGTACAATTTTCTATAAAACTTTTACTTTAGAAAAAAACTAACCTCAATAGGTAATCCTCCACGTTCTTGGCACTCCACAAAAAAGTCCTTGCCATTTAGAGCATTATATTCCGTTCAGGCTCAGTGCGTCCATGTGAGTATGCACTAATTGATTGATGCTGGATGTTTTGGTCCTGTTTAGTCCTTTCTCAGCTGTACATCTTTGGTCTTGGGAACCAAAGGGAATCCTGGGCATTGGTTGTATGGCGTCTGTAGTTGTACAGAATGTAGTGTGAAAGGAGCGTGTGATGTAGGTGCATGCACGTGTGTCGCTGCGTCATCATACAACATTGTAATGTGCAGGCTCCCCAAATATCTGATGGCCTAATGTTCAAAAATGTTGTGTCCGCTTTAAATTTTTAGTTATTTTTTTTTTCACGTAGATAATAACATAGCTTACTGCATGATTGCATCTTTGGAAACGACTGTTCCCAATAATCTGGCCATCTAAATGTGCTGCCGATCACCCAATGAACGAGCAAAACGTGCGATCAGGTGATCCTGTCGCTTGTGCAGACATCACCGATCATCGTTTCTAAACGATGATTTGCAGAAACAGTGATTCTGTATGGGGACAAGGGATCGCGTCCTCATACTGTGAAGGAGACTGTGCAGCAGACTCCTTCACTGAACGACCAGCTGACTGTCGGGGAGGAACGCTTCAATCCCGACAATCGGCCGCTCCCTCAGCCCGTCTTAAGATACTATGGTGCCGATATGATTTCCTCAAATCAGATATCACATATGTCATGGTGGTGAGAGTCTGGTCCCCATTATTTCCTTCCATCCATTAGACCTTAATGCAGGCATCCTCAAACTGCGGCCCTCCAGCTGTTG
This sequence comes from Bufo gargarizans, assembly GCF_014858855.1. Lineage (NCBI taxonomy): Eukaryota > Metazoa > Chordata > Amphibia > Anura > Bufonidae > Bufo > Bufo gargarizans. The sequence continues at coordinate 654,710,459 of NC_058080.1, forward strand.
CAAAACTACAACTCCCAGCATGCCCAAACAGCCTACAGGTATCGGCCTACAGCAGGGCATTGTGGGAGTTGTAGTTTTACAACAGCTGGAGGGCCGCAGTTTGAGGATGCCTGCCTTAATGGAAATTTACTCCACACGTGTGGGCGCTTCTCTGCCAGCCTTCCCATTTGAGATCTATAGGTATGCCATAAGCCTTTTGTTGGATTTTGCGGGTGTAAAATCTAAAGCATATTACAGTAGCAACAAAGTGGATGGTATTTTTGCCAAAACTCATCCACTCAATGTGGAAAGAATCCCTAGCATGGTGATTTTAAATTTTTATTTCATAAAAAAAAAATGGAATACAGATTATATAATTCATAGCAACAAAATTCTAAAGGTCCCACATGAACGAATTACTAAATGTCAAAGCGAAAGTTATACCTTACCATTAACCCATACCAATCCAAGGGAGAGGAAAAGAGAAAAGAAAAAAAAAAAGCTAAAAGCATTCCAATTTATGTTGTAGATTTTCACCACTTTACAATGCACAAGATGAAATCCCCCACAACATCCACAGCCAGTCTGCTTTTTTTTAATCACATGTGGATGTAACACAATATACACAAGTCTGCCCATGATCTGCATTACACTAAAATATATATATGTATATATATATATATATATATATATATATATATATATATATATTATTTTTATTATTTTTTTTTTATTTTTTCCCCGTAATAGAAATTGCTTATTTTTAGTATGAAATTGAGCGGATATAACCTGATTTTTAATTTATTTATTTATTTATTTATTTATTTTTATATTTAAAGCCAAAATATGGTGTATAATTTTTATAAGGCAACTTCTGCAGTAACCTTCTTCACTTAATGAGGATGGCTGTGTTTTTGTGTAGTTGGGTTTCACATAAGCAATGTTTAATGCCTGCTCATCAAATGTACGGTAAAGAAATACTGGGCAGCTAACCGTTCTAAAATTGCACTCTCTTAATTTGCGAGCGGAGTTGCCATGCCAACATAATGGTATGCATAACATTTTAAGGAAGCCCTTACCATAATTTGCTGTTAAAGGCACAGTAAAGCTAAAATGAAAGTATAAACAAAATAAAAAGTATCCATTTTACCCTATAATATTATTATAATAGCTAGTTGTTATGGTTTTCAGTATATCAGATACGTTTGCTCTAGGTTTTTTAGTTTGCTCTGTAAAGTTATCATTACCAGCAAGCATTTATTGGCCAGCTTGAATGATTTCCCGTGTTGTTGACGGGGTGAATTTACACAAGCTGATGGGTTTTGAGGGTGATAACTCTTCCGGGGGGCCTGGCACCTTACAGCTTGTCTTGAACAGCACTTCTAACTATGCTTTACAGTTCGGCAGCGCATGGAGAATCACAGCTCTCTGACGCCTTTACTGCTCCTCCGTCTGACAGTTCAGCATCTGCACATTATTCTGCTTCCAAATTGATCTTTTGGAAAGGTAAAGCAGTCACCTTGTATTGAGCCGTACATGGAGAAATCGCTGGCTTGGCCAGTGAGAATAAATTCACAGTAGACCCTTGAAAGCTGCTGTAAATGACACCGAGCCCCATTCGTTTTGGCTGCCGCTTTATTTTCTTTCTTTTTATTCTTTTTATTTTTTTAAGCAGTAGATATCTTTCCTTTAGACCTCAGCTTCTGGTCCAGGAGAAGATATGTCTTCGATATATTTATGGCCCATGAGCTCTATTTCTCAAGTATTTCTATATATGTTGTAATGTATTAAAATGATGTATATTACCGTAGATACAATTAGGGGTCGTCTCACATTTATAATGTAGAGAAAGTTAATACAAGGCACTTACTAATGTATTGTAATTGTCCATATTGCCTAAATTACTGGCTTGATTAATTTTTCTATCAAATTATGCACTTCTCGTTTCCATGGTTAGGACCACCCTGCAATCCAGCAGTGGTGGTCATGCTTGCACACTATAGGAAAAAAAACTTCACAACTCTGGTGGCCAGGACTGTGGGAGCGTACGTAGACACGCACCTCGTATCTGCGCTGCAGCGGTGGTTATAACCCCTGGAAGCATGCAGTGTAAAATGGTCTGGAAAAATAAATCCAGACAGCAAAGGAGGCAATATGGACAACCACAATACATTAGTAAGTGCCTTGTATTATCTCTACATGATAAATGCCATTTACTGAAGTGAGACGACCCCTTTAATAAACCGGAGATGCTATCCTGACTTCACAAAAAAGTTACAAAGCACTAGGTTACCATTCACTCTCCCCATGTTGTAGCCAGACCTATCTCGTCTTCATTTTGTAGCATAAATGAGAGCATAATCCATCCGCATGCCAGCCCACCTGTATGGCAGTTTTTTTTTTTTTGTTTTTTTTTTACAGTTTGGTACATTTTTCTTATGCATCCACAAAGTCCAAAAAGAAATACTCTAAAGGTCCATTCACACATCCTCAAAATGGGTCCACATGCGCTCCGCAATTTTGCTGAACAGGTGCAGACCCATTCATTTTCAATGGGGGACGGAATGTGCTGTCCGCATCCGCAGATCTGCACTTCTGTTCCGCAAAAAAATAGAACATGTCCTATTCTTATCCGTAATTGCGGACAAGAAAAGGCATGGGATTTGGGATTATAGATTATATTAAACCCATTCTTACATTAAACCAATAATGCTACAAATAAGACACATGGACACAATTATAAATGGATAAAATTAGGCCACGGCCAACTTTATTAAAGAACAGCTCAAACAATAAATAACCATATAATTGTAAGATTAATAACGACCACTGAATTAGACCAGCTCGTCCGCTCGCCACTTATTGACAAGCGACTTTACCCCTCCTTATAATAAAGTGGCTGTGACAGGACAAAATAATGGGGAGGGCGGGAGGGGCAGCTGAACAAAGATGCGGCTTGCCAGACAGCCTAATGCTGGCGGTCAACGCATTATATACACCTTTCCACACACCACCCCAAACTAATCCACCAATGCCCTAACTGTTGCTGGGCACCCTAAACTTCCCAGCCTCAACCCAGAAACCATACTAAAATTAACCTTCCTTACCCTGATTTTGGCGGGAAAACTCCTGCCACAAATGCCCTAAGCAACCTATGGGATAATCATAATCCCATGCAGATCCCTCCAAATGGGATTCTCGCAATCTCTACATTTTCTATGAAACTGCTGGCGATATGCGGTCCGCAAAATGCGGAAAGCACATTGCCGGTGTCTGTGTTTTGCTGATCCGCAAAACACATACAGACGTGTGAATGGACCCTAAGGGCTCTTTTACACAAGCGGATGCCGTGCGGGTAATCCACTGCGTGAAAGAGTGCCAGGCCCCACTCTGGACAGAAGAGACACGGAGCAGTAACATGATTGATAATGCTCTTTGCCTCTCGGTGACATTTTTACGACAAAATCACGGTGACAACTTTATCTCGCTGTGATTTTGTAGTAAAAAGGTCACAGAGAGGCACGGAGCATTATCAATCATGTTACTGCTCCGGGTCTCTGCTGTCCGGAGCGGGGCTTGGCTCTCTTTCACGCAGCGGATTACCCGCACGGCATCCGTTCGTGTGAAATCGCCCTAAATGTAGTCAAATGCCTTAATTCCGAGAGTTTTCCTAACTCCAGTTCTATTTATTCATTAAAGTCTCGTGGGCCAGTCCAAGCCTGTATGCATAAGAGACTATAATGAATAAATAGAACTGGAGTTTTCTTTTTTCCTCTTTCATTTATTTAGTTGCTGTAAGTCTAGCGGCCAGCTTCACCGAGTAGCAGTGATCCCATAGAATTAAATGGGATCACAGTGTCCAACACTGCTAGATTTCTTGAGACAGGTGCAGTGATCCCATTCCTTTCTATGGGATCACCGCTACTCAGCGAACCTGGCCGCGACCAGCGTCGTCGTGTAACCGTACCTTTTTATGGGAGGTAATCATCCAATCGGTCCACAAGCCAGGCCCTCCAAGCTTCAATCTGGAGTCAGCGAATGGACTTCTGATTACAGAATACTGCAAAATTGCCGGTGCCTTCAGCAAGTAATTCTGTGAAAAATCTGGTCTGCTACGAGAGATGAGCGAAATAATTCTAAATGAATGGAATTCAACCTTAATTTCCCCAAACAATTTTAGGTGAAATCCAAATATTTCGCAATTTGGGCAAATTTCTCAACATGCCGTCAGACATTTTTCAGATCTGGAAAGAAGATGGATCACATGGCCCCAGGCAGTGTGCGTACTCATTTGCCGCCAAAAAGCAAAAATGTTTTTGCCCGTTGAATTTTTTTTTAACATGAACAAAAAAATCAGCCATTCATTTTCAGATTACTAACCTCTTGGTGTTAGAGAGCTTGACATGAGCGAGAATGTCATCCACAACTTTTCAGGGCAGTTGGTCAGGTGTTTTGACTCTGGTCCGAATAAATTCAACCCGAGTGCTCCAATTCAGCCAATTCTAATCCAAATTAATTTTCAAGAAATTTTACTACTCTCTATCTACTACTTAAGTGAAGGGTTCTGGGCATTTATGGCATGACATTGTCAAAAACCATTGGCACTCTACTAAATTGATGACCTATCCTATAGACTCTCAGCACACCTACCTTACAGTAGGTTACTCATTATGTTGAGCCCTTAGAATGAGCGACCTATTACATTATGTTGAGCACTGTTGATTGTAATAGGAATTTGTCGAAATATGAGAGTATTGATGTTTTTTATTACTTAATTTTTCTTAAAATTTAAAGGGGTTGGCCACATTCTGACGAGTGTCGATCAATGTGTATGTAAGATTACTTATATGGCACTTACTAATAGTTTTTGTTGATATTCTGTGCCGTTTGCCATGTCTCATCAGCCATGTCCCCTTGATCAGCCACATCCTCCTTGATCAACAGTATTCGGAAAGTGGCCAACCCCTTTAATGATGGTTAATAGATTTGCAAAAAATGTACTTTTACTTCCCATTCACTTAAACAGGAATGAGCTGCAATACCAAGCACAGCCAGTACTTAAAGGGATTGGCCACCTTCTGGCTACTGTTGACCAATATGTATATAAGATTACTCTACCGCACTCTACTAATATAGTCTTTGTTGACATTCTGTATCATTTTCTATATTTCATAAGCCATGCCCCTTGTTAGGCAGATCTTTTTTGCTGTCCATAAGATGGCCGCTGATGTAGGGGGATGTGACCAGGTAAATCACCTCCATGTGATGTTTCCTTTATTCCAGCACACTGTACCTGCACTAAAATCCCAACATGTGCAGGTGCAGTGTATTTAAATGGAGGAGACATCACATGGAGGTGTTCTGACTGGTCACATGACCCTCCATCAGCGGCCATCTTATGGACAAGACTGCTGTGTGGACAGCACAAAAGGCTTGGCAAACAAGGGGACGTACCTTATGAAATATAAAAGATGGTGCATAATTTTAACAAAGACTATATTAGTAAGTGCCATACCATATAATCATCTTACCAACACACTGGTCAACACTACGCAGAAAATGGCCAACCCCTTTAAAGTATGGCGCTGTGCTCTGTAAACAATGAAGGGGAGGTGGTTGTTGCTGGAAAGATGTTGCTTCTCCAATAAACGGATCATGTAGATGCTAAAAGTTGGACCTCCAACAATCTGATATTGATGGTCTATCCTATAGGCCATTCGTTTTTTGAATTGTGTACAATTTTAGAATTGCGTTTCATTTTGTTGCATACCAAATGGCTGTTGTGTGCACTTTCCTGCCAGATAAAAATGAAGCTGGGCTTTCTCTTCTTCTGGATGTCGCCACATTAGAGCGTCTTCTCAAACCAAGGGATTAAAAGATCTGTATTCTCCGCAGGTTCTAATGTTAACGTGGTGATTAGGAGATGATGAGATTGTAAAATGAGGCAGCAAATGTCTCGTACAGTTTAATTCTACTTCTGTGTTATTTAGTTTTATTTTCAGAAGCCTGGCAATCAATACTCCCCCTAGCTTGGTCAATATACGCCCCATGCTTTAATCTATTCTGGATCTTGCATATGTTCTATCCAGTTACTACTTTCTTTTATTCTTCTTCTTTCGTCTTCTTGTTTTAGCAAAGCACAGTTGCAAATCCCATCTTGTTTCCTGGGTCCGTGAGATTGTTACAGCCTTGTTTCTCATTCAGGTCCTTGTACTAAATCATTACTGCCGTGTGAAGCCAACTGTATCACATTTTCATTTAGTTATTTATCAAGCTATCCAGGAGCAGAGATGCAAATACGTTTCCTCCATTCGTGCAATCTGCTTGATCTTAATGTTTTAAGTCAGGCTGAATGCTGTTTAACACGTAGATCCTTGCTCTTGTCTTTCAGTTTTATGTAAACACAAGCCCCTTTTTCTCCTGCTTTTTTACAGTTTTTGTTGTTTCGACTTCAGATGTGATTAGCCCGACTTCTGTACTCAGGGCTAGGGTTAGTGTAGTCACAAAGAGGGAGGCATCTGTAGACATCTGATGGATGCCACTATTCTATTATACTATAGACCCATTGCTTGTTTTTTTTTTACCCATACACAGGTATTTTTTTTGCTTTATAAGACGCACCCGATGATGAGACGCACCCCAGATTTTAGAGGAGGAAAGTAAGATCAGACCCCCATAAATATCAGGACATCAGAACAGACCCCCATAAATATCAGGATATCACATCAGACCCCCATATCAGCCCTCCATATCATCCCTCCATGTCAGACCCCCATCAGACCTCAGATCAGACCTTTTCTTTCAGACCCCATCCGCCCTTTTCTTTCAAACCCCATCAGACCTTTTTCTTTAAAACCCCCATCAGACCTCAGATCAGCCCTTTTCTTTTAGACTCCCATCAGACCTCAGATCAGCTCTTTTCTTTTAGACCCCATCAGACTAAAATAAAAAACTTCTCTTACCTCTCCTGCGCTGCGGCTCCACTCCTGGTTCGGCATCGCGCTCCTCTGTCTTCTCTGGCAGCGTCAGATCATAGTGTGCACACTACGTCCTGATGCTGTACTGGATTAGGACAGTGAGGAGCGGGCCCTAGCAAGAAGATCAGGGAGGGTGAGTATCGGAAGCACTTCCAGGATAATCAAATCGCTCACTAGTATTCTCTTTATAAGACGCACGGCCAGTTCCCCCCTACTTGGGGGGAGGGGGGGGGAGCGTCTTATAAAGCAAAAAATACGGTATATGCCAAACTAACTTTGCAAAAAACATTTTTTTTCTATGCATATTAAATAGTCTATCTTGGCAAAATTGGAAGGTTCAGCTGTTGTGATGAGTCTTTGTATGGCTACCTTTTAGGCTGTGGATGCATGTACACAGGATTTTTTGTCAGTGTGTACCAGTGACAGATGTTGTATACCAACACAAACAGCCCCAACAGAGATCAAAAGAGGACACTGTTTTTGACTTTTTGGGTGGCTGTGGATATGTTCATAACATTTAAAGGGGTTGTCTCACTTCAGCAAATGGCATTTATCATGTAGAGAAAGTTAATACAAGGCACTCACTAATGTATTTCCTCCTTTGCTGGCTTCACATTATACACTGCTAGTCTCCATGGTTACGACCACCCTGTAATCCAGCAGCGGTAGTCGTGCTTGCACACTATAGAAAAAAAGTACCAGCCTATGTGAGCTCCCACGGTCCCAGCCACCAGAGACCGACACTTTTTCCTATAGTGTGCAAGCACAACCACCGCTGACTGATTGCAGGGTGGTCGTAACCATGCAAATGAACAGCGTATAATGTGATGGAAAAATGAATCCAGGCAGCAAAATAGAAAGTATGGATAACGATATTAGCTAATGCGCACAATTGTAAAACACTGATCCGCAAAAAAAAAAACTGATGACATACGTGTGATGTCCATGTTACAACGGATCCTCAAAAAAACGGATGTAACAATGGACAAGAAAAGGACTTTTTATTTTTATGCGGGACAGACTTGCGGACATACGGATATGAAATGTACACAGAGTCATTTCCGTTTTTGTTTTTTTGCCGCCCTATTTAAATTAATATGGCCCACAAAAAAAAATTGAATGGACTCGGTCCTGCGTTTGGCTGCTCCTGATCTATGATGATTTGGGCTAGGGCTACATGGCACATCTTGACAAGCAAGTCACTAGAAATCCAGACCTGATGGATTTCCGGAGACTTGATTGTCTCGATGGCGTTGGCTTGCAACACTACCACATTCACTTTCATGATATTGTGATGTAGCCTCTACGTGGCCAAAGTCTGTGTGGTCCTAGTCTATAAGGGGTTTGTTCTGGATAAAAAAAAACATGACACAACTATCTATGGGTTGTGTGTGGTATTGCATCTCAGCCACATTCACCTCAGTGGAGCTGAGCTGCACCAACGGGCACAAGTCATGGACAGAGGTGGTGTTATTTCTGGAAGAAAGCCACCGTGTTTTTCTAATCCTGTACAATCCCTTTAAAGATTTGTGATTGAGCTGTTCCAGTTTCCATCAATGACTAGTAATACGGTGGCTGGTTCTCAAAACTGGAAACATCAGCTCAGCGTTGGCAAATACAGTATATATATCATCACAGGCCATGACTGAGATGATCTTCAATCAATAATCCACTTCTGTTAATAGAAACTTAATGAAATATCATTGTTTCATTAATTGTTATTTAATATAGTTAATAAGAAATTAGAATGAAGTACAGTCTAAGGACGTATACAATTTAGAGAATCGGAGAATCCATGGTCTTTTGCAGACTGCTTATCTGTAAATCTATTCAGGATTTGGTTAATGTGTCTGTCCCCTGAAATGACATTCTATGAGTAGTGTGGGCATCTATCTAGCTCCATGTTACCAGATCATCCCTTACTGAAAGAACGACATTTGTTTTATGGCCATATGCCTCTGGATTTCATATGTACGTGACGTGGATGGCAAATGTGTCCATTGTATATTCCAGAAATCAACCAGTCACCACTAGCAGGAATTACTACGAGCCACGCTGTTGGGATAAAAGAAACCATAAAACCGAAAACTGAAGTTTCATTCTGTTAAGTGTTGTATCTTTAAAAAAAGCACTCCCACAAAAAAAATGTATTCTGTGACCTGTTAAAAAGGTACATGTGAATTGTAGTGAAGGTTATTTTCTTACCAGTAATTGTATTTTAAATTATAACCTCCCTGCTGATCCTCAGCTGTGTCATGTGCCCAACACTCTGACTCTCAGATAACACAGCATCTTGTGTGTGGACATGGAGCCATTTTCTCTATGCATTTCCATGAGAGCCCCAATGTCGGTCTCATAGGAATAAAGAAAGAAACAACTGACTTCCTGTCCTGTGTCAGTTGGAGATCTGAGTGCTTGTCACATGACACAGCTGAGGCTCAGAAGGGAGGTTATAACTTGCAAATACAGTCACTGGTAAGAAGATTACTTTAAAGGGAACCTGTGGGTATAGAGCTGAGGACATGGGTTGCTAGATGGCCACTAGCACATCCGCAATACCCAGTCCCCATAGCTCTCTGTGCTTTTATTGTGTAAAAAAAAAAACGATTTGATGGATATGCAAATTAACCAGAGATGAGTCCTGTATGTGAGATGAGTCAGGGACAGGACTCATCAGGTCAATTTGCATATGTATCAAATATTTTTTTTATACAATAAAAGCACACAGAGCTATGGGGACTGGGTATTGCGGATGTGCTAGCGGCCATCTAGCAACCCATGTCCTCAGCTCTATACCCAAAATCCTGGTGACAGGTTCCCTTTAACTACAATTTAAATCCTGTACCTTTCTAACAGGTCAGAGAATAATACTTTTTGTGGGGGTGCTTCTTTAAAGTTTTTTTTTTTTTTTTTTAACCAATGACCTATCCTCAGGATAGGTCATCAGTATCTGATCAGCGAAGATCCCACACTCAGGACCCCCATCCATCAACTGTTTGAGAAGGGAGTGGCGTTGACATTGAAGTGAATGGAGCTGAGCTGTGATACCGAGCACCGCCGCTATACAATGTAGGGCGCTGTGCTTGGTAAGCTGAGAGGAGGCCGCGACACTACTGCAAGCATCAGTGACTTCTCAAACAGCTGATGGGTGGGAGAAACTGACTAGAGCTCAAGATGCAACCTCAACGCCCTCATTGCACCAAGGGGCTAATTTGTAATAATATAAAATCATTTGCATCTCTGGATTCTGACTAACAATCAACATGGAGCATAGGGTTGGATTTGGCTGCCAAGCGCACATCTCCTAGGACAGTCTTCCTTGTGTGGCTGTTCATACAGGGATAACTGTCAGTCAATGAATGGGACCGCCCACTGGACTCCTAAGCCAAGAAAGAGCAAGGATTTCAATAAAAGTTTTACTGAACCTTTTCCTACAAAACTATATATCAATCTGCTCAGCTCCTCCTGATCTATAAGATGCTGCCTGCAGCAATTGCTGTATTATATATTGCCAATGTACCAAAACACATATATATATTTTAACTCTTGGTTGACTTTAAAGCCCTGTCCCTCCAGCTATTATTATAGCACATTAATACAATATGTGTGTAGTATGTATATAACTGTTACTTTTTTCTTTCATAAATCCATGATGCTTTATTTGCTTCCTTGAGAATAATAAAGCTAAATTCACATGTACCTTATTGTGGCCACCATGGATTATGGATGGCTAGGACTGTAAATTTTGCCCTTGTTTTATATTTAATATTTCGCAAAATATTTATCGGTTTTAGATAAAAAGCGTCAAGTCACACCATATAATGCAGCCTGCTTGTGCTCAGTGCTGTGACAAGGACAAGCCAATAATGGGGAGTAATATTCAAGAGCCTCGCTTTGTTCTAACCTAGCCCTTTGTTGCAGATGTAATTTTCCAGCTAACCCCAAGTAGATAAACTGTGTCTTGCGGTTTCCGAGAAAACTAGGAATATGTCAGTTAGTCTCCAGCAGAGTTTATTCCCTGTCCCTTTGACAACAAAAGTATTTTATATATTATATATTATTTTTTTTTACCGCTTTCATAATCTGCATTAAAACAGAGTTCGAGAGTGACCCCTACTGGAGAATATAAGAATCGGTCGTACCTTGCCATGAAATGGACTGAATGCAGCCGAGGCACAGCTAGTCTACATTTCTATGTGTTGGTTATAGATCAATTGTATATTATTGGTAAATGTAAGAAATGTGCTTTTTTCATAGGCAGATGTTGCTTACTTGTGGACTGTGAACGCCATTAGAGAGTTTTTAGTTTATCTTTTTATTTATTTTCATTTTCCTTTTCTTTTCTCCCCCCCCCCCATACGTGTACTTCACTTTTTCCAATAGACCACAACCTGATCTCCGTATCCCACACACTAGGGCAGGGATCAGAAACATTCGGCACTCCAGCTGTGAAACTACAACTCCCAGAATGCTTTACTCACTTCTTTGGGAGTTAGAAGAGCACCTGAGCATGTTTGCATGCTGGGAGTTGTAGTTTCACAGCAGCTAGAGTGCCGAAGGTTGCTGATCCCTGCACTAGGGTATATCTGATGATATACTTTGTAGTGAAAGTGATGTACTGTATAACAGTGAGCAGTTGGTGGTGAGGACAGGTATAATATTGGACCTCGTTGATCAAAACTGTACATGTGTCCGTGTTGCCCAGTTCAGCTTTAATTCCAAACGGCACTGGCAAATGGATAGGTATAATCTGACTGGTGACTGTGAACCGATAGGTCTGATCTAGGAGTCCCATTGCGGTTTCCTGATAAATTTTAAAATAGAATTTGGGGGGAGCATATGAAGCATTGAACATGGTGTCACATCAGCAGGCAGCACGTTATAGAGCAGGAGGAGCTGAGCCGACAGATAAATAGTATAAGGCCTGCTGCACACCACAGTATCTGTTTTTGCGGCCCACAAATAACGGATCCGGAAAACACTGATACTGGCCATGTGCAACCTGCATTTTCCCTTCCACAGTTCCCATGCTATGTTACAAATGTCTATTCTTGTTCGCAAAACAGACAAGAATAGGACATGGTCTTGGGCCATGGAACGATAATAGCACACAGTGTGCTGTTCGCAACTTTTGTGGCCCCATTGACATGAATGGTTGTGCGCACGAGGCCTAACTTGTATTTCATTAATTCTAATCACTGCTCTTTCAATGGGAGTTTCTATTCAAACCTATAGTCATTGAGTAGGACTGCCCACTGGACTCCTGGGCATAGAATGAGCAGGAATATAAAGGAATAAAATACAAGTTATACCAAATAATTTTCCATAAAACGATATATCAATCTGCTCAGCTCCCCTTGCTCTATAACATGTTGCCGGCAGATTGGACTGTATGTTCAGTGGGACCGGTTCTCTTAAAGGGATTCTGTCACCAGGTTTCACCCCTGTCAGATAAAAATATGCTGATGTTCAGGGCGTCTTCACGATTCCAAATGTGGGCTTATAAATGTCATCTGTAGGCTTATTTAGCTAAAAAAAATAGCTATTACTAACCTGTCAGTCAAACAAATAAGGTGCCCAAGGGGATGTCAATGGATGCAAGGTGCCGGCCGCACCCGCCGCCGTTCGTGCCCAGCGCCGCCTTTCCAGACTTTTGCGCCGCCTCCTAATCCTCTGTGCCGCCTCTCGCTCTCCCTCCCTCCCCCCTCCTCCTGCTGTAACATCTCGCGCATACAGGGGTTGAGCGAAGTGCCGGCGCATGCGCACTTCGCTGTATGAAGCCAAATGGAGAAGTCCGCACGGGTGCATCAGGCAGAGCCCTGTGAGCAAGCGCGAGATGTTACAGCAGAAGGAGGGAGGGAGAGCGAGAGGCGGCGCAGAGGTCTGGAAAGGCGGCGCTGGGCATGAATGGCGGTGGGTGCGGCCGGCACCTTGCATTCATTGACATCCCCTTGGGCACCTTATTTGTTTGACTGACAGGTTAGTAATAGCTGTTTTTTTTTTAGCTAAATAAGCCCACAGATGACATTTATAAGCCCACATTAGGAATCGTGAAGACACCCTGAACATCAGCATATTTTTATCTGACAGGGGTGAAACCTGGTGACAGAATCCCTTTAAGTATGCTGTCGTTATTTTACATCTTTCAATACTAGTGATCGTTGTTGATGTGTGCATATTGTATCTGGGCCGTGGTGTAACGGGCAGCGATCCAACTCAAAAAGTTGGCACAAAACTTCCATCTTTGAAATGCAAAGGTCATATGCTAGGAAAAGGCATCAAACGCCTTTGATATGTCGACAGAAGAACAAGGAGGGCAGTTTTAGACTAAGTGGACCACGTGGACTACTCTTCTGATGTTGTCGCCTGCTTGTCTATTGGGGATTGTAATTACCATTACTAATAGTCTGCTGGGCCGTGATATGAAACTAGTGATGACTGTGCTTATTACAGGGACAAGTTCTGTTGACAGTGAATATTATTTTATATTATATTACTATAACTTCTATATAGGCTGCATGCACTTTTGTAAAATGAATGGACTATAAATTCCTGCTTTATTCAGCACAGTCCCCCATAGATGGCTCTAACTGGGGTGCTTCTTCAGGGTTCGGTCAGCTTCCATACAGCTTGGCTCTGGACATCCCTTGTTGTGTTAGTTAGTACTTTTTGCACCCAGATAACACCTGCCGTAGATAACATTGTTTGCTGATTGGTTTGGTAATTAATATTAGGCTACTTTCACACTCGCGTTTGGTGCGGATCCGTCATGGATCTGCACAGACGGATCCGTTCAGATAATACAACAGTCTGCATCCGCTCAGAACGGATCCGTTTGTATTTTCTTTAACATAGCCAAGACTGATCCGTCTTGAACACCATTGAAAGTCAATGGAGGACGGATCCATTTTCTATTGTGCCAGATTGTGTCATAGAAAACTGATCCGTCCCCATTGACTTACATTGTGGGTCAGAAAGGATCCGTTTGGCTCAGTTTCCTCAGACACCAAAACGCTGCAAACAGAGTTCTGGTGTCCGTCTCCAAAGCGGAATGGAGACTGATCGGAGGAAAACTGATGCATTCTGAGCGGATCCTTGTCCATTCAGAATGCATTAGGGCAAAACTGATCCGTTTTGGACCGCTTGTGAGAGCCCATGATGGATCTCACAAATGGAAAGCCAAAACGGCAGTGTGAAAGTAGCCTTACTTGTTCTAGTACACTTTCTTGGCATCATCCAGCATAAGGATCTCTTGTACACTTATACTATTAGGCACCCCAGGACCAAGGAGGATGACCTATTCCTCATGCTGTCGGCTTCATTTTGATACATGGCGGAAACTGCATTAGATGTGTGATCTAAAGTTTCCCCTAAAATCTGTATGTGTCCTGGTCTCATCTGATGGAGTGACCATGAGAATAGAGGGGTTCAGAATACTAACCCGATGATGATTTTTGAAGCGACTAATGCATGACAAGTTTCAGACTCGTTTAGGAAACCTAGACATGTTCAAGTTTTAATATACAGGTCCTTCTAAAAAAATTAGCATATTGTGATAAAGTTCATTATTTTCTGTAATGTACTGATAAACATTAGACTTTCATATATTTTAGATTCATTACACACAACTGAAGTAGTTCAAGCCTTTTATTGTTTTAATATTGATGATTTTGGCCTACAGCTCATGAAAACCCCAAATTCCTATCTAAAAAAATTAGCATATTTCATCCGACCAATAAAAGAAAAGTGTTTTTAATACAAAAACAGTCAACCTTCAAATAATTATGTTCAGTTATGCACTCAATACTTGGTCGGGAATCCTTTTGCAGAAATGACTGCTTCAGTGCGGCGTGGCATGGAGGCAATCAGCCTGTGGCAATGCTGAGGTGCTATGGAGGCCCAGGATGCTTCGATAGCGGCCTTAAGCTCATCCAGAGTGTTGGGTCTTGCGTCTCTAAACTTTCTCTTCCCAATATCCCACAGATTCTCTATGGGGTTCAGGTCAGGAGAGTTGGCAGGCCAATTGAGCACAGTAATACCATGGTCAGTAAACCATTTACCAGTGGTTTTGGCACTGTGAGCAGGTGCCAGGTCGTGCTGAAAAAGTGAAATCTTCGTCTCCATAAAGCTTTTCAGCAGATGGAAGCATGAAGTGCTCCAAAATCTCCTGATAGCTAGCTGCATTGACCCTGCCCTTGATAAAACACAGTGGACCAACACCAGCAGCTGACATGGCACCCCAGACCATCACTGACTGTGGGTACTTGACACTGGACTTCAGGCATTTTGGCATTTCCCTCTCCCCAGTTTTGCTCCAGACTCTGGCACCTTGATTTCCGAATGACATGCAAAATTTGCTTTCATCCGAAAAAAGTACTTTGGACCACTGAGCAACAGTCCAGTGCTGCTTCTCTGTAGCCCAGGTCAGGCGCTTCTGCCGCTGTTTCTGGTTCAAAAGTGGCTTGACCTGGGGAATGCGGCACCTGTAGCCCATTTCCTGCCCACGCCTGTACACGGTGGCTCTGGATGTTTCTACTCCAGACTCAGTCCACTGCTTCCGCAGGTCCCCCAAGGTCTGGAATCGGTCCTTCTCCACAATCTTCCTCAGGGTCCGGTCACCTCTTCTCGTTGTGCAGTGTTTTCTGCCACACTTTTTCCTTCCCACAGACTTCCCACTGAGGTGCCTTGATGCAGCGCTCTGGGAACAGCCTATTCGTTCAGAAATTTCTTTCTGTGTCTTACCCTCTTGCTTGAGGGTGTCAATGATGGCCTTCTGGACAGCAGTTAGGTCGGCAGTCTTACCCATGATTGCGGTTTGGAGTAATGAACCAGGCTGGGAGTTTTTAAAAGCCTCAGGAATCTTTTGCAGGTGTTTAGAGTTAATTAGTTGATTCAGATGATTAGGTTAATAGCGCGTTTAGAGAACCTTTTCATGATATGCTAATTTTTTGAGATAGGAATTTTGGGTTTTCATGAGCTGTATGCCAAAATCATCAATATTAAAACAATAAAAGGCTTGAACTACTTCAGTTGTGTGTAATGAATCTAAAATATATGAAAGTCTAATGTTTATCAGTACATTACAGAAAATAATGAACTTTATCACAATATGCTAATATTTTTAGAAGGACCTGTATATCCTGCAGGGTTGCATGGTAGCACTACATAAGACTGATACATGAAGAAATAAATGCAACCAGCTCACCACCTTTGCCAGTCTTCAGTGCACATACACTGTAGAAACAAAGTAGTGGGTTAAATAAAACCATACATTTTTTATTTCCATTACATATAAAAATAATTGAAAAAAATGTCATGAATAAGGACGGAGTACAGTCCAAAATGAGTTGACCGGTGTAGGGAGATGTCCTGCTGTATGCCTTTTTTTTTTCTTCTTAAATATTTGAAATAAAAGTTAATGGTTTTATTCAAGACCGGAGTCTTGGACCCACTACTTTTTTTTCTAGATAAGACTGATAGTCCAAAATGAGGTTATAGTCTTATTTCAGCTCCATCAAGGTTTTAGGACACTTGGCATCAAGATGGAGATTGACTTTGAGTAGGAAAGTAAATGTTGATGTCACAGGAATCAAGATAGAGCGGAGGTGCACCCCCTGAGCTGCCACCCAGTCCCCTGTCCCTGCCTACTTGCACCACCCGCCCTAGGTAACAGAGCGCAACTGGGCGAGAGTCCCTAACCTACTAAGTGCAAGCAGAGAGAAAGAGACAGCAGGGAAGAGGGCAGCCACTGAGAAGTAACAATAAGCAGACAAGAGGTAGAAAAAAAAACGGAAGGCGAGGCGGGTCAACTAGCCGAGGTCAGTCCAGGAAGTCTAGTCAGAACAAGGTAAGAGACTAAGACAAATCCGCAAACAAGCCGAGGTCAAAATCCGAGAGGTAGCGTCAAGGTCCAGGGAGCAGGCAGAAGAGGTGTCAAGAGGTCGAGGTTCAATTCCAGAGGTAGCTTAATAACAATAAAGTACACAGCCTATAGGACGAAAATCACAGCACTGAGTGATCAGCTCGGCGCTCAAGGCAGACCTAGGAGCAGGGAGCCTCCCAGCTAGCAAAGCCGCCCTGGGAACGAGGCCAAACACAGATCCTCGCTCCCGAAGCTAAGCAGCAGATCTGCGGCTGATGGGAGACCAAGTGCGCCTTTGGCGCCCCGTTACAGTTGACAGATCATGTTATGATGGGGGTAGGTAATTGTTTAGTAGATGTTATTGGGGTGGGGGTCTAGAGAGAGCTAGATATAGAGATTATATATATATATATATATATATATATATATATATATATATATATATATATATATACTAATATTAAAACACATATATATATATATATATATATATATATATATATATATATATATATATTATTTTATTTTTATTTTTTATTTTTTTATTTTTTAAGGTATAGAAGAAACTATGTAGCCAAGCTAAAATTGACTCTGATAACACGTGTCACAGTGTTTTCTCATGGTAAAAGCCATTGAAAAAGTTAATATTTTCTTTCCGTTGTTTTTCTTAATGCGTTAACCATCAAGTTTAGCTCAGCTACATCTGTACTCGCCGATCTGCCACTGTACCTGTTGTGACCCTTCCTGGTTCTCTCTGGTCTCTGCTTCATGGTCCCTCTATGTCCCTTTTGACCGTTTCACTAGTCACTGGCTTCAGCAGTGATCCACCTTCGCCAGGGATTGGCAGAGCCTGAGCGGTCATTTCCTGTGTGCTGAAAGGGACCAGGCGGTAGAGACAAGCGGGAAACCAGGAAGTGCTGGGACAGGAACGTTGGGTGTTTTTTAAAGCAAGCATGACTTATGCTGATATTTTACATGTTTTTTTGTTGTTGTTTTTTTTTTAAGAAGATAAAACACATGTCTGATTGGTCTATTGTGTTAATGTAATGGTGAGAGCATCATGCCACAAGCCTTGTGTCATAAAAGATGAGTGGGCAGAAGTAAGACTTCATAGGTCTAGTGAATGACGCATATAGATGCTTGGTAAGTGGTCTGCATTGGTGGCATTTTATTACTGCGCTGAGGGTATATTAAAGTGTGAAGAGCAGAGCTGTTTTTGTCAGCCTCGGTAATGAGTTGTATTCTCTAAAACAATCAGCAGACAATGGGAAGACATCAGTGTACACATTGCAGTGCCAGTCACCTATTGAAACCCTATTAGTATAATGACTTCTTGATGTTACATCAATGTGCGTTATTTATAAAATATGGAGCAAATTAAATTGTCTATTATATGAAAGAGAAGGAGGGAAGCCACTAAATTACAGGTGTAGCAAACAAAACCATTGATAATTGCATCAATAAATTTTAGGTCCCCTGCTCTGTGCGGAGGAGATATGCCGCGCCTGCCATTAATGCTCACGCTGTGCAAGTAATGTCGTTGCAAATATATTGCAAGGTTTAGTACTTATTTATCTGGAGCCCCCTCCATCTTCATGGAGCCGTTACATTGACTGCTGTGTTGTGTACGAAACTTCTAGAGGAATAAGAGGTGAATCAAGGCCTGTGTTTTGTCATGATGTATGATGAACCTGAGGACCGGTCACTTGTATAACGATATTATACTGTGATACGCTAGTGCAGACCACCCATGTGTCTCATATATGCCTGCTAGAGCAAATTAGGATTATTGTGGGGTGTATAGTGTTAGAAAAATCTGGTGGTCATGTGTGGAGAAAATGTAGCATCACTTACTTCCCTCTTTATTTAGTGGCTCTGTGCCCTGGCTATAGAGGACGTCCTTGAGGAGGGGACACTCCTCTGTAGTGTCCATATAGAACCCCAAAGTCCGAATTTGAGACAAATTCCTAATTTTAAGTAGCTATAAACCATGCAGTTTAGGTTTATTGTGACCATGGCCAAAGTATTAAATGACCAATGTTTCATGCAGTGAAGTGCCCTTCTTCTACACGAACGTAGACCACACACGTGTGCTGTTTGCATTTTTTTAATTAGAATTGAATACACAAAAAATGCGGTTCAGACACTTACCCCCAATAACAGTCATTTTACTTTGTGGAGTAGAAAGGAGGGCTGTATTATGGTGTAGAGCATCATTTAGGTGTTTTTACTTTGTGGGGCGCTACCTGGGGACATAGGAAGAAAATCAACAGTGTTCCGGGGGTAAGGAGGTTCCATGGCAACTAGGCCCACTCATGAGACCTCCGCACGAGGCCCACCAATGTGTTAGGATGGCCCTGTATGGGGTGGTTCTATAGTCACATATCTCTGTCAGCAACTCATCTGCCTGAAACATTGCTAATTTAACGCTTAGGTGGTGATCTTAATCCTTGCCAGTGGTCTAATTTCCAATTTACGTCAGAAGGATCACATGGACCATCATATCTATTTATGTTGTACTGCTGTACACCCTGGTGTGGTGTTATATGGAGTTTGGTTGTCTTCTCATGAAGACGCCCCCTTTACATATTTTGTGTTAGGGCACCTAGACATCAGTGACTTGTCGCCAATATATCTGTCATTTTTATCCCCCTTTTAGCTTTTTGCTAGGTGTAGTTGGTGAGTTATTTGAGGTTACACTAGGGATCATAGACCTTTATCAGTCACAGAATTAAGCAAATTAATAAGCGTGACATAAAGTGAGGCTCCAGCTTTGATTGAACCAAGCTCTGTAGTCATTTGAGATCAATGGACGTGAACCAGGAGAGTAATCTGTGTGTACATTGTATGCTTTGTGTACTTGACAACCACATTGTGTTCATATCATATTGTACGTATCAGCCTTGAATTACTATTGTATGCTCTGGTGTGTTTCCTCTTAAGAATAGATAATAGTAGTGTAAATTGCCTTTGTAATACATATTTATTACCTTGTTCTCCAGGTTTTCGTTTTTTTTTCCAGTGTAGAAATAAGTTCCTTCCACTTCTGATTACTACCTGGAAACGATCAACAAGCTGCAACTGGCAGATCCGTTGGGGTCTTTGATTAGTATATTGATGGTGTATTTTTGTTAATTAATATCTCAAAAGGGGTTATCCCATGATTAAAGGAAATATGAAAATCCTATAGTCCATGACAATCTCTTTCTAACAAAGCTAGAACCAGCCCTGTACCGCACATGGATCCAGAGATCTCCCCATTCATTGCTCCAGTTTCTCTGATTTATTTTAAACTGGCAGCTTAGTAGGGCGTGCCCATGTTCAGGGGCGGTGTCCTGTTAGGCCTCTTTCACACGAATGATACGGATTAGGTCCTGATGCATTCAGGGTGCGTTCAGTGAAACTCGCACCATTTTGCAAGCAAGTTCAGTCAGTTTTGGCCTCGTGCACACGACTGTTCCGTTTTTTTTTTTTTTGCGGTCCGCAAATTGCAGATCCGCAAAACACGGAAGCCGCCCATGTGTTTTCCGCAATTTGCGGAACAGAAGAGGTGGCCCATTGTAGAAATGCCTATTCTTGTTCGCGAAACTGACAAGAATAGAACATGTTATTTTTTTTTGCGGGGCTACGTAATGGAGCAACGGATGCGGACAGCACACTGAGTGCTGTCCGCATCTTTTGTGGCCCCTTTAAAGTGAATGGGTCGGTACCCGAGCCGCAAAAACTGCGGCTTTGATGCGGACCAGAACTACGGTCGTGTGCATGAGGCCTTTTTTCGCGAGTGCAATGCTTTTTGATGCGTTTTTCATGTGCGTGATAAAAAACTGAAGGTTTACAAACAACATCTCTTAGCAACCATCAGTGAAAAACGCATTGCATCCGCACCCGCTTCCGGATAGAATGCGTTTTTCACTAAAGCCCCATTCACTTCTATAGGGCTAGGGCTGCATGAAAAACGCAGACTATAGAACAGGCTGCGATTCTCACGCAACGCACAACTGATTTGCTCCCCCAGTTGGAAATGCGCAATTGCATATGGGGTTTTGAGCATTCTCTGCCTTTTTATTCTGTGATTTGTTTGTACATGCATTCCTGGAGGTGTGGCAACTCCAGGTTTGAATGTGCCTTTATTTTTGATCTATGGGTAATATTCAGGTGTACCTGTGTGGCCTGCGTCGCATGAGTCAATAAAAGGTGGGACTCACAGCCTCCTCCCTCCTTCCATTGTATGTGTGATCTCACACTGGATGTAACTGGGAGTTATTAGCTGTGTATCGGATCTCACGCCCCTACAATTGCCCATATGGCATAGGTAGGTTAGCGTTCGGTCCCGTGCCACTTTGAGATACCTTGACGGGGTGCGCGGGCTCCGGTATGTTCTTGATATAAGAATATATTGGCGAAAGGTTTAGCCATATATTGTCCTTTTGCATTTACCGGTGTAGTGCACCACTTTTTGTGAACGCAGAACTGATGCATGAAAAAAAAAAAATGTGCACAGACCCATTGAAATGAATGGGTCAGGATTCAGTGCAGGTGGTATGCGTTCACGTCACGCATTGCACCTGCGCGGAAAACTCGCTCGTGTGAAAGGGGCCTAACGGTCATGAATTATAGGTTTTGGTTGGTGGAAGTTGAACTTTGGAACTGAGCATGTGTGACCACCTTGGTGATGTGGACACACAGGTGAGGAAAAGAACAAACAGCTGGTGGCGCTGTACAGATCTATTGTATTGAAGTTATCAGTGGTTATACAACATTTTTAATTACGTGCAATTACTAGTATTCTGATCCAGGTGCTGGTTTGAAAAATGTAGAATGTTTTTCATGGGACATCCCCTTCAATGAGTTTTAATGGACTTCAAGGCAAGGTGTTCAAGTCATTATGAGAATTAAATAAAGCAACTAGCCTGATTCTTTACAGTTTCGACTCAAGGACATTTTTAATGCACTGAAAAGAAAAAAAACTAGATATTGATATTTCTATTTTCCCTTTTAAATGCAGGCTACCGTGTAGATTTTATGTAATGGATTTGTATTCGTCTCTGGATGCAGATGCAGTTGTTTTGTCGTCTTTCTTTAATGGAAGACCCCGTAACAGCTGATGAATATTTTAATATGTATAATAAAATATTAACTGTATAGTGCTTGATCTGTTTATTGAAACCTTCTATTATGAATAATGCTGTTGGCCTAGGCATGTTCTTCTCTATTTTATGCCCTCGTAGTGTTGTATCTGGAAGGCGTCTAAATCCGTTTCCCCTATGTGTTAATGACTTGGCTTTATTTAGAACTTGTTGGCATACTTTCAGCCTTATTGCCAGTTTGTTGGCACATTAAACCCTGTGCGCTGTTAACCTGTGGCTCTCCAGTTGTTAGCCAGCGACAACATCCAGCCCGCTGTGCGAGTTAATAGAACCATGATCCAGGCGGCTTTTCTTCTACGCAGCATAAGCCCACATGTTCTCGAGAAAAGCCCAAGAGGGATCAATGATTTCACTTTCTTCGCGTGTTGTCTCTGTGGAATGCAAAGCTCTGGTGTAAAATGCCCATGACATAATGCCTACTTTTCAACACAGGAATATAAAAAGGCATAAACTGTCTGTTTAAATATGGAGACGCATCTGCCTTCCTCTAGGAGAGCAGGACCTGTTGCCGTAGGGGGCCGATCAGTCATTTTAGGGTAGGTTCCCACTTGCATTTAACGGATCCGGACGTTTCAGTCAGACAAAAACTGTTGCATGCAACAATTTTATTCCTGCCGATAGCCGTCACTTGTGCTGGAAAGAGGCCGGGTCCCATTATAGTCAATGGGGTCTGGCGGGGAATTGTAGTATCTGGCTAGGCCGGACTGGTGAACTCCTTTTATATATTGCAGAAACTTTTTTATATATTTTTTTATGGCTGTCGGGTGATATTTATTTAATTTTCTTAATTTTTTTAATTTAAGTATTTAAAGGGAGCCTCCAACTTTATGGAATGTATTGGGGAACTGCGTAAATGGAAACTTTGTAATGTATACGCCTGGAGGCTGCAGACATCCGCAGGGCGTTCTTTTCCTCCCCTTATTATCAGGATGCTCTCCCCAGCAAAATGGGGCATTTTCAGTAATGACCTTTATAGAAGGTAGCTGTGATTTTTAGAAGTTGTCCAGGACTGTAGAAACATGACCGCGTTCTTCCGGAAATGGCACCGCACCTGTCCACGGGTTGTGTCTGGTGTTACAGAGCTGCCTCCTTCACTTTAATAAAGCTAAGCTGCAATACCAGGCGCAACCATGCACAGGTGTGGCGCAGTTTTATGGAGGGACACAGTCATGTTTTCTAGTGAAGTCATTCCGTACTATTTGCATGAAGGAGCCATGATGACACAGATTTACGTTAGCATTGTGTACTGTATATTGTATTGCCTTGTTATTACTGTAAATAGCCTACATTGGTCATTTTTGGAGCCCACGTGTATCTTTTTGCATCAGGCCGTTGCTCCATATGTTTTATGCTCTGTAAGGTCTCCAATAACAGACTGTTTATGTTGTATTGCCCTCTTTGTCCCCTGATGAACCTTTTATCAATCTACCTCGAGAAACGCATCAGGATTTAGGGTATTATTTCTTTTACAATTTTGTTAGGGCCTCTGGGGGCCCCCATTTATTTCAATGGAGCCACAAAAGATGCGGACAGCACACCATGTGCTGTCTGCAATCATAAACAACAATAGGCATTTTCTATATAGCGCCGGCCCTGTGTGTTCCACAAAATGCAGAACGCACATTATCCGTGTTTTATGGATCCACAATTTGTCATATGTCCAGGCAAGTTGCAGGATAAAAAAAAAAAAAAAAAAAAAGCCTGTCACCGGCTTTCTGGTTCCAGCACCAAGCTTCCTTCTTCCGAACCGATTCTAAGTGGACCGTAAGTGCGACGTGCTGTCTACTCCACGTTACCACTGCCAGCTAATCATTGGCCTTAGCAGCGATGTGTGCAGACATGTTATGATTAGCCGGTAGTGGTAACGTCATGTAGGCTGCACGTCATACTTCCTGTCCACTCGGAATCGGGGAGGAAGTAGGAAGTTTGGTCCAGCAGTTTTGGAGGTCCCCTAACTCATGGAATCAATAAGGTATTACTTGTTTTGTCTTTTTAACCCATATATTTATTTATTTTTATCTACCCGAATAACCCTTTTAATTGACTTCTATAGAGGCTGTTATTGATTGACCGTAGAGTGTGTGTGTATGTATGTATGTATGTATGTATATATAATATTTTGCCTGTGCTTTATCAGGTATTGGGACACTTTTTTGCACTTTATGAATGAGCGTGGGTAGCTTTGCATAGATGACGGTATGGTGACCTGCCTGTAACTGTATTGTTCCGGTGTTGCGCTCTTGATGACAGACGTATAGATAAGAGTGACACTAATGGCGGCATTTTCTCTCTCCCTGCAGAGCGCTGCAGCTGCACCCAGTCCTGTTCTAGGAAATATGCCCCCGGGGGATGGAATGCCAGTGGGTCCAGTTCCTCCTGGATTCTTTCAGGTATGTACAGACTAAACATAAACACGGCGGCCGCTGCCGTCAGATTCATACAGTCTAATCTCTTACTGCCGGCTGCACGGAGCGCCTCTTATGGAGTGTCTCTTCTGTGATGGCTGATAATGTGCCTAACGTGGGTCATTCACCTTATAAAGCATACTCCGACATGATTTATACGCCATCACAGCCTGCCGTCAATGGAGGAATACGTTCTGTACATTCAGGTTATACAGTCTATTTTAATAGCTGCTTGTCTTTTTACCGCTAATGTTCCACCATTTCCTTGTATTACTTTGTCTGGTGTCACCTTACAATGAGGCGTACAGTAGATACAATATTTCAGATATCTCACAATAGCTGTAGATTTCATAGTAAATAATCAGAATGACAGCCCGATGTCGGTCTTTGCTGTCATTTGGCTGACAACTCCGCTTTTTCCCTGGTTGTCAGGCCAGTGCTCTCCTTGTTGACTGCAGCGACTGGCCACTCCAGGGATATTTTTATCCAAGTCACCTTTTGGCTAGGTTCACATCTTCGTCAGAAGAACAGAACACGGCGACAAGAAAAAAATGGTTCCTGGAAATAAAAAAAAAAGGTGTTTCATGGAGGAAAATAACTGATCGCAGGTGGAAATGGCTAAACCATGCATCATATGCATCACTGAGCGTAACTGATGCTTGAAATACAGGATCCCTTTTTTTGTTGTTTTCTGTTCTTCTGACGGCTAAGAAGAATGGAAAATAAAACGGTGATGTAAACCCGGCCTTAGTCGCTTGGAGGGAGTTTTATCAAACTGGTGTAACGTAGAACTGGCTTAGTTGACCATAGTAAGGCTACTTTCACACTTGCGGCAGGACGGATCCGGCAGGCTGGTCTCCCTGTTGGATCCGTCCTTCCGCTGTTTCGCCAGACCGCCGCTCCGTCCCCATTGACTATAATGGGGACGGGGGCTGAGCTATGGCGGTGCACGTCGAAAGCCGCCGGAATTAAGTCGGACATGCAGGACTTTTTAGTCCGGCGGCTTTCGCCGAGCTGCGCCGGAGCTCAGCCCCCGTCCCCATTATAGTCAATGGGGACGGAGCGGCGATACGGCGAAACAGCGGAAGGACGGATCCGACAGGGAGACCAGCCTGCCGGATCCATCCTGCCGCAAGTGTGAAAGTACCCTAACCCGTTGGAAAATGAAAGGTGGAATCTGACTGGTTTCCTTGGGCTACTAAACCAGTTCTACTTTACACCAGTTTGATAAATCTCCCTCATTGATCTCTGACATGACACTAGTAGACTTTGATTAGACAACATAATCACACCAGATGGGCAAATAGGAGGCAGGTGGCATGTGAATAGACCAGGACCTGCCACCTCTCCTGACATGTCTGTTCTGGTTGTTGCCAGTTGGGGCGGGCGTCCCTGCACAGTCTACATTGACATTATCCAATCAATGCTGTCAGGGACACACCCCAACCGGTAAAATCCAGTTGTACATTTTTTCATAAACTTCTAATAGGAATAATAGAGCCAATAGCACAACAAAGAGTCATAGGACTAGAAGTTCCAGAATTGATATTGCATAGGGAATGCAAGTAGTTCTTAAAACAGACATGTCTGGGTCCTCTCTAAAATGATCTCCTGCTGTCAGTCCCAGTGCCGGCTTTTGTCCTCTCCACTTCTAGCTTGTGTTCGGCAGAGGTCCGGCGCTTGGATAAATAAAGCATTGTGCTTCCATGGGGGAGATAGCTGGCAGTCAGGTTAAGCACAATGAATGCTAGGCTTAAAAAATAAAAAATAAATTGAAAGACTAAAGGCTGTATCACACCCGCTGATAATCGCTAACGAGCATTCGCATGATCTTCTTGCAGTGTAATACTGCCGCCAATTGTCCGAAAAAACAAGCAAATGCTTGTTTATCGGGCATTTCAGATTTTTTTAAGACTGCTTAAAAATCAGCACTTGCCGGCAACACATCGGGGTATCTAATAGCGATCTGCTGCCGGCAAACCACTATACAGCATGGCGACGAGTAACGGCATAGCGATCGCTCCTCCCCATTCTGCTGCGGAGATCGCTGCATGTAATAGCAGCAGTCTCCTCCGCTATCTACTGTACAATTGCCGGGAGGGGATCGCTTGCTGATCTGTCTGTGTAATACAGCCCTAGTTAAAGCCATTGTTGACCTAATGAAGGAATAGGGACAACTTCACCCAATATTACCCTTTCAAGGGCTACGTCTTGTCTGGCCGGGATGCTTCACATGACGGGCCTTTACATCCAGTCCTAGTAATATAAGCATTTGACTCAGGCTTTATACAAAGTCCTCAGCCGGCGTTCATTTCTGCTCTGTCATGTGGCATGAATGGATTTTAGTTTTGAAGTCTTTTTCGGCGGTCTAGCCCTTCTGCACAGGAAATGGCTGTTCTGGCTTTTGTATACAGTAAATGTGTGACTGCAGATAAAGGCTGTCTACTCGTCTCAAATAACAGTTCAAAATAAGCCTCTGTTCTCATCTGCATTGGAAACGCCATCATATTTCGGTGGAAAAAAAAATGTGTAGCATGCAGCGCTATTTTTTTCTGGTAAAATGACATAAACCATGGCTGGACCCCATTATAGTCAGAGCGACACGTAATGGTGACGTTGGTGTCTGTTATGTAACGGATGAGCACTGCCATAATTTTTCTTTTCAGTTTTTTTGACAGAAAAGTAGTTTCTGTGTTTTTGCTGGTTCCGTCATGGATCGGCAAAAACGCTTCCGTCATGATAATACAACCGCCTGCATCCGTTATAAACGGATCCGGTTGTATTATTTCAACAACAAAAAAAAGCCAAGACAGATCCGTCTCTAAAGCCATTGTAAGTCAATGGGGGACGGATCAGTTTTCTTTTTGTGTCAGAGAAAACGGATCCATCACCATTGACTTACATTGTGAGTCATGACGGATCCGTCTTGCTCCTCATCCCAAAATGCTGCTTGCTGCGCTTTTTTGTGCGTCATGGGAACTAGGGATGAGCGAATCGACTTTGGATGAAACATCCGAAGTCGATTTGCATAAAACCTTGTTCCAATACTGTACGGAGCAGGAGCTCCGTACAGTATTAGAATGTATTGTGTGGGGATTTGCTCTCGTAGTTAGGCTTAACGGATGCAGTATAGAGGCAAAGTACACCGTTCGTGAATCAAACTGCAGTGTTTATTCACACATTGGTGTATAGCAAAATGCAGATAAGGTGTATCACAGAACGCAGGTGGCTTGGTGTTTGTTCACACACAAGGAAAGTCCATAAACAATAAAAGTCACCTTTTCTCCTGGGTGTTAATTCCCACCCTGTTAGCAGTTCAGCTTCATCAAGTCCATAGGAGGCCTGTTGGCCTTTAAAGGGGCCTGAGTGCTCCAGCCCGGCTCAAACCTCAAATCCCAGCACAGCCCTCAGTTCACAGCACACAGACTCCTGGGATCCACTGTCAGAGGGAGGTAAATCCACCACACCTGGCAGTGCTGGTATATATGGAACATGGGCAGTAGTCACCCACCCAGCACTCACCCAACAATATTGGCTCTTACTTCACCGAGGCCAGGAACCTCGGTGACACGTACCTTCCATCCACGATGATTCCAAGTACCTTCTTACAATTGGCTCCAATGAGCCAAAGTTATTACTTCGCGAAGTCTCGCATGACTTTGCGTAATAACTTAATAAATTAAATTGTACTGTAAAAAACATTTCCCAAACTAGAGTTTGGTTCCAAGTGATACCTTGGGTACCGAACCAGAGTTCGGGAAATGTTTTTTTACAGTTCAAATGTAATTTATGAAGTTATTATGCAAAGTCTCGTGAGTCACAAAGTAATAACTTCGGTTCATCGGAGCCAATACATTTTAATACTGTACGGAGCTCCTGCTTAAAGGCTATGAACATCTTAAGGAAAAAAAAAAATTCTGATGGCATGTTACCCATTTTTGGCAAAAAAATATGTATTATTTTTTCATTTTTTTACAATGGGTGTTAAAAATTTAATTAAAAATAATAAAATTTAAAATTCTCAACAGTTTTTGTCATACAGGGTTAAGCTTCAGTCTCTTCAGATCTGCAGATTATCTTGCTTTGAGATTCACACTGAGCCGTCATGTTAATGCTCTGAAGGCTGGATGTATAACCCTTATTTTCTTTATTTTATGTATGAGTGTTTATGAGCTGTCAGGAATTCAGAGATAAGGACTACACTAAGCTGTCAGAGCAGCAACATGAGTAAAAGTGAATCTGAAAGTAGGATACTCTGCAGATAGACTGAAGCTTAAGGCCTCATGCACATGGCCATTGTGCGGCCGTTCCGTGCATTGGGGACCACAACATCCATGCGGTGGCCGGGACAGATCGAGACCCATTGAACTTGAATGGGTTCATGATCCGTCCGCACCGTAAAAAAAAAATAGAACATGTTCTATTTTTTTTTTTTTTTTTTTTTGGGGTGCGGAGGCACGGACAGAAACACCACGGAAGCACTCCATAGTGCTTCCGTTCTGCACTTCAGCTCTCGGATTGCGGACCCATTCAAGCGAATAGGGTGCACACGTCAGACGCATGTGTATTGCGGACCCGCCGTATGCAGGCCGCAATACAGCAACGGTCGTGTGCATGAGGACTAACTCTGTAGGACAAAAACTGTTGAAATGAAGACCAATTAAATAAATGATTTTTAGGCCAAAATGAGTAAAATGCAATTATAGAAAATTCACCTAAAGGTACCCATAGCCTTTAACAATCTATGTATACAAAGTAATATAAGGAGGCTACTGCTCCAGCCACTTGTGATTCATTGATATTGATTGTTATACAAGGCAACATAAGACCAACCAAAGGAGGAGAGGATGGAAAATTTTGATGCATTGCCTGTGTTTAGTGTTCTTTTTAGGGACTGTTGATACCAGTGTTGGACTGCGGTGCTTGGAGACTATCAGTCAAATTAATTCTGGGGCGCAGTGTAAAGCTACATGCAACTATTATCTGCTTACACTGTGGCAGGCAGCAGCAAGATGATTGATTATGGGGGTGCCTGCAGTGACTTCGAGGTCGCTGACTGGTAAATGATCTAACCAGTTTTTATATGGACGCCTAGGGTGGCTGAGATGCTGTCTATCTCTATGTACTGCAGTCAGTCTATTGCCCCATTTGTGCGGGGTCTTAGGGGCGCACCTTTCTCAGGAGCCCACCGGGGGAATCACTTGTTACCCTGAGGGCCAGTCTGGTTCATACAGTTGACTATCCTCAGGGATCTTGGCGTTTGTTGCACTCTGAAATATAAATGAATATTGCGCCAATTCCTCATTCCTTAGTTTTTTTTTGTGGGAATCCATGCAGACTTTTCCACATTTGATTCCAGTTTTCATAGAATTGACATTTGACAATGAAAAGGAATTGACATGTCTGTTCTTGGGTTGAATCTGCAGCAGTGCAAATAGCAAATCTGCAGTGTAGGATCAGGCTCAGATTTTTGAACAGTCCAATACGTTCTTGGGGATCTCATTGTGGTTAGATGTCCTGCAGCAAACATGCTTTCTTCTGATCTGTATGGCTAGTTCATGCCTAGTGATGATGGCATCGAGGAGGGTAGACTGGGCTAGAAAAAGGGGACTTTATTTGGAGCGGCGGACCTTGCTACATTTATTCCAGTACCTCCTCAATTATAGTCATTCGCTCTTCTCTAGAACATAACTAGTGTTTAAGTATTTAGGTGTCATGACGGGAGCTTCAGTTATTACCTTTTTATGAGCCAATTCAGAGAATGGTGCAATTAACATATCCTCTCTCAGACTTGATTGACAGCTCTTCATTTAATGACGGCTCTTTCCGAACATGCTGTGCTTACACACCAGAAAGCCTAAAGGAGAAACCTATCTAGCGTTACACTAGGCCTAACGTTCTGAACCCCCGCTCGTCCCTGTGCGCACAGTGCTGTTCTGTCATGGTTATTTTCACAAGATATAAAATGTTCAGCGTCAAGCAGATTGTGTTTTATGCTCATCACTATAACATTAAACTCTTTAAGTGTCTTTTAAAATTCTGGGAAAAATATCTTCTGTAATTTGACACTCTCTGAATCAAAATTAGCTGTATACAAATCAACATGGAGCAGTAACCTTTCTATGCCATCGATTCCGATTGGGGACATTCTGGCCAGCTGCTGGACTGTATCATACTTCATGGGGGTGCGCCAGCAGCATGTGTGAAGGGTATTTGATCTTCTTCTTAGACATCTCCCATTTTATGTATTCAGTCGCAGTGCCAGTGCTAGTGGACAATTTAATGGGGGTACTGAAAGTTGTATGAATGTTTTTAGCTTTACAGAATTGTTCTACAGACGCAGAAGAACGGTGTTGTACTCTCCTATGAAACCTTAAATTTATATGCAAGGTGACGATCAGCTGACATTGTTAAACGCTTATTACTACCACTTGATATTTAAATTAGTGCTTTTTGTTTTTGCGTTTTACTACCACACAAGGACACCTCCTGGGATGAGGATGCAATACCCTGCACCTCCGCTACTATATGTACAGCGTACAGGTAGACAGACCAAGGTAAACGTTGCAGACGCAGCTCTCACAAGCACCATGGCCCCTTCAAATAGCTTATAGGGAGGGGTGCTACACCCCTACCGGTGTTATTACACAAAGTCTGTCCTATGGATAGGCCATCAGTATGCTGAACCCGGAAGACCCCTTGAAGACAGTGCCTTCATGACTGTTATTGAGCTGAGGTTCTTTAGGTATGATCTAAGCCTTAAAGCATACCTGAGTTTTAAAATTAAAGTTTGCATTATGGCTGTGCTTCTTTGTACAATCATAACTGTGATGGAACAGGTGTTTTTTAGGCTTATTATTTCCATCTTTAGATACACAGCTAGATGCATTTCACTCAGAAGCAGGGGGTGTATCCCTTTTTTGGAATCTGCCAGCACTGTCCTGCTGTGACACCCTTTCCCTTACTTCCCACTAAGTTTTTCAGCTCCAGAGCTCACAGAACAGATGAGGAGTGATAAATCACACTGAAAGCGGTCTCTGGTAATTAAGAAAATACAATTACTGAAAATACTTAAATATTACTTTATTATAAATATATTCCCAAATACATTTCGTTAGTTATAATGGCTTGTTTTGTCTAGGGAGCAATCATCAGGAGAAATTAAAATGGCTGCCGTCCTATTAGGCAGCTCTTTAGCTCTATGTTGTACTCCTGTGTGATTAGGACAGGTTTTGTGTGTACTAATAGGACAGCGGCCATTTTATTTTTCCTAATGATTGCTCCCCAGACATAACAATCCATTATAACTGGAGAGAGGTATTTGGGAATATATCTAGAACAAAGTAATATTTAAGTATTTTCATTTTCTTAATTCCCAGAGAACCCCTTTAAGGGCCCTTTACATGGGATGAGAATGACACAGATTATTGCAAACGACCATTCATAGTAACGCTCGTTAATGATTGGGTGGTGTAAATATACCGCTGATGAACGAGCAAAATGCTAATTCATTGAGTAATCTGATCGTTTGTGCGCACGCAAAAAAGGATCGTTTACCGGCAGCAGATTGTGCTATGTAAATACAATCTGCTGCCAGCAAACAAGTCCTTATGGGAAAGAGCAATGACATTAGCGATCGTTCCTCCCCATACTCTGGAGGTCTCCTCCACTAACGATCGGAATGCTTTCTTCCTGACAATCTGCTATAATATCGTCTTGTGTAAAGGGACATTTAGGGTAAATGCACACGTTCAGGATTTCTGTGCAGACAATCCACACTGAAATCTGCAGTTGTTCGCAGGGAAATCCGTGCAGACACTCCACATCCATTGGTGCAGATTTACATGCGGATTTTCCGCATACGAATTGTACTCTTCCCCAGTGAAGTGACTGGAGTAAATCCGGTCAGGAAAAATAAAATAAATTGACATGCCGCAGATTTTAAAATCCGCACCCCAGGTCAAAATCCGCATTGGGAAAATCAGCATCAATACAATGTGCATGACCTGCAGTGTAGATTTTCTGCACGCAAATCTATGCGGAAAATCCGCAGGTAATCCTGATTGTGTGCATTTAGCCTTACAGATACACAGGAGGCTACTATAATTTTCAAAAGCGGTGTAGAAGCAGTTCTTTTCTCAGGATCTCAGCCATCTCTGGCACGCCCCACCTCCTCTCAGCCGTCTTCTGAGTCTGTTACCAGGAACGGTGTTCTGTCAGAATACTATACCTTATCAGAATGCCATACCCTCGACACTTCCGTTGACGCGGCCGCACCGAAAGTGACGAGAATCGGCTGGAGGAGGGGGTGTGCAGCGCTGTGCAAAATTATAGCACTGACGCGGGAGAAGCGCCCACTTAATGCACATGCGCAAAACCGTCCGGGACACACTGCGCGCGGAGCCATGGTGTTGGAGAGGCTATATACTCCCGTTGGCCACACACATCAAGATTACACAGTGCGTGCGCACTCAATGGTAGGTAGATTTGTCAGTGCAAAATGTTCCATCAGACCTCCCTTCCCCTGAGTGCGCACGCGCAGACACACCTCTCCTAACCAGCCGTGGCTTTGGGCGCAGGTGCAGTGTATCCCGGTCAGTTTCGTGTATGCGCATTAAGTGGGCGCTTCTCCCACTTAATGCAGGCAGATTTTTTAAATGAAGTTATTTAGAAATTTGCCAGTTACACCATTCTCTATTAAATTAAATTGTGTGAAAGTACAGCGACTCTTTAAAGAGGAGCTGTCGCCTCCCCTGACATGTCCTGTTTTTGTAGCTACCTTTTTCCAACTCTGTGTTGTGCCATTCTTTCATTTTTCCTGGTACAGGAATGAATTACTACATTAACAAGGTCCAGATGGGTGTTAACCAGTTGGGAGAGTGTCCCCTGCACAGTCTGCCACTGTCAGCACTGATTGGATAGTGTCAGCTGGACCTTCATTACAAGCTGCTTAACTGTAATTCAGGTCATTTCCTGCAGGTATAATACAGGAATGGAACATTATAGAGCCATAAGAAAAGATGTTGTAGAATTGTTATTACTAGGAGGGATGCAAGTACTGTGTCCTTCCACCATACCCTCCCGGGCAGGGTCCTCTCTCCTCTCCTTCTGTACCAGTCTGTAACTCATCTTGTTCATGTCTGTATATGTATGTGCTCCCCTTATCATATGAACGCTATGGAATGAATGGCGCTTTAATATTAATAAAAACAGACGTATCTGGAGACTTGACAGGTCCTCCTGAAGTCACACAATTTGGATGGTTTAAAGGAGCACTCTGGACTACAGTGATCCGCTATATTGTTTTTAGTGCAGGGCGGAGGGGTCTCTGTGACAAAGGAATTACAAAACAATGCGACCCCCAGCAGGCAGCGCATTAGGCATAGCATAGGGTAGCTTTACTGTGCATAGAGTCCCAGTGTGCTAAGCCCAAGGCAGATTTGTAGGATTCACCTATAATTTGATAATCGCTCATTCAGTCTTCTGAAGAACAGGAGACACATTTTTGCTCAGTCACATAGACTAGACAGTAGACATCTTTAGTCATGGCTTCACATCTGTGAAAAATGTAACTCTGTAACATCAATCCTTGATTTTGGCTTCTGTAAAGGTGGAAACAGTATGTGCCTAAAAATTGCATAGGGACAGGAGCTCTCCTTCCATTTATTTAAAATGATCAGTTTTTGGTAAATAACAACTGAGAAATACAGTGCGTGACCCGCTATTTATAAAAAAAAGACTACTTTATAACCTAAAAATAAAATTACTAAACACTATTTCAAGCTAAAAATAAGCGACAAGGTTAAAAAGGGGGGAAGAGGAGCAATGGTTTTCTCTGTGTCTACACTGCCACCTAGTGGTAAGAAGCGGTAATTGCTGAGCAACAAGAAAATGTTGTAAAATCGGGTATAAGGTCATCATTATTATGCAGTTGTGAACAGTCCCAAATTAGGTCTAAGTTGTCTGGGGTTTTTTTTTTTGGGGGGGGGGGGGGGGGGCGGCAATTTGACGTTGATCTTCAGGATTGGCCAAAAATTATATTGGTGAGGGTACCATTATGGGAACCCTTCTGATCTGCAGACCAAAGGTACCAGTGAAGTCTAAGCAAGCATTGCTACCAT